>NC_138884.1:113634602-114914325 GCF_965194825.1 Balaenoptera physalus | reverse complement strand
AAAGGGACACAGTTCCTTTTCCTCAGTATCATAGTTTGTCACCTACTTTTCTTTTTTAAAAAGGAAAAAAAATTCTGTGCCAAAACTATTATTTCTGTTCTACCTACAAATTACATTTACTCCTACATTTCATAGGTATTATATTCTGAGAGGCAAAAGTCTATAACTTCTCTACAGAGTTTCATTTAATTTGTTTTAAAATTTGTGAATTCACAGACTGTAAAACTTCATGAAAAGAACAGTGGACTTCGTAAATGGTTTTATTGAGAGGGGGTGCTCTAGTGTTGTGGTTAAGAGCACGGTCTCTGGAGCAAACTACCTGGAATGAAGCCCTAGTTCTGCTGTTTATTAGCTCACCACAGATTTGAGCCTGTCACGAATTATTGGCAAGGCTTTGAGCAAGTCATCACATCTCTCAAGGCTTACTTTTTTGTGTATCTTACTCCTTGAAGTTAGATCGGGAGCTTGCCAAGTCCCCTTCTAACTCCAAAATCTCACCTAATTTTTTGTATATATCTTATAAATAATACGGTATAAAATTACCTTTGGGGATATGTGTAGCGGTAATTTCTCTAATTTTTCTTACATCACTTATACATTCAATTAATTATTAAAAGCAAAGCTCACTGAATTGACTAACACACGAAAAGATTACAAAATAACACAGAATATATGCCTTGAATCTCACATCTCGATTTTTTTTTTCCTTTTTACAGTTAAGGGGGAAAATAATCCTATTCTCTTTACTTTTACTTGGACACACATTGAAATTCTAGGTTCTGTGAGGTAACCTAAAAGTTTAAGTAATTTAAACTTACTCTGTTCAAAGACAGTTTTACAATATCCATTTCATGTTAAACTACAAATACAAGTGTAGGTGTATGCAACAAAATATGTTCTGAAACCTACGTTTTGGGGAAAAGTTTAACCAAAACGGAGTAAAGGTCAAATTGCAGCCTTAGGACATGTGGCCATTGCCCTGGTCTCCTAAGGGTTTTGTCAAAAATCACTAAAGCTGTGGATAATTTTCAAGTGGGGATACAGTAATATAAGATGTTTAAATAGTAATTTAAAAGAAAGGAATAAACAAGGTCAAGTATTATCACGATCAGGGAACAAGAGAAATTTCATCTCTCTACCTATTTTAACTTGATTTAATTTTATAATTTTCACAACTTGGAGATGTTTAAGAAGTGAATTAATTATTTCATTTCACCTGCTGAAAATTACAGTTGAAATATGCAATATTTTCTTTGTAACAGTGGATTAACTTGATCATATCGTGTACTTTCTCTATGCGCTGCATCTTAAACAATACATCATTGGGAGAGTGTACTCAGCTCTTTTCAAAAGTGACTTAATGTTTTTCTGTTTATGTGAACCAGTACTTAAAATGAAGAGTGATTTCAAATGAGAAGTGGGGGAACTTTCCTTTCTAGATGTTTTCAAAGATTAAGGTTGATTATTTAGTTCTTCATTTCTGACAAGTGTGGTTTCCTTGCACAAAAGTTAGAAACAGAAGAAAAGGTAAAAGATAGAGCCAATTTAAATTATAATCAATACAGATGTCTAAAACTTTGCTGAACAATGGTAACCACTCATCACATATGGCAATTGAGCACTTGAAATGGGACCTGTCTCAAGTGACTTAAGTATGAAAAAAAGAATATGCAATATTACATTAATTTTTTAATACTGATTACATGAAGAAATAATATTTTGCATATATTAGATTAGATAAATTATATTAAAATTAATTCTGCCCACTTCTTTTTACTTTTTTTAAAAGTGGCTACTAGAAAAATTTTAATTATAAATTTGGCTCACATTATATTTCTGTTGACTCATGCTGACCTAAAATATGAATGTCAAACCAGCACTAGTCTAAAATCTAAAACTATTCAGGACTGAATTAGACATCCAGAAAATATTATTTAAACAAGGTGCTATTTTTGTAAGTCCCTTATATTCGACTAGAATTTGCTTTTACTCTTTAAGGACTCATCTGATTATGATTAAATAATTCTCAGGGAAATTATGTTTACCTTTGTTAAACTGTAGTTTACTTCGTTTGAACACAGAAGTTTCTGGTACTCAAATATTTAATGCTACAGATATTTCAATAAAAAGGAAACTTTAATAGAAGTACTTGTATCTTTAAGTATTCTTTATACTTTTAGACAGTTGAACAATATAAAGCAATAGCATCATCTTTCCAATATTTCCTGTAGAATAAACCAGCAAGGTAATAGTTGATAATGCCATACATATGTCTTTAGCTTTGGTGAACAGTAATAATATTATAAAGGTACTACATGAAACTGTCATAATCCAAACCTAAATTCCAAGTCACAACTCATTAAAAAGTATGCCAGTATAAAGCTAGGTGGATAATTTATGGGAAGAGAAAAAAATCTTACAGAATAAATACATTTCTGCACTTCACTTACCCAAAACAAAAATCTATGTAAAGTATGTTTTTTTTTAAAGTTTGATTACCACTCTATCTTATACAGTGGTGGGTACTAATTTGCTTTTGACGTTATTGTAGCTTTATTAACATGACGTAACTGTTTTGGGGGTCATGCTTAGGCTTTTTTCTTATTTGCTTGTTTTGTGGGGTATGGGGATTTTTTTTGTTTGGTTGGTTAAGTTTGGGTTTTATTTATTTATTTATTTTTAAATAATGAGGTGCTTCATTGCAGTAGCTTGAACAGTTGATTTCTGGTAGTTGAACTAGACTGATCTCCCAGTCTTTCTTATTGTGTTGGGTGATTCTAAAGCGGTGAATGAATGCTATCTTTTTTTTCTTTTTTTTTTTTTGCTTTATTAACTATTGGTTTGCTCTGTTGCCTGTTCACATGCTCTTACAGATGCAACTAATTCATGAAATTTCCAACTTAAAGAATTTAGTTAAGCATGCAGAAGTGTATAATCAAGATCTTGAGGTGAGCATTTATGTTGGTATTTCTATTGATAAAGAACAAAAACTATAAAACGTACATCATATGTAATTGAACATGATTTCAGAAAATAGAAGGAATTATATTCTTTAAATATCAACTTTTTGAATTTTACTATCTACCAATTTAAACTATTAAATGTAATTTCTTTTTAATTCCTTAGAATTCAAACCCAATTAAATTGTTTCATTCTCCTTTAATTGTTTTAGGATGAACTAAGTTCAAAAGTAGAGCTGCTTAGAGAAAAGGAAGACCAGATTAAGAAGCTACAGAAATACATAGACTCTCAGAAGTCAGGAAGTATGGAAATGGACTTGTCATACTCATCGGTAAAAATCAGGTTTATTTTGTTGTGTCGTCATTTTGGCATTTGTAGTATACTGTCATCATCATCATCGCAAATGTTTATATTGAGCCTACTGTGTGCCAGGCATTGTTCTAATTGTTCTAAATATAGTATTTTATTTAATCCTGTCAGTAACCCTATGAGAGAGGCACTATTAGTATCATTGCCATTTTATGGATAAAGAATCAGAGAGAGTTAAGGATATTATCCTTTGATTGAATGTAAGTAAGTTAGAGATGAGCTTCCATTAAAAATCAGTAATTCAAAAAATTTTAATGTTTTTCAATTGTTTTATACAAATGCAGAAGTGTATAGTCAATATCTTCAGGTAAGCACTTAACATTGATTAGTAACTAGAACTGTAAAACATGTAATTGAGCATGATTTCATAAATTTCATTAATTTCATTAATAGATATTAATGCATTCTCGTTATAATTATGTAACTATTTTAACAGTTTGATATTTTTCAGAGCTATAGCTGTAGGTGATTTTAGTTGGTATAAGATCATGGCATTAAATAGTATTGAATGTCATGGTGAAATTAACTTTTTTTTTCTATTTGCTTTCAATCCATCTGATTACTTCAAGAAACTATCAGTTGGATTCTAGTTTTTAACACTTTTTTAAAAAGGCAACAGTTACTAGATGGAAAGTTTAGAATATTAGTTTCTATTGTTCTTCTTTTGTTTTCATTTGAGTTTTTCAGAGTACTTTTTGTTACCTTCTATTAGTACTCTATTAATGACAAGTGATTCTTTTTAAAAGTGTTCTCATTGTTCTGAGGCCCTGGGAAGAAAGGCACTTTCATATCATCCTGGAGTATCTGTTGATAGAAAGGCAAATAGAATTGCCCATTTTTTTTAAATTGTTGTTTATTTCTTTCTCTTTATTCATCCAATTTATTTATTCATTCATGCATGCACGTTTGCATTAATATTTTGCCAAGGACATATGGTTGAATTCATATAAGTGCAAGTCATGTTGAAATGCCACTTCTTTCTAAAAATGAGACTGTGGATTTTTTTTCATGTATTTATCAGTCATTTGCATTTTCTCCTCTGTGAGTTGCCTGTTCATATCTTTACTCTATTTTTCTATTGGATTATTTATCTTTTTCTTTTTAATTTGTGATTTAACATCCTTAATTGTAACTATTAGCGAGTCACCTGTCATGTTTTGCAGAGAGTAACCTAAAATAAAAATACATAGGAAACTTTAACAGGCTAGCTGAGCAACAATTGTGTTAACCTTTTTAAACAATAACAGAATTATTATAGTACTTCTATACAATGCTTTTATCCTTTTGAAAAATATAGCCAGAATTTTTTTAATATTTTTTTTGGGCCACGCTGTGCCACTTGCAGGATCTTAGTTCCCCGACCAGGGATCGAACACAGGCCCCAGCAGTGAAAGCACCGAGTCCAAACCACTAGAATGCAGGGAATTCCCCAAAATATTTTTATTATTGGAAATGTTAATTTTTTTAATCTATTCTAAAAATACATTTGGCTATTCTCATATTTTAACCATTTTTGATTTGTTAGGAATAACATACATGTACGTGTTAAGTCTTTTCCAACTCTAACAAAGTTAGATTTCACTAAATCCTTTTTGTCCTGTGTATAGGAAAACACTGAAGACTTAAAACAAATGAAACAGACTCTGCTTGATGCTGAAACTGTAGCTCTTGATGCCAAGAGAGAATCAGCCTTTCTTAGAAGTGAAAATCTAAAGCTGAAAGAAAAAATGGTAAGTTATTTTTGTAATATTTGTAAAAACAGTTACAATGATCAGTACATTTCTGTGAATCTGCAGTGTTTCTCTCAATAGAAAGAACTTGCAAGTACATGCAAGCAAATGGAAAATGATATTGAGTTATTTCAAAGCCAGTTGGAGGCGAAAAAGAAAATGCAAGTTGATCTGGAGAAAGAATTACAATCTTCTTTTAATGAAATAACAAAACTCAGCTCCCTTATAGATGGCAAAGTTCCAAAAGGTATTTTATCATTTCAGACTTATCTCTTTGCAAATCTGACTTTATACAGAAATGTACCTAAAAGATTTTGCAACTATATTGCAATAAACAATTAAAAATCCATTATTCTCTGGTGTTTTTAATAGCTTAATGTGAAGTTTTAATGTCATTTGGTATCAGTATTTATAAATGTTTCCTTGGACCTCAAACCATAAGGGTTTAAAAGTTATTTTTCAAATAAATTGAACCCAATCTTGGACAAGGTGATTAACAATTGGATGAGTTGTTTACCAACACTGGCTCTTTCTTTAATAAATTTTATATAATCTGGTTAAATAATCTAACTATGTATGAAATTTAGATTTACCCAACAACTGCAAGCTGTTTTATTTAACTTACTAAAAATTTCCTAGATTTGCTCTCTAATATGGAATTGGAAAGGAAAATTACCCATCTCCAGAAAGAATTGAATAAGGAAGTCGAAGAAAATGAAGCTTTGCGCAAAGAAGTTAATTTGCTCTCAGAATTGAAATCTTTACCTTCAGAAGTAGAAATGCTAAGGAAGGAGGTAAACACTTTTTTAAGCAAACAACTCTTACCTTGAAATAAAAACCTTTGCAATAGTGCCTTAAATATTTTGCCATATTTTATTTTAAAGTACCAACCAAGAGACTGTAAACGCCTGACTCTGTTAGCAGTAGAAATATGTCAAATTCTAAGAAAAACCATGAAATGCCTGCTACACCAGAAAGTTAGAAAACACTTTAAAATGATAGATGAGGAATTAAAGGCACATGCTGACTGTGTTTCTACTGAGTGTCCTCCATGCAATCCTTACTAGAACCAGAGATTAGAAATCAAAACTTTGAAGGTAAAGTTAAACAGGAGAATATATTGTTAAAGAGATGTCACAATAAAAATATTGCCTTTCCTCAGTCAAACCTTTGCTTAATTTCAATGTCTTGAAATTGAGGTGAGGCAGAGAAAGCTTTTTTCCTGAAAATTGCTTAAGTAGATCATATATTGCTAACATAGCTAAGTTTGCTTTCTTTTCCATAGATACATGATAAATCTGAAGAGCTCTGTATAATAACATCAGAAAAAGATAAATTGTTTTCTGAAGTAGCTCATAAGGAAAGTAGAATTCAAGATTTACTTGAAGAAATTGGGAAAACTAAAAATGACCTAGCAACTTCCCAGTTGAATTATGAAAGCACTGATCAAGAATTCCGAGATGTTAAAAATCATCATATTGAATTTGAGCAAAAATATAAGATGGTCCTTGAAGAGAATGCAAAATTGAAACAGGAAATAGGAAATCTCTGTAAAGAAGCTCAAGAACTTGGTTTAAATTTGGATGCTTTGAAGACAGAGGTTGGTACAAGACACCCTCTAGGGAAATGATCTTTAGTCTTAATGGGGTTTGGCTTCCATGTGTACGTCGCAGAATGCTCTGCTTTTCACATTTACTTTTTCTTATCTTAAAGCTCTCTCAGAAAACCCAAGAACTTCAGCAGAAAACAACTGAGAATCAAAAAAGGTTAAAAGAAGTGGAAGAGCTGAAGGAACAACTAGAAAGTAGAGATTCTAGGCTGCACACTGTAGAAAAGGAGAAAACACTGCTTACTGAGAAACTTCAACAAACCTTAGTAGAAGTAAAAACCATAACCCAAGAAAAGGATGATCAAAAACAACTCCAAGAGAGCCTGCAAATTGAGAGGGACCAACTCAAAAATGACATTCAGGATACTATAAACATGGTAAGGTTCTGCCTGATTAAACTTTGAAATCTCAGAGCCTCTTTAAAAACATTACAGGAGCCATCACTTATTATTTATGATCAAGCAATAACTATAAAATTATTTTCATTGTTTCACATTCTAATGGAAATTATTTTCTATTTCTCTGACAAAGAATATAGACACCCAGGAACAACTACGAAATGCTCTTGAGTCTTTGAAACAACACCAAGAAACAATTAACACACTAAAAATGAAAATTTCTGAGGAAACTTCCAAGAATTTGCATATAGAGGAAAACTTAGGAGAAACTAAGGATGAATTTCAGGAGAAGGTAAGGGGTGTTTCTGTTCAAAGTTTTTATATGCTTGTATATGAGCTTTCTCCTTAACCTCAAACACTTAAGTGCAGAATAGTAATCTCAATCTTATTTATTATTCACAGTGGTAATAACTCAGAATAATTTACACGCTTAAGTCTAATGTCTTTGAAATAACTTCAAATATAACTGCTTTGAAAAGGAAAAGACAAAAAAATACTAGTTCGGACTTTGAGCTGATATTTTTCTGAGGCCTATTGTAATTTACACATCTTTAAAAGCCCCTCTGAATTCTAAGAATGTAAGAAAGATTCAGTGCTTATTATTAATTATGGCTAAAATATTTGTTTTATGTTGGATTTTGTATACTATATTTGTTTAGAGTTTGCTATAGAATCAATGTATGTATCGTATTTGTGCCTATCTTTAGGGTTTGGACCATAATTTTACTATTAGGTGCTTAAATCTTGCCTTAATAATTCATTCTAGGTAAAATGGTTCATTTTGTCCTGAGACCTTAGGAGAATAACTGCTTAACTAGTTATTCAATTATATATAAGAAAAACTAGGATGCTAATGGTGACTTTTAAAGTGAGGTATATTAGTCTGCTAGGGCTGCCATAACAAAATATCACAGACTGCTTGTAAGCTATATGTTTATCTTCTTTGCAGAAATGTCTGTTCAAGTTTTTCCCATTTTTAAATTGGTTTTTTGTTGTTGTTGAAAGAGTTCTTTGTATTTTTCTGGTCATTAACCCTTTATCAGTTATACAATTTGCCAGTATTTTCTCCCATTTCATAGGTTGCCTTTTCACTCTGTTGATTTTGTCCTTTTTTGCACAGAAGCTTTAAATTTTGATATAGTCTAATTAGCTTCTTTTTTCCCCCTTTACCCTGGCACACGATATTCCTGCCTTGGAAAATGAGCTTTCTCTTCTCTCTCCCTATTCTTGAGTCCTTCTCTCCTAGAAAAGCATTTTCACTTCCACTATTATCTTCTGTTCTCAGCTTATCTATAATTTGGATCAACCATGGGCCAAAGGTTCTAGACCTTGATTTGAAATTTATAACTTCTACTTTCACAAGGGGAAGGTTTTTTGAATAGTTTTTTTAGAATAAGATACAACAATGTATAGCTGCTTTTAAACAAATGAAAAATGCAATCATAGGGCCCCATGAGAAGGAGGCAGTAGAGGAGAAGTGAGGGAAAGGAAGAGTTATACTCACTGGGACCAACTGGCTCCTGTAGTATTATGTTCAGGCTAGAAGCGTCCATGTTGATAAAAGAGTCTGTTGGGATTCTCTGGGGCCATTCTGTTCATTAGAGATCTTGAAACCTGGGCTGGAAGTCTGAGATCACCTTGTTCTTGTGATAACCTTGTTCATGCTGGAATCACCCATGTAGATAAAAGAGTAGATCTGGGAATTTTCAGGGGCCCCTCTGTTCATCTGGGTACCATAGAACTCCATTAAGTAGGTCTATCAGGAATCCCTTGGAGTACCCGTTTTCAGTCCTGCTTGATGTGTCTCTTTGTAAGTGCAATGTCTCTAGTGTGTCTCAACAGAAATTAGATTTTACTCATAACCACGGTAGCTGAAATACTTCCTAGGCTGAGTTCAGTTTTGAAATGTACCTTGGGTATCATTATAGAATACTTCCTCTCCATCTGCTTTGTCTTTGTGTATATTCCTTTGTTTAGGAGTAAAGATGCAGGCTTCTGAATTATAATATCTGACAAACTGCTCCCAAAGACTATATGTTCCCCACCTCGTGTATTGGGTTGGCCAAAAAGTTCGTTTGATTTTAAGTAAAAATAAAAGACACATTTTTCATTTTCACCAAGAAATGTATTGAACAACGTCTTCATTGACCAAACAAACTTTTTGGCCAACCCAGTAGTTAGCTCTGTGCGCACCATTGTCAGAAGCTCATGAATATTGCCAACACTAAGAGGTTAACTAAACAAAGTATAGTTTGTCCATATCCACTTTAGAGAATAGAGCAACTACTAAAAATACTAATTTGAAGATTACGTAGCAGTATGGGAAAATGCATATGATCTAAGTGAAAAAGAAAAGCTAAAATGAATCCTATATATGTAAATTAGTTATGATGGCTATGTTTTAAAAAAAGGTAATGGAAAAAACTGGAATGAAATATTTTAGAACTCTAATAGCGGTTGTGTTGGTGACACTGGATGACATTTTTTCTCTTTATTTTTCAAATTTTTTTCTAATGTTAATTATAGATTACTATAAAAACTTTTTAAAATATATGTGGCCAGTATGGAACTGAATGTATTTATTGGGCTAGTATAAGGTTATATAGTGACACTCTAATTTCATGCCAACAATTGTAATGTCAGTCTTTATCTCCTTTTACCAAGGAGTTCACGTTTTAAGTTACCTTTGGTTAAGACTTATTTATGGATAACTGAATTTATATAACATGCTTTTCTTAAGCAGTAAATGAAAATTGTATATTAAGAAAAGATGAATTATGCTATTATAATGTGAGATATATTTCTACCAAAATTATTTTGCCCTCTACATGTAATAAAACTCCAGCTTTGGTGAGTATGACTACCTCTGAAAATAAAGATTAATTGGGAATAGGGGGTAGGGAATGATTTCCAGCTTTTAAGGAAAAAAATAAAGTGATAGAGTTCAAGGCGGCTTACTTTTTCATAAAGTCAGGTTAACCCATCATACATGAAGATAATTGTTAATTATCTATAGCTGTCCAGGTAGTTCGTGTCAGTGAACAAGCACAAGAGCACACACTCTGGAGCCAGACCATTGGATTCAAAACCTGGTTATTCTTCCCTGGGTGACCTTGGGCAAGTGACCTTGGGCAAGTGACCTATCCTCCCTGGTATTGTTTCCTCATCTGTCAAATGGAGATAATACTAGTACCTACCTCATAAGGTTATAGTGATGATTAAACGTGTCAATATATGAAAATAGTGCCTAGTACATATATAAGTAATATATGTTGGCTATTTTTATTATTATTAAAATTATTATTAACTAAGAAATTCTTCTTTAATGTATTTATATTTTAGATGGTTGGCATAGATAAAAAACAAAATTTGGAAGCCAAAAAAACCCAAGCACTGACTGCAGATGTTGAGGATAATGAGCTAATTGAGCAACAGAGAAAGATATTTTCTTTAATACAGGAGAAAAATGAACTGCAACAAATGTTAGAGAGTATTACAGCAGAAAAGGAACAACTGAAGACTGACCTAAGGGAAAGCATTGAAATGGTAGGATTTGGCACTGTATACTTAGCAATACAGTTTTGTCTTTGTACATTTTAGATTTTTCCAACTTTATTGAGGTATAATTTACATGCAATAAATGTATCTGATATAAGAGTACAGTCTGATGACTTTTGACAAATGTCTCTACTTGTGTACCCTCCACCTCAGTCAAGATGTGGAATATTTCCATCACCCCAAAAAGTCCCCTTGAGTTCTGATCTATTTGATCCTAATCTTACCCTCTGCCCCATATAGTCACTGTCCTTCTTTTTTTTTTTACCTTAATCACTTAATCACATTGTTTTCACCTGCCTTTCCCTTCTAGAACGTCATACAAATAGAATCACACAGCATACACTCTTGTGTCTTCTTTCTACTCTCCTGCTTATCGCTGGGTAGTGTTCCATCGTATGAACAGGCCACAGTTTGTTTAGACGTTATCCTATTGGTAGAAATTTAAGTTATCTCCACTATTTGGCTATTTTGAATAAAGATGCTGTAAACATTCATATACAGATCTTTTTATGAACATTTTTTTTTTTTTATTTCTCTAGGGTAGCTATCTAAATGGAAAAGCTGGCTCATAGGTAGATGTATATTTAACTTGATGAAAATTTCCTAGACTGATTTCCAAAGTAGTTGGTACCATTTTTCATTCCCATCAGCAAATTAAGAGAATACTGAGGGCGCCACATCCTCACCAACACTTCATAGTATCGGTGTTTTAAATTTTGGCCATTCTATTGGGTGTGTACCTCATTGTTTTCACTTGCCTTTCCCTAATGACTAAAGATATTGAGCATCTTTTCATGCTTATTAGCATGAAATGGCTTATTGGCCATTGTGTATCTTTCTATAAATTATCTGTTGTCTCAGTGATGTGTTATAGATTTCAGTGTACAGGTCTTTTCCATATTTTGTTAAAGTTGTTCCTAAATGTTTCTGTTCTATTTACGCTGTTGTAATTTTTTTATTTCACTTTTAATTATTTGTTGTTAATGTTTGCCAATATTTTCAAACCTACTTTATTTTTTGTTTCTAAATTTAGGGACAATATAATGTGTCTAGATTGAAATTAATATTTTGAGAAGTTTGCTATGGATCATAGTAGAACCTGACCTTTTGTGTAGTTTTCCGTGTTTCTTGGCATTGTCTGTTTGGTTAAAGTTGATGAATGTAAATAAGAATACAGACAAAAGTCATATTCGTTTCTCAGTCTCTGGCTTGTGATGCTTTTGTGATCTTGATACTTGAGAAAGTCACTGTTTAAGCTTAATAACTAGGATTAACCCACTTTATGCTAGCAAAGGATGCTGCCGTTTTGAGCTTGCTATTAAGCAATGTATAAAACCAAAGTCATTCCAGCATATGACAAGCCCATAACTATATATATATATATATATATGTCTCATATATCATCTGTTGTCAACAAAAGCTTAGAAAGTCTCTTTTGGCTTAGGGGTAGAAAATGAGCAAACCTCTCATGATAGAATACAAAATCCACTTCTAATTCTCATGATAAGAATGTAAGATGAGCAATAAAGAAACAGTATTAAAAAAGCAGATTCTTGACCTTTATATGATTAAGACGCTCTTTTTTTAATTAGTCTTTTCCAATGTAGTTTGCCATGATTTCTTCATTTTCAGGCTAAAGTAAATGCTGATTTTTACCTGATTTCATAAATGTAAGCTAATATATTAATCTCAGTGTTTTTTTTAATTCTAGACCATTGAAAACCAGGAAGAATTAAGAATTCTTGGAAGTGAACTTAAAAAGCAACAAGAGATAGTTGCACAAGAAAAGAGCCATACCATAAAGAAAGAAGAAGAGCTTTCTAGGACCTGTGAAAAACTGGCAGAAGTTGAAGAAAAGCTGAAGGAAAAGGTGACTTTTTTAAGTTATCTTCCTGGTCATTTTTTGTGACTAAACTTTTTCTTTTTTTTTTTTTTGTAATAAATTTGATTCCAGCAGACCTGAATTCCAGAAATAATACATACCTTGCCAATGAACAGATCTTAATGCTAATATTTTGGATAATTTCAACTCCTACTGAGATGTTAACTAACATCCTTTGTGAGGATGATATTTTTTTAGTCTTTAAATGAGAGAGGGGGCCTTCATTCATCTAAACGAATCATTTGATATATTCATTCATCAAATACTGTACATTCGTACAGTACCACCATGGGCCAGGCACTGTTCTGGGCTCTTGAGATACATTAGTCAACAAAACAAAGATTCTGCCCTTATAAAGATGTATTAGTTATTCTCTAAAATGTAAGATTTATCAGTACAGTCGGCCCTCCATATCTGCACATTCTGCCTCCATGGATTCAACCAACCACTGATCAAAAATATTCAGGGGAAGAAAATTCCAGAAAATTCCAAAAAGTGAAACTTGAATTTTGCCATACACAGGCAACTATTTACATAGTATTTACAACTATTTATGTAGCATTTATATTGTATTCAGTATTATAAGTAATCTAGAGATGAGTTAAAGTATACTGAAGGGTGTGCTTAGGTTATGTGCAAATACTATGTCATTTTATATAAGGGACTTGAACATCCACCGATTTTGGTATCCACAGGGATCCATGGATACCAAGAGATGACTGTATTACCATCTCTTAGATATTTACAATAAGGTGCTACTGTAAAATTTACAGAAGAGCTAAGACCCTTGTAACAATTATACTCCCCAAGTAATTCTAAAACGCACCCACCGAGATCTTTCTGTATATTCTAGGAGTAGTGCCACATGCATTATAGATAATATATTGTGATTTCCATTGTGCTTCTGTATTTTTTTTTCCTAATATGGGTTCTCTTAATTCTCATCCTTTTTACTGTAACTTAACTGAATATATTAAAACCTTCCATCTATTTCATATTCCTCCTAAATAAGTGAAATCAGTAAGTTTATGTAAAAGTTAATGCCTCATTGTTTGTTTGGGCCACCCCATATGGACCTTATTGGGAATGAAAACAAATTATCCAAGTTTTTAAGAGAAGTGGAATTATAGTTATTTGGCAGTTATATCTGCATATTTAGTCTCTTTTTTAATTTTTCTCATTTTCATTTCTTTGATTAACCTAGTGACACTATATTAGTTTCCTAGGGCTTCTGTATCAAATTACCATAAACTTGATGGCTTTAAACAACAGAAATTTATTTTTTCACAATTCTGGCTCTTAGAAGTTCAAAATCAAGATGCTGGCGACCAAGCTCCCTCTGAAGGCTCTAAGGAAGAATCCTTTCTTGCCTCTTCCTGTCCTTGACTCCCAGCTGTCCTTGGTACCCTTGGCTTGTAGCTGCATCTCTCCAATCTCTGCCTCCGTCTACATATGACCTTCTCTGTGTCTCTGTGTGTCCTTTTCTGTCTCTTATAAGGACCCTCTCATTGGATTTAGGGCCCACCTTAACCCAGGAATATTTCTTCTCAGTCCTTAAGTAATTACATCTGCAAAAACCCTATTTTCAAAGAAGATCACATTCTCAGAGTATGGGGAGACTTGAATTTGGGGTGGGACACTATTTGACCCACTGTAGGCACTATCTAAAAGGTAACTTTACTTTTAGTGTTACTTGTCTGTTTATACTGGAGTAGTAGGCAGGGCTATGATAATGATTATTTCAGTTTGGCAAAGTATGTTTTACATAAGAATTTTAAGAGGATATAGACAAAATGGTAATTATAAAAACTATATTTCTTAAGAGCCAACAACTCCAAGAAAAACAGCAACAACTTCTTAGAGTACAAGAAGAGATGACCGAGATTCAGAAAAAGACGAATGAAATGGAAAATTTAAAGAATGAACTAAAGAACCAAGAATTAACATTGGAACGTATAAAAACTGAGAGGCTAGAGTTGGTTCAGAAACTTCATGAAAATTATGAGGAAATGAAATTCATAACCAAAGAAAGAAATGATCTAAAGGAATTACAGGAGTCATTTGAAATAGAGAGAAATAAGCTTAAAGAACACATAAGAGAAATTGAAGCTACAGTAAGTCATACCCTTTTCTTTCATCTATTAAATGTTTCTTTAAAAACTGAGTCAGTTGGAAAGGGGGAGGCAATGTTGGGATGATGTTGTTACAATTATTCTTTAAATTTAACTTGCTAATAAAGGGTCTAGAAACAAAAGAAGAACTAAAAGTGGCCCACATGCTTCTAAAAGAGCACCAAGAAACTGTTGAAGAACTAAGAAGAAACATTTGTGAGAAGACAGCTCAAATAATAAATATTCAGAAGAACTTAGAAAAATCCAATACTGAATTGCAAGAAAAGGTTTGTCTTTTCTTCCTTCACTCCTTGTCCCCTCTTCCTTTCTTTCTCTGAAAGAAAAATAAGCAGTAGGTAGTGACTGAGTTATGGTTCATTCATTTATTGAGTAGTATTTGTTGAG
Source organism: Balaenoptera physalus (assembly GCF_965194825.1). Lineage (NCBI taxonomy): Eukaryota > Metazoa > Chordata > Mammalia > Artiodactyla > Balaenopteridae > Balaenoptera > Balaenoptera physalus. Next base: position 114,899,302 of record NC_138884.1, on the reverse strand, counting down.
TGTCTAATGTAGCAGGTACAGTCCTGGATTATAGAAATAAAATGGGAACAAGGTGGACAAAACCTCTGTGATCATAGAACTTACTTTGTAGTGGAAAGAGGTTCTCAATAAATAAGCAATCAAATGAACAGGATAATTTTAGATAATAGCAAATGCTATGGAGAAAATGAAACATTGGGGTAACTGGACCAACCTATGTTAAAAGCCTACTATGTGCCAAGCATTGAGACTGTGGCTATGAATAAGACATTGTTCTTTTTCCCCAATATAGGCATATACAAAAATCTCTCAATTCCAGTATGACAAATGCAGAAATATGCTGTGCAAAGCTACATGGTACCACTAGTGATCATGGAAAGGGGGAATCAATCTGTACACATAACAGATTTGTGCAGTAGCATTAGAATTCATCTGAGAATGGGGGTCATTCATTTGTTGAGATATAATCTGCTCAATTCTGATTTTTCTCCTGTTGCATTTGGGAACTGGTATAGAAATGAAGCATGCAACTGACTGGATTGATAATTTGTTGGTAAAGTGTACTTTGGATGTAAGCTGGAGAAAAAAACAATTATGACAGACTATTACTAGCAGAAAAGTCATGAATAATAGCTTGAGTAGGAATCAAGAGGAAATGAATAAATAGGAGTTTGTGCTCCATGGTAGGCAATGAAGGTTCAAAATCACTTTCATTGCTATGGAAAGTAGCCTCATCTTTTCCCTTTAAAAAATTATGATAACACTCTCTAGATAGTAACCTTGGTATTTTATGAATATCACAAGATCCCAGTGCTTCATGAGGAACAGGAGCTACTTCCTAATGTGAAAGAAGTCAGTGATATTCAGGAAACAGTGGATGAACCAGAGCTATTGAAAGAACAATCCAAAACCAAGGATTCAAAAACACTGGCAAGTGTAGAAATGGAAAGTCTCAGGTTGACTGAAAAACTTCAAGAAAGTCACGAAGAAATAAAATCTCTCACTAAGGAAAGAGACGATCTTAAAATGACAAAAGAAGCACTTCAGGTTGAATGTGACCAACTGAAAGAAGAAATTAGAGAAACTTTGACTAAAGTAAGTTTCATCCTTTCCTCCCATTCTAATAAGTGTTTTATAAATAAGTCTTTGGGAAAAGGGGCATTTATAATGTTCCTACCAATTTTCTTTAAATGTCTCTTAATTATGAAGTGATTGGAAACAGAACAACTAAAAATTGCTCATAATTACTAAGAAACTATGGAAAATGAGTTGTTTTCTTAAATATTCAAAATGATTTAGAAAAAGCAGTGTTAAATTACAGGAAAGGATAAAGTCAAAAACACTGTTTTCTTCCCTTGTTTAAACCTATTTCCCCAGCATCCCATAACACGTTACCATCTTCCTCACTGATCCAGTCAGAAATCTGGGAATCGTTCCTACTACTATCCCTTCCTCCCCACTCACTCTATAATCCAAGAACCAAACCTTGTTGATTTTAAGGTGTGTGCCTGTGTGTGAAATCCTCCCACTCTTCTCTCCACATTGCTGATACCCTAATCCGAGTCACGATTATTTCTCTCTGGCTTTGTGCAATAGCGTCCTACCTGGCCTCCCCATTCATATCATACTTCTCTAATTCACTCCCCTTTCTGAGCCCAAGTGATCTTTTCTTCTTAAAACCTTTTAATAACTTCTCATTGCTCTTGAAGTACATACCAGCGTGCTGCTTCACATGAGCTTTGAGACCCTAGATAGCAGACCTTGCTGGTTTCTAGCCCTGTTTCACCTCACTCTTCCTCCTGCTCACTGTGCTCCAGCAACTCTCGTCTGTTGCTCTTCTGCATCTCATGGCTTTCAGATGTTCTGGTCTCCCTTCCTGTAGTATTTCCATAGTCCTCTTTGCCTCACAAGCGCTCTCATCTTTTAGATCTCCACTGAAGCTTTCCATCCCCTAGGAAGCCCTTCCTAAGCACTCACAATAGGTTAGGTTTGCCACTGGTAGCCTGAAAGAACCCAGCACCTCTGTTTGGTAAGATCTGGTATAATACGTATCTTTCCTTCTAAAGTGTGTAAGTCTCAAAAAGGCAGATCATGTAAAGTGTCATTTCCCGTTTCATCTCCAACCTCTAATAGGATACTGACAACACAATGAGTACTCAATAAATGTGTTAAATATCTGAATAATGGAAGAGTGGGTGAGTGGAAATATTGTTCTGTAAATGAGCTGTTGAATCCCTGACTTAATTGTTTTAGAAAGTATCCTTGTTTCTTTTCCCCTAAAATAAAGTATCTCTGGATACCGACTGTATTGTTTTATGATCCTCTTAAGAGTCAAGCATCTCAAGACAAACAGGAACAGTCCTTCGATATGAAAGAAAAAGACAATGAGACTAAGAAAATAATGAGTGAGATGGAGCAATTGAAGGAGCAATTCAAAGTCAAAGATTCAGCACTACTAAGACTAGAAATGGAAAAGCTTGAGTGGTCTGAGAGACTTCAAGAAAGTCATGATGAAGTGAAATCTATAGCTAAGGAGAGAGATGACCTACAGAGGCTACAAGAAGTTCTTCAATCTGAAAGGAGCCAACTCCAAGAAAACATAAGAGAAATGGTAGCTAAAGTAGGTTTCATCCTTTTTCGTGTGTGTGTGCTTAGTATTCTATAAGCAAATATCTTGGTAAAAACTAAACCTTTGGGGAAAGGAATTAGTTACAGTGTAATGGTTATAACGTTTTCATAAATTTCTTGCAATTTCCTTTAATAATGAAGCACCTAGAAACCAAAGAGGAACTTGAAGTTGCTCATTGTCACCTAAAAGAGCAGGAGGAAACTATTGGTAAATTGAAAGTGGATCTTTCAGAGAGGGAAACTGAAATATCAAGCATTCAACAGGAATTAGAAACAACAAATGACGAATTACAGAAAAAGGTAAATTGGGAGTAAAGGCACAGTGGGAGAAAACTTAAGGGAGGTAGCTAACTGGATTACAAAGACTACGGTTTACCTCCTAAATTGTTTTAGAAAGCATACTGGATTTTTTTCCTTAAAAAATATACATACACATATATATACATATATAAACACACGTTTTTATGTGTGTGTGCACATAAGTATATTTTTGGCTATTATCTTATTTTATTATTATTTTTAAGACCCAAGAGCTTCATGAGAAACAGAAACAATTTATTACCATAAAAGAAATCAGTGAAACTCAGGAAAAAGTGAGTTGGAATGAACTGGAACAGTTAAAGGAACATCTCAAAGCCAAAGATTCATCACTACAAAGAATAGAAAGCGAGAGGCTCAAGTTGACTGAGAAACTTCAGGCAAGTCAAGACGAAATAAAAACCATAATTAAGGAAAGAGATGATCTGGAAAGGGTGCAGGAAGTCCTTCAAAAGGAAAGAGACCAACTCAAAGAAAACATTAAAGAAATTGCAGCTGAAGTAAGTTTCCCTCTTATAATGTTTTTGGATATAAAAATAGTGTTAAAGTGATAATGATGATGTTCACTACTAAGTTTGATTAATTTTCCTCCAATCATAAAGGGACAGAAAATCAAAGAGGAACTAAAAGCTACTTACATTCTTCTGAAGGAGTACCCAGAAACCATTAATACAAGGAATAGTTCAGAGAAGACAGATCAAGGAGCAAATATTCAGAGAGACTTAGAAATTTCAGATGCTGAATTACAGGCAAAGGTAGGTCTTGTTTTGTTAAGTTGGAAAATGACATCTGATTATTGTGTTCATCATATCCCTTACGGAAGAAAATAATGCATACGTTAGACTAAAATGTAAAGATGATTACCTTAATTTTAGAGACAGTTCTTTTTCCTAAAATTTTCTGTCTATGTCATAACTTGTTTTATGATTTTCTCAGATTCAAGAACTTCAAGAAGAAGAACATCAACTTCTTAAGATGAAAGATGTCAGTGAGACTCAGGAAAAAATATGTGAAATGGGAAACTTGAAGCAGCAACTTGAGGCCCAAAAGTCAACCCTGGAAAATACAGAATTAGAGAACATAAGGTTAACTCAGAGACTCCATGAAAATCTTGAAGAAATAAGATCTGTTACAAAAGAAAGAGACGACCTTAGGAGTGTGGAGGAGACTCTCAAAGTAGAGATAGACCAGCTCAAGGAAAACCTAAGAGAAACCACAATTAGAGTGAGTTACCATCTTTCCCCCAACTAGTAAATATGACATCGTGTCCTAAAAGAGCCATGGTTGATAGAGTTGGTGAGGTTGTAAAATTGGTCCAATCTTGGGGAAGGCTGGAGGGATGGATATATGATAATATCTTCCAAAGTTTTCAATAAGTGTATGCATTGACCCAAAAAGTCCAGTTATTGCTGTTTATCCTGCACACATTAGCACAACTGTGCAAAGATATTTGTACAAGTTGCAATAACAAAATAAAGCAAACCCCAAAACAGGAAAAATTCTAACTGTCCATTAGTAGAGACTGGTTGAATCAATACAGCACATTCAGACCACGGAATACCAACCCACAGGTAAAGAACGAGATAGAGCTGATTTGGAAGTATCCTGATAGAGAAAAGGGTTACGTTACAGAGTAGTGTATCTAGAATATATTGACATCTAAAAGTCATTTAGAGGATGAGAACTGGGAGGCCTAAGGAGAGAGGGGAATTTTTACTTCTTACCCTGTACCTTTCTACACACGGTTGAATTGTATTATTCTGAACGTATTATTTTTCTTTCTCTAATAATAAAGGACTTGGAAAAACAAGAGGAACTAAGAATTGCCCAAATGAATCTGAAAGAGCACCAAGAAACTATCAATAAACTCAGAGGAATTGTTTCAGAGAAGACAGATGAAATATCAAATATTCAAAAGGCTTTAGAAAACACAAATACTGCCTTAAAAGCACAGGTATTTCTACTAATATCTAAGTAACTGAGAGTTTGAATCAAGTCTTTTGTATTATGAAACAGGATATCAGTTAGCCTAATATACATAGAGACTTACCTATTCAATTTAGAAACTATTAGCTTTTTCTCTATATCTATCTATATCCTAACTTATTGTATGATTATCTCAAGATCCAAGAACTTCAGGAGAAGGAACGTCAACTTCTTAAGGTAAAAAATGATCTCAGGGAAAATACATATCAAACAGAGCAGTTGAAGAAGCAATTAGAGGCCCAGAATTCAATCCTGGAAAGCATAGAAACAGAGAAGTTAAGGTTGACTCAGAAACTTCAAGAAAACCTTGAAGAAATAAAATCTGTTACTAAGGAAAGAGATGACTTGAGAAGAATAGAGGGAACCCTCAAAATGGAGCAAGACCAGCTCAATGAAATCCTCAGAGAAACAAAAGCTAAAGTAAGTTACACTCGTTCCTCTTCCCAGCGAGTTAATGTGATGTTTTCCTTACATCAATGAACCCTTCTTTGAGATGAGTGGTACCTTTGGTGAGAAGTAACAGGATACAACCTTTTAGGCATGTAATTTGGTATTATTTTTGAAAATTTTAAATTCTGTAACCAGCATTTTCTTCATGGACTTTACCCTACATGTACACTTACTCAATTTTTAAGGTCAAGAAAAATATATATGTGTGTATATTCATAACACGCACACACACATATACCATAAGGTTGTTCATTATAGCAATTTGTGATAAAAAATAGGAAATAACCTAAATGTCTATCACAAGGAAACTGGGTAGATAGAAGCAATATGTCAGGATACGTGCAACCCTTAAAAAAATGAAATAGATTTGAATGTTCTAATTTGGAAGCTCAAAATAACTCTTAGGGGGAAAAGCAAGTTGTAGAATAGTATGTGTATAGCATGTTTACCTCTGAAAAATATGAGTACATTGTGGGGAGGTGAGGACAGGGGAAGGGAAAGCCGATAACTTTCTAACAACATCAAAGATGTGGAGTAAGAAATAAGAAATGTATTATTTTTACTAAGAAAATGTATCACTTTCATTAAAAAGAAAATACTAGTTAACATTAAGCTGTGTCATTGTTTTTTAATTTTTTCTAACAATAAAGGACCTTGGAAAACAAGAGGAACTAAGAATTGCTCACGTGCGTCTGAAAGAGCACCAGGAAATTGTTGATAAACTCAGAAGGATCGTTTGTGAGAAGACAGAAGAAATATCAAATATGCAAATGGATTTAGAAAATTCAAATGCTAAATTACAAGAAAAGGTATTGAGGGGGTCATGGCGCTTATATGTTTGGATACCTGATTTATTCCTAGAATAAAAAGTAATGCCTAAAATCCCTGAGGGATGTAAAATGCTTTAGCCACATTAGAAAACAGCTTGGTAGCTTTTACTAGCACCGAACCATATACCTGCCTGTGGCCCAGCATTTCCACTCCTTGGCTATGTACCTAAGAGAAGAAAGTGCACACTTCCACGTAAAGACATACAAGAGTGTTCACAGCAACTTCAATCATAATTGCATAAAACTGAAAACAACCCAAATACCTATCAACAGGAGAATGGATAAATACATTATGATTTATAAGTTTAAAAGCAGGCAAACTGATCTGGGATGAAAAAGGTCAGAATAGTGGTTTGTTCTAGGAAGGGACACATAGGAACCTAATGGTGAGGTAAGTAAATGTTCAGTATTAATTCTGAGTTGTATTTTAATCTGAGTTGTAGTTACATAGCTGTATACATATGTCAAGAATAGTTGAGCCATATACACATAAGATTAGTGTGTAGTTATATAAATTATACCACAAAAAAAAAGTAAATCCTGTATGGAATTACACAGAATATTAATGAGTGACATGGGAAAACTGTCTTAATCAGCTTAGAAACTATTCTTTATCCCTCCCTAAGAAACTATCTAACCCTAACGTTACGATTATCTTAAGGTCCAAGAACTTAAAGCAAATGAACATCAACTTTTTAAGTTAAAAGAAGAGGTTAGTGAGACACAGAAAAAAATGTGTGACATAGAGCGACTGAAGAAAGAATTCAAGGCCCAAAGTTTAACTCTGGATAAAATAGAAATGGAGAACTTAAATTTGGCTCAGAAACTTCATGAAAACCTTGAAGAAATGAAATCTGTAATGAAAGAAAGAGATAACCTAAGGAGAGTAGAAGAGACTCTGAAACTGGAGAGAGACCTACTCAAGGCAGACCTGCAAGAAGCCATAGCTAGAGTGAGTTGTGCTCTTTCTTCCTGTCAAGTAAACATGTTTTTACTGCAAGAAGTTTGAAAATAAGTGATACTGTTGGTGAAAATTTGAATGTTATAACCTTTTAGGGAAGCAGTTTGACAATAGCATTTTAAAAATTATCAACATATACATTTGCTACAGCAGTTTTGTAGAAATTCATCCTACCAATATATTCACATATCTGGACAGAAATACAGCAGCATTCACTACAACATTGTTTGTGATGAACAAAATCAGAAACAATCCAAGTATCTACCAGTAAGGCACTGGCTAAGTGGTGTTTGTCTGTATAGTGGAAAACTAAGCATAAGAATGGGACACTCTTTATGTGATACTGATTTAGAAAGATGTCCAAGTGGTATGAAATTTGAGAAGTAAGTGGCAGAGTTCAGCATGTGACAGGACTGCGATGGGTGAGGCTAGGGACAGGGACTTGGACTTTATGTCCTTCTGTACTCTTCTAATTTGGGGGTGGCATGGAGGTTGTTTTTAACTATGAACATGGGTTTTTTAAGATTTTGTTTAACTAGTTCATTGTTAAGAAAAGGTAATGTGCCTTTATATCATATTTCTCAATTTCTTCTAATAACAAAGGATCTGGAAACACAAGAGCAACTAAAAATTGCCCATATGCATTTGAAAGAACACCAAGAAACTATTGATAAATTCAGAGAGAGAGTTTCAGAAAAGACATCTCAGATTTCAAATATTCAGAAGGATTTAAATAAATCAAAAGACGAATTACCGAGAAAGGTATGTGTTGTTCTGTTCTTTGGGGGAATAACTGTGCCCAAAATTACTTATGGAATGAGAAAAGACATAGATACAGATATGTCAATATAGATATATATGTACATGTACTATACTATATGTACATATACATAGACACTATTTTCCTTTCTTTAAGGAATTCTGTTTGCATTCTAACTTGTTTTATAATTATGTCAAGATACCAGAACTTCAGAGAAAAGAGCTTCAACTTCTTAGAATGGAGGAAGACGTCAATAAAACTCATAAAAAAGTGAATGAAATGGAACAATTGAAGAAGCAATTTGAGGCCCAAAATTTATCTGTGCAAAATGTGGCAATGGATAACTTACACTTGACCAAGAAACTGTATGAAAGCCTTGAAGAAATGAGAATTGTAGCTAAGGAAAGAGATGAGCTAAAGAGAATAAAAGAGTCTCTTAAAATGGAAAGAGACCAATTCAGAGAAACACTGAGAGAAATGATAGCTAGAGTGAGTTGAGAATCTTCCCCTATCTAGTAACTATTTTTAAGAATCAAGCTTTCTTGGAAAGGGTAACAGTGTTTTGTTTTATATTTCCTGGAAACGTCTACAAACATTAAAGGATAATGAGGGAAACTATTAATTATAATTTTTCACACAAATAGAAAATACAGTTTTAAAAGAAGCCAAAATGATGTTATTCAGATATTACCACTTTTTTTTTTTTTTGGTAAGAACATTTTTTTTAATTGAAGTATAGTTGATGTACAATATTATATGTTACAGGTGTACAATATAGTGATCCACAATTTTTAAAGGTTATACTCTATTTATAGTTATTATACAATATTGTCTATTCCCCACGTTGTGCAGTATATCTGGGTAGCCTATTTCATACATAATAGTTTGTACCTCTTAATCCCCTACCCCTATATTGTCCCTTCCCCCTTCCCTCTCCCCACTGATAACCACTGGCTTGTTCTCTATATCTGTGAGTCTGCTTCTTTTTTGTTATATCCATTAGTTTGTTATATTTTTTAGATTCCACATGTAAGTGATATCATACAGCATTTGTCTTTCTCTGTCTGACTTATTTCACTTAGCATATTACCCTAGAAGTCCATCCATGTTGCTGCAAATGGGAAATTTTCATTCTTTTCTATGGCTGAGTAGTATTCCATTGTGTATGTGTATGTGTATATATATATACCATATCTTCTTTATCTGTTCATCTGTTGATGGACACTTGGGTTGCTTCCGTATCTGGGCAATTGTAAATAATGCTGCTATAAACATTAGGGTGCATGTATCTTTTCGAATTAATGTTTTTGTTTTTCAGAAAATACCTTTTTTTTTTTTTAACTTTTTATTTTCTATTGGAGTATAGCCGATTAACAACGTTGTGATACTTTCAGGTGCACAGCAAAGGGACTCAGCCATACATGTGCATGTATCCATTCTCCCCCAGACTCCCCTCCCAATTCTTTAGTTTTAAGAAAAAAATTGTTAAATAAAGCAGACTGTTTTCTTCAGTGTAATTTTTTAAAGGGTTTTTAAACCAGGAAATAACATTATTCTCAGTGGAGAAATATTTGTAAAAGATTAAATATCTCATTTCTCTACCTCTACACGATAGAGTTTTAAACATAGGCTCTTGTTAGTGAAGTTAGAAAGAAGAAAAGCAAGATGAGTATAAAAAAGGAAGTTCTACTAATATGTCTATTTATAGATATTCAGAATCACATATCTCAAAGAACTGAACTGAATCCCTCTATAAAATTCAGACAAATAAGAAATTGTATGAAATCTATAAAAATCTTATTTTCATATTTCATTCTCATGTTCATCATTATCTCATAGTAAAGAAATAATAAAATGGAAAGCAATACCATTTGTAATCTCAGTAGAAATTTCAGACAGTTGGAAATCATCTTTATGTGGGCTCTAACTAAATTTATAGACTTTCATTCAACAAATATTTATTGAACAATGTTTTATTTTGCACTTTTAATCAGAAATACAAAATATAAACAGGATATGAATTTTCTGTTCCAAGGTGCTGGAAAGAATATATGAACAGGGCTTGGAACACCACAGGTAGTATACTTGGTTTTGCTAGCATATATGAGTTGGCAGCAGTGATTCTAAGACAGAGATTTGGAAGAGTAGGAACCAGAGATACATCTAAAATCCAATTTGCAACTATAGATAGTAAAGCAACAAATCCTATCTTCAAAACATATGTGGGTTTCCCACTTTTTCCAATGAGTTGAGGTCACTCAGCATAAGACTTAGTGTTACTGTTATTCATTTTCTGAGCATTTTTAACATTGCTTTTGAGTTGCATGTGTGATATTTAATTCCATTATTGAAAAGATATAAAAATGTAATCAAAGTATATGATTAGACATTGTATGTTAATATAGTTACAGCTGAAGCCTTGCTTATTTCTTTGTATCAAAGCAGAAGCAACAGAACCACGAAGAGGTAGTAAAATATGAAAAAAAATTACTGTGTGATGGAAACCAACACCTTACAGAAAGCCTGAGAGAAAAGTGCTTCAGGATAAAAGTAAGTGCTCTCCTGTTAATATTACAAATGATTATTTGTAATACCCTTCCAAAGGCCTAATGTGGAATGAACAGATAATGCTCAATATTTTTCTAAACTTTATAATCTAGTACAAGTATGTATATGTGTACATATATACGTGCATACACCACACACAGAAAACAGAGGAGTTTGTGATTTTAAGGCCTCACTGGAAAGGTGATGTTTGAGCAAATACCTGAAAAAGGTAAAGGATCAAGCCACACAGGTATACAGGGAAAGAGCAGTATAAGCAGAGGGAACAGCAAGTAGAAAGCTTCTGAGACAGAAGCCTGCCTGGTGGGTTCCAGGAACATCAAGAAGGAGGATAGCCAGTTAGAAATGAGGTCAGGAGTTAATGGGGAAGAGGCAGGCTGTGGGGCCTTCAGCGGACTTTGGGTTTTACTGTGAGTAAGACGGAGAATCCCTTGGACAATTTTGAGTACAGAGAGACATGATCTGAGTTACATTTTAAAGGAATGTTATTGAAAATGAGTGGAAGCAGGAGGGCCATGTGAAAGACTAATTTCAGTCATCCAGGCAAAGGTGATGGTGGCTTAGCCCAAAGAGGTAGCAGCAGAACTGGTGAGAAGTGTTCGGATTCTGAATACATATTGAGGGTAAAGCCAACAAGATTTACTCTCACCCCTGTTAGAATGCAAAGTCCCTCAAAACTTTTTTGTGTTGGTTAAGGCTGTATCACTTAGAAAAATTCCGGACAGAAATCAGCATTCAGTATGTATTTCTTAAAAGTACAAATGAATGACTCTGCAGTGCTGCTCCATACCATGATGTGATTCATTCCGAGACTAAAGGAAGAATCCCCCCTCCAACATCCCACATTAATGAACATCTGTCTAGCTTTTCCTTAAATTATAAAACAGAGAGCTCGTTGTTGTCAGAAGCCCCTTCTATAATTTAACACCCTGAACTAAACGTGTTATTTATTACATGACTGTAGCAACTTGAACTTAATGTGTTCTTCCACCTGTACTCTGACCAAGGGCTCACTTGCCTAGCCTCTCGTCATTTGTGTTGATGGGCCTAGGCTCATTGAGTGTCTTCCACGTGCAGGCACTGTCCTGGGTGCTTTACCTCATGAGATGGGTTTTATTGTCCCATTTATAAACAAACAAACTGAGGCTCAGAGAGGAAGTTTAGTGGTTACCCAAGCTCACATAGGTAGTAAATTAGTAGAATCAGGGTTTGAAACCAGGTCTGACAAAGTAAAACTTGGGCATAGAAGCATTTTTACAAATATAATTTTATTTCCTTTAAACTATAATGTCTATATAGATTTTATAGATTGCATAGATATAGATGTTATTTAATATTTGATCCCCTAGAAAACTTTGTGGCAATTATTGTGGTCTTCATTTTGTAGTGGTGAAAATGACTCAATGTTTCCCCAGTCAGCAAGTGGCAGAGCTAGAACCTGAACTCAAACTCTGATAAAAGGTTAGAAGACTTGGATTCTAGGCAGATAATAGAAATGTGTGAAGAGGCTCCACCAAGTTGACAAATAACTAGTTTGATTCTTAGTCACCTATCTGCTCACTTACACTGCCTTCTGTAAATAGAAGCCAGCATTCAGCCTTGAGCTACAATACATACTAGATTGAATTCACTCACATTTCTCTTCAGACTTTGTAAATAAATGCTCCTTCAAATCATGGATGTTCAAAAGACCAAAAGAAAATGCAGCAAAATGATAACAATGGTTGCTTCTGGTTTTCTTTGTTATATTTGTTTAAATTCATTTAAATTTCCACAATAATCTCTATAATCCAAATTCAACAATAAGAGTTCGCTTTTGTTTATAAACACAAAGGTCGTAATTTATTTTTCTCCTACAAAAAGTATTAAAGAATTAAGTTTTGTTGCAATTCTAGGGCTGAGACTATTTCTTGTTAAATTAGAATGAATTGGTAAATTGAATAAATTCTAATTTTCTTTAGGAGCTTCTTAAGAGATACTCAGAGATGGATAATCATTATGAATGCTTAAATAGATTGTCTCTTGACTTGAAGAAGGAAATTGAAACACAAAAAGAGCTTTCAATTAGAGTAAAAGCAAACCTCTCACTTCCATGTCCACAAAGCAAGCATATTCAAAAACTTCTCACTGCAAACCAAAGATGTTCCATGGAATTTCATAGAGTCATGAAGAAACTTCAGGTACCATCTTTTTTAGTAATATCTTTGTAAATATCACTATAAATTTCCATTACAAACTTTAGTGTTTAAGTCCTGCTTTGAGAGTTGACATATTTGTTATTTTAGTGTATTTACTACTGAATTAAAGATTATGTGGGTCTAAGAACAGTGTGTGCAAGATCCTCAATGCACCTAGGACCTGTTTATTCAACAAAACCTGAGCTTTGCCTATGGGCCTAGACACTGTCCAGGTGTTCAGGAGACAAGTATGAATAACATCTCAAGGATCTCATAGTGAGTTAGGCAGACATATAAACAGGTAATAAGTGTAGCAATAGAAGTACGTTTAGATTATATGACATACCAGATAAAAAGTTAAAGAAGATAAGACTGTAGTAGAAGACAGACTCAAATGATAAAGCTTGGAGTTCATTTTGTAAATGAGACAGAGCCATTGGACAGTTATTTTAAGGGGGTGGCAGTAGCATGATCAGATTATCATTTTAGATAACTTCACTGCAGACAAAGAAGAAATGAGTTTGTGGAGGATAAGCCTAGTGGCAGAGAGAAGAGATAAGAGACAGTTACAGTGGTCCAGATGAGCTATTATGAGCGACTTTACTGCTAGGGAAGGATTCATAGGAATGGAGAGGACAGACGAGATTAAAGAAACATTTGGCAGCTTAAGATAGTAGTTCATGTTGGTGGTGGTGGAGGTACGGGAGAGAAGTTTAGATTGAGTCCCAGGATTTGGGCTTAGCCAGGTTTGTGGAGAGTGGTACCATTAACTGAGATAGAGAGGGAAAAGAGATGAGGTGTTTAGTTTGAGATGTTTTGAGGTAGAGAGAGATACCTAAGACAGAACGTCTAAGAAGGGAGACCAAGCAGGCATTTAGTCGAGAGTCTGAGGCTTGTCAGGAGAAAAGTCAGGACTAAAGATAAAGATTTGGGATTCATATAGGTGATAGATTGCACAACATGTGTAAGGTCGCCCAGAAAACATAATAGAGGAATAAGAGTTTGGGGATAAGTTTGGATAAGATCCGAACTCCAGAAAAGATAGTTCTCCAAGAGACAGTAGCAGAAAAGAGCAACTCATGGGTTCAAGGTTAGAAAAGTCAAAGTGACAGAAAAGAACCAAGCAACAGTGCTATTACTTAAGTCAGTGGATGAGGGTACGTCAGAGATGAAGTAGTCAAGAGTGGCAGATGCTTCAGTCAGCTAGAATGTGGACTGAAGAGATCTCCTCAGTTTTTTGATAATAGAGCTCACTGGTGACATCTGTCAGAGCAGTTTTAGTTGAGTAGTTAAGGAAAAGGCCAAATTATAAGACTTAAGGAATGGTGGATGTTAAGGAAGTAGGGAGCTGGTATCTGCCCTTCCTAGGTGAATTGCCCCTTATGCCCTGATATTCTTCCACAAACCCTGGCAATCAGATATCCAGAACTTATTGAGGAGATCCGTGAAGCATATGGCATTCAAATTATTGTCACCTTAAAGCCAAACATCTAAATATGCTTGACAAGTAAATCTTGGGACACGTCATACCCATTTTGGTTACCCAATCAAGGTAGGCAGAAGATGTTGAAAATGAATCTCAGGTATCTAGCTGGGAACTGGGTGATTGATGACATAATTAACCAAAAGGGGGGTAATAGGCAAAGGTGGGTTTCTAGGGAAAGGAATCATGTGCATTTTATTTATTTTTTATTTATTTATTTATTTTTTCATTTTAAATCTATTGAATTTGAGGTAACTGTAGGACATCCATGAGGTATATCCTGGGGCAGGTCAGAAATATGGAACTAGATGGAGGCCTGGAAGTTATTCTCCCAACTTGCTGAGAAGAGAAAATTGGGGATAGAGAGAGGCTCTTTCCTTCTCCCTCACTTACCAGAGGATATAGATAATAAGAGATGCCATCCTGCCTCATAGTCTCAGGGCTTTAAAACTTCATCTCAATGTGGTACAAGTTTCATTTCCCAATTTGTTTAATGTTTTTCTGCAAGTATGTGTTAAGCCATGTTACAAAGATAAAGGAAGAACAACATGAATCCATCAATAAACTTGAAGTGGCTTTTATTGATGAAGTGGAAAAGCAAAATGAACTGCTAATTAAAATACAGCACCTTCAACAAGATTATGATGTACCGCCCAAGGAATTAAGGGACCTCAAATTGAGCCAGAGTATGGATCTGCATATTGAGGTACAATTTGTTTAAAATGGGTTTAATTAGATTTCCAGCCTTTTTATCAAGTAGAAAAGTACCTTTTCATATGTTTAGAGTCATTTTTATTTACCAAAAATTAAAAATCAGTTGCAGAATGACAGCTGACCAGATGTAAAGAGTGCCAAGTAATAGTCTAGCCTCCTTTCAGAACCCCAAAGATACAGAAAGTAGATGTAATATCATCAAGTGGGAATTCATGGAACCCCAGAATAAGTTTCCGAATGCCTTCTAAAACTTCCTAGATCTGTGACTGGGAGTCAGAAACATTTTTATTACAACAACTCTGCATGAAGTGTCCTTCTCCCTCTCAGCAGTATGAGGCAGGCATTCAATTCCCAAAACCATGTACAGCCTGTTTTATGCACAGAAAACTACATCCATAAACAATTCATATTTTGTGATTATTAGTCACAGTTTTATAGTTTTGAGGGATTTTAATTCTAACATGCAGATTTGTAGACGTGCCTCCGTTATAGGCTATACACCAAAATTTTATTATCAAATAGCTAAAGTTTTAAATTAGAATTATATTTACAGTACTTCAAAATATTAAGAATAAGAGTTCAGTAAGGTGTTTTCCCCTTTTTATGATCTTTAGATTAAAACTTTTCTAATGTTCATGTGATTCAATGCTTATTTTTCTCAGGAAATTCTCAAGGATTTTTCAGAAAGTGATTGCCATAGCATAGAGACTGAATTTCAGCAAGTACTAAGCAATAGAAAAGAAATGACCCGGTTTTTGGAAGAGTGGTTGAATGCTCATTTTGATATAGAAAAGCTTAAAAATGGCATCCAGAAAGAAACTGATAGTATTTTTCAAGTGAATAACTTCTATAATAACAAAATAATTGTAAGTAGTAATTTTCGTGTGCTACCTCATTCTTTTTGTTGTTGTCTGCTTTAATTTTTATACCTCATTTGTAAAAAGACTTAGAGCAACTTAATTTTAAGTGTTTTCTTAAAATTTATATGTATATGCTTTGTGAAAAAAAACTGTGTAAAACATCTTCTGCCTCTAATGTATTATGCTTCCTTAGGATAATTAAATATATATTTATACTTGTAAAGAAGATAACAAAATCTTGGTGTGTAGTAATCAATTTGTTACACACAGATTTGGAATCTGTGGAATCCGGCATCCTCTGGCAATTCTCCTCTTTCTTTTCTCACTTCTCACTGCTTCTGTAGGAATTGAGCCTTTTCCCCAAGTAGGCTCAGACAAGGTGAGACATGAGCCTGTTTCAGGGCTACAGGCAGCAGCTGTAGGAAAGCCCTGGACAAGCCTAGCCAGCTGCTTTATTAATAAGGCCTCACATGCTTTTTGTCTCAGCGGTGTCATTGTCACATGCCCTGATCCTTCAACTTTGATGTTAAAAAATGTGGTTTGTAATCATTGTTCCCAAGGTGATCAGCCCTAGTGGACAGATTCATAAGAAGCAACATTGCTTACGACCAGTTTATTAATTTGTTTTACTTTCCACTGCTCAGAGTATTCATTCTACTTTCTGAAGTAATCCCTATCTCATATACTTAGTAAAATATGCAGTAATCAGAAAGTTGCTTGTTATTATATGTAATTGGAACAAAGGGACCTGGATTAATATTACAGCTTTTAATATTGGTTTTATATTCCTATGTTTGGGTAGTTATTTCCAGACAAAGACTTTAACTTCATCTAGAAACTAAAATCACATTGAAATATAGATAATGTTTAAAAAAAAATGTTTTCCTGTGGCTGGATTGTTCATCCATTTGTTGAATACCCCAAGCAAAATAGTAAATGAGCTGTTTAAAAAAAAAAAAAAAAGTCCACAGTCAATGGAGAAAAGCATAACTGATGTTTGGATAAGATAATTTCCATATAATTCCGTGTTGTTCTGTAATGTTGAGGGCCCAGTTGCGATTAAAGAGTAGGGATTCCTTCAACAAGGTCCTACTGTTTAGCACAGGGAACTATACTCAATATTTTGTAATAACCTATAAGGGAAAAGAATATGAAAAAAAAGATACGTATGTATGTGTAACTGAATCACTTTGCTGTACACCTGAAACTAACACAACATTGTAAATCAATTATACTTCAATAAAAAGGAAAAGAAAAGAAAGTAGGGGTTCCTGCTGTGGGGATCAGCATGGATCAGCATGGATATGTGGCTTCTTCCAGCACCCTGAAAGAAGGAACTGGTAATTCTGTATGGTGGGAGGTCCATAGTCTAGAGCCATGGAGGGTCCAGGATGCCAGCAAGAACACAACTAATTTAGGATCCAAGTCTGACAGAATTGCCGTAAAACCACAAAGAAATTTATAGGTAAGACCAATAAGGCATCCATGATGAGAGCAAAAAAGTACATCCCTTAGGAATTAGGAAGTAAAAAGATGATATGAGTAATTTCAGAGTTAGTTAGGCTTTGATGTAAAAGAAGACATTGGTTGATCATTATTCCCTGCACAGAAATACAAGGTTTTCAGATTAATTACCAAAAGTCAGTGAATGATTTTCCCTGGAACCACTGAGGTTTGGAATGAAAATAGCTTGTTGTTAAGTTTATTGGTTATGCTCTGCTATTAGATGTCAGTTAATGTTTATATATGACATGATATGTGTCATAACATACATAATAACTTTAACCTGCACAATTCTTCAGATTCTTCTTCATACATTAGTACTGATCTAATAAGGTAAGATTATCATCTTGCAAATCAATACGAATGCTCTCCAGCCTTTATTCTTTTATTCTCATCACCAACATCCAACATCGTTTGAAATTTCAGGAACTGACGCAAACCACAAAGAGTGTTCACATTCTTTTAAAGTGCTATTCTGGAATATTCTGAATAATTTCGGCATATGCCTTGTCCTAGAAATCTATTATTTTCATAGTGGGTTTTTTTTTAATGTAATTCATCTTAGAGCTATAATGGTGTTTTTACTATCAATAGGCTATAATGAATGAATCAACAGAATTCGAAGAAAGAAATGCCACCATAGCCAAAGAATGGGAACATGATCTGAAATCAATGAAGGAGAACAATGAAAAACTGTTTAAAAACTACCAAACTTTGAAGATCTCCCTGACCTCTGGTGCCCTTGTTAATCCTACTACACAAGACAATAAGAATCTTCATGTTACATCAAGAGCTACACAACAAGCCACAGAGGTATGTACTTTCTTATGTTTTTCAATTTACAGCTTCATCAAAGACTTAAAAATGCATTTAATATCTTATATAACATTTATGTATAACATGTCTTATATAACATTTCAGAGCAAAATTATAGTATTGAATGTGTTAAGGAACATGGACCATCTTTGTGTCCGTGTGATGGGCTTGTTTTTTAAATATAGTTCTATCGTGGCTATCACTCAACTAAATATGAAGCTAGACATTATATAAGAACTTCCCTTTGGATTATAAAACAGAAGTAACTCATAGCTTAATTTGATTACTAGATACAGACACTTAAAGTACTATTGCCATACAGTGTAAGTTTCCTAAATCATGTGACTTTCTATTAAAATATAATCTGTGTCTGTATACAGAACTAGTTTAGGGGGAAAGAGCAATTTAGTTTTTCTCTAATTATCATCAGTGTCTTTCATACTGGTTAACGTTATAATCCAGATCAAAATGGAAGAGGCCAAAAATATAACAGATTTCTTAAGCGGATTAACCTGTATCCAAGAATCAGTATGTTATTTGAATAGTTCAATTACTTTGTTAACTACCCTTACGTGGGATTCTGTAAAGAGAACATGCTATTTTATTTTGTTAGCGCACAAAATGACTTAGTAGGGCACCCAAGAGTATATATAATTTATACACTTATATACTTATATAACTTATAACTTATCATTTTTACCAAAATAAATACTTACAATAAAACATCAACCACTAGTTTAATCATTACCAGCGGAAACTAGAAGGTCACTAGTATACTATTGATTGATCTGCTGCACTACACTACCTCAGTCAGCTGGCAGAGATAAAATAGCAGAAATTTGAAACCCATCTACCAAAGCAATAAGATAAAGAAGCAGAGGGAGATTACATCCTTAGTGACCCAGGAAGTGCCCTATCAGATAAGAAATAATATGCTATCAGTTTGGTAATTATGCCAAATTAGAGTAGTTTGGTAATGATACAGGAATAGATAACTAGAGTAGTTCGGTAACAATGCAGAAATAGGTAAACAGAGCATTGGAGCAGAACAGAGTTCAGCATCATACTCAGATAAGTATGAGAATTTAGTATATGATAATGGTAACAGCCAGCTCAGTGGGGAAAAGACGATTTACTTAACGTTTGATTCAGAGCAACCATCTAGCTATCTGGAAAAAAAGTCTGGATTTCTACCCCACTCATGAAACAAAAATAAGTTCTGAGTAGGTCAAAAAACACATTTTCCAGGAAAACCTGCATATATACGTATGTGAATAATCTTATAAATATGAACAAATTCAGGTATTTAAATTCCAGTATTTTTGTACTTGGAAAAAACTGGAAATAACCTAAGTGTTCATTAGTGGATGATCTCTGTGAAACAGGATGTATGTATCCATGAAAACAAATATGAGAGATCTATGTGTATCGATAATGGAAAGATCTGGAAAATATATTATTAGATTTTTTTTTAAATGCAGAACTATATATTTAGTATACTATATATTTAGTAACTATATATTTATTTCCTACTGTGTGTATGACTGTTTTTATGAACTGAATATTCACTTACGCTTAGATACACATAGAAAACTTCTGGAAGGATACACCTGAAAGAGTTTAGTCATTGCTTCATTCAGGGTCAGCTAGGGTTCTGAGGTGGGGAAACTTACTCTTCATCAAATGCCTCTGAATTTTTCCATATGCTTGTATTTTTCAAGTTAAAAAGTAGGTAATAAAAATAAAGGAAAAGACATGTATTACTTTAAAGAGCTAATTATCAAATGTACTTTCTCTAAGGGGTGTTAATTTAAAATGTGAGTACCTATTTAATATGCTTGGCACCATGCTAACTAGTAAATAAATGCTAAACCTTATAATGTAAAATGTGGGCATTTTTTAATCCAAAAGACATCAGCTTATAAATAAAAAAAAAATACATGTGTAACTTGAGTGACATTGGCTTCTCTTCTTTTCTATCCTTTGTTAGTGAAATCTGTGAAAATTAATTCCTATATATGATTATTTTTGTCTTAAACTTATATACTAAGACTCTGTCTATATGGCAGACCTTAAACATGTGTACTTTTTCTAATAGAAAACTCAAGAGCTGGAAATGTCACTCCATGAAGCTAAAGAAAGCGCTATGCATAAGGAAGGCAAGATTATAAAGATGCAGAAAGAACTTGAGATGACTCATGACATAATAGCAAAACTTCAAGGGCAAGTTAATGAATCAAATGATTGCCTTGAAAAAGCAAAAGAAATGATCCAAGTACTTCAGGTAATTTAACAAACTCATTTTATAAATAAAAGGGTTTGGTTTTTTTATTTTCTTTTACTGTTGAATTTGACAGATAATCTAGGACTCAACTTTTACTTCAACTTCCTATTATCTATGAATATCTGAAGTTCAGTGCTCAAACTTTTAAAAAGCAAGTGACAACTTAGAAATGAAATGCAGGAGTATATTTTCATTCAAGATAATGATTTTTATCTTCCTAGAAAAATTATTTTTAAGAGATATAAATATTATTCTTTATAGTTTAAAATGTATATTTTTTTATTTTTCAAAAAAAGGCTTCCTGTCTAAATATTTAACATTCTTTATTAGATAAGTGCATTTTAAAATTCTCTTTTCTTCTGCTTAATCCCTTGTTATTGAGTCCCAGCCTTTCGGCTGACTCTGACCTATTTTCTTTATAAAGAGCAGTAGTATAAATCTTTTTG
This sequence comes from Balaenoptera physalus, assembly GCF_965194825.1. Classification (NCBI taxonomy): domain Eukaryota; kingdom Metazoa; phylum Chordata; class Mammalia; order Artiodactyla; family Balaenopteridae; genus Balaenoptera; species Balaenoptera physalus. Next base: position 114,878,542 of record NC_138884.1, on the reverse strand, counting down.
ACCATGAATGCCATTACACAGTTTGCACCCTCATTCATCATATCCTTACCACTCCCTTTTGTTTTAGCCCAGACACTTCTCACCCTTCTGCTACTTGAGTCCAGCCCTGATAAGTATTTGTGCTATTCCTGCTCCAGTGTCTCTTCATTGCAGTTAAAATTAGGAATAAGTCAAGGATGTCTGTTCTTTCCATTATTTAACATTGTTCTAAAAATTCTGGTTCATTCAGTGAGACATGAAACAGAGAGGCAAGAGAAAATAATCTCAGTTTTGTTTTCCAACAATTGTTGATATAGCTAAAAACCAAGAAAATCAACTGTGAGGCTTTAGAATTTTTGATAGTAATTTCTTAATATTTCAAATAATTAAATGACCACATTTTTATTCTTTCAACAAATATTTTTGGGTACCTGCTGTGTGTTGGTCATTGTTCTAGATGCCATGTATACAGCAATGGGAAAAAAAAATAGAAGTTTCTCCCTTCCTTCAAGGAGTTTATGTTCTTGTTCAGGAAGACAGAAAATAATGAAGTATATATGTGTGTCAAATGGTGAAAAGTGCAATGGAAAAAAATTAAGCCAGACAAGGGTACATGGATACTGAGTGAGAGTTGGGGTATAAGGGAAAGAGATGTGACTTTATAAAAGGGCATTGAGGGCTTCCCTGGTGGCGCAGTGATTGAGAATCTGCCTGCCAATGCAGGGGACACGGGTTCAAGCCCTGGTCTGGGAGGATCCCACGTGCCACGGAGCAACTAGGCCCGTGAGCCACAATTACTGAGCCTGCGCGTCTGGAGCCTGTGCTCCACAACAAGAGAGGCCGTGATAGAGAGGCCCGCGCACCGCGATGAAGAGTGGCCCCCACTTGCCACAACTAGAGAAAGCCCTCACACAGAAACGAAGACCCAACACAGCCATAAATAAATAAATAAAAATTTAAAAAAATAAAAGGGCATTGAGGAGAGCCACACCTTTAAGGTGACATGAAGTGATGGGGTGAGTGGAGTGATGTGGTAGGAAGAGGGCCTTCTAGGCAAAGGAAATAGCAAACACAAAGGCTTCAACACAGAAACAGTCTAGACATGTTTAAGAAACCACAAGAAAGCCACTGTCTCCTGAGCAGAGTGAGCAAGAGAATAGAGGTGGGAAATAAGGTGAGAAGTAGCAGAGAATCAACTCATAAGGGGTCTTGCAGACTACTTTGGTTTTTATTCTGGGTGAGATGGGAAATCATCAGAGGATTTTGGCTAAAGGATATTATGGTCTTACTTAATTTTTTTTAAATTGCCCTTTGAAGACAGAATACAGAAGGGTGCGTTAGTGTGACATGCTAGCTGCTACAGCAGAGGGAACCAAAAATGCAATGGCTCAAATAAGATGGAAGGTTATTTCTCTAACTCATATAAAAGCCTGAGTTCCAGGCTGGGGGATGGCTTCATTCCACATGATCAATCAGAGGCCCACATCTCTCCCATCTTGTTTCTCTGCCACGCCCTTGGGTGCTGTTTTCATCTTAGTGGTTAAAGCCAGGTTGTAAGCTGTCCATGCTTGGGCTCACAGGAAAGGGACAAGATAGAGAAGCTAAAATATCTTAAAATCTCTAGTCTCAAAGCCTCTGGCCCAGAAGTGGCACACATCTCTTCCTCTCATATTTCTTGGAGTCAGAGATGATTTCCCTAGTTTTTGGCCTGGGCAACTGGAAGAAGGACTTGCCGTTTATGGAGATAGAAAAGACTACCAGAAGAGCAAGTTTGAAAACATGGGAGCAGACTCAGAGTTCAGTTTTGAGCACGCTGAATTTGAAATGCCTATTGGGGACACCCAAGCTGAGATATGTCTTAGGCAGTTGGATATGTGACTCTGAGAGAGAGAGAGAGAGATCTAAACTTGAGGTGTAAGTCTGGGGAATTGTCAGCATATAAAAGTCATGAGACTAGATGGGAGCATGAACATATGGAGAAGAGATGTGGAGTAACTAAAAGATACTGAGATGGAGCAGGCGTGCGTAAAAGAGAAAGAGGGGCAGGTGGGAGGCAAGAGAGAGTGGTTCTGATTTCCTCATATAAGTGAAGAAAGGGCATAAAGAAAGAGGGAGTGAGCAGCAAACTTCACATTCAGTATAGATTGATACCTATATTATGGAGAGACAAGTATCTTTCCTGCATACCAGAAGTAACCATTTAGATAATATAGCGGGGTCTGGGGGGTCTTGTACAGCACCCTTGGGGAAAGAAAGCAAAATACAGGGTATCCATAACAATCTTTGTACAGTTTGAATTTTTGAAAAATTTGTTTCTGTGTATTATATAAATATTCTATAAAATGCAGTCTTTTGCATGTAACTCAAGAGTTGGCATAATAAAAAAATTAAAAACTATTTACCACTATTTGAAAATACCTATCCAATATAATGTAGGGTTTATTAATGGAATATGGAAGAAAGTAGTTTGAACAAATGAATCATTAACAATTTCATTTAAATCTTTATATTTTTCCTCTGTTGTATCTTTACAAATTGTTTATGTCAAATAGCAGTGAATTTGTTAAAAATTTAAACTGCACTAGAACTTTATGGACATCCTACACAACAGGAAAAAAATCTTATAATGGCCACAGAATCTAAAATAAAGTGCTTGAAGACTAAACAAAAGATGAGGAAAACATATATGAAAGGAACAACAAAACTTCATAGAGTAATATAGGAGAACGTGTGGTTTAAGATTTGAAACTTGCCATTTCCTGTTTTGGAACCTAAATACTGTACATCCATCAGTTTTTCCCAAATTAATTTCTAAATTTGATGTAATTTAATTCATACTCTCAAAGGAATTCTTTTTCTGGTAGAACAAGGAAAATTTCTTAACAGAATCCATCTAAAATATAGAGGATAAATAGATCATGTTAACTAAAAATTGTATTTTCAGTTTATTAGGAAAACTATTTAAGGTGATCGGTATGTCTTGAGTTCAGCTTTCATCACATGCCAAACGTTTGAGATATGGAATTCTTATTGTCTTTCATTTCTAAGGCAGTATTTCCAATTTTGATTTTTTTTACATAAGAATTATTTTAAACAATGTTATATATGACTAATTTATTTCATTATATTGTGGTAAAACGTTACTGTAACTTCTGCACTTATAGAATATATTAAAAAAAATTTTGATATCATAAATGGATAATTGTTTTTGGAGTTCTTTGAATTTTTAAAACAGTATATAGACAAATAGATCAATGGAATAGAATAGAGGGCACAGAAATAGACCCACACAAATACAGTCAACTGATCTTTGACAAAAGAACAAAGGCAATTCAGTGGTTCAGTGGAAAAGGATAATCTTATCAACTAATGGTGCTGGACCAATTGCACATTCACAAGCGAAAAAACAAGGCTTGACACAGACCTTACACCTTTCACAAAAATTAACTCAATTGATCATAAACCTAAACATAAAACACAGAACTAGGAAACTCCTAGAAGATGAGACAGGAGAAAAAGTAGCTGACCTTGGGTTTGGCGATGACTTTTTTAGGCACGACACCAAGAACACGATCCGTGAAAGAAAAAATTGATAAGTTGGACTTATTTAAATTAAAAACATTTGCCCTGTGAAAGGCAAACCATAGACTGGGAGAAAAATGTTTGCAAAACGTATCTGATAAAGGACTGTTATCCAGAATATACAAAGAACTCTTAAAACTAAATATAATAAGAGAACAAACAACCCGATTAAAAAACAGGCCACAAATCTGAATAGACACCCCACCAAAGAAGACAGACACATGGCAAATAAACATAAGAAAAGAGGCTCAACATCATGTCATTACAGAATTGAAAATCAAAATGACAAGAATAACACTACACACCTATGGTATCTCAAAATTCCATAACAGCCAAAATTCAAAACACTGACAACGCTTGATGCTGGTGAGGATGTGGAGCAACAGGAACGTTCAGTCATCATGGCAGAATGCAAATAGCACAGCTACTTTGCAGGAAAGTTTGGCAGTTTCTTAGGAAACTGACACCACTTCAGCCAGACACACGCCCAGGGAGTCCCTGATATCAGCGTCTGGTCCGGAAGGCCTGGGTAGTGAACTGGTGCTCTGACTGAGCAAACAGTGGGTTCCTCTGACCCAGTCATCAACCTCCTTGAGCTGAGCATCTGTCATTTTTAGAAGCTTTGCATCTTTTTAGTCTTTGCTAGCCATTGTGTGTGTACAGATGTTTTTATGGGGGTTGGAGTGGGAAAGCCTAGAGGAATAGAGAGCTCTCTGGGTTCCTATTTAGATGGGTTTATTTTTGTATTCAATATCTAATAGTATTCCACTGTGTGGCTGTGGTACAGCAATAAAAAGAGCAATTTATTCAGCAGTAATAAGAAGTGAGCTCTCAAGCCACAGAAAGACGTGGAGGAATCTTAAATGCGTATTGTTAATTAAAATAAGCCAATTCAAAAAGGCTACATACTGGATGATTCCAGCCATATGACATTCTGGAAAAGGCAAAACTAGGGAAACAGTAAAAAGATCAGTAATTGCCAACAGTTTAAGGGGAGGGAGGGAAGAAGGATGGATAGGTGGAGTGCAGGGGGTTTTTAGGGCAGTGAAACTATTCTGTATGATAGAGTAATGATGAACACACGTCATTATACAAGTGTTAAAACCCATAGAATATACAATACAAACAATAAAACCCTAATGTAAACTATGAACTTTAGTTAATAGTAATGTATCAATATTGGCTCATCATTTGTAACAAATATACCACATTAATATGTTATGTTACAACAGGAGAGTTGGGGCAGGGGGAGGGCACAGTATATGGGAACTCTGTGTACTCTCTGCTCAATTTTTCCATAAGCCTAAAATTACTTTGAAAATGAAATCTATTCATTAAAAAAAAAAGATTTATGTACGGATTTTTATTTCTCTGAGTAGAAAGTAGATATATCACTGGATTGAACCATCTTTGACTACAAAATATCCTCAACAATGCTACATAATACTTTGTGCCTTAAATTCAGTTCTAGTTTGATATTTATATTGCTGTTCTGACATTTTTTTCTTTCATTTTCCTGATTAACCTTCGTCTGCCCATTTCATTGTTTTCAACCTTTGTTTCATTTGTTTAGGTAGATTGTTTTTAAATTGGGAAAAAAATTGTTTTAAGAAACAAAAGTCATATGTTTTCTAAGTACGTATTAGCTTCCAAGAGCTTCAAGTTATACTTCACATCATATATCTATTTGTTATTCATTTCAGTGTTAAAATTTGTGCCTTCCCTGCTTTTCATATATTTGAAGATTGCTGTTTTAAAATGTTTCTACCAGATCAAGGCAGTTAACAACTCTTCAGAACTGCTCTAAAATTATTTTATTTTTCTTTTCTCTAAAAAATTTAGGACAAAGTTGCTTTAGGAGCTAAGCCCTATAAAGAAGAAATCGAAGAGCTCAAAATGAAGCTGGTGAAAATAGACCTAGAGAAGATGAAAAATGCCAAGGAGTTTGAAAAGGAGTATGTCTTTGCCTTAATTGAACATGACTTTAAAAGCTTAAATTTCCTTTCAAAACTATATAAATTTCTTTGTATTAGTTAACTTTTTAAAATATATGAAAATATTTTTATTGCTTTTTAAAAATATAAATACAAACATTCACAGATTTTAAATCTATTAAATTCTCATTACATATGCAAAGTTTTTAAAATAAGCACAATTCTGATTACTAACACACTATGTCTTTGGATGCTTCTTGCTCAATCATATATAAATAGCTTTAAAATATCCTTTTTATGCTTGAGAGTAAATGTTAAGAACCTGTGGTGTATTTAGCACTTGACTAAGGTCTCTGTTGGTTCTTTTAATTTTATTTGTTCTTCCCATCGTGTTTTTATGAAAAAGTTGTATTTCCTTTTAAATTATAATACCTAATGCCCAAGAGCATATCCTCTTTTTATTGATTTGTTTATATATAGTACTACATACGTAACAGCATGCCTCAAGTTCTTTGTGGTATAGCATAATGAAAAGAACATTAGCCAGTGTCAGGGAAACTAAATTAGAAATATGTTGCCTCTAATGAATATATCACCTTACACAAGCTATTTAATCTCTCTGGGCCTCACATTCATAATCAATAAAAGGATAGGTTTATATTAAAGGATTTTGTAAGATCCCTTCTGGTTCCTAACACTTTTAATTCTTCCTATAAATCTTTAATAAATATCTAATGATGATATCTAATTTTGCCTAAAATGTAGCACTCTGAATCTTCATTCGTTCTAACCAGGCTTCCGGTGATAAGAAGTGAAACTTAGGTCTATTAAGATCTTCATTATAAAAAGCAATTTTACTTATAGAATAGAATGGGCAGATACTGTCAGCCTCTAAGAAAAGCAGAGTATCATTGCTGATTTATCATTGCTGATTAATGCTTAAGCAAACAGTTCACAAAATTTCTCTACGAGGGAACAATGAGTAGAATTTGACCTTTGACTGTATCACCTTAGACCAGAGCTGCAGCCAGGGTTTGCTTTCCTGACAATGTAGAAAGGAAGCTGCTTTTTGCTTTCATGCTCTGATAATTGTTGTACCTTCAAGGTATTTCTAGGACCTCATGGTAACAGACCAATTATTTATTTTATGGTGCCCCCAGATATAATTTTACACACTATCCAGTTAATAGCTATTGGGCTTCCAGAAATTTAAAAAGAATTGATTTCTCAATGTTAAAAACAATTGCTGCTGCAACCAAACAGAATACTTCCAATTTGGTGGTGTTATAGCTGTGAGGTGCATGATACCAGGAGGGTATCATGAGGGCTCATCTACTGCTACCAGGACATTGTGTTGATGTGATGTGTCTTATTAGAAAATTCTTGACAGCAGTTGTGTTTGTTCCTTCATTAAAAATTAGTTTCTGGGCTTTTACATATTTCTGTTATTCTTAATAGAATCGCTTTGACAAAAACCACTGTGGAATATCAAAAAGAAGTTATAAGGCTATTGAGAGAAAATCTTAGAAGAAATCAACAGGCCCAAGATACCTCAAGTAAGTAGAAAATGCTGATATTTCCCGATCTTTCCATTTTACTTCAATACACTTACATATTTTGAAGACTGCTATTACAGGTATGATAGTCAAAAATAAAGCTAAGTTAATCACTGATTTAGAAAGAACTATTTTTATTTTTTTGGCTGCATTGGGTCTTTGTTGCAGCAGCATGCGGGTTTTTCTCTGGTTGCAGTGCACGGGCTTCTCATTGCGGTGGTTTCTCTTGTTGTGGAGCACGGGCTCTAGGCGCGCGGGCTTCAGTAGTTGTGGCACGTGGGCTCAGTAGCTGTGGCTCACAGGCTCTAGAGCACAGGCTCAGTAGTTGTGGTGCACAGGCTTAGCTGCTCCGCAGCATGTGGGATCTTCCCAGACCAGGTCTCGAACCCGTGTCCCCTGCATTGGCAGGCAGATTCTTAACCACTGTGCCACCAGGGAAGCCCCAAGAAAAAACTATTTTTAAAATGAATTCATTGGGCTCATATTTATCCTGTGACATCTCCTTAGTTTACTGTAATCTTAACTGTCTATCCATTATAGATTTTTAGAAAATACAAATTTTACTTTTGCATAATCAGATCTTTACCTATTAGTGAAGATATCTTCAGCACTGCAAAAGAATGACTTAACTATCAGGGTAGAAGTACACTTCCCAATAAAAATACAAGCATATGTCTTAATAGATTGTAACCATGTGCACAGTAAAAATATTATCAGTTCACAGTAAAGATAACTAAATATTATCCTACTTGTCCTTAATACTGAAAATATAGAGTTGATGCATACTTGCAAACTTTTTGAAATTTATCTTAGGAACAGTCTTTAAGTTTAATGATCAAATTTCTGCATATATATCTCTCAAACTATACCTTTTTTTGTATTTCTATCTCTTATATTTCATTTGAAAAGAGAAAATGCTGAACAGTATTTGGGGCAGCTTTGTATAGTAAGACAAGCATTGAACAATGTATATAATAAGGATCAAACTAAAAGTTGTGTGTGCAAGCACACTGAAAATTCTAAAGGTCAAGCAAATGTAAGATGATATTTATGTGTATTATTGTCCACTCATTTAAAAAAAAGAATTAGAGATAGTGTTAAAGATGATCACAGCTCCTATCTGGAAAACTTTAAGGGATAAAATAGAACTGAGGATTCCTTGTTGTTACAGAAGGGTCAGGATAATTACTCTTGATTTGTAAGTTACTTTCAGGTACATATTGTCCCTGAATTCAGAATAATTCAAAAGGAAATGGACATTGAGTATCTTCCCCACACACACCTTTCCCCCCTTTTATAAATCGTGAGTGACCCAGTGGATTATTCTATTTCATAAGCACCTCACATTTGTATGCAGTTTTATCTAAAATTTACAGAACAGTTCCTTACATTACTTTTACACACACAGTGTAGAATACTTAATAATATATGCTCTAATATCATTCTAAGGTTTATCTAGTGAACAGTTATGTGTTGAATACTTGTGATGCACTGAATGACGGGGGTGGACCCCACACACACTGTAGGAAGAAGCCCGCCAGGTGATTCTACTGCTATAGAAGATAGATCAATGGAGGACAGCTCTGGGGAGGATTGTTACTACTACAGTGATGGTGAACGATCTCCGCAGGATTATGAGAATGGAATTGGTGGGTGGAGAGAAGCAGGAGGATTCGAGAGCTGTTTAGAATTGATGACCAAATAGCCGTGTGAGGTTAAGGGAGAAGGAGGTGGGCAAGGATGACTTCCAGGGAGATGGTGGTGTATTGGTTTTTATAGTGACTTACTACCTTTCATAATGTTTTCTTTATTTCTTTATTTGGAACTACTAAAATTATCACCTGTCTGTATTTTTGCCTCCCGCAGTGGTATCAGAACACGCTGATCCTCAGCCTTCAAATAAACCCTTCACCTGTGGAGGTGGCAGTGGCATTGTACAAAGCACGAAAGCTCTTATCCTGAAGAGTGAGTATATACGGCTGGAAAAGGAAGTTTCCAAGTTAAAGCAGCAAAATGAACAGCTAATAAAGCAAAAGAATGAGCTGTTAAGGTAAGATCTGCTCACACGATATAGAAATTATACTTACGTCTTACATGTCGGGGAGGATGATATAGACACATACATAAATAGCTTTTGCAGTTGGCAATCCTTCACACATACGGAGAAAGTAATTTTTAAGTTTCATAAACTATGTCTTTTTTAAAAGGCATAAAAATATGGTAGCACCATTCCAGATGTTGGCTATCTATCAACTGACCTATGTTTAACTAAGCTGAGAACTAGGAAGTAAAGAAAGATCTTTGAGGGAACAGCTTAAATATACCACAAGTCCATATACCCAAGTCAATGAGGCTCTTACTCAAGGAGGAACCCCTTAGGTCCATTATCGTAGCCTACTTAGTTTTACTTTATAAACAGTTCTGACAAATTTAATTATTTGGCTTCTAACAAAGACTAGAATCTTGTGCTAACCTCTACCAATGAGACAATAGGAGAAAAATAGGCATTAAACAAATAATTCCACAAATAACTAATCCTTTGTAATGAGTGCTATCAAGCAAACAGCAACAACAAAAAATAGGACATTATGAAAGGGTATATCACAGAGGGATCAAACCTTATCTAGGTATGGGGAGAGGTGGTGATCAAGAGACTAATCTTTAAGACTGGATGTGAAAAATGAGTAGAAATTAGGCCAGGTGAAAGGAGAGGTGGGTAAGCCTTCTAGGCTGAGGGAACAGCATGTGCACAGGCTTTGAGTCAAGAAGAGTGACCAGCTGGTGGAACTGAAAGACATCCACTGTGGCCAGGGCATAGAGACTGAGACAGTGAAGTGCAAGATGAGATGCCAGAGGTAACTGGTCCAGGTTACACAGGCCCCAGAGGTCACTGGGAGGACGTTTGGGTGGTATCCTAAATGTAATGGAAGGATTAACTCCACTGGAGGATTTTAAGCCAAGGCCTGCTGAGATCAGATAGCATCACGGTATAGGAGGCCCCAATGTAGGAATGTGTTTATTGTTGTCCAAGCAAAAGATAATTTTGGCATGGACTGGAATGGTGCCAATGCAGATAAAAATAAGGAAACGAATTTGAGAAATAAGTATGAGGTTGTATCAACAGACTTGGCTCACATAAAGGAGACAAGGGCCCCTGGGATGGTTGCCCAGGTTTCTCTCTGGAGAAACTGGAGAAACGCTGGTGGCATTTCCTGTGAGAAGCAAGACTGTAACTAATCCAGAAAAGCACCATGAATTATTTCTTTTAAAATAACAAAGGTACATTAGAATCATCTACCCAGACTGATTTATCAAATTATGGCCCCAAATTATCAACAGGTAAACCTCTGGACGATATCACTGATTTGTTTAAAAACCTGATGTCATGCTCTGAGCTTTCTTTTCAAAACTCCATGATTATGGAGGTTTATTACAATTACTTAAATTATACTGACCTCATTTCATTTTCTGAACTGTGGAAACAGTCCAAACAGGAAGCATTAGGTTGAAACTTAACTATAAATATGATAAAATGGTAAATTATAGGTTATGTATATTTTACCACAATTTAAAGCAATTTTTTTTTTTTAACTTAAACGTGAGTACGTTGTAGGAATTGCAGTCTTATGGTCTCCTTTTTTCTCCACCTCCACCCCCCCGCCCTGCCCTGACCCCTCACATTTAAGCAATAATCATCATCTTTCCAGTGAGGTCAACACGTGGAAGGAGAGAACCCTTAAAAGAGAGGCTCACCAAGAAGTAACTTGTGAGAATTCTCCAAAGTCTCCTAAAGTGACTGGAACAGCCTCTAAAAAGAGACAACATATGTCATCTCAATGCAAGGAACGGAATTTACAAGATCCTGTGCCAAAGGAATCGCCAAAATCCTGGTTTTTTGATAGCCGATCAAAGTCTTTGCCGGTACCTCCTCCAGTTCACTATTTTGATAACTCAAGTTTAGGCCTTTGCCCAGGTAGGTAAATACACTGGTTGCTTGGAAATGGGGCGGGGATGGGGGGCGGATAATGGTTGGAACCTCTCTTTAATATGTGGTCCCCACAGGGCAGGTGTAGACAAGAGAGGATGGCGTTGGTCAGGCTCACAGTGCCCAGACTTCATGGCTATTTCTGTGGGAGAAAGTTTCTCCAAAGCACAGCTCTGAAGTGCAGTAGTCACTTTTTACCCCAAGTGAAGCCTTTTTTTTTTTTTCTTTCCTTTGGTATGTAAAAATTCTATTTGTGAGCCATTGCTTAGCAAATCAAATCTGAAAATAAGATATTATTTCTTTAGAAATACAAGAAAACAACCCCAAGTGAAGTTTGCCTCTTAAACCCTCAGCTTTTCCCTGGAATGGACAAGCAACTGTCCCAAGGACATAAAGATACTACCTTATAAACAAAACCAGTTTTACTGAAAAAGACTTTCTTATCAATTCAATAGGCCAGTATTTCCTCTAGGATTATATTCATTTTACGCAAGCCAGATCATAGACTTGTATCATTTACTTATTCATTTAATCAACAGAATTTTTTTATTTCAACTCTGTGTCACATATTAGACCCTAATGGTACATTAATAAGCAAAACCAGATATGGTCCCTGCCCTCTTAGAGCTTACAGTCTAACAGGTATAGACAGTAATCAAGTGACCAAAAAAGGTAAAATTCTAGAGTGCAAAAGGCTATGAGACTTATAATAGGTTGTTGTTTTTTAAATATTACAGAAGTCTTCCTTGAAAAAGGGAACTGAGATCTAGGAGGTTAATGTGAGTTAGCTTAACAAAAAGGGTAGGGAAAAGCGTTTCAGGCAGATGGAACAGTGACAGCCGCAGTCAGGGTAGGAGGGACCACAGTCAGGGGAAGGATTGAAAGAAATATGCTGTGGCCAGAGCACAAGGAGCACAGGCTTCTGTGGATGTAGTCAGTGAAGCCAAAGAGAGAGCTCAGAGCCAGACATGCAGGACTTTGTAGATAGTGTAAAGGAATTTAAACTTGATCCTGTAGGCATCTAGAGGAAGCCGTTGGAAGACTTTAAACAATAGCAGGGGAACATGATGACTTGTAAACTTTGAAAACATTACCTCAGCTGTTAGGTAACCAACAAATCATAGGAGCAAGAGTTTGACAGTTGCCTGGGCAAGGGTGACAGCATGAACCTGGGCAGGTGCAATGGAGATGGAGAGACGTGGACAGATGGGAGAGATTTGGGGGCAAAATGAGCAGTGCTAGGTGCGTGATCGGATGGCCTGGGGTGGAGTCAGGGATCGCCCCCAGCTCTGCGGAGGTGCTATACACAGAGGTGGGGAACGTGTCAGGAGAAGCTCTGTAATATGGCGTTTCTCAGTCTTTCTCACCACATAGCATTTATCATGTGCCCACGTGTGTATGGCCACAGCCCTTTGTGACAGTGTATCTGCCTCTCAGAAACACGCTTTTATGCACTTGTAGAAACCTAAAGCAACAAACTGTACATTAAGAGAGGCAGCTGCCAGAGATCATTTAAAGCTCTGAGCAAAGGTTACCAGGGTTTATGAGAACTCTGTGACAAAGAAGGAATCAGTCCGTTCTCATCAACTACACGTCAGAATTGGATCACGTCAGCACTCTGACAGTGCTGTTAGAGATATAGGAAGGAACAACGCAATTTGGAAAAAATTTTGAACTGTTCACTTCATTGAACAGTATGTAACAAACATTTGAGGACCTTCCATTAGCTAACACTTCCGCAGAACTTTTGCTGTATACACACACACACACACCATTTTAGAAGGGTCTATTCAAAAACTGATAAAGTTTTATAATCACCTTTTGATTTTTATCTGACAGTGCCAAAGGCACGTGCATAATATGAAGTAATCCAACCTCAAATAAAAATGCTTAAGTCTTTTTATCAATACGTGGATCTCTCTGGTACAATTTTTAAGTAAAATAGAAGAGTAGTCTGGAGGGATATATAAATCAAAAACTGACCAATTCCGAATTAAAGGACATAGTCTCAGCTTGAATTAGTAAAATATCAGTCTAAAAAAATTTTAATTATAAAAGGAAATTTATATTATCTCAACACCTAAGATAATTTCCAAGACCAGTTATTCTAGATTTACTTTCATGAATGTAATAATTTGAAAATAAATATTGTTTATAAACAGATAGATGCAGTTGAAGTGCTTTTTAAAGGCTCAAAGAAAACTTTTTAAAGATGGCTAAATATTCTCTAAAATACATAGTATTTGTACAGCTCACCATTTTTTTTCCCTAAAAATAGGGCGAAAGAAAATCTAACTGAGTTAATCTGTTTGGTTCACTTTGAATCTCAAATTGATGAATTCCAAATAAGACTTTATTACTTCTTGGTTTTATGTACAATATGGTTTTTCTAACAATTCATCTTATGAGAAAATGGGAAATAAACTTCTTCAACTTCTGAAACTAACACACTATTGTGAAGCAATCATACTCCAATAAAGATCTATTAAAAAAAAAAAAAAACTTCAACTCTGCTGAAGTGAAATATAGTTTTTTAGCAAGCAAAATAATGAACCATGTTTAAGTGCTGTGTTTCATTCTTCTTACATCTCTTCTTATATCTCTACTCCAAACATCCTTTTCACTTTAGCTGTATTTGGGATTTGTGTATGTTTTTACTAAGATTACTTCTGTTGTTGATTTTTTTTTCTTTTTTTTTTTCCTCTCAGAAGAACAAATTGCTGGAGCAGAGGCTGTGGATCCCCAGCCAGGTCCTTGGCGTGCCTCCTCTGGAAAAGATGTGCCCGAGTGCAAGACTCAGTAGATTCCTCTCTGTCACTTTTCTGGGGGCCCAGCGTTCCATGTTTGGAAATGCCTGTGTTTATCACTGGCGATGATGTCACAGGCCAACTTAATTTCAGTTCAGTTTTCACTTTCCCGGTAGAATTGGAAGGTGAAGGAACGGGATTCATTCCCGTAATTTAGAATGGTGATAGCAATACCTTCTTCTTGAATGTGGTAATCCTTTAGAAGTTGAATAGTTTTATTTATTTATATGTTTTGTAAAGAATAAAGTTATTGAAGGAAATTTCCAATCTTTCCATGTATACATAAAATGTATACTTTTTTATTAATGTAAAGTTATCCACGTATGACTGAGAGAGTTCCAAAGCATGATTCATAAATTAATATGAAACATCATTTAATTAACAAAATTACAGACTCCTTTTTTTAGTACCTTAAACATTCAATAAACGTTTGCTTAGTTCTGAATGACAGCACCATGTAATATTAACTGATGGTTTCTCGGTGGGGTACTCAGGGTATATTTGGCTCTCTTCTCTTCTGGTTTGTTGACTTTCAGAAGTTTGCTCTAAAAATACACACATGCATTCCACACTTAGGTTGTTAAGGAATAGCAAGTGATACGACCTCTTCATTTCCTAGTTTTAATATTCCTTTTGCTGTAATAAGCTACAAAAGTTGTTTCTCACTTTTCAGTGTTTTACCAACCACCCCACTCCCTATACAAGCACCCTAAATTGGTTGGTTTGTTATTAGACTTTGTACTCGATTGCACATTAATTCCCAACTGGAAGAACCACATAGATTTATTCTACCCTTTCATTTTAGACATGGGGAAACAGCAACCAGAGTTTCCATCAAAGTTTTCTAAACCTGGGGTCCCCACAGATAACGTAAGGCATTCTAAGGTGGACCTCATGTAGGCTGTAAAACCTCTGAAATTTAATGTTAACTTTTGTGTGTGGATTCATTTTTCTAGAGTACTAAGGTCCATACTTGCTTTCATCATACTCCCAGAGGGGTCTCTGACCCTACAAGAGGTTATGAACTACGTTTTAGAGAGTATTTGATATTTTATAGCATATAACTTTGAAAAACCACATAGAACAGCAAGATGCTTAAGGTTCAGAACAGAGTTAGTGATTTCAAGGCATTCTTGGCTCTTTGGTAAGAATATTTATCCAAAGGAAGAGATTATGAATTGCATCATAGCCATCATTCTAAAGTCTGGATTGGATATTTTCCCTTATCTTAACATACTGTCACAGGAATTCACTAGGGCTGAGGGGACAGTGTCCCCTCCTATAATCTTCTCCCCCTGGCCTGTTTCTCCGTTTCACCCTTACCCAAACAGAACACTATAACAGCACTGCAGGTTTGATTCTTTACGACGTCTAGTAGGTACATTCACCTGAATAATAAAACTAGTTTAAAGGCCATTAAAAATATAATCAGTCATCAGGTTTCCAGTCTAGCAGAATGTTGCTTAACTCTCTGAATTTGGATGTCCATTTCCTTCCTTGGATTTGGGAAATTTGGAACCATTATTGATTTCTTCAAATCAGCTCTTTGTCCCCGTCTCTCTTCTTCTGGTCTACTTGCTAGTGTCCCATAAGTACCTTAGGCTCTCTTCACTTTTTTCTTTCTTTTTGCTTCTCTGACTGGATAATTTCAAATGACCTGTCTTCCACTTTGTTGATTCTTCTGCTTGATCAAGTCTGCTGTTGAACCCCTCTAGTGACTTTTTCAATTTGGTTATTATATTCTTCAGTGCCAGATTTTGTTTGGTTCTTTTTAATAGTTTCTATTTATTTGTGAATATTTTCATTTTGCTCATGCATCATTTTCCTGATTTCATTTAGTTGTCTGCATTCTCTTGTAGATCATTGAGCTTGTTTAAAACTATTATTTTTAATTCTTTGATAGGTAATTCTTAGATTGCCATTTCTTTGGAGCTGGTTTCTGGAGATTTATTTTGTTCCTTTGAACGGGCCATGTTTCTTTGTGTGCCTCCTGACTTTTTGCTGGGTTTTATGCATTTGAAAAAACAGCCACCTCTTCTAGCTTCGTACAGGGGAGCACCATCAATGAGCTCATGTATAGATGCTGGGGTCCTCTGAAACCTTTTGGTGGGATTGCAACTTCTCTGGGCTTGTGTGTGTGACTTGCCAACTCGAGAGGGTTGCCAGTGCCTTTTTCAGGAGCTCATAACCTCTCCCTCCTTCTGGTGTCTGTCTGCAGTACTGCAGGTTCTTTGTTGCTACAGCAGGAAGCCACCCCACTGTCCATTTTTCTCATTGGCCCTCAGGCAACCAGAGTACATCAGCACCCCAAGTCAGGCGAAACACAAACCAGTCCCTTGTGCAGCCATCCAAAAATCTGGAACGCCAGACACACACTCTACTCTTCTTCCTCCCTCTCAAGGATGAAGCTTCGAGCTGGGCACCGTGTCCT
Source organism: Balaenoptera physalus (assembly GCF_965194825.1). Classification (NCBI taxonomy): domain Eukaryota; kingdom Metazoa; phylum Chordata; class Mammalia; order Artiodactyla; family Balaenopteridae; genus Balaenoptera; species Balaenoptera physalus. The sequence goes on along the minus strand of NC_138884.1, from coordinate 114,862,268 downwards.
GACTGTGCAGAGCCACACCAGCCTCTGATGGCACGGCAGGCTCTCTGGTGCCAAACCGTGCCGGTTGCATCAGCACTCCAAGTAGGGGAGCGTGGCCAGTCACTCAAGCAGCCCTCAAAAAGCTGGAACTTTGGATGAGTCTTCCACTCTCCTCTTTCCCCCTAGTCCCCATGATGGGGAAACTGAGCCAGGGGCTAAGCTGTGCTAGCCTGGGAGAGGTGTAGTAGCAGGTCAAAAACGGCTCTTCTCACCCACTTCACTGTGGCTGTCCTCAGCTTTGCCCTCACCTAGGGTACTGCAATTTCTTAATGGGCTTCTGAAGTTCTCAAAAAGTATTTCGGTCCATATATTGTTGTTAAGTCGGTGTCTGTCGGGGAAAGAGAGCTGGCACTTCTGTTCCTCCATCAATGTTGGAATGTTGCTAACCTCTAATGATCTGAGTTTCAATATTGTGATGAGTGTTTGTGAAGGAATGGTAATGAAAATCAGCAATGGAAACTTGCAAGAAGGTTAAAAAGCAGTAATATGGTCAGACAATACTAAAATGATCTGAAAAGCAAAATTAGGACCAGAGAAGACAAAATATATTTATTGTTCATAAGAAACATGTTCTTGAGCCTGGCAGAATTATTACTGAGAGCCTACCATTCATATTCAGCGAATATTAAAAGACCATCTACTATGAACTTATCATTGGTCTAGGCACCAAAAGGTACTGCCTTTGTGGAACTCATATTGTATTTGGAAAACAAATAACTCATATACTTTCAATATGAGCTGATCACAGGGTGAAAAAGATACAGTCCCTAGCCTTGAAGAAATTTAGTCCACTGACAATACAGATGGTTAAGCAAATATTTGCATTACCATGTGACAGGCTGTCGGAAAGTAACCATTACTGTTGAACATCAGTGGGTGAAGAAGGGAGGCTGAAGAAAGTTGCATCAAGAAAAATGCAGCTCTGAAAGTATCAGAGTTGGCCTTGATTAGAGAACTTTCATGTTCATAGAATGTGTATTCCAAAATCTTCAAAAGTCAAAGGAAAGGGATTGTTATTAAAGCAAGGAGCACAGCTGGATGTGGTTACAGATCATTAGACCCAACATTAGAAGCTAGAGTAGGGCAATGAGGTTCAGTTACCAAAGACATGCAGAAACTAGGTCAGGGTTTTGGGGTTTTTTTTTTAATTTTTAAAGGGCAATATTTGCTATCCATTATAACTGAATTTGTAATAATCATTAAGTACAAATGTAACATACTGTACTGATGGTTTTAAATGCTGAGTCCTTCCTCACAACATCCCTGAGGTAAGTGCTATGACTATTTCAAGGATGAGAAAACTGAGATTTACAGTTAAGTGACTTAGCTAGTGAGGGAAAGATGTGGGACTTACCTTTATCCTTCTGACTTCACAGCCTTTGTTCTGAGCCACTGTGACTATTATAAATACACTTAGCTCCAAGAACAAAAAAGTGATCTAAAGAAGTTTATTTTTCTCACATAAGAAATCCAGAGGAGTTAGTCTAGGGCTGTTGTCTTGAGGCTGTCTTCAAGGAACCAGGTTCCTTCTCTCACCCAGCTGTCTTTATGTGTCTGACCTCACACCAAGTCACAACGTGGCTGCCATGTCCCTAGACATCATAGATGCATTCCAGGAGAAAAGAAGGGAAGGAGCAAAAGTCAAAAGCCTTTCAGAGGGGCATCATCTTTTTATCCAAGAAGGAAGCCCTCAGAGATTTCAGACTATTTCATTGGCCAGCTCTAGTAGCAAAGAAGGCTAGGAATTTGATAGCTGTTTTCCAGCCTTTATAAAGTAAAAAGCAGGGAAAGTCAGTTGGGTGGGTGTTGAGTGAGCCCTACTTAAATAGCCCATGCAAAAAATAGCCTAAACAGTTCAGTTACACACCTGATAAAGTGATGAGTTACTAAGCCTCTAGAGAGGGCTCACAGGATCTAGTCCATCCTTTTTGATCTGATATTTCTGTTCTCTTCAGCCAAACCTGATTTTTTGCTCTTACCCAACAATGCACTTTGAAGTTCCCCAGACTCAACCCCCTCAGTGTACTCAGGATGCCTGCATTCTGCCACTAAGTATATATTAGTGTTAGAATAGACTGCGTGTGCCAAAATAACTGTACCTATACCTTAAAAAGCACAAGAGAATTTTTATTTCCCTCCCTCTAAACTATCTAGGTCAGGGTCCAGGATGGAAGGCTCCAGTATCTTCAATGACCTGGGTTCCTTCTATTTTGTTGCTAACTTCCACATGCAATTCCTGGCTCATTCAATCTTTGAGTGCTCCCAGAGCAGCACATAGTAGGTTCTAATAAAAGAGAAGGACTTAGGTTAAATTAGTGAAGGAAATGATTTCAACATTCTAAGTAAGATGCTTTTCTGCTTTTCACCTTCTACGTAATTGGAGTTAACAGTTCTACCTGAGCTCCACTAGATGGCAGCACATTACATATAAAGTATGTGAATGTGCGAATCATTTTCTAAAAACGAGGAACCTGAACTACAAATCCCAACATGCATTAGGCACCTGACCTGTTTTTGCACAAAGGTCTTAAGTTTGTTGCCCGCGCAGTGATCTGGAGGACGCCATCAACTTGCTGCTCTAAAGTAAGATTTCCCAATATATTTTATTTTATTTTAAATAGATTTATTTATTTATTTTTGGCCGCGTTGGGTCTTCGTCGCTGCCCGCGGGCTTTCTCTAGTTGCGGCGAGCGGGGGCTGCTCTTCGTTGCGGTGCGCGGGCTTCTCATTGCGGTGGCCTCTGTTGTTGCGGAGCACGGGCTCTAGGCGTGCGGACTTCAGTAGTTGTGGTGCGTGGGCTCAGTAGTTGTGGCTCATGGGCTCTAGAGCGCAGGCTCAGTAGTTGTGGCGCACGGACTTAGTTGCTCCGCGGCATGTGGGATCTTCCCCGACTAGGGCTCGAACCTGTGTCCCCTGCATTGGCAGGCGGATTCTTAACCACTGCGCCACCAGGGAAGCCCTCCCAATATATTTTAAATGAAACTTTGGCCGGGGAAAAGGAGAGGTTTTCTTTTCAGATGTTAGTTTTGCACATTACCTTTTTTCAGGATTAAACTTAGCAGTTAGTTCATGATAAGGATGGGTTTTTAACAAGTTTGCAACTCCCGTAGGTTTTTCAAAATAGCCAAAGGAGAGGATTTTACAGTGGCAAAGTGGACATTGTTTTCCTGGCTCATGAAGAAAGAGTTCCTGAAAATGCTCTGTGTCTCTGCTAATCAAAAATTAACACTTTGAGGGAATTCCCTGGTGGTCCAGTGGTTAGGACTTGGTGCTTTCACTGCTGGGGCCCGGGTTCAATCCCTGGTGGGGGAAATAAGAGCACATAAGGCCTACGGCGCGGCAAAAAAAACCTTAACACTTTGATTCCAATGTTTAGAGTAAGAAATCCATCATGTCTGGTTTTCACGTTGGATTTATTGAAAGTTGCCTCATTTCACCATTTCAGCCCATGTTTGCACTCATTTTTCCAAACAAATCCGTTTTAATATAATAGTGCAGTTATATCTAGTAGTAAGGCTTTGGTTCGAAAATCTGGTCCCAGAAAATAGGGCGGACAGCTCGGGGGAGGTTTTCATAGTGAGCAAAACGGCTGCCCTGTGCTTCAGCAGTTGTTTAGTAAGTGCTTCTCTGGGTGTCAAAGCCTCCTAGGGAAACATTTGCAATGTGCCTTCACAGTGCCATGGGCCAAAAGTCACTAATGGCAGTAGTGTAAAATAGCAGCTTTTTAATACATCATGCTCAAGATTGGGGGAGGGTAAAGATTATTGGAGTTTCGACTCTTAACCATGTTTTAAGTAAAAACGTGTCACTCATGAAAAGAGAAGAAAAAAAAAAGAAGAAGAAAAAAAACGCTGAAAATTAATTGCATCAGAGTAGGTCAGGCATTGTAAAAGCCCAGCTCTCCGTCAATCAGAAACCATCAGTGAAGTCGTAAGCTAGTCCCTGGAGTAAGCTCTTATAAAAAGGCGCTGTTAGTCTGGCCCTCCGAGAAGCTGACTCCGAGAGTTAAACACGCACAGGATTTATTAAGGGAAATGCTGGTGCGAGAGAAAATGAGTAGGGAACTAGGTAAGGCTGGGAGAGCCAGCATACCACGACGGAAGTCTGCCCGCAAGGGAGGGAGCGAGGGACGCTGGGATGGGCGGTGTGGGCGCATCCTTCACGGCGCGGGAGGGTCCGCAAGGCCGGCGGGAGGAGTTCGATGTGTCCCAGAAATGGGCCTGCCTTAGCGTTCGTGCCGCACTCAGGCACCGGCTGGGAAAGGCCAGGGGGAGGTGGCCTCTGCACAAACTCGCCGAGGGGTTTCAGAGCACAGCGCCGGCCTCGTGGTCAGTTACCGGGCACCTGTTCCGCAGGCCCCTGGCGCCGCGTGGGGATTTAGAACCACAAGGTCTTCTCTTGGACCCTCAATCAGGAGGCCTGGGTTTGAATTCATAGCCGTGAAACACTGGGCAAGCCACGTAATCTCTTTGAAGTCTGTGCACTGGTGACCAGGCCCTATGTCGACTCTTAAACACTTCCCTCACCCACCCCTGCTCTCCGTCCCTGCTGTTTCTCCACCGTCTCTGCACCACTGCCGCCACCTCTGAAGGAAACCCCCTGCTCTCGCCTGCTCACTCCCTCCCCAGGTCTGTTCTCCACTGTGAGCTTTCTAGAATACACATCTGATCATGTCATGCTCTTAAAAACCTCATTGCCCATTGCCCATTGCCCACAGGAGTAACTAGCCCTCAGAAAGGAGAGCTTGCACAAAGGGTGCAGCCTTGAAATCGGGTGAGTGCACATTGGGTACAGCAGAAAGCAAAGTCTGGCTGAAGAGAACAGAGATAAGTTCAAAAAGAAATGACTGGATCATGTGAGCCCTCCAGGCAAGACTAGCTAGCTACCTGTACTCTTTATCAGGCAGGTAATTGAGCAGACTGATTGTGGACGTTATTTTGTGCATGTGCTGTTTCAGTTAGTTCACTCAACATCCACCCAACTCACGCGCTCACCCCCACCTTTTTACTTTGTAAAGCCTGGAAAACAAACTCAGATTCTTAGCCTCCACTGCTAGAGCTGGCCAATAAAACACAGGCTGGAATTTCTGAGGAAGGCTTACTCCTTGAATAGAAAGGTGAGGCCTCTGAAAGACTTTTGGCTTTTGCTCCTTTCCTTCTTTCTGCCTGGAATGCAGATACGATGTCTTGGGAGAAAGCAGCCATTTTGTGGTTGGTGTGTGGTCAGAGGCACACACTAAGAACAGCAGGGTAAGAGAAAGGACTTGGTTCCTTGCAGACAGCCTCATTTAACCATCATTTGACTCTTCACTACCCCCAACCTCATCACTAGCCATTCCTCTCACCCTGAGATCTACAATCCAAGCACTGACCAAATATCTTCTGCACATCATATTTCCCCTATGTCAGAATTTCTCAGTCCTCCTTTTAAAAATTACTGATTGCGTCTGTTAAAGTGTTACTGCTGAATGCTTAAACTTTAAAACAGGATCAGCAGCGTTGTGGGGTAGAATGTTCACATAGCAAAAGAGTCAGGAGACCTGAGTTTGGTTCTGGCTCTGCCTTTGACCAGTTCTATGACCTTGAGCAGGTCAAATCAGTTCCCTCATCTGTGAAATGGGGGTATTGGACATGATCTGATTTTCCAACTCTTTTTTTTCAATGACTCTCTGAGGCCAACTGTGAAATCTTCCCAAGGGACATGGAAAAAACACAGATGATTAATAGTGCAGACCCCAAGAAAAGTTTACAAGAGAGGAAACAAGAAGCAGCCCCAAGTAGTAAGGACCCATCCAGTGCCATAGCAGTGTGTGCAGGGAGGGCCAGCGGGGAGGGTGGGTGGTAGTGAGGGGATGCTGCTGTATCAGCACCAGAGGCTGACTTCTCCGGGTACTGAAAAAACCTGAACATGGGTCAAAGTCCGATGTCTATCTGTCACCAGTTATCACTTCAGTGGTTTTTGCTAAATGTTTTTCATATGCAAAGCTAGGTATTTAGAGTAATCATTCTTGGAGAATGATGGGAATATTCTCAAGTGGTAGGAGTATTTGTACAGAGGTGCTGTCGTCAGGTTCTTAAAGGAGTGCATTGAACCGTTCCTTCTAGACAATACTGCACAAGGCCATGTGCTACAGTGTAAGCCACTAAATACACATGTCTATAGATTAAACCACAGGTTCCATTATGGGTCGACTTGACGGGAAGGTCATCGTCCTGACAGCAGCTGCTCAGGGGATTGGCCGGGCAGCTACCTTAGTAAGTTATTATCTTTTGTTGTTTGCTTACTAACTTTTGAGGTATTGAATTATGTGGACGGGTTCCATGGGTATTTAATTCTGCTCTTTTTTTTTTTTCTTCTGTTCTGTTTTCTTCTGCTTCTGTTGTCTTAAGTTACAAAAAGAAAAGTGGCTACTCCTAACTCCAGGCAGATAAAGGAATGAATACCTCACATGTGACATCACTGATAACCTTTGACCTGAGAAACTTCTCTCTCTGCCTCAGTTCCTCTGCACCGTAATAAATTTACTGCAGGGACCCTACAGAAGTGCATGGTTTTCTGAAATTATGTCAGTCCAGATATAGAACTCCAGAGTTATGGGACTATCAAGTTACCTTTGCCTTCTAATTTATATCAACTTCTCACACATGAAGCCCCCCACCAGAGCTAATAATGCACTGTTATTAGGAGGAAAAGTGTTGATATAACCCATTTTTCTCTTACTATTTGGAGTTTACTCACCTGCTCAGAAATAGAATGCATGCTATCAAATCAAAAGATCATAGTATTTTGAGAGGTGTTTAATAACAGAATCCTAGGTTTTTTTTAAAAAACGTTTTATTTGGTATTAAAGGGACAAAGTCGGCTGACAAGCACAATGTATGTCACGTTGTTCTAATTAATGATAAAAATAGTAACAATGGGAAGGATGAGGTGAGACTAGATAGTTTGAAATTCCACCCATTTTATAGGGAAAACAACAGTGAAAATAAGATAAAAGAGAAAGGCTAAATGACTTTCAGTTCATGAGAGCAGTTTAACCATGTAAACAAAGGATGTATTTGTGCATTGTGTCTACCAGGCTTTTGCAAGAGAAGGTGCCAAAGTCATAGCCACAGATATCAATGAGTCCAAACTTCAGGAACTGGAAAAGTACCCAGGTAAGCAACTCCGCAGCTTGAATCTGGGATTCAGAGTCTACAAGGGATTATAAAGCATTAGTACTTAGATGTTCAAAGAAAATTCCTTAGCTGTTCAGCTCCACTGGCCTTCTTTTTAGAGCCTGATTCTCTGATATCAAATTTGTATTCTGTGAACCTAGAGACAAAAATCTGTACACTTAAATGTAAACAAAGTATTTAAGCTATATACTTAAAATTTTTAATTTATCCAACATGTCGAAGGATTCAGTAGCTAATTACAAAATCATATGTGAACACTTAACAGTTGTTATGTTAACTTTTGATGACAACTGTGACCCCCTCCTCTGAGGGCAGCGCTATCCAAGAGAAACATGATGTGAGCCATATGCATAATTTTAAATTATCTAGTAAAATTTACATTTAAACTTGACATTTAAAATGTTAAAAGAAACAGGTGAAAATTAAGTTTAAGAATATTGGTTTCAATATCATGACCAGAAACCCTAAGAGATTACCCAGATTATTTAGGTGTGTATTACCCCTTACAGCACCACACTGAACCTAACTCCAACACCAGAGGACTTCAGTTTGAGTTACTCTGAAAGAAAGCAGAACAGAGAACTCACCTGGAAGTCGACTATTCCAGCAAAATAGAACAGGTTCCATGATCAAACACAAATCAGTTCACTGACCTAGTTAACTGCATTAGACTTACACTGAATTATAATTCCTATAAGTCAAAGTCAAACTGTTGGAATAGAAAAGCACAGAAGAAAAGAAGTCTTTCTGAAACTCAATTTCAGTCTTGTCTTTCTTTGTTTATAACCTTTTCTTTCTATATCCAAAAGAGAATAATAAACTATATATTATTTTTTTTTAAGTATAAAAATAATGACTGCTGCTTTCATTAGAGAATGTTCAGGGGTTTTCCGTAGGTAGTGCAGTATGTATCTCTCAGACCCCATGCCAGATCTCTTATGTCTGGCTTTCAAGTATTTCATCCCCTCTTCTGGCCTCTCATTTCTTCTACTTGTGATTTTGTCCAGAAGTAAGTGATGGTACCCTTGGCCAACAGAGTCATTTCTAAAAAATAATAGAATTAACATAAAGGTAAAGTACGCAAGTAGAAACAATCCCTTATCCACCGCCCCTGCCCTTCCCCTTCACACAGACAGAATTCAGCACTACTGTAGCACTGACTCACCCTCTGGGGGAAAGAACGGGCTAAAATGAGCCAACTCTCAGCTATTACTGCTGGCTTACTGAGAAGCATCTGCTGTAGATCATTCATACTTCATTGTGAAGTCTTTACTCAGAAAAGGCCTGTATCATTCATTTCAGAGAATAGAGAGAGAGAGAGGGAGAAAGAGACGTGTTATTGGGTGGTCAAAGTGGGGAGGACTTCAAGATTTTTACTGCGAGTCTTCAGATTGTGAAGACCCTACGATTGGTCAGCAATCCTACAAAGGCCAACTGGACAGATATTGCCGTCTTCACACTTCGAAACAGCTAAATCTTCAAGGCCAACCATTCTCTATAAGTATAGGGAAATAGTGTCCTTTGTTTTATTTTTCAGGTATTCAGACTCGGGTCCTTGATGTCACAAAGAAGAAACAAATTGATCAGTTCGCCAATGACATTGAGAGACTTGATGTTCTCTTTAATGTTGCTGGGTAATTCATAACTTTTTAATTTCACTCTCCTTACAGAAAGCTTTCTGCAACTTTCACTAAAAGAATTTTGATAATATGGCAAAATTATTCACTGTGAACCATAACATATTCCTTGGGGAATATGGCTAGCTTTTGGACAGAATTTTTATTACAAGGAAGACAGCCATAGACATTGACATGGGCTTGGGGCCTAAAGGCAGTTAAGGTCACGCAAGGCAACCAGTACTAACGCTACTGCTCTACCAGGGCTAGTAACAGGCTCATGCCAATGGACTTGTTGCTCTACCAATGGACGTGTTGCTCTACCAGGACTTATAAAATAAGAAGAAAAACTGTTTTCCAGTAGAGTGCCTTTAAAATGAAGTATATATACCAGAAGCCAAGTACTCAGTTTATTGAAATGACGATGTTGCCAATTTTTTGGCATATTCTAGTAAGTCCTTTATACCTCCCAAGCTCGGTGTTTCTTACTGGGACAATCAATCCCAGCAAAAGAAGGTTCATGTTGTACCTTTATACACGGCACAAAGAGAATGGCTTAATTAAACTTATTAGGGTGGTACCAAGCTTGCTGAACCATGCATGAATGATGAAAAACTGGACCTGGAGCAGCTACGTGTAGATACAGCGAGTGCTGGTACCCACTGTCCCTTCTCAGGCATGACAGTAGATGTGAGGAACCAGGAACTCAGTAGATACCTCCGATATCCCACTTTCCTTGTGTAGTGTTACATTTGTACTGCTGCATTGGTAGAAAAATTCTAGAGCCTTCTAATATATTTCTGTGGTTCTTCCCAATCATGATTCAGAGTAAAAAAAAAAAAAATCTCAGTTTATCCATAGTTTATCATATGTTAAAATGTATGGAAATTAAAGTAACGATTGTGATGATCTAGTTTATAAATAACCTGCTCATTCCTCATATGAGAATATACCCAGAGCCATGAAAAAAACAACTAGCAAAATTAGTTTTTGAGCATCTGTTAAATTTTCAGCAAGGTAAGGGATACAGAAATAGAGCATGTGGTTCTTTCTGTCATTCAGTTGAACTAGAAATACAGTGGTGCATAGGGATCACAGCCGACAATATTTTATAATTAATTACATAATTTTGGTCTAGGGGACAGTGAAATCAGGACTCCAGTGTTTAGAAAGCTTCCTTGAGGAAGTGTGACTTCAAAAAGAGGGAAGGTTATTTTAAAGGTTTTGTCCTGTTCTACGTTGTTTACTCCGTATGTTAGAACTGTACAGTAGGGGTATTACTTTGCTACCCTGAGATGTTGAGACACTTGTTTTCCTTGCAGTTTTGATTTCCCTTGAGAATGTTAAATCTGTGCCACCTGAGGGCGCTCTTGCTCTTGAAATAGGAGTTTAGACAAGCGTCCTGTTCTCATTTGTTTGTTTTTAATGGCAGTGATGTTTCCTGCGCAGCAGGTATAGAGTTTCTTATGTTTGGTGGCTTCTAACTCCTGCCTTCTTTTAAAAGAAGGATTTTGTCTTCAAATAAATTTCTTTAGCTTATGTCGTTGGGCTACTTCCTCACCTAATGTACTCAGTGATACTCTGTTTGAATTGTTAATCTTGCTAAGGGAAAGGACAATGGTCTAAGCCAATAAATGACAATAAAAAGGATAAGGAAATAGAATATTTCTAAATGATCATCTTTTTCCCCATTGTTTAATCACACTTGCAGTTTCGTCCATCATGGAACCATCCTGGACTGTGAGGAAAAAGACTGGGACTTCTCAGTGAATCTCAACGTCCGCAGCATGTACCTGATGATCAAGGCGTTTCTTCCCAAAGTAAGGTGACCACCACCGCTGGGATAAGTACCACTGGATAAGCAGGTCTCCATACTGGCCATCCAGAGAGGATCCCTCCTCTGAAGAGTGATAATAGCTGACATAATGACTAACCTGTATTGAACATTTGTATCAAAGCATTTACTAGAAATTAACTCACTTAACTTTCCACTTCATTCATTCAAGGAATATTAAGCACCACGTGCCAGGCTGCTTTCCAGGTGCAGAAGGCACATCAGAGAACTAAACAAAGTCCTTTCTATAAGGGAGGTCCTATTTTGAGGGGCGAGATACGATAATGTGTAATCAAATAAACTCTAACGTGTGTGGTGGTTATAAGTACAGTGAATTTAAAAGAAGCTAGGTTAGGGAATTCCCTGGCAGTCCAGTGGTTAGGACTTAGCACTTTCACTGCGGTGGCCCAGGTTCAATCCCTGGTTGGGAAACTAAGATCTCACAAGCCGCTCAGCATGGCCAAAAAAAAAAAAGAAGCTAGGCTATCAGTGAGGTCTAGCAGGAGGGCCTCATTATTAAGGTGAAATTTTCATAGAGGTCCCGATGAAGTGAGCAAGCTGACCATTCAGGTATCTGGGAAGAGGGTTCCAGGGATTGGAAAAGCAAAGGGGCATGTGGGACCAAAGCAGTCCGATGAGGTAGGTACTATCACAGCCACTGTGCAGAAGGATGAAACTGGGAGGTTAGATAACTCGCCCAAGGTCATATAACTAGCAAGTGGTTAGAGCCAGGATTTGAACCCTTGAAGTTGGACCCCTTCTTGAATGTCAGCATCTAGGCCCCCCCATCTCAAGGTGGATGTACCCCATTGCTTTTCTGTACCCCGAGTATTCTCCTTGCACTCCTGCTTTTAGCTGAGCCACAGAGGTACCAGAGAGGTGAGAGACAGCGTGTGCTAAGGAGACAGTATTCCTCCTGAGTCTGCTACCCTTGAATTTGCCAGCCTTCACACAACTCCTGACTGTTTTTCATTTTATTTTACAGACAAGCATTAAGTGCCTTTTGATGGAAAGCACCACACTAGGTTCTCTGGGGGAGGGGGGGTATAAGTATGAAAAACATTGACTTCAAATGAGCTTATAAGCCAGTAGTAGCAGACAACACAGGCTCAGACAATGAACGAGGTTGACTTTGTACAGAACCAGCTCAGTTCAAGGTTGTAAGTTGAACCCTAGTGAAATGCAGAAGAGCCATGCTTCTCTTCCATTCTAGCTGGATTAGATAACTGACATACTGAATGCTGCCCAACCCAGGGCAGGAGAAGAGTTTTTTGATGGCAAGGCAGGGCAGATACTTTGCTCTGGACATTCAGCCTAATGTCAAGAAGGATACAGATGAATGCTAAAAGGAAAATTAGAGAAATTGACCTAGTAACTAAAAAAAACTTAATTTTTTTTAATCTACTTGTTTAGCCCCTAGAAGGAATCTTTGGGTTGGCTCGTGGAATGTTGAACTAGCAAATTTTTTAAAAATATAAATTGCCTTTTTTTTGCTTATTTGGAGTTCATGAGAATCTGTTATTTGGAACTTAAATGTATTTTTTGAAGACTAATCCTTAGCATAGGATGTGAGGAAAAGCAGAGGCTGTGGTAAAAGAGGAAAGCTCAGGTCAAATGAGTAAGACTGTTACACATATATGAGACTCATTTGTAGTACTGAATGCTTGACAAATATCAGAGAAGGACATAGGTGTGAGATACAGTGCAGCTGAAATTTAAACTTGTTAAGTGTTAACTTTTAAAATATCAAACATTAACTTGCAAATTAGTGAGTTTGTCTATGATTTAAAGCATCTTAACAATAATCCATGTGAGCCAATGAAACTCATTTGTAAGAAATCCTAAGAGTTATTAATGACTGGGATGAGGAGTCAGAATGAGTTGGTGCCACTTGTTAAAGTGACCCTAACCGACCTCACCTGGGATTTTGGAATCTGGCTTTGGAAGACCTTGGGAACAGCCAGAGCTCTGCCCCTAAGTTCGCCACAGGACCTGGGAGATGGCACCTGTGCTCTCTCGGTGTCTATTTCTTCTATTTAAAATGAGGGTGATAGATTACACAATCCTTTCCAGCCCTAATTATGTTCATTACCCATGACGCACATATACCAGATAGAACTTTCCAGGGGAAGCCAGGATTTAGAGTCTAGGCAGATTTGAAAGGTCAGATGGTCAAAACATAGGAACACTTGTAGGAAATTTTTGTTCATGGATAAGCATACAGAAAACCATTCCAAGACTGGAAGAGCAGTCAGAAGGCAGAGAACAAATTAAAAATACTGTGAAAAGAGGTCAGTGTAGAATCCAAGGTCCACCAGAAGAGAGGATCCATTACAACAAGGGTTCGGGGAGGTCTTGCATATTTGGGTGTTCTCCTCCTTTGCTATATCTTAGAAGAGTCTCTCGCACGTAGAGCTGCTTAGCAAACATTTGCTGGATGAAGAAATGAATCTAGGTTGTCAGTCCAGGTGGAGGTCGGGCATGGAATCACTGAAGACCCAAGAAGCCAAGGTCTGCCAGGTTTAGGAGCTGGGCTCTGGTCAGTGGGGGCAGAAGAGCTGCGTCACAGTAGGACTAACTAGATGCAGCTAGAGGGAATCTTCAGAGCTCTTTGTAGCATCTGCCTGAGCTTCTGGGAGATCAATCCTAGACAGCATTACTACATCCAGGCACTTCACTTTATTGCTGTACCTGCCAGAGAGGGCTGTTGCATGCAGAGCCAAGAAGAGTATTCACACCATGACAGCAGGTGCTGAGCTGGTGTTGAGAAGGCAGCACAGAAGGACGCAAGGACTGTGGGCTCTAGAATCAGCGGCTAGACCTGGGCTGAATGGACAGTCCAAGTGTTAGGGGGCAGCACCAGCACCTCCCAGGTGACTGTTTTCTAAAGTTCTGCCTGAGGATTTTATTGCACTTCAGAAGATCGGAGACTGAACTTATTTAATAGCCCATCTTTATATATTAAATTGGGCTACATGTATTCCATATGTATTAAAAATGGGTTGTATATATTATCAATTATACCTCAGTGAAACTGGGAAAATAAATTAATTAAAATGGGTTATGTTATTTGCTAAACTGGATAAGAAAGAATAATTTTAAGGCTTAGTTTTCAACACTGTTATGTTTTACTAATTTTCCTGGTCTTTTTTTATGAGGACCCCATTTCATTATGATCCTCTTTATTATATAGACAAACAGGTTGGGTTCAATATTTTCTTTCCCTGCCATCTTCTGGATTTCACTGGGTCACCTCAGCCTCTTCTTTTATCCTTTTAATCCATTCAACATAATACCTTAGGGTTGTTTTAGACTTTCTGCTCTTAGGTACCATTAGTAGCTAAGTATCAAAACAGAAAGTAAGAATACTATAAGGAAAAATAGAATCTTGGCAAACTCATCCCTGGATCATCCAGTTATTCACCTTCTCCATTCCTACACCTCCTTGAAAGCTGCTGGATAAACTCACCCCAGCAGAAGTGATTTTTTTCTTGGACCCTTTACACTGCCTACTGAGACTCCTCCCTCTTAGAAGCTCTTTCTTTACTTGATTTTCATGACAGAGCATATCCTGGTTCTCCTTCCTCTGTCCTCCATCTCCCCCAGCACTTATTTCAACTCTTCACCACCTCCTCCTTGTTCTTTATGGTCATCCCCGCAGCCTCTGATTTCAGTAAGTTAGTGCCCACGAGGCAGGAATTCTCTCCAACTCTTGCTTCTTCCCCCGAAACATTGATGGGTGGATACCCATGCCCTTGCATATACCTATATCATCTTGAAAACATACATACATCTTTTAATTAAATATAAGTTCATCCGAAAACATTTTTTAATTCATAGCAGCTTTTTTCAGTGATATATTTGTTTAGGTCTGGGGCAGAGCTCAGCAATCTGCACTTTAACCTAGCACCTCAAGAGGTTTTGATTCCCTGAAATGTATTGACTGGCTGCTGTGTACCCTGTCTAGGAGGGCAGAACAGCCACAGACCCTCCTCTTAAGACTGTCACACTTTCCGTGCGGGATTCTGAAGGACGTATTCTTAGGAAACGCTGCCCTAGACGGGGAGCAGCCCTCACTGCATGTAACCATGTACCAAGTCCTGCTCATGTACCTCAGCTGTCTCCGCCTCTGTTACCCACAGACATTTCTGCTCTCTGCTTTCATTACTCCTTTCCTGAATCCCTGCATCAGCTAACAGTGCTCTCCTCTACAAGATGCCAGAGTAATCTGTAATCTTCAAACCTGAACATGCCACTCCCCCTCTGCAATAAACCCCTCGTTGTCTCCACGAGGGGACTGAACTCCCTTCAGGGTAAAGCCAAAATTCCTAAATTTAGCCCCGCTGGCCTCTGCAGCTTTATTCCTCCCACATTCTGTCTTCCAGCCAGACCCATCCCTTCTTCCCACTTCCGTGGGAAGAGAATACCCTTCTCTTTTATTTTTCTGATTAACGCTCTAGCTTTCAAAAAATCAGCTCTCCTCTGAGTGCCCTGCCACCTGGTCCCTTCTTTCCACGTCCGCCCCCTCCCCAGTGACAGTCTTTCCTGTTGCTGGATGCAGGTTATATCAGCCTCTTCAATCAGACTGGCAGCTCTATAGGCAGGCAGGGACTGAGTCATTTCTCTTTGAATCTCCTGGACCTACCACTGTACCTGACCACAGTAGGTATTCAACTATATGTTGAATATGTGATGAACGGAGACAGAGTTTTCCATCAGGAACATACAGTAACATTAACGTTCTTTAGCCTTTCATTCAGCTCAGAGTTCCTTCTTGGTCTTGCTGATGCTTTTGTGCCTCAGGACGGCAGTAAACCCCTGGAAAATGTTCCTGCCAATGTGTACACAAGCCATCAATTCCCAGCAATGATTGGGTGAGACCATTAAGACTGCTTAACAGGGAATTCCCTGGTGGTCCAGTGGTTGGGACTCTGTGATTTTACTGCCAAAGGCCCGGGTTCAATCCCTGGTCAAGGAACTAAGATCTCACAAGCTGCGTAGCATGACCAGAAAAAGAAAAAATAAAATAAAATCCGTTAAAAAAAAAAAAAAGACTGCTTAACATGCTTAACAGTGCTTAATGTTAATAGCTAATGAGATGGTCCTGCAAACCATAAGTAAATGCACATCTTTTAAAGAGGTAGTATTTTTAGCCTGCAGAATAGCATCTTTTTTTGGTCTTGGTTTTGTTTTGGCAGATGCTTGCTCAGAAATCTGGCAACATTATCAACATGTCCTCTGTGGCATCAAGCATCAAAGGTAGGTGTGTCTTCCTCTGGGCATGATGACACACGTACTCACACACCTTCAAGAGCTAAGGGTTTGGGGAACAAGCATAGCAGAGATCATAAAACCCACACATAACTTCAAAACTGCTTTTTTTAAAATTGCTCTAAAGTTTCTTAAGTACCAGTCCTTTTGCCTTAGATGTGAACCAGTCATAAAGTTAAATACAAGTTGGTTTGCTTTGCTCTCCCTTTTATTCCTTCTAATGGATATGGAAATGAAGATCAAACTGGGAGAAGGAAACATTTATACATTTAATTAATCAAAAAAGATGTATTAAACACCCACTAGATGTCCCTGACCCCAAAGAATTCACAGTCTAAAAGGGGGAGAGAGTCAGGCAAATGCACGTCTTCTGCAGTGTGATAGGATTATAACAGAGCTTTGTACAAAGTGCTGGTACAATAGCAGGGACATAACTCTGCCTGTGGATTGGGGGAGTGCTTCACAAAGACGTTTGATCCAGCCTTAAATGAGAAGTCAAGTTGAAGGGCCAGATTGCAGTGCAAAAGTGGAGATGATGGGCAATGGCACAGTCTGGCACAGATGGATTTCGAGTTGAAAATGAAGTAGTTACTGCTGAGATAACATTCCTTCTCTTAGCAAGGATGTACACAGTAAGCCTGCACAGGAGAGGAATGCAAAGAAGTGCCTAAGCCTCTGGGTTTGTTTGGGTTGTGTTTTGTTTTGCTTTGCTTTACCCTAAATTTCTTTTTTCTACCAACTGATGATGAAAAACTAAAGCCACTGCTGTCACTTAGGTGCAGCATCTCAACACCGAAGTCTCAGCTGAATTGTGCCAATAATGATATTATTTTCCCAGATTCAGAAACTAGCTCTATTAAAGGAGAAAATCTGATATCGATTTTTAGAAAAATCCCTGGTGGTCCAATGGTTAAGACTTCGCCTTCCAATGCAGGGGGTGCGGGTTCGATCCCTGGTCGGGGAGCTCAGATCCCACATGCCTCGAGGCCAAACAACCGAAACACAAAACAGAAGCAATATTGTAACAAATTCAATAAAGACTCTTTAAAATGGTCCACATCAAAAAAAAAAATCTTAAAAATGGTGGAGTGTGAGGAAGCATGACAATGGTCTCCTGCTTCCTAAAGTTGACTGTGTTTTTTTATTCCTTCAACTGTTGAACTTCCCTTCATTCTCAGGAGTTGTGAACAGGTGTGTGTACAGCACAACCAAGGCGGCTGTGATTGGTCTCACAAAGTCTGTTGCTGCAGACTTCATCCAGCAGGGTATCCGGTGCAACTGTGTGTGTCCAGGTGAGTTGGGCACTGTGGGACTATGAACTTGTCCTTTCTGACCTCCCGGCTGCCACTGTGAAAAGTATCTATGTAAGCTTGTTTACCACATGTTGTATTGTCATTGGGAAAAGCTCCAAAGAAAAAAGAGTCCAGGCTTATTAAGATAACAGTCCAACGGTAAGTTGGGAAAGAGATCCTAACTCATTAGGAATAACCCACAGATGTGTTAAAAGACAAAATTCAACCAAGTAAATTTGAAGATCTAATTGGCTTTATTCAACGATTCACGAATCAAGTGGCATCCCATCTAGCAGCTAGAAGGATGCTCCAGGGAGTCATATACAAAAATGGAAGGTTTTCATAGAAAGAAGGGTGGGGCAAGGAGGTCATTGGCAAAAGAAAAGAAAAGGTTATTCTGGGCTGGGACTTCTTTTTTAAGGGGGAGGGGATGGCACAGGTTTTATACTACAGGTTGCCTCTTCTTCCTCTAGGGGGATAGAGAGGGGCCACAGGGGCCCAATTACCTCATTGGTGCTGACCAGAAAATTCCAGACTGGTTGATTAAGATTACATTTCTGGTAAAGGTTGAAACTGCAATTAGGTTAGGCATTAAATGTAGGTTTTGTATCATGGGCTTTAGCACAAGTGATGCCATTTTGATTTAACAGATGCAAAAGGTTTAAATGCTACTTGTGTGGATGGGGACAATTCCAAACCCTGTGGTTGTGAGACATAACTGGCCAGGGCTTGGTGTTTTGGAAGCAAGCCCAGGATGGCCTCGTCAGGGGAAAGTTGAAACGTAGACCATGCTCACAGGATGGCAGGAAGAAAGAGGAGCGTCCCAGACACAGGGAGACACTGAGTCATGTCTATCACCTGGGGCGGCCCATAAACAAAAAGGAGGGATTAATACCTTCCTTTCTGCTGTAAACAGGGGGTCAGCAAACTGTGACCTGCAGGCCAGATCCGGCCTCCCACCTGTTTTGTAAACACAGTTTTATTGGAGTACATCCACACCCAGTTTGCTTTTATATTGGTTAAGTTTGCTTTCATGCTAGTCAGAGTTGAGTAGTTATAACAGACCAAATGGTTCTCAAAGCTAAAAATATTTCCTGTCTGGCTTTTGACCAAAAAGTATGCTGGCCCCTCATATAAAGGAAAGGAGAAAAGCAGAACTTATTGTGAGTAGAAAGGACATTTATGTTCACACTATACTGTAGTCTATTAAGTGTGCAATAGCACTGTGTCTAAAAAAACAATGTACATACCTTAATTCAAAAATATTTTATTGCTAAAAAATGCTGACCATCATCTGAGCCTCCAGGGAGTCATAATCCTTTCGCAGTAGTCACATCAAAGATCACTGATCACAGATCCCCATAACAAATATACTAATAATGAAAAAGTTTGAAATATTGCGAGAATTACCAAATGTGGCACAGAGACATGAAGTGAGCAAATAAACGCTGTTGGAAAAATGGTGCCGATAGACTTGCTCGAAGAAGCATTGCACAGCCCTGAAATCTGTAAAACAAATGTAGTATCTGTGAAGCTCAGCAAGGTAAAGTAGAGTAAAATGAGGTCTGCCTAAGAAGAATGATCAACTTCCTCTCTGAAAAGAAATTCAGTACTGCATGTCCAGCATCAAGGTTTCTCTTAGTAGTTCACAACCGGTATTGTGGGTTTGGGGAGGAGAGGCAATTCACAGTTACCTGTGGGACCTTTCAAAACGGAGGGGCATGCCGGCATTTGGAGAAGGAGTTGATGGGGAACACTGTGTGTAGTTTGGAAAGCGCCACTGGAAATTCTGATGTAATTCATCGTGGTCTCCCCTCGGGTTGAAAACCACTGACTTATTAAAGGGGGACACTACTAAATAACCTTCAAGGGACAGGATTTCCATGATTGAGGTTTCTGTTTAATTTTTCTTGGACTAGAAAGGTAAACATAGGTAACACCAAGAAAGAGGAGGTTACAGGAGAGAGAGTTTCACTGGGTTTTAACATACACACTGGTGATACTTGAGTCTAGCTATTCTTGGTGCCATTTTCCCAGTGGAATAAATGGCAAAATGATTTGGAAAATGTGGTTGTTTTGAAGCTGGACTTTTCAGAAGATTGGAAAATATATTCTCCCACTCTCTGGAACAAGGAACTAGCTGTGACTCACTGAGCCAGTCACAGAAGAAAATGTGACAAGGAAGGAGTGTGTCTGGGATGGTGCTGATAGTATAGTCACAACACTTCAACACCAGCCTGGTGTGGACAGTGGCATGGTGTGTCAGTCTGTGCCAGGGACACAGCAGAGTCAGGTGACAGTGGAATTAAGCGCGAGGCATATAGGCTTGCTACACAGTTTTCATGTAATAGTCATTAATACCGGCCATATGTAAGATGCGGTGAGCATTTGCCTCAGCGGGAGGAAGCTGTTAAAGATTTAAGGATTTTGAGGAGGGCGTTAAGTGAATGCTTAAGGTGCCTTGAACGCACTGTTGGTAGAATCGTGGACTTTAAGGAGGCTATTGATGAGGCAAGGGAGGAAAATATCACCAGAAATTGGATACAAAGAGATTTTTGCTTTGTGGTTTAAGAAATTTCATCAGCACTGTTGCCTGCGGTAACTGTGGAGGGTAGAAAACGTTCCTGATGAACCAGGTGATGTAGTCAAGGCAACTCCCACCCGGCCTGTTGAAAGTGCCGCCTACTTACAGTGAAATGTGAGAGCACAGAGACAAGCTAAGGAAAGGGCCGTTAAACAAAAAGGAGCCAGGATTTGCAGATTTCGAAGATTCCCAGTCTCTCCAGAGAAATGGCAAATGATAATAAAATTAAGAAATGGTTTCCGAGGCGGGGAGGATAATAAATTGGAAGATGGGGACTGACATATACACACTACTATATATAAAATAGATAACTAATAAGGACCTACTGTATAGCACAGGGAACTCTACTCAATACTCTGTAATGGCCTATATGGGAAAAGAATCTAAAAAAGAGTAGATATATGTATATGTGTAAAGACTTATTTTGCTGTACACCTGAAACTAACACAACATTGTAAATCAACTATACCCCAATAAAAATTTTTTTAAAAAAAGAAAGAAATGATTTCCAAGCAAACATCAAATCTATGGCACACCCAGGAGCATGGTCTAAGGATGGAGCTGAGAGTATGACTGTGAAATCACTTGCTGTGACCTTAGGTCTCCGGGAGTACGGTCAGCAGAAGAAAGCCCTCTGAAGAGAATTTGCAGATCACAGAAGTTAACAGAAATGTATGGGAAATTGCTCTGTAAGGAATGTGAACTAAGTGGGATTTAAAAATTTTTAGTGTCATTATTATTTTTCTTGTTTTTAAGTAAAATAAAGTTATATTTTTTTGATGAGAAATATGAAACAATGGTTAAAACAGGAATCTAAAACCAATGAAAATAGGCAAGATAATGAGGAAAATTAAGAGCCACCTAAGTTATCGAGGTCTATGATGGGCGTGGAGTTGTCCCTGAGAATCCCCCCAGAGTGAACCTGACGGCAGAGAATGTTTTTGAGATCATTAGGTAGTCTGGGTCCTTATACTGATATAGTGCTTGTATGATTTTATCTATAATACATCTCAGGGTTGTTGCAAAGATTAACTGAGATAATACCTATAACAGTGCTTAAGATCCATAAAGTATCATGTCAATGTGATGTGACTAAAGTATGTCCTGGGAATGCTGGGTGTCATTTTTTGCCTAATATACTTCACAAAGAAGTATAGTCTGTGTTTTTGAAAATCATAGAAATTTATTAAAGAATTTGTGAGCCTATTAAATAAAAAGCAGGCAGGTAGAGGTGAAATTTTCACTCCAAGTCATGGAGAAGGCTTTCACTGATCGTTGTATCATATGGAAAGAAAGTTTAAAATTTAATCATCAATTTCTTTTTCAGTCTAAGTAAGTAACCAAGCTGAATGCCCTCCTTTGATTTAGGAACGGTTGATACCCCATCTCTGCAGGAAAGAATACAAGCCAGACCAAATCCTGAAGAGGTATATCTGCTATTTTAAATGTGTTTAAATCCTCTGGTTAAAAAAAAAAAAAAAGCCCCTTCCTTACCTAGAGTAGACAAATCCATAGAGACAGAAAGTAGAAGGGTGGTTGCCAGGGGCTGGGGGAGAGGGAGTGGGGAGTTCTTGTTTAATGGGTATAGAGTTTCAGTTTTTCGAGATGAAAAGAATTGTGGAGATTTGTAGCACAATAATATGAATGGACTTAACACTGCTGAACTGTACACTTCAAATTGGTTAAGATGGTAAATTTTATATTATGTGCATTTTACCACATTTTCAAAAAATATGAAAATGCCCTCTTCTTTAATATTATCTTTCTGGTCTGTCACAGTCTCTGTAGGTTTTAGTATAAAACAAATAGTTTGAGTAGATTGGGAGTCACCATAGTCCTGTTTGGTCCACAATTAATGATATTCTCCTGTATCTTGTATCATGTATAATTAATCAAGGCAACAAGCCAGTGGTACCTTTGTAGATTCCTCTTGCCTTTGACCTTCTGAAGGTGTTGCAGGTGAGTTACTTCAGCTCACATCACTGATGTCCGGTATGGTTTCCGGTTTACAGGCACTGAGCGATTTCCTAAAGAGACAGAAAACAGGAAGATTTGCAACTGCAGAAGAAATAGCCCTGCTCTGCGTGTACCTGGCCTCTGATGAAGTAAGCACTGTTCTTCCCAGGGGGTTCATTATCCTCAATCACATTTGGCCACAACTTGCTCATCAAAACAGTATGATTTAGGGAGTGATGGCATGTAGGTGCTAAGATGCTGCTTTTACAAGATAGGAATGAGTTCTGATTTAATTTGCTCATAGAAAGGCCACTTTGATCTGAGCCACCAACTCTTCCTCATTCAACTTTACATGTCACTGAATCTGATAGCAAATGAAGTGGTGGAGGATTGAAAAAAATTAAATTGCTCAATTTTATAATTACTTTCAAAAATTACAATTTGGGAAACCATTTGTAAATTTGATTTGTAAATCAAACCAGTGAACATCCAAAATTATGAGAGCTTCAGGTGAAATGGGGAAAGGGTTAACCAGATTTGCGTCCAGGAGACACAGAATTAGCATCTAGTGTTTTCAGTTTTACTGGTGACTTGTTTAGAACAATACCAGTACCTCTTTTTTTTCCCTATGAATTTTTACCTATTTATCATCATGTATGGAAATTCCTAATTCTGTCTCTTTCCACTTTGCACCTATTTAGTAATCAGTTTTTTCCTTAATGGCTACTGTATATTTTTTAATGGCAAACAGCTGTGGAAGCAGAAACTCTTTCATAAGAAATATTTCTTATAAGGTATAAAGCACAAGGACATCCCCTCTGTTTTATGTCTGTGAATAGTACACGACCAGGGAACTAGCTGTAAGAGAGAAGAGAGAAGGAAAGGGGAATAGGCGGGAGTCAGGAGGTGTGTTACTGATCAGTTAGCTCCTCTTCAGTGTAACTTGGTGCACACCAGGTGGTGGTGAATGTGACAGATACAGAGGTTGAAATGTTTTAGTGACAGAGCAGTTACTACTTCTCAGAACTATTAACAACAGTTGTTCATAGCTGAGGAAATGACTAGGCAGATTATGAATGACTGAGTACATTAACCTTTCTGATTTCTTTGAATCTGTATCTTCACAAGAGCTCATTTGATTTGCGGGTACTGCTGATAAGCTAAATGGCCCTGGTTTAGCCAGAGCTTAGGTTACCAAATATTAGGGAATGTTCTGGCTTGAAATGTGCAACAAAAGGACCTTTGTCCTTTTAGAAAGATCCAGAAGAGTCCATATGTAAAACAGAAAGCTTGCCTTCTTAAAAAAACTTGGAGAAATTGGGGTTGTTTCTTGGTAGAGTGTCCAGTAACCCCCTAGTTTATCTACTTTATATGATCAGTCTTCATATATTGAATTTTATTTTTTTTAATTTTTATTGGACTATAGTTGATTTACAATGTTGTGTTAGTTTCAGGTGTACAGCAAAGTGAATCAGTTATACGTATACATATATCCACTCTTTTTTAGATTCTTTTCCCATATAGGCCATTACAGAGTATTGAGTAGAGTTCCCTGTGCTATACAATATATATTGAACTTTAAAACACTCTGTACTCCTGTTATGATGTCTTTCCTTCCAGCCTCTTCCATTGTCGCAGGCTTTAGGTGAATTTAAAACTAGGAACACAAATTGAGTCTATTATCCATGTTTAAGTTAAAACATTTTTAAACCTCTACCACAAGAATCACTTCAGCTTTCTTTGGAAAATGAAAAATTCTATGGGGAAAAAAATCAGTAATTTTTAAACTCCTTTAGTTTTGTACAGATTTGTATGTCTGAAACTAGTATAGAATTTTTTTTTGGTTAATAGATTATAATAATTATTACTCATATAAATTTTAAAAAGACATTTAGTGTGCTTCAGTTCCTGGAATTACCCATGTATATTGATTAACTAAATATACATCTTTTTTAAAAAATTCTGTTTGGTAATTGACATTACCACTTTGTTACTGACACACTTGATTATGTTCAAAGGTTTATCAGTGGCATAAAACTCAGCTAGTTAGAATACTTCTGAGTTTCAAAATGAAAATGTGCTGTTTTAGCCTATACTTTATCCTAATTCGGGGAATGGCTCTATATCACAAAATTTCTTAATTTTCTGATTCTGAGTCCAGACACTCTTAGAATGATGTGACATGTGCTCAAACACCAGCCAGAGGCCAGTCAGATCCAGATCACAAGAACACTCAGCAGTTTTAAATCATCTGAAATTTAATTCAGATTTTCCTAATTTCTAGTTGTTAAGAGTGTGGTTTGCTGGTACTATGAGGATAAACTGTTTAGCTATCTCAGTCAGGAAAATTGAAGAAACACAACCTGGTTAATTGTTCTATCTCCTTGTGTTTATCACTGCAGTCTGCCTATGTAACAGGTAATCCTATTATCATTGATGGAGGCTGGAGCTTGTGATTTCAGGATCTCCTTGCTGGGAAGGCAGGCCGTTCCTGTCTACAGTGAACCTGCTTATGAAGAAAACTCACCCATCCTCTCTTTCCTATTAATGGCATATTAATGAAAACAAGACCTTTTTGATGATGTCATTGTTCACAAGAGTCTGATCCTTTAAATATATTCATCTCTTTCTAATCTCTTCTGAAATCATTGTTGATAGGTGAGATAATGAACTCACTGCAAAAAGAACATTTTAAGAATAAATCTCAATTTCTAAGTATATAAAATTAAAATGTGAATATGAAGAAAAAAGGAAGTTTTTTTTTTAAGAAAAAAGCTATTCATTTCTATTTTACTTCTGTTTTGCAGTATTCAAATATTTTTGTACGATTCTGCATTGGTCTGTATGTGGGTACTAATTTTAAAATTTTACACGGTTATAGGTGAACACCAAAGGTATAAAGGAGTTTGGCTTCAGTAACTTACACTTAAAGGAGTTTAGGTTCAGGACTATATATTGGTGATCTGTTATGTAAAAGAAAAATAATCATCAGATGTTTATACTTAATGGATGTCATCACTTATAAGTAAATACTTTTTTTTAGTCTAACTAAAAAGTCTTTATTAAAATAAGCAATATTTGACATGGACATAAGAAACATATAGTTAACTACCTTACAGTATTGTCAGTTTGAAGAATATTTTTTAGATTAAGTATAGATTTCCTCACCAAATTCTGAGATAACAGACAAGAGAACATGAAACTTAGCAATAGTCTCTGGATGAAAAATCAGAAATAAATCATGTAACAGGAAACAAATAAAATTAAAGAAAATAAAAGTTTCAATAAGAAATTTAAATTCATGGAAAATAATTCCATAACAGATTACTAGGGAGAAGTTTTTTCTTGTTCTTTTAGTTTCAGGGTTTTATGTTTGTGTTTTATTTGTTGTTACCTCAGAAGACCAAATGGTATGATGCACATGTAGATACTCAGTAAATGAGCAGTTAATCTTTCATCTTAGAACTGTAACATTAAAAAGGAAAATTTTGAAATGGACAATGAAAGTTTAAAATTTTATGTATGAGGAAGAACATGCAGTTGATGAAGGTAAGTTAAAACGGACAGCAAAAAATAAAATAAAATAAAATCTGACAGCAAAGGATATTTTGACTAACATTCCTGAAGAGTCCATTGATTTTAAGATTTGCTTTAGGGTTCTGGACCAGGTATTCCACTACTGGACCACATGTAGCTTGGTTGGTTACCTAGAACCTAAGTCATCCAATTTCTCTTCCATTTTAGTTTTTTGCTTTGTAAAATTAGGGAGTTGGGCCAAATGACTTGGGTTTCTTTTGATGTATCATTATCAAAATGCTGTAACTTCTTATCAAGTGAAGTAATGAACACTGAAGCTTTTAAGCTTTTATGCAGTACTTCATGCTCTGAGCCATTATACATGTGTATGTAAGCTATGAAAAAATGAATTCTAAATAAACACATGATGGGACTTCCCTGGTGGTCCAGTGGCTGAGACTCGGCGCTCGCAATGCAGTGGGCCCGGGTTTGATTCCTGGTCAGGGAACTAGATCCTGCGTGCCGCAACTAAAGATCCCACATGTCACAAGGAAGATGGACGATCTCTCATGCAGCAACCAAGACCCGGCGCAGCCAAATACATAAATAAACACATGATGAATACTGCAAAATGGATTCTAAATATTAACAAATGCTCCCTCAGAGTTAGTTCTCTCAGAGATAACTATAAACCATAAAACAATAAAAACGAAGTAAAAACTAGCCAAAAAGTTCAATGTTCTCCAAAGTCGTGTTGATCAAATCATGTGATGTATCAATGATCATATGACTGAAAGAAATGGAAAAATATATTTGATTCCTGTTATAAGAGGAAGCTGGATGTCGCTAGAAACTTTTGCGAGCTTTACGAGAGGAAGAGTTCCGTTTAGGAAAATAATCATTTTAGATGCTCTGGAGAAGCTTAATAGACGGAGCCTAGGTTCATCCATTCTCTCCATAAGGGAGGACCTAAGAGGGAAGAATGAGTGGTTTCTGCCTGGTGGAGACATTGACGTGACATTGTACCTCTTGCCTGCAAAAGGGCGATTAAAATTGGCACTTGCTTAAAGGAGTGAAAAACAGGTAAGAAAATTTTCATTTCCGAAAGGGGCACACGCGCATATACACACACTTAGTTGAAAGGGGAGGGGGAGGGAAATATAGAGGAAAGGAAGACACGGAAATGGAAGGCAGAATTAAATGAATGCTGATGGAAAAGTTAAAATCTGAAACGCAAGAAGGGCAAGTGTTAAGCGATAAAAGGGAGAAGAACAAGTCTTTTATCCCACTTAATTGGTCACCTGAAGAGAGGTCTTCCCGCCCCACCTGAGAAGACACTTCTAAAAAGCACAACTAAAAAGGTGGAGTGAAAATCCAGAATGTAGAAGGGAGCGATAAAGCCAGCAACTGGCTGCCCGGGCCGCACTCGTGGCTCCGCAAGAGGCAGTGCTGCGCGTCCTCGCCCAGGAGCTCGTCATCGCCGGCCGAGACGTCGCCAGGGTCGGCGCGCGCTGGGCAACCATCCCCGTAGCTTCCCGGGGAGACGCGCTCGTCCGGTCCCCAGGGGCCGGCGAGGCCGCCCACCGCGCGGCGCCGCCCCGAGGTCCCGGGAAGTGGACCCGCGGTGCTCCGGGCCCCCAGTCAAGCCGCGCGCCCGCCCCCTGAGGCCCCAAACCCGCGGAGAGCGCGTGGGGTGGCCGCTACGGGGTCCCACCCCGCCCGGGCTCCCTGAGCGGTCCACACAGCCCGCGCCCGGCCGCCTTCCCGGAACCGCCCACGCCGCGGGGAAGGCGGGGCCGCGGACACCCGGCGGCGCGCCCAGCGCCCCGCTATCTGCAATAATTGCAGCATCCGCCGCCGCCTGGGGCGATGCGCCACCCGGAAACCGGCTCCGCCAGGCTACACCGCAGGCCTTGGAGCCCCTTTTCGCATCCGTGGGGCTGAACCGGCTGCCTGAGCCGGAGAGCGTTAGGTGAGTAGCCCCCGGAGAGCACTGAGCGTAAATTAAACCGGCGGCCGTGGCGGCAATCCTCTAGTGCCGGGCCAGAGGCTGGGAGCTAGCGCCCAGCGCCTTCTGGTTGTACGCAGAGTGGTGGGTGTGTGGGTGTGTGTGTCTCCTGTCGTTAGTTGTTATTGGAGTAGGTTTTTCTTGTTCGTTTTGTTTTAGTTCTAAAATCCACCATACGTTGCTGCTACTGTGGCCTGGGTTAGCACCCCTGATGTGCTAAGACTAATCAGTTCCTCCTGATTGGGGAATATAAATAAGCCCCTGCTCAAAGCGCACGCTGAGTCTGTGGCTTTATTTTACTTACCAGGCATCAGCTTGTTATGTCAGCCTTGTTATCTCACCCTGGATTCTGGTGTGTTTTGTTGCCCAAAAGATCAATAGCAGGAAGACACCACTGACTTTAGCCTTCCATCAAGAAATCCAGGACACCAGTGGCTAGAGACAGAGCAGGTGCTTTACTTTGCCAGATCTACCTCTGTTTTCTCTGAAAAGCTAAAACCCCCTTTCCCCATTCGTCTATAATGAGCCCTCCACCTGATATTATTGCTGCTATACAGTATCTCATGAAATTCTGGTTTACTGTTTCTCTCTAAGTCAAGAGTGAAACGTTTCAATTCAGCAAATACCTGTGCATCGTCTGTGGGCCAAGCAGGCCTGGGGACAGGAGATACAAATAAGAATGGAATACAATTCAGGAGCTCAAAATTCAATGGATCAGAATATACCTAACGATTAATTAGGTAGTGTGATTTACCCTACACTAATGATGTGAGCAAAATGACCGGTTCACGTATTTTCTAGCATATTAAGGTCTTTAGAATTACAGTCCTATTGACTAGATTTTTGCCTTTTTAGGGTTTCCATAGAAGGCATGATAGAATAAGTAGGGAAAATCAGTGATGTAGGTCTGAATCGTGGGGCCTACACAGAAAGTTGCTGTGCTGGATATGGAAGTTTGGCACTCACACTCATTCCTACCTGTGGCTAGTGTGCCTTCTTGTACAGGAGAAACGGGAAAGCTAAAAACATTTCCCAGACTCCCTTCCAGCCAGAGTTCTGGGTGTAAATTAGAGTTCTGGATGACTTGCCTGAGATTCCAAAGGCAGAGATAAGGCAGAAGCCTCCCTGCTCCTCCCTGATATTTTTGGCTCTTTTCTGTTAGCACGGAAGGTGCACAAGGTGCCCGTGTCCAGGCTCCAGAGCTGTGGGTGTTGGGAGGGACTTACAGCAACCAGACTCAGCATGCCTTGTTGAATCACCAGCTCTCTGGCTGTCAAGAGGCAGCTGAGGGAGGTAGTGAACATACTCTGAGTTCCCTGTCCAGACAACTTCCGGATCCCAGCTTCTCAGGGTCACAGGTACAGTATGTTCTTGAACTCTTTGGTTCCTGTAGGCCTCCTGATTGTGGCAAAAATAGTATATTCCCTGGTGGCTCATCTAGTAGTGTTCTAGAAGTCATTCCTAGAGGCCCAGCCAAGACCCTGCACTTGTAGCCCTTTCAACAATCTCTAGCCTTTCAACAATTCATTTAATTCTCTGTATAAAATCTCTTTCTGCTTAAAATACTTGGCATCGTGTCTGTTTTCTGCATTGACTCTGAGTAATATGTTTGCTGTATAGCCTCTAAAAGCCACCTAAACCTAACCTCTTCAGTTTCTTTAGATGGGAAATGAAACCATGAGATTAGATCCAGGGCCTGGCAGTGATTTGAATGCCTTCATTTGGGCTCTGCCCTCTCTAGTTGCTACAGACTCCTACATTTGAGTTGGCCCCCGAAGGTATTTGAGTTGGCCCCCTGAAGGTATTTGAGTTTGTTACCCATACACTAGATTATCTCTGAAGTCTCTTGCTCTACAAGTATAATGTAAAACATTTCTTCGTTTAAAACGTTCTCAGAGTATATCACAAGAGATTGTTGACTATCTGGTTCGTAACTAACTGTTCACGAGTCCTGTTGATAATTGGGAGGCCACCGACTCTTGGTTGGCACCCAAACCCTAATGATAGAACAGATATTTCCTCTGGGGAAAAGGAATTTACATCTTTTTCACACAAAGCCTAGGAAACCAGTATGTGGGGAAATGGAGCTCCCTGTATATGCACTTGTGTAATGAGGGAGCATTCTTTGTAGTCTTGGGTCATACATGTTAAGGAAAGTGCAATGATGATAAGTTCGAAAGAGTTTTGAACAGCCTTATAAAGTTATTAAGTATACCTTGCCAATACGGTAAAAGCTCTTTATGTGTGTGTTTTTTTAGGAATCTATTATTTATGTTTCTGTGGTTCATAAGGAGGAATGAAAGATTTGAGTTTACCAGTGTCCCTTATCTGTGCTCTTCAGTACAGTACATGTATGCTTCTTTCTCAAGGAAAATCTCGTGAAAGGAAGATAAAGCACTGGGGGGACTTTTTTGGGACTCCATGATGTACTTAGTACTAGTTTAAGGTTTTCTGTGACGTAGGCATTATCACCATTTTGCGGTTGAAGAAAATTGTCCAGACTGGCTAAGTAACTTGCCCCAAATGGCCCAATTAGGAGGCAATGACACAAGAAGGATTTACACTCAGGGTTTCCATATCCTTTTTCCTCTGATCGCTCCACATAGATTGCATATGATGCTCATTATTATCTCATTGACATGGATGTGCACAAAATTCCCTACCTGTACTTTGCTTTTCACCCCTTACCCCTTAATCATGTGATTCCTCTGCCTGTAATGGTCTTTATTTTCTTTTCGAAACTAAGTCATCTTTCAAGGCTTGATTCAAGTATCAGCCACGTAGGGCATTATCTGCTCTCCCCTGTTTAACTCTATGCCTGCACTTCTCACATTATAATTAAATTACCCTAAGGTGGCACTAGCTGCTGTAACAGATAATCTCCAAAACCTCAGTAACTTAACACAATAGAAGCTTATTTCTCATTCATATAAAGTCCAACCAGGTGTTCAGCTGGTGGCCTTCTCCTCAGTGATTCAGGAACGCTAACTCTTTTTATATTATGGCTTTGCCATCCCCTAAGACCTTGGAGTCCTTAGTTTCCAGGCAATGGACAGGAAAAGAGAGAACATAATGTAAAACATGGGAGCTTTCTTACAGCAATGGAAGTACAACACATCATTTATGCCGACATCCCTTTGCCAGACTCAGGGACTTGCCACACTGACCTGCAAGGGAGGCTGGGAAATGTCAACTATCTGTGTGTCTAGGCAGCAGAGGAAACTGGTTTGGTGAACACATAGCAATCTCTGTCCCTTTCTTAAAGAGCAGAGACTGCATCTCAGTCATCTTTCTGTCTCTTGTGTTTACACACCATAGAAACCCAGTAAAAGGCTGATGAACTTCAATGATTGTGAAAAGATGGGGTTGCTTATCTCATGTGCCTTAAATTAAAACTTAACCACACTTCATTATGGTTACCTAGGGAATGATCTGTCATTCTCTGACTAGGTTGCAACCTTTGAGTATAGGAACTGTGTCAGACTGTTCACATTCAAATCCCTAACACAAGGGCTAGAACATGGTAAGAGCTTAATAGAGGTTTGTTGAATGAATGAGTCCTTAGAGAGAAAAAAGAGGGACAGAGTTAGTCTACATGGAGTTAGGAAATACTAACTGAGATGGTGACATTTGGGTTAGCTCTTGAATGACTCGTAGAACTTTACCAAGTAGAGAAGTAAAACATGAAACCCCAGGCAGTGATGGTAGTTTTGTTTTGTTGTTCTTGTTGTTTTGTTTCATGAGTGGAAAGTAACAATCATATGTTTATAAGCCCAACTTTTAAAAATTCAATATTCAAATATTACAACTAAACTTCAGGGATAGAGCAGAAAAAATACATAACCTTACAAGCTATACAATCTCTAGAGACTAAAAGAATGGTGCTAAAAACCTTGGCACTGATTTTTAGCTACTGAAATGTTATTTTCTGGACATTTTTGAGAAATTTCGATACGAAGGCAGTGTTCTATCAATATTTGTTCATCCTCTGTGAAGGTTTTGCACCATGTCAAGAAGCTAGGGAGACGTGTAAGCCAAAGGTTCCTCATCGCTGCTCCTTATCAGAGCTTCCCAGAGACGGCTCTGCATCAGAGTCACCTGTTGTATTGGTTAGGATGCTTTTGGCTATAAGTAACAGGATATTCAGCCAAAACTGCCTTCAAAAATACAAGCTTCTTTTCTCATACGACGAAATGTCTAAGGTAAGTAGATCCAGGGTTTGTTCAGTAGCACGTTGATATCAAGGTCCAGGTTGCTTTCCATTAGCTAATCTTGACTTTTTCTTCATGGATAAATGATGGCTGCTAGAATTCCAAGAAACACAATCCCCATCCACAGCTTCATCCTCCCCTGCTAACACACGCGCACACACGCACACACGCACGCACACGCACACACACACACACACACACACACACACACACACACACACACACAGGCAAAAAGAGAAGAGGGTTCTCCTCTTGCCTCTCTGTCTTTATATTAGGAAGGAAAATCTTACCCGGTGGTCCGCAGTAACCTTGCCCGCAAATTTCATTGGCAAGAAATGAATCATGCTCATCCTTAAACCAACAGCTGGCAAAGAGGAATGATGTTACAGAGATTGACTTAGACCAGTCATGATTTATTCCTAGGGGTGGCGAAGGGACCCACTGGCATACCTGAGCAATGGCTCTTAGGTAGGTAATAAGTCACATTGCCACACTTGGGGAGATTCAGTCTCTGGAGATTCTGAGTTTAGTAAGCCTAAAAGTAATATTTTAAACTTTCAATTAAACATATTTGCCTTTGGGTGGGGGGAGAGATTTTTTATAAAGAGAAGCAAGTATTGGGTCCCTTCTTACCTAGGGATAATTTCCTTTTATTCCTATCTCATTGCATAGTGTTTTACTTCATGATGATTCAATCAAATCAATATATTAATTAACCAAATAGAATAGTGGTTGTTTTCTTTTGATAACTTGATTGCATGCAGTTGGAACACTTAATACTTTCCGATAAGGTAGTTCTCATTCAAGGAGACATTCTTAGTCATTTCAGTAA
The DNA here is from genome assembly GCF_965194825.1 of Balaenoptera physalus. NCBI lineage: Eukaryota > Metazoa > Chordata > Mammalia > Artiodactyla > Balaenopteridae > Balaenoptera > Balaenoptera physalus. The sequence goes on along the minus strand of NC_138884.1, from coordinate 114,829,931 downwards.
TTAATTGTCAAGGAAATTTTAAGCCCTACTCTTCACTTAATCTGAATTCCTCACTGACAGAATAGGGCTTCTTTTGGGAAATGAGCATTAGATCAGAGTTGATTAGCAGAATCCAGAAATTGGAAAGTTTCAATATGTTCTACATAGAAATACCGTATGATATGGAGACCCTACACTTTTAACACATAAATGGATGAACACCAAAGATAGGAGATTTTTATTATAATTGTTATAGACTACTTAATGAACAGTCATGGAGATGCTTTTTCAAATGCATGACTACAGTGCATAGAGTACTCCAGCAATATATGTAAATTCTCACTACAGTCACCCCATTAAATGCCAGCCTGTCCTACCAAAGACAGAAAATAACACAAACAACCAGTCTTTATCCATGTAATGATCTTTCAGCAGTAATTCAGTTGATAGCAGTAAGTGTATTTTACTTGCCCAAGAGCCTGTGGACATTTGCAAGTTGATAATTCTTTCATTTCCTCTGGAATATTACAGAAAGCACTATTAAACACTTAGATTAACAAGATAACCTGAAAAAGAGAAGGCTGATTTAACAAACCTCTTTCTGTATATGAAAGCATATTTACGGAAGTGGTTTTCAAAGTGTGCTTCACTTGCCAGGAGGAACAGGGGTGAGTGGACAGGGCTTCTGCAGCCCCACCTTTATCTGTCCCATTTGTTGGATTTCAGGATAAGGTTTCATTCAGCAAAAGGTCTCTGGCTTAAAAAAATATTTGAAAATTGCGGTAGAAGACCCTAGGCAGTTCCCCCATCTTCTTTGAAAACCGCAAAAACAAAAAAATGACTTAAATTGTGGCAGGTGGAATTAAGCTACCTAAAATCAAATTACCAGAGTCTATCTGTGGTGGAATTAAGTTACCTAAAATCAAATTACCAGAGTCTATCTGTGAAAAATATTATCACCAAGGAAAGCTGTATCATTATCTTTTCTCTAAAGCTCTAAGAATTGCATAAATTCTTTTTAAATGTATTTTAAATTGCATTTAAAAAATTTTTTAATTTATTTATTTATTTTTGGCTGCATTCGGTCTTCTTTGTTGCACACAGGCTTTCTCTAGTTGCGGTGAGTTACTCTTTGTTGCGGTGTGAGGGCTTCTCATTGCGGTGGCTTCTCTTGTTGCAGAGCACGGGCTCTAGGCACGCGGGCTTCAGTAGTTGTGGCGCACGGGCTTAGATGCTCCACGGCATGTGGGATCTTCCCGGACCAGGGCTCGAACCCGTGTCCCCTGCATTGGCAGATGGATTCTTAACCACTGCGCCACCAGGGAAGCCCCTGAAAATCTTCTTATTGTAAAAATACTAACAATAAAGAAACATAGAGAATAAAAATGAAATTCCAACAACTCCATTTCCTTCCCCAAAGGCAACTACTGTTAACATACTTTTTCCTATTTATTTACGTATATATACATACCAGAACTGCTCATATTCTTGATCTATTATTCTTGATCTGCAGTTTTCTCTCAAGTTTGGAGGAAAGACAAAGGAGACTGTTCCTTTGAAGTCCACAGCTCTATGATTTTGGTGGCATATGTGCCTAATACTGGAAAATAAAGCTCAAATTAAATCAAGATAGTTTCTAAGTATGTGTATCAGTCCTGTAGGAAATTCCATATACTGGGAATGCTAAAGAGAGGCATGATTGGCCAATAGCCTTTGCATTTGTTTTTAGAAAATACTTGACCTACTAACTTATAAGCAAGTGGGCAGTCACAACAGTCATAACAGCCATGTCCCTGGGCTTACGTCAAGCCTCATTCTTCTATTGAAATCTGTATTTGAGTCAGAGAACTTAGATTAAACTCACATTATTTACTGAATTTATGAAGTCTATAAAATTTCCCCATTTGAAAAAAATACATTTTTTTTCTAATATGGTTTACAGGTTGTGTATCAGTCTGAATAAAGCAATATCCTGATTGAGAGGCAGGAAAAAAAACTTGAAAAAACTTGGTTCTGTGTATAGGCCCTTTTACTGTTTATTTAAAATGTACCTTGCCTTCCTAGTTCTCAGTATAATTCTCTGATATACAAAAATCTCTCAAACCATCTAAGTTTAACTGGATTTTTTTTTAAATGAAAAGCTTCTTAATTCTTAGAATCTTAAGTCATATTTAAGTGGCAAGTTGTCACCTAGCCAGTTAACTGATAATTCAGAATATGTAAACAATATTTGTCAAGAGAATAGAATAAAAGTTCTTATTTCATTCATTTTGTTACCAATGTTGTACAACTTAAATGGATTAGTAAAAATTTTTTGTTTGTAATAAACTCTATAACATTGATAACAATGGAAAAAAGTAGAGCTGAACAAAAGATAGAAAATTTTAATATTTATATTTGCTTGTGGAATGTGTTTTCAAACTTACAATTAACTATGGGTATATACAAGTAGAATTTTAAACAAAATATAACAAAAATGTAAAATTATAATGCAGTGACTTGATAGAAAGGACATGAAGTCAAAGCTATAGATTAAAGAACTATCTCATTTCACAAATTTTTATAGTTTTACTATGGGGCTTGGCTGATATTGGCTGTGTTCACTGAGAAAAGTTATTTAGCTTCTCTAAGTTTTAGTTTTCTTATTTAAATATGAAAGAGATTGGGCAAGGTAATTTCTAAAGGCCTTTCCAACTTTTATTATTCCATTAAACTATGAGTGATTTTTAGCTGCTTAGAAGCCATCTAGTTTCTCCATATTTCCTCACTTTTTAACTTTTCCATCTCAGACACCTAGCATCTCACATCGATTCTTAACTCTGTTGAACCTTCACTGGACCCAAAGACTTTTAAAGACTTCCATGAACACAATAAAAAAATTAATTAGGGTCTGTTAACTATAGTATATCATTTAACTAGCATTGTTGAAAAACAAAGCATTTCACTTAAATTAATTTTATTGGTAACTGACACCTATTTTACTGACTATAACATTTTTGTTTAACATTCGCTTTAAAGAAAAGCTCTACAAATTTGCCAACACAGAATGCTAGGTTTGAATATTTATGAACCATCCAGGCAACTTGAAAAGAATTAAAGTGATCTTGTTAAGGAGTATAGTTTTTGAGTTCACATTTTGATGCATATATAAATAAACAAATTCTAGAGAGAGAAAAAGAAAAGAAAAGCTCTAAACTGTACTGTATATTTTAATGCCTTTTAAAACAAAATATTTCCACCTAATTTTTTCATTTTCATTTTCTTAAAGATGTAGAATCACCTTTCTAAACATCTGTTACTATACAGGGGCTCCTTCAGGGCCAATTCAGGTATGAAAATTCTTACTAAGGATTTATTTGGTGGCAAATGACAGAAACCCAGCTCAAACTGGTAAGAAATTTATTGGCTCACCTAACTGAAAAGGAGCTGCTTTCAGGGGTACCAGCAATGTGATTATTAATTTAGAGCTTTCTCTTTCTGTCTTTCCATATTAAGACTCTGCTTTGTTCTGTGGTTAGTTACCTCATTCTTTAGAAGGCTTTTCTTGTATGTTACAACGATTGTCAACAGCAAGTCTGGGCTTAGCAACCCCGACAGAAAGAAAACTCTTTCTTAATGGTTCCAGTGAACACCCTAAACCTGACTCTCATTGGCCAGCTGTGGGTCACATGCTCATGCCTGAACTGGTCAAGGTGACCAGGGAAGGAGTTCCCTCGCTGGCCAAGCGTGTCCTCATCTCTGGAGCATTGGTGGAGCATGGGGATTCGAGAGGGAAGGATAAGAGTCTCACCTGAACCATGTGTATGGGAAATAGAGGAGGCATGGATTCCACAGAAGAAAATTAGTGTGCTATCACCAAAACAAGGGGAGAAAGATGCTTGGCCGGCCAAAACTATAAATATCCCCTATGAAAAAGACACTTATTCCCACATTTTGTAGCATTAGATTGCAATCTTTTCCATCTCTTTCATTGTCAGCTGTCACTCACGCTGCTCTCAATTTGTCTCTATCACAATCTCCTCCTGCATTTTAATGTATAACATCATAAGAGAGTTTGGAAGTCAGATGAGCAAAATCATTAGAATTGTTTTCAAAATAAGAGTTAATGCGCTCTGAGAACTTGAGAGCCTCTCTATGAGTAAGGAGTATAAACTTTCTACTTTTTAATGGACTTCATGATATTTCTTACGGTCCTTAAAAAGCTCATTTTTCCATATTTTCTGATTTCTTTACCTTCTTCTGCCTTCTTAATGGGGGATATACTATTGTAAATTTGTAAATATTGTAAATTTCAAGACCCAGTGACTATGAACAATAAATGCCATGAACATGGTTGCTTTAAGTTACATTTTTGTGATTTTTCTAAATTTAAGTTGGGTTTTGAAATGAGACCAGTGGTTTAAGTATTCTTTTGGAAATGGAAACATAGCAGAGTATAAACAAACAGAGCTGACCAGTTGTAAGTTGTTTTACTGGACTTATTAAAATACCGGTATTTTATTTTACCTTTTCTCTCTTCAATACCTCTCTGATCTCAAACAGTACTTTGGTATCCATGGTGGAGACTATGGGAGAATAGGGACATTTTTTTAAACACAAAACTATATGAATTCTCGAAAATAGCATATATTGTACAACATGCCCAATTTTGATTTTTTATGTTAAAAAGGACTAGAATAACATTAATAAAATGAATTCTCAAATTCATTTTAGCCAGTAGTGTTACGTCCCTTAATCAAGAAGTTTGCCTTGAAAGGAAGAGGTTAAAAGCATGATCAAAGAAAATGAATGGAATTATGTAGTAAATTCTTCAAGACTGGGGAGACCTTGTCCTGCTTTAAGAGGAAAAGCAAAAAGAATCTCAGAGATTTATGATAATTAGGGAGGAGGAGTATGAATGGCTAATAACCAACACTAGTGAATGCCTACCATATCCATGGTTGGACCTACTCTTGTCTCCATTGTACAGATGGAGAATTACTTACAAACAGCCTAAGAAATTTGGTATATGATGGAGCTGGACTTTAGACCCAGGTTTGTCCAAATTCAGGGCCAATAGACTTTGTCACCTACTATATTAGGGGGTCAGTCTCTACAGAGGGTGAAGGCCAAGTGCCATGGTTTGGGATACAATGTCCTAACTCTCCAGCCTCATCTCTCATTATCCATAGCCTCCCACCACAGGCTCTAACAGAGTTTTCCCTTGCACCACACTGGCTTTCATGCCTCTATGACTTTAAGACAAGGGTTCTCTGAACCCAGCATTTTCCTGTCAAAATGCCATTCTTTCTCATGAGTCTAAAGTTTGAAGTATTTAAATTTTAAAAACTATATATACATATACATAAACACATACACATATGTAATGTATCATTCTATATACTTGTATTTATTTTATATAATATATAATAAAAATCAAACTGAAGGCTTTTTGAGATGGCACTCTGGCCAACATTGTATTCTGCAAGGAAGAAAAATGATGATGGTGGTGGTGGAAAGGATATCATTTTCGTTGAAATTTTAAATGCAAACATCTTGGCATTTTGTTAAACAGAAAATGATGCCTTGAGGCAGAGGTCCTAGCTAATTTATCCCTGTCTTTATGGTCTAGCATAGTGTCTGGCACATATTAGGTACTCAAATGTGTATTGAATTAGATTTTCCCTTCTCTCACATAATTTCTCTTTGGTTCTGCCAATGCTTATAGTTTGTACCTCTATTATAATACTCATCGTACTTGTTGCATTAGGAATAAGTTTGGTTACTAATAAAAAGCAAACTTGGCTAATAGTGGTTTATACAATTACTTCAAACCTTGGCAGTCCAAGACTGACTCAGCAACTCATGATGTCGTCAAGGAACCAGTCCTCCTTCTTACTTGTCTACTGTCCTTGCATAGGGATTTTTATTTTCATGGTTAAAAGATGACTGTTGGCCCTCCAGGAGGTATATGTACATTCTAGGAAGGAGAAAGAAATGTGAGAGGGCAAAGAGTAAACAGTATGATCCTTGAAAGGTCTTGCCTTATTGTTTGGGAATGAAAGCCCTCCCCAGGGACTCCCACTTATATCTCATTGCATAGAACTGTGACACATGGCCACCTCTAGCTGCAGAAGTAGCTAGGAATTGGAATATTTGGCTTTTCAGCCCATATAGCATGGGAAGCCAAGGGAGAAGAGATTGAAGTGGGTGTTTATGAAGGCAACCTACAGGTCTGCCCTACAGGGTTTTTAGTTACTTCATACAAATTTATTTTTCTTGGTGTACTGTAAGTCTGTAGAGAACAAAGGATGTGCTTTGGTAATCTTTGAATTACCCACAGTGACCACCAAGAGTCTGTCACAGCACTTATCACAGTGTCTAAGACATTGTGGCTGCTCCATCATTGTTGTTGTATTTTTTTTAACTTCAATTTTGAAATAAGAACTAGGCAGGAATTAGTGACTCTGGTTTCTCTGAATATGATGGAATCCATAGATTTCTCTTTGGTGACTCATTTCCTCATATCAACATTGGAAAATTACCTGGGGCTTTCCTGCTTCAAGTTGGCCCATTAGAGAGGACAATTGAACAGTAATATTGCTGGGATTATTTGCAGTATACGTCAGAAAACAGGGTGGGAAAGAAATCATATAAAAATATGGTAAACAAGGGCTTTTTCAAGAAAGGTAAAAAGGTAGGTAAGAATTAGGATTATATATTGTAATCAAAGAAAAGATTAGCAATTGAAAGTTAAGAACAGTCTAATTTAAAATATTTTAGCCACTAAGGGGAAAAATAAGTACAGTTCATTCATTTAAATCTCAAATTGCTGTTCTACATCTATACTCTTTCTCCTTCAAAACAGATCCTGTTCTTCTTCCCTCTATCATATTCTTAATTATAAATCATGGAGAATCAAGATAAAACAATTAACCATGAAGATTCAGAACCATCCACAGAGGTGAATCACACAGCCTCCAGGTGTCAAGAAAAACAGGTATGATCAAATGTAGAACATCCCAACCATTTCCTTAAGGAGGGGACTACGTTTCCAAATCGATGACAGAATTGTGTTCTCTTCATTCTCTATCACTCAATTAACAATTCTCCCCATTCTTAAATCCCCAAACTGGTGTAGTAGGTGTGACTGCCAGTTTTCCTAGATAGTCCTTAGCAGCTGGCCCTACATGGAGAGCCTGTGAAGTGCTTTGTGTTCCCAGCCTAACCCCTAGAATGATTCTGGTTTCTTCCCTCTTTATTGCTTAAGTTAAAGTAAATGAATGAATGTGAATTTGTTTTCGCCACAGATGATTATCTCTTTCTGAATCACTCTGACATATTTACCAACTATTGCCTTGAATCATATTTTAAATAGGCTAATTTTTAAACCCAGTATTGAAAATCATAATGAAATTTTATGTGACTCAAGCATTTATAATGCTGCAAATAGTGACTCAATGGTAAATACTCCTCCCATAGTTTGTTCTTACTCTGAGCATTCTCCAATTAGCTAGTAATAAAGCTGTGCTTTTCCTCTGTAAAGTGTTAGCCTTGATCCTAGCAACAGAAATTTGATTTGTGATGTGATGGCTCAGTACCTATAAAAATGTACAGCAAATATATAGTTTTAAGGATTTTTTAATTGCTTTAAACACAGGAGGAAACAGTTATGAACCCCAGAGGTATAGATGGAAATGAACCAACAGAAGGAAGTAACCTACTGAATAGCAGTGAAAAAATGCAAGAAACACCAGCTGAACCAAATCATTTGCAAAGACTAAGACAAACATTTGCTTGCCCTCCACGTGGTTTACTGGATAGAGTAATAACAAATGGTATGTAAATGATAAGGATGAATTCAGAACAAGAGGGTAAAAGATGAAGTCGTTATAATGAGAGACTCCAAAGTAATATGGTTTAAAGGACAAAAAGACGTTTACTTCTCTCTCCCATAAAAACTACAAGCTGAACAATTCATAACGGTACGTAGCTCTGCTCCACAGTCACTCAGGGTTCCAGGCTGACAGGGCTCCACCATTCTCAACACAGGGCTACCAAGAGCAGTGTTGTCACCACCATTCCCGCTAGCAGGAAGAGGGAGAGAGCAGAGGTCAAGGGCATTTTCCTTTTCTGTATCTGAGTAATTTCACAGGATAACGTTAGGCCTCCAATGAGAAAAATGACTGAGAAATTACTTATAAACAGAAAAGCACCAAATAAATGTTGGTTGTTATTACTGTTAAGTCATGCCACTAATGTTTGAGCAAACACAGCTCAATTTATAGTTCCAAACAAATCCATCATTTTGTAAGTAAAGATCCTGGTTTCCAATTCAACTTATTGCTGCTATTACTTAAAATTGGGGGGTGTTAAGGAGGGGGACTTTATCTCTGCACTATTTTGATGTGTTAGGGTTGGGATATATTTGTCTTTTAGGAATGGATTTGGTCTTTGGAGGCATCCCAACATTATTCTGATATCAATTTGATGAATAAATGGACGTTCAATTTCAATAATGTTGTTTTTGTTCAAAGAGGAAGTGTGTGTGTGCATGTATACTGCATGTATATTGGAGGATGTGTAATATAGTAAGAAAAAGGAGAATGGGGTTGAAACTTCTCTATAAAGGCACATTTGAAGACAGTTTCAAAAATTGTGTTGAGGAATGACAGCATCATTAAATATATGGCCTCCCCCAGTAAATATGTTGAAGAATGTAACATGTTTGATCTAGAAGTTATATTTACTGAAAAATCAGGCTCACTTCTTTATACGTATACTTCATTTGTGAGCTCTGAAAAACATTTTTATCATTTGCCACTGGGACAATGGAAGCCAAGTATGATACTGAAGGCCCCTTTGTTATTTTGTTGTAATAGCATCATAAGCCTAGAAAACCTGGAACAATTCTGTAAGGGTTTAAAAAACAGGACATTGGACATGATCTCTAGCAATATGTAGAGGAGACTCAATGAATAATCCTTTCACTTATGCCAGTGAAAACATCTGAAAATAGTTTAAGTCTTTTTAAATATACCTTTTATCTGTCAAGAAAACAGAAAGTCATCGGACACCAAAAACAAATTATAAGTAGGAGAGATAAATAAACACTCAAGCTGGCCTTCTCTCCAGAGGCTTCTGCAAAACACCAATGAACTTGAGATTTATTTTGAGAACCAAGAGAGTATAGGAGGCTTTGCTAGAGCCGCCCAGGTTGGGAGAAGTATCATAGGACAAATCATTCTCCCTCACCCACACAAAGTCGGAACCCAACGTGATGGTGGATTTGAGGTAAACCTGCCCTGCAGAGGGGCCCAGTAACTAAACCTGTCTGTCTAAACTGTGGTGCTGGCTGGAGGAGGGGAGAGTCTCCACTAAAAATGGGTAACTTCATTCTGATTTGTGCTCCAAATTCACAGAAAAATAACTCAAACTGAACGTATATCTAAAAGTGGTCCCAGTTTGTAAGCATCTAAACACATGGTAAAAGCAAATCCTATCTGGAAAAAGTCAGACTCAACCTAAGGCTCCAGCAATTCCCAGAGATACAGTTGCAAGGAAGAGCTCACTGTCGCAAGAAAACAAACAAAAAATCACAAATAAATGCACAAGGAAACATTGCAACATTTTCCATTATCAGAAAATAGAATATAAAATATTTTTGATATCTGTAAAGAAGCTAAAGAGGAAATAGCAAGTATGAGTACAAAACAACTCTTTATAAAAATGAACAGATTTTAATAAGAACCAAACTGAAGTTCTAGAGATGAAAAATAAAGTACAGTAATTGAAATTTAAAACAGTGGATAGACAGCAGAGTTAAGTGGAAAGAAACTTGGTAAACTAGCAAATAGATCTGAAGAGATTATGTACAATGCAATACACAAAGACAAAGATGGGAAATATGAAACTAGGGTTAGCAAGGCAGAGAGGCGAGTGTGACTGTTTAATCATAGTTCCGGAAAAAAAAGAATAGGAAGAATGGGGGAGATAAAATATTTGAAGAAATACAGAATTTATAAAAAGCATAAATCCGAAGCAAACCAGAAGGAAGCCATTCCTAAACATATACTGAATTTGCAGAAAGCTGAAGGAGAAGAAGGATCTTAAAACCAGCCAAAGAAAAAGAATTCCCTGAAAGAGCTGAAATCAGACTTACAAAACAGTAACGAAAGACAGAAAACCAAAGAATAATATTTTCAAGGAACTGAAAGTAACTCTCAACTTAGAATTGTATACATAGATGAGCTATCTTTTAAGAAAGAGAATAAAGATGATTCCAGATAAGTAAAAATTTGCTACCAGCAGATCTTCATGAGAAATATAGCATGCTCTGCTACAGAGTGTTTCTGCACCATGAATTAGTTTATATGCGATGGTAAATAGGGAACTGTGTCAGTGTAATATGGAGTTTGCATTTTTGTACCTAGTGTTTCCTGGCATATTAATATTTAACATCATCGAACAATAGCAGGTAAGTACAAAGTGAATTGAACCCTCCCCCCAAAAAAAGATCAGGGATATTCTTTATTACAACTAAAGATAAAGACTTACTAACGTTAAAGATGAAGCCTCTTAAAACGCTGAGCGCCCTGTGTAAGTACCTCCTTTTGAGGCGCTTAGTTGTTCTCTTAGGGGCGCAAAGACTTAAACTTTCCACCACATGAAGCTGCCTAATGAAGCCACATGTGATGAAGAAGCTGCCAACACTGACCTCAGATAAAAAAACAAAACAAAACAAAACAAAACATTAACAACAACAAACCATTTGATTGATGGAGAAGGCTACAGTCTGGATAGGATTTGCTGGGACTACTCTCTGTTTAGGGCAAATGCTCTCAAGATTCTGCATCGTAAGTGCGGTTCCAGTGCTTTAAGTCTGCGAAGAAGAGGTTGACTATGGGAGATACAAATATTAGTGGAGATTTAACTGTGCTGGTACTTTTTTTAGGATCGTCGTTGTTCCTGTTAGTGTTTCGGTCACAAGTTTTGAGTTGTGAGTAGTCTGCCCAACTCTCTTTCTTCCGTGTGCCTTTCTATTGTCAGTGTACAATTTTGTAGAACACAAGGTTTTCAAACAGGGGAACATATTTCACATTCTAACAGACATGCCTCTCCTAAAGGAAATACTTCGGGCAACAAAATAATTGTCCAGATGAAAGGTTTGAGATGCCATAATGAATGATGATCAAAAAGAAGGTAAGTATGTGGGTAATTCTAAACAAACATCGACAATAGAAAAGAAGCAATAGTTAAACAATAAATTAAACAATAATGCTTAATTCAAGGCAGAACTAAAATACTGGAGTGTGATTGTTAAAGTGTTCTCATGTTTCTGCGAAGAGGATATAGATAGTGACTGTTTCTCTTTTTATTAACTAATGAATATTTATGGTAAAATTATAAGGAAAAATAAGGGAATAGTTAAAAAAAAATCCACGATAGTAGTTTCTTCTGGCAGTGTGAAAGGAGATGGGCGATGGGATTAGGAGGAGCACACAGGTGGATTCAAAGGCACTGGTGATATCCTACTTTTTAAGGTGGTTGGAAATTACCCAGTTTTTTATATTACTGATGTTCTTTAAAACTTACACATGATTATAAATATTTGTATGTGTATTCATTTTTTTTAATGTTTATATTAAAACCTGCAGATGACCACTTGTTGGTAGAAACTAGTTTTCCTCATTTATTTCAGTTACCATGGTGGTTCTTCTGTGGGCTATAGTTTGGTCAATTACTGGCCCTGAATGTCTTCCTGGAGGAAACCTGTTCGGAATTATAATCCTATTCTATTGTGCCGTCATTGGAGGTAAACTTTTGGGGCTCATTAAGTTACCTACATTACCTCCACTGCCTCCCCTTCTGGGTAAGTGCTAAACACATCCTGTTTTCTTCAGAGTAAGTCATATTTAAGTCATATTATGGAAATAATATATAATGGTGTGCCTCTCATGCTCTCTTCCTAAATCCACATTCTTTGACACCATGTTGGTAGCTTAACATCAGCCATGGTGGAAGTATCTTTAAGACAGAAATCAGCAAGTGCTACAAATCAGAGCTGACTATATTGTTAGTCATTCACATCACTGACAAGTGAAGTTCCAACATGCATTTTCATTGGTTCATTTTCGTCTTACTCATTAACATAAACAAAATTATCAACCGATATTCATGGTGACACTATACTCGCTCGTCATAATGTGAATGACTTCTTTGCTAAGCCAGATAGTAGTCAAGCATTTATTTGTAATCTGATTTTGTCAATTCATTGTTGAACTGCAACCGTAGTTGGTTATGGATATGGAGTTCAACAATGAAACACAATGAAAGCATTCTATGAGAATCAATTGGCTATATAGAATTTACAGCGATGATTGTTGCGTATTTATAAACTGTATTCTGCACATCCTTTATATCAGTAAAATTTATAATAAATATGTAAATATATAAATATAAATACACACACACTTTTTTGGACAGCTACTTATTAAGCATTTACCAGCACACCATTGGGTGTATTGTATTATCATGCTTATTAAAATAATTTAGCCAAAAATATTCTTCCAGAGGCCATGAGAACTGTCCAAACATGAAACACATGAAAGTTAGTCTTAACACTGGACATTATATCTTTAATGTTTCTTCAAAGAATTCCCTATTACAAAATTTAATTTACCACTTTCATTATACCACAAAAGGCATTTTGTGTCCATTTCTAACAGATTTATAAATCACTAAGTTTTATTTAAAAATCACATATCTTTTACACATATATATTTGCACACATTTCCTGAGTAAAGATTTTTCCTGTTATTTTATGTTAGTGAGGACAATCAATACTGGCTAACAAAGACCAAAATTACTTGCTTTTGAATTTGTGGTCAGCAGTTGAAGCTAAATGTAAAAAGAAGTAGAGATATTTACATTTGACCATGCACTATTTCTCAATATACTTTTCAATTTTAGGTAAAAATAAAGTTATTTTGCTTAATTCATATTATTTATCATGAGTGCTTTTTGTTCTCTAAAGTTATTAATTGAATTATTGTTAAAATGAGTTGTTTCTAAATATGCCTGTATGCTGTGATAAAGGGTTGGCAATCCACCTCTTTTGTAAATAAGATATTACTGTAACACACCCATGCTCATTCATTCACATATTGTCTGTGGCTGCTACAGACTACAATGGCAGAGTTGAGAAGTTGTGAAAGAGACCCTGTGGCCCACAAAGCCTAAAATATCTCTTATCTGACCCTTGACAGAAAATGTTTGCTGACTCATGCATCTAAATCAGTGCTTCTCAAACTTTATCATGCAGAAAAATGACCTTGGGACCTTGTTAAAATGCAGATTCTAATTAAACAGAATCAGGGTGGGGCCTGAGATTCTGCATTTTTAATAAGCTAATCATAAGTTTTCAAACATGGCTGTGCATAGGAATCACCTCGTGAAGTCTTTTAAAAGCTGATGCCCAGAGATTCTGAATTAATTGATGTGGCATATGCCCTGGGCATCAGAATTTTTAAAAGTTCCCCAAGTGATTCTAATATGCAACCTAAGTTGAGACTGCTGTTCTAGACTCCATGAAAATACCCTTTATACCTCATCTTTTTTTTTTTCCATTCTATGCCTAATATTATAACAAACTAAGTACACCACATTGCCAAGTGGTACAGACTTGGGCTTTGAGATCACATGAAATCTCCTGGGGTAACTGAAATTATTCTGAAAGATCACATACGTTATATATCTTAGCATCCCTTTTTGTAGTGTTACACTTGTGATAGAAAAAAGTTTACCACTTTTTATTGTAGTGGGGCCAGTAACCAAAACCGAAACATTATCTGAATCCATAAAGACTTGTTAAGACAGAATATGTGTGATGATTGCCTGTTCTATATTTTCATAAGCTCATTGAAATAATTGCTAGAGATAGAGGATGAAGGAGAATTTATTTATTCCCAAAATGAACGGGAAAACAATTGCCCTGGAACACATTCCTTTGCCCATGGTCTGGGCTGATGTGGCCACCTGATTTTGATTTGGATGTTCCCTTCTTGCCTCTGAGCCCACATGGGCCTCTCCTTTCATTGTGGGGAGAAGAACACCTTTCCTAATAGAGGGGTATTATTCTTTTTTTCTCTTAATTTGTATTATGGAAATCTTTTTAAATATGCAAAAGTTATCAATACATGACCAATCTTATTTCATCTACTCCCAAGTTTTTTTGAAGCAAATTATAATTGAAAAAAATTTCCATAATACAAATTAAGAAAAAAAGAAGAATCGTCCTCAATCAAAGGAGGTGTTCTTTCCTCCACAACCTACGTGAGACGGAGAGGCCAACGTGGGCTCAGAGGCAAGAAGAAGATGCCTGCCAAGTCCATATCAGGTGGCCAGAGCAACCCAGACCATTGGCAAAGGAAACTGGGTCCCAGGGAAATTTTCACATTCATTTGGGGAACAAAAAAATGCTCCCTTCCCTCCTAAAACTCCAAAAAAAAGCCCTCTTAACATATTTTTGAATTCTTGTTAGATTATTATTCTTTTTGATTCCAGGAAGTTATATGCTATAATTAATTTAGGACTGGTTTAGATCCACATTTTAAGTTTCAGTAAGGAACTATTGACGTATTAATGAAATATAAGGTTAGTGCAGCATTTTGGGCTTGGTAATTCGTCAATATCTATGAGAATGAAATATGCCTGTACCCTAGGGCTTAACATTTCCACTGCTAGGGATTATCCTGTGGATATACTTACACAAACCTACAACATGTAAGCTCCATATGGACAAGGACCATGTTGGTCTAGCTGATATCTGTATTAGCAGGGTATCATAAGGGTCTGGCATGTAGCGGGCACTTAATAAATACTTAATGTATGAACTGTGCTCATTTCAGCACTGTTTGTAATGAAAAATCTTAAAGTCTATTAATTGGTTCCAAAATTATGGTACTTCCAAACAATGAGATACTATTACAACTATTCTAAAATAAGGCAAATATATATATCAATGGGAATATATCCAGGATATATTGTTAAATGGGGAAATATTATACCATGGTATATAAACATGCTTTCATTTGTGTCCAGCACACACACACACACACACACACACACACACACAAAAGCACACACACACACAGGCATGCTTAAATAGGTATAGAAACTTTCTGGAAGGGCACAAATAATCCTTAACAATGAAAACCTTTGGGGAATGAAGATCAAAATTTGCCCTTGGGGTTGGGCATGTACTTGTCACTTTACACTTGTCAGTAATTTTTAATTTTACCATAAGCATATATTATTCTTCTCATTATTATTTTAAAAATAGTTATTGTAGGCTAGTTTATGTTTTCACAAATTCTAGAAAGACCATGACTGCAGAATTCAGAGCTTAGAGACCTTCTTCCAGGTTAAGTGGCAGTGATGAAAGATGCGTGGGAGTGACGCTCCTTTACCTGACGGTGTCTGGAGCAAGTCACAAAAAGCCACACCGGTAATTCTTTTCTATTCTCATAGCTTACATTCAAAACATCCCAACACTAGTAAATTTGTCCAGTCATATAACGGGTGGTGCTTATAAGGACATGGTGAGAAGAGGGTAGTGCTGGAGCACGGAGGGTAGAAGCCTCACAGTATCCGCCGGAGAAGTCTTTCCCTTTGCGTGGGCATGTGGTATTATCATTGAGGGCAGGATTCCCTCACAAACTACTCAGTTTCCTCAGTCACACTCAGCTACTTGCAGTTCCTAGAATGTCACACTTCTTTTTCATACCTGGGAAGAAACTGCTTTCTCTTTCAGAAACTTTTCAACTCCCCGGCCTCTTTACCCCTTTTCTCCTTCTTTGCACCCCTCTGACTCACCCCTCCCGTCTCAGCTCATGCAATACCTCCTCGTGCTTCCATAAAATTCAGATTGTCAATTTGTCTCACTCCCCTAGAGGCTGAAAGCTTGTTGAGGTGTAGTACCCAGTTTTTGTCCATTATTATATCTCTAGTGCCTATTATAGTATCTAAAATACTGAAGGCATTTGGTGAATGTTGAATGGCTGAATGAAAAAAGAGTCACCAGCTGACATGACAGAGCAATGTCCATTTCATCATAACTTACCTTAAGCCTTTGCAGAGCAGGTTATGTGGGGGTATTTTTTCTTAAATTATCCTGTTTGAAGGTAAAATGGAATCCATATAGGTATTTATTGACATTTCAGGTAATCTGACATAGCCAATAATGTCAGGAGCTCTTTGCTAGTTGCACACAAAGGGATGACTAAATTGGACATTGTATTTTTTTTAACATTTATTGTATTTATTTATTTTTGGCTGCGTTGGGTCTTAGTTGTGGCACGTGGGATCTTCATTGTGGTGCGTGGGCTGCAGAGCGCGTGAGCTCACTAGTTGCGGCACGTGGACTTAGTTGCCCTGCGGCATGTGGGATCTTAGTTCCCCGACCAGGGATCGAACCCACGTCCCCTGTATTGCAAGGCGGATTCTTAACCACTGCACCACTAGGGAAGTCCCTGGACATTGTATTAAAACATTTTACATTTAGAATTAGATTACACTTTCTATCCAAATACTGCATCCTGTTTCTCCCTTTCAGGTTCAGTTATTTAGGAATTATTAATTATTCTAATCCGTTGTTTTTATCTTCATATTAAAGCCTTGTCTTAGCTCCTCTAATTTATTATATTATTTTAATTAAAAGCTTAACCTAATTTCACCTAACGAATACGCAAAAAAGGAAGTATTTCCTAGGATTATAGGGTAGTCTCTTTCACAGCTAAAGTGCCAAAACCTATTGCCTGTATTTGAAAACTAACTAAAGAGTTGTTTGACTTTTCCATTCTAGGCATGCTGCTTGCTGGGTTTCTCATCAGAAATATCCCTGTCATCAGTGATAACGTACAGATCAAGCACAAGTGGTCTTCTGCTTTGAGAAGCATAGCCCTGGCTGTCATATTGGTTCGCGCTGGCCTTGGGCTTGATTCAAATGTATGAAGTACAAATTTCTAATTATTGACTGGGAATTTTATTCCTTCACCACTGCCAGTGTTTAAAATCACTGAGCTTTGGGAAATGGAAGTGGGCATTGTGCATGACATTCTCAAGAAGAGAGGAGAATCTGTTTCATGCAGAACTCTCCCCAGAAGATGTTCCCATACTCTTTCTTGGAGAAAGGTGGAGTTACTGTGCGGGGACAGCACCAAGAATAAAGGCCCCCCCCTTTTCTCTGACAGAGATATGGGCCATAGTTATAAATTATGGTCATGGGAGAGAAGACATCATATTTTTGGCATGTGAAGCCCTATATAAGAGTTTAGGGCTAACTGTACTGGCTCAGGAAACTGCCTCCTATATAGAATGAGTCTCAAGTATGAGGGTTTTTTTAAATGCTTTTTTTCATTAGGAATGAATTTTTGGAATGTTTTGATTTAGAAATGCATGTTTTGGGGGACGGAGGTTTTCACCCAAGCCTCATTTGGGGACCATAAATTATAAATAAAGCTAACACTGAGAGGGTTAAATCAGCTAGTGTGGGGATTATGAGCACAGACTCTGGAAGCAGCCTGCCTGGGTGCAAACCTAGCTCCACAACTCACCAATGTCATGATCGTAGGCAAATCACTTTAACTTGAGCCTTTTTAGATGAGGACATCTACAAAATGGGCATAATATTACCTATATCATAGGGCTGCTATGAGGAATAAATAAGCTATCTCTAAACACTTAGAACACTAGATGTTCTAAGTGGAACATTCCTGGAAGATTTGTGATGATCCAGATGTGGGCTGAATATTGAAGCAAAAGCATTTAATGTCATAATCTCTGCATGTCTTTAGAGAATTATTTTAGTATGTCTATGTTTCTATTTCAGGCCCTGAAGAAGTTGAAGGGTGTTTGTGTAAGGTTATCCTTGGGTCCTTGTCTTGTGGAGGCGTGTGCATCTGCTCTTCTTGCCCACTTCCTCATGGGTTTACCATGGCAATGGGGATTTATGCTGGGGTAATGGTTTTTCTTTATTGTATGAAAATATGCACAGACATTTAGGGCTTTCCCTGATTCCTTACAAGAGAACACGTAATAGCATTTTCTTAAGGACATCAAAAAATACAACATCGATATCAGCATAATCTAAATATTATAACTTCAAATTATAGTATATGTGTATAGTGTATGTCTAGCTTTTGCAGTGATTATAATAATTTAAACTATTGAAGAAGTAATGATCTTTTACCTATATGTGATTCCAGACTGCTGAGAGAGATGCCAGATCTCACTTCAGAGTCTGTATAAAGGATAATAAATATATCAACAGTCATCAACACCCAGAAGTGTTTTCCTCCTTCTTTTGTCACCAGACTGTTTGATTAGATAGCTCTGCTGTCTCTTCCTTCCACTGTCAGTTCTTATTTCTAATGGTAAAAAGCCATGAGAATTAAATAGATATGAAAGTACTTAGAATTTAGTACTAGTGAGTATGCAACAAGTAAGAAGTTCTTATTTCTCAGGGTTAGGACTCTGGAGCTATACTGCTTGGATTCAAATCCCAGCTCTATGACTTTGCGTTATGCAATCTTTGGCCAGTTATTTAATCTCTCTGTGCCTCAGTTTACTCATTTGCAAAACAAAGATAATAATTGTAGCTTTTTCATGGCATTATTGTGAGGATTAAATTAATATATGTAAAGTGCTTAAAATGGTGTTTGGCACGTAGTCAGCACTATAAAATGCTTTCTGGTGTTACTACTGCTGCCATTATGAATGTCACTGTCAATGTCATTATGGCCTTTTCCTTCTAATCTGTTGTCTTATTTTACATACTCAATCCTGGTAAAAGGCCTAATGTCACTGGGTTCCAATCCAAAAAGTCTATGGCCATATTTTTCAAACCTCATACCATGAATGTTTCGTTTTTAAAAAAAGGCATTCCTGGGGCCTAACCTCATTAGGTCTTCTATACCACCCATAAATATAACTTTTTAGGCAGCCTAAGTAGTTCTAATACAGGTTATCCATGGCCATACTTTGAAAAAAGTGTTCTATAGAACTTGCATATATGTATATGTTTCTGGGTTGGTGCTTTGCTCCCATCTGAAAGACTTTAGTTGTCCAAAGTGTAACCTCTAAAAGAGTAGAGGTTATTATACTTTCAACAACAATAATAATAATAATGAGTAAGATACTGTCATAAATGCCTAAAGCACTGCCTGCTTAGTTTTGTTTTAGGTGCTGTATCTCCAGCTGTCGTGGTGCCTTCAATGCTCCTTTTGCAGGAAGGAGGCTATGGTGTTGAAAAAGGCGTCCCGACCTTACTCATGGCTGCTGGCAGCTTCGATGATATTCTGGCCATCACTGGCTTCAACACCTGCCTGGGCATGGCCTTTTCCACAGGTACAGGGATCCATTCACAATGTGCTGTTCTCTTGTACTCTAGAAACATAGATTGTGGTGTTACAAGCATGGCATAGTTGCTTGATAATTAATTAAGGCGAATTAAAATAGAAAAAGTCACCTCCCAAGATTTAGTTCCATACTAGGAAGGGACCAATAGTTTCACCCTCTAGACATAGACTGCTCAAGCAGTTTGGTAAGTGCAGTAAGGGGAGATTCAAAGAAGGACTTAAAGAAGATTTAGAGAAGGACTAAAACAGCTTCTACATGGAGCCTCTGGGAAAGTTTAATCTTGGAGACTTCACACAAGGGATGAGTAGATTTTCAATGAGCACAATGACAGCAGGCCAAGTGGGAGGAACAGCACTCTTCTAAAATAGGAACAGTTTTAACATTTGGTGGGTAGTAGCAGCAATGATTTTAATGGGCGTCTTTTTCATACTTACCAAGTGTTTGAAATGGATGCATTATGTTTTAAGTAGTAATGAAAAAGAACTTAAGGCATTTTTTCCTCTCCCACTATTATTCAGTACCTTTACTCTCCTTTGGCACAGCATAAATTTAAGTTCGTTTTTTAATCCATGTCCAAGAGTGGGAAATAAGATTTGCAATTTCATATTATTGACAAAATGTAATTGTAGCTTAAATTTAGCTTCAGGTTATTTAGTGGGAACACACCTTCATAGAAAGTCATGTATTTTTAGTCTCTCCACCCCGCTGTAGTTATTGGCCCATTTTGGGGGGTTATATATGATTTCTGCTGAGCACCTAGAACTTTGCCTCTTCCTGTTGCCCCAAAGTTGCCTTACATCCAGTCCCTGCCATATGTCACTGGTTAAATTAATCTTATCAAAAACATGGCTTTCGTAAGGTTACCTTCTTGTTCAAGAACCGGTTAGGATTCCCTCTTATCTATTAAGTCAAATCTACACTTTTTTCTCTTTTAACTCTGCTCTACCTATCCAAAAGTATGTTTGCACTCTTTTCCTGGTATACACCTTTTAAACAATAGCTCTCAGCCTCAGCTGCATGCTAGAATTACCTGGGGAGTTTTTTAAAATACTCTTGTAGGCACTGCCTTAGGCCAATTAAATTAGAACTTCTGGGAATGGAAACCAAGACTTTAGAGCAACAGTTTGCATTAGAATCACAGGGGATGGGGAAGAGCAGGGCAGGGAGGGCAATGAGGAGGGTCTGCAGGGCTGCTGGCTGTAGACTGTCTGAAGAACCTTCCCAGTCCGCAATGCTGTTTTCCCTCTACCCTGCCCCACTAAACGTGGTCCTTAGGCCTTTTGGATGGGGACTACCTGGAGCTTCTTTAAAATGTGGATCCCAAGCCCTGCCAGATTTACTGAATCAGAATTTTCAGAGGTAGGGCCCAAGAAGTCTTTTTTTTTTAAACAACCTTACTATATCAGAGACTGAAACTAATTGGCTCCTTTCTACACATTTATAGTAAATGATTTACCATATTCGCTCAAGACATAGGCTACTATCACAGCTAGATGCTTTTGACAGTCACACCATTACCTAACAGAGAGCTATCCTAGCTAAGTAAAATTACTACAGAGGTAATTATTTTTTAAAATAAGAGAGATGATGGAAACCGTAGGGGAGGAAAAGCTATTTCCCCTCTACCCACCTTAGGTTCATTGGCTGGGACCCTGTAAATCAGACTGACCAAGGACAGATTAACAAGAGAAAAGGTTTATTAGCATGTGCATGCGTCGTGCTTACACACTGGAGTACGCAGTGGTGAGTAACTCAAGGGGTGGTTAGAATTGGGGCTTATAAAGCATCTTAGCAAAGAACAATAATTTTGTAGAAAAGTGCAAGACAAAGGAAAAGGACTTTGAGCTTTTAGAGGCAACAAATTGTGGAAAGGCAAACTATTGTTAGATAAGGGCTGGTTTCAGCACTTTGTTACGTAGATTCCTCTGGTGCTGTCCCTCGGCTGATTAGGGTTCCACGTTGCCTCAGTGGTTAACTTCTGTCATTCCTGATGGAGAGGGGAGAGGGACAGCTTTACAAATTTGTGTCCTTCTTTTAAAAGCAAATAGGGAGAAGGCAGAGAGCTTATCCTGTATATGTTTCTTCTCAATTGCCTTCAGCTCAAAATAATCCTTATGCCAAAGTGGCATACCTTGCGGGTGGCATATGCTGTACCCGAAATTATAATAACAAGAAACCACATAACTGGTTAGTACATATTTTCTTAGAACGGTTTGTGAGGAAGGCTTTATATATTGAGCAATTTTAATATAATTTTCTGTACAATGTGCTAGCAAAGTTTTTTTTTTTAATTAAAGTTTCCTAAATCCTGTTTGCTATGGGGGAAAATATAGTTTACTTACCTCTATATTGTGATGTTTCAAAGAAGCTAAGCAACAAATAAAGACTCTTCCAAGAGCAATTTCAAAACTAATTTATTTTCAGATTTAATCTTAGAAATAACATTTGAGAAGGAGTAAGTCCCCTACATTCATTGTAGTAAGAAAAGATTTTACTTTTATTGCCAAATTCTTAAGTTACTGTATTCTGTATATATTAGAGCTACTAAAATCAATATGCATTTATTATTAAAAAATCAGGCTCTTAAATGGCAGTTTGAATACTAGATCTGTCTGCTCACCCAGCCTATGCATATAATACAGTAGAACAAATTAGACCTGATTTATGAATTTTATCTTTCATATTTTCTTAGTAAATAATAAATTATATAAATTTATACTGAAGTAAACATAGAAAAAAGTACACAAATCATAGCTTATGCCTATTTTTAAATTTATCTCCAATAATATGCATACCTTTCTTAATGTAGGCCCATTTTATTAGACATCTTAACAATGTGGAAAACAGGAAAGATCTGTACATTTTTCCTTCTATATAATTAGACTCTTTATGTTAATGATTAACATCTGTGCATTTATGGATTTAGAATTCTGTCTCAAGTTTTTGTTTTTATGTTTTTTTTAAGGCTCCACAGTTTTTAATGTCCTCAAAGGAGTTTTGGAGGTGGTAATTGGTATGGCAACTGGATTGCTTCTTGGATTTTTTATTCAGTATTTTCCAAGCAGTGACCAGGTAAAAAAAATAATCTGTGGGTAAGTCGTGCTCTAACATGTCATTGGAGGAGCATTCTAGAGCACTCCCCTGAAAGCTGATGTGAATTATGTGATTTAGAAAATGGCCCCCCATTTAAAACTGCTCATTGCAATATTAGTGCTGTCTATGAGATTTATGAAGATGGCTGGATGTATAAGATTTTTAATGCAGTCCTGGAATTTTTTTCTCTAATTTATATTCTGTATACTTCAAATTTCACTGTAAAACAAATAACATCAATTCTAAAATAATACAATATGTCTTTTTATCTTAATTTTAATATTTTTATTTATTTTAATTTTATTATTACTCATAATACTCAACTAAATCAAGATATAAAATGGCTTTGGGGGCCTCTTTTTTTAGTATCAAAATACCTTAGATTCTTTTTTACTTTTTTTTTAAAGATTTTTTTTGATGTGGATCATTTTTTTTTAAGTCTTTATTGAATTTGTTACAATATTGCTTCTGTTTTATGTTTTTGGGCCACGAGGCATGTGGGATCTTAGCTGCCCGACCAGGGATTGAACCCACATCCCCTGCATTGGAAGGCGAAGTCTTAACCACTGGACCTCCAGGGAAGTCCCAAAATACCTTAGATTCTAATACTATCAAATAGACAGACCTTATCATCTCATATCATATAGTTCAACATTTCTCACCAAAGATATCAAAGTCCTTTACTGTACACAATGATTTCTTAATAAACAAAGGTTTTGTTTGTTTTCCGTTACGCCCCTCGTCTCTTAGATAAACATATAAAAGTCTTTTTTTTCCCTAGAAGAACTGGCATTATTTTGAGATTTCAGAGCATTTTGAATGGAATTAGAAACTTAACTAAAGTAGAACTGTACATAAGAACATTAATATTAACATTACTTGAATGTATGTTGGTTTGAATTTTTACTGTGCGCAAAAAGCTTCAATTGTAGATTGTAGATTTTATGAATGCATAATAGAAAGTTATAGGATTTTCTAATTAAACAGCAAAATAAAGAGGAAAATGATAGCTTACATTTTGTTGTTTACCGTGTATAAAATGATGTGGTATGTACAATAAAGTGCCACTAGTTCAATATAGCAGCCACTAGCTACATGCGGCCATCGCAGATATAGAACACTACCGTAGGCAATGCAGATACAGACATTTCTGTCATCACTGAATGTTCTGTTGGAAAGTGCTGATCTAGTGCACTCTAGACAATAACTCATGAAAAGAGTACTGTTAATATGAGCATTTTACTGATGAGGAAATTGAGGCTTAGGGAGAAATGATTTAAACAAAGTCACATAGCTAGAAAGCAGTGGAGCTGGGAATGAACTCGGGTAACCCACCGCCAGAGCCTGCACGCCTCCAAGCCAAGCACTTCTAAAAGCCTGCCTGCCTTCTAAAGCAATCAAGAAGTTTAAAAGGCCAAACAGGGAAAAGTGAAGGGAAAGAGGTACACATTTCTGAGACTTTAAAAATCAACAACAAGGACCTACTGCGTAGCACAGGGAACTCTGCTCAGTGTTATGTGGCAGCCTGGATGGGAAGGGAGTCTGGGGGACAATGGATACATGTATGTGTATGGCTGAGTGGCTTTGCTGTGCACCTGAAACTATCACAACATTGTTGATCAGCTATACTCCAATATAAAATAAAAAGTTGAAAAAAAATCAACAACAAAAAACTACTCTGTCTACAGCCTCTTAAAGCTTCTTGGTAATCAAGGATTTAGAAAGAAAAACCAGGAGAGTATCAAATTAAAGAGTGAACAGAGAACCTAAAAATAATAGAGATATCATATCTTTAGCCTTCACAGAATCCCTGTGATGTAACTGCTTTCGGGAACGAGGAAAGAAAACTTGAAGAGTTTAAGTAATATGGCCAACTACATATGTCAGTGGTGTAAAAGCTGAAATCTTATCCCTGGTCTCTCTGTCCCCAAAGCCTATGTGCTTTTTTCTGCTGTTGCATTTAGCCCTGTGAAATTCTGTTTTGATAACTGCAGAGAAGGATAACTGGTATTCCTGGGAGAGGAACCTAACATTTGTACATGTGCTAACTCTACTTTTACTAAGGAAAAGAAAGTAAATGTTATGTCATGCATTTATATGCTCAGACACAGACATTTTTATTTTCTACTAAGTCCTGAATATGGAAAAACCAATAGTTAAAAATCAGTTATATGAAATAATTGAGCTAATAATTGAGCTAACCAACCTCTTTCCTCCTCCAGGACAAGCTCGTGTGGAAGAGAGCATTCCTGGTCTTGGGGCTGTCTGTGCTGGCTGTGTTCAGCAGCCTGTATTTTGGTTTCCCTGGGTCGGGAGGCCTGTGCACGCTGGTCCTGGCTTTCCTTGCAGGCAAGGGATGGGCCAGTGCAAAGGTGAATTCATTTTAAGTTCTGCTCATGATCACTTTCTGATCAGATTAATTTTTTCTTTCCAGATACTTTCTTAACATCAAATTAATGAAATTATTTAATCATAAAAGCTATTTTCTATACATTTGTAAATGTATGTCCAAGTTCACACACGCACATCCTTTTCCCCTTACATACGAATCTAGAACTTAAGGTCTTTACTTAAAACATATTTACTTACTTAAAACATACCATGGTTCTATTTCCATGCTGCCTTCCTTATCCTTTGTAAGGGCTGCAGAGTACTGCATTGTGTAGCTGTGCTATACTCTATTTAATCAGTCTCCTACTGACAGACATTAGATTGTTTCTAGTTTGCTAAGACAAAAAGCGCTTCAATAAAATGCCCTTACATATACTATATTCAGTAAACACTAAGGCACTATCCAGTCTTATTATTATTTTACATGCTATCAAGGAAGAAAAAGAATGCTGCCAATTAAACTGATATCCTAATTTCAGAAATATTAAAATGAGAAAAAATTTAATAAATTATAGCATATTATTGAGTTTATCTATAGGATACATTTCTAGAAATAGGATTGCTCTTTGAAAGACCGTGCACACTGATACTTTTGATAATATCAATTTGCCCTTTTAAAAGACTGTACCAATGTACATTCTCACCAACAGCATGTGAGAGAATCTGCTTCTCTGATCTATTTTCAGTCTTCAGATATTGTGCTAATCTGATGGGTGAAAAATGTATCTCATTGCTGATCTGTTGGCATTTCTTTATGAGTGAAACTAATCATCTTTTCATATGTTTACTTGCCAGTGTATTCAAAAGCTTGTGCCTATTTTTTATGAGATTGTTTTGGTTTTTCTTACCAAGTTTCAAGATCATTAAGATTATCTGTTTTCTTCATATGTATTATGGAAATTAGCTGATTGCCATTTATTTATTTTAATTTTAAAATACATTTTTGTAGATTTGAACTTGACAGGATCGTGTGCTATTCTGTTTAATAAAGAAATTAGATGTATGTGACCTAAACTAAATGCAGATATATCCTTTTGGAAAACCTAAAGACAACTGCTCAAAATAGTTAAGCTTAATATAATGCCATATGGAAACATGTGAAGGTTATAAATCTTGAGATTAGATAAATAATCATATTCAATTATGGGAATCTCTGCAGAGATATACTAGAGATAGAATTTCCTTGTGGGTAAATAGCATTCAGATAGGAGGCTTCCATTCTCTAACAGTGTGATTATAAAGTTAGGACAAGTATAAGTGTGAATCATCTTGCTTTAGAGGAGGGAAGGATTGGAAGGGGCTCCTGGAGCCTTGTGTGAACAAGGGTACTGAGGCCACAGGAAAGTGTGCTGAGATGGATTGGACTTCGAGGAAAAGGAGAGAGTCCCTCTGAAACCCTGCTCTAGACACTAGATGGGCACCTAGGTTTGTTGCCCTGTCAGAGGCTTGGCTGTAAGGCTTTCAGGTGGTCTACTTTTTTTCTTTTCAGCAGCACCTGTATTATTCAGTTCTACTTTCTGATTTCATATAACATCGAACAAGAACAAAGCTAAAAAGTAAACAAACTTCCTCCTATAAATCAGGTACTCCTGTCATCCCTCATCTCTCATAAGCATTTGCTCTTATCAAACATTTGTTTTTCCATGGCTTCCCTTTTCTTGAGGGCTGAGGCAAGGTTGTCCCGTATCGTGGGCAGTCTTCTGTCCAATCTCAGCTCGGGACAGAGGGCTGTGCTGCCTCCCTAGCTTCTCTCTGAGGACTCACCACTGTCTGTCTTCCACCCCAGTCCGGGCTGCGGACTAATACACCTGCTCCTTGAAGCACTCTCATCTACTCCTTTGCCCCAGGACCAAGAACACAGTTTTCACTCAGTAAAGGGATGCAGCTAAAGTTGCATTGTGACCCCTTATCCAACACCTGGGAAGTTTGCCAGCCATTAGCATTCTACAAACTGTCCCTTAACTTCTTTTTTTTGTATATTGTTTGGTTTCTTTTTTGCTGTTGTAAATATTTTTTATTTCAGTTGTCAGTTGCTGGGTTACAAATTACCTCAACACTTAATGACTTAAAACAACAATTTTGTTTTGTTTTAATTTGTCTTGCATTTCTGTGGATAGACTTGGCTCAGGTGGGTGATTCTTACTTGGAGTTGCTCTTGAGGTTGCAGCCAAATAGTGACTGAGACTGGAGTCTGTCCCTTAACTTCTTAATTGTAAACTTTTGTCAGTATTAAAAGAAATAAATTACTAAAGAGAATAATTTTTAAATAAAATTAGTTTTGTTTCTGAGTATGAAAGTACTATACGCTCATTTTAAAATATTGGGAAATAAAAAAAGTCAGAAAGCAAAGGAAAGAAAAAATCGTTTACAATTCCTCTACCTAAAGCCAACAGCTCTGTAAACTATTTAAATATTTTGGCTTATTTCTGTTCATTTATTCAACAGGAAAAATTTCAAATACACATATAGTAAGTTTCTTCAAATTGAATTTTACTGGAAAATGCTATCTGTTGTCACCTCTTAAAAATTTTCAAAAATTAACAGCCAACTCATATTATCCTGTCATGGGTAAAAGGAGGGAAAGGAACTAATAAATGTTATTGCCACTCTGTAAGGCCTTATACTAGGCACTAAGTGAGTATTCTCACTTATTTTCACAAAAGAAACTTTGAAAAAGTATTACCATTTCCATTTTATAGAGACTGTAAGTCAGAAGAACTTAAAAAACATGTCCAAGGTCACAAAATTAAAAAGTGGCACTGGGATTTAAGCTCAGGTTTGACGCCAAAGCGACTGGTACTACCCTTATAATACAACTGTAGCATTATTAAACAGGGCACATTTCTATATTTTGACATCTATTTGAATAACACATATCACATATATTAAAAACGTTATACTTCTACACTTTGCAATTTAAAATTAAGTTCATAAATGATAGGATTTTAAAAAACAACAAAAAAGAGTCATGTCATTTGGAATAGGGCAATAGTTTTAGCAACAGGGAAATCAAAGGGGAGACTGATCCCTACTACAAGTGGTCACTAGCTGTGGGCATAGAAAGACAAAGAGGGAAAGGGAAACTTTGATGAGTTTCAGTTACGCTGTTCTACAGAATATAGTGTGGGTTATATGGAAAATATTGTTAAAGCCGAAACAAAGCATCTGTTTGAATGTATTTGTCATAACTTTGCCTGAATTACCTGCAGCCTGGTTGATTACATAGACAGTCAATGTAATCCACAACCCAGAGAAAGAACTAGGTACCTTGTTTTCATATTTACCTCTGGTTACTCTCCTGTGTATATCTCTTTATCTACACACAGACATACAAAACACAACACACATACTCACACATACACACACACATAGGGATGCCCCATAATTTTTTTAAACCATTTCCTTATAGTTAAATATTTAGGTGATTTCCAGTCTCTGCTATTTTTAATTATGCTGAAATTCAATTTCTGATCAGTTCCTTAGGCCAGATTTCTAACAGTGAAATTTGGGGGTCAAATAATATGAACATTTTGAGGTTTTTGACATGCATTACCAAACGGCTTTCTAGAGTTGTATCCATTTACTTTTCCACTGTAATATATGAAGTACCTATCTCATTACACCCTCATCAGCTTAGAATAGTGTTTCTCAAACTCGAGAATGCATCAGAACCAGCTGGTGGTGTATACACACATCTATACATATGAAGTTAGATTTTTGTGCCTTTTTATATTGTTCATTTTTTACACTCAAATATCATATACTTTCATGTGATCAGATCTATGAATCTCTTATTAGGACCTTTCCTCAATAGTTCTTTTTTTTCCTTAAAGTTGTCTTTCTTGTAAAGTTTTACATACGTCATCTCATGTATTCTCTACAATAACCTTGAAAGGTAGATATCAGACCATTTTACAAATGAGGACACCAAGGCTTAGAGATACTAGATAGACTGCCTAAAGTCGCAAAGCCAGTAAGTGGCAGAGTCAGGATGAGAACACACAATTTGAATAGATCAAACTGGTTCCCTAAAGAAAGGAAAGCAAAAGAATCTTCATTGAATCAATTATGTGGCAGGCACTCTCCAGAGCAGCACAACATTATAAAAAGAGCGTAAAATTTAAGTTATGGGGACCGGGATTCCAATCCTGCTTCAAGCTGTATAATCCCGAAAAAGTCACCTACCTTCTCTAATACTCAGTTTTCTCAACTGTAATATGAAGAGACTAGTAATAACATCTAAAGAATTGTGGCTGTTGTTTGGGGAAATGGAAATGAAGCACTTGTAAACTCAGTAGTGCTATAGTAATACTGTTGTTGAGTGATACTTTGAAAAGCTAAAATATTTTATAAAATTCATTTGTGCCTGTAGTTTCTGATGTTATTTCTTACTCTTCTGCTTGGTTTTCCATATAATCATTAATCTTGCCATTTGTTTTATTTTATTCAAATGCACTCACCTTTTTTAAGCCTGTCATCTGTTTTTTCATCTATTTTCAAATTCAGTGCTTCTAGATGACCTTTATAGTTATGGGATTTTGTTTTCTGTTATATTTTGGATCTTCTGAATCTTGAATTGTTCTTCTGTCTAAGAAGAGAAGTGTCCACTTACATAGATATTTAACCCATGATGAAACCTTCATTTCTCTTAACTTTCTCCTTTTGTCCATCCTTGAAAGTGATTTATATTTTGGAATATTCTTACCATTGATGCATAGAGATGTATAAAGTGGCCTTAACTTTCAATGGACAACACAGTCTTCATTCCCCTTGGCTCATCTTCTTTTATACTTCACTTATTCTATGGCTCCATTTTCTTTATAAACAAATTCATTTTGTTTTTGAAGTTATGAAAAAGCCACAAGATACACTGTGACTGTTCTCCCTTTCTTAAATTATATAATATGTAAGCCTATATCTGATGTTCAATTAGTCTAAAATGTTACAATCAAAATACAAATCATGGCTTTAGTCTACAGAAGTAAAAATAATTTGATAGAGAAAACTCTTTAGGACTTCTGCTCTCATTGGAGTTCTGAATACATGAAATATTTTTGAGGACCTTCCTTAAACAATTAGTCCTGGCAACAAAAGGCTAAGTAACCTAAAGTTAATATAGTTGAATTTTGTTCTTTACAACTGTGGGTATCAATGAAAGTCCTAGTTTTAGCTATGATATACTCTAAAAATTAAATTCAAAAGTAAAATTTAAAGATACGTGGAAGGGTGGCAACTGGACCTGTTGGGGCAGAACTAGTCACTGTCATTAAATGATAAAGGATGTTTATCTTGGATGTTTTCTAATATAAAACTCTCATTTTACAGATGAGACAAATGGGGTGCTAAGGGCAAGTGGCTTGCAGTTAGTGGGTGGCAGAATTTGAACCTCATTCATCATCTGATTCCTTATGATGTAGAAACATAACTGTTTTTTCATGATAGAGGAATAGAATTATATAAATAAATCAACGAATCCCCTCACAGATGCTGTCTTTGTAAGCTAAGAGGAAATAGAACCTTCACCCTAATAAACATATCAGAAATAATAACTGAAGAAAATAGAGAAACAATGTAATCCTCCTTTGTCAGAGTTCCATACATATATGGAAGTGCATATCCTTAAGAACATGTAATTGTAAGGGTAAAAATGTGGTCCAAAAATATAGATTTTTTAAAAAACATTAATTAATTAATTAATTAATTTATTGGCTGCGTTGGGTCTTTGTCGCTGTGCGCAGGCTATTCTCTAGTTGCAGCGAGCTGAGGCTACTCTTCGTTGCAGTGTGCAGGCTTCTTACTGCAGTGGCTTCTCTTTGTCGTGGAGCATGGGCTCTAGCGACGTGGGCTTCAGTAGTTGTGGCACACGGGCTCAGTAGTTGTGGCTCGCGGGCTCAGTAGTGGCTCACGGGCTTAGTTGCTCTGCGGCGTGTGTGATCTTCCCGGACCAGAGCTCGAACCCATGTCCCCTGCATTGGCAGGCGGATTCTTAACCACTGCGCCACCAGGGAAGTCCCCCAAAATGAAGATTCTTAATGTTGATTGAAAAAATCTGTTAAATGTAAATTCTTAGGTACTGTACTGGGTACTGCTAAATTGCCCTCCAAAAAAGCATTGTCAGTTTGCTCTCCTACCAATTATTCAGTTTGCTTACAATCTTACAAATACTTTACATTGTTAAAACTTTTTTAGTGTTTTTTTCAGTGTGATTACCCCCTCCCCCAAAAATATGGTATATCATTTTAATTTGTGTTTCTCTGATTACTGAGTTTTAGTGTCTCAGGGTTTTTGGCCATTTGTGTTTCTTCTTGTACAATTACTTGTGCATATGCATTGCCCATTTTTCTACTAGGGTCTCTATCTTTTTCTTATTGATTGGACATTGTTCCTTATTCTGTTACACATAGTACAGTTATTTTCTCCTGGTTTGTCACTGTCCTTTTTATGGTTTATCTTGCCACAGACATTTTAGTTTTGCATGGTCAATTGTGTCAGTCTTTTCCTAGGATGTTTGCATTATGTGTTATAAAGTTATGCTTATATCAAACAGGGTCTTCTAAGGAAAGAGAAATCACATAGTAACTGGAATAGGGAAGTTTATTATTAACCATCCTGGGGATCAGTTAACAAGGGATTGGCTTGTAAGATGTAAAGAGATCCCTAAATAATATAGGAATAGCAGCTATAAACTCCTAGGGCTGAGATAAAGCACACCCTTCCACCTCTCCTCCTCACCTCACTACTCCCATCCCCAGGGCTGAGAATCCAGACCTTGTTAGAGCCTTGGTTCACTGGGGGACACAGAAATCACCATGGTGCCCTACCTACAAAATTTACTAGAAATCTACTCTCCAAACTTATAGGAAATCCACCCTCTAGGGTGCATGGGGACGTATATGGCCCAAGGGAGGTGGCTACGAAACCACCCCAGGTGTAGGCTGGGGAAAGCTGCTGGCCACCATGCACGGTAAAAGCCTGGCACTGGAGAAGCCACCTGGACTGCAGGAGCCTTGTGCTGGAATATCTTGCTGGGAAGAGCCACAGAAACCAGGCAGAGTTCCTTCTCTTGCAGTATACTTCAGCACCTTCCACTGACAATATTTAATATGGTACCAGCTGGCAAAGGTGAAATATTTAAAGGGCCCAGCTCCATTTTCTGCAGAGAAACAAGGAAAGGCAGATTTGGAGCCAAAGAGCAATAAATTAATAACTGGCACAGCACTTTGTTATACCTGTATTTTATCATTGTGCATGATTTGAGATATCCACAAACAGTATTTTTTTATAAAGAAAAAATTGGAAACAACTTAAAGGCCTATCGATAAAGAAATGATTGAATAAACTATGGTACTTCCATACCACAGATTACTATGCAGCAATTATGAGGTGAATATCTAGATATATGCACTGATATAAGGTCTTTAAATCATATTGTTGAATGAAAATTAACAAAATTTTAAACTATGCAATAATGTAATAATAATATAATTAATATAATATTATTCATTATAATACACACACACACAGATTGTGTATTCAGAAGCAGAAGTCCTAAGATTACTTTGTAAGACTCTTTATAATTAACATTTATTTGTAAACCAACACTAAAGTACCTCATATATCTTAATTGTGTTAGAAATATCTTTGCGCAATTTTTTGCTCTCTTCTAGCTAACTTCTTATTTATAGATGCTACAGAGGTAAAGGCTATCTCAGGTCAGATTGACTCAAATTTCAAATTAGTAAAATTCTTAGAACTTCTAAATTCATATAATGAAAGTCTGTTTGGGTGTGTTTGTGTTCCTTTTAGGCAGACGTTGAAAAGGTTATAGCAGTTGCCTGGTTCATCTTTCAGCCCCTTCTCTTTGGACTGATTGGAGCAGAGGTATCCATTACATCTCTCAGACCAGAAACTGTAGGTAAGAATTTTGCTAAAATCAACTCTTTTTATATTCAGTTGAAATATCTTTAGTAGGTATGTGTTCAGTGGTTCCCATTGTCACAATTATATAAAAAAGTAACGAGCTAAGTCTTTTAGAACAGTTCGTTAGAAAATAATGTTTGTCAATCTAAGACAGTAAATATTATACCTTTAAATATTGTTCCTTGTAAAGAAAAGTGACACTGCTGACTGCCATCAATAAAATGCAGGCCTTAAAAGTGTTTTTCCAAGGATAAAAATGTTCATCTAGCCTTACCCTGATCAAGGGCCAGAATTTTAAAGATAACTAGTGAGTTCTATAATATGTACCCATAGAATAAAAATGTTTGTTCATTCATTCTTTTATTCATTCACACATTTGAAAGCCATTATGTTAAAACTCTCTTAATTAGCACTTCACTTAAAAATTAATTTATACACATATACTCATCATTTCCTCCTTTCCTTGCATCACAATATTCTTCCGTCCATACTAGGGATCCCATCCCCTGCCACCTCTTTCTGGATCTTACACATAGATTCCTCCCTTTTTCTTATACATCCTCAAATATCCTTGTCACAGTGTTCTTCTCTTCAGAAGTTAAACAGACTTTAATCTCTATCTTAAAATAATATCCTTCCATTCTGATACATGCTATAACATGGATGAACCTGGAGGACATTACACTAAGTAAAATAAGCCAATCATAGAAAGACAACTACTATGTGGAATCTAAAATATGGCACAAATGAACCTATCTACAAATCAAAAATAGACTCATATACATAGAGAACAGACTTGTGGTTGCCAAGGGGGAGGGAGGGACTGGGACTTTGGGATTGGAAGATGCAAACTATTGCAAATAGAATAGATAAACAGCAAGGTCCTACTGTATAGCACAGGGAACTATATTCATTATCCTGTGATAAACCATAATGGAAAAGAATATAAAAAAAGGAATGTCTGTATGTGTATAACTGAGTTACTTTGCTGTATAGCCAAGACTGGCACAGCATTGTAAATCAACTCTACTTCAATAAAAAAAAAAAAAAAAACAGAAATCAACAAAGTAGAAAACAATAGAGAAAATTAACAAGGTCCAAAAAAAAAAAAAAAGACAGCTACTGTATGATTCTACTTATATGAGTCAAATTCATAGAAATAGAGAGTAGAATGATGGTTGCCAGTGATTTTGGGAAGGGGGAGATGGGGATTTGTTGTCTAATAGGTACAGAGTTTCAGTTTTACAAGATGAAAACTTTCTGGATATTTTTTGCACAAAAATGTAAATGTTTAACTTAATGCCTACTGAACTGCACATTTTAAAATGATTAAGATGGTAATTTTTGTTATGTGTATTTTATCACAATCAAAATTTAAATAAATACACACACATATATTTATGAAAGCTATATATATATCCTTCCTCCATTTCACTTCCCCCCTCATCTACCACTCTATCTCTCTATTGCTCTTTTCAAACTTTTCCAAAAGGGTGTCTATATTCCCCTTTTCCATTTCAGTTCTCATTCCCTTCCTCAGTACATTTCAGTTTAGCTTCTGCCCCATCACACAACCAACCCTGCTCTTACCAAGGTTATATTATTAAATCCACTGAATACTTACCAGTCTTTATTGTACTTGATCTCTCAGCAGCATTTGATACTACTGACCTCTTTAAAACACTTTCACATTGAAGTCTGAAATTTCATATTTTCCAGTGCCTTTTGAGTCTTTACAGTACGTATGGCTTAAGTGCTGCTCCTCTTCAAAGTTCTTTCCAAAACCTTCTATGCTTCTCGCTCTTTTATCACTTCCTTGAGTTCATCTACACTCAGTGACTTTGACTATAAACTATGTAATTCCAAAATCTTTATCTCTAAATCTATAAATCCAGTGGCTGATTGGACATCACCACTTGTAAATCCCACAAAATTTAAAACTCAGTGTGTCTAAAACTTCCTCTTCATCTTCTCCCCAAACCTTCAACGTTCCCTCCTGGGAATGGGATCATTTCTTTTGTATCTTGTACTTCAGCAACAAATATTTTTGAAAATCTACCAACCTGGGAGAAATATCCTCCAACAAAAAGCCACAAAACTTTTCGGTAAAAAAAAAATATTGCAGATTTACAGTAGAGCTTCCTGCAGTGTTCTATCCCTTTTACCCAGCCTTTTGAACTTGACAAAGTTGTTTATCCTTTTTGAACTTCACTTTTTTCAACTGTAAAATGAGAGGAATTACCCCACAGGTTGTAAGGATTAAGTAAAGTAATGCACTTAAAGCTTAGTACAGAACCTGGCACAGAGTAAATGCTCAACAAATGTTACTTTAAAAAAAATCACCCTATAACTTAGCAGTCACTTTAGCTGTGCCTTTCTCAGATTCCAGTAGCCTGCAGCGGCCAAGTCACAATCCTTTATTTTGCACTTCAGGATGAACTTACCTTTACCAGCAAAGGATTCTAAATGCTGACTGAATGCAGTAGCTGTATATGAAAACCAGGGCTAATGGGCTGTCAGTGTACACACCAGTATGATGAAACAGCTGTAGACTGCCACTGTCTGTTCTGATTGGTCACTGCCCAGCGAGCTCTGTTCTGATTGGCTGATTGCCTCCATAATGGCTCATAAATATTTTGAATATCACCTCTGGTCTTATACTCTCTGTAAAGAATTCTCAACCACTTTGATGAAAATAATAATTTTTTCTTCTTCTATGCCCTCTTACCAGTATGTTTATACTGTACTTACCTTATAGTATATTAATTAGTTTTTTATGTTTCTGTCTTCCTCTGTCTTTGAAGTTCATAGAAGCAGAGTCTGTACATTATACATTTTTGGATACTAGTACCTAGTCCAGATCCTGCCATGCATAGTTATTGAATAAATTCTTGTTAAATAAATGCATGGAAGAAAGTGTGTTTCTTGCTATAAAGCTTAAAAGAACATTCAAATCTCCTTTGTAGAAATTAAAATATGTTTAATTTCTGTTTTCAGTTTAAGGGAATATTCTGGTTTCTCTTCAGAGCAAATAAATCTTTTGTATTTTACTATAAAAAAAACAAGGGGAAATAACTTCTTTTAAACAAGTGATCTGATTGATACTTAATATTGATGTTTTGATAAATTATGCCTAGCCATTTTTATCTTTTTAATTTTGTGAATGTTTTTAGACTTCTGTTGAAAGAGTCCTGAATCAGTAACCACGTGATTCAGTTTTTCCCCCAGTATTTCATTATGTCTAAAAACTGAGTATTTCTTACAGGCCTTTGTGTTGCCACCCTGGGCATTGCAGTATTGATACGAATTTTGGCTACATATCTGCTGGTGTGTTTTGCTGGTTTTAACTTTAAGGAAAAGATATTTATTTCTTTTGCATGGCTTCCAAAGGCCACAGTCCAGGTAATGATGGATTTTAATTCCTATTTCTATATGATACCTTGAAATTTTTAATAAGAGGGCTTGTTCAAATTTGGTGAAAATAAGTAATTGAAGTTTGATTATGATAAGATTTTATACTAATTTACGCTTTAAAAGTTTTATTTTTGGTATATTGATTCATTAAATATGACAGCTCATTAAATTTTCTTAGATCACCAGGGTGCAACTCAAAATCCAATAAATCCCTACACTACTAGAAAGCAGTAGTAAGTAGCAGGAGGGAAGAGTTGGAATTTTTGTCAGTCAGAGCTCTCTAAAATAACCTGAAGAGATAGTTATTAACTCTATTCATTTCAATATCTTCTAAGAAGAGAGTGAAACAGAAATAGCATAGCCCATCTTAGTATTTGGAAATACTTCAATGTCTATATGATTGATGATCAGTTATGCTTGACCACAGTCTTTAATAGAGAAAGATTTATTGAGAAATAACTCAGAAAATGCTTTATTTCCTAGATTATTAGTTGATATTAAATTTTCAAACCTCCTGACAAACATCTCAATCACTTGACCCAAATTTTGTGCACTCTAATAAACAAAGCAGTAACCAATAGGTACTCGAAAGGGTTGACCAGGTATTTGGTAGCATACCTATAATTGCTCATTAAATTAGAACTGTATAGATCATCATTTGTTGCAAATGTAATATATCCCTGATTGTATTGTGTATTCTCCAACTAATTACAACAAATGAGATGGAACTGTTTCATCCTTGATTATTTTGCAATTATTTAAATGTGTAAATTTCTGTTTCATGAAATGAAAATTAGGTGTTCTCAATTTAGGAAGCTTTGAGGGCTGCAGTGTGCTGCTCTGTAACTATATGCCAGATTTTGTGTGGCTATGGGATTGGGGCATTATTCCAGAGAAGTTTTTCTTTCCATCAGACTTTCAAAGGTGTCTGAGACATAGTGGCTAAGAATGCTGTGAGGTTAATAGAGCACAGTAAGTAGAACAGTTTCTCCCTCACAGTATCTCCAGCCTCCACACTACTTTCAGTAACTTTAGTAAGTAAACATCAAAATAATCTCTCTAGTAGCTTTAGTATGAAAGATTTGTTTCTAACATCAAAATTTTAAAGATGGCACTTTCCTGCTATGAAAACAAATTTTAAAACAAGGAGAAATTATCTAGGATGTCTTGAATAGTGCATGTTCTCAAAGCAAGTATTGTATACAATTTTCTTTTTTTGCCACTGCACAAGAAACAAGACTTTCTTATACATTTTTTCCATATTAGTGTTCTTTAAACTTTTTTGTCTATGACCTACTATAAGAAATATATATATATATTTTTTTAATATTTATTTATTTATTTTTTGGCTGTGTCAGGTCTTAGTTGCGGCACATGGGATCTTTCATTGCGGCACACGGGCTCCCTGTTGCCGTGCGCAGGCTTCTCTCTAGTTGTGGTGCGCGGGCTTAGTTGCCCCGTGGCATGTGGGATCTTAGTTCCCCGACCAGAGATCAAACTGGCGTCCCCTGAGTTGCAAGACAGATTCTTAACCACTAGGCCACCAGGGAAGTCCCAGAAATATATTTCAAATGACAACTTAGCAAACATACAAAACCCCAAACATACACACACATACACATATACACAATGACAGAGAGCTGAAAGAGAAATATACATCATAATGTGTGCAGTTCTTGCTGAGAATTCATGAAATGTTGAATTAGTTATGGCACAAGGTGATCTGAAATAGCAAAGAGCCCTCAAACACGCGGACTAAATGAGATAGATTTTTATTTCTCTCTAACCAGCAGTGCAGCATGGGAATTCCAGAGCTGGCAGGGTAACTGCTGTCCTCAGCGTATGCCTTTCATCCATGAGTCCAACTTTCACTGTTTGTCATCCAATGGGAAGGGGGAAAGAATAAGGTACAAGTGTCCATTTCTTTTCAGGGAACAGTTACAAGAAGCATTTATCACTTCTGCTCACCTCTTAATGGCCAGAACTTAGATACATAGCTTCAACTAGTTGCAAAGAAGACTGGAAAAAAAGTCTGTATTTGGACAGCAATGTGACCAGCTAAACTCAGGAGTTCTATTATAGAAGGGAAAAGAGACATTCAGATATTTGTGGGCAATTAGTAGTCTCTGCCATTGTGTCTCATCCACACTGGTATTTTCTCTTCTGTTTCATTGCTATGTTCTGTGCCAATAAGAGGATAATCAGATTGATTAATGTATTTTCCCCATGTGCACTGATAATATTGCATTTTGTCTCTAAGAGTTTTCATAATACTTCCCAGTAGATAAATTTTAAACAAAACATTTCACCAACTCCTAAGGCAAAGAGTTAATCAAATTCCTAATAAGGTTAACTTCAAGTTTCAAAGGTACCTACCACTTTCGAGTTTCTTGATGTTTAACAATTAGTTTAGGCTCTAAAGCAGTATTCTTATTTTTTTTTCATGTAAAATTTTACCATCTTCCAGTAAGTATCACTGCATTTTTTCATCTTGTCCTTTCTTAATTCCAAATTCCTAAAGACAAAAGAATGAAATGACCATTCAGTAACTTTCAGCTTTACTCAGGAGGAATTTAGTATGTAGAATCTTGTTATAGTTAATTAATATCCTAAGTCTGTATTTGCCTTGTGTTCTGAAATACATTTGCCTGATATTTTTGTAAGTTTACCTTACGCAAATAGGTACATATGAATCATCATTCTTTCCCTATGCAAGGGCAGGGAGAGCTTTTAGATCATTAAAATCAACTGTAGTACACTTTGAAAGAAGACTAATAGAACTTTGTCAGTTGAGCAAAAGAACAAGAAATTTGTTTTTGCAAATGATAAAATAATTAACCTTTTTTTCTATGTGCTTGTCTTATCATGCTTCCAACTTTACCTTTAAACTTTTATAGGCTGCAATAGGATCTGTGGCTTTGGACACAGCAAGATCACATGGAGAGAAACAGTTAGAAGGATATGGAATGGATGTGTTGACAGTGGCATTTTTGGCCATCCTCATCACAGCCCCAATTGGAAGTCTACTTATTGGTTTGCTAGGCCCCAGACTTCTCCAGAAAGCTGAACATCAAAATAAAGATGAAGAAGATCAAGGAGAGACTTCTATACAGGTTTAGAGGTGAAAAGAGAGAATGCTGAATATAGTCATCAGAAAGCTGCTCTCGGAGGCTACTTTTATCAACTAGCAGAGGCTACTTTTATCCATGTGGATATTGACATATGTAATGTTTAAGCTTAAAATATACTAGAACCAAAGTGTGGCTATTTCTTTAAACAGCATTTTTAGTCATTACCCTTTCCATATGGGGGGACGGGGGTAATGTTCTACATCTCCAACCTGATCTCTACCTTCTTTTTTTTTTTTCACACACTTATTCATCATTATATCTTAATTTTTATAGGGACATATACACTTGAATGTACTACCACAATTTAATTTCAGTGTCCTGTTCTGCTAGCCAACAGCATGCTCTGACTTACTACTACCACCACAGTTTCATGATTCATGGTCACCTAGCCTCTCATGCCTTGAATTGTTTTGGGCTCCTCTTTTCTTTTTTTAAAATACCATAATACAATCCCTCATCAATTTCTACAACAGCCTCATGAATATCATATTAATCAGGGTAAGGTAAGCTGCTATAATGAAGAAATGAAACATGAAATACTTAAATAGAGAAATTTATTTCCCTCTTATGAAACCAGCTGACAGGGTTACTCTGCTCATGCGGTCTACTCAGAGACCCATGTCCTTCTGTCTTGAGGCTCTGCCATGCCCTAGCTTAGGACAAAGGTTATAGATGTCTGTCCCCTTTCTAATCCTTGGGAAGAAGGAAAAAAGAAAGTCCAAGGCAAGCAATTTATTTTTTATTTTTTTAAGTTTATTTATTTATGGCTGTGTAGGGTCTTTGTTTCTGTGCGAGGGCTTTCTCTAGTTGTGGCAAGCGGGGACCACTCTTCATCGCGGTGCGCGGGCCTCTCACTATCGCGGCCTCTCTTGTTGCAGAGCACAGGCTCCAGACGCGCAGGCTCAGTAATTGTGGCTCACGGGCCCAGTCGCTCCGTGGCATGTGGGATCTTCCCAGACCAGGGCTCGAACCTGTGTCCCCTGCATTGGCAGGCAGATTCTCAACCACTGCGCCACCAGGGAAGCCCCAGCAATTTATTTTTAAGGAAGTGATGTGGAGTTGGACACATCTCTCCTCTTACATAATGTTAGTGAAGACCACACCCCGCTGTGAAGAGGCTGAGAAAGTGTCTCTCACTAAGCATTCACATTCCTGGAAGATGGAAAGATCAGATTTGAGAGCCAGAAGTACCATTGTGTTGGGTGTTGCCATCACCTAATAGCATATTCTTGCAGGTTAACAAGGACTATCTAAAGATAGTAACTTTAACCAAAAGAGTGACTTCTGTGGCAGGAATTTCAGGGATTGCAACATGCTAGTAGAGAAGATAACAAGAAAGGCGTATCTGCAAAAGTCACATTTTATCCCACTTAATCAACAGAACATCTCTGCTTTTGTGTGTCACCCGTTAAGTTCCTCTACTCTAGGTCAACTCCTGCCTAGTTGTTAGAATAATCATGTTTAAATAAACATGTCATTAGACTACCTAAGGGTCTGATTTAATAGCAGACAAACATATGAACAAACTGTAAAAAGGGATATAAGTGCTCTGACAGAAGTGCGAATAGGGTACATACACCCTTCATTTAGTTATTAGACTAACATCTCATATTGAAATAATCTTATCATTAGACTACTGTTCCAGCCCCTTCCACCATGACATTCACCTCTGTTCAAAACTAGCTTAATTTTTATTAAGCTAACATACTACGAAGCCATAGAATCTTCATTTTTATGTATGTCAGCCTGACTCTGGTTACTTTCTGGGACTGTATTCCCTTAGTGTTTATGTTCTCAATTTGGACTGGATTAATGTATACCAAAGTTCAGATGGATGAACTTCCTTGGCCAGGTGCACCGTGGTGGTAGCACCATAAACTTAATGCTCACCTGGTCCTCTACTTTCACAAGCTCTGAAACTAGATTCATCCAACAAATACTTAACTGAAAGCCTTTGGTGACCCAGGCACATCATGAAGACTAATATTGTTCCCATCTTTAAGGATCTGACAGTCTGATAGAGGAGAGCAACCATTAAACAAGAGATTGCAAAACAGTATGATACGTGCCATGATGCAGGAAGTAGAGGGGCGCCAGGGAGCTCATAGCAGGGGCACCTTATCAATCCAGGGGGAGGTGCGGTTTAGACACAGCCTCCAGAGAAAGTAGGGCTAGGGTTAGGACATGGGGGATGATTAGCACTTAGCAAAAGGCATGTGAGGCCCAAGGGTGCTGCAGTTAGTGCTGGTTCCCATGTTCACCAGTAGCTCTTCTCCATGTAACAGGCTTTGAATACTTTTTAACTAATACAAAATACAGTTAGTATAAGTAAATGAGAATGTTGTTATAAATATTCAAGGCGCCAAAGAAGAATTAGACATGGAAATTTACAGAATGTGGAAATAGTTGAAGAGCACAGTAAGCCACTGCCATAGCCTATGCCATTTTCAGAGCATGCAGCTACTTCCTACCTCTACTGGGTCAGCAGCCGCCACCCAGATCTCTATGGCTCTCTGTCCAGTATTGGTCTCTGCAGGGCTCACCATGAAGTCTCAGGTTTGTCACCACATCGTAAGGCACAGCTCTTGACTTAGCTGGTGAACTCAGAGTTAATTTGATTACAGAGTGTTGACTCAAGCCAAGCAAACTTACTCCACCCACCCAACCACAGATAGAAACCATTACTCTAGCCTCTGGGTGCCTGAAAGAACAGTGTATGTACCCTATACATACTTCTGTCATAGTACTTATAGTCCTTTTTTCAGTTTGTTTATATGTTTGTCTCCTATTAAATTAACCCCTGAGGGGTGGGAACCTTATCTTGGTCATCTTTGAATCCTCAGCAGTTTGCACAGGGCATGGAGCACAGTGGGCATTTAGTAAATTTTTATTAACTGAGTCAGTGAGGAGATTCTCTTCCAGTATCAGAAAACTACCTGCCACATAACAGTTTAGATGTCAGTCTGCTTAGTCTATCTTAGTCTGCTTGGGCTACTACAACAAAATACCATAGACTGAGTGGCTTGAACAACAGATATTTATTTTCTCACAGTTCTGGAGGCTGGAAGTCAAACGTGAAAGTTGCCAGCATCATCAGGCTCTAATGAGGGCTCTCTTTGTAGCATGCTAATAACCTCCTTCTCGCTGGGTCCTCACATGGTGGGGGGAAAAAATGGGGATGGAAGAGAGTGTGCAAGCTCTCTGGTGTCTCTTCTTATAAAGTCACTAATCCCACCATGAGGGCTCTACCCTCATGATCTTATCCAATCTAATTACCTCTCAAAGTCCCCATCTCCAAATGCCATCACACTGGGGGGTTATGGCTTCAACTTATGAATTTGGCGAGGGGACACAATTCAGTGCACAGCAAGGGTGTCATACTTCCAAGGACAGTGCTAAACAAACACTATAAATTCATGTTCTTCAACACCCCTATTTTTCCTAGGGTTGATGCCATCAATCTCCCCTTTGAGAAGTGTTTGTTTATTGTCTGTTTGTCTTCAGGCAGACTGATGAGGCTTCAGCTCTTCAAGTTATTTTCACAGTCCAGTGTTTTTCTCTCTGGTATTAACTCCATATAACATTGATTGGACTTTAATGTTCTCAAAATGTCCTCAGTCTTATGTTTGCAAGTGATCTCAAACATTACATTCTTTAAAAATGGTACTGATTATTTTTGTCTGATTACAAAATAATATATTTTCATTGCAGAAAATTTAGAACACAGAAAAGCACAATAAAGAAAACTGAAACTAATGTAAACACCCATTTTATTTTGATTCTTTTAAATTTTACTCTTGCAGTTCTGGGGGATGTCTTATTTTCAGAACAATATATCATCCACCGAAGTAGTTGGGTGAAAGGCAACATAAATACATTTGACTTCTGTGAAGGCATATAGATTGAAGAATTTTTG
Organism: Balaenoptera physalus; assembly: GCF_965194825.1. Classification (NCBI taxonomy): domain Eukaryota; kingdom Metazoa; phylum Chordata; class Mammalia; order Artiodactyla; family Balaenopteridae; genus Balaenoptera; species Balaenoptera physalus. Next base: position 114,786,689 of record NC_138884.1, on the reverse strand, counting down.
TTGTATATAATGAATGCTAAGCCTTCCAAAAAATAATTTATTCACCTGGTAATACTCAAATATTCATTTTGCAATGAATAAAATAGATAAATCCCTGCCTTTATGGAGTTATGTTCTAAAATCCATTCATTCACTCACTCAGAATACACTTGTAACTTGGCTACTATGTGCCAGTTTTGCTAGGTGCTGGGGAATACAGTGATGAAGAAGATATTCAAGGGTTCTGTTTAATGGAACTTGAATTCTAGTGGGAGATTGACTCTGAGGGGAATACAAATATGAATAGGATACTTGCCTTCAAGAACCTTACAAGGAAGTAAGATGTGTACAAATAGCTGTAATCCAAATGAATGATTCAAAACTGTTCTCAGTGAGGAAAACTTAAAGGAGGTGATACTTGAACCGGACCTTGAAGAAACGATATGATTTGGATTGATGAGTTGATATTAGGGAGTAAAGCGAAGAAGGGAACAGCTAGGTACAGGGCTGGCATATTAGACAAGTGTGAAAACAGTAAAGCCTGGGGTAAATGGCTGACACTTAAGGTTGATAAAGGGAATTAGTGAGAGGTAAGACTGGAAAAGAAAATTGGCACTTAAATCATACCAAATAGATCATTGGCCAAATTTCTATTTTTACTGAAGTGCTTTCAGAAGTACAGAACCATTTATACAGAAGATATTTTTGAAACTACTTTCATATCAAATTTAGTGAAAACTGCTGTAATGAATAAGGTTCTCTTTGTTCCTCAAAAGTTTTTTTTTTTTTGCCTTTAATGGCATTGTTGCAAATATAACCAATTTAATTACTATTAACTTACTATTGATTTTTTTTTACCAAAAAAGCTTCAGATGTTTCTTTAGCTGCTTTTTAAGTGATTATTATTAAATTTGTATTATACTGTCTTTAAATAAATGAAGGACATTATTTTTGAAATGTTTCAGAACATATTTCTATATGAATAATTTAGTTCTCTGTAACAGATGGGAATTGCTTCGTGCCATTTTGGGAGCAAGTGATATCACATGCTTTAGTTGACTAACTCAAATTAAATATGGCCTGAGCCCTCTGACCTGGCGAGAATTCCAAAACTCTGTTTGTTGATGTGCCCTCCATCTTCCTTAAATAGACCCTAAAGCATTTGACCTCCAGCAATCCATTGCATCTGGGCCACAGAGCAGTGTCCTGGAGTCCAGCATATTCCTCTCAAAGGTCCTTCTTCCCAGCTCTACCATTTGTTCTTCATCCCAGTATCCTTGGGGATCTCCTTGCTTTTTCCTTCCCTACCATGAGAACAAAGCATTTCCTTAACCCTATAATCACAAAAGACCTTGTCTACTCTCCTAAAACAAGGAAGAAAATGACTTTAAATCCTTGCTGAGCTGTTTACACCATGCTGAAAGTGGGAAGGGGTTACAATAAAAAGAGAATTTTTACTCAGTTGCCCCAGAAAGAGTTGTAATTTGAATGAGATCTTAAATGATAAATAAGAAAAGGAGAAAGGGAACACTCCGCAAAGACGGAATGACTTTAGAAAAAACATGGGGTCAAAAAGGAATACAGCGTGTGCAGGAGAAAAAGTTGTTTGGAGTATCAGGAGAAAAAAATACGAAAGGTCAGTTTGTCTTTTTAAGAAGTTTAGACTTTCTCCAATAACAGTTGTTTTCGTCTATATTGTAGGAAGCTTGGGGATTCCATAGAGGAAACTTGAAGTCCACCTTTGGCACTGAGAACCCAAAGCTTCTGGGCCCACCTTAAACCAGAGCAGTTCTGCTTTCATTTGTTTCACATGAAGATTTCCACTTAAGATTTCATGGTGCCGGGGACAAAACAAAACAAAGGTTTTACACTGATAACAGGATATCGTGTGTTTACTTTGTATCAAGCCCTGTTGCAGACACTTACCAGGCATCAATTCATTTAGTCTCACAACACCACCACATCCTTTACAGATAAGAAAACCCAAAACTCAGGGAGATTATGTATTTGCCTGTGGTCCCAAAGCTACAAAGTGGCAGTGCTGAAATTTGAGCGCAGTCCTGACCCCAGAGGCTATGTTCTTTTACGACTGCACTATATTTAAGTTGGCGTAAGAGGAAATATGATCTGAGTTTTGACACGTTACTTCTGGCACGCGCAGCCCCTGGCGCTGCTTTTTGGCTAATGCCCCTCCGAAGTTAACTGCGTCCGTTGACTTTTACAACACAATAGGTCAGTGTTCTGAGACATGGAAAGGAAAGGGCTGAATAGACTGAAAACACACCGGGCTGTCGCGGAGAACACCAGAACCCTCCAGCTCCGGGGCCAGGGGAGACCATGACGCCACTTAAACGCGTCAGCCCCGCCCCGCCGCCGCCAGCCCCGCCCCGCCGCCGCCAGCCCCGCCCCGCCGCCGCCAGCTCTCACTCGTTGCCATTAGTCCCGCCTCGTTGCCATTAGCCCCGCCCCGCCGTCGTCAGCCCCGCCCAGATGCCGCTGGCCTGCAGCCCAGTGCGCTCTGCGAGATTCCGCCACCTGTACTGCAGAGCTGCGCGTGGGCTTTGCGACGGTTGGTGGGCGCCAGGGCCGCTCCCGGGGCAGCGGGGGATGCTAAAGGAATTGTATGTACGGCCCATTTGTCTTTACTCTCCCCTTTGGCACTAGTACCCTGTCTCCCGCGGTCTTTCCTCTCTGGTAGCCCCCAGGAACTCCTTTCCGTCCCCTTCAGTTCTAGGGAGCGTAGTTCTAGGGGGCTCCTTTGCCCGGCGCTGGGGAAAACAGTCACAGACCTCTTTCTCTCCTCTCCCTGACTCATTTCTTTACTCCCTCACCCCACATCTCTCTTCTTTATTCTCTCCCTTCCTCTTGCGTTTCTTTCATTTTACAGGTACTCGCAAGTAAGAAAATGTCTGTCAGTCAGGACTGACTGAAAAATTAATTTTATTAAGCGCAGACTACTGTACAAATGGTGCATATCTGCAAATGAACGTTCGTAAGCTCTTGTGATTGGAGATGTGTTCCAGGATTGGTTGCTGATCCTGGGAAGGCTCACCTCCCTCCTCCCACGCCCCTCACCCCGCCTGTTCTATCACAGTGGACAAGCCCTTTAGATCAGTGCTTTTGAAGGATTAAGGACAGTTGTTGCACAGGTACCATGTGTCAAGCATATCATGTAGGAGTCCTTATAAGAGCTCTGCAGGCCCATAACTGGCACTGATGCCCCTCTGTGTGTGTCCTGTAGTCTATGAAAGATCAGATGGGGTGATGGAGAGGAAAGATTGGCTTGGGTGGCACCGAGAGAGGTCACACCTCACTCTGTAATTTTTCATAGGGGTAAATAGTATTGTTATTTGTTATTGTTATTCTGTTACTGCAACAGAAGTGTGGGAAATTGACACTTATTACTATCATCTTTAAGAATTCACGCACCAGACATTTTAGGCACTATCTGCCTATGAAATGGATATTCATATTTATTACCTTCTGTGAGTACTAGAATTTATACTACTGGTTTTGTCAGTTGACTCTCTGTTGTCATAAACTCCTGGCCAGTACCAGACAAAAGGAAAGAGGCGGGTGCAACAATAGCAATATATAAAGTAATATTTTTATAGTACTTCTCATTTTGTATATTATTTTCATACTCATCCTGTTTATATAGCCTATGAGATAGAGTTGGTTAACAAAACTCCATTTTACTGAAGAAGGAACTAAACAAACACTGAGATTGAGCAGTACGTGGAACATAGTACAATATACATTCAGTAAATATTAAAAAAGGGATAAATGGATGAGATTTTCAAGAAGCCATGTCTTATTCACTTTTGTATTCTCCAGACCCAGAGGTAAGTCTAGCAACAGTAAGCCCACAAATGTGAGTTAGAGAGGTCGAGTGACTCGCTCAGGGACAGGAATTCATCACATATTTTTAGGGAATCTCCTATTTTGCCAGACTTTGTGAATACGATGGTTAAAAAGACTGGCAAGAATTCTGTTCTCATGGAGCTTAAATTGTAATGAAGGTAGAAAATAAACAGGTAAACAATATGTGAACAAAGAAATTTTGGATAATGGTGAGTGCAGTGAAGAAGTAAAACAGTGTGAGGTGAGAGGACCTCAGGGAGGGGTTACTTGAGATTGATTGGTTAGGGAAGGCCTCCCTGAAGAGCTGGCATTTGTGATGAGACCTCAATGATATAAAATAGCCAGCCATGGAAATATTTGGGACCAGAGCAATGCAGGTAAAGGAAACTTCAACTACAGAAGCCCAAGGTAGGAAAGAACTTGACTCTTTCAAAGAACACCATAAAGAATGCTGTAGCTGGGATGTAGAGAAAGTGAGACAAGATGAGCTTGGAGAGATAGGTAGGAGCCAAAGCATAGGTAGGGGCCAAAGGGCTTTGAATCGGCCATGGGGCTCTACCCATGGGACAAGTTAGGAATTTATTTAAAGTATGATAAGAAACCAGTAGGGGGTTTTTTGGAAGGGAGTAATATAATCTGATTTATTGTATAAAGGTTTGTTCCACCTGTTACATGGTGAATGGGTCATAGGGGATGGGAAGCAATATTAAGAGCAGAAGACCCTTATGGTAATCCAGGAAGGAATGAACATAGTTTTGGCTAAAGTGGTATAAACATGGATGAATGTGAGATATATTTGGTGGCAGAGCCTACAGACTTGGTGATGTTTTAAATATAAGGGTGAGAAAAAGAAGCTCCTAGTGGATGGTTTTGCCATTTACCAAATGGAAAAGACTAGAGAAGAAAATGTGTAGAGGGAGGACTGTTTGTGTTTTGCTCACCTTATGTTTGGTCTGCTTATTGAAAATCTAAAGTAAGTTCTGAGTCTTGAGTTCTGTGTCTGGAGCCAAAGATATAAAGTTGAGAGACATCAGGATGTAGATGAAACTACCTAGGGATAGTGTGTTCATAGAGAGCATTCCAATGATTAGAGGTAAAGCAGAGGAAAAGAAGCAAGCAGAGGAGATGGAGAAAGAGTAGCCAGTGAAGTAGGAAGAAAGTCCGAAGTGTGTGGTGACTTAAAAAGCCAAGACTACAAAGCATGGCCAGTGGTACTGAAATGTGATGAGAGATGAGGTAAAATAAAGAAATCTGACTTGAATTTTGACAAGCATAATGAAGAGTAAATGTGATGTGAAGAAATGGACATAAACTGTAGACATCTCAAGATATTTCACTATGAAGAAGAACTAGAAATGGAGGTTATAGAAGAATATATGGGGTCGAAGTAGGATTCTTAAAGATGGGGATACTTAAATATGTTTTTAGCCTAATGGGAATGACCCAGTATAGAGGGGGAAAAATATAGTCTAAGAGAGAAAATGTATATCTTAGGAGTGGAGTCTTTGAGAAAGTGAGAGGGGATGGGATCCAGGGAATATGTAGAAATATTGGCTTAGGAACATGAACATAAAATTTATAGTAATGGGAAGAAAGAGAGTATAGGTAGAGATGCAGATACATGAGTAGATTCAGTGATCAGAAGATGAGAGAGTTTCTGCCTGAAGTTAATTCTCTTTTTCTCAATGAGCATAAAGAAAGTATGAGGCAGGATCAGTAGAAGAGAGGTGGAATGTTTGGGTAAGAGGTTTAAGGGGTGAAGAAAAGACATAAAATAGTCATTTCGAAGATAGAAGGCAGTCATACTTGTCTTAGTCCATTAAGGCTGCTATAACCAATAGAAAAAAACATAGTCTGGGTGTCTTATAAACAGATTTTTTTTCTCACAGTTCTAGAGGCTGTGAAGTCCAATATCAAGGTGGCAGCAGATTCAGTTTCTGGTGAGGGCCCAGTTCTTGGTTTATAGATGGCCAAAAGAGGCAAGAGAGCTCTCCAGGTCTCATATAAGGACACTAATCCCATTCGTGAGTGCTCTGCCCTCATGAACTAGTCACCTACCAAAGGCCCACCTTCTAATACCATCACATTGGGGGTTAAGATTTCCACATATGGAATTTGAGGAGATACAAATATTCAGTCTATAGCAACACTAGAGAAACATAGTAGCATAGCTGGGCAGAATTGAGTGGCCATTTCATATTTGTGGCCTTGTGAGTGAGTGGCTGAGATAGGGTGGAAAAAAGATCATAGGAGCCAAGGAGATCAAGGAACTGAAAGACCAGAGTGGTGGGTGGGTAGACTACCTGGGTATTAGTGGTTAAGTTAGTAGCTAAACTAGTCCTTGAACCCAGATACCCTGACTTTCCAGCTCAACGGGTTACTATTTTACTGAGAAATGGTTCAGATCATTACTCTTTTGTGCCACCTACCCTTCCCGTTAACATTTTTAAAAAAATTGTGGCCTGATGGTTTTTGGCCAATACATCTAAATTCTAGACTTTCATAGGCTGGTGTTTCTGACTCTCTTGTTCCTTTAATATTTAGTTGTTAAATATTTTGGCTGTTTATCTGTGTGTGTGTGTGTGTGTTTTGTTTTTGTTTTAACTCAGATTTTTTGAGATATAATTCACATACCATACCATACATACCAAATTCACCTATTTAAAGGACACAGTTCAGTGTTTTCGGTGTATTCACAGGTATATATAACCATCACTACAGTTTTAGAATATTTTCATCACCTCAAAAAGAAACCCCATACCTTGGAGCTAACACCCTTATGTCCTCCCCACCCCTTACCCTAAGCAACCACTAATCTACTTTCTGTCTCTATAGATTTCCTTATACTGTACTTTCACATAAATGGAAGCATATAGTATGTGATCTTTTGTGATTGACTTTTTTCACTTAGCATTATGTTTTCAAGGTTTATCATAGCATGTATCAGTACTTCATTCTTTTTATGGCTGAATAATATTCCATTGTATGGATATACCACATTTTGCTTATCCATTCATCCGTTGATGAATATTTGGGTTGTTTCCACCTTTTGGCTATTATGAATAATGCTACTATAAATATTTGTGTACAAATTTCTGTGTGGACATATGTTTTTTTGAGAATATACCTAAGAGTAGAATTGCTGGGTCATATGGTAGCTATGTTAAATCATTTGAGAAACTGCCAGCCTGTTTTCCAAAGTGGCTGTACCATGTTACATTATCACTAGCAGTATATGAGGGTTCCATTTCTCCAAATCCTTGTCAACACTTGTTATCTGACTTTTTTTTTAAGTGAGGTATAGTTGATATACAATATTATATAAGCTTCAGGTGTACAACATAGTGATTCACAATTTTTAAAGGTTATACTCTATTTATAGCTATTGTAAAATATTGGCTATATTCCCTGTGCAGTACAATATATTTTTGTAGCTTATTTATTTTATACATAGTAGTTTGTACCTCTTAATCTCTCACACCTATATTGGCCCCCCTTCCCTCTCGCCACTGGTAACCACTAGTTTGTTCTCTATATCTGTGAGTCTGCCTCTTTTTTGTTATATTCACTAGCTTGCTTTATTTTTTAGATTCCACATATAAGTGAAATCATACAGTAGTTGTCTTTTTGTTTTTGTTTTTTTAAACATTTTCATGAGTACGTGTTTATTAGAGTACAAAAGCCTACCTTTTAAATAGTAAAGGGAAGGTGAAGGATGAGATTTGGAACTTCTGTTGCCTATAGAGCTGGGATGACAAGTAACAGGGAGACCTGATCTGTAGTCACCCTAATAACAATAATAATAATTGCATTTGGATACCCCTTTATATTTTATGTTATGCTTTTATTTTCTCTTATCTCATTTGATTTTGTAGCTACCTTTTTCAGATGAGAAAACTGAGGCTTAGAGAGGTTAAGTGTCTTAACTAAGGACACATACCTAGAAAGTGGCAGAATTACTCACCATGGTGTTCTGACAATAAGTCCCATATCTTTCACTATAGTAGTTTGCCTCTTCACTTTTTACACTCCATTATATCCAAAGTGATAACAAAGAAAAGCTCTGCTAAGTAGAAAGTAATGGCTGGCTGGAGTCCACTTACAATGTGAAAACGTTTTGTATGTGTTTAAAATCCAACAGTTAATGGGATTAGATATTTATCTACCATCTATTGTGTTAGGTAATGCAAAGAACCCAGAAATGATTATGAAATCAGCACTGATTCAATCTACCAGGAAAATAAACGGAAATGCGAGTCACTGAGAAGCATTTCTTGGACCCCATGTACCATATGTGCTTTCACAATACCCTGTACTGACTAAATTCTATATAAAGAATATAGTACCAGTTACACAGTGCACTCTCAATTAATATTTGTCAAGTAAAAGAATGATGGTAGTTAAACAAGCACTTACCATACTGGGGTGGATGCTGCAATGAGAATGCATACTGAAGGGAGCTTCTACAAGAATGACTTCTTAAACTGTGTAGAATTAGCTGGGAAAAAAGCAGGGGTGTCGGGTGAGGAGGCAACATACAGAATGTATAAAGTCTTGGGGATGTGAGGCATGACAAGTTTGAAGAACCACAGTTTAGTACAGTTGAAGTTTAGAATGCCAAGTGAAGAATGAGGAGATACACAAGGACAAGGTTAGCCCTTATAACAGAGGGCTCTGTAAGCTGAGTTTGAAGAGTTTGGATATTTCTCTTATATGGGATGCCATTGAAGAATATTAAGCAGGAACTTGCTGTAATCACTGTACATTTTAGAAGATTACTCTGCATTATGGAAATTACAGGGGGGAGGACCAAGGCTGGAAGTGGGGAAAACAGTTGGAAAGACCATTATAGTGTTTAGAGGGAAAGGTGCTTATGGCCTGGACCGGGATAGTGGCAATTTATATGGAGAAAAGTGGGCAAAATTTTTTAATATTTAGGAGCTTGTGTTATCATGATTTAGTAACTCACCAGATGTCAGCAGGAAAGGAAAAGTGGGGAGAAGGAATGACTCCTCAGTTTCTAATCTGAGCAACTAGGTAGATGGTAGCTTCATTCTCTGAGGTAGGAAATTCTCTGAAGAAGGAATAGATTTGGTGGGGAAAGGTCTTGGGTTCAGTTGGACATACATTGAGCTTAGCTTAAGATGCTTATAAAGGTGATCAAGTAAAGATATTCAATATTTAGGTAAATATACTAGTTAGAATCTCAAGAGGTCTTCTCTAGGCCAGGCTCATCAGCTTATTGGTCATTGGGAGTAAAATAAGTATCTTAAAAAATATAGAGAGAGAGTGACAAGAAAAAAGGGCAGAAGGCAGAATCCCGAGGAACCTCAACATTTAAGGGACAGATAAAGGAAAAGAAGCTTGTAAAGAAGGCCAAAGATAGACAACTAGAGAGGGAGAAGGAAGGTAGAGCAAGTGACACAATGATGTGAGAATTCAGACGGGAAGATGACTTCCAGTTTTGGGTATACCTTGCAGGAAGCTTTTCCTGGAATACCCTTAAGCAACAGATATAACTTGCAAAGAAGAGATGCAGTGGGAAGGTATTCCAAGCAAATAAGAGAAAGCAAATAATGCATAGGAGAGCAGTTAACAGTTTAATTTGACTGAAATACAGGGTCAAGAGAGCTACAGAGGAAGCTGACAAGATGGTTTGATGCCATGTTGTGGAAAACCCTGGATTCTGGACAAGTTGTTAGTAACTTTATTCTATGGGTGAGAAAAGCCATTGTGTTTGGTACTAAGAAAAAGACAAGAATATAAAACATGCTCCAAATCGTGGAATACCTTACCATTTTATTGTGGAAACAAAATCTAGGCACCTGAAAAGAATAAAAATTCAAGATAATATCTGATTAATGAGAACAAACACTAAATACTATAGTAATTTTAATAGTGGCAGAGTCCATTTGAATTGGAGTAGTAGTGTCCAGATTTGTATTGTCCTAATTAAATAGTAATGTCAGCTGGTCATTGTCTTAAAAAAAAATGCTCTAGATTCAATGCTCTTTATAAAGAGTATTCCAGTGGACGTAACTCTCAAATTCATTTGTTCAGAAAGAATTATACTCTTGTTGTTACTTGATGATCTTTGACATAAACTCAAAAAGACTTCTGTCTGAAAGGCAGCAATAGTTCCAAAGATTCTAAAGGAATACATACTCACAAACCCAGACGTTGACATACATGCTTTACCTAACTCTCATTTAACAAATATATGTTAAATGGCTATTATGTGTCAGTGATGTATAGTGGCTAAGGGCATGGACTACATATTGAAACACACCCGAACTCAACTCCCGGTTCTGCCACTCTCAATGGAAGGAAAAAAGTTGCAGTCTCCCTTAGAATAGTTAATATTTAAATCTTGTATGCATTATGATTTTTTGAAGACATTTTCAGCTATTATGTATCCAATTGTTAATGCAACTGTCAAATTTAATTCATATTTCTTACATCTATAGGGAGGAGAGATGAGGAATGATTTCAGGTATTAGCTAAGTCACAAAGTGAATCGTCCACATTTAGAAGACTAAGAATTGGTCATAAACTTTTGCTGAATGATATGTAGCATGTAGTCACTAGATGTCACTATTGTTGAACATTGCTGCAAAAGAGTAAATCCAAAGTACAGTATACACTACAAGAACACACACCTGGGGAAAGACAAGAAGTTGTTTCTATTAAGTGATATATACATACATGATATTTATGTAAAATGTGAAATTCCCAAGCAGTGTGTATCGGTATTCTGTCACCCTGTTTGTTTTACAGTGGGTCCGTAAGGGAATAGAAGCAGAGCCTTAAAGCTGATAAAGGCATTAGATCATCTAACATCCTTCCTCCCTACCCCATTTTATAGGTTTGGAATTGAGGTACTGGATGGTGAAGTGACAAGAAATTTACTCAATATTATGTAGCAGATTAAAAGCATAGAGCTTAGATTGCCCAGCTCTTCTATAATACAGACTGTGTCCATTATTTATATGTGCAATCAAAGAGACATTCTAATAAAAACGGGTGAAAACAGAACCTCTAAATCAATCAAAATTTTCCATGACTTTAAAAGCAAAGCTTAGCAATATGGTGATAGTACATACTTGTAATAAAAATTATCAGTTGAATACCATAGCTTTTGCTATGAACTGTACAAACATCTCACTTGATCCCCTAATAGCAAGATATGTAGTATGTATGTATTTATACTCTGCCTCATTCCAAAAAGGATTTTAAGAGGCTTATTTCAATAAATAGAGCATAAAATCTTATTTAAATACTGAGGTGGTCATAAATGTAAGATACTGGAATAAAAATCACAATGAAGTCTTCCTTTTGTTAATATACAAAAAGCATGATGTCCAGTAAACTCAAATTTGGATAACTATTCTGCTTTCTCCAGCTGTGAGCACAAAGTAAGAAAAGTAGATAGTACTATACCCATTAAAAGATGACAGGAGATTGTAATTTACCCAAGATCATACAAGTAGTATATTTCTGATTTCAAAGCCCTCACTCCTTCCCTTATGCCAGCTATCTAGACATATAATGAGAGGACTCCTGTTATCAAAGCAAACTTGGGTCTGCTCACCTGACGTGTAGTAAAGCCAATCTATTGACACAGTGTTGTGGTGAAAGAAAGTACAAAGTTTACTGCAAGGCACCAAGCAAGGAGAACAGGCAGCTAATGCTCAAGAGACTCAAATTCCTTGATGGCTTTCAGGGAAGGGTTTTTAAAGGCAAGGTGAGGGAAGGGTCAACGGGTGCATAGTCAGCTCATGTACATCCTTCTGATTGGTTGGTGGTGAGGTAACAGGGTGGTATTTTGGGAGTCAGCATCATCAACCTTCTGGTTCCAACCGTCTGGGGTCTACGAGCTTGTGGGCAGCATGCCATTAACTTCTTCCACCTGGTGGGGCCTTTAGTATCTGCAAAACAACTCAAGGATATGGCTCAGAATATTATCTATAGCCTTTGATGAGGAACTAAGGGTCCTTGACTTTGTTTTATGGCTAAACTATGATTATTTTGTCTTGCTTGGCTGTTTTCCTCTGTTTCTGCATTTTCTCACTTCTCTGATTAAATATGCTCTTTGGAACTCGGGGAAGGCCTAGGAGGCTAAAGCTTTTCTACAAACAAGAAGTAGGGGGTGGTCTGCCTCTGGGAAGGCCCTGCAGGGTCCTGCTTGGTTTCACTCCTAACAGAATACATTCACTGTAACCATTAGACACTTGGATTACCACAGTTACTCCTGAATTACACAGGGAGGCTTTTGCTTATATCAAGTATATTTAAAGTAATTGTATAGAGCTGTTAACAAGATGTTTTTCTATCAAGAAATTGAATCCCCAAAAAACCAATTCTTAAGAGAAAGATAAAATTTGTTAGTTTAATTTAATCTACATTTTAAATTACAAAATTTATATTATGTTAAGGAAATAGGCATTTTAAAAATTAGTCAGATAGGAGAGAAAGAGGTGTCCAGGGAGAGCGAGAAGTCCAAAGGAAAATAAAGATAAGGAGATATCTAGAGCAAAGAAGAAAGCAGACAGGCACAATATTAAAAAGGGGGGAAAGGGGCAGTGGGGAGAGGGCTAAGGCCCATGTATTCTGCCTAGTCTGCTTCTAATCCCTACGTTACTCAAGTATTTGGTTTTTCCTCTTCAACTTCCCCCATTAAAGTTATGCCCCAAATCTATCCTAGTCAGAGTCCTAATTCTTCAAAACTTCCACTCTTTAAGTTTTTGTTCTATAGAGCAGAACTGTTTTCTAAGTTATCCTGTTAATTTCTTATCTGTCTTTACAGCATAATCATTAAGGATCTTACTCATTTTATAATTTGTTTCCTTTTTCTTAATGTATTTGAAACGCTTATGCTAGATGTTAGAATCTCTTACTTTTCTATCAAAGATGCCCTTCTTGTTAACCATGCAGAATGTTTTTGTTTTTGTTGTCATTTTGAGTATCTGGCGTTTTTTTATTCTCAGTTTATTCCACAAATATTTATTGAGTGCCTGCCATTTGCTAGGTACTGTGTAGATCAAGGGTAAAAAGAAAAAAAAAAACAAAAAAAAAACACATATAGTCCCTGCTATCCTGAAGTGCACAGGGTTCCAGTTCCATCCAAGTTAGAATAAACCCACTACAAAATCTTTTTCACTGCTCACAACCCAAAACTCTGGATAAGATGCAAACAGCAACTACCTGAGGACTCAGAAAAGTAAACAAAAGCAGGTAGATTGTGAAGGAGAGTCAAAATGATGAGGGTGAGTTTCTCTTGCTCCTGTGGCTTTAACCTGAAGGTAGGCCCCAGTCATTCAGCCATGCAAGGCCCACACAGGAGGTCAAAAACTACAATAGAAAACCTATTTTTCTGGCCTGAAGATCTGGGGAAATGAACCCTATAGTCCAAAGCGAGTGTGAGGAATCATTGTTATTGCTGTTGTTTTCCTTTTGCGGCTTTTCCCCAAGGGCTGGCACTGTTTATGGAATTATGGACAGCTAAAACTCAGAGAAAAGCCGCATCTTCTGACTAGAGAAACCACAGAAAGAGACCTTGAGAGAAATAGAGTTGGGAGGAGGTGTGGATTCAGGAAAGGAGAAGGCTGAAGAATGGGGTTCCTTAATTCTGTGCATTAACCCAACCAAGGGTCTTGGGTCACCTCCAGCTATGCATGCATGAGACAGGCCCAAAGCAGCATCACAATGGCTTTAAAAACTGAAGTAATATTAAGAAACAAAACAAAACAAAACAAAACACTGCCCAAGCCACTAACCCCCTGAGTGGCTTCATGGGACAAACCAAAGGCAGCATAACAAAGGCTTTGGAAACAACTGAGATTGGAACCAATGGCCACAGAAACTAAGAGAGAGCTTATGATCTACACCCACTCAAGTTGATTGCCTGCTAAAACAAACAAAAAATAAATATTCCTCAGAGGATTTTAGCAGGACCCAGAGTCTATGCAACAAAATATCCATGATATACTCCGGAAGTACTTGACATATGAAGAACCAGGAAATGATTGTCTTAAGGGAAAATAAAATCAACAGATGCCAGCCAAAAATGACACAGATGCTGAATTATCAGACAAAGATGTTGAAGCAGCTATGTTTCATGTGGTAAAGATAAGCATAGTCATAATAAATGGAAAGATACTCATTCACGGCAGAAAAATAGAAACAGTAAAAAAGAAGTAAGTAAAAATTTTTGAACTAAAAAGTACGGTATCTGAAATAAAACATTCACTGGGTGGACTCAATAGTAGAATGGAAATGAACTGGGAAAGAATCAATGAACTCGATGATAGATAAATAGAAATCATTCTCACTGAAAAACAGAGTGAAAAAAAGACTGAAAACTAAAATGCACAGAGCCTCAAGGACCTGTGGGACACTATTATGGAGTCTACAGCCTAATGAGACAAACACAGTAAACAGTCACTCTAATCAATACATGACTACAAACTGAGGTAACTGCTCTGAAAAAAATGATCAACATTCTATAAGAACATAAAAAACTGGACCTTACTTAGTCTACGGGCAGCGGTGGTGTCATAAATATTTCTCTGAGGTCCTTGAGCTGAGGGATTAAAAAGGAGTTAACCAAATTAAGGGGAGGTTGGTGGAGAGTATTTCAGTTGGAGGGAAAAGCAAGTATTAAGGCTCTGCAGAAGGAATCTAGCAATTTCAAGGAACTGTAAGAACATCAGAGTGGCCTAGGAATGAAAAAAATGAATGGGGAATGGTATGAAATTAGGCTTGAGAGGGACCCATGGACTACATTTGCAGAATCCTGTAGGATTATCATTGCAGTTAACTGGATGTTTATTCATATGTTGATATCTTAATCCCCAAAATGATAGTATTAGGAGGTGGGACCTTTGGAAGATAATTAGGTCATGATGGTAGAGTCCTTATAAAAGGGATTAGTACCCTTTTAAAAGGGACCCCAGAGAGCTCTCTAGCTGTCTCTTTGTCATATGAGGATACAACGAGAAGTCAGCAGTCTGCAACCCAAAAGAGGGCCTTCACCAACCATGCTGGGATGCATCCAGTTTCCAGAACTGTGAGGAATAAATTTCTGTTGTTTATAAGCTACCCAGTATTTGGTACTTTATTGTAGTCGTTTGAACACAGCCATGTTAAATATTTTTGTCTTTATCCTAAAGCCAGTAAGGAGTATTGGGGCACTCAACCAGTGAACTGAAGTGAGGATTGAGGGCAGAACCTTCATGACCCCCAACTTTTAGCAGTTGATGAGAGAAAATGGGTCTGCAAAGAAGACAGGAAAGGAATAAGAAGAAAGATGGGGGTGGGGTAAGAGAGTGGTTTAATAAGAGTGAAAAGAAGAATGTTTCATCATGTCATATGTTCACTTGTAGATTATTTATGACCTTAAGGAGAATTATTTTGTGGAGTGAAAGGAGTAGAACCTCAAGTGGCAAATATTGATGAGTGAGTGGTTTGTGAGGGAAAGAAGACTGTGGTGAGAACCACCAACTCTGCAAAAAGTTTATTAGTAAAGGGAAGGAGCAGCTGAATGGGGATGTGGGTTTCTAGGAAACTTTTATGAAGATGAGCTCATTTAAACGTCACTGGGAAGGATCTCGTTGAAAGGAAGTGGGAGAGGAGGAATAGTTGATACAGGCAGAGAAGGATCATTGATGATATAAAATTCTTGAGAATACAAGAAGGAATATAGTCCAAAATACAAGTGCTCTGATTGCCTTAGGAGGAAGACATTTCCTTTAATGTAAGAGGGAGAGAAAGATTTGTAATGGAAGTTGGAGGTAAGGTTATCTACTGAGAATGAGGGGTTATATGTGGAGCCACGGTAGTAAATGAATTACCCAAGTATATGTTTAAGACTAAGAAGGATTACAAATTTGGGAGTCAGCTGTTCATGTCTTTGGTGAATAATGGAAAGGGACCAAGATAAGGTCAGTAAATAACAGTGATTGGAAGAGGGAGAAAGCGGTATTGTCAAACTATACAAGCTTCAAAGAGGCAAGGTTTTTTTAAAAGTAATGTATATAAATAGCAGTTGTCAGAAGGAAGTAAGCAAATAAACAGCTATTATGAAAGAGGACTATAGGGGAAGTAGTATGCTTAAGGGAAGGGCTTGGTTTCAGATAGGACACAGAATTTGAGAGAATGCTCTGAAGAGGTTGAGAATATAAGAGGTTGAGAGTTTGATAATTCTAGCAGAAGTTCCAGAGTGCTCAGTGAAAGGGGTTGGAGGGTAAGAGGCACGTAGAGGGATCTTAACACCTTTATAATTGATTTCCAATGAGCTATTTCTAAATAATCTTAGCCTTCTCTGACTTATTATTTACACCCTATTTTCAAGTTTTTTCTAAGACCCTTATTTTTAGTACTTTCTTTTCTAAAATAGACAAACCAAAAAGTTAGATAGATACTTGATAGATTTTCTTTTCGTTTTTAAAAACAGATTTAAGTTATAATGGCCATTTTCTAAATGTTAGCATCTAAACCCTGTGAGAGCTTTGTCTATGTCTGACACAGTGTCTGATATATTATAAGCACTTTATTTTTAAGAGTGTGGGCTCTGGAGACAAACTGCCTGATTTTGGCCCAGCTCCTTTATTTATACCTTTGTGACCTTGGAAAAGTTACCCAGTTGTTACAGGACAGGAAAGCATAGACAATAGGAGTGAACCCAGGGGAAATAATGTATTTCTGATCTGGGAAAAACAAGTGAGGTTATCGTAATTTGTCGGGGGCATCATCTAAGGCAAAATTCCTAGAGAACTATTCCCTAGGAGCCAGAACAAAATGAGGTAAAACTGAGTGTTACAAATCTATCTCAACTGAGCTCAGTCTCTGATTTGCTTAAAGTGATTAGCACTCCCCCCCACCACACATTTCTTTCTGGAAGAAGATAACATTTGGAGACTGTATCATTTCTTATACAGGTCAAGTTTTCAATAAAAGTTATTAGCCATGCTAGCTTTTAGACAATACTTTATGACCACAAACCAAGACAGAAAATTGAAAATAGAAACATGTTCAAAGAGGACCCAGATTTTTGAGTTAGAAGACAAAGATGTTAAGATGACTATGATTTTAAGAACTAAAACTATAAAAGTCTTTGAAGAAAAACTAGGGGGAAAGCTTCATGACTTTGGATTTGGCAATGATTTCTTGAACATTACACCCAAACTACAGGCAAAAAGAAAAAATAGATGAATTGGACAACATCAAAATTAAAAACTTTTGCACATTGAAGGACACTATCAACAGAGTGGAAAGGCAACCCACAGAATGAAAGAAAGTATTTGCAAGCCAGATATCAGATAAGTGATTAATATCCATAGTATTTAAAGAACCCCTACAACTCAACAACAAAAAACAATCTAGTTTTAAAATGGGCAAAGGACTTGAATAGGCATTTCTCCAAAGGAGATATACATGAATGGCCAATAAACACATGAAAAGATTCTCAACATCACTAATCATTAGGGAAATGCAAATCAAAACCACATTGAGATACCATTTCATACCCATTATGATGGCTATTAACAAAAAAAACAAAATAACAGGTGTCAACAAGTATGTGGTGAAATTGGAACCCTTGCGCATCGCTGGTGTGAATATAAAATGGTACAGTCACTGTGGAAAACAGTATGTCAGTTCCTCAAAAAATTAAACGTAGAATTACCATATGATCTAGCAGTTCTCCTTTGTACATACGCAAGAGAATTGAAAGCAGACTTTGAACAGTTATTTGTACATCCATGTTTATAGCAGCATTATTCACAATAGCCCAAAAGGTGAAAACAACCCAAATGTCCATCAACAAATGAAGGGATTAAATTCATAGCTTTTGCCCAGTCCTAAGGTAGAATTCCATGTTTCCATTGCATTCTGGTACTTGGATGTGACCACTGGCTTCAAACTCATCATCTTCCCCTGCCACTGAGCAGTCCTGGCTTCATCTCTCTCTAGTTGTATGACCCTGGGAAAGCTACTGACCCTCCAATCCTCAGAGTCCTCATCTGTTCAATGGGGGGAGGGCGTGGTGATATGAGGAAAGCAGACATATCATGTGTGTAGTACCTATCTCGGGGTCTGGTACATTGTAAGCACTAAATATATGATTGTACTTATTCATTCAGCATCTATTCATTCATCAGCACTGGTTTTAATTAATTCCACAATAGGATGCATGGATGTAGTCCTAACCCACTACTTGCAGGCTAATATTCCAGGAAAACGATCATCTCCCACTAAATCGAGTAAATAAGATGCTACGGTATGGCTGTTTCCTTTGCATTTTATGTTGGTGTATTGCCATCTAGTGGACAATGCACAGGTTACAAGCAAAAGAGGAAAAGGGCACACAGAGAAAGGCGATAATCCTAAAAGAAATGTTTACCATGCAGATTGCTCCATAGCGTTGTTGGATTTCAACAACTATCTGAAAAACATAAATAACAAGATGTGTTCTGAGTATAAAATAAATTGTAAATGAACACTATAGTATGTTGCCAGCTTATAATCTTACAGTCTCTAACTTGTTCTAAGCAAAATAAAAGATTCAGCATTCTTTCCTGCAACTGACTGCTTTTCTCCATTTGAATTCTCCATGCTACATATTGGATGGGAATCTAAATCATAAGTAAGCCACTCAACCAGGGGTTAGACCTCCTGACTTCTCTACCTTTAACTAGCTAAGCAACTCTGTTTTCCTTTCTGAGTATGTTACCATTATGGAGTGCTTACCATATGCTTGGGACTATGCTGAATATTTTATTTGGATTATCTCACTTAATCATTAAATTATTAATATTGAACCACTAAAAAAAAAAGACAAATGAAGTGGTAAACAAAATATGGTATATACATACAATGGAATATTATTCAGCCCTAAAATGGAAGGAAATTCTGATACATGTTACAACATGGATGAATTTTGGAGACATTATACTAAGTGAAATAAGCCAGATGCAAAAGGACAAATATTGTATGATTCCATTTATATGAGGTACCTGGGGTAGTCAAATCGTACAGACAGAAGGTAGAATGGTGGTTACCAGGGGGTTTCCGGAGGGGAGAATAGGGAGTTATTGTTTAATGGATACAGAGTTTCAGTTTGGGATGATAAAAAAGTTCTGGAGATGGACAGTGGTGATGATAGCTTAACAATGTGAATGCACTTAATACCACTGAAATGCACACTTTAAAGTGGTGAATTTTATGTCATGCATCTTTTATCAAAATAAAAATTTTTTTTAGTAACTATAATTAATATCAGTCAAAGAGAGGGAAAATGTATTATCTTCAAAGGAGTCATGGTAAGAATGATAATTAAATTCTTAACAGAAATTATGGGAGCCAGAATGCAATGGAACATTTTTTAAATGCTTACAGAAAATAACTTCTAGCCTAGAATTCTGTATCCAGTGAGAATACCCTTCAAAAGTGAAGGTGAAATTAGCACATTTCAGACAAATAAATAATGAAAGGGTTTATTGTCAACAGATCTATAGTAAAAGAAATACTGAAAACAGACGATACCAAGGTCATCAAGTATATTGAGCAACTATAAAGACAGGTTACAACCAGTGCAGTAAAGAAAGAAAAGGAGATTAAATGCATAAATAAAACTTGTATACTTACTTGTATACTTAGAAAATCCAAAAGAATCTACAGACTATTAGAATAAAGTGAACTTATTAAGGCCTGCATATAAAATAAATAAACAAAAATTACTTGTATTTCTGTATATCAGCAATAACAAATAATGAATTTTTTAAATGATACTATTTTGGTAACATCCAAAAAAGTATCAATGCCTAGAAATAAGCCTACCTAGAAATAAGCATAATGAAAGATGTGCAAGACCTCTAAATTCAGTTTAGAGGTCTACAAAACGTTATTAAAATAAAGAAAATCTCAATAAGTGGAAGGATATACAATGTTGAAGGATTGACATACTATTAAGATATCAAGTTCTCCCCAAATTGATCTGTAGATTCAGTACAATTTCAGACAAACTTCCAGCAGGTTTTGTGTGTGTGTGTGTGTGTGTGTGTGTGTGTGTGTGTGTGTTTGTGAATTGACAACTTGATTCTAAAATTCATATGGCAATACAAAAAGCCAAAGAGTCAGTCCAACTCTATCAACACCTATTATATAAGCACTAATGTAGTGTTGGCATAAGGATAGAAAAATAGGCCAGTGGACCAGAACAGAATCCAAAAATAAATTCACATATATGTGGTCACCTTATTTACAACAAAGGTGACCCTGAAGTGCAATGGGTAAAGGATGGTCTTTTTAAATTAATGGTGCTGAGTCAATTAGATATCGTATGGGAAAAAAATCAATTTTTATCTTTTTCTCACACTATACATAAAAATCAATTCCAGATGGATAATAGACTTAAATGTAAAAGGCAAAACACTAATGCTTCCAGAAGAATATGTAAAGAGATATCTTTATGATCTCAGGGTTGGCAAAGATTTCTAAAACAATAAAAACTCCAGCCATAAAAGAAGAAAAGAACAAATTGGACTAAATTAAAATAAAAACTTCTGTTCATTCAGAGACATCATCAGAGTGAAAATGCAAGCCACAGAGTAGGAGATGATATTGGCTATTTATATATTCAAGAAAAGATCCATTCTAGAATAGATAACTCCCAACAAATCAATTAGAAAAATTCAGCCAGTACATTTTTTTTAATGGGCAAGAGAGTTAAACAGATACTTTACTAAAAAAGATATTTAAATGGCCAATAAATATATGAAATATATTAGTCATCAAGAAAATGCAACTTAAATCCATAATGCAGTATCACCAGAATAACTAAAAGGAAAAAGATAGATGATACCAAGGTTAATAAGGATTTGAATAATACTAAAGAGTATTTGGTTCAAATTCCAACTATGCTACTTGCCAGCTGTGTGACTTTGGGAAAATTACTTAAAATTCCTGGGTCTCAGTTTCAACATCTGTAAAATAAGGATAATAGTAGTAAATAATTCATAGAGTTGTGAGAATCGAATGAGATAATTCATGTTAAGTGTTTAACAGTCCAAGTTGTGTCAGCTGTTATTATATCATTTAATCCTCACAATAACCAATAAATTAAGCAATATTATATCATTATCTTACAGATAAGGAAATTGAGGCCTAGGGAAGTAAATCACTTCTATCTCAGCTTCAAAGTTCTTGCTTTTAGTTACTATGCATACCACCTACCAATTCCACTTTTGGCAAATACGTAAAGAGAGTTTTGAGTAATTGCCAGTCACAAATATTGCTTGACCCAGTATCAAGCTTCTCTTATAGCTCCTAACCTATTAAATTTATATTCAGACCCCTTATCTAGGTTTTCAAGCTCTAATGCACTGTTTGCTCCCCTGGATCCCAAGTCCTGCCATCCTAATCATGACATAGTTGCAGATCTTAAAATATGCTGCCTGGTTTCTTGATATCTCTCCTTGTATGATTCTTTTTTTTTTTTTAATTTATTTATTTATGGCTGTGTTGGGTCTTCGTTTCTGTGCGAGGGCTTTCTCTAGTTGCGGCGAGCGGGGGCCACTCTTCATCGCGGTGCGTGGGCCTCTCACTATCGCGGCCTCTCTTGTTGCGGAGCACAGGCTCCAGACACGCAGGCTCAGTAGTTGTGGCTCACAGGCTCTAGAGTGCAGGCTCAGTAGCTGTGGCTCACGGGCTTAGTTGCTCCGTGGCATGTGGGATCTTCCCAGACCAGGGCTCGAACCCACGTCCCCTGCATTGGCAGGCAGACTCTCAACCGCTGCGCCACCAGGGAAGCCCTCTCCTTGTGTGATTCTTGATGTTATGTTTGCATGCTCCTAGTCCATCTGCCTAGTTATGACTCACAATTTGTCCTCATTCAAGTCGCTGTTGAAATGTCCCCTTGATCACTGTGACATCATGCTGGTTTATTTTCTTCAGTATTTAATTGCAGGCTGAAAATATTGTTTATTGTCTTTCCCTTCACCCCTACAAGAATATAAGCTCCATGAGAGTAGAAACCTATATTCCCGTTTTGTTTTGCTGCTTTTATCTTCAGAGTCCAGAAGAGTAGGCATTCAGAACTTACTGAGTAGGTGAACTTTGTGCCCTGACTCTTGTGTACTGGCGTTCAGATTTTTTAATGGTGCTAACCCTCAGCCTGTCCCTTCAGAACCTGACACAGCTTACGTGATTCACCCACATTCCTTGTTCATAGGGCTTACTAACACTTAGCTTCTGGTCTAACAGCTAACAGGTAGTCATTCTAATAATTCTGATATTCCCTTTAACTAAAATGGAGTTTTACTTTAAAAGGACTTAGAGATCTAATTTTTTCATCAAATTTTGAAAAATAAATGTTATTTTCTGTTTTAATATCATAAGTTCAGTTATGATTCCTTATAGGATTTTACACACTAATATTTTACTTCGTAAAGTGAGACAATATATGTAAGCACCCAGCATATGGTAGGTACTCAGATATTAATGTTACTTTTCATTAAAAACTTTCATTATTAAAATTGCTTGCCTTTTTAAAAAATATAGATACTTGAAACACATTATTATCAAGTACTTAAAAATTAAAACTTGAATCTTTAATTTTGTCCTCAACAGTAACTCAAGAATTGAAAGATATTTTTAAGGCAAAGATACTCTTCCTCTACTCAAAGGCAGCAAAGATCACAGAGAAGGTAGAAACAACAGATATTTTAAAATAAATGTTTCCAGAACTAATTCTCCTCTTGATATGGTTCTAGTTCACTGTTTTTTTCCTAGTTCATTCTTCTTCAAAATAAAACCTATTTTATTTTACTTAAGTGTTGGACCCACAGACCTTTCTTTTTTTTTTTTTTTTAATTTTATTTATTTATTTATTTATGGCTGTGTTGTGTCTTCATTTCTGTGCGAGGGCTTTCTCTAGTTGCGGCAAGTGGGGGCCACTCTTCATCGCGGTGCGCGGGCCTCTCACTATCGTGGCCTCTCTTGTTGCGGAGCGCAGGCTCAGTAATTGTGGCTCACGGGCCTAGTTGCTCCGCGGCATGTGGGATCTTCCCAGACCAGGGCTCGAACCCGTGTCCCCTGCATTGGCAGGCGGATTCTCAACCACTGCGCCACCAGGGAAGCCCCCCACAGATCTTTCTAATGGACCATTTATAAAGACAGCATGCTTATAGATGTAGATTTTAATGTAGTTGATCACATTTCATTTTAAATTTTTTTGGAGTCTCTTATGCAGGAGCTGACTGAGTAGAATAAATCAATGATGGAAATTAGCTCAAACATATTATTTCAGTGCATGAAATAAAGAACTAAGTTTTCTGATATATGCTTTTAAGATACGGCCCAGGATTATGAACTACTGAGAAGTATTAAATTGTTTTGTGATAATGATTTTTTAAATTTATGCACATGACTTTGGTTAATAACTTTAAAATGAATATTTGGACTGTTTTTACTATAAAGATATCTGACTTGACTGTGGTGAAACTTTATGCTAAAAAATTATTTAAAAATTAATCCCACTTAACCGTGTTTGTTTTCAGATGGACTTATAGTCCTTTTTTTTTTCTTTCTTTCAAATTACTTTTAAACATTAGCATGTACATCACAGATCCAAAAAATGAACATTTGGAGGATAAAAACATCCAGTCATCTACAACTCCTCAGGTAAAAAATTAAAACTATATTGTAACATATGATGTGAAAACCATCTGATGCTAAAATTTATTTTTAAAGTTTACTTAATAGGTTTTTTTATATGTTTGTTTTAAAAGTGAGAAGTGGTCATTTTATACTATGAAACCATAGAAAATGAATTCATAGCCTATACTTATTGAATGTGAAAGATATCCATGACATATTAAGTAAAAAAGCAGGTTATGGAACACTAGTATATTTACATTTTTATTAATAAATAACACACATACTCTCTCCCTTTCTCAGTCTCCCTCTCTCTTTTACATACACGCACACATTTCTAGATAAATATATATCAATATGGGTATTTAAAAAATAAATGATTCATGCTAAAAAAAAACACAACGAAGTGGTCATTTTAAAATAGCTAGTTTTAATATGTCCCAAGAAATGGGCAAAAGGAATTAAAACATGGAAGGGGTGACCATAGATTATTTTGGAACCGAAGAGGCAGATTTTAGGAATAATGAAAATTTGGCTTACTATTTCTTGCCATGTCCAGAATAAAGTTAGTAGTTTAGAGTACAAGAGGTAAAGAAAAATCTAAATTAATTAAAATGTTGTGCTGTACATTCGAAGGAGACCCAGGTTTTTATTTTTGCAAGTATGTAGAGTAAGTCATTAGACCTTTTGTTGACCTAGTTTTACTAAATAATAATCGCTCATAATTAGAATTATAAATTGTTTATTTTTTAAATAGAGGTTTCTACAGTTCTTAAGGGCCAAAAAAGTCCTTTTTAAAAAATGTTTAAAATATTCACCATTGATTCTAATTACTTTATCTGTAAAGACTTCATCTTACTCTATGTCAATTTATTGTAAATTCTGAAATAATAAAACTTAAAATAATATGGTTTTATTGTATATGACCTTTCACCCACCCTAATCAAAACTCACCTTTGTGTCTTTACCCTGGACCTTTTGTATAGTGACAGACTTTCCAGAAAAAGGTCTCTATATCAGAACTCCAACAGATTAATCATGATCCGGTTTAAAGAACTTTGATTTTAAAGAGCTACATAATTCGTTTACATCAGCTGCTGTGGTGCGTCTGTCTCCCGAGTCATTAAATGCTTCCTCTTCCTTTCCTTAATCTGTCCAAGCTCTCTAGCCTTTGTTACCATTTCTTGTGACAATGTGATGTTCTCTCTCCACTGCACTCAAAAATATTATCAATACACTCAAAGCGTTGGCCTGCATGTCCACACACGTACATGCATATGCACACACACATGCATCATGATAACAGCAAGGATGTTTGAATATCGCTATTCCATGGTTAACTATTCTGTTCTGTTTCTTTTTAATCTTTTGTTTTGGTTTGGTTTTTACCTTGGGAGAAGCCTTTCAATATTCTCACAAACTAAAGGTGTCTTTTTTCCCCCTAAATCAGCAGTTTCATTATTAGACTAACTACCATTAAATACTGGAAGATTGAGGTATACCCATAAACCATCTAAATATGTTATCTATAAATAGTAGTGGAAAAAGCATGAACCTTGAAGTTCTGAAAGCTTGATCTGTTTTTTCTCATTTTTCTTTGTTATATAATTTTTCAAATGAAATGAATCCAACTATATTTCACCTCCTTTCCAATTTAGTTGCATTTTAATTCTACAAAAGTTTTGTTGAATGATCTTTGGGAGTTAGACTAAGTAGGGACAGTTTTAATTATTCTGCCTGCACTATAGGCACACTTATTCAGTATACATAAATCACAAATGAATATGTCAGGGAGGCAGATCTACAAAAGGCTAAATCAGGGTGCCCTACAAAATACGCTGTTGTTACCTCCTCAAATACCTATTGATATAGAGCATGAATATTCTTTTGTAAGTATAATTCTCCATGTTCACAGTAATAATATGAATTTAATTACGAGATTTGGTTGTCTCTTACATTCATAAAATTGTACAAGTCTATTTCTTAAAAGACTTTCTTGTTTTTACTTCAGATCCTCAAAGCTAGTGATACTAATGAACATGAAGAAACTAAGGAAACTGTCTTGGCAAAAACAGAGGAAACAAAACCACAGATGGAAAAGAAGGGTTCTTGTCCTCCACAAGGAACACTGAATAAAGCTATTACAAATGGTATGTGAAATAAGATATGTAAATGGATAGAAAATGAGAAATATATTTGACAAATATTAAAATACAAGCCAACAAAGACACTGCTTAATCTATACACTCCAGATCAGATGAGCAGCCCTATTTACAAGCAATATGTGGACAAAGAGGAAATAGTTCCTTAAATCTGTCAAAAATAATAATTGCTTAACAGATCTATATTTTAATGTTTTTTCATGACTTTTTATGTTAAATTTTGGAAATTAGAAACAGAATGATAGAAAGATTTTTATTTAAAACCTACTTTTGACATTTAGTTTTAAGTAGCTAGAAGTATCATTATACTTTTGCCAATATTAAGGTTCTTATTTAAATTAAGCCCCAAATTTTAGGCTGTCTTAAAGAGTTGTGTAGAACTTGCTTTCCCACTAAAATTTTAAAGCATCTCATTGTCACCAAATATTTATAGAAGGTTTTTTTTCCCCTAGATTTCTATATGATTAAACTTGAGAGAGAGTGTTTGACCTCTAGAAGTACAGATCTCACAGAGAATAAAAATTAGATTAAAATATGATGAAGGATTAGTATTTGAAGTTTACATTGTTTTTCTTTGCTGCTTGCTAACTTTAAACTTTGAAAATTTTATTAATTGATGTAGTAAATTCATTTAGCAAAGGTTGCTTTTTAATTAAAATCAGTATTTTTAAGGCTCTGAATCTAAAGTAAACTTGAACATCTACCCATGTAAGTGACTGGACTCCTTTGTAAATATAACTTCTGCACATAGGTCTCACATACACATCCCCTTGACCTTATTTAGGGGGCAGTTTCTATACAGCAGATGTTAGAAGTAGGGCCGGTGCATGTGGAAGAGAGGGAAATGTATTGGTCACCAAAGATTATCCATTGAGGTTGAGGACTGTGGTTTGCTCAGGAACTAGTTGAGGAGTTTTATAACAACAAACTTTGATACTTCTAACTGGTTTCCCCCTTTGTTTTCCTTCATTTTTGATTTTGCAAATTTAGAGAAATTAAGGAGCTTCATGTTTCTATCTTGGGGGTCTATATTCTTGTACTCTCTTTTTCAATCTGTCTCTCTGTCTCTTCCCCTCTCACATACACACCCTATTTTCAAACTAAACAAACTCTTAAAAGAGTGTATACTCTGGATAATAGAAAGAAATAGAGCTGCGGTTTGTCAACAAGTCATGTTTAATTCAACAATCCTGCAGTGTACACAGGTTAAATTAAATAAGAAATCTAAACTTTCAACCACATGTAGAAATCAGTCTCATCACTTTTAATCACACTGTTTATATCTTACTTGGAGGTTGGCTTCCCTAATCGCAAAGAAATGGATACTCTAGGGCAATAAGTTTAGGTTTTAACTTTTTTGTTTCTTTTTAGTTTACTTTGAATAAAGGTACTAACTTATTTCCATTAAGTTATTTTTCCTTTAAATAAGTGAAAGGGAAGCTTTATTATACATCCAACTATGATTTTCAAATAATCTTGGAACCAAATTTCTCCATTAAAATCTTACCACTAGTTTCATAAAGTAAGCAGTCTTGGAAGTTTAGAGCTCAAAAATAATATCCCAGACAATTCCAGTTTCTGGTCCAGCATCATCACTCCATCCTTACAACAAATAAAGAGCTGAACAAACTGAAAAATCACCAACTCTTCATAGTTCCTTCAAAGAAGTGAGGTCACAGGGCAAATTACTGGCCCCCAAATTAGAGACAGGTTGATACAGAGAATCCTAAGTTAGAGCAGAAACCTCTGCGGGAACCAGTAGCGAGGGTAGGAAATTCGTCAGTTAGCTGGAAGCTCAGTGTGGGCAAGTCTGAGAGTTAAAAACTACAGGAGGAGCCCAGTCACGGTGTTGGGGGACATCCTTTTGTGAGTTGTACCTCCAAGAGCCATCTGTCGGGGAGAGAGAAACGGTGACCACCGTGAGATACACCAGAGCATCCTGTTCTTAATAAAACCTGCCCTCAAGAGAAACTGTTTTATCAGAGTATAACCTTTGGGAACTTTATTAGCCTAACCAACTAAGGAGAAGAGAAATACCCAACTCCAGCCCTCTCTAGCCATCCCATACAACCTAAGGGGGTGAAAAAAGAAGAAAGAAAAAAGAAAAAGAACTTGTGAAATTTACAGCCCAGGGCACACAGGCTCACTAAAAGACTGAGGCCTAATCATAGGACTATAGAACTCTTCTTCTCCCCCTACAACTTACCGTCACATTACCATAGGTCCTTTTACCAGAACATCATGTTCCCTTTTAAACAAAAATATATAAAATGTATTAAAAGGCACAAAACACATTTTGAAGAGACAGAGAAAGTATCAGAACCAGACCCAGATATGGCAAGGGAGTTGGAATTATCAGACCATGAATTTAAAACAGCTCTGACTAATACACTAAGGACTCCAATGAAAGGTAGACAACATGTAAGAACAGATGGGTAATGTAAACAGAGAGATGGAAATGCTAGAAATCAAAAACACTGTAACAGAAATGAATGCCTTCAATGAGTTCATTAGGAGACTATGCACAGCTGAGGAAAGAATCTGAGCTTGGGGATTTGTCAACATAAACTTTCAGACCACAATGGACTTAGAAGTATAATTTATTAACAGAAAGGCAGCTAGAAAATCCCAAAATACTTGGAGATTAAACAATATACTTGTAAATAACACATGGGTCAAAAAAGAAACCTCAAGAGACATTTTTAAACATTTTGAATTAAATGAAAATGAAAATACAAGCTATCAAAGTTTGTGAGATGCACTGAAAGCAGTACTTAGAGGGAAAATTATAGCATTGAATGCATATATTAGAAAAGAAGAAAGGTATGAAATCAGTTATCTAAGCTTCCACCTTATGAAACTAGAAAAAGAAGCAAAATAAATTCAAAGTAAGCAAAAGAAAAGAAATAATAAAAGTTAGAGCAGATATCAATAAAATAGAAAACAAGAAATAGAGAAAATCAATGAAACCAAAAGCTTGTTCTTTGAAAAGATCAGTAAAATTGATTGTCTCCAGCTAGGCTAAGAAAAGAGAAAACACAAATCACTAATATCAGAAATGAGAGAGGGAACATCACTACAGATTCCATGGGCATTAAAATGATAATAAAGGAACATCATAAACAACTCTATGTCCACAAATCTGATAATTTAGAAGAAGTGGACCAATTCCTTGAAAGACCCAATCTACCTAAATGCACACAAGAAGAAATAGGTAACCTGAATAAGACTATACCAGTTAAAGAAATTGAATCAACCATTAATAACCTCCCAAAACAGAAAGTATCAGACTCAGATGATTTCACTTGTGAATTCTACTAACTATTTAAGAAAGAAATTATATCAATTTTCTACAATCTCTTCCAGAAGATAGAAGCAGAGGGAAGCTTGCCAACTCATTTTATGAGTCTAGTATTACTTGCATACCAAAACTAAAGACATTAGAAGGGGAAAAAAAAACCCAATATCGCTGATGAACATAGATGCAGAAATTCTCAATTTGTTGTAATTCTCTATATTAGCAAGTAGAACTCAACAACATATAAAAAGAAGTATACTTTACAACCTTGTGGGATTTATCCTTGGTATGCAAGGTTGGTTCACATTTGAAAATGAATTAATGTAATCCATCACATCAACAAGCTAAAGAAGAAAAATCACATGATTATATCAATAGATGCAGGAAGAGCATTTGACAAAATCCAATACTCATTCATGATAAAAACTTCAGCAAATTACAAGTTCTTTGTCAACTTGACAAAGAACATCAATTAAAAATCTATAGCTACCATCAATACTTAATTGTGAGGAAATAGCTTTCCCAGTAAGATCAGGAACAAGAAAATGATGCCCTCTCTCACCACTCCTTTTCAATATTGTGCTGGAAGTCCTAGCTAGTATAGTAAGACAAGAAAAGGGTATAAAAGGCATACAGACTGGGAAAGAAGAAATAAAACTGCCTTTGTTCACAGATGACATGATTGTCTCTGTAGAAAATCCAAATAATCTAGGGAAAAAAATCTCCTGCAACAACTAAAAAGTGAGTATAATAAGGTTACAGGATACAAGGTTAGTATACAAAAGTCAGGTTTTTTTCCTATTTACTAACAATGAACAAATGGAATTTGAAATGAAAAAATATCACCATTTACACTAGTACTCCCCGAAATGAAATACCTTCATATAAATCTAACAAAATATGTACAATATCTACATGAGAAAAACTGCAAAATTCTGAAGAAAGAAATTTAAAAACTAAATAAATGTATAGATTTTCCACGTTCATGGAAGACTCAATATTGTCAAGAAATTAGTTCATCTTAACTCTATCTATAGATTCAATGCAACTCCAATTAAAATCCCCATATGTTGTCTCATGGTGTCGACAAATTCATTCTATAGTTTATATAGATATTGCGAAAGACCAAGAATAACTAACACAATATTGAAGGAGAAAAATTAAAAATTGAAGAACTGACACTACTCCCCTACAAGACTTACTAGAAACCTACAATAATGAAGACAGTATAATTTGGTGAACAGGATGTAAATATATTAATGGAACAGAATAGAGAGCTCAGAAATAGATACACATAAACATAGTCAGCTGACCTTTGACAAAGGAGCAAAGGCAACCCAATGGAAGAAAGGTAGTCTGGTGCTAGATCTACTGGACATACATACACATGCAAAACAAATTAATCTAGATCAGACGTTATGCCCTTCATAAAAATTAACTCAAAGTGGGACATAGACCTAAGCGTAAAATGCAAAACTGTGAAACTCATAGAAGTTAACATAGGAGAAAATCTAGATGACCTTAGTTATGGTGATTACTTTAAAAACAAAACAGAACAGGAAAGGCACAATCCATGAAAGAAATAATTGATTAGCTGAACTTATTTAACATGAAAAACTTCCACCCTGTGAAAGACAATGTCAAGAGAATGAGTACACAAGCCACCAACTGGGAGAAACTATTTACAAAACACACAACTGATAAAGAACTATCCAAAATATACCAAGAACTTCTAAAACTCAACAATAAGAAAACAGACAACCTGATTAAAAATGGGCAAAAGACCTTAAAAGGCACCTCACTGAAGAAAATATACAGATGGCAATTAAGCATATAAAAATGTTCTCAACATCATATGTCATTAGGGAATTGCAAATTAAAACAACAAAGTACCACTGCATATCCATTAGAATGGCCAGAAGTCCCAAACACTGACACCAGATGCTGGTGAGGATATGGAGCAACAGGAACTCTCATTCATTGCTGCTAAAAATACAAAATAGTACAGCCAATTTGGAAGACAGTTTAGCAGTTTCTTACAAAACTAAATGTACTCTAACCATATGATTCAGTAGTCACTCTCCTTGGTATTATTTACACAAATGGGCTAAAACTTTATGCCCACAAAAACCTGCACACAAATGTTTATAGCAGCTTTGTCCATAACTGCCAAAATTTGGGGGTGGGGTTGCTTACACTGTTTGTTGTATCATACTCCTGATTTTTTTCCAAACACTCCATCATCTCATAAAATTTTTGTTGTTAATAGTACTTTATTGAATTATAGTCAACACACCACAGAGTGCACAGATCTTAAGTGTACACAGCTCAATGAATGTAGACAAATGTATATATTTGTCGAAAACCATCGCTCACATCAAGATAACATAGAAAAGTCTTGCAACAGTATGACTTTATTTATCCCTCTTCTGCCCTTGTGCTAGATTTATCATATATTTTACTTCTACATTCTTATTATTTTTGCTTTAAAAAACCAAAAGTCTTTGTTTTAAGTTTTAAAAAAATTCCCTTATATTTGTTCACATGTTTACATTCTCTGGTTCTCTACATTTCTTTCTGGCAATCTGGGATTCCATGTGGGATTCTTTCCCTTCAGCCCAAA
Source organism: Balaenoptera physalus (assembly GCF_965194825.1). Classification (NCBI taxonomy): domain Eukaryota; kingdom Metazoa; phylum Chordata; class Mammalia; order Artiodactyla; family Balaenopteridae; genus Balaenoptera; species Balaenoptera physalus. The sequence continues at coordinate 114,755,110 of NC_138884.1, read as the reverse complement.
AAACTTCCTTTAATGTTTCTTGTTGTGTAATTGTGCTAGTAATTAATTCTCTCAGCTTTTATTTGTCTGAAAATGTCTAATTTGGCCTTTTTAAAAATTGAAGTACATTTGACATATAACAGTTTCAGGTGCATAACATAATGATTTGATATTTGTAAATATTGCAAAATGATTACCACAATAAGTCTATCATTCATGGTTAAAAATTTTTTTCTTGTGATGAGAACTTTTAAGATCTACTCTTAGCAACTTTCAAATATGCAATACAGTGTTCCTAACTATAGTCAGCATGCTGTACATTACCTCCTCATGACTTATTTTGTAACTGGAAGTTTGAACCTTTTGACCCCCTTCACCCATTTACCCACCCTCCTACCCTCTGCCTCTGGCAACCGTCAATCTGTTCTCTACATCCATGAACTTGATTGTTTTTTTTTTTTAATTCCACATATAAGAGAGATTATATGGTATTTGTCTTTCTCTGTCTGACTTATTTCTCTTAGCCTAGTGCCCTCAAGGTCAGTCCATCTATGTTGTAGCAAATGTCAAGGTTTTCCTCCTTTTTTATGGCTGAATAATATTTCATTATATATACGTATATATACTATATATAGTACTATATATATGTATATGTATCTACCATTTTTAATCCATTTATTCATTGATGAACACTTAAGGTGTTTCCATATCTTGGCTGTTGTAAATAATGTTGCTATGAACATGGGGATGCTTACAACTTTTTGAATTAGAGTTTTCTTTGGAAAAATACCCAGAAGTAGAATTACTGGATCATATGGTAGTTCTAGTTTTAATTTTTTAAGGAACCTCCATTCTGTTTTCCATAGTGGCTACATCAATGGCTATACATTCCCACTGACAGTGCATGAGGGTTCCTTTTTCTCCACATCCTTGCCAAAATTTATTACCTGTGGTCTTTTTGACTAGAGCCTTTCTAACAGGTGTGAGGTGTTATCTCATTGGGGTTTTGATTTGCATTTCCCTGATGATTAGTGATGCTGAGCATCTTTTCGTGTACCTGTTTGCCATCTGTATGTCTTCTTTGGAAAAATGCCTGTTCGGATCCTCTGCCCAATTTTTAATCGAATTGTCTGGGTTTTTTTGCTATTGAGTTGTATGAGTTCATTGTATATTATGAACACTAACCACTTATCATATATAAGGTATGCAAATATTTTCCATTTGGTAGGTCGCCTTTTCACTTTGTTGATGGTTTCCTTTGGTGTGCAGAAGCTTTTTAGTTTGATGTAGTCCACACCCCCCGCCCTTTTTTTTTTTTTTTTTTTTTTTTACTTTTGCTGCCTTTGCTTTTGGTGTCAAATCCAAAAATTCATCACCAATACCAACACTTAATACCTATGTTTTCTTCTGAAAGTTTTATGATTTCAGGTCTTATGTTCAAGTCTTTAATCCATTTTGAGTTAATTTTTGTGTATAGTGTAGATAGAGGTCCAGCTTCCTTCTTTTGCATGTGACCGTTCAATTTTCCAAATACCGTTTATTGAAAAGATTGTCCTTTCCCCATTGTATATTCTTGGCTCTTTTGTCATAAATTAATTGACCATATATCAGTTTATTTCTGGGCTCCAGAATGACAAATGACCCAGTGATCTATGTGTCTGTTTTTATGCTAATATCATACTATTTGATTACAATAAGTTTGTAATATAGTTTGAAATCAGCGAGCGTGATACCTCCTTTGTTCTTCTTTCTGACGTTTATTTTTGAAGTATATTTTTGTTGGGTATAGACTTCAAGTTCACAGACCCTGTTTCCTTTAAGCCCTTTTAAGCTGTTCTTTAATTGTCTTTTGGCTTCCTTTATTTCTAATGACAAGCCAGCATAATTCTTATTGTTGTCCCTCTAAATGTAATTTGACTATATTTTCTGGATGATTTAAACTTTTTCTTTTCATCTTTGATTTCTACAGTTTAATTATAATGTGACTAGGCATACTATTCCTTGTATTTATCCTGCTTGGGCTTCACTAGACTTTTTGGACCTATGTATTGTCTTTCATCAATTTTGAAAAGTCATCTTCTCTTCAAATATTTATTCTGCTCCATTCTCTCCTCTTCTTCTGGGACTTCAATTATACATATGTCACACCATTTCATATTGTTTCATAGGTTTTTTCTTTTAAAATTAATAGCATTTTAAAGCAATTTTTTTAGATTTACCTAAAATATGAGTGGTAGGTACAGAGAGTTTCCATTTAACCCTTTACCCCCTCATACACACACACAGTCTCTGCTATCATTAACACCTTACATTAGTGTGGTATATTTGTTACAATTGATAAACCAATATTATACATTATTATTAAAGTCCATAAATTACATTAGGGTTCACTCTTTGTGTTCTGTGGGTTTTGACATATTTATAATGATAGGCATCCACCATTACAGTATCATACAGAATAGTTTCAGTGCCCTAAAAACTTCCTGTGCTCTAGCTATTCATTCCTCCCTCCTCCTGGAATCCCCTGGCAATCACTGATTTTTTTTTTTTTACTGTCTTCATAGTTTTATAAACTTTAAGAAGTCCTCTTTATTCCTGGAGACTTTCCTCCCAGAGACCTCCTTTTCTGCTTCCACCTAATGTGGTTGTTTTCTAGGTCTGTGGAAGACTGTCATCCTAGAGCTTCCTTTCAATGCCCTCTTGGTTTGGATCCACTGTTTCCAAGATTAAAATCCTTCATCTTTCCTGGTTTCCTCCCGGTTTTGCTAGCATACAACCTCAAGGAAGTGCCAAAAAAAAAAGGATACATGACAGCTAAACTTTCAGAGACCTCACATATATGAAAACGTTTTTATTCTGCTCTCACATCTGATTAGTTGGGTATATAATTCTAGATTAGAAATAATTTTTCATAGAATTTTGGAAGGGTTTATCTGCTGTCTTCTAGTATCTAGAGTTGCTTCTAAGAAATAGTATATAAATCTGTTTATGATTCATTTGGAAATGGCTTTTTTCAAGGTATCTAGAAGACTTTAGCATCTCTATATCTTTGCTTTTGCAACATTTTACAGTGATAAGTGTAAGTATGGATCTTTTTTCATGCTTTGTATTGAGCATTTAGTTGACCTTTTCAACCTGAACACTAAGAAAGTTGCATATTATTTCCTTGATAATTTCCCCCCTCCCCTCCTTTTTTTTTTCTTTATTCTCTTTTCTGGTCAGATATTGGACAACCTGGATTGGTTTTTATCTCATATTTACCACCACTTTATGTTGCTTTCTGTTCTAGGAGATTTCCTTTACTTCATTTTCAGTCTTTCATTTTTCCAGTTTTTCATTTCAGCAATCATATTTATTTTATCTCCAAGAACCCTTTTTGTTCTCTAATTGTTCCTTTCATATGGTATTCTATTCTTATTTCATGTACATTCTCAAATCTCTGAGAATATAATTTAAAATTTTTGTTTTATTTCATTCTGGTCCCTGAATTATCAGTTTCTTCTGAGGACAGCTTTTCAGTTTGTTTTGCTTGACTTTTCCTTTTCTTGATGCTGAGTTTTGTTTTATGTTAATGATCCTCGGTTGTCTGATACTTAAGAAGGAAGGTCTCAATAGCTTACGCAGATATACTATGCTGTTGTGAAGGTAGGACTGTTTTCTTGTCAGGTCCCCGCTCTGAGACCATCTTCTGCCTGGGACAGGGCAGGACAAAGCTTTATTGACTGATGGGCTTTAGTTTGTGGTGAATGGACATAGAGCTGACTATGAAGTTGTGGGCTTTCCACATACCAGAATGAGTTGTTTTCACTCTGGAACTCCAACAATCACTCTTAAAGCTTTAGCTCTCCCTTAGGTAATCCATTCAATGACTATAAGTATGATAAATGTTAGCAGTTTCTAAGCACAGGAATGGAGAGAGGAATAGAGCTGCTGACTGATGCTGTTGTACCATGTACAAACCCTTGATTAATTTCCCCTTTTTAGGCCCCTTTTCTCACTCCTTCCTTTAGCTGTATACTATTTCTAAGCTCAGATTTTCCTCCAGTTTCTGTTGTCAAATGGATTTCTTTTGTAGGTACCTCGCATATTTAAGGCTGCAGCTTTCTCTACCTGTTTCCATCCTTCAACCTGGTCCTATCAGCTTTCACCTCCCAGGAGTGTGTGACAACCACTATCTCTTCTCCCCCAATTCTCTTCATGGTGATATGTTTTTTCCTTTTTATATTTCTATACTTTTATTTCAGTTAAGCATTATGTGCCCTGTCTGCCATCTTGAACTAGTTTGGTTTTGTTCTTATGTCCTTTTCTTCCTTCACTTAATCAAAACTCTCGTTCATTTGCTTTATCAGCTCTCAGGTTGGTGTTGGGCAAGACAGCAAAAAGATTAATTTCAAACAATGTGCTTATTTATGCTAATAAATATCTGGTTAGTAAAATTTCATGAAATATTACTAACTTTAGGAAAAAATATATGAGGCAGAGAAAAATTTTGTAGCCTTGCTGGAAGAAAGATGTTAGGAAGAATAGAACCCAAGAAATCATCATAGGTCCCTTACAGTAATTTTCTGCCTGAAGCAGTCTGCTCTTCACTTACATCCAGGTATAATTTTTTATTTCAGTTGTTAAAATGGGAGCTGGGAAACTACAGCCCATAGACCAAATCCAGTCCCCTACTTGTTTTATAAAGTTCTATTGTGCTAAAATGGCAAAGTTGGGTATTTGTAACAGAGGTCATATGACTCACAATGCCGAAAATATTTACTGTCTGGTCCTTTACTGAAAAAAATTTTTGATCCATCTCCTAGAAGATCATTCCTGTACTTTACCCCCTTTATTTCCTCTTTCAGGAATTGAGCTGTAATTTCATGAGTAACCTTAGAGCCCAAATTTCTCTATCACCTCAGATATAATCTGGGTGGACTCCATAAAATCAAAGAATCTTTGGATCTTAAATCAACTGAATTCCATCTTATTTTACTCCCTCTTCCCAGTAACATAGTAACTAAACTTGTTCTGTATACAGTACTCTTATTTTTTAAATAGCAAACATTTGATATTGGTCTATTTGGATTTTTCCTTTCTTCTTGAATCAGTTTTGGTAATTTATGTCTTTCTAGGAATTTGTTTATTTCATCTAAGTTGTCTAATTTTTTAGCTTGAAGTTGTTTATAATATTTCCTTAACATTCTTTTAATTTCTGTAGGGTCTATAGTGATGTTTCCTCTTTCATTTCTGATTTTGGTCGTTTGTGTCTTTTCTCATTTTTCTTGGTCACTCTAGCTAAAACTTTATCCATTTTGCTGACCTTCTCAAATAATCAGTTTTTTGTTTCATTGATTTTCTTTAGTGTTTTACTATTTTGTATTTTTTTATTTTCTACTCCAATCTTTTTAATTTCATACATCCTACTTACTTTTGATTTGGCTTACTTATCTTTTTCTAACTTTTTAAGATAGATGTGATTGTCAGTTTTAGATTATTTATTTCTTTCTAATATATTTTTAAACCTATAAATTTCCCTCTACACATATCACATTCCTTTAATATTGATATATTCTGTTTTCATTTTTATTCACTTTAAGACATGTTGTAATCCCCTTGTGTTTACCTCTTTGATTCATGATTACCATTTGCATGATATATATTTTATATCCTTTTATTTTTAGCCTGTTCATTTCACCTGAAGTGTGTTTCTTATAGACACCATATAGTTGGATATTTTTTTAATCCACTATGACAATCTTTGCCTTTTGATTTTAGTCCAGTCACATTTAACATAATTACTGATATTGTTAGACTTATGTCTACCATTGCATTATTTCTTATTTGTCATATCTTTTTATTTTTCTGTTCTTACTCTACTGCTTCTTTTGTTTTAACCAAGTATTTTTAGTGTATTATTTCAATTTCTCTGTTATTATTTTAGCTGTATTTTAGAGGCTTTAGTGTGAATGGTTTCTCTAGGAATTACCATAATCACCTTCAACTTTTTACAGTCTACTTCAGTTTAATATTGACGTAATTTGGTATTATATAGCAGCTTTGAGCCAATATACCTCTATATACTGTAAACTCAACAATATTTTGTTATTCTTATTGCTTTTAAAAATCTTAAGCTTTTTTTAAAAAAATTGAGATGAAATGAGAAAAACATATATACACAATCTTTTATACTTGGACATTTATTTATCATTTTCAGTGCCCTTTATTCTTTCTTATTGGTTCAAATTACCTTGTGTCATTTCCTTTCAACTTAAAGATTTTCTTTAGTGTTTCTTCAGCAAAGATGAATTCTGTTTATTTATTTATTTATTTATTTATTTATTTATTTATTTATTTATTTGTCTGAGAATGTCTTTATTTAAGCTTCATTTTGAAGGATGGTTTTACTGCATAAAGGATTCTTGATTGACAGTTGTTGCTTTTTTTTCTGTACTTCTGAAATGTCACTTCACTGCCTTCTGGCCTCCGTTTTTTCTGATGAAAATGTTGCTATGAATTGTATTATTGTCCCCATATGTAATGAGTCATTTCTCTTGCCACTCCCGAGATTTTTGCTTTGTCTCTGGCTGTCTTTGGTTTCATTAAATTTGGAAATTTGGACATTATATTTTCAAATATTTTCTCCCCCTTTATCTCTCCCTCTTCTCCTCCTGGGACTCCCCTTATGCATATGTTAATACTCTTGATGGTATTCCATTGCTGTCTGAGGCTCTGTTTATGTTTTTCTTCATTCCTTTTTTCTTGTTGTTCTTCATATTGATTATCTCTATTGATCTATTTTCAAGTTTGTTGATATTTTCTTTCACAAGCTCAAATATGCTGTTGAACCTCTCCAGTGAATTTTTCATTTCAGTTGTTGTTGTATGTTTCAATTCTAGATTTTCTTTTATTAAAAAAATGGAAGTTGGCCTGCCTAAAGTTATGGATCTGCATTAGATAATCTCTTATAATTTTTTAAATTCAATTTATTTAAACTAAAAACAAAAACAGTTCACCCATTTCTCCCATGCCCATTTTCATTTTAAAGTAAATTTTATCTCTTTATTGATATTCTCTGTTAAATGGCACATTTTTATCATATTTTAATTATTTATACATGTTTATAATAGCTGTTTTGAACACTTTGTAAATCTAACACCTGGACTCACTCTATGTCTATTGATTGCTTTTTTCCTGAGTAGGTATCATACTTTCATGTTTCTTTGCACATCTGGAAAATTTGGTTGAAAACTAAACATCTTAATTACACATTATTGCAACTTTGAATTCAGTTTTATTTTTTAGGGTTTTTGTTATTATTATTGTTGTTTTGGTAATTCACATGTACTTAAACTGTGGATTTTTACCTGCCCCATGGTTTGCAGCAGCCAGTGGTTCTTATCAGTTTTTTGTTTGTTTATTTTTTTGTTGTTAGACTATCTTCCTAGTGGTTTCCCTTTTGTCTGCATAGCTTAGTAGTCACCTAATGATTTGGGAGAGACATTGTGTTCAGGCCAATAAGTCTTCCACCCTCTGCCAGGTGATCTGTAGATGGGTTGAAGAATGCATTTAAAGTTGCTGCTAGTACTCAGGTCTCACATCGTTTTTCACTTTTTGCCATACTCTTTGAGTCTTCCCTGCATTTGCATACTTGCCCAATTAGCCATGGATATGTAGAGAACTTATTTCAACCGTTCGATACCTCTTTCATATCCAGTATCTCCCAGTCACATTTTTGGCTGGTCTGCCACTTGCCTCAACTTGGACTGCAGCCTCAAACTAGCAAAACTACATGTTTTCTCTGTCCATTCCCAAACCAGTCTGCCACTTTTAGCCAGCAAGGTCATGGGTTTTCTGCCTCCACTCCATATCAAATCCATTCCACCTCCTCTGGCAGGAAAGCTGCTGGTTTTTACTTCCAACTCCATGCTGGTATAACTAGTTTTTCCCAACTGAGCTGAAGCGGGGGAGAAGGATGAGAGGAATGGTAGCAATCCCAGGCAGGAAGGCCTCAGACTCTCAGTGATCCTACCCAAAACTCTAGCATTTTTTTCAAGAATAAATGCTTCTCAATTTGATAACTGCCTTTGGTCAGTTTTCAAGGTCCTGAAATGGTTGCTTTTATTATTTTATACAGTTTTATATGTAGACTTTTTTATTGAAATAAACTGTCAACTTCTTCATGTTATCATTGTTGGAAATCCCATATCCAACTTATTTTTATATCCCCTGATTTAACAATTTTGATTAGGTATTTGTTATACAATCAAACACTTGTTTAGACCAACCTACATGTTTACAATTTTTTTTGTTCATTTTTCCTTCCTTTATAGTCCTATGTCCTTATTCCTAAAGCATATCTTCTAATAGTTTTTCCCCTAGTAAAAATGGAATATATTCTTAGATATATTTGCTTGACAATATCTTTCATTTGTCCTTTTCTTTTTTTTTTTTTTTTTTTTTTTTTTTTTTTTTTTTTAAGAAATTCACGTTCTTTTATTTATTTATTTATGACTGTGTTGAGTCTTCGTTTCTGTGCGAGGGCTTTCTCTAGTTGCGGCAAGTGGGGACCACTCTTCATCGCGGTGCGCGGGCCTCTCACCATTGCGGCCTCTCTTGTTGCGGAGCACAGGCTCCAGACGCGCAGGCTCAGTAATTGTGGCTCACGGGCCCAGTTGCTCCGTGGCATGTGGGATCTTCCCAGACCAGGGCTCGAACCCGTGTCCCCTGCATTGGCAGGCAGATTCTCAACCACTGCACCACCAGGGAAGCCCTGTCCTTTTCTTGAATGATAGTTTAACTTGCTGCAGAATTCAACATTGGATATTTTATCTCTGTACTTTGAAGACCTTATTTCATTATCTTCCAGCTTCTGTTGTTGCTGTTGAGAATTGAGGATCTGCTCTAATGTTTATTTCTTTATGACTAATCTATGTTTTTCCCTCTAGATTCTTTAAGACATTATTTTTGTTTTTGGTGATCTGTAGTTTCTCAACATTGTGTCTAAGTATCTATTTATTTTTATTTAATCCTGGTGAGAATTTATTTTACTTCCTGTGTCCAAATCAATACAGACTTGATTATGGTTTTAATCAATTCTATAAATTTGTTAAGCCAATTTTCTTCTCAAATATTGTCTCTTTTTCACTCTTTCTATTCTGTTTCTGAAATTACTATTAGATATATTTTACATCTTTTCCAAAATCTAAATATCTCATATTTTCCATCTCATTTTTCTTGTTATGCTACACTCTAGGTAATTTCCTCATATCTACCAGTTTACCATATTTCTCTTTTCAGCTGTATCTAGCCTGCTGTTTAAGGTATCTAGTGATTTTTTAAATTTCAGTAATTATAGTTTCTTTCTAAATGTTGTATTTGAGTCTTTTACAATGCTTCCAGGTATTTCTTTTCTTATGTCTTAAGTATTTTTTTAATTGTCTTGAGTTTCTTTGAAAATACATATTTTATATTGTCTATCTACTGGTTCTGTTAGCTGAAGTTTTTGGATATCTAAGCCCATTCTTTGTTGTATCTATCAACTTTTGTTCATGGGGATTACTTCTTATTTTGTAAGTTTTTATTATAAATTCAGATTCAGTGGGCTTTTGTCTTTGAGACTTTATGCAGTCTGGAATCAGGAGTGTCTATTAGGGATATTTTGAACTAGAATCTACCAAGTGCCCTAGGAATAGTTCCATGGGAAGATACATTTTATGCCAAATTCAGGGTTTGGGGGTTCCTAAACCATACAAATCATGTAAATTTGAGCCCAAAACATAAGTTAGTTGAGGCCTGTATGAATTCTCAGAAGTGATTTTGCCACCCGGAGACCAGCTAAGACAAACAATCTGCCTTGTCTTCTCCCTTTATCAGTAGAATGATAATTTCTGGTTCGTTCTTTTAGTAAGAGTTCAGTCCTTTAAGTATTCCAATTTTGTGGAGTGGTTATAGTCAGAGAGGAGGGGACAAGAATCTTATTTCTAACTTCCTGCCTTGAGTTTGTCAAAATTCTCCTCTTTCACCCTTGACAGATTGGAGCCACCAAAAAGGAGTCACAGCTAAAGAATACACTTAAGCTGTTTTAAGGACCTGAAAAAAAAACATTAGAAATTATGATTCATAGTAAATGAAGGTAGCTATTTAATTTGAAGATGGCAGTTTGCAGTATAACCTTCTGTCCTTTACAGAAATCTATGAATTCCCTCTGTGAGTAGGGACTTTCCTTAGTACCTAGTTGACAGAAATAATAAGGCTACTACCTTATCATTACTCATCCTGTCCACCTCTACTTCCTATACATAATCTAAGATACTTTACATTCTCCCGAAGACCAGGTTTACTTTTTCCTCAGCCTTTGTCCCCTTTAATAATTTATACCCAAACATCAACTGAGTTATCCTTTCAATACAAATATTTAGTCTGCTGCCATTAAAATATGTGGCACACTGTCTGTGACCACCTAGAGGGGTGGGATAGGGAGGGTGGGAGGAAGGGAGACGCAAGAGGGAAGAGATATGGGGACATATGTATATGTATAACTGATTCACTTTGTTATAAAGCAGAAACTAACACACCATTGTAAAGCAATTATACTCCAATAAAGATGTTAAAAAAAAAAAAAGTGGCACACTGCCACTATGATCTTCAATAAACTTGAGAACTGTTATCACAACAAATCATCTTATTCCTGGTGAAAAAGCTACTTTAAAACATAAAATGAAGTAAATCTCTTCATACTGCCATGACATTTTTAAAATGTCATATATTATGAGAAAGCTTAGCACTTTAAAGGATTCACAGATAGTTTAAAAATATTTTTTAATAAAAATACTTTTTTTAGATTGACAAGGACTTTGGAATATATGTTAAACAGACATTTCTTTAACTACACTAGCAAGCAACATTAGTGTACATTATGTATCATTATATAGGATTGGCTATTAATATATTCGATGAAATCAAATTCCTCTCATATGTATATATCTACGTCTAGATAGATATATAGACATGCACTTTTTTATATTTCAGGAGCTATACTTTTTATGATATGGTGTGTAACCTGGTCATTCTCAGGCCCTGAAGTTCTTCCTGATGGAAGTTTATTTGGACTGTTAATTATCTTTTATGGTGCTGTTATTGGCGGGAAACTTTTGGAAATCATTAGAATACCTTCAGTGCCTCAACTTCCCCCTCTTCTTGGTAAGTGAATAATTAGCTCTCATTTTTTTGTCATTGACTACATGTAAATTATGACTATATTCTAGTGAGAGTAGATATAATTTAGAACTATTTCAATGTAATATGATCTATATAGCTTTTTTATATGTGTACTTATTATGTATGTGTATATATAGCTTGTTTATAGAAGTATTTATTCTCTATACACACACAGATTTTTCCTGAAATATATTTTTAAATACTTTAAATATACTTAGCATATGATTCTTGTTGCTTTATCATTTAATAGGACATTTTTTACTTAACTTTACATATATTGTAGAAAAGGAAAAATTTGAAAAAAACTGAATTTTTCTGTAGATAACCTAATTCAAATACAATTACAAGATTCAAATGTTATAGTGACTAGGGCACCAAAAGGTTTTATAGTTTTTGGGTGAGCTGTTTGAGCATCTCCACTATGTATATTCATCAATGCATCATCTGCCTAAACAATGGTACCCCCTATTTCTTCATCACCATTATTATAATTCTCCAGGTAGAGGAAAATTAGTGGAAGAACTTCTATCAGAGGTGTATTATATCTTCTAAGTATTCAATACATTCAAATATTTAGTTACTGTCAATAGAGGTAATCACTCTCGCTTATCTCTTGACACCCTTTCTGTGTTCATAACACCCATTCAGCACCTACCAAGTATTTACTGAATCTTTTTTTCCTCCTCTCCAAAACTTCCGCTTTTGTCCTAGCTCAGCCTCTTTGTTTCTAACCATTCCACGGACTACGGCAGAGCCTTCTGTCTGGTCTCTCCTTCAGTTTTATGTCTATCTAATTTGCCAAGACCATCACATAGAAAATACAAGACTCATTATCTCACTTCCTGCCTAAAACTTTCCCCTGGTGCCTTACTCTGCCAAAACAGGGGAGGGTAGAGGGTAGGGGTAGCTTTCCATGATCTGGCCCCTCCAGCCCATTCCCCACTCCCATCCTAGTCCTTTATGTTCCAGCAATACTGAATTGCTTGTTGCACCCCATTGACATATATCATTTCTTATATCCATTCCTTCATTTATGCTGCTTCCTCTACTTGCATGTAACCTGCCCTTCACCAAAGTAGCGAGAGACATAGTGTGTTTGAAGAAGGGAAATTAAACACTTCTGTTTTCTCTCTTGGGAAAATGAACTGAATCAGACATGGTTTATTTTCTTTCTTCTAAGGGATGTTACTGGCTGGTTTTACCGTTAGGAATGTTCCATTCCTCAGTGATCACGTCTATATTAGTAACACAATGTCTTCAACTTTAAGAAACACTGCTCTTACCATTATTCTAGTGCAAGCTGGGCTTGGACTCGATCCACAGGTAGATTTCCAATTATACCTTGAGTATAGTTATTTTCAATATTAGAGGCTGGTGGAAAAGAAAAAGAGGCAGAATTTTTCTTACAGATGTTCCAGGTAGAGCAAAACTAAGACAAAGAACAAAGATTTTGCAGAAATATTGACACCTTAATTTCTACTTCTGGTTATATTACTGATATGAAAAGAAATCTCTGTGGTATAAGATCTCTATTGGAGATAATCTTTAATTATTTACATAGAGATAAATGTCCCTTATACATGCAACATTTGTATCATTTGAGAGTTGTGGCTCTTCTGTGGAGAACTATTTACTTTTCAATTAACAAAGGATAAGGTCCTCCTGTAAAAGGTTATTGCTTTTGTTTTGTTTTCTCAGAATGATTAAGAATTTCAATAATATTGTTTCATGAATTTTTCCCACAGAACTATGTTCCTGATTATCTTTACATTTTTGTAAAAGCTAATCTTTTCAAATATTTCTTAAAATATTACTGTCTAGGGATCATAAATCTATTTGGGTTTTTAAAGATGGATATTCATGAATATACCAGCTATTCAGGATATAACAAATGTGGCAAATATATAAGACTGGTGGAAGTATCTTAAGAGCATAAATAATTATAGACAGTGATAATTTATTGTATTATCCAGTAGAAAATTTGAACCAATAAGAAAATTTAAAAGTTTTCCCTGTCAGTTAATTTTGCAGTTTTTAAATGATTTTCTCTTTTGGCATAATTATTACCGCTAATCAAACAGTTCATCTCTACAAGTTAACTGATGGAAATAAACCTATAGGATCCTTTCATTATACTATTTACTAAGAAGATAAGGGAGGCAGAAATAGTTATTTAATCACAGAGAAATGGGTCTTTGTTAATAATTAAAATACGAGTGTTTTATAAACTATGAAATAGTTTATAATCCAATATATGATGACATATAAAATGAGCTGCATTAGCATTTAAAGCCCAGTGGGACATCTGGAATGTATTTCAATATTTGCTTAAAATAACTTTCTTATTGGCCAGTATAGGTTTGTCTAAATGTGACTATGTTTATATTTCAGGCTTTGAAGCATTTGAAAGGAGTTTGTTTAAGATTGTCTATGGGTCCTTGCCTCATAGAGGCATGTTCAACTGCTGTTGTTTCCCACTTGCTTATGAATTTTCCCTGGCAATGGGGATTTCTATTAGGGTAACTTTTTCTCATTTTTCTCTATGAAAATATTCAGTTAAAATTCTTGGTTTTAAATTATTGAAATATTCTGAATATTGTATAGACAAGCTTATCATGAAAATTATTTTCACAGTGGTAGAAAATCTTGGAAATCAGTTGGTCAGAAACAGAGCCATGTCCTAAATCCACTGTATCCTTAACAAATATTCATAGTCTCTAAATGCTTAATGCCAAGATAATTCACGTCATCAATTTATTTTTTCCTCCTATACTGTAATCTATCTCTATTTTTAACGTAATGACTTCTTCCTTATACACCATATGTACATAGATATAAAATCTGTATCTATTATATGTAATATATGTATTATATATGAAAGATATTTTGTATAGATATAGATATTATAACAAAAAACAGCAAACACTATTTTCCTAGATCCAATGTCCCATCTATTATTATCCGCCATTCATTTCCCTTCATGTCCAAATTCCTCAGAATAATAGTCTATAATCATTATCTCTATATCCTGAGCTTCTTTTCATTTTTCAATCCATTTAACTTTTGCCTCCACTTATCCATTCCAGTGGATGCCATGTGCATTTCTAAAAGATAAGTGCATTTTCTAACTAAATTAACAATTTCTTATTATCCTTAGGTGATTTAAAAAATTTTTTTGATCTACTCAGTATTTGGTGGAATCTTTGAATCAATCAAAGGATTGTGTATCCAGTTTTTGTCCAGATCTTGAATATATCTTTTATCTCTCCTCAGTTCTCTTTTATTATGTCCTTTTGTAACTCCCTCCTCCATATCTATTAAGTTTTTCTTTATACTTCTCATCTGCTTGCCTTTGCAGTACACACTGGAAAATTTTCTCTGCTCAGTTCTCTAGCTTATTAACTCACTCTACAGTTATGTCCATATCACCTATTTATTTATTTAACTTTGGCAATTAATTGTTAATTTCTAAGAACAATAGTTAAATGTTATGAACAGATACAGTATACTTTCATGATTCTGAGGATATTTAGTTATTCTGAAGTCATGTTCTTGTTGTTCTCTTCTTAGTATATCTCTTTCCTTGGGTATAAATTATTCCATTTAATGACCATGGTGCCTCAATTCAAAGTGTTGGCTTTCCCCAAATATTTGGTGATACTTTAATGGGTACTCATTTTTTTAATTGAAACTTCCTATTAACCTGTGTTTTGTTTTATCTGTTTGCTATTGCCTTCTTGCAGGAAATAGGCCAATCATGCTACCAAGCAAGTTTTCTTAGAAGCTCAGGCTGAGATTAAGATTTTTCTTTGGCCACACCTTGTGGCTTGTGGGATCTTAGTTCCCCACCCAGAGATTGAACCTGGACCACAGCAGTGAAAGTGCCAAGTCCTAACCACTGGACTCCCAGGGAATTCCCTAAGATTCTTATGCAAATGATTTATTAAGGGAGCTCTCAGTAGAAACCTCTGAGTGAAGAAAGCCAGAGAGGAGTGTGGGAAAAGTCAGTGGTTCCAAAACTTTGCTACCCATTAAAATCACCTGGGGAGTTTTTGAATATCCCAGAAATTAGAGGAGTGATGTCAGCAAGATGGCAGAATAAGAAACTCCAGGCTCACTTTCCCACATGGAGACACTCTCATAACTATATGAGGACCAGATTACCTTTATGGTAACTCCAGAAACCACTTGAGAGGTTATAGCATTCCATGCAAGCACAATGCCAGGGAGAGGCACAATGGAGCAATTAGAATATTCCATTGCACTTACCCACCATACCCCACGTCCCTCCTACTGAGCAAGGGCAATCAGGAGGAAACTCCCAACTTTTGAGTTCTCCCTCAGGAGGAAAAGAAAAAGCTGGAACATGTGTCTTATATTCTGGCTTTTTAAGAGGCTGCCCAAGGCACTGGTTTCTGCCTCATCTTACTTGGAACATTGACGGAAAAGAGAGTGGCACATTTTAAGAGAGTGGCACATTTTAGATGCCTGAGGTCCACTGAGAACAAAGGTGAGTCGTGTGCATTGCTATACTCCAGAGATATTGATTGCAGTACTGCTGATAGATACCTGGGGTTACTCTGGAGTAGGAAAAAGCTGAAGTCCAGCTGGAGATAATTCACCAAAGCCTGGAGAAGGCACATTCCAGAAAGGTTTGAGAGACTCCCAGAATCTTTAGCTGGGATAATTGGTGAAGGTCTTTCCCTAGTGAAGAATTTCATAAAGACCAGGAGAGGTGGCTGTTTTTTCAAATATACAATTTCCGACAAAAGATAACAAGGCATACAAAGAAACAGGGACTCAGGGCTCAATCAAAGGAACAAAATAAAATTCCAGAAACCAACCCTAAACAAATGGAAATGTATTACTCAACAAAGAATTCAAAATAACCATCATAAAAATGCTCAGTGAGCTCAAAGATGTTGCAGACGTCTAAAAGAAACCAGGAAAATGATGCATGAACAAAGTGAGAATACCAACAAGGATATAGAAACTATGAAAAAAAGAACCAAAAATAAATTCTGGAGCTGTAGAATATGATAAATTGAAAAATTGACTAGAGGGGATCAATAGCAGACTGGATCGGATGAAAAAAAAAGAATCAGTGAACGTGAAGACAGGTTATTTGAAATTATAGAATCAGTGGAGCAAAAAGAAAAACAAGGAGAGTGAAGAGATCCTAAGGGACTTGTGGGATGCCATTTAACGGGCCAACCTATGCATTATGGGAGTTTCAGAAAGAGAAGAGAGAAATAAATGGTCAGAAAGCCTATTTGAAGAAATAATGGGCCAAAACCTCCAAATTTGAGGAAGGAAATGGGCATACAAATTCAAGATGATCAAAAAGCTCCCATTAAGATAAAACCAAAGAAACCTATGCTGAAACACATTGTACTCAAGCTGTCAAAAGTCACAGAAAGTGAGAATCTTAAAAACAATAAGAGAAAAGCAAGAGCTCCCATAAGATAATAGTTGGATTTCTCAGTGGAAACCTTGCAGGCCAGAAGGGAATGGGATGATACATCCAAAATGCTGAAAGGAAAAAAAATGGCCAACCAAGAATACTATATCTAGCAAACCACATGTAAAAACTTCATGACGTTGAATTTGACAATGATTTCTTGGATATGACACTAAAAGCACAGGCAGCAAAAGCAAAAATAGGTGGGACTGCATAAAACTTGAAAACTTCTGCACAGCAAAAGAAACAATTAACAAAGTGAAAAGGCAACACACAGAATGGGAGAAAATAATTGCAAACCACATATCTGAAAAGAGATCAATATTCAGAGTATGTAAAGAACTCCTACAACAAATTTTAAAAAATAACTAAATAATGGCCAAAGGACCTGAATAGACATTTCTACAAAGGACATATACAAATGGCCAACAAGCATCTGAAAGTACTCAACATTTATAATGATTAGAAAAATGCAAATCAAAACCACAGTGAGATAACACCTCATACCCATTAGAATGGTTACTGTTTTTTAAAAAGCTAGAAAATAACAAGTGTTGACACAGACGTGGAGAAATTGGAACATTCATACACTGCTTTTGGGAATATAAAATGGGCAGCTGCTATGGAAAATAGTTTGGAGTTTCCTCAAAAAACTAAAAGTAAAATTACCATTTAATCCAATAATGCCACTTCTGGGTATATATCCAAAACAACTGAAAGTAGGATCTCAAAGAGTTATTTGCACGCCCATGTTAATTGCAAAATAATTCACAATAGCCAAGAGGTAGAGGCAGCCCAAACATCCATGGACAGGTGAATGGATAAAGAAAATGTGGGATACACACACACACACACACACACACACACACACACATACACACACACAGAGGAATATTATTCAGCTGTAAAAAAGAAGGAAATCCTGTCTCATTCTATAGCATGGATAGACCTTGAGGACACTATGTTGAGTGAAATAAGCCAGGACAAATACTGTATGATTCCACTGATATATCTAGAGTAGTCAAAATCATGTTAACAGAAAGTAGAATGGTGGTTGTCAGGGGCTTGGGTGAGGGGGAAAAGGGTGTTGTTCAATGAGTATAGTTTCGGTTTTGCAAGATGAAAAAGTTCTAAGTATATGTTATACAACAATGTGAGTATCGTTAGCACTACTGAACAGTACACTTAAAAATAAAGAAAGTTAATTTTATATTATGTATTTTTTACAACAATTAAAAAACTTTACAGTATCCCAGTATTCAGGTCAAACTTCATCCTAGATCAGATCAGAATGTCTTGGAATGTGAATCCAGGCATTAGTATTTTTTAAAAATCCCAAGTACATGGTAAAATCACTGTCAGTGATCCCTGCTTTCTGATATTTAAACTTTTGTTTAAATGTGGGCTGGACTTACTGACTTGCTTCTAATGGACAGAATACCGCAGAAGTGATAGGATATTTCTTCTAAGAAGATTAGGTCATAAGAAGACAATGGCTTCTGTCTTCCTTGTTCTCTCTTGCACTCTCTTTAATTGCTTGTCTTGGCGGAAGACAGCTGCCATGTTGCGAGCAGCCTCGCGGAGAAGCCCCCATTGCAAGAGACTGAACCTATCAACGGCCATGTGAGTAAACTTGAAAGCAGATCTTCTCCCATCCACCTCATGAGAGACCTTGAGTAGGAAGAGGCATACAGCTAAGCCATACCCAGACTCCTGACCCACAGAAGTGAGATAATAAATTGTGTGTTGTTTTAAGCTTCTAAGTTTGGGCATGATTTGTTAAGCAGCAACAGATAAATAGGTGGTTCCAATGTGCAGTAAAGTTCAGGAACCACTGAACTGGGCAAATATGTGTTTTCAGAGAATTCTAGGTTCTTCTTGAGTCCCTAGGGAAATCTTGATTATAAACTGCACCAGAGAGGTTGTACAGCCAGAGGCAAAGGAGCTAAACTGTTAGACCCTCACATCAGTCAGTCATTGGCAGGAGCTGTCTGGAAGGGGGAAGTGGTGAACCTCCTTAGCATCCACAGGTAAGCTCTTGTTATCAGGGCAAAGCTCCCAGAAAGCTGCAGATGTCAGTGGTTAGCAGGCGACAAGCAGCAGCTGGGGCACATGTACACTGGCCCGGCAAATGGGTTCTGGTGGGGACCACGCGCATCACTACTGCAGCATTTAGAAGATGAATGTGGAAGAGACAAGGCAAGGTTCTGGATGGGATATACGAACAGAAGGTATTCTGAGCAGGAATTCCCCCATTCCTCAGTGGTGTCATCAACCACCCCAGAAAATTTCTCATTTGCCTTTGTGACTTAGGTGCCCACACTCATTGTTCCTTCTTTTGGGCAGATGTCTTCCTTACTGACTTGTTCAAGAGGTAGGAGTGGTGTGGAGACTACATCTGACTGGCCATTCTTACGGCGGTGCTCTAAGTAATTACCATTTGATTTCCTCAGAGGTGCCGCCTACTCCCAGCATCTGCCATTTCTGGGCTTGGGACATTTTTAAAAGTACACCATATCTTTTGTAGCAATCTTATATGCTTTTTGGCTCATGGTTTCCTTTTTCAATCCTCAACTGTCTGTCTCTAATCTTCCTGTATACACTTAGTCTCTTGTCCATTGAGGATTCCCCTTTTGTGTTCTAGCTAGGTTATGGATTTTCCTATTCTTTTCTTCTTTTTTTTTATAATAAATATTTAATAAAATTAGGGTTATAGCATACATGCTGGGGTTTTTTTGTTTGAATTTCAAAATTGTATTAAATATCACAATTCTAATAATTAAAGATTATAAATGACAAAATTAAATAGGAAAGAATTTTGAATCTTAAATAGTAGTCCACGTTTACTTAGAGGAGGATGAGGAGGTAGTTTGAATTTTTTTTTCCCACCCCCCCCCCCGAGGCTTTCCCCACTTGGTGTCCATACGTTTGTTCTCTACATCTGTGTCTCAACTTCTGCCCTGCAAACCGGTTCATCAGTACCATTTTTCTAGGTTCCACATACATGCATTAATATACGATATTTGTTTTTCTCTTTCTGACTTACTTCACTCTGTATGACACTCTCTAGACCCATACACATCTCAACAAATGACCCAATTTCGTTCCTTTTTATGGCTGAGTAATATTCCATTGTATATATATATATACCACATTTTCTTTATCTGTTCATCTGTCGATGGGCATTTAGGTTGCTTCCATGACCTGGCTATTGTAAATAGTGCTGCAATGAACATTGGGGTGCATGTGTCTTTTTGAATTATGGTTTTCTCTGGGTATATGCCCAGTAGTGGGATTGCTGGATCATATGGTAATTTTATTTTTAGTTTTTTAAGGAACCTCCATACTGTTCTCGATAGTGGCTGTATCAATTTACATTCCCACCAACAGTGCAAGAGGGTTCCCTTTTCTCCACACCTTCTCCAGCATTTGTTGTTTGCAGATTTTCTGATGATGCCTATTCTAACTGGTGTGAGGTGATACCTCATTGTAGTTTTGATTTGCATTTCTCTAATAATTAGTGATGTTGAGCAGCTTTTCATGTGCTTCTTGGCCATTTGTATGTCTTCTTTGGAGAACTGTCTATTTAGGTCTTCTGACCATTTTTGGATTGGGTTGTTTGTTTCTTTAATATTGAGGTGCATGAGCTGTTTATATATTTTGGAGATTAATCCTTTGTCCGTTCATTCGTTGCAAATATTGTCTCCCATTCTGAGGGTTGTCTTTTCATCTTGTTTGTAGTTTGCTTTGCTGTGCAAAAGCTTTTAAGTTTCATTAGGTCCCATTTGTTTATTTTTGTTTTTATTTCCATTACTCTAGGAGGTGGATCAAAAAAGATCTTGCTGTGATTTACGTCAAAGAGTTTTCTTCCTATGTTTTCCGCTAAGAGTTTTATAGTGTCCGGTCTTACATTTAGGTCTCGAATCCATTTTGATTTTATTTTTGTGTATGGTGTTAGGGAATGTTCTAATTTCATTCTTTTACATGTAGCTGTCCAGTTTTCCCAGCACCACTTATTGAAGAGACTGTCTTTTCTCCATTGTATATCCTTGCCTCCTTTGTCATAGATTAGTTGACCATAGGTGCGTGGGTTTATCTCTGGGCTTTCTATCTTGTTCCATTGATCTATGTTTCTGTTTTTGTGCCAGTACCATATTGTCTTGATTACTGTAGCTTTGTAGTATAGTCTGAAGTCAGGGAGTCTGATTTCTCCAGCTCTGTTTTTTTCCCTCAAGACTGCTTTGGCTATTTGGGGTCTTTTGTGTTTCCATACAAATTTTAAGATTTTTTATTCTAGTTCCATAAAAAATGCCATTGGTAATTTGATAGGGATTGCATTGAATCTGTAGATTGCTTTGGGTAGTATAGTCATTTTCACAATATTGATTCTTCCAATCCAAGAACATGGTATATCTCTCCATCTGTTGGTATCATCTTTAATTTCTTTCATCAGTGTCTTATAGTTTTCTGCATACAGGTCTTTTGTCTCCCTAGGTAGGTTTATTCCTAGGTATTTTATTCTTTTTGTTGCAATGGTAAATGGGAGTGTTTCCTTAATTTCTCTTTCAGATTTTTCATCATTAGTGTATAGGAATGCAAGATATTTCTGTGCATTAATTTAGTATCCTCCTACTTTACCAAATTCATTAATTAGCTCTAGTAGTATTCTGGTGGCATCTTTAGGATTCTCTATGTATAGTATCATGTCATCTGCAAACACTGACAGTTTCACTTCTTCTTTTCCAATTTGTATTCTTTTTATTTCTTTTTCTTCTCTGATTGCCGTGGCTAGGACTTCCAAAACTATGTTGAATAATAGTGGTGAGAGTGGACATCCTTGTCTTATTCCTGATCTTAGAGGAAATGCTTTCAGTTTTTCACCATTGAGAATGATGTTTGCTGTGGGTTTGTAGTATATGGCCTTTATTATGTTGAGGTAGGTTCCCTCTATGCCCACTTTCTGGAGGGTTTTTTTTTTTATCATAAATGGGTGTTGAATTTTGTCAAAAGCTTTTTCTGCATCTATTGAGATGATCATATGTTTTTTATTCTTCAATTTGTTAATATGGTGTATCACACTGATTGATTTGCATATATTGAAGAATCCTTGCATCCCTGGGATAAATCCCACTTGATCATGGTGTATGATCCTTTTAATGTGTTGTTGGATTCTGTTTGCTGGTATTCCGTTGAGGATTTTTGCATCTATATTCATCAGTGATATTGGTCTGTAATTTTCTTTTTTTGTAGTATCTTTGTCTGGTTTTGGTATCAGGGTGATGGTGGCCTCATAGAATGAGTTTGGGAGTGTTCCTTCCTCTGCAATTTTTTGGAAGACTTTGAGAAGGATGGGTGTTAGCTCTTCTCTAAATGTATGATAGAATTCACCTGTGAAGCCATCTGGTCCTGGACTTTTGTTTGTTGGAAGATTTTTAATCACAGTTTCAATTTCATTACTTGTGATTGGTCTGTTCACATTTTGTATTTCTTCCTGGTTCAGTCTTGGAAGGTTATATCTTTCTAAGAATTTGCCCATTTCTTCCAGGTTGTCCATTTTATTGGCATAGAGTTGCTTGTAGTAGTCTCTTAGGATGCTTTGTATTTCTGTAGTGTCTGTTGTAACTTCTCCTTTTTCATTTCTAATTTTATTGATTTGGGTCCTCTCCCTCTTTTTCTTGATGAGTCTGGCTAATGATTTATCAATTTTGTTTATCTTCTCAAAGAACCAGCTTTTAGTTTTATTGATCTTTGCTATTGTTTTCTTTGTTTCTATTTCATTTATTTCTGCTCTGATATTTATGATTTCTTTCCTTCTGCTAACTTTGGGTTTTGTTTGTTCTTCTTTCTCTAGCTCCTTTAGGTGTAAGGTTAGATTGTTCATTTGAGATTTTTCTTGTTTCTTGAAGTAGGCTTCTATAGGTATAAACTTCCGACTTAGAACTGCTTTTGCTGCATCCCATGGGTTTTGGATCATCGTGTTTTCATTGTCATTTGTCTCTAGGTATTTTTTGATTTCCTCTTTGATTTCTTCAGTGATCTCTTGGTTATTTAGTAACGTATTGTTTAGCCTCCATGTGTTTGTGTTTTTTTACATTTTTTTCCATGTAATTCATTTCTAACCTTATAGCGTTGTGGTCAGAAAAGATGCTTGATATGATTTCAATTTTCTTAAATTTACTGAGGCTTTATTGTGACCCAAGATGTGATCTATCCTGGAGAATGTTCCGTGCACACTTGAGAAGAAAGTGTAATCTGCTGTTTCTGGATGGAATGTCCTATAAATATCAATTCAATCTATCTGGTCTATTGTGTCATTTAAAGCTTGTGTTTCCTTATTTATTTTCATTTTGGATGATCTGTCCATTTATGTAAGTGAGGTGTTAAAGTCCCCCACTATTATTGTGTTACTGTGGATTTCCTCTTTTATAGCTGTTAACAGTTGCCTTATGTATTGAGGTGCTCGTATATTGGGTGCATATATCTTTATAATGGTTATATCTTCTTCTTGGATTGATCCCTTGATCATTATGTAGTGTCCTTCCTTGTCTCTTGTAACATTCTTTATTTTAAAGTCTATTTTATCTGTTATGAGTATTGCTACTCCAGCTTTCTTTTGATTTCCATTTACATGGAATATCTTTTTCCATCCCCTCATTTTCAGTCTGTATGTGTCCCTAGGTCTCAAGTGTGTCTCTTGTAGACAGCATATAGATGGGTCTTGTTTTTGTATCCATTCAGCAAGCCTGTGTCTTTTGGTTGGAGCATTTAATCCATTCACATTTAAGGTAATTATCGATATGTATGTTCCTATGACCATTTTCTTAATTGTTTTGGGTTTGTTTTTGTAGGTCCTTTTCTTTTCTTGTGTTTCCCATTTAGAGAAGTTCCTTATCATTTGTTGTAGAGCTGGTTTGGTGGTGCTGACTTCTCTTAGCTTTTGCTTGTCTGTAAAGCTTTTGATTTCTCCATTGAATCTGAATGAGATCCTTGCCAGGTAGAGTAATCTTGGTTGTAGGTTCTTCCCTTTCATCACTTTAAGTATATCATGCTAGTCCCTTCTGGCTTGTAGAGTTTCTGCTGAGAAATTAGCTGTTAACCTTATGGGAGTTCCCTTGTATGTTATTTGTCGTTTTTCCCTTGCTGCTTTCAATAATTTTTCTTTGTCTTTAATTTTTGCCAATTTGATTACTATGTGTCTCGGCGTGTTTCTCCTTGGGTTTATCCTGTATGGGACTCGCTGTGCTTCCTGGACAGCTATTGGGTGGCTATTTCCTTTCCCATGTTAGGAAAGTTTTTGACTATAATCTCTTCAAATATTTTCTCTGGTCCTTTCTCTCTCTCTTCTCCTTCTGGGACCCCTATAATGTGAATGTTGTTGTGTTTAATGTTGTACCAGAGGTCTCGTAGGCTGTCTTCATTTCTTTTCATTCTTTTTTCTTTATTCTGTTCTGCAGCAGTGAATTCCACCATTCTGTCTTCCAGGTCACGTATCCGTTCTTCTGCCTCAGTTATTCTGCTATTGATTCCTTCTAGTGTAGTTTTCATTTCAGTTATTGTATTGTTCATCTCTGTTTGTTTGTTCTTTAATTCTTCTAGGTCTTTGTTAAACATTTCTTGCATCTTCTCGATCTTTGCCTCCATTCTTTTTCCGAGGTCCTGGATCATCTTCACTATCATTATTCTGAATTCTTTTTCTGGAAGGTTGCCTATCTCCACTTCATTTAGTTGTTTTTCTGGGGTTTTATCTTGTTCCTTCATCTGGTACATAGCCCTCTGCCTTTTCATCTTGTCTATCTTTCTGTGAATGTGGTTTTTGTTCCACAGGCTGCAGGACTGTAGTTCTTCTTGCTTCTGCTGTCTGCCCTCTGGTGGATGAGGCTATCTAAGAGGCTTGTGTAAGTTTCCTGATGGGAGGGACTGGTGGTGGGTAGAGCTGACTGTTGCTCTGGTGGGCAGAGCTCAGGAAAACTTTAATCCGCTTGACTGCTGATGGGTGGGGCTGGGTTCCCTCCCTGTTGGTTGTTTGGCCTGAGGCAACCCAACAGTGGAGCCTACCTGGGCTCTTTGGTGGGGCTAATGACAGACTCTGGGAGGGCTCACGCCAAGGAGTACTTCCCAGAACTTCTGCTGCTAGTGTCCTTGTCCCCACAGTGAGCCACAGCCACCCCCCGCCTCTGCAGGAGACCCTCCAACACTAGCAGGTAGGTCTGGGTCAGTCTCCCCTGGGGTCACTGCTCCTTCCCCTGGGTCCCGATGTGCACACTACTTTGTGTGTGCCCTCCAAGAGTGGAGTCTCTGTTTCCCCCAGTCCTGTCAAAGTCCTGCAATCAAATCCCACTAGACTTCAAAGTCTGATTCTCTAGGAATTCCTCCTCCCGTTGCCAGACCCCCAGGTTGGGAAGCCTGACGTGGGGCTCAGAACCTTCACTCCAGTGGGTGGACTTCTGTGGTATAAGTGTTCTCCAGTCTGTGAGTCACCCACCCAGCAGTTATGAGATTTGATTTTACTGTGATTGGACCCCTCCTCCCATCTCATTGTGGCTTCTCCTTTGTCTTTGGATGTGGGGTACCTTTTTTGGTGAGTTCCAGTGTCTTCCTGTCGATGATTGTCCAGCAGCTAGTTGTGATTCTGGTGTTCTCACAAGAGGGAGTGAGAGCATGTCCTTCTACTCCACCATCTTGGTTCCTCCCACTCCTATTATTTTCATGTCTTCATTTCAAATGGTTTTGAGATGGAGGTAAAGGCTGCAATTTGTGCTTGACCCAACATCTTGAATGAAATTTCTATAGAGTTTTAACCAGCACTAAAGAATGTGTGAACATTTTTACCACCATTAAATGACATTCACTCAAAAGCAGAATTCTTACATTCAAAGTCATTGTAAAGAGAAGATGTGGTACATATATATAATGGAATATTACTCAGCCATAAAAAGGAATGAAACTGGGTCGTTTGTAGAGATGTGGATGGACCTAGAGTCTGTCATACAGAGTGAAGTAAGTCAGAAAGAGAAAAACAAATATTGTATATTAACACATATATGTGGGATCTAGAAAAATGGTACAGATGAACCTATTTCCAGAGTAGGAATAGAGACACAGATGTAGAGAACAGACATGTGGACACAGGGGGAAAGGGAGGGTGGGACGAATTGGGATATTGGGATTGACATATATACACTACCATGTGTAAAATGGATAGCTAGTGGGAACCTGCTGTGTAGCACAGGGAGCTCAGCTCGGTGCTCTGTGATGACCTAGATGGGTGGGAAGGGGGGTGAGGGAGGTCCAAGAGGGAGGGAATATATGTATACATATAGCTGATTCACTTTGCTGTACAGCAGAAACTAACACAACATTGTAAAGCAATTATACTCCAATAAAAAAGTCATTGTAAAGGTTAATATATTTGTTGTACAATTTACTATAAAACAGTTTTGTTAAAAGGATGTTTTTAAGTTGGTTTTCAAAGATTTTTCTCTCAGTTTTGTAGTCGGTGCTGTCTCTCCTGCTGTTGTTGTCCCTTCCATGCTACATTTGCAAGAAAAGGGATATGGTGTTGAGAAAGGCATTCCAACCTTATTAATAGCTGCCAGCAGTTTGGATGACATTGTAGCTATCACTGGATTCAATACATGCTTGAGCATAGTCTTCTCCTCAGGTAAACAAAAAAATACAACAGCTACCATATAATTCATTGCTTTTTTTATTCTTTAAACAAGGTTTGTGGCTTTGCCTCTGCATTTATTAATGAAGACTTTTCTATGTAACATCTTTTTATTCTTTATAGACAGCTCATTCTAGACCAGAGAAGGAATTTCAATGGGTTAAGATACCACTACTTAACACAAATGATTTCCTTTTAATAACCAAATATTCCAATTAATTTGATAACCCATATTATTACCATTTATCTGCTCTTGTTGCTTTGGAATTTTATCACAGTTTTCAATAGAAAAATTTAGGCAGAAATATTATTAGTACTACTAATATATCGAATAGATATTTTGGAGAGGTACCTTACTGGCCATCATTATAAATAACTGGTTGTTCTGTTGCTAAGCCAACTTAAATATATAGAGTGTGGACAAGTGTGTGTCTTTTTGGTAGTGATGGGACAAGATCCTGCACCAATTCTAAATCCCAAGGTGATATTTCGTCTTGAATGTCACTTGGCAGAAATTGTGAAAGTAAACATTCCACATTTAATAATGCATTAATTATCTGCCAGTTCAATATTCTGTATTATTAAAACACCAAAACATTTTAAAGTTGAAAAGTTACATATATAGTTTCTCTTAAACTCATAAGATATAAATGAATAAGAAGGAAAAAAGGGAAAAGGTAAAAATAAAGTCTGTAATAGTTATACCCCCAGGAATAATAATTGTGAACCCTTTGATGTAAATTCACCCAGACTTCTCCTTTTCTCCCCCATCCCCATCTATCTCTAGCTCTTTCTCTCCCTCCCAATATTCTTATAAAATTATTGAATATTAACCATACTTTCTTATAACCTGAGTTGTTTTGCAGTTACCTGTGTATTGCAAACATGGTCCTTTTCAGTAAATATTTTTATGACATTTGTAATGGTTGCATAGTATTCGATTGGCTGCATCATGATTACTTAACATGTTGAAAATTGAAGTTGACACCAATATTTACTATTAAAATAATGCTTGGTTGAACATCTTACAGCTAAATAGTTGTACCTAATCTTAATATTTTCTTAATCTTTTTTAATACTTTTAAAAAAATTTTTATTTTTTGCTGCGTTGGGTCGTTTTTGCACGCAAGCTTTTCTCCAGTTGTGGTGAGCGGGGGCTACTCTTCATTGCGGTGCGTGGGCTTCTCATTGAGGTGGCTTCTCTTGTTGCAGAGCATGGGCTCTAGGCACGCGGGCTTCAGTAGTTGTGGCTTGCAGGCTCAGTAATTGTGGCACACGTGCTTAGTTGCTCCGTGGCATGTGGGATCTTCCCGGACCAGGGACTGAACGCATGTCCCCTGCATTGGCAGGCAGATTCTTAACCACTGCACCACCAGGGAAGTCCCAATATTTTCTTAATCTTAAAAGAGAAATTATTGAGTTAAAAAGTATATAACATTCTAAGATTTTTGAAATATATTGCCACAAAATCTTGTCCTACCAAGGTGCACAAGCATGCCACTTTCTCTTCACCTTCTTCAAAATTAGGTATTTACTAATCCTTTTTAGCTTAGCTAATTTGACAGGTGAAGAGTGAGATCTCCTTAAATGAAGTACTTTGAATACTAGTGATGTTAAACAAATGTTCGTGTTTATTGGCCATTAGCGTTTTGGAATGTTTAATAGATTGCTTTTCTTGAAATATTTTGCCTATATCCTATAGGTGTGTTCATCATTTGTTCTTTTGATTTGTTAAGATTCTGCACAAAATTAAGAATGATAACCATTTGTTTTATATCCTATGGTTTTTGTAATTTGACTTTTAACTTTATCTCTTTTCTGCCATTCAGAAGTCCTAAATTTTTTATTGTCAGATCTGGCCATCTTTTCCTTCATGACTGGTATCAGTCATTCTTTCAAAACATATTTTTTGTGCTCCTCTTCCATTGTACCAGCTACTGTATCAAACACTGAGGATCAACAGTGAACAACAATATTAGTTTTTATTGAGTAACTGCTTTGTACTTGCTGTAAGTTCTGTAGATGTTTTGACTCAATAGTCACAGTAGTGCTATGCTCATTTTGCAGATAAGGAAACTAAGGAACAGAGGTTAAGTAATGTGCTCAAAGTCACAGATCTAATAAGTAGGGGAACCAAGATGCAAACGTAGCAGTCTGACCCCAGACCCACACTTTTAACTACTATTCTATCCTGCCTCCCGACACAGCAGACAGAGAAGACCATGTGGCCAATGGTCTCAAGGGGTGTATATGAAACAAATAATTACAGATGTAATAAATATTACATAGCATAAGATGCTAGGGGAACATGCTACAGGAGACCAAACCTAATTTGAGGAGGACCAAAAAAGTGGAAACCAAGCAGGTACATGCTTAAAAATCCTCTTCCACCACATAACTATGTAAACTGTCTCTTAAAATTTTAAGGACTTTTAAAGTTTTATTTTACGCATTAGATCTTCAAGGCATCTATATTTTGGAATATAGTAGATATTGAGATCTAACCTTACCTTCCAGGTCAATTGGCCCTTTTACCATAATGTAATGTCCTTCTTTACCTCTTGTGACAGTATTTGACGTAAAGTCTATTTGTCTGATATAAGTATGACCACCCCTGTTCTCTTTGGGGTACCATTTGCATGGAATATCTTTTTCCATCCTTAAAGTTACAGCAATCTGTTTTAAAATGATAACAACTTCAATTGCATACAAAAGCTCTACTCCTCTACTCCTTTACCTCTCAGCCTCCTCACTTTATGTTATCAGTGTCACAAATTACATTTTTTATATTATGTATCCATTAACATAGTTTTATAGTTATCTTTTGTGCTTTTATCTTAAATTCCAAAACAGAATTAAAAGTGATTTCCTTAGCACCATTAAGGTATTACAGGATTTTGAATTCATCTATTTACCTTTACTGGAGGTTTATATTTAATGCTTTTGTGTTGCTGTCTAACATCCTTTTATTTCCACTTGAAGGATTCCCTTTAACATTTCTTGTTAGGCAGGTCTAGTGGTGATGAACTCCATCAGCCTTGTTTATCTGAGGAAGTCTTAATTTTGCCTTCACTTTGAAGGACAATTTTGTGGGATAGTATTCTTGGGTGGCATTTGTTTTCTTTCAACATTTTGAATATATCATCCTACCTTCTTATAAGGTTCCTGCTATGTAAGCCTCTGATAATTTTATGGACGCTCTCTTATATATGATGTGTTGCTTTTCTCTTGCTGTAAGTTTTTAAATGAGCAGAAAGCCTTTTGGACTGTATGTTGTTGTTAAATGGGTGTCTCTGTAGGGGATCAAGGTTCTAGGGTTCCCAGTCTACCTTCTACTGTTGTCACCCTCCACTTCTATTATTTTTAATGGGAAAATAGTTCTAAAATATGTATATTTACATACCTTATTGAGTTGAATACACAGAGCATAGCTGAACTTTTTTGTGTGACTCTGGATATTTTTTAAAACGTATTGCAATAAACTACATGTATCCATGAGACATTATATTGAAAAATCAGTTGATCCTTGAATATTCCTAGGATTGACCCTGGGTTAAATCTTTTTTTTATATTGTTGTTGTTGTTATTAAATTGTCCTTTTTATGTTTAAATCATTTGTTTATCATAATAGAATATCAGAGGAAAACATTACCAACCATGTGCTAGGTGCCAGAGGTTCTCCTTTGCCAGTCTCTGTGCATTCTTCTACCTCACCTGGTCTTTTAGGTTGGGTGTGTAAGGGGAGCACATTGTGGCTTATTACTGCTTTGTTTTCTGGCGTATTTATTCAATGAACATTTCTGAGTTGTGTATATGTATTAAATCATTGGAGAGTACATATTCAATTTATCAAATAGATGTGCATATGTTTTCACGTGTTTGAACATTAAAGGTCCATTTTTGTATATTTATTCTATGATACATACCTTTCTTTATGAATCACCTACATTTGATTTTCCGATGTGTTGGGTATGTGAAAATACTTCTCTATGAAATGTTTTTCTTATTGTGTGCCATTACAGGTGGTGTACTTAGCAACCTCATGTCCTCTTTTCGGGATGTACTTGTTGGTGTGCTGGTAGGAATTGTTTTGGGAATGTTTACTCGATATTTTCCAAGTAGAGATCAGGTAAATAAAAAATAATCTATTGTTTGGAAGTACAGTATTTCTTTCAAAAGACATTTCTTTCAAAAATTTGAACTTTTAGAAGATCCATGAAATAATAAATTTAATATTTAGTTCTCTTTCTCCAAAAGAGGCCTCCAATGCCTACTCTGCTTAAAACTGAGCACAGTTGTGATTGATCCAGGTCAGTGGCCCTAACTAAAGTCCCTGCTTCCTGATTAGGCAAATAAGGAATATCAGAAAAATGTACTTAATTCAGAGTAGCTTCTCCATTCCATCCCACTCCTTTCTTCATTAAATTCCCTGTTGACTCCTGACATTTTTTAAAAAATCTTTTTCCCTCAAACTTTACGTTGAACATTTTTGGAGAAATATATTCCCATTTATCTCTGCATATTTTCTGACTTAAATTCACTCCCTCTCCCTTTGACCAAGGAAACACTATCAAACTCAACCCTTTCCTGCCCTAAAGGATATGCCATTACTCTTAGATTTCTGTAACTTCCATCTTAATTTCCCTGCAATTATTGTCTTAGCTAAAAAGATATTCAGACATTTATTTTTAAGAATTCTTTGGATATGTTATATGGAACTACAGGTTATATGGGTCTCTTTTCTTTCCTTCTTCTCTTACAGTTAAAGTATTATAACCATTTTACTGACGTTAGTATCAGAGATATGGCAGAAGATGAAACTCAGTAATTGCAAATTTTGTCACTTGATACCTAGTTTGCTAAAATATGTGGTGAGAAAGTCAAAATTTTAGACATTATTTGATACAACAGATGAAGACAGGGTATCAAAGGGTCAATAATAAATGATAGATAATATGATAATTGTATTATATATTTAACATAAATTAATTTCCAAATATCTATCAAATTCTAGGGAAAACTTGCAGTGAAGAGAGCATTTCTTATTTTGAGTATGTGTGTTTCTGCTGTCTTAGGCAGCCATCGCATTGGTTTGCACGCAGCTGGAGGATTATGCACACTAGTACTGAGTTTCGTCGCAGGGACAAGTTGGTCCAAAGAAAAGGTGAATATTTTTAATACACCATTTATTAAAAGATAAAATAACTGCATTTTTTTACATCTATAATGGACATTTTAGGAAATCGCACTCTAGTTGGAAGATATTCCATAAGTTTGTATCTTCAAGGAAGTGAATGAATCAGTCAAGGAAATAAAATATTTAGAAGGACTAAAATGCAGTCAGAAGTTGAGTTATCACATCAGGCCTCTCTCTTTTTCCCAAGTTTAATGCAATATGATTATATAACTTTTATTGATTTAATTATTTTATTTATTAAAGTTTTAGTTATACAATTAATACATGCAAATATGCTCTTAAATATTAAAACAGTAAGAAGGGGACTTCCCTGGTGGCGCAGTGGTTAAGAATCCGTCTGTTAATGCAGGGGACATGGATTCGAGCCCTGCTCTGGGAAGATCCCACATGCCACGGAGCAACAAAGCCCGTGCACTACAACTACTGAGCCTGCGCTCTAGAGCCCACGAGCCACAACTACGGAGCATGCATGCCACAACTACTGAAGCCCGCGCACCTAGAGCCTGTGCTCCGCAACAGGAGAAGCCACTGCAATGAGAAGCCCGCGCACCGCAACGAAGAGTAGCCCCCGCTCACCTCAACTAAAAGAAAGCCCGCGCGCAGCAAGGAAGACCCAATGCAGCCAAATATAAATAAATAAATAAATAAATTTATAAAAATAAATAAATAAATAAATAAATAAATAAATAAAACAGTAAGAAGGCCCACATATGGAATACAATGTAAAAGACTCCCTTTCCCCCACCATTGCCAAATATCAAATCCCCTTCCCAGATCATTTCCTCTAATCAATCCTCTATCTATAGACATTTAGATCACTTCCATGTTTTGTTATCACAAACAGTACTTCCATGAACAATCCTATTCATGTGTGGTTTTGCAAATGTATGAGTACTTCTGAAGGAATAGATTTCTAGAAGTGGAATGGCTGAATTGAGAAATTGTACATTTCTATTTTGATGGGTACTGCCAAATTATCCCTTAAAAGGATCTTATTTACACTGTTTACTACCAACGGTGTAGGAGAGTCCCTAACACCTAAACCCATCAACAGTCTTGGGTATTATCAATTGTTCTTTTTTTTTTTTAACAATCTGATGGGTAAGAAACTATATTACATTGTTATGCTTTATTTATATTTCTCTGATTAGTAGTGGAGTAAGCTTCTATTCATATATTCTTTTATAACTACTTATTCATATTCTTTGCCCATTTTTTAATTGGTTTATTAGCCTTTTTGTTCCTAATTTATAGTGTCTTTATATGTTAGGGCTACTAATTCTTTGTTATCTACATGTTG
Source organism: Balaenoptera physalus (assembly GCF_965194825.1). Classification (NCBI taxonomy): domain Eukaryota; kingdom Metazoa; phylum Chordata; class Mammalia; order Artiodactyla; family Balaenopteridae; genus Balaenoptera; species Balaenoptera physalus. Next base: position 114,722,304 of record NC_138884.1, on the reverse strand, counting down.
CATGTAAGTTTTGCTTATCTTCAACTTTGTTTATGATGTCTTTTGTATGGCAGTAAAATTTCCTATAGTCAAATCTGTCAGTTTTTCCTTTTTGGTTTTGGGTTCTGCATCTTATTTAAGAAAGATTTTTTCACCCAAGATTATGAGATTATAAACGTTATAACATCTTATATATTATCATCTAATACTTTGGTAGTTTGTTTTGTTTTGCATTTAGTTCTTTAATCCATCTGGAATCTATTTTTGTGAATGATGTGAGGTAAGGATGTACATGTGTGTGTTTATATATATGTATTTATAGACATACATATATATACATACATATATATATATGCATATGAATTGTATAGTCTATTTTTGCCAAAGTATTTATTGATTAATCCATTAATTATTCAATGACTTTTTAAGTGTCTCTTTTAACATGTGCTAAACTCCTATATATATATATATATATATGTATGTATATATAAATTTACTTCTGGAATCTATTTAAACTTATCTATTTCTATGCCAATACCACTCTATTTTAAATCACTGTAGTTTTATGTCTCAAAATCTATATAGAAGATTCCCTCTTATTATACCTATTTTTAAATTATTTCTTGGCTGTTCTGCCCATATTCTTTCTTAGATACATTTTAGAATCAGCTTGAGAACTTCCCTATCCAAAAATCATATGGGCATTTTGTTTAGTATTCTGATAAATTCATAATTATAAGAGAAATTAAATCACTAATAATAAATTACAAATAAATGAAAACTACTAGTTTTTTTACATGATAAAGGAAATCAAAAAGTAAAGAATAAATAGATTTTAAAGATTAAAAGTAACAAATAGGATAATGTGCTACAAAGAAGAAAGAGTAATATTGGTTTTCCTTTGTTACTTCCTTTTTTAAACTTACTTTTATAAACGGCAACCAGAAAACCTAGTCGTAAGGGGAGTAGTTATGAAGATAGTTTATGCCTCAAACAAAGGATATTAAAGTTTTATGTATCTCCACCTGTAAAAAAAGATAAACCCAGACTGAGACTAAAATCTCTTCATCCAAATTTCTGGAAAAGAGCCAGAGTACTGTGATGTCACTAGGGGCATTTCCTATAACCATGTAATTGTGGAAGCAGCACTGGGGGGGGTTCATTCCCGGAAAGGGAAGCCAGGCAGGCAACCAAGTTAGAATCTATTAAATGTTTTGGTTTGGTTTTAAGGAGAAAATAACTTTGATGTTTTCAATACGGGTCCTTTGGAAGCAGGCCTAACAGATTACCAGAATTTTTTTCCTAGTTGTTTAGGACCTATCAGGATTCACTTTCATGGGATTTTGTCCCAGGATAATTTTTAGTGGAAGTCTTCCCAACTCATTTTTTTTTTTTTTTAATAAATGTATTTATTTATTTATTTATTTTTGGCTGCGTTGGGTCTTCGTTGCTACACGCGGGCTTTCTCTAGTTGCGGTGAGCGGGGACTACTCTTCTTTGCGATGTGCAGGCTTCTCATTGTGGTGGCTTCTCTTGTTGCGGAGCACGGGCTCTAGGTGCATGGACTTCAGTAGTTGTGGCACACGGGCTTCAGGAGCCGTGACTCGCAGGCTCTAGAGCGCAGGCTCAGCAGCCGTGGCGCACGGGCTTAGTCGCTCCCCGGTATGTGGGATCTTCCCGGACCAGGGCTCGAACCCGCGTCCCCTGCATTGGCAGGCATATTCCTAACCACTGCGCCACTAGGGAAGTCCCCCCAACTCATTTTTGAGACCTGAAATGTCTGAATGATCTTGAGTATGTTCTCATCTGGCATGATGTAGTTCTATCTCTGTTCAGTTGCCTTACAAACAAAAGGTAGAACTCTTACTGTACCATCAGAACATGTGTGGAACTTCAAAGACCTTACTTGTTCCATGACAGAATTACCAAATAATATTTTTATTTTATTGCTTTGTAGATTTCTTTTAATCAAATTCTACCTAAGTGTTTGTATAAAAGAATTAACCTACTCATTTAATTTTTATTGTTTTAACATTTCTTCTACAAATAAAATATCTTAAGTTTATTAAATGTTAAGAGAGACTTTAAACTTCTGAAATGCAAATACTTATATGTGTCACAATAACTGAAAATTTATTACCCTTTTCTACAGATTAGAGTCCAAAAAATTATTGGAACTGCATGGAATATTTTTCAACCTCTTCTTTTCGGTTTGGTTGGAGCGGAAGTATCTGTCACATCTCTTAAATCAAATGCTATTGGTAAGAATGATTAGAGGCACAAAAATATAAGATTTGAAAATATTTAAGAAAACTTTGAATAATTTTTATTTTTATTTACAATGTCTTTGAATGCTACAAGGACCTTCTTCAGAAGCACATGTTGTAACATACATTTGTTCTTTCTTTATCCTGTACACTCTTTGTAACCAAAGACAACCCTGAATATCTTCCCTGAGTGATCTGAGGAAATGGAGATAAGAAATTTTTCTGAGGGGAAATATTGGATACCATTAGCACCTTTTGAATACTTTCATTTATAGTAAAAGGTCAGCGTCTGTTAGCTCAGAATTAAATAAATGTAACTTATCTTATTTTTCATCATACCTCCACCATCATATTATCTCTTGCACTTTACATAGAAGCCTCAATCATATTTGTATTTTTATGATTATTGTTTTTACTTAAAAAAATAAAGATATACAGAGACACTAGCCCTAAATTGCTTTCAACCCATTTACAAATCATATCTCTAGACATAAAGAACCACTACTTCCCAAATATTGTGTTATTTATGTTTGTTTTTATCTGTTGCAGGCATTTGTGTTGCTACACTGAGTTTGGCATTATTGGTTCGAATTTCTTTTACATTTGTATTGATGTCTTTTGCTGGTTTTAATTTTAAGGAGAAAATATTTATTGCTTTATCGTGGATGCCCAAAGCTACAGTCCAAGTAAGAACAAATTAAGTCATTCTAATTATTTTAATGTTGATTTTTAAAAAAAATTCTAAATGAAAAAAACATCCAGTCACAAAATATGGGCCATTAATCTTACTTTTAAAATGTTTGATTGATCGTAACTACTCATTAAAATTAATGTAATCTTTAAGAAACTCAGTTTTAAAAGCAATTTTTCTGAAATTGAAAACTGTGCTTTTAATGACAAATACTTCCTAAACTTACAAAAACATTTTTCTATTTTCCCAAGATATAAAATAAGAGTATATCTGAATGCGCTGAAAAGGGCACAGCATTACTTCTGGGTGTTCCTGCCAAATACACATAACGTCAATCTTATCATGAGAAAACATTAGACAAAAGCAAAGTGAGAGACAGTGAGCAAAATAATTGACCAGTACTCTTCAAAAGTGTCAAGGTCATGTAAGACAAAGACAGACTAAGGATCTGTCTCCCATAAAAGGAGACCAAGGAAACACTTACTAAATGCAGTGGATTTAGTTCAGGCATTGGCTCCTGGTCCAAAAAAAAGGACATTAGTTGGACAGTTGTTGAAATTTGAATGAGGTCTCTAGATTAGTGTATGTGTGTGTGTATATATATACTATATATTATATCAGTATTAATTTTCTGATTTTTGGTTATTGTACTGTGGTCATACAAGAGTTAACATTTGGGAAATCTGGATGAAGGGTATATAGAAAGTCTTTGTATTACTTTTACAACTTATTTGTGAGTCCAAAATCACGAGAAGCCCCTGAAAGTGAATGAACTTGGGGGTGGGGGGGAGGGAGCAGCAACTTTGTGCACGGGGAGGGGCTAGTTGTGGGGCTTCAGGATGCTGTGAGGAGAGCTTTTCCTTTAGGTATCAGAGTGTGAGGTGGCAGATTTGCATTATATTTAAAACATTGTTTAAATCATCAAAAAAAAACACCTTTTTTTTGATTATAAAAAAAAGAGTATATCTGAAAATTAGAATTTTTACATTTTGCTGAATATTGTAGAGCTAAGTGTTATGATTTTAAACTAGAGACATGTTGATTCTTTTTAAAATATATCTTTCCTATGCCTGCCACCCATTCTACCATACATGAATGCACATATATTATTTTTAATTATATATTTAATTTGTATGACTATTTGATTGATGACTGAATCTCTCCACTAGATTATATAGGAAGGATAGGAACAGTGCTTGTTTTTTCTGTTATTCTTTTTCCCTAGCACTTAACACAGTGCCTAACATGCAGGAGGTACACAATAAATAAGCATTGCATGCCTACAAGAATGAATGATGAATGAATGAAAGAGAGAAAAGGGAGACCTTGTAGTTTTGCTCTCTGATTCAGTGATAAGGTATTGCTACTTATTGTCAGACTGTTTAACCTGACAATAAAATGTCTTGATTTCCTGAGATTTTCTCCATTGTTATTCCAAAACAGAAGCTTGTGAGTTTCCATGCAACAAAACCCTCTGTATGTCATGGTTAGAAAAGCAGGTCCTTGGGACCAGGCTGCCTATTTTGAATACCATGTTACTTGCCTATAACCTTAGGCAAGTTACTTTGTAACCTCTCAGTGCCCAGTGGATAGATTCCAAACCTCTTGTCAGTTTTACTGGATCACACTGCCTCCCAGTAGTAAGAACAAGAAGACAGACAACAAAATCCTAAAGAACCATAAGAAACCTTAGCATTTTGTGTTGTCTCGTTGTAGCCAGGAACCTAGTGGTACATGGTAAAGGCAAATATGCAAAGCTCTTGTTTCAGGTGAACTCCTAAGGTTCTGAAAATAATGTGAGCACTCAAAAAATATATTTAAACAGGGGAAAGCTGAGATGACAAGAAAACAAAAACAGCCCCCAAATGTCTGCACACTGGTTTGTCACTTTTTCACTCTCCCTTCCAGATATATTTGCTAGGAAGAACATAGGATTGATGAGTAATTTATGAAAATTCCTCAACACTTTGTCTTGTCTCTTTTCTAGTAGTCTAGTGCTAGGTGTTATTTGTTTTAACAGGGCTATTTACTTTTATTATATGTTAACTCCATTTAACATTTTTCTTTATGCCTCATCTTTTTCTCCTCTAAATGTAGGCTGTATTAGGTCCTCTGGCTCTAGAAAGAGCAAGAATCAGTGCACCCCATTTGGAACCATATTCGAAGGATGTGATGACAATAGCTTTTCTAGCCATCTTGATCACAGCTCCAAATGGAGCTCTAATTATTGGCATTCTGGGACCTAAAGTACTTACTCGCCATGATCCAAACAAAATGAAAGTGGAATTAGCAGGATTAGAACTTCATTAAAAAGTTGATTTGCCATCACCTGCCTGCTTCTCTTAATGAATTCTCTTACATGAGAGAAAAATTAAAAGGTACAAATATGTGGAGACTACGCAGAACCAAGGAGTTAATAAGTATATGATTTCACTACAGATGTTTCCTATGACTTTTTATTCCAAAGTTAATTTAATAAAAATAATATAAAATAGAATGCCTTGTTAGTATTTATGTATTTCAAGAACAAAGTAAATTTATAAATACCCTAGGAAAGTTTAAAGAACTCCATCAGGTTGGATTTACTGTCATAATACAAACTAAGCATAATAAAAAATTAAATGAACCTAATGAAAGAAAGATAAGATAGTATAAGTCTCTAAATAGGAGTAGAACTCTCCATCAGGTTAGTAATTCAGTTAAAAAGATTACCAGAAAAAAGAAAAAAAAATGACAAGAATAAAACACACCAAATTTAAGTGGGTCAACTAAATGCATTTTAAATTCTGGTTTTACTACAGTTTATACAGTGCTTTTCACCTGCATTCCCATCACTTGGCTACATAATTTGTGGGGCCCAGTGGAAAATAAAAATGTGGGGTCCCTTGTTTCAAAAACAGGGAAGAAGTGCAGTTAAAAGAATTAAATATAAAGTGTTTCCCTTTAGACTATTTTATTATGCACACAATATTGTAAGGACAATAGTGACACATGAGTAACAACATACACTTACAAATTGTAAAAATAAACTTTTGGTGTCATAATTTATATAATACAACAAATAATATCTTATTAACATGATAGCTTGGTGATAAGATTTTCCTGGCTTCTTCTGTGCAATTTTGTGTATTAGGTTCATCAAAATTTATACTTTTAGCAACTCATTTTCAATCGATATAATGGAAAGTGACATCCGTTGCTCTTGACAAATGCACGATCACAGAACATTTTTGATAATTTTTCATTTTGAGAAGGAACTTTCTGCTGATAAAACCATTATTGGAGCTGTTAAGAGTATTTTACAAGCTGTGATCACATCGGGATACATTTCTGATAAATTATTTTGAAATACAAATTCTAGTACATCTAGAGCTGATGATTCTTGCAGAATGTTTTTTTTCTAAAAAGATTTAACTCTTCATACAAATCAGTTTCATGTAAGCCTGAATTTAGTTTTAAATGTAAATGTATACAATGATATTTTAATGTTTACTGTCTGACATTTCCTGTAACTTGTGGAGGTTATACCAGAAACCAAAAGTGGCTTCATGACTTGTATATAGTTCAATCACCTATTTATGCATTCTTTAACTATACCTTGAATTACAAGGGAAATTTATTTTAAAATTGTCTTCCTCTTTAATCATTGGTTCATCAAAGCTTGATATGGATATAATGTTTTTTACCATCAAATGTGACAATCTTTACATTTAATTTCTATTTATAAGCCTTTGGATATTTGTAGCATTACAATAGCTTTCAAAACCAGAGATTCTAAGTTCACTGAAGAGTTCTAATAACTCCTGGCATGCTGTGTTGCAATGTCCACGTGTGCACTTCAATTCTGTAATAATTTACTGACAAAGTTTACTGCCTGAGCCCCTGCAGTTCCTACCCTGGCCCTCAGGCCCGAGAGTTAATATTTATGTAGGTCCCCCCAGGACAGGCTCCAGGGATAGAGTGCCTCATCTCTCCTAGTGTCTCTCACTGCTGCCACCATCACCACCAGCAACCCAGGCCTAGGTCCCAGCCCCGGCCACCCCCTATCCAGGACCCCACAGTGCCCCAGGCCACCCCAGGCATATGTGTGTCTGCGTAGCCCAGCAACCAAGCTAACTGCTTGGAGCACTGCCCACTGCGCCTGTGTGCACTGCAACCTGGCACATCCCACGTGCATACTCTGTTGTCCTGTCAGACGTCAATTACAAAGCACAAGTTCAAAGAAAAAATTACTAAGACTTTCAAGATGGCAACAGCAAAGCATTAAACGAAGTCCTTCTGAGAGTGGGACTCTGTGAGACTTGAGAGGTTGCACACCTGTGAAGCCAACCATGATGACCACCCCGGCTAATATTTACTGAACCCCCCACACGCCAGACCTGGTGTAGGAACCCATGTAATCCTCACAACGATCCGATGAGGTCCTGCTATCATCCCCATTTTACAGATGGGGAAACTGAGCGTCCTGAAGGTAAAGTGACTTACCCAGGGTCACACAGCTAGCAAGTGGCAGTGTCTGTACACCCAGTCTGGCTCCAGAGCCAGTGCTCCTAACAGCTCAGCTGTACATTCTACCTCATTCTACAGCAGGAGGATTATCAACCACCTCTACTCTCAGAGTCCTCAGTGTCTCACCCACCACAGCCCGTCCCTGCAGGCAGGCAGAGCTAGATGCCCAGCCCAGGTTTCTTGCCTTCCAGAGTGAACAGAGGAAAGAATTCAGGCCAGAACTCCAACCTGCTCAGTCATAGATTCTGGTAATCATACCTAAGGGGCCTGCAGTGTGGATGCCCAAGAAAGATTTATTTAACTGTAGCTGTGACCTATTAGGAAGTCTTGAAATCAATTTGGTGGGCTGTGCCCAACCGCTTTAAAATGTGAAATAGAAAAGAAGACAAAGTGTCAGAGTGTACCCCTGAAGCAGAGTGACTATTGTTTTGCATGAGTTTGGTCTTAACTCTATTTGTGTGTGCTGGGTCACACATCAATTCTATTTCTTTCTGTGCCTCCTTGAACGCAAGTCCAGCTCAGATAATTACGTTTCAGCTCTGCTGGCCAGGGGGCATACCCAGTACAGTTGTCACTCCTGCAGTCCGAGGGCACCGTGGTCTCGTTGTGAGCCCCATCACCCCCAGTGATTTGGTTTCCCTGGGGTACTTCATGCAGAGGCTGGCCCTGGAGCTATGGAGGCAACCCTCCTGGAGGGCCTCAGTGACTGGATCTGGAGGGAGTCAGATTTCTGGGCCAAGACTTGGGTTGAGGAGGGCGGGGCACCTAGAAGGAGGCACCACTGAGCTCCTGCATCTGGACCTCTCTGCATCAGGACTACCCCAATAGCATCATCCCCCACCCCAGCCCCGCACCCCACCTAGGACAGTGGCATGGGGTCCTGCACTGCCAGCGCCCTGGAGGGGCGTGAGAAACCTAAACCCAAGCCAGATTCCATGGTGCCTGGTGAATGGAGTCACTTCAGCAAAGAGGCTCGGCCGTGGGGACGAGCATGAGACAGGCGACACACTCAGCACCTGTCAGGTGGCCGATCAAGGTCTTATTGTCACCATGAGTTCCAGGACGGATCCTGGCAGAGCGGTTGTCAGGGGCAACAGGCACATCCACGTCCAGAGCCCCTGCAGCTTGCAGGCCCTGTGCAGGATGCCTTATACGGCACAGCTCCTTGGTCCTGGCAGTGACCCCACCAGGTGTTGACATCCCCATTTTACAGAGCAGAAAACTGAGGCTCCAGGAGGAAACGCCTTGCTCAGAACCCCACAGCTGCTAAGTGGAGATAATATACGTCAGGGTGTGTTTGGGCATTCAGACTTGAAGTGTTAGACCCGGGCTAGTCCAGCTCCCTTGCAGGAAGTGGGAAAACAGAAATGAAAGGATGGGCTCCAGGCCCCGCAGGGTTTTGGAAGCAGAGCTGAGGCTAGAATCAAACTTGCCCACCATCCATGGGTAAAGTTTCCACCTGCACCCGAGGAGGCCCGCCCTGCCTCTCTTAGGACCTGCCATTGCCTGCTTCTCTTGGTTTGGTGAAAAAGTCAGGGTCTCAGATCCTGGGACCTGGATATAGTTCAGGCGCCACCACCAATGTGCCATGCATCCTCCTGGGAGAAAGCCACATGTTCTCCTGCCGATAAAATGAAGGGGCTGAGCTTTGTGAGTTACACAGCCAGCGAGGCATTCGTGTTAGGGCTGTCAGATAAAATATGGAGTGTCCAGTTAAAATTTTTTGAACGATTTTTCAGTATGTCCTCAATATTGCATGGGATATACTTATACTAAAAGTCATTGTTTATCTGAATTCAAATTTAACTAGTGTCCTGTATTTTTATTTGCTAAATCTGGCAGTCCTCTTGATGGTCTAATTTGGATAATCTGGGTGTTCTTATTCAGCAAGATTCAGGGAGTGTGGCTTCGAGCTGTAGGTAAATGTGGGACAGGGTGACTGTAGGGAGGGAGCGACTGAGTTGGTTTGGAACGAGACAGATGACCTTCTCCCTGCAAAGCAGCTACCAGTCCTGTAGGCCCATGCGGTTAAAGCAAAGCGCTGAATTTCCATAGGATACAGTTGTGATGGAAACCAAATCTGGCCCCCTTGCAAACAGCATCTCATCTCGGGCCAATTACTGGGCTCCTGTCTTTCGATCAGTAAGTGGCTCAAGCAGAGCTGCCTTGCAAGGGCATTGGGTGCATTAAGTGAAACGTGTACAAAGCGCCAGGTACAGAGCAGGCTTTCAACAGCGCTAGAGTGGCGGCTATCACCCCAGCTGAATGCTGCCATAAACAGGCTCGGAGACACTCCATCATCATCTGCTGAGCAGAGAGACGCTGGGCTCCTCCACAGGACGCCGGCCAGACTGCACACAGACCCCCACAGGGTCACAACAAGCTGGCTTCCTCCTCTAGAAATGGTGTCCACTGGGGCTTGCCCTCTGCCCTCCCATTTCTTCTCTAACTCCTTTTTCCTCACTAACCCAAACCACTTTGCTCTGGGTGGTCCTGTTTTCACCTAAAATACATTTCCCAGCCTCTCTTGCAGCTGTCTTGGCCAAATGTCGCCATCTTGGTCCCCGAGATACAAGTGGAAGTTGCTTTCTGGAAACTCTTCTAGAAAGTGGGGCTCTCTGGAAGCTCTTTGTAAAAGGAGGCTGACCGGCTGGAGCCTCCCTTTTGCCCTTCCCTTTGCCCCCACCATGCCTGGAGTGCAGAAGCAATGCTGGAGGCTGGAGAGCTACCCTGGGGGCAATGGATATACGCACAAGAGCCAATGCTGGAGGGAACTGAGTAGAAAGAGGTGCCTGGGCCCCTCTGGGGAGCTGCTGTCCCTGTCCCTGTCCCTGCTGCTCACTGCTGGACCTTTTGTTACGTGGTGAAGCCACTGTGGTCGGGTCTTTGCTTCAGGCAGGCAGACCTAGTCCCTGATGTCTACACCCATGTGTGTACAGGACCCGCCATGACCCCTGCCCCCGTTTTGTAGCTGTATATCAATTAATAGCCTATAAAGCCCTACGACAGCCCCATAACAGACACTGCTGGTGCCCTACCCACATCCCTTGTCCTTGCCACCCCAGGGGGCACACTGGCCAGCCTTCCAGCAGCAGCGTACATTTCCCTGCTCAAGGCTCTTCTGGCCTCCTGTGCCCACCCACCCCTTGTCACCTGCGCAGCAGGCTGGAAGGAAAAGGAATTGACCCTTCCTGGAAGCCATCCCCCAGCACTGATGCACGGGACTTGGTGGATAAATACCCCACCTTCCAGGCCACTGGGTGGGATGCTCTCAGGTAAGGGTCCTTCCCTGGCTCCCAGAATTTCCCCGGGGGTTCAGCCACAGTTTCTTGCTTATACACTGTACCCTCTCATGTCTGTCCTCCCCTCCCTGTTTCATTTCCCCACTCCCCTACTTGGGATCACCTCCCAAACAACCTGCTTCATGCAGGTCCTGATCTCAAGGTCAGCTTCCAGGGGACCTAAATTCATACAAGTTGACTGTGTTACTCCATCTTCATCCCATCCCTTGAGGCTGATGGGCAGCACTACTGCCTTTATAATTCAGCAGAGGAAACCAAAGTGTCCAAGAGACCGAGCAGGAGAGGGGCTGCTCAAAGTGCGCCGGAGGCTCAGGGCTGCCGGGCCCAGTGTGCTCTGCGAGCAGGTATGCACTGCACTCACTCTCTGTGCTTGCAGGGGCAGGCACACTCCAGCAACATTTTCCCAGATTAAAGCTGCTCAACTTTTAGTCCGTAGAAGGAATACTTACAGGGCAGACACTGCCAAGCCCCAGACAAAAGACAGATTGAGTCTGTTGTGCAAACACACATGCACAATTTATTTTTTCCTGGGTCAGTAGAGCCGTCCTGGCTGTCCCAGCCGCAGGACCCCAGGATCTTCCACTCTTCCTCCACCGAGGGAAATGCATCTTTGGAAGCTGACCCCCGTGTGTCCAGAATGCGTCCTGGGGTTCCGTCGGTGCAGGGGTGGGCACTGCTTTATGCTGCAGAGTTGGAAAGGGAGAGCAGACAGTTTACTGCCAGGAAAAAGCTATGGAGCCCAAGGGCGCCTTCAGATGAAGCACGATCCGTGCTTGCTCTGCTCATCTCAGACACTCCTGCAGAGACAGCTGTGCACTGGTCCCGGACACAGAACTCGGACAGGGTCCTGCGGAAGGGGGTCTGAGTGGAGGGCCCACCTGGTGCTCCACTGCACACGACTCAGGCTTAGGCAGGATGGCTGGGTCGCATCATCCGCCCCAATTTATTCCCTTGTGTCACCCTCTGAGACTTGGAGCTCTGTGAGGTCATAAATGTCTCCGGGAATTTCTGGCTTCCCAGCACCGAGCCCAGGGCTCAGAGGATGTCTCTGGATGGAGTGAACCAAGTGAGTGGGCTGAGGGCAACCACAGGAAACAGAGGGTGGTGGGAGCAGAGAAGGAGCTGAACCTGCAAAACCACTTTCTGGACATTACTTGACACCAGATGCATTGATAAATTTGGAGCCAATGATCAGTAAATGTTTTCTAAAAGCCGGGTTTCCTTTACATTATACTGCCCAGGCACCACATCCAATGCCCTCCATCATGCCTTCCCTGAGAAGGACACCACGTGAAAACACGTGGGCATTAACCAACTCCCATAGCATCCTTCGTCTGCTCGCCAGAGCTGCCGGCGTCATAACTGCAGTAAATGGATCCAATTCACAAGGAAAGAAAGAGGCCACAGGGAGGGAGAGAGAGCTGGGGCCCACGGGCTTATCAACACTGGAGAACACACCTCCTACCTGCTTCCCACATCCAGTAGGAACCTGAGCCTGTGTAATCCTCCTTTCTTAGGAGCGCTCAAGCCTGGCCACCTCTCCCTAATCTCACTTACACTATGTAAGTATAAAAATTCACATGGAATCTGGCCAGGGCCAATGCTCTCAAGCGAAGATGGGGAGGAGAGGGCACGGGAGGGAAAGAGGACAGGTCTCCAAATTTCCACAGCAGCAGGACCTGATCCATCCGTCTCACTGCCGGGGCCCCTGGCCTTGAGACTTCGCTATTTATAGAGCAGGGACCCTCCACCCTGTGCCCAGATGTGACGTGTTCTGGAGTCACTGCTTCACCGTGATGTGAAACCCCAGGTGTCCCAGCCAGCGTGAATCAGCAGGGGACTGGGGCGCTGTCCCATTCGTAGCAAACAGACAAGCTGTCAGTGAACAAATCCGTCTGATTCTCGCCTGCACAGTGCTGGTGGCCAGCCAGTAATGCACCAGTGAGGCTATACCAGGTCTGAAAGTACTGACATCTGCCAGACTGATTGGTAAACAGCCACTGCCCAAGGGCCCCTAACTGCCCAGGAGCTGCCCAATCCAGCAACCAAGGGGGTTAAGGCCTGGTCCAGCAGGGGCCCCAGGGACCCTGTTCTCAGCTCATGGCCAGCCATGTCTCAAGAAATTCCTGTTGTTAATGACTTTTAACACCACCCCATTCATAAACAGAAAACGGCTGGAAGGAAGGAGATGCAGGAAGATGCAAACAGTAAAAGCTTCTAGGGAGGGCAGGGAAGAGATCGGGCAGGGGAGTGGGGAGTGAAGAAGAATGTTCACATTTTATGTTTCTCCAAAAGGTCACATTTAAACATTTTACAATGAAATGGTATTCATGACATTTTCTTCAAAAAGAAGAGTGTTTGCACCAGGCCTGCACAGGACACAGCCACGCATGTGCTCTACGCCCTCCCTCACCGCCTTGGCACACGCGGGGCTCCCTGCCTGCTGTGCCTCTGGCCCCTTCTTTGCCTCAGGAGTTTGGGACTGTCCTCTTGGGTCCTTCCTCTGTCAAGTCCTTCTAGAAGCCCACCTCCCATAGATAGGGAACTGCCTCCCAACCGAGTGCCCACAGCATCTTGTCCATGGAGGGCAGCTCCCCGCTGGGACACTGCACCCCGACAGTCTAGTGACTGAGGGTCTGTCCACCTGATTAGAGCTTGAGACCAGGGGCTTCTCCACCTCTTCATCCCCTGGCGGTGCCCAGCTCAGGGTCTGGCACCCCGTGGGTGCTGGCTTTAGGATCACAGTATCATCGTTCATCTCCGTACATCCCCCAGCACCCAGCACCAAGCCTGGACGCACTGGCCATGTGGGAAGCATGCTGAGTGAAGAAGTGAGGGACGCAGGCATGAATAAGTGAATGGACAGGAACCTCTGGGCCTTGGTTTTACAGACCAGCGAGGACCTGGAGGGAGCATGCGCGTGGCCTGGGGAGAGGGGGAAAGGGACAGCCCCGGACGGCAGTCTCACTCGTGTCTATGACTCGCAGGCCGAAGTGGGACAGCATCAGGACCATGTTCAGGTTCTCAAACTCCTTCTCCAGGACGACCCCGTAGGTCTTCAGGCCGGCCAGCTCCACCTCCAGCCTCTGCTGCTGGTTCTAAAAGAACACCAAAGTGTTCAGGCAGCTAGCTCCAAGACTTTCCAATGGAATGAATGAATGAATGAATGAATGAATGAATGAACGAACAAACGAAGTGAATAAATAAGTATATAAATATGTATATAAGTAAATAAGAAAGTAAATAAGTAAATGAACAAGTAAATAAACAATTAAAAGTAAATGAGTATATAAGTAAATAGGCCCCAAGTAGATAAGTAATCAAATAAATAAACAATTAAACAAGGAGGGTCTTGCAGCTGCTCTTGTAGGGCACACACAGAATTCATGAAAACAGTCAATCATCTCCCCTCCCCACCTCCAATAAGTAAAAAAGCCACCCCACCGACACAGCCCCCACTTGTTAAAAACCCTATTACTTCGTGCTGGACCCTTCATATCGCTCAGTATCTCACTCACCCTCCTGCTGAGGATGTGTCCCCGCCTGGGAAGCGAGGTTCCGGGGTGTCAGTGGCCTGCCCCAGCCCCCTGACCACGGAGGGGAGCCCAGACCCACAGCTGGGCCTGATTTCCGAGCCAGCCCTTCTCATGCTGCCATCTGCAGGGCCCTGGGGGCCAGGATGACATGGGGCAGCCCCAGGGCAAGGGCTGTGTATGCAGTGGGTGGGCTCCCACCCTGGAGAAAACTTGACTGTGTGCCCCGCCCTCGGCCCCTCCCAGCATCCCTGGGAGGCAGGCGTGGTTGTCCTCCTCTAAGATGTGGGCTGGGAGTTCAGTGAGATGCCTTGCTAAGGAGGTCCCGGACAGTAAGGGACACCCCTCTCCACCCCGGCACACACTCTCCCTGCCGCCTAGGCTGCTAAGCGAGGAGCCCTGGCAGGGCTGATTTCCAGGGGCCTATGTCAGGGGGGTCATTGCACGATGGCTTCAGATAACTGGGGTATTTCCTTTTTTTTTTTTAACCATTCACTGTTCTTCAAAGTTCTTTAACAAAACTACACTCAAAGGAAACAGGAATGGCGGTGGAACTTTGGGGTGCACAGAAGTGTGGGATGAAGAGTCTGCTGGAGGCATTGGAGGGGACAGCCCCAGAGGGCGATGCTGTGATGCCCACTGGTACCCTGCCAGGTGGATCAGCTCATTTAATCGCTCACAACCACCCCACGGGGCAGACCTACTGTTCCCCCCAGTGGCGCATGGAGAGACTGATAACCGGGGAGGTGAAGAAATGAAGAGGGGAGCCCGAGGCACACAGCTGGGGGCAGAGCCTGGATTCCAAGCCCGAGAGCCTGTGCTTGGAACCACAGCAGATGCCACCTCCTTTCTGGACCTCTTTAAGGCTTGTGCTTGTTAAGTAAGCATCACACTTCTAGGACTCCCTCCCCAGGGAGCTCAAGGACGCGTGTAAAGACTGACAAGAGTGTTCACAGCGTTATTATAATGATTGGATGTAGCCAAAATGCCCACCAACTGGGAAACGGGAATCCATTATGGTTCATCCACATAATGACGTATTTTGCAGCCATGAGAGGCAATTCATACAAGGACATCGAAGGAGATGTGAAAATGCTTACCTACCATGGAATGAAATGGCAACCGTAGGAATCAAACTGTGTGGTTTTTATTCCAATTTTTCCTTTGTCTCTGTCTCTCTTCCTACCTACCTACCTATCTCTACCTATTTAGATAAATACAGAGATACATAAATATATAGATAATATACAAATATATTTATCTATGTAAACAGATTTAGATATTTGTGGAAAACAAGACTAGAAGATGCTACACAAATGTTAATGATGCTTCTCTAATGATTGGATTTCATTTTTCTGAAAAATTTCAAAATTTCTTCTGAAATTTCAAAATTTTCTTCAAGGAATATAACTTAATCTTGTAATCAGAATAAAATAACACATTTAAAAATTGTGACTTTATGCACGGTTTCACCTCATCTTCTCTTTGCTTTCATCAAAACAGGTACCACCCATCAATGCATAAATGTGCACACACTTGCCAACTGAAAATTATTCACAATCCGCACCAGGCAACCCTCCTTGCGGTATGTGGTCCAGACCACCTCTCATGGAACAGGATGTGAGCAAGGATGCTCGTCACACCCTAAGCTGGTGCAAACCGGGGCCCCCAGCGAGGGGAGTGGGCCAGGGGCATGCAGTGGGTGCAGAAGTAGCAGGCCAAATGCCACGGGGCAGCGTGGATGAACACGGAGCCTTGCGTGAAGCAAGCACGCAGCACGAGAAGGCTCACAGCACAATTTCTCTACGTCGAAAACACAAACACTCCGTATTTTACAAGAATATATAACAAGTATGCTCTAGCAGGAATGGTGGGGAGGCGAGTAGCACCTTGGTTTGTGATGCGTTATTTCAATCGGACCACACGGTCTTCTTCCCCTGCTTCCTGACCCCACCAGGTGGGGCCCTGAGCTGAGCAATGGGGCTACAGTGATGGGACTGGGAGCTTCCCTCCCGAGAGCCTCACCTGGAACTCCAGCAGCTGCCTCTGCAGGGCCTCCTGCTCTACTTGAGCTCTTTCTAAAGTCTTCCTCAGCTCTCTGAGCTCAAATTCTTTGACTGGGAGGAAAGGGGAGAGAAGGCCGTCTTTATCTGTTCTTTCCATCAAAACCTCCCCTTCTCTTTGAACTGCACCTCACACAGGCAACAGCTGGCACCCTGACATGTACAGGGCGTCCTCAAAACCCTTTTTAATATTGCCTATTTCATTCTCTGATAATATAAAGGACACCTATCCATTGGGGGAAATAAGAAAGGAATAAAGAAAGGAATAAAGAAATACAGCACCTTCCTCTTGCCTGCCAGAGGTAACCACTGTTAACATTGGCACAGATTCACATATGCATAATTTTATAAATATAGTTGAGATCGTAGGGAAGTTATGAAGAACATGGATCTTGGAACCCATCCCATCTCAGCTCACTGTCTATGCAACCATGGGCAAGTTACTTAACCTCCCCGTGCTGCACTTTTCTCATCTTTAAAAGGAGGTGATACTATAACCGACCTCACAATTAAAAAGTAATTTGTATAAACTTCTTAGACCTGTCCCTGGCTTACCGGAAGTCCTCGGTTATTTCCCATCTGATTATTTATTATCTTTACTTATTGTTATTCTCGTAGTTGCAACCTTTCTTTTTTTTTTTTTTTTTTTGTTCCACTTAATATTATAGCCTATTATGTAGGTTGCTCTTACTAGGATTATAAAACCCTCGGTCACCAAAGTTACTAGGGAGTTGTAGAACTTGACTACTCACTTTTCAGAAGTTTAAAGATGAACTCTTGCAAGAAACATAAGTCAAGTGAAGCAAAACTCGTCTCTGGAATCAGGCCTCTGAGTGGAAGTGGATCAGGGCACTCAGCTTCCTCCTCTGAGTCCCCTTTGTTCAAATTCTGACCTACCTCTCCCTCCAGAGGCTCCAGATGCTTCAAGCACTCAGCAGAATCTTTTTCAAATTCCCCTAAAAAGCAAAGAAATCCCGTGTCAAAGGTCAGCCCCTTGAGCAAAAGATGAGCGGCTCCTCTGGGTCTGGCCCTCTGTCCAGATATGGGCAAGCCTGTCCCTTCCGAACCCCAGTCCCTGGGCCAGGTCCCCAGATGTATAAGAAGAATGTACTGGGACCAGTGCCAGATGGAGGGCAGCAAGGGAGGCTTCCTGGAGGAGGGGGTCCTTGACTGAGACGGGTATCTTTTTTCCAAACCACTTCATTGAGATCTAAATCACATACCATACAATTTACCCATTAAAAGTATATACTTAAATGGTTTTTAGTATATTCAGATATGTGCAGTCACCACCACAATCATTTTTAGAACATATGCATCACCTCCCCAAGAAAACTCTGGTTCCGTTTAGCCATCACCCCCACTCCCCAACCCTCCCTCAGCCTTAGGCAACCACTAACCTGCTTTCTGTCTCTACAGATTTCCCTATTCTGGACATTTCATATACAGGAAATCATACAATCTGTGGTCCTTTGTGACTGGACTTTTAACTTACCATGTTTGTTTTCAAGGTTCATCTACATTGTAGTACATATCAGTACCTCACTCCTCTTCAGGCTGAATAATATTCCACTGCACGAATGGACCGTATTTTGTTTATCCATTTATCAGTTGATGGATGTTTGGGTTGTTTCCACTTTGGGGCTACTATGAATAATGTTGTCATGTACAGTCATAATATTGTGTGAACATATATATTTCGTTCTCTTGGGTACATACCTAGGAGTGGAATTGCTGGGTCATACAGTAACTAAATTTTTGAGGAACTGCCAGACTGTTTTCCAAAGTGGCTGCCCCATTTGACATTCCCACCAGCAGTGAATCAGGATGTGATTCTTCCACAGCCTCCCCAGAACTTGCTATTATTCACCTTTTTGATAGGGTTTTGAAGGATGGATAGGAGTGAGACCCAGTACACAGAGGTGGGAAGGCCATTCCTGGAGAAGGGCAGCTTGAGGGGAGATGAAAAGAAATTGCAGAGCAGGGAGCTACAGGGAACCATTAGCAGTTGGAGATTCCTGGAAAGTAAGGGGGGAGGTAGGGAGTTGCTTATCCGCTACAGCCCCCAAGCTCATAATAATAACACAGTGGACACCCAGAGTGTGCCGGGCATCACAGGATTAACTCATTGCCTTACGACAGCCCTGTGAGGTCAGTATTATTATCATTATTCCCAATTTTGCACTTGAAAAAATGAAGGCAGTGGGCAGAGAGTTCAGCCAAGGTGATAAACGCAGTAAGTGGCAGAGCAGGGATTCAAACTCAGGTCCTTAATGGTGACAGGGTGCTGCCCACCTAAGATGTCCCCAAGGCGGGGATGACTGTTGTCACCACAGAAAGGAGACACCAAGTATTAAACTGCCAGAGCCTCCTATGGAGGCAGAAGGCACCCTAGTGGCTGCCCAGGAATGGGGAGTGACTGCTCACGGGGATGGGTTCTGTTGCGGTGATGAAAATGTTCTAAACTTAATTGCAGTGGTGGTTGCACATATCTGTGAATATACTGAAAACTACTTTCCGTGGGTGAGTTTTATGGTGTGTGAATTAGATCTCAATAACACTGTTAAACCAAAGAGCTCTGGGACCTTGCCGCATGCCTGCTCCCCACCCTGGTTTTGCTGAGAGGGAGTGGAGAGCCGGGGAGGGGACCGCACCGGTTCTCCTGGGGGGGGTGACAGCAGGAGCAGGCGGTCCCTGGGCTCACTCTCATCTCGAGGGGTTGGGGGGATCCCAGGCAACGAGAGCCACACGAGATCCTGCTCTGAAAGGATGAGTGGCTAATGCCCCCTCCCATCAGGACCGAGACTCGGAGACCCAGAGACTCAGATACCGCAGCTGCTCAAAGCCCTGCTTTCCAACAATATCACAGCAATTAAGGCAGACATGGAAACGCTCTTGAGAGCCTGTTAACATAAAACTGGTAGGCGGTTTAGGGAGAAGACGAAGCAAGGCGTGCCCATGTCTGTTTCCCTTTAAATAACTGCAAAGGCCCTCAGAGAGTTACATGGAATCAGAGCCACACGTATCTACAGCCTCATGGTCCCCCAGTACATGATTTTATAGATTATGAAATGAGCCGTAATCCTCTCCAGCGGGTAATTTACACAGTATAACTCTAGGCATATGGAGTGCACACATTATACTCAGTTTCAGGTAATGAGATTCATTTTTACTTTCATTGCCATTATTCACCTTCAACAAGACATTACTGAAGACAGTTTTATTTCCTTACAAACCCCAGACAAAGGTGAGCCTCCTGTACATGTGTGCATTCCCTCATCAAATGTTTATTGAGACTCTACTATGGGTAAGAGATATGTCCTAAACCACATGGCTCCTTCCTTCCAGGAGAACAGACGTGTGTGTGTGTGTGTGTGTGTGTGTGTGTGTGCGTGCACGCACAGTCATGACTGTGTGAGTGTGTCTTGTGTCTCTGAATGTATGTGCACACACACATGTTGCAGGGTGATGGTGACAGTAGCAGGGGATGATAATTATTAAGCAAAGGTACATGTCACACCCTCAGGAGCCCCCCACCCCATGTCTGAAACCAGGAAAGACTTCCTGGGGGAGGTGACATCTCAGCTGAACCAGGCCTGCACACGGCTCTGATATCCATCTTCAGAAGAGCCCTGTGAGGCGGGCGATTTCAACCTTACTTTACCGATGAGGTAGTGGAAGCACAGAGAGGTTAAGTAAGTGGCCCCAGCCCACTCAGCAAGCACGGTGCAGAGCAGGGGCTGCACTGAGCAGAGGCTGGTTACCTGTGAGGTTCTGCAGGTGCTGCTTCCCCAGCAGGTGCTCTCGCTTGTTATGCAGGGAACTGAAGAACTGCCTGCAGGTCCGACAGTACAGGTCATCATTCTCATCCCCCTGTGGACCGAGATGGTTTCTGATGAGCAGGGAGGAGGCGGGATCCCGCCTTCTCTGAACATAAAATTAGCTTAAAACGGCAGATGGGCTTCAGGCGGGCCAGGCTGGATCTTGCTCGTCCTCTTTTCACCTGTGAGATCGCTTGCCGGGTTGAGGCTTTTCTGAGCACAGCTGAGAATTTCAACTCATCCCAAGGCCTCTGTCACCGAGTGAGAGAGAAAGTGTTAGGAATGTGGCAAAGAGGGTACGACAGGGAGGTTTTGAGAACTGGTGGTGTTGTCTGAGTCCACAACCAATTCTGAGTTTTTCAGATTTTCAAAGAGTTTGCTTTGAAAACATGAACAAAATGAACTCTGTGACTAAATGACAAAGATGTGTCCTTTTATCAAAATACATATGTACTAACCTGTAGGTGCTCATATATCCATGGACTATTCTGGAAGATGCACTAGAAACTGGTTGTAGTGGATGCCTTGGGATGCAGGGATGGGGTGGGGGAGTGAGGGCCTGGGGCTCTGTGCACAGAACCCACCTCTCATTGTAAACCTTTGTGCACTGTTTGCATTTTTTTTTTACCATGCACGTATATATATATATATTTTTAATATAGAATACATAGTTTACCTTTTTATTAGTTTTTTGGGGGTAAAGGAGACTTTTTTTTTTTAAGATTTTTTTTTTTTAATTTGAAGACCACGGTTTTGTTTTGTTTTTGTTTTTTTTAAATTTTTATTTATTTATTTATTTATTTATTTTGGCTGTGTTGGGTCTTCACTTCTGTGCGAGGGTTTTCTCCAGTTGCGGCGAGCGGGGGCCACTCTTCATCGCGGTGCGCGGGCCTCTCACTATCGCGGCCTCTCTTGTTGCAGAGCACGGGCTCCAGACGCGCAGGCTCAGTAGTTGTGGCTCACGGGTCTAGCCGCTCCGCGGCATGTGGGATCTTCCCGGACTGGGGCGCAAACCCGCGTCCCCTGCATTCGCAGGCGGATTCTTAACCACTGCGCCACCAGGGAAGCCCACGTATATTATTTTTAAAAGAAAAACAGTTAATTAAAAAAAAATAGAGCTGTATGTATTTGCTTACATTTAGTTCAGAGATGTAAAAACTCCCCAAGCTCTGACAAGAGATGGTTCCTGTCACAGACTTGAAGTGTCCCCTGCCGCCCCGAGAGCTGGCGGGGACCTGACCATGCTCAGGACACTGCCACTCACTCTGCTTCTCAGGAATCCTTTCCCGCATCAGAGGGGCACTCCTTCAGCCCAGAGACGTGCCCCCAACTGGAAGAGTGTCTGTAGGGTTCCTTCCGCACCCTCTGTGAGGCTTGCCTCCGCCTCTCACTAAATGAGCAGAAAGACCTGCTAAGAGAGGCCAGGAGCAAGGGGGCCCCAGGGAGCTCCACAGCGGGAAGATGAGGAGGGCTGGCAGAGGGAGGGGGACTCGTCAGGAGGGAACTTCACGGAGGGGAGAGAGGCCACTGCCGAGAAAGGGCCCCAAATGCTCATCAAGGCCGGTGCCAAGACATCAGAGCGAACATCCAAGCTGCACGTACACCTCAACAAAAAATTCCATCCTCTCACTTTTGCTTATAGAAATACGTCATTATTGTAAAATTAATCGCACGTAGCCCAGGGTGGTGGGGCTGAGCCTTCTAGGTTTGGTGACCTTTTGAACAATTATGGGAGGGACCCAAAACTCATTCAGGTAATCCCTAGTACAAATCCTTTTACAACCTGAAGCCAAGACTAGGAACCACTGTCAAGAGAAGATGAATCACAGGCACCCAAGAAAAAGTGTCCAAGAAAAACAATAGCCAGGAACCATTTATCCTGACTATTTCTCCGTAAAAGTGTGAGGTCTTCATCTATGAGAATCAGTGCATGTTTCCCTTCAAATTCAACTAGAGCAGCTGCACTTTCATTGGGTACCAGGCGCTGAGCTACTGGCCCTTGGCCTCTTGGCTTCGTACCCCTGCATTACCAGGTATTAACAGGGCAGCCCCATAAAGAATGTGACACACGGTCCCACCTACACTGGTGGACGGAGATATGAGACGTGAAACAATAACAGTGACTAATATTTTCAAGCCAGGCATGGACACTGCATGACCGTCGGCTCTTACATCATTCACAGTCATGTTCTGAGCTATATTTTGTTATGAGGAAGGCCAGCCTCAGCCTTGACTAAGGTCACAGAATGGGTGAGGAAGAAAGGCAAGGATCTAAAAAAGCGTGGTGCCTGCTGGCATCCCTCCACGGTGGGTGGGGGACATGGTGGGTAGGGAGATGGACGCCAGGTCATGGAAGGCAATGGGGAGCTAGCGCAGGCTCCAGGGAGAGGATGGCTGGGTTGGTGGGAGAGTAGCTGGCTGCGCAGAGCAGACCCCTTCAGGGGGAGGGGCTGCCGGCGGGACCTCCACTCATGTGGCTCCTTTCATAGCGGCTCCAGCCTGGGCCACAGAGGGCTGACCTTTCAGGTGGACAATGGACACAGGAAGTCCTTTGCCCTCTAAGTCTCAAATCATTTTCTAATGATAAAAGGTGGTGTACTTCAAACAATGTTTAAAGCTATTATAAATGCATGTTGAAAGTAACGGAAAAGGGGGGGTGTAAAGTGAAAAGTAAAAGGTACCCAACTCCCATTTCTACTCACTGTACTACAAGAGCTTCTTGTGTAGCCTTCCAGAACGTTTCAATGTAAACACATCTGCCCCTTAAGATTCACTTTCAATTGTTCTTCATTTGTTAACTATATATATTTCATCATCAATTCAATTCAAAGGGGAAACACCTACAAGTTACACCTTAGCTCAGACCACCTGACAGCCCTGGTCCCCACTGCCGTGTCCTCGTCCCCACACACACGCTGTCTGCTCCAGGCGTCCTGAGCTGCTCAGGGTCCCACACACACACTGGGCTGCTTCCCATCCCCGGGCCTTCGCAATGCTTGTTTCCCCAGCCTAGAGCTCCCGCTGTGCTTCATTTCCATCCGGCCAGCATTTCCTCTAGGAATTTCCCATTTCTTCTTCACGAGCATCATCTCAGAATCACCTGCCCTGAGACTGACTCGCCCAGAGTCAGGGGCCGCTCTCACCGTGCACGTGTGTCCATCACAGCAGACCCTGGTGTGAAGCGTTGCACACTTGCCAGTTTCCCCTGAACAGGAGCCGTCAGGCTGTGCTTCACCCACCTCTGCATCCTCAGCCTGGTCTCCCACCTCCCACCGAGCTGGGCTCAGTACATACTTGTCCAAGGAACACACAAAGAAAGGCCTCCATAAGGGACTGATGTGTGAGCCACACTCCAGCAATGCATGAAATCCTGTGCCCGGATGCTGTGGTTTCCTGGGGCTGCCATAACCAACTACCACGAACTGGATGGCTTAAAACAACAGAAGTTTACTCTCTCATAGTTCCGGAGGCCAGAAGTCTGAAATCAGCCTTACTAGACCAAAATTAAGGTGTGGGCAGGGCTTAGTTCCCTCTGGAGGTGCTGGGGAGAAACTGTTCCTGCCTCTTCCAGCCTCTTCTGGTGGCTGACAGCTTCCTTAGCTTGTGGCCGCATCACTCCAATCTCTGCCAGTGGTCACATGGCTTCTTCGTCTTCTGTGTCAAATGTCCCTCTCCCTCCCTCTTGTAGGGACACTTGTGACTGCATAATTCCCCTCCCTCAAGATCTTAACTTAGATCACAACTTCAAAGACCAACCCGTTTTTTGCCATATAAGGTAGCATTCACAGGCCCCAAGGATTAGGACCCAGATATCCTTTGGGAGGGACCATTTATCAGCCGCCCATACCAAATGAGGGTGATTATTTTAAAACCACATCCCCCTGCCCCCCCAGCGAATACTTACATCAATTGCTGAGAAGTCAAGGCCCTCGCTCTCAAATTCACATCCTAGTGTACCTGTTCCTGATGGAGAAAAAAACAGCATCATTTTACAAAGCATCTGTCTCAGAAAAGGCCTCAGCCTTATTGCAGAAGCATCAACACAAGGGTCAGAAGCGCCTTCTGAGGCTGAAAAGATTTATCCTAAGAGGTCTCCATGCTTCCTGCTGGAGGATCAGTGCTTGACTTCAGCTGCTCAATTTCAATAGAGGTCTGAAAATCCCTTATTATCAACCAAGAGGAAAAACCGGATACCTCTGACTTCAGTTTATAAACACCTGGCCAGGTACGGAATGAAGATGAGAGAGAAACAAGGAAAAACATAAACAATTCATTTTTTATTAGCATGGCAGAATCCAGTGGTATTTTTTAAAATTATTATAATTATTATATTTTTATATAGTAAACTTTTAAAATTTACTGTGTTTTAAATAAGACAGAAATACATCTTATTTAAAAACCAAGCTCTCTTGGAGCGGCCTTTCTTTGTAACACGCCAGCTTGTCATGTGATGACAATCTACAAATAATCACAAAAATAAGAAGGCAGCAGAACTCCAGCATGGCTGAAGGATTAAGCACGATGCGGTGTTCTCTGCGAAGCCTGACATAGCATTCTTAGGGAGAAAAATATGAACGGGGAATGACAGCTGTTCATGGGGAGACCCTTAGCCAGAGGTCTCAGGGCACAATCGGCTTAGCTTTGACATTCAAATGAGGACCAGAGGCCTCACAGCTCCCTCAGAACCATCCGACATCCCACTCTGCTAATACTAATTATATGCTAGACTGGTGGTTTTCAATGGATTATTTTTATCTGCAGGTGCTTGATTGAAAACAAATGTTAAGTGGAAACCCAAGAAATACAATGGGCCGGAGTGGAGCTGCCTGTGGACCAACTCAGCCCTCTGCTTGTTTTTGTAATTAAGTTTTATTGGCATGCGGCCTCACCCATTCATTAACATATTGTCTACGCTGCTTTCCTGCTACAACCATAGAGTTGAGGGGTTGCAACACAGACTACAGGGTCCACAGAGAGTAAAGTGTTATCTAGTCCTTTACAGAAGTTTGCAGATACTCTCTCTGGATGAAGCTGTGGCGGAGGGGGGAGGCTCGTGCCCCAGTGCCAAGGGTATGAAGCACGAATACTTGCTGAACTCGCTGTGTGCCAGGCACTGAGCACCAAGCTCCTATGGTTTAACTCGTTTGATCAGCACCAGGCCCTGCGCAGGAGGTCCTATTACAGCCCGACTTTCTATATGAGGAAACGGAGGCACTAAATGCTTTAGTGATTTGTGCAAGGTGGCAGAGCCAGGATTTGGATCCAGGCATTTGGACCGCTGAGCCCACACCTGACCACTATGGAGGCAGCGCTCAGCCAGGCCCAGGCGGGAGTGAGAAGCGGCAAAGTGGAGAGCTGATGGGCTCTGGCGGGATGCCGGTCAGTCCCCAGCATGGGGCGTGCAGGAAGAACCCTCAGGACGGACAGTGACGGACCCCGCACCACTGGTGAGGACGCCCCAGCTGCCCTGAGGCCGTGTGCCCCTTGGAGGGGAATGTGTCACGGGTGGGGTGGCAGCCCTGAGTCAGAATGTAAAATGGGCCTCTGGTGGGCACTGCAGTTGATACAGCTTCCAATAAGGATGGCAAAGACGGTGAAGGAGAAGCGACCTCCGTGGTGAAGGCAGGGTCAGCAGACAATAAAGGGAGTTTGCGTCTCTGCCTTAGGTCTGCACACCCAGAGGCACACTCTGAGACAAGGATTTTGGTGCAAGTGGGGGTTTTTGGACAGTGATCCCAGGAAATGCTGGTAGAGGAGTGGGGAAGTGGGTCGGGAAGGGGAGAAAGCCAGTATGGGGGGCCTTGCTGAGCAGAGGCCACTACAGTCAATAGGGCGCAGTCCCACCAGGAGCCTCGAGGGGGCGCACGGGACACATCTCAGCATGGCGGGTTGCGGGAGTTGGGGTGTTTACCTGCCATTCTTGCCATTCCTGTGTGCACTGGTTTAGGGATGCTCGGTGTGTTGATTCCTGACACATCAGGCCTGACTCCAGTTGGGCAATGCCGGGGTCTGCAGTAGGACGCTGTTGGCACGTGGGGACGGTAGATGCTATGGGGACATGGACCCCCAGCGTAATCAGAGTGTGGTCCCTGCACCAGCAGCCTCGGCAGCCCCAGGGGCGTGTTGGAAATGCAGACCCCAGAGCTGCAGGGTCAGAACCTGCATTTTAACAAGACTCCCGGTGATCCAGGGTACTTTCGAGTTTGAGAAGCAGTGAGTTCCATAACTGCGGGTTCCTTTCCTCTTTCTAAGGACTAAAATGTAATCACTGGCCCAGCACTACCTGACCATTCTCTGACGTTCCCGAGAAGGAGGGAATGAGATGCCTCCTCTTTAATCAGGTACAAGATGTGTCTCAACCCGGCCAGAAGAGCCGCAAAGGGAGACCATGATGCTGGCTGCTTTGTTCGGGGCGTGGCTCTTCCCCCAGCTTTGCAGAGGTATAATTGACACGTTTAAAAATGTATATACTTAAAGTGTTCAAAGAGGATCTACTCTCAGTGAATTCAATGCACAATGGGGAAAGGATAGTCTCTTCAATAAATGATGTTGGGAAAACTGGATAACCACATGCAAAAGACTGAAGCTGAACACATTTTACACCATACACAAAAATGAACTTGAAATGGATTAAAGACTTAAATGTAAGACCTGAAACTGAAAAAACTCCTAGAAGAAAATGTAAGGAAGAAGCTCCTAGACACCAGTTTTGGCAATAGTGCTTTGGATATGACTCCAAAAGCACAGCAACAAAAGCAAAAATAAACAAGTGGGACTACATCAAACTAAAAAGCTTCTGCGCAGCAGTCAGCAAAATGAAAAGGCAACCTACAAAACGGGAGGAGATACCTGCAAACAGTATATCTGACAAGGGGTTAATATCCATAATATATAAGGATGTGAATGCTGACCAAGGCTGAGACTAACACAGAGCATTTTTCGAATGTCACTTCTGCCGTAAAACATCCCATAGCCTCAGGCCTGGGAGGCAGAAGCTGCAGCCCACCCCAGCCGGGCCCCACTCACCGCACAGCGCCTGCACTTTGTGCGCTGCCCGCCTCCGCAGGAAGGCTCGGTAGGCCTTGGAACTCTGGTAGGCCTGCAGCTCTCGGATGTAGCGCTGCTTGTCCTCAACTGCCTCATAAACATACCTCTGGAAGAAAGAGCACAGAGATTCTGAGACTCTCCTAATCTGGGGGAGGAGGGATGCGGCTGGAGGTGTCCTCTTGTCCAACTTGCCTCAGTCTTTCTAGGATGGTCCCAAGAAGCTATTGCTCATCTTCTACTTGCATACCTGCTGGGATGGGAACCTCACTACCTAACAGCAAGTTCATTCCTTACTTGAATGATGCAGACCACAGAAAGTTTCCCTTCCAATCAGTTGGAATCTGCCTCCCTGTGGCTTTTACCATCCTGCTAGGTGTGGTCTGATGACTGCAGAGGAGGGTAGCACTCAGCTCCCCTCCCCGCCTTGAGGGACCTTACACTTCTATTCAATTATCACACAAGCAAACATCAGTGCTTAACTCTTTGCAGGGTCCTGGGTGGGGCACTAGTGATAGAGACGAATCAGACCCAGCCCCAAGCTACCCCATCTGCTACTGTTTTCCCTCCATCAGTAACACCTGTCTCAACCTTCCTCCCCTGGCCAGATCTTACTAATCCTTCAAGATCTATCACAGGACATTTACCTCCTTGAGCATCTTTCTCTGATGCCCCCAGGTTGACTCAGGGCACTCCCACACTGGTTTAGGTGCCTCCTGGCGACCCCCTGCCCCTGGTACAGACCTCTGCACCCCTCACCATGGATCGTATGCGTCCACTTTGGGGGTCCCGACAGCCTAGACTGTGAGTTCCTTGAAGGCAGGGACTTGGACTCATCTCCAGCCACAGAGGCTGGCACCAGCTGGTGTAACCCAGGGACAACCAGTGTGTGTGTGTGTGTGTGTGTGTGTGTGTGTGTGTGTGTGTCTGTCTGTCTGTATAGCCAAAGGTCACTCTAAGAATACTCGTCAAGTAATTATTATTCACAGTGATTATTTACTTTATGCACTTGGTAATTTGAAATAAATTATCACGTTAAGTAAAAAACTTTTAAAGCATTGATGTGTTGAACTGGTCCTAATAAAGTATGGAGCTGACAGTCCCTTAGATGGCCTCTTTCCTCAGGCTTCTGGACCCTCTTTCCACCTGGCATGTGGTGCACGGCCTCTGTCTCATTCCTGCAGGGACTTGAGTCTCACCGAGGGGACAACTGACAACGCTGTAAGGCAGGGCTTTTAAAAGATTTGAAGGAGCTCCAGGCATGGCAGCTGGGGTGCAGAGAGAGTAAAGAATTTCTGAAATTATGAAAATAGCTTAGAGACTCCCTAAAACCTTGGATCAGAGGTTCTGCCCCTCGCTGCCCCGTAAGAGCTACCCTATGCTTTGCAATCACTATGCTTATTTCAAAGCCAATTGTAATTTTTGCTCAGCCCCTCAGACTGGCATGTTAGCGGTTTAAGCCGTTGTAGCGGGTGGGGACTAAACCTAACCATCCTCACCCAACTAAACCAAGGTAGTTTTGCTTTGACCTCTTTTACATTTCAGCAGGTATGTGTGGTGGGAACATTTCTTCCCCACTCCCGATGTTTCCTTCTGTAAGGCGGAAGCGTAATCCTTCTGGCCTCTCCTGCACCGCCCTCTCCTCCATGTGGGAGGAGGGGTTTATCTAAGGGTAAATTGGGAGCCAGAACCAAAGATGCTTGGTGGAGCCCCGCCTCTCTCCTCCCCCGAGACCTGCCTCCAGCAGAGAGCCAGGGCCCCAGTCTGCTCTTAGCCAGAGTCGGGGGGCCTGCCCAGACTGGGACAGCCAGGGCTCTTCCAGTTGTCTCACTGGCTACTGGATCTACTTCCTGAGTGGTTGCAAACCTGAGTAGCAAGGAGAGGAATGTTATTAGTTGACACCACGCCCCCAATTTAGGATTTCACGGGGTTGGCCAAAAAGTTCGTTCGTGTTTTTCTGTAAGCTGTTATGGAAAAACCGAAATGAACTTTTTGGCCAACCCAATAGTTAATTTGAAGCAAGGGTTTTCTACAGCAAAAAAGTTGCAAGTGCAGGGGTTTAAAGAAGCTCATCTCAGAGTCTTTGCATTTAACCCAAAGAAATGACACTCCAGAGGCAGCGGGCACTTCTGGGAAAAGTATGGGCTCTGGGGTCAGACATACTTAGAAGGAGTTTGGGAGGGATTTTGTAGGAAGGGATGCTGAAGCAGGTGTGTCTTGATCCGTGTGACTGGAATGTGGGGTGGGGTGGTGGCAGAAGTTGACATTGGACATGAATGCCATGGTAAAGGCATGACTGTATCTCCTACGTTAGTGTTTCTTCCCCTGTGACCCCAGAACGTACTTCCCTAGGAGGCTAACAGGTGCTCTGTGTATAAGGGGTTCCATAGTGGAATTAGTTTGAGAAAGCCTCACAGGAGAGATGACAGAGATTCTCACACCCCTGGAGTGCTCTGCTCCGTCTCTCCTTCCACACCTCCTTCCAGGAGAGCACGGACCTCACCTGAAATATTTTTAAGTGAATAAAATTATATTAAAATGCTCCAAAAAGAATTCCTGCAGGCGGAAAAAAAGATCTGTTTCACTTGATTTACTCCAGAATTTCCTAAACTTATTGGACCATTTAGCCATGTTTCATGGATTCGCCCTTCCTCCTGACACAGTTTCGGAGATGGTGGACGCCAAAGCCACAGAGACCAGTAATTGCTTTTAAGGGGTGGGGTGAGAGGCACCTCCCACCTGCCTTCTGGCAAGTTCCCTCTGGCTCCAGTGTGAAAAGACGGACCAGGAGGGAACAGCCCCTAATCAAGGCCGCAGACAGCTAGGCCCACTCCTCTGCTCATTCCACGCAGAAAAGGACTTACTTGCTTTTTCTCTTGGGGCAGCTGAGCCCACTGAGCAGCCAGCATCTTCGTGATTTCCGTGAAAGGCAGATCTGGGTGCCTGGCCCTCAGGGGGCTCCTCTGCTCATTGAGGAATATCACGTACCTGCACCAGGAACAGAACAAACACAACAGCTCTGAGCTACCGGCTGGAGGGGAGTCCGCAGGGCCTGCTGCAGCCACTTCTACTTTCAAGTTTTCATAAAAATTAACAGTCATGGGTTTGCCCATATTTTTCAATCTAACCAGTGAAATGGAGGTTAATGGAAAAGGGGAAAATATTTGAATGGCTGGCTTATCCAGAGACTGATGGAAGACCTAAGGGAGACCCCCCCCCCGATGGGAGGGGCATGAAGACTGAGTGGGCAACTCACTCAACCCACCTGAGCCTCAGTTTCCCCCTCTGTGTAATGGATACAACACTGCTCATGAGGTTGTTGTGCAGCCCAAATACTCCAGGTACAGGCCCTCTAACCCTCCTGATCAGGGATTCGGGCTGAGGGAGAGGGAGAGAGGCTGTGGGCATTGGGGTGAGACAAACCAGTCTTTGGAACAAAAGCCACATCCACAGGAATTATAGGAAAACTGAGAAAAGACCTTCAACCTTAGAAATGTGCAGACCCTGAGGATAAAAGAGAAAAGCGCACAAACTTCCAGAGGAGCAAAGTGACCCTCAGAGCAGTGGGAAGTGACTGGCCTGGGGCCTCTCTTCTGCAGCCTCCGATGGCAGGGGACAAGGGACGGACGGTCTCAGTGCACTTGGTTGGGGGGGGGCGTGTTTTGAGCCTTGATGAAGGTTACCTAGCTTGCCTGAGGCCGTGAAGCATCCACATCTGCAAGCCTGAAAGGGAAACCAGACCTGCTGGCCTCACAGCCACCCCCTTTCCTGTCTGTGAGCCAAGCCCAGCTCTCCTTTGGGCATCAGAACCTTATTCTAGCTTAAGGAACTAAAAAACCCTCCCTCACTCCCTGGGGTGCGAGGCCCCGTAACGATCAAGGGCCCTGGAAAACAGATAAAGGCTGAGATGGGATAAGAGGCCCTCCAGGCCTGGCACACAGCAGAGGCCACATGGTGAGCCCAAAATGTTACCTGAACATCCGTCAGGTAATCTCCCCATCTTACCCTGTCCTAGGAGCGCGGGGAACAGGAGGCTCCCTCGGGGGTTTCCTTTTCTTGCCTTTAGGCCAGCCCCCTTTCCTTTTCTGAAAGAGTAATACACAGAGGAGAACCTCAGGATTGTCAACAATGATTTACCATATTCGAATCACAGCCTACAATACGGCAACATACTAAAGTGTCCTCGTCACACTTTACCCACGCGGCCTCTGACCTCCTGGCAGCTCTGCGGCATAGCAATAATCGTGCCCTGAAGATGAGAGAACCGAGGCTTGGAGGACATCATCACTGCCCTGGTGTCCCCAGAAGGTGGGGGAGCCGGGGACATTCCCTCCCATTGTGTTATGACTGCATGCGGACATTGGGCGCAATCAAGAAAGCAACATGAGGTTTCAGTAACTCGGTTCACAGCGGGTGGGGCCCGGCCTCAGCACTGGGGACAGGGCGTAAACATCTGAGCTTGCCTGGTGCTCAGCCTGGGTTCCCATCTCAGCTCTGCCACTTACCTGTTATGCGGCCTCAGGTAAATTAGTAACATCCCCGTGCCTCCGTTTCCCCACTTGTAAAATGGGGATCATAAAAGTCTGAACCTTGTGGGTTGCAGTGAGGATTAAATGTGGAAATATTCATGTATTTCTTAGAACAGAGCCAGGCGCCTAGTAAGTGCTCACTAAACGCAGGCTGCCACAATCGAAGGCAGACCCCTCCTGTGGCAGCCAGCTCTCAGCAGGGAGATCCAAGCTGCCCCTCTCTCTTCCGTTCACTGCGTTTCTTGGTTCATCAACAGTGCCTGTGCCCTTGCTGCCACTGAGGCCCTGTGCCACGTTCGGAGGCTAGAGGGCTGAGTAAGACGCAGACCTGGCCCTCAAGCAGCCCAGTCTGATGCAGGAGGTCTGATATATGTAAATAATGGCAACAATTCATTACAGGGATAACAGTTACAGAACGACAGCCTGGACACCCTTCCATTCACGTCTCAGTTTCAAATTTTCCTAAACCAAACACACACACACACGCCACTAATGGTGGAGAGTAATCAAAATGTGGCCTTAAAAACCTCTGTTTCAGCTTTCCAGTTTTCAAAACTCCCTCCCAGACATGCCCATTGTGGCCTTTCCAGGGCCAGGAGACACAAAGTCGGTCAGTGGCCCAGCAGGCTGGCTGGGTGAGGATCTGGCGCTGCCACAGCCAGGCCACATGTGCTGGGGACCAAAGGACGGAGGAGGTCAGGGCAGCAGCTGGCATGGGCACTTGAGGCACAGGAGGGTAGAGCTCGGGCCAGGCAGAGGCAAAGAGCCAGGCTAGTAGCCACGTGTGTGAGAGAGAGAGAATGCTGCAGAGCACCTAGCAAGGTGCCGGGCAGGCTGTAGGTGCATGACAGAAGTGACACTCAGAAATGACAAGAAATGACACTCTCCCTTCTTCACTTCCTTGCTGATCCCTGGAGTCTGAAAGTGAAGGACAAGCCTTTCAGAACCCTGGAGAGCTCCCGAGTCCTGCGGTCAGCTCTGATTCCGTGTAAGAAAAACTGAAACCATTTCTACAGTCCAGGTCACTGTGAGCTTTCCAACACACATGTTCCTGAATTTGAGTCTCACATTCCCCACCAAAAGCAAATATTTCAATCATCCCACGCCACAGGAAGACAGTCAGAAAGAGGAATGACTTGGCCACTTGGCCACTTGGTGCCTCTGTTAGAGCCGTGCCTTCCGAGGGAGACCCCACAGCTGCCTGGAGGCACGTGGGATGTGGACCGGCTCACCCAGCCCTGCCTCACAGCAGCCACCTCTGGTCTGCCTGCTCAGCTCCTCTGCCGTAGCACACGGGGGAAGTTGTTTGTTTGTTTCTAATTGGAGGAAACACTTTCATTTATTGGTATTTATTGTACTTCTCTATATTTTAGTTTCATAAGTCAAAACTAAAAATAAAAATGCTTATCATTTTACTGCCATCTTTGGTCCTTTGTCTCAGGTTCTTTATTAAAAGAAAATCCTTCCTGAGTGTTTTCTTCGTTTGCCTGGAAACCATAGTTACAGAGACAAAGGCACTTGGGAAGGCTGCAGGGATACTTTTCTCTGAAGCTTTTTGTTCTCGCTGAATTTCTCACACAAGATTTATACCAAATTGACTCTGCCCTAAATAGAGCCACGTACACAGTGAGCTGATCATTAGCACAAGGTGTTACTACATGGAGAGCATTTCCCACACACTTGAGTACATTAGTTTAAAAGGAAAAGCAGAAGTAGAACATGATTGAGCAAGGAAAGACTGATTACAAAAAAGTGCAGTCAGCAGGAGAGCAGAAAATCAGTGGATTGGCAAAATTCAAGGGGAAAAGATCCATTTCAATTGGATTCTTGACCAGCACAGAACTTTCATGTTCAGACTGTAACAGACGGTGAATTTTGGATATTTGGTTTTATACACAGAATTTTCTTTTACAAAGAAAATGTCCATTGGGAGTCAGCAGGGTGTAGCAGAAGGTATGAGGGGCTTGAGTGACAGATATGGGCTCACTCCCTGGCTCTGACACACTGTAAGTCTGAGCCCCCCTTACCTCTGCAGCTCCTAACTGTGACACAACAAAAGGGAGCACTGGGGTGGGTTTGTAGAGGGCCAGCACAGTCCCAGCACATAGCAAGGCTCAATGCATGTATGTTCCTTCTCTTTATTGATAAGGTAAAAAAACTCAAGAACATACCAATGAACAGGATTCTACAAGGCAACTGAGCAGATCTCAAGGAGAAAAATATTTCAGTTTACACAACTAATCACGTCAATCATTTGGGAACCAGATCAAAGCTCAGATGATGATTATAATCATGGTTGGGAAAAGGATCTTGGCCCCAGTGGTTTTACAATCAACTCCCCCAGCAAAGTCCAGGTCCTGGTTATTTTCCCACTTAGCCACACTGTGCACTCCACTCCATGCCTCACCAGCTGCTTTTCCTGCACAGAGGATGAACGGGGGTCATCTCCCAGGTGAGAACGGCTCACCTCACCCCAGAACCTTCACCAGAAACCCCAAGTTTCCTGGAATAGTTAGGCTCAGGATCCAAGCTCTTTGAGATCGAATCCTGCTCTGCCATTTACTGTGTGACCCTGGGCAAGTTCCTTGACTTCTCTGTGCCTCACAGGGTTGAGAGGGTTTGAAGAGACAACGCCCAGGAGTGCCAGCCTACAGCTCGGAGCACAGAACACACTAAGCACGCGGGTGTTATCACTCATGTTACGATGCCAACGCAGCACGTGAGGCCCTCTGTGCCTGCCCTGGACCGCACTTGCCTTTGGCTCCTCTGAGCCCTGCTCCTTCGGGTCCCCCGGTTCAGGCAGCACAATGTGCTGAGTGGGCAGAGACACCAGGTCCCGGCGGTGCGTCTGGATCACGGAGCTCCCAGGTAGTAGGCTGCCTGTCCCATTTGGAGATGGGAGAAGGAATTCTATGGGCACTAAAACAGCAAGAAACGGCCGCATAAGGTCAGAGACATTGAAATCACCACCACCCCTAGAGTCAGTCCATCCAACACAGGCACTCTGCAATATGCCATTTGCGTTTTCAAATGCCCACAAGTGACAGCAAATGCCTAAAACCTGAGTTGGTGGTCATTACTCCGGGGCACAGATGGTAAGGACAGGGGAGGTGCTACACAGAAACAAGTCACTCCCTGTGAGCAGGACAACCGAGCTGGCCCTCAGGTCCTGCTCTGTTGGACCTGCCTCATGGACCCTCGCCCAGGGGAGCCTCACGGTTAGAAGTGTGGGCTCTGGACCCAGGCCATTGGGGTTCAGCCCCCAGGTCCCATGAGTCAGCTTCACGACAGCAGCAACACACTTCACGTGCCGGGACCGTGGCTTCCTCTTCACAATGTTAGGGCAAACTTCAGACCAACTTCATGGAGTTGTTGAAACGCCTATTCACACCCCAGGTATTTACAGGATGCCTGCTATATGCTGGGCACGGCAGACAACAGCGCATAGAACAGACAGATATCCGGTCCCCCTGGAGTTTACATTCTGAGGGTGGGGGATTAAACTAAAACGTGTAGGGTCCTCAGAGCAGCACACAGCCCTCAGTAGGTTCTCAGTAATGTCACTGTTATTTTAGTGGCATTTTATATTGGTGCATTTACAGAAAACTATCCTTTGAGAATGTCAAGAATGTTATCTGCGGTCAAGTTATCCCCTGATCCCCTGTGAAGTAGGCAGGATGGTAATTATGATCCCATTTTACAGATGGGAGAGAGGTGGGAATGGGACACTACATAGCTCAGATCTATTAGATGTATGCACGACCTACACACACACACACACACACACACACACAACCTGTTTGTAGATGGAGAAACTGAGGTGCCTGGAAGCAAAGTGATTCCAGAGAGAAGCCTAGAATCACACAGGTGGGAAAAGTCAAGTGAGATCTTGAACCCAGGTCTCCTAGTTGCCAGCCCAGAGGTCTGTCCTCCTCCTCCAACCTGCACCCCCTATGGTTTCTCGTGCGGAGGGGAAGGTAATAACTTTCAAGTGACCATGCTCAAGAGTGACCCCATCAGTATCCCATTAAGTACTACTTAACAACCACAATGCAGGCCCCCTGCCAAACAGCTCCAGACGCTGACTTGTCTTAGAGTGAGGAAAGACAGGAAGGAATCCACTGACTTCCCCCTCAGCTTCCTGGGAAGGGGAAGTGCGGCAAATAGTGATGACAAAACCCAGCATTCTGGAATTTTCTTTGGCTTGTATCCACATGGCCAAGCCTGGTCCAGGCCTTGTAATCCATCACTAGGACTGTTCTTGTTTTTTTAAATGGTATTTCTGTTTTGTATCATAACTCGTGGGTATGGCTCAGAAATGGGGGGGGAACCCACGGGTGATGGTAAAGGGTAGACAGTGCCCCTCCCTGGTCCTCCAGCACCGAGTCCCCTCCCTGGAGGCTACCGGTTAGGGGGCTCTTCACATGCCCTTCCAGAGCTAGTCTGTTCATTTACAAACACTTCTGTCCCCCACACAATGGCAAACTAGTTGCACTGCACTAAATTTACTTCTTTCATTTACTATGTCTTTGAGTTCTTTCTGTACCAGCCCATTTACAGCCGCTGCATTTTCTGGTGAATGGGCCACAGAGCAGTTAGCACCCCCTAGTAACAGATGCAGGTTACTCCTGGTCTTGCACACACAGCATTTCATGCATGCAGTGGGCTCGCTAGAAATCCGGTTGCTGGGTCAAAGGGCATGTGTGTTTGTAATTTAGATGGACCCTGGCTGGCACATACCCCTCCACAGGCTGGACCCACTTCACGCCCACCAGCAGCGTAGGACCTGGCTTCCTCCTGAGGATCCCTGCCTCTGGGTCCACAGGTGAAAATCTCACCACCTCCCTCTCTGCTCATATCACTCTATGGCTCCCCCTGACTTCGGCATGGAGTCCAGGCCCCCTAGTCTGGTATCTGAAGCTCCAGGAGGCTGGGCCCTAATGACTCATCCAGCTGCATGCTCATCCAACTGATATAACTGACTCCAAAAGGTGGTGATGAAAATGTATGATAATCAGACCCTTTATGCATATTATCCCGTTTAATCTTCAGCATGACTCTGATTACCATGGCAATACCCACAGATGGAGAAAGAAGTTCAGAGAGGTCAGTGACCTTCCCAAGTGTCCACAGCAGGGCAGGGCAGATGGGGCCCTCCACACTGGGTTGCCTACTCTTCCCATCTCCCCAGCCATCTCACCAACAAGCAGAAATCCTCTCCCATCTAGTACAGCCCGACTTCTGATGCCCTGATCCCACTGAGCGCAGCCCCAAATCTCCCCTGCCTTGCCTTCACCCTTTTCCAAGGATCCAGGAACAGCAGGAAGGAACCCATTTGGAGGACAGCTCCCAGTTGATTCATTCATTCAGTGGACAGACATTAGGACCAGTGCCAGGCCGCAGGCAGCGGCTGCAGAAACAGCAGTGGCTGACAATGCAGACTGCAGGGAGCTCTAGGTCAATACCAAGTCCTAGTTCCTTGGAGGGCAAAAGCCATGGTGATTACTTTGCCTAATGCTGAGACTGTGGAATAGTCTATAACTTGCTCAGGCTCTTCAACCCAGAGACAAGTGGTGCCTGCCCTGTGGCACTGGCCTCCCCACTTACTGGACAGTGCAGTGGTCACCCCTATGCCTCAGCCAAAACGTCTGGCCTCAGAGCCAGCT
Source organism: Balaenoptera physalus (assembly GCF_965194825.1). NCBI lineage: Eukaryota > Metazoa > Chordata > Mammalia > Artiodactyla > Balaenopteridae > Balaenoptera > Balaenoptera physalus. The sequence continues at coordinate 114,684,900 of NC_138884.1, read as the reverse complement.
CTGTCACCTATTAGGCACATCATCTCTCGTTCCTCAGTTTTCTCAACTGTAAGATGGGACTACTAAGAGGTGGCATGGTTATTACAGTGCCTGGCTCCCAGATAGCAGGCTACAGCCAAGAACTGGTGGTATTCTAACGTCGTCAGAGTCTGCGTTGGAACGTGAGAATACAGTCTTCAGAGTTCAACTTTAGGCTCGAATGTCACCTGCCCGCAGGTGACAGAAACATATCAGCCAGGAGCAAATTACAGGATTTTCACTAAATTATCATACAAGGTCGGGAAACGGGATTTTCTGCATAAAGGGAAGGTTCTGGACAGAGACCTGAATCTTTCCAGCGTCAGTTTCAACATTTGCACGGTAGACGCTGAAGCTCTGACACCCACCGACCTGGGCTCGAATCCTGGTTGCTCCCCTAACGACCCGAGGGGCTCGTTCAAGTCACTGAAAGCCCTCTGTTTCTCACTGTGGAGCACAGTCCCCGCCCCCAGGTCGCCAGGGCGTTACACGGGACAGGTGAGTACAGGTTCTTGGAGCCGAGCGCGCGGCCCGAGCGCGGCACAACGCAACAGCTCTCCTGACCAGAGTCGCCCGCTGACGCGCACGCGTCCGCCCCCAGCAGCGACTGGTGACCGTGGCGGCGGGCCGGGACCGCAGGCCGGTTCCGGAGCCAGGGCCGCCCCTGCTTCAGCACTGGCGGCCGTGGACGGCGCCGGACCCGCTCTCGGGCGGCTCAGGGGCGGGGAGGAGGTCACCAGAGCGCGGACGGGGGCGGCGGGGGAACAGACGGGCACCTGCGCCGAGGGACGCGCGGGGAACGGACCGGCCCGGCGCAGGCCCCAGTCACGTGCCAGGGCCTGGGCACCGCCCCGGGCATTCACACCCGCGCCGCAGGGCTGGGCTGCACCGGGACGCACCCACCCCGTCCCGGGGACGACCCCCCCACACACACACTCCCGGGGAGCGGGGCGCGCGCGACAGAGGGGAGGGGCCGCAAGTCCAGCCACTGACCCGCAGCCTGGCCGCTGTCCCGCTGCATGTCGCCCGCCCGCCGGGGCCACCACCCCGCGCCGGTGGCTCCGGGCTCGGCCCACCCGGTGCGCCAGCCCAGCGCCTGCCGCTCCGCCCCACGCCCTCGGCTCCGTTTCCGCCCCGCCCCGCACGCCGTGGGCGGGCTCTCTGGAGCCGTCGTTCCCCGCGCTGCTGCCCGTCCCAGGGGCGCGGGCTTTGTCCGCCTTGGACCGCGTCTGGCCGCTGAGACGTGGGCGGGCGCGTGGGTCGAGAGTCCCAGCCGCGCGGGGGAGCTCCGGGCTCCAGGCTTTCGGAGTAACCGGGGTCTGGGCGGGGCCAGAGCGGGAGGGGCGGAGGACAGGGAAGCCCCGCCCCGCGGCCGAAACCCCGCTTTGGAGCTGCGGGTCCCTCCACCCGCCCCTTCAGTTACGTAAGTGCCCCCATTTAAACGTCTCAGTATTTTCAAGGCACACAAGAATGCATAATACATTAGCACTGTGGCGAAATTAGAAAATCCACAGCAGCCAGCCCCTCTCGCGGAATCCAGCACCTCAAAGCCAACCACCTGTAAACCCATTGGAGGGCCTCCCTTACGTTAAAAAAAATTTCAAAATACACTTTCAAAGATAATTCTAAACATTTAGAGATAGCCACGAGCTCCACCCGCCTTCCAGTGGCAACACTTCTACGTTTGCATATCTCCTTCCGGTTTGTGGCAGGTGACCCGAAGGCAGTCATGGGCTCCACACACTCTCTGTGTGTAATTTAGAGGTTTCCTATAGGAAGGAATGGTCCCTGGAGCCACACGGTCTGAGTCCACCAGCCTACCTCTGCTGGATGACCTTGGGCTGGTTACTTCACCTCTCTGGGCCTCACTCTCTTCATCTGAGAAGTGGGGATAATACTAGTGCCCATTAGATAGGACGGTTGTAGGATCAGTGACTTAATACTCCTAAAGTGCATCAGAGGCAGTCCAGAAATGTGTCAGTTATTGTTTCTGAGGTTTTCTGCATGTATCAAGGGTAATGAGCAATAATTGTATAAATACATAATTTGGTCTTTTCATACTCCCCACAGCTCCCCACTCCATTCCCTTGTTTTTATTTTTAACCAACCAATGGCTTCAACAAATAAGCCACTAAAGGTCTCTGTTCCTCAGTTTCTTCCTCTATAGAATAAAGATAGTATTAATAGCATCACAGGGATGTTTGAGGATTAAATGAGATGCTGTGAGAGGTGAATGTATAGAATTGTTGAGTACCACGCCTGGTGCCTGGTGTGTATTTTGCGGCTAATGACATAAATAGCTGCTCTTACCGCTGGTGTTGTCCATGCCCACAGGGAAGCCCCAGGGCTGAGTCAACCTGGACTGGGACTCCAGAGAAAGAAAGGAGCCCAGGAATCCTGAGTCCCAGCCCTTTTTTTTGCCAGTGGAGGAAACTGAGTCCTGGAGAGGGAGAGTGGCTTGCCCAAATGAAGCTCCTTCTACCTCCCCATGCAGCTTCTCAATTCAGTCTAATTAAGTGCAGCAAATACAGGAGGAGATCCCCTCCTTGCAAAACTGAGTAAAAAATATTCTCTTAAAATAAATCCTTGAGATTAGCTAGGAAAATTGTGAAAGAGAAGAATATTCAAGTGAGACTTGTATTTTCATACATCAGCCTGTACATAAGGCCACTGGAATCTAATCAGTAAGGTGTTGATAGAGGAATGGATGAATACGTGAGTGTAACAGAAGATGGAACCAAAATTAAATCCCAGAATATGTGTTAGTTAATTTATGACAAACATAATAGCTTAATTCAGAAAAAAAAGGGAATGAATTATTAATCAATACTGCTAACTGGCTAGCCACCTGAGAAGAAAAAGCCTGGACTCCAATCTAATTTCAAATACAAAAGTAAATTCTAGATGGATTACAGACCTAAACTAATAAAGGAAACAATAAAAATAATACAAGACATTGGGATCCCAATATCATGCTCAGCTAGATAGCTCAACTGAAACACCCTCTCAGATCAAAGTACAGAGATGGGGGATTGTTTACAACAAACTTAAAATGCCCTGCTGAACCCATGGGGAAATATCCCACACATAAAAAGAATAATCACACCTCCCACATAAAAAAAAGACTAATCAGCCCAAAATAGAGTGGGTATTAACACAGAAATCTGAGCTCCACAGGATACAACCGCCTATAACATGAACTTCAAGTTTTAGGGACTCATGCTGGTTCAGTGGACCAATGAAAAAAACCTGCTCATACCTGCTGCCTCTGGGTGGAAAAACCACAAACGATATAAATAAATAGTCTCTCCTGAGAATTTGTAGCCAGAGGACTACTCCCATGTGTGTCTGAGGTTCAAATTTGCACTGCCCCCAAAGTAAACTCACCCATCAAACTGAATTAAAATAGTTGCAGGTTAGTATCGCCCCCTGGAGCCCAGAATAAGCAGATGCAAATGCTCTCTGGAGAAAAAGCATCTTCAATCCAGGCCCATCACCGTATACCATATATGAGCTCATAATAAAAATTACCACAGGCACGAAGAAATAATGCAATATAAGTGAGATTCTGAAGAGTAACATTAATTTAAATACTGAAGTATTTCTGATAGTAGACACAGAATCCACAGACTAAAATTAATCATGTATAAACAAAAAATGTTAAAAGAAATAAAAATGGAATAAAAAGAGTTCAAAGAACAAAGGTCAAACAAAATAACCAGGAACATTTGAAAAAGAATCAACTAAAACATCTTGAAATAAGAAATATAATCACTGAAATAAAAACCTCAATTGATGGGTCATATAGCAGATCAATTGTCTGAAGAGAAAATTAGTTAACTGAAGGACAGATTTGAGGATATTACCCAAAAGCAACTCAAAGTGACAAGGAAATGACAAATAGGAGAGAGAGCTTTGGAGACACACATGATAGAATATGAAAGTCTAACGTCTGTCTAGTTAGAGTTCCACAAGATAGAGAAAGTGGAGAAGAAGCAATACTTAGATGATGACTGAGAATTTTTCACAATAGTTTGAAGTTGCCAAATTTCAGATCTAGGAAAAACAATGTATAGTAAGCAGCATAAATAAAAAGAATCACACATAAACATATCAGATGAAACAAGAAGACATCAAAGATAAATCAGAGAAGTAAAAGACAGATATTCAACAAAGTTACCATATCTCATCAATTCTAAGTTGCATATTTTCTCACCATTTAACATGCATGACATTGGGACCAATCTTATTGATAAAGTATTACAATTCTAATTGACAGAGTATTTCTTAATGGTAATAAAATATTGGTGGATCATATACTCAGTGATGTCTTAGAGTGAGTGAAATATGGTAGACTGACCACAGACATGTCAACAGCAACAGTGGAAACCCAAAGACAGAGACATGGTAAATTCAAGATTCTGAAAGAAAATAAAAATAAAAACAGAGCATTTAGATTGCTGTTTCTGTCCCTGGGGAAAACTGGACAAACTATATGAAAAAATTGTTTTCAGATATTGGACAACAGACAGAGCAGAACTCTGATCCCTGAAGGAAAAGAAGCAAATAAGGAAACTCTGTAACCTGGCTTCCTGTCTGGAGGCACTTCCTCAAGTGCAGTGCAAGGAAGAGGAATCAAAGCAGAGCACACATTTGCTGAGTTGAGGAGAGAGAGAGAGAAAGGAGGGAAGCCAAGGCAGCTGGGACTTCAGAGGCAGAGAACCAGACATGAGAGGACTATGGGGAGAAAGATCTAGGACTCTACAGAGGGCTTCTCTTGTGTCTATGGATGAATACTAAGCCAAGAATATATCAGATGAAACTTCTTGAGCTAAAAATCGAATAACTACTAGATCTCTCAAAGGGCTGGGAGACATTTGAGGTTTAATCAGTCAGAGTGGAAAGACTTTGTTGAATACCCCAGGGCATTCAGTAGAGACCCCAGAATGGCCATGCCTTAGGAATAGGGCCCATCTAGCGCTAATGTGAAAGCAAGCCTAGGACCCAATCTAACAGACAGTAAAACTAAACTTCAAAAGTATCAGACTGATCTGCAAGTAAATTAACTGTCTGACAGAAGAAAGCCAAACATTCTTTAAAGGAAGAAAACAAAAACTAAACATTCAGCAACATGACATTCACAATGTTCAGCATCCAGTCAAAAATTACTAGACAAATGAAGAACCATGAAGATGTCAACATAACTAGAAAAAAAAAAGTCAATAGAAAAAGATCCAGATATGACAGATGATGGAACTGGCATTCAAGGGCTTACAAGAAGCTATTATTAATATGCTTAAGGATGTAGAGAAAAACGTGAAACCAATTAAGAGATAAAGTAAGATAAAACAGAGAACCAAATGAAACTTCTAGAACTGAAACATGCAATGTCAGAAATAAAAATTCATTGGATAAGTATCAGAGAAGATTAGACCCTACAGAAAACGAATAGTGAACATGGAAATATAGTAATAGAAGAGATTCAAACTAAAGTACAGGAAAAAAAGCTGAAAAATGAATAATCCTAAGTGACTTGTGGGATATCAAATGGCTATATAATTAGAGTATTGGAAGAAGTATAGCAGGAACTAATATTTAAAGAAATAATGACCAAAAAATCTAAATTTAATGAAAATTATAAACGCAAAAATCCAAAAAGCTCAACAAATCCCAAGCAGCATACACACACACACACACACACACACACACCCCAATGCACGTCTGAAATTGCTGAAATACAGTAATAAAAGAGAGAATCTTAAGAGCAGCCAGAGAAAATAGTACATCAAAAGAAGAGCAAAGGTCTAAGACCTACACTACCTGGCTTTTCAAGATTCAGTATGAAGTCTTTTTTTTTTTTAGACAAATTACTTTTTTTTTTTTAATTAATTAATTTATTTATGGCTGTGTTGGGTCTTCGTTTCTGTGCGAGGGCTTTCTCTAGTTGCGGCAAGCGGGGGCCACTCTTCATCGCGGTGCGCGGGCCTCTCACTATCGCGGCCTCTCTTGTTGCGGAGCACAGGCTCCAGACGCGCAGGCTCAGTAATTGTGGCTCACGGGCCTAGTTGCTCCGTGGCATGTGGGATCTTCCCAGACCAGGGCTCGAACCCATGTGCCCTGCATTGGCAGGCAGATTCTCAACCACTGCGCCACCAGGGAAGCCCCAGTATGAAGTCTTATAACTGTGGTATTGGCATCAAAGATAGACAAATAGGTCAATGGAACAGAATAGACTCCAGAGATAGACCCACACATTATGTGGTCAATTGATTTTTGACAAAGGTGTAAAGAAAATTCTGTAGAGAAAGGACAGTCTTTTCAACAAATGGTGCTAGAACAATTGGATATCTATATAAAAATGAATTTTGATCCATACCTTGAACCATATATGGCAATTATCTCAAAATGGGTCATAGACCTAAATAAAAATAAAAATAATAAAAATTCCAGGAGAAAATTGTTGTGATTTTGGGTTGGACATAGATCTTAGGTACAGTACCAAAAGCATAAGACATTGATAAAACAGTGAAAAGGCAAACTATGGACTGGGAGAAATTATATGATTACATAAATAATGTGAATGTGTGTGTGTGTATCAACTCCCACAATAAAACAAACAAACCCATTTAAAATTGTCAAAAGATTTGAATAGACACTTTACTAAGAAGATATACAGATAGCAAATAGGTACATGAAAAGATGTCAGAGCATTAATCATGTAAATAAAAATGAAAATTAGAAGTACAATGACCTACCACTACACAATTATGAGAATGTCTAAAATTAAAAAGACAGACCATACAAGGTTTTGGCGAGGATGTGCAGGAACTGGAGCTCTCATATGTACTGCTGGTGGGAATGTAAAATGGTATGACCACTTTGGAAAAGTTTGTCAGTTCTTAAAAAGTTAAACATACATTTGCTACCTGACCTGAATTTTACACTCTTAGATATATACCCAGAAGAAATGAGGGTATATGTCCACACAAAGACTTATATACAAGTGTTTATAGCAGCTTTATTTGTAATAGCTGAAAACTGGAAGCAATCCAAATGTCCATTAACATGTGAACGGACAAGCAAATGGTGGTATATCTATCCAACAGGATATTTTTAAGCAAGAAAAGGAGTGAACTATTGACCAGTGCAACAACCTGGATGAATCTCAAAGTAACTGTCTAGTGAAACAAGACCAGGAAAGCGCCAGGGATGAGAGGTGGGTGTTGGGGAAGGGGAGAGGCAAGAAGGAGGCCTCACAAAGCAGCTCCAGGAAGCCTTCGAAGGATGAATAGGTTCATTGTCTTGATTTGTGGTGATGGCTACACAGGTGTCTACACGTGTCAAGACTTATCTTCACTTTATATACGTGCAGCTTATTCTGTACTAATTTCCCTTCAATAAAGTTGTTACAAAAAAAAATTATAATTGACAGTTTTAAGCAAAAATAATTACACCACACTTTTCAATTTATCAGAAGTATAAAAGTAAAATAATGGACAATAGCACAAAGGAAAGGATGGGAGAAGATTGAAGTATAAGGTTAAAAGTTCACACAGTACATGGGAAGTGGTATGTGTTATTTGAACTAGACCGTGATAAAGATGCATATTATAAATCCTAAAATCAGCCAGTAAAAAAATTAAATAGAGGTATGGCCAATAAGTTAATAGAGGATAGAAAATGGGATACTAAAAACACTTAATTTAAAATAAAGAAGCAAAAGGGGAAAGGGGAATAAATAACAAGTGGGAAAAATATAAAGCAAATACCAAGATGGCAGACTTCAGCCCACCTGTATTAACAATTACATTAAAAATGGATGGATTAACAACTCCATAGAAGAGGCAGATTGTCAACTAACTAAATAAGAAGACCCAGCGATATTCTGTTTATAAGAAACCCTCTTTAAACATGAAGAAAGATGGGCTGAAAGTAAAAGGCTGGAAAACAATAGACCATTCAATATTCTTAAGGATAAGGAACTTCACAAGGCTATATAAATAACAGAAAAAAACCAGACTTTACAACAAGGAATGTTACCAGAGAAGTTTCATAATGATAGAAGGGTTAGTTCATGAAGAAGACATGACAACCTTAATTATGGATATATGTAATAATAAAGCTTCAAAAAATAAATGAATCAGAAAGTGAGAGAACTGAAAGGAGAAATGGACAAATTCACAATTATAGTTGTAGATTTTTTTGACCCCACTCACTCTCTTGATAATTGACAAAAATCAGTTGATACATAAGAAGATCTGAACAGCCCTATCAACCAACTTGACCTCACTGACGTTCATAGAATCCTCTACCCAGTAAAAGCAGATATTGCCTCTCTCCAAGTGCAGATGGAAAATTCACCAAGATAGATCCTGTGCTAGACCATAAAATACGTCTCAATAAATTTAAAAGGGCCGAAACCATACAGAGTATCATCTTCGACAACAGTAGTATTAAAGCAGAATTCAGTAACAAGAAGATGTATATAAAATCCCCCAAATATTAAGAAATTAAGCAACACAGTTCTAATTAATACACAGGTCAAAAAAGAAATCAAGGGATTGACTGGAAACCAGGGGAAACAGAAAATATTTAAAACTGGGTGATAATACATACTGTGTATATAAAATTAGTGATCTACTTAATAGGGTTAAAAAAATAGAAGCCAGAATTAAAATACTGGACAAAAACTGTGTAACCTGAGAGAGAAGTGACTGAGGTTAAAGTACTTATTGTTTGAGACGATGATTAAGATTTTGATTAATTTAGGCTTCGCAAAGTAAATATGGTAAAACTTCCAGGTTAATCACTGAAAAGATGGAAATAAATGATAACTTTCAAACAGAGGAAAATGGAATAAGAAAAAAGCTCATGTAATCTAAAGAAGAAACAAAGAGAGAAAAGGGAGAAGAAAAAAAAAAAAAAGCAAGACAAAATCAGATGGGTAGAAATAGCTGCAAAGAGACCTATACTCACGGTCTGCCTAGATGAAGAAGCTGGCTGGGTAAGGATGGAGCGTTATGTTGTAAAAATTCAAAACCCAAGTATACAAGACACACCTAAAGTGTGAGAAGGACACAGGAAGGTTGGAAGTCAAAGGATGAAATAAAATCCATGAAGTAAAAGAAAGCTGCAGTAGCTTTTACTATTGGACAAAATAAACATTAGATTAAATCACCATTAGGATAAAGAGGATTACTACCAAATAATGAATTCGCCAGCAAGAGATCACAATCTAGAATTGCATGCATGGTATATGAAACAAAAATATATGAAAAAAGACGGAGAGAACTGGAAGGGGATAGTGACAATTCCACTGTCTTAGTGGGGCAGTTCAACATACCACTTTTTAAAATTTAATTTATTTTGGTGAAATATACATAACATAAAGTTTACCATTTTAACAGTACAGTTCAGTGATATTAAGAACATTCACATTGACATTGTACAGCCATCACCACCATCCATGTCCAGAACTTTTTCATCACCCCAAACTGAAGCTTTGTCCCCATTAAACAATAACTTCCCATTTTTCATTCTCCCCCAGTCCCTGATAACCACCATTCTACTTTCCGTCTCTATGAATTTGACTACTGTAGGGACCGCATATAAGTGCAATCACACAGTATTTGTCCTTTCATGACTGGCTTACCTCACTTAGCATAATGTCATCCACGTTGTAGCATATGTCAAAATTTCCTTCTTTTATTGAGAGTCGATACTATTCTGGGGTGTGTGTGTATGTGTGTGTATCACACATTATTTAGCCATTTATCTGTTGATGGATACTGGGGTTGCTTCCACTATTTGGCTATTGTGATTAATGCTGCTATGAACATGAGTGTACAAATATCTGTTCAAGGTCCTGCTTTCACTTCTTTTGGGTATATACCCAAATGTGAAGTTACTGAATTATGTGGTAATTCTGTGATTAATTTTTTGAGGAATCACCATACCATTTCCCACATGGCTGCACCGTTTTACATTCCCACCAACAGTGCACAAGGGTTCCAGTTTCTTCACATCTTCTCCAACACCTGTTATTTTCTGTTTTTTTGTTAGTAGCCATCCAAATGAGTGTGAAGTGTCAACATACCACTTAATAATTTATAAGCCAAAGAGTTAAAAGCTGATAAGGATAGAGGCGATCTGAACAACACAACTATAGTCAGCTTTATTTAATGAACACGTAGAGAATCCTCAACTTATATAAAGAACATTTATCATTTTAAGATACCATTTACAAGGACTTCCTTGGTTATCCAGTGGATAAGACTGCACACTCCCAATGCAGGGGGCCCGGGTTCGATCCCTGGGTGGGGAACTAGATCCCACATGCATGCCGCAAGTAAGAGTCAGCATGCTGCAACTAAGAGCACGCATGCCACTACTAAAAAGATCCCGCATGCCACAACTAAACATGTCGCAACGAAGATCCCACGTGCCGCAACTAAGACCCAGCACAGCCAAAATAAAATAAATAATTTTTTAAAAAAAGATACCATTTACAATAGCAAAACAAAATGAGAAATACATTTATTGACAGATATGCAAGACTTTAACAGAGCAAATTACAATTCCATATTGAAAGATGTTTAAGAAGACCCAAATAAACAGTGGGATTCATCAATAGAAGGACTTGATATAAGATGTCATATCTCTCCAAATTGTGTGATAGATTTAATGCAGTTCCGAATAAAATCCCCATAAGGTTCTTCGCAAAATTTGCAAAGCTAATTCCAAAATGTATATGGAAGAGCAAAGGACTAAGAATAGCTTAAATGCTCCTGAAAAAGATGAACAAGTGAGGGGGGGAAGTGACAGATATTAAGACAGAACAAGTGACAGATATTAAGACTTACTATAAAGTTAAAGTAATTATGACTGTGTGATATTGACACAGAGTTAGACAGATAGACAAATGGGACAAAATAAGCAGACCATGAATACATGGAAACTTGATATATATCACAGGTGGCATTGCAGTTCACTGTGAGGAAGGATGGAGTTTTAAATAAGTGATGATGGGACAATTGGCTCTTCCCATGAGGGAAGAAAATGAAATAGGACCTCTACCTCACAGGGCACACAAAACCCAATTCCAGGGGCATTAATTCTTAAAACTAAAAAGTAAAACTTTAAAACATTTAGAAGGGAATATGGGAGAATATTTTTAGTGCTTCAAGATATGGAAGAACTTCTTAAACAAAATGGAAAAAGCAGAAATCATAAATGAAAATATTGAAAAAACAACTATATTAAAATTAATATTTTTATTCACCCAAAGGAAACCAAAGTAATAAGAAATGACAAGCCCTTAACTGAAAGAAGGTATGTGCAAAACACAGGCCCAGCAAAACATTAGTATATAGAAAATATAAACAATCCCTGAAAATAATATGAAAAAGACAACCCAATAGAAAAATAGGCAAGATACATGGAAAGGCACGTTCATTGATACAAAATATGAGTAACCAGAAATACACAAAGAGTTGCTGTCAGAGAAATTCACAATTCATTGACTCTGAGACACCACTTTACTCTCACCAGATTGGCAACAGCTTAACATCCAGCCAATAGTACATGTTGGCAAAGATGAGGAGGAACTGGATTTCTTGCAGACTGTTGGTTGGAAAATTAATTAGCATGAACATTTTGGAAAACTATTTGGCAGTTATCTTGTTAAGGTGAAGATATTCATGACCTAGCAATTCCGTTCCTATGGTATATACTCTGGAATAGAGGTTCTGTCTGTGAAACCAAGTTTTTTGTACATGCAAGAAAATCTAGGAAACTGCCTGTGCAGTCTAGGTGTCTTGGAGACTTTCTAACCACAAAAAAAAACTCAGAAACTATGTAAAGAAAGAAAAAGAAAGTGAGAGACGTTTACATATTTGACTATATAAAAAGTTCATTGTTGTGTGGCAAAGATGCCACACGTGAAGAACTTGAGAGATGAAGGCTGGATCTGGAAAAAGTGCCTGAACAGTCATGACAGGCAGAGAGGTAACTGCTCTACTGAGCAATCTTAAAAACTGACAAAGGAAAAAACCCCAACTAAAAATGGGCAAAGAGTATGAACAGTTATCAAAAGAGCAAATCTAAAGTTATGTATATATTCAAATTCTGCCAAATTTCCCAATCGACAGAGAAACGCCAACTAGGATAACAAGGACATGTCACTTTACATCCATCAGAATGGCAACAATTACAGCACGCTGTAGCATCAGCATCGGTTGATGATGGGAAATAAACACATTGAGGTAGAAGGGTGAGGTGTCACAGAGTCTCGGGAAGTTGACCTCTCAACATCTACTAAAATCAAAGTTCAAACCAGCAATTCCATGCCTGGGAATCCATTTGTAGAATGATATGTGAGGACATGCGTGCAAGAGTATTTACCGTCCACTGTCCTTAGCTGACAAGGACAAAGAGGATGCCTACTTCATGGAAGCCATCAGCCTTTCAACCTTTCAAAAGGATGAATCTAGTTCCCTCTAGATGCTAGTAGGGATTTTTGCCAGGTGTTGATGAGCATGAAAAGTAAGAAGCAGATAAATGTGATTAGGATGGATTCATTTTGTAAAACAATGACCCTCCCCAAACCCCTGTATGTGTGTGTGTATGTAGGCGTGTATGTGTGTATGTATATAGTATATACTTTCAAGCATCCATAATAAAAATGTGGTGCATAAAAGGAGTCCATTCATGTAAATCATTTGTATGTATCTGCACTGGAGGAGATGCATGAAGGCCTGGTCACCTGAGGGCCCATGGGGGTTACCCTGTGCAGCAAGATTCAAGGTGACCTTTGTTTTCCTTTTTATATCTGCCTGTACTGTTTGAATTCTTTACAATGAGCATGTATTATTCATAGAACCAGAAATAGCCCACAGAAAACCGTTTTCATCGGAAGGTGGACGGGAGATGAAAGAAGCCTGTCCTGGCACAGGGACCTTGCTGCTGAGGAGGCTGGACGCCTCCACGCTGGAGGTGGTAGAGAACTTGGGCGTTCTGCCTGCCCTGCCCGCGTCCAGGCTGCTCCACCCTGTTTCTGGAGGACAATTCGCCCCCCCACCCCCCCACCCCCGTGCCATCTCCCTGCCGCAGGGAAGAACGCTGTCCGGTGCAAGAGCCTTGGTCAGCTATCTTAACGGTCACCACTGTCTTTTAAAACAACTTTTTATTTTGAGATAATTGTATCACATGCAGTTGTAAGAAAAAATACCCAGCAACTCATTATACTCGTCTCCCAATTACCCGCACTGGTAACACTTTGCAAAACTATAGCACAACATCACAAACCAGACAATCAATGTTGATACCAGCCATCCACCTTATTCAGATTTCCCTGGGTTTATATGAACTTGTGTGTGTGCGTGTGCATGTGCGTGTGCGTGTTTAGTCCTATGCAACTTTATCACATGTGTAGCTGTGTGTGCCACCACCACGGTCAAGATACAGAACAGCTCCAGACGAGGACCCCGCCTGCTAACCCTTTATACTCACAGCCACCTCCCCGACTCCTGGCAACCACTAATCAGTTCTCTATTTCTAGAGTTTTGTCATTTTGATAAAGTTATATAAATGGAATCATACAGCTGTTCTCACTCCCCATCATCCCCATCCTTTGCATTTGAAAGTGAACTGATGGAGAGCATGGCCTTGGGGCCATAGAGACCTGGCTGTAATTTCCAGATCCTTTTTGTCAGAGTGACTTGGCCTCTTTGAGTTTCCACTGTCTCATCTAGAAAATGGGAATCACAGCACCTGCCCTGCAGGGATGGAAGGAGGTAAGCTTTTCAGCTATGTTTACCAGCAGTGTTACCAAGTACATTTAATAGCCCCAACCCTGTTTTAGGTGTGTCTTGATCGGAATCTATTTAAATAGCCAAAGCAGCCTGTGAAGTGGGTTCTGTTCTTCCCATTACTCAGATGAGGGAACTGAGGTTCAAGGTAACCTAGAGACCAGATGGTGGACCCAGGATTCACATCCCAGACCATCTGGCAGGTGTGTGGTATGGCAGCCCTAGGAAACCAATAGAGATTCATATATATTAACTCATTTAATCCCCACCCAAAGCTCGGAGGTTATTACCATTATAAGCTCCACTTTACAGATGGGGAAACTGAGGAAAGTAAAAGGGCAATAACTTGCCTAAGGTCACCAGCTGGTAAGTGACAGAGTCGGGATCCAATGCAGGCAGCCAGGCTCCTGCAGTGGTGGGCACGAGCCTCAGGTTCACTCTGGCAGAATCCCCTCTCCAACGCTCTCATAAGTTCACGGCCTTCACAGCCAAGGGAGCTACAACTTCTCGGAGCAGCATCTCTGATGAGAGCCTTTGTCCTCATGATGCTGAGCTGAAACCTACCTCCCTGTGATGTCCAGGCCTGGGTCACACACCACAAGTTCCATGTGCCAGGGAGGCCGCTTTGGAGGAGAGGGATGGGCTCTTGGCCCCCACGCTACTGCTTCCTGTGTCTGAGCCCTGGGGCCCCCTCATCCCTAGTGAGGAAGTAGTGATGGTACCTGACTTGTAGGCTTGTCCTGAGGGTGTGCAGTGAGCACACAGTGGCAGTAGGCGTGGATTCCCTGCAAAGTAAGGAGGGTAAAGCTGCAGGCTCCTCCAAGACTGGGGAGGGCCTGAGCTATGGGTTCAGGTGGTCACATAGTTTTGACAATTTTGCAAATGTGAGATATTTTAGCCACAGTTGGTCAAGCCCACTGCTAGGGCTGCCATAACAAAGTACCATAGACTATATGGCACAGAACTTATTTTCTCACGATTCTGGAGGCTATAAGTCCATGATCAAGGTGTGGGCAAGGTTGGTTTCCTCTGAGGCCTCTCTTCTCGGCTTGCAGATGGCCGTCTCCTCCCTGTGTCCTCACGTGGCCTTCCTGTTGTGTGTGTCTGTGTCTTAATCTCCTCTTCTTACAAGGACACCAGTCATGTCGGATTAGGAAACACCCTAAAGACCTCATTTACCTTAATTAGCTCATTAAAGACCTTGTCTTTAAATACAGCCAGAGTTCGAGGTGCTGGGGGCTAGGTCTACAACATATGAATTTGGGGGACACAGTTCAGCCCATAACACCCACCGTCTCTTTCCCACTGGTTTCCCATCATCATACTCCTCATGTTGGGAGGTGCTGGGGTGGCTGAAGGCATTTTGGGGATGTAGCTGAAGGGAAGTTGAGTGGAGGATGTCTTGATGTGAGTTTAGTGGGCTATGTATATATGGTCCTCAGCCAATCTGTGTAGGTCAAGTTATTGCTCCCTGAGCAGGTACAATGGCTTCCAGGTGTGCCCTTCCCCACACTGTGCCAATCCAGGGCCACCTGATGCCTGAGTAAATGGGTAGAGGAGGAACGAGGTTTAAAAGGTAATTTTTCCAACGGGGAGACCTGGATTTGCAAACCTTCAGAGTCAGAAAGCAACCTTGGAATCACCTAATCCAGGGCCTCTCAGGCCTCAGCAGACATTGGAATCATGGGGGCACTTAGTAAAATACCGATTCCTGGGCCCTGCTATTCCAAGGCCCCACTTCAGCGAGATGCGGAGGAGCCCGGGCATCTGCATTTTTTATATGTTTCCGCATGTGCCTGTGAGGGGCACCAAGGTTTTGGAACTGCTGGCAGAGTCATCTTCTGGAAGATCTGTACAATTTCCAGACTTATTTGAATCTGTACAATTGCCTTTTGTCCCCAAAATTAATAAAATCACAATGAGGAAACTGAAAAAAAAAGCAAGTCTTCCAAATCCTACTGTTCATTTATGAAACAATGATAGAGGTCTTCCCAAATTTGACAACAATCCCAACAATGTACATGACTACTAATAACGAGTTATGAAGCTGAAAGAAAGTTTTCTAATTAACGTTTTATAAAAATCCATCATTAGGGACTTCCCTGGTGGTCCAGTGGTTAAGACTCCATGCTCCCAATGCAGGGGGCCTGGGTTCAATCCCTGGTCAGGGAACTAGATCCTGCATGCCGCAACTAAAAGATTCCACATGCTGCAACGAAGATCCCATGTGCTGCAACTAAGACCCGGAGCAGCCAAATAAATAAATAAGTAAATAAATATTTTTTTAAAAAATCCATCATTAGAGGAGCACTCTGAATTACTTTCTATTTTCTCTATAGAAAAAAATATTGCGAAATTATTGTCCTATGAAGAGACAATCCAAAAAGATGAAAAAGCCAAAAAAATGTAGAGAAAGATATTGTAAAGGTGGATATCAGTTAATTAAAAGTTTATATTATTTTAATGGATTTTTTAAATGCTTGTGATATCTGACAACTTGAAACGTTTAAACATTTGTTGTGATGTTTAAAATTATTCTAAATACATATTCACTTTTGTACTTAATTTTGTATTGTAATTTTAAAATTTCTTTTTCTTAAAGAGGACCTCCCAAATTGTGGAAGCTCCAGGTCCTGTGAAACCTGGTCCACCCCTGCTAGTTGCCCGCTCAAAATCCATTCTCCCCTCTTCCTCGCCAACAGAACCCTGATTTTGTTTCAGGCAACAATGAACCCTCCTTACTTTTTTGTTTTTTAAATTTCTATGAAGCCAGGGGTGGCCATGTGACACTGACCTGGTTCAAGAACAGAGGTCTCTGGGAAGACTTTCCAGGAAAGTGGTTAAAGGGAGCCAACTCAGTTGAGTTATGCCTTTTGCCCTTCCCTTTCTTTTTTTTCCTTAAAGATTATTTATTTATTTATTTATTTTTGGCTGCATCAGGTCTTCGTTGCGGCATGCAGGATCTTTTGTTGTGGCGCGCGGGCTCTTCCTTGCAGCGTGCAGACTTCTCTCTAGTTGTGGCATGTGGTTTTTCTCTTCTCTAGTTGTGGCATGTAGGCTCCAGGGCGGGTGGGCTCTGTGGTTGTGGCTCACGGGTTCCAGAGTGCGTGGGCTCTGTAGTTTGTGGCACACAGGCTCTCTTGTTGAGGCACGTGAGCTCAGTAGTTGTGGCACACGGGCTTAGTTGCCTCCTGGCATATGGGATCTTAGTTCCCTGACCAGGGATCGAATCCATGTCCCCTGAATTAGAAGGTGGATTCTTTACCACTGGACCCCCAGGGAAGTCCCTTCCCTTTCTTCTTGACTGGAATAGTGATGAGATGCTGCGGTAAGGGCGACCATCTTGCCACCATGAGGATATAATGAGGAAGAAAATTGTATGCTGAGGATGAAGCAGTGAAAACGGATAAAAGAAGGGATGGCTTACCTTTGGGTTTCTCATTGAGTGAGAAAAAAATAATTTGTTTAGGCCACTGTATAGTTGGCACTTTGATTACTCACAGCCAAATATAATCCCTAACTATTGAAATATGCATGTATCAACGTACCCCAAACTGAGTGGCTTAAACAAGAGAAATTTATTATTTTTCAGTTCTGGGAGCTAGAAATCTGAGATCAAGGTATCAGCATGGCCATGCACCCTCTGAAGGTGCCAGGGAAAGGTCTGTTCCAGGGCTCTCTCCTAGCTTCTGGGGGTTTGCTGGCAATCTTTGGCATTCATTGGCTTACTGATGCATCACTCTGATTTCTGCCTTCATGTTCACATAGCATTCTCCCTGTGTGTGTCTCTGTGTCTAAATCTCCCCTTTTTATAAGGACACCAGTCATATTAGATTAAGGCCCACCTCACTCCAGTACAACCTCATCTTAACTAATTAATATGCAATGACCCTATTTCCAAAAAAGGTCACATTCTGAGATATGGGAGTTAAGACCTCAACGTTTGATTTTTTTTGGAATGCAAGTCAACCCATAACACCAGGGCCATCCCTGATGCCTCTTCTCTCTGGGTGTCTCCTGTCTAAGCCTTGAGCAAGTCTTGCCAATTTGATGCTTGACCCTCTCTGATGCTCCTCTTCCCTTGCCACCAAAGCCACGCTCACCCACCTCTTTGATCCACACTTGCCTTCTTCTTCAGTCCACAGTCCATAGGCAGCCAGTGCATCTGTTAATGAGAGTCTCAGATCTGTTCACAGATATTCCAGTTCTTCCCATCTACTGGGAAAACGGGAGGTCTGCACTTCTCACCCTGATTCAAGTCAGGAATGGCCATGTGACTTGCTTTGGCCAATGAGCCATGAGGGGAAGTGATGTGTCTCTTCCAAGTGGGAACTTTAAAAGCCGGTACAATTTGCCACCTTTCATTCAAACTGCCAAAAATATTGTGGGTACAATACACAGTTTCAGATAGAGCCTCCATCAGCTTGGGCTCCTGATTCACTAGAGCAACCAGAGCCCCCTGTTGGCCCAGGTGGGATATGTAGCATGAGCAAGATGGTGAGATTTGGGTTTGTTTGTTACTGGGGCTTCACATAGCTTATCCTGACACGTACATTTTAAAAATATGAATCTGACAGTGCTCCTACAGACCACCTTCCCTGGTGAGACAGTCTCAGGATAAATTCTAAATTCTTTCCCATAGCCTATGAGAGCTTACATGTTCTGGCCTCTGGCCACCTTCCCATCTTCAGCTTTCCCCACTCTCCCGCTTACCTCTTTGTGGCACAGAGACACCCACTTTTTTTTTTAGATTCTCAAATATGCCACATTTTCCTCCAGTCAAGGGGTTTACACGTGCTGTTCCCTTTATGTGGATGTGCTTTCCTCCCTTCTCTTTGCTAGAATGTAAGCTTCAGGAGGGCAGCTGTTTGCTTTCTGTTTTTTCACTGTGGTATCTCTAGACCTTAATGGCTATCTGGTACATAGGACACATAACGGTACATAGGATATGTACCTGGTACAATAAATATTTATGAAACGAAACTGAATGAATGAATCTTTGCCTAGCTAAATGCTACCCTTCCTTCAAGCCTCAGCTGGACATCACATCGTTCATTTTACTATTGTTCGGTGATGCTGTTTTGCCTAGTAGTGAAGCCTCTGGGCTCAGGAGTAAGACTCCTGGCTCTGCCACTTGCTGGTTGTGTTACCTTCAACATCTTCCTTTAACCTCTGACTTTCAGATTGTTATCTATACAAAGGGGGAAACATAGTACCATTGTGGTTGTGCCTTCTGGACCACGGATGGCCCAGGATGGCCGCAGTCTCAGGTTATAAATATCAATACACTCTCTCCAAACTGGGTGTAAGCCCCCTGAGGGCAGAAACGAGCTTCCTGGGGCCCTTAGCTCTAGATGGACCGCCAGAGTCAGCTTCTACCCAGCACTGGGCAGAGCGGCTAGGCTGGTGGAGCTCAGCAGCAGGTTCCCCAGCCCCTCCCTGGCACGAGCCGCTGGGCCCACTGCGCACGCTCAGGCCTCCCCTAAACTCCTCTCGCAGCGGCAGAACAGCTCCCGGCCTCTGCCCCTGGCGGGGGCGGGGCAAACGCTGGGCCCACCCCTCTGACTGGCAGGAGGACGGACCAACCGGAGGGGCGCCCCGGGTGAGGGGCGGGGCCGCGCTGCGAGCCGGGCGCCGGGCTGCCGCGGGAGCTGCAGCCGGGAGTGTGCGGCACGCGCCGACCGGCTGCCCTAAGCACGGTCACCCGCGTCGCTGCATCTCAACCCCCGCCCCGCCGGGCCGCGCGCGCACATCAGCCCGTCTTCCTCATTTGCTTCTTACGATTTTTTTTTTTTTTTGCATGCATCCTTTTTCTGTTCCGTTTTGTCCTTTTTAAGGCGGGGGCGGCGGCAGCGTAAGCTCTGGGCGGGGAGGGGGGCGGCCGGAGGATGCGGTGCGGGGCTGCGCTCGCTACGCCCGCTGCTGCTGCTGCCCGGCTCGGGCCTGAGCACCGAGCAGGTGGGTACAGGTGCGCCGGGGGGCGGGAGGCGCGCGATGGCCAAAGGGGAGCCGCGGACTCCACGACCGATGGGCTGACCCATTGGCAAGGGACGCAGTGACCAGTGCCGCCCCGCCCCATCTCCCACCTTCCCCGCCCCTCCTCCAGCCTTCGCACCCCCATTTGATCCCACTGCCACTCTTGCATCTCACCTCCGAGGTCCTGCACCTTTCCGCTCCCATCCCCCAATCCCCTCCAAATCCCCCTGAAGTCTCCCAGCCGGAGGACTCTGCGTCGCCTTCCTACATACACCCTCTCCTTCTCCCGCCCCCAGCCCTCTCTTTCTTATGCCACCCCCATTTCCACTCCTCTCCCCATTCCGTCTCCAAGCTAAGGAGGGGGAGGGGGATCCACCGGGTGCCTCCCGGGAGTGGCGCGGGGGGCGTGGCCGGCCGGTTCTCCCTGGATCCCACCCACTGAGTAGGTCTGGGTCCCACGGATCTCTGCCGAGGTGGTACAGAGGAGATGGAGCCCCGGGCCGCGCCGTGGAGGCAGTCGGCGGGGAGGGCGAGGCCGCCCCACCCCACGCACAGCACACGCTGCCGCGGCCCCTGCCACGCACACCCCCACGCTGCTCCGCCCACGTGGGCGCCGGGGAGGAGGCTGGAGAAATGCGAAGAAAGGCTGGTACCCACCCTCCTGCCTGGCCGGCGCGCCCTGGGCGTACTCTGCCTCCGGAGATGGCGCACAGAGATTGGCTCCCGCGGGGCCGGGCACCTTGCCGGACGCCCTGCGTTCAGGCTAGCGGCCGCTCGGGCCTGCCGCGCCTTCGCCCCCAGCCGCCTGACTCCATCGCTCCATCACTCCACCCTCCTTGCTTCGGGCTCCTGAGCCGGCCTCGTCATCCCTGATAGAGGCTGCTTCCCAGGCTGGAGCCTTTCGCCTAAAGACACCCCCCTCGCCCCCGCACACACATACACCACCACCACCACCTCCCTTCGCCACACACTCTAGTCTACCCTTCTTCTGAAGTCTTGGCCGGCCTGGGCTCTCCGCCAGCGTCTGCCCAGCTCTCTAAGCTCCAGAGATATTGTATCTAACCCTGGTCCTCCTCCACCCCCCACACCCCTTCCATGCACACTCACAGGCACACTCTCCTTGGCATTTGCTCTTGCTCTTCCCTCTGCGGGAACTCCCCTCCTTTAACTGGACAGCTCCTTCTAGAGCAAGGCAGGGAGAGCCCCGTTGCATGCCTGAGCTTTCCTGTATGGCAGAGCTGGACATACTGCCGCCCTATCAGATGGCCTCCGCCTCCCAGACCAGACTAAGAGGTTCTGGCGGAGGGCGGGGGAGCCTAAGCCCCTCGCAGAGGGATGCACCCAGAGTAAATATCCGGCCTAAGTGGGGGGGCCTTCCCCCAACTCAGGGTGACCTGGTATGGGGCGAGGCTGTGGATGGAGTTGGCTTCTTCTCCAGGGCCTTGGGCAGGTGGCTGGCTCGTCCATGAGCCCGGATGTACGAAGAAGAGGGACAGGTTTGGGGATGGGGTGGGATGGTCAGGACCCCCCCACTTCCCGCCCCAGGATGCTTGCCCAGCAGGGCATTGTCAACTCCCAGAGACCTGCTGGTCTGAGCAAACTTTTCGTTTTGTACAACTCAGTGGAGGTTTATGGATGGCTGCACAGTTTTTGTTGTTGAGACGCCTGCATGTGGTCTGTAATGCTGAACATCTCTGCTCAGAGTCTGGGGGCAACTCTTGCCTTGAGTCTTATCACAGCAAGAAGCCCCTCAAAGGGTCAGAGTGTGGGTCCCACAAATGAGCTCATTGACATTTTCGTCCTTCACAAACCATCCATGGCTCCCATTGCCTCCATGACCTCCCAAGTTCCTCACATCCCGGCTTCCCTGGCCCACCTCTTCCTCTCCCCACCACAATCTCAGCCACACATGCCAACTCTGTGTCCCCAGATGCATCTTCCCACTTAGGTTTTCCCCACGTGCTGTGTTTTCTCCCAGAAATGATCCCCTCCTTTGTCTGTCTGGAGAGCTCCTATTCATATGACAAGGCCCAGCTCTCATGTTACTTCTCTGCGGTGTTCCTTGACTCTGCCAAACAGATTGTGTAGTTCTCTCCCAGAACCTTGTATCTGTACGTGGTATAGTATTTGTGTCATTTTGCCTTAAGCAGACCTTGCCCACTAGAGACTAGGGGCACAGTGAAGTCTGAGAGGCAGCCCCTCTTTGGTGGGGCTCCATTTTCCTGGGGAGGCGTTCATACTGGCACCGGTACTGCCAGCACTGGAAGAGAGACATGCACAGAGGGAGAGAGCATGACAGCTCCCTTCCCCCGACCTGAAGGCTTCATGAGGAGGAGGCACGATGGAGCCCGCTGTCTTAGCACAGAGCAAGTTGGGGCTGGAGAGGAGCGGCAGAAGGTACAGTTTCTGAGGAAGGCATAAACCAGCAGTGATTGCCGCTGTGTGCTGTGGCTATTTGTCTACCTCCCCGAGGACGGGCTCTCCCTCTCTCCAGGCTGTAGAGCCAGACTGCCTGGGTTCCCCTTTGGGCCCTGCCCCTTACTCATCTGTGACTGGGCAAGTGCTTCCCACCTGGGCTTTCTAACTAAAATGGGGTGCCTTCCTCAGAGAGATTGGGGGTGACTGCGGTGTATCCTGTTTCTTCTCTGTCAGCCTCCTTCCCCACTGTGGTTGGGTCAACCTGCAGGGCTTCTGAAGCTGGACTCACCTGTGCTTGTTCCTTATGGCTGTGTGATCTTGGGCAAGAGGATTAGCCTCTCTGAACCTCCATATCCTGTACAAATGAGGGCAGTGGTCTGTCTTTGGCTGAGTTGGTGTGAGATCAGAAGTGTGGTCTCTGGGCATTGGAGGCACTTAAATAAGTGGTCATGACAAGGAAGGAGGGTGTCATAAGTGATTTGAAAAAAATAAATCCTTTAGCTTTGTCACAGAGCAATTGGCCTCGTTAGAGGCCCTCTTTGTCCTTCGCAAGCTAACAGCGTCACGCCAATAAGCTAAATATTCAATAAGCAGGAATGAAAGATGAAAGGGGTGGGTGCCATGTTGACTAATCCCAACTGTGCAGACTTGTGTGAGAAGGTGCTGGGAGCTACATGCAGCAATCCTGAACTCAGAGTCCACTGGTCCCAGAACAGTTCCTTCGATGCCTCTTTCATCTAGACTTTCTCCCTGCTCAGTGTTGGGGTGTAGCAGTTACAATAATTTCCACCCAATTCTTAGGAAAACTCGTTAAAAAATTTTTTGTTTTTATTGAAAGATAGTTGATTTACAATGTTGTGTTAGTTTCAGGTGTACAGCAAAGTGAATCAGTTATATATATATTTCAGATTCTTTTCCATTATAGGTTATTACGTATTATTGACTATAGTTCCCTGTGCTATGCAGTAGGTCCTTGTTGGTTATCTATTTTAAGGAAAACTCTTAATGGAACTAATTATCATGAGCAGTGGCCACCAGCTAGGTATGGTGGGCTGTGAGGGAACAGGACTGGGTTAGAGGAGCTGCATTGAGAACCACCTCACACCTACTGGCTGTGTGACTTTGGGCAAGTCACTTAACCTCTCTGCGCCCAGTTCCTTTTCCTGTGATGTTCACATAGGGAAAATAGCTCTCTATTGTTGCTTAAACTCCCACTCCTGCCATGAATTATCTCATTTAAACTGCACAGCACCAGGCAGGGTAAAGATTATGTGAGCCCCTGACAAGCAGGGGCTGCGTCTGGATGTGGAGGTGGAGGTGGAATTAAGCAGTGTGTGTGTGTGTGTGTGTGTGTGTGTGTGTGTGTGTGTGTGTGGGTGGGGGGTGGTTTCTCTCGCTCCAGAGCTTAGATGTTGCTCCATGAAGCATGCTGATTCCAGTAATGGAAAGAAAACCTTCCTACAGGGCTAGTGAGAGAAATCAATCAGAGGAGCCTTCTCAGTGCTTTTAATAGAAACATGTTACCTTAAAGCCAGTAGTAGCTATTGGTGTTGCTGTAGCCTGAGGCTCAGAAAAAAACCCCAAGGCTGGCCAGCAGTGGGACCTTGGCTTGTCACTCTAGCCCTGAATGCCTTCTGAAAATGTTTTCTTTGCTTATGCCTTCCCAAAGCCAGATGGACAGCCCAGGGACCATGGGCCAGCAGGGAGGGGCAAGGACAAGGAAGGGGGTCCTGGGGGCCTCATGGTGTGAAGGGCAGGGGGCAGGAGCCCCTCCTGTGGGAGGTGGGAAGGGCAAGAGTGCTTGCAGAGAGTAGCCCAGGAGGTAATTAACATGCTGGTTCTGAATCAACCTGAAAGCAGCAGAGAGGGGGCGCAGGGATGCTCAGAGTGAGGGAGGCGCCAGCTCCCCAGTGGGGACAGCGCTCTGTTCTCGTCTTTGGTGATAGTGTTTATTTTCAGAACCGCAACAAGGAGTACGGTGCCTCTCATTGGTCTACAGAAGTGAATTGAGATAAATGTTGTTTTTCTTAATTGTAACAATTAACATTGGCTGAGCACTTACCAAGTGCCTGGGTGTCCGCAAGCTACTGCTCATCGGCCCGCCGCTTGATTTTGTAAAGAAAGTCTTACTGGTACACAGCCATGTCCATTTGTGTACCTACTGTCTATGGCTGCTCCTGCCCTGCATTGGCAGAGTCGGGCAGTTGGAGAAGACACCAGTAAAGCCAGAAACATTTACTACCTGGCCCTTTACAGAAGTTTGCCACCCTCTGGTCTGTGCTCTCTCCCTGTGTTTGAGTTCATTCAATCCTGAACACAACCCCAGAGGGAGAAGCCCTGCATTTCCCATTCTACAGGTGGGCACAGAGAGGCTGTGAAGCCTACCCAGGGTCACAGAACTGGTAACTGGGGAAGCAGGGATTTTTTTCCAGCAGGGGAAGAATTTATATTTTTTATTAGCTTCTAACAGAATCTTACCATGTTCAGAGAATGTGGTCTGTATGATATCTATTTTTTAAAATTTGTTGATAATTTCTTAATGTCCTAGTACCTGACCAATTCTTAAAATATCTTTGTTTCAAATATATATAATATTTAATATTAACCATTTCTAAGGGTATAGTTCAGTGGCATTAAGTACATTCGCATTGTTGTGCAACCATCACCACTATCCATCTCCAGAACTTTTCTGTCATCCCAAACTGGCGGCCCATGTTCTTAACCATGACTCCGTCCTGCCTTGTGGGAGTTTTGTAGAAAAAAGCAAACATCAGCAGCATGATAATTTAGCACAGGAGGCGTTGATGGCGGCCTTGGGTTTGAACGCCAGCTCTGCCGTATGCTGACCGTGGATGATCGTCTGTAC
Organism: Balaenoptera physalus; assembly: GCF_965194825.1. Lineage (NCBI taxonomy): Eukaryota > Metazoa > Chordata > Mammalia > Artiodactyla > Balaenopteridae > Balaenoptera > Balaenoptera physalus. The sequence continues at coordinate 114,659,814 of NC_138884.1, read as the reverse complement.
CCTTTGAGCCCTCCACAGCTGTGTCCTCATTTGCGAAATGGGAATAACCCCAATCCCCATCCTTGCCGTCCACGTGGGTGTAAGGATGAAATAAAGAACAGCGGTGAAGGCCCAGCCTTGTGCGGTGGACAGTCGCTGTGATGCCGTTCCCTGGAACAGCCGCACCCTTAATCAGTCGTTAGGTCAGTCTGTCCTCTCTGTGTGGCTCGTGGTGTGCCCTTTATCCTTTCCAGGTCTTGGAATCATCCTCAGGACCCGTCATGTGTCCTAAAGCCCCCAACTGGACCTCAGAGGACCCACGTGCTGTGTGGAGGCAGGTTTCCTGCTGTACTTTCTCCCCTGTGGCCCAGACTTGGCTGAAGGGCCACTTTAGGGAATGAAAGGAGGTTCTGTTGTGGCCATCCTGGGGCTGCCAAGGGCTGCCCATTGTGGCAGTAATGCCCTTGTGTGTGCCAGGTCAGGGGATGCACTGGCTCAGCCTGCTGGCCCCCAAGCCTCCATCTCGGCTGCATTTTGATTCAGGAGCCCTGGACTGGCCCCTCGTCCCTTCCTTAGGGCTGGTAGGGGTGGGACACACCACCGAGGAGTGTCCTGCTTCCTATGGAGGATGGGAAGACTGTGAGGATCACAGGCGTCGATAGTGGAGGTGAGAGTGATCTGGTGAAGTATCAATAGCTTTCTGCTTCTTTTAACATTGGAAAGTCCGTCTTCTCTCTTTTCCTTTTCTATTCTGGTACTTCTGGAGGCTGATCACTCCTATCTGCTTTCTGAGACATGGGGTTTTATTTTATTTAACAGGATCATGACCTGACCCTTCTGTTGAAACAATTCTTTTTTCCTCCCCTTCCCCTTTTTTTTTAAATTGAGCTGAAATTCACACAACGTAAGATTAACCATTTTAAAGTATACAATTCAGTGGCATTTAGTACATTCACAGTGTTGTACAGCCAACACCTCTGTCTAGCTTTAAAACACTTTCATCATCCCCAAGGAAAACTCCCTCCTCATGGAACACTCACTCCCCCTCCCCCTCCCTCAGCCCCTGGCAACCACCCATCTGCCTTCTGTCTGTATGATTTCCCTATTCTGGAATTTCATATACGTGGGCTTATATAATATGTGGCCTTTTGTGTCTGGCTTCTTTCATTCAGCATAATATCCTCAAGGTTCATCCAGGTCGTAGCATGTATCCGTACTTCAGTCCTTTTTGAGGCCGAATAATATTCCATTGTAAGGATGGACCACATTTTGTTATCCGTTCATTTGTTGATGGACTCTTGGGTGGTTTCTACCTTTTGGCTATTGCGCAGAGTGTTTGAAGCATAGCTTAAAGTGTTAAAGCTTTCTTCTTGGGGCCTTGGCTACCAGGCTTCTGTTGTGGTGCTTCCACTGTCTCCTCCCACTGCTCACTGATTCATCCGTTCAGCCCCTCATCAGATGGCTATGAATGTGCCCTCCTTGCCAGGCTCTGTGCTGGGAACCTCCAGCCTTGACTTGCTCTTGACATCCGGAGAACGGTTTGTAGATTTCTCATTTTCCAAGCCAGGCTGTGGGAGCACTCTGAGGCAGGAGGGCCGGCCAGGGGCCAACCCAGTGGCCCAGAGAGGCAGCTGGCACAGCATAGGGAGCCTTTCTGATGGTTCCTGGAATGTACTGGACTCTCCTGCCCAGAGTGTTGTGTCTGCTGCTTGCTGCCTGGCCTGTTCATCTCCTGCCCTCGCCAGAACTGGCTTCTTCTCACCCTTCGTGTCTCAGCTTACATTTCCCCTCTTTGGAGAGGTCTTCCCTGCCCTTCTCAGGTAGATGCCTGCCTTCCCCCTCCACTGTTATTCTCCCCTTTGGCACCCCGTTTCTTCTGAAATCATCATGATCTGAAATGCGTTTTGTTTCCCCATTTGTGATCATTCCTCCTGAGCTAGACTGAAAGCACCGTGAGGGCAGGAACCTCGACTGGCATGTTTTCTATCTCTCAGCACAGGATGTTGGCATGTAGTAGGTGCCCAAGAAATAATTGTTGTTATTGCTTAGAGTCAGATGTGAGTTAATTTCCTAACTCCACCTTGGTAGCTCGGTGATCTGGAGCGTGTTACTTAATCTTTCCAAGCTTCACTTTTTCCTTCTGTTCAGTATGGAGAAAGTTCAGTGTCCCTAGCTCTTGGGGTTGGTGTGAAGGTCAGAAATAACTGTGCAGACGGCCCAGAGCATGTTGGTGTACAGTAGGTATTTGTCAGCTGGCGCTGCTGACACTGGTGGTTCCAGAAGTAGTGGTCATAATGATTGTGAATGGGCCTCCTAAGTCATATGCTCACTTGCCCTGGGGAATGGAAAGCACGCACTGGATTTCAAAGACTCTGTAGGAAAAAGAGAATGAGAAAGATCTCAGTAATAACTTTAACATTGATGACTTGTTGAAACAAAACTGTTGTGGATATGTCCGGCTAAATGAAATGTATCATTGAAATTAGTTTCGCTTGTTTCTTTTTACTTTTTTTTAATGTGGCTGCTGGAAAATTTTAAATTGTACCTGGGGTTCACATTGTATTTTGGGGGGCAGTGCTGCTCTAGACGCTATGCTCCTCAGGGGCAGGGACCAGGCCCAGAGGATGATGGCTCTGCCTTCTGTGAAGTGTGTGGCCCTGGACCAGTGAGTTACGTTTTTTCCATGCTTCAGTTTCCTCCTCTGTAAACGAGGCGCTCAGTCTGGTAACAAAGAGTGACAGTGCACATTTGAGGGCCTCCTGTGTGCCCCCGGAAGGAACTAGAGCCCCAGGAAGACCAGGCGCGGCAAGGTCCCTGCCCATGGCAGCTTTCATTCTGAGAGAGGGGAGACCCACAAATAAAACACAAATCCCATCACTAAGACTGTGACTGTCACCTGGAGAATATGAGTAAGGAGACTTGGTGAACAATCACAGGGTGATGAGAGCTGGGTCTCTAGCTGGGAGCCCTGAGGGCAGACCCTGTGAGGGGAACAGGCGTGGATCCACGTATAGCCAGGTGCGTGGTAGGCTCTCTGTAACTGGCGGCAACATGATTAGGATGAAGAGCGTTGGGACACTCTTCTGAGTCGCCTCCACTCAGTGGCTCTAGCCTTTTTACTCCCTCTGCATAGAATAACCACACCAGAATTTTTCTGTCCTCTGAAGAGTTTGCATGTTCATTTCCCATGGCCTCTGAAGGCGGAGATCTCTCCATGCTTCTCAGAGCAGTGGGCAGGGCTGCCCAATGGCCAGAGCTGATTGCTCGAGGGAAGCTGATTCTCAGGGCGTGGCAAGGCCACCTCCCTGTTTTGTGCATCTCCTCTGCCCCAGACCATATCCCCACTGCTTTCTGCCAGACCTGGGAGGGAGTCTGGGTTGAACTCCACTCCCCACCCAGCCAGGAGCCACGAGGGAGACAGAGCACATCACCCCTGGGAGTTCTGGTGTCCAGGGGGGGTCACACCCCTCTCCCCAACCCAGGGTGCCGTGTGTTCCACGTGGAGAGATGCCCGTGAAGGGCTTTGTCCAGGTTTTGCAGGGGTCGGCGAATGTTGTCCTCCTCGTCTTCCACGTGCACACCTGCCTGCGAGTTGCTGGCCTTCCGCTGCTGCTCGGGTGGGGACTGAGGAGTGGATCGTGCTGACATGTACGTGGAAGTGGGTTATTGAGGGCAACAGCGAGTCTTCCTCTCCAGCCCCTGTTGGGCCCGTACCACCTCACTGGTGAAGAATGAGTGACTTACCTGAGATTGCCCAGGTAGAAATGGCAGTGATGGGGGTCAGACCTCTGGCTACTCCAGTTGCTGATTACTTCTGAAAAGAGTGCAGCCAGCTTAGCCTCTGTTCAGGGCCCCATGGCCTGCTCCCAACTCAATTCCCATATTTCCCTTGGTGAATTGTACCCGCCTCCTAAGCACTGTCCCTTCTTCCAAACCCTTGCTTGCCAGCTCCCTCTGCCTGGAATACCTCCCTCACTCACCCCCCACCTGTGAAACCCTGCAGGTTCCATGGCCCAGCTTGGATGGTGGAGCTCTAGGAGAGACCTGTTTGCTTACTCTACAAGTGAAGATGCAGTGGATGAAGTCACCAGGGCTGGATTAAGATAGGAACAGCCTAGAGGCAGAGAGGCGGGCTAAAGAGGCTTCCGGTGCTCTCCTGATCTTGCCAGGGTGGCGTGCCCTGCTCCTGCCTCTCTCCTCCCAGGCCTTCAGTAGAGCATGCTTCCAGCCGCACCATCTGCCTGCCATTCCTGGCTGAGCCAGGCCTTTGCACATGCTGTTCCCTCTGGCAGATCTGCCCATTAGCCTTTCCTGCCCCCATTCACTCAGTGAACATCCTCCACGGGTGCTTAAGATCCATCATCAGCCTTATTTCCTCCAGAAAACCTTCCTTGACAATCCTTCCGCGTCGCAGGCCAGCTCAGCTATGTCCCCAGGGCTCCCGTTGCTCCGAGCATCCCTCTGCCACTGGCCTGGATTCTGTATTCCAGCTGCCAGTGACTTGTCCGACTCTCCCACTCGACAGAAGGTTCCGGAAAAGTAGGGATGCCACCTGATTCACGGTGGGATTCCCAGAACCCAGCACAGGGTGAGGGGCTCAGTAGGTGGTCAGTCGCTTTTGGCCTTTATCCTTAATATTTGCTGTTTGTAGTATTATGACTGAATTGTTTTCACTTCTGGGCCAAGAAAGGAAAAATGAACATGTTTCATATCCCTATAATGTCAGTATTGGGAGGGACCGTAACCGGGTGCCGTAGGTTCTTCTCTCTGTTGTTTGCATCAGGTCCACTCTGCCCTCAATGAGCCCTACTCCTTTCTCTGTAGCAGCCTCCTCTAGTGACATCAATTCTCCAAACCTCCGACCCCTCAGTACTCGTGGTTGAAACACCCCTGGTGGTTCTATCAGCCCAGAGATGACATTTGTGAAGCTTCTGTAGAACTCAGTAAAGCTACCCTTCCCCTGCACACGGGGATTTCACAGCCTTGCAGTGCAGCTTGCTTTTAGTTAAGGGCAAAAAAAAAAAAAATGTTAGACAGCTGTTCTTCAGAATCCAAACCATGTTCTTGTGTTCACAGGTCGTATTTCTTGTTAAAGTGGTCTGATTTTTCCATTTCTCCCAAGCTGCACCTCAGAATACGCTTTGGAAGACACATCTTCTTTTTGGAAGTTGGCGGGGCTGCTTTGTGGGCCAGGGCAGCTGGGTGAGTGAGCTTATTAAGCCTGGCGGTAATTGAGTTTCTACGGCAAGTCTTGGAGCCTTTCAGGATCAGGGCTGGAAGAGCTTCTTTTGCCAACCAGACACCTTATTTTAAACAAGGGCCCGGATGCCCCGAAATTGTGCCTAATCTGTTTAAACTATTGGGCAAATGGGCACTTTACTTTTAGGATCTATCTCTCCCTGTAAGTGTACCAGAAACCCAGGATGAGCCCAGTTTATGAGCGCCTGGGCATTACAGATCCCCTGAGCTTTCTATAGGCATGGCTAAAGGTGAATGCAAGACACTTCATACCAAATACGCAAACAAGTCCTGTTGCTGGATAGGATATCGGAAATTGGGAGTGCTCCAGTCAGAAGATGGGGGAGGGGTGCTGGGTGCCCCAAACCTCAGGTGTTCACAACATAAATTGTGAATTTGGGATTTCACAATTCACAAGCTCCCGGATTGTAGTTTCCCTTCATATTTGTTGATGAACAGAGGGCTTTGTAGGTAAACTAAGAGGTCAAGTGACAAGGACATTGGGGGCGGGTATTAAATGACTCCCTGGAAGGGATGTGGGCTGATCAGTTTGTGGTGTCTCACCTGTTCCTTGTAGCTGGTATAGAAAGGCCCTCCGCTCACCAGATCTTTGTTAGCATCTGTGCCAGGTGTCTGTGAAAGCAGTGCCACAGCACTTGAAAATATCCATGCTGTGGACTCTGTTGTGAATTCCAACCATCCTTTCGCACCTTGGTCTGAAGCACTGAACTGTTATGACACTTCTTATCATCACGTGTCATGACGGTGATCCTCAAAACACACTGCGAGTGGCCCCATGCCTCCTCTTTGTGGGAAGGTCAAACTCTAGCCTCAAATTCTCCAACCCAGGAATCTGGTAGTGGACATTATTATAGATGATGTTCTATGACTATTGGGTGAATAATTCATTTGCTCCTGTTTGCTGGAACCAGAGAGAAAAAGATCATGATTGATTAGAAAAAGAACCATTTAAGAAACCAAAACTTGCTGGAGAGGTGATTTTGTTATCTGAATTAAAAAGAATAAGCTCTTTGAAGTTCTTGCTGTGACATATGCCTGATTCATTTAATGCAAAAGAACACAGTAAAGGAGGAATAGAGGAAGTAAACTGACATGAGACATGTAGAAAACAAAAAGTAAAATGGCAGATGTAAACTCAACTATATCAATAATAACATTAAATGTGAATGGATTAAACAACCCAATCAGGGACTTCCCTGGTCGTCCAGTGGTTAAGAACCTGCCTTCCAATGCAGGGGATGCAGGTTCGACTCCTGGACAGGGAACTGAGATCCCACATGCTGTGGGGCAACTAAGCCTGCATGCCACAACTACTGAGCCTGCACGCTGCAACTACAGAGCCCACGTGCTCTGGAGCCCGTGCACTACAACTAAAGAGAAGCCTGTGTACCGCAACAAAGATCCCGCGTACCGCAACTAAGACACAATGCAGCCAAAAATAAATAAATAAATAAATAAATAAATAAATAAATAAATAAATAAATATTTTTAAAAACCCCAACCCAATCAAAAGGCGGTAGCGTATATTAAAAATGATCTAACTATATGCTGTCTACAGGTGACATACTTCTTTAGGCTCAAAGATACAAATAGACTGAAAGTAAAAGGATGGAAAAAGATACATCATGCAAAGAGCAACCATAAGAAAGCTAGAGTGACTATACTGATATCATACCAGATAGATTTAAAATAAAAAATAGAGATAAAGAAGGACATTTTATAATGAGATTTAATAACATTTTACAATGATAAAAGGGTCAATCCATTAGAAAGATATAACAATTATAAACACACATGCATCTAACAACAGGACACCAAAATATCAACATTTGAAGCAAAAACTGATCTAAAAGAAGGGAGAAGTAAATAATTCAGCAATAATATTTGGATACTTCAATACCCTACTTTCAATAATGGATAGAACAACTAGACAGAAGATCAACAAGGAAATAGAAAACTTGAAGGACACTGTAAACCAACCAGACTTAACAGACACCTACAGAATACTCCACCAACATGAGAATATATATATACATATATATATGTAGATTGAGGTATAATTGATATAAACCATTATATTAGTTTCAGGTGTATAACATAATTTGATATTTGTATGCGTTGTGAAATGATCACCAAAATAAGTCTAGTTAACATCCATTGCCACATATAGTTACCAAAATTTTTCTCTTGTGATGAAAACTTTTAAGATCTACTCTCTTAGCAAGTTTCAAATATACAATATGGTATTATTAACTATAGTCACCATGTTGTATATTGCATCCCCATGAACTGTGTATTTTATAACTGGAAGTTTGCGCTTGGTGACCTCCTTAACCCATTTTGCCCACTCTCCTGTCCCCCACCGCTGGCAGCCACCAATCTGTTCTCTGTACCTATGAGTTTGGTTTTTGTTGTTGTTTTTTAAGATTCCACGTATAAGTGAGATCATGTGGTATTTTTCTTTCTCTGTCTGATTTATTTCACTTGGCATAATGCCCTCAAGGTCCATCCATGTCTCATGAATAGCAAGATTTCATTCTTTTTTTGTGGCTGAATAATACTCCATTTTATATCTATCTATTTCATATTTTCTTTATCCATTCATCCACTGATGGACACTTAGGTTCCTTTAATTTCTTGGCCATTGTAAATAATGCTGCAATGAACGTGGGGGTGTGTTTATCTTTTCAAGTTAGTGTTTTCATTTTCCCTGGGTAAATACCCAGAAGTGGAAATGCTGGATCATGTGGTAGTTCTATTTTTAATTTTTTGAGGACCCTCCATACTGTTTTCCACAGTGGCTGCACCAATTTACATTCCCACCCAACAGTGCACAGAGGTTCCCTTTTCTCCACGTCCTCACCAAGAATATATATTCTTCTCAAGGGCACGTGGATCGTTCCCCAGGATAGACTGTATGCTCAGCCATAAAACAACCTCGATACACTTGAAAGGATAGAAATAATACAAAGTATATTTTCTGACCACAATGCAATGAAATGAGAAATCAATAGCAGCAAAGACAGGGCCTGGTCCATAGCTGATGTTCAGTTCCACCCTTGTAAGCCTGATATCTACAGCCCCCGCTTTTTCCTGCCACCTCATCCTGCACCTCATTACTCCTAGCCACCCCTTTGACCCCAGTGAACTACTGACTTCCTTACCCACTGCTTCCAGATTCCATGTGTTTGCGTATGCTGCCCCACTCCCTGGAATGCCTGTTCCTCTGCCTTCCCCATCCTTGCTGTCTTAGGAGGACCTACCTATCTGGGCTTATGGGACCACCTGCCCTAATGAGTCACAATAAGCAGAGTTTGTAACGAGCAGATTAGAGCAGTGGTTCTCCAAGTAGGGTCCCGGACCAGCAGCATCAACATCACCTGGGAACATTTTAGTCGTGCACATTCTCAGGCCCCACCCTGAGCTGCTGAGTCAGAAATACGGGGTCGGGGTGTAGCCGTCTGGCAATAGCTTATTGTCACATTTATTTTATGACTCTAAACTTACAGTGCTTCATGTCACGTCAGTCCATGAGAACAGTGAGGTTGCTTTGATGAATGTAACTTTCAAAATGAAAAGTTTGGGGTGACAGCAGTATTCTTAATAGCCATGGCACCCTGAGTGTTAATTGGGCTTTGTTGTGGTTGTGAAAATATTCTGTTCTGGGAATCTTTACCTACCACATTTGCAATCAGTAAGGTTTTTGTCAACAACTTGTCTTCTAGTTTCAGGATCCATTTTGCTGGAGATGACAGGAGAGTCTCAACCCCAAGACCTGTATAAAGCTGAGTATTCACCTGGCAACCCAGGTCCATGCAGTGGCGTCTACAGAGGGTTGACATTTGGTGTGCAGCTCATTTGAGCTTGTATGCCGTGTTTGTAGTTTAAAATGATTCTACCTATAAAAAATAGAACCAAACATTTGTTGCTCCAGAACCCTGATCTCTGATAGCCCTGAGCATCTTCAGGGAGGACCAGGGCTCCATGGAATGTGGTTTGAAGTCCAGGCCTGGTAACCATCTCCCAGTGCCCCAAAGTTCTGAGGGTTCTGCTCTGTTTTAGGTACTGGCCACCATCCCTTCGCAGACACCTGTGTCTCTGTGTTGTCATCTGCCCATCAGTATCACATTGGTTCTGTCTCAACCTCCAAGTGTCGTCATGTTCCTAAGACTGGGCCCTGGGAAGTAGGAGCCTCCAGGACTGTCACTGACTGAGCTGAGCCGGGCTGGAGAAAGAGCTGCATTAGGACCAGCACTTGCTTCACCCCAGGTCTCTGTGAACAGACCTTGAGGGTCCGGTGCTCTCCGAGGACAGTCTGAAGGCTCTGCCCACCCACTCCTTCCTCAGGATGGCTCTTGAGTTATTGGGAGTATTTGGGAAGACAAACAGTCATACCAAGAAAGGCTGATATCTTACCACAGAAACCACACCTGGCTGTGTCACCCCTCTGCTCGATGGGCTCCGCCTGTCCTGGGATGAAGCACACACTCCTTGTCACCACATCTGTGACCTCATCTCTCGATGCTCTTGCTTTTACCAATTATCTTAGTCTGCTTTGGCTGCTATAACAAAAAATACCATAGACTGGGCAGATTACACGACAGAAATTTATTTCTCACGGTTCTAGAGCTGGGAAGTATAAGCTCCAGGTGGTGGCTGAATCTGTTTCTGGTGAGAGTTGTCTTCCTGGCTTGCAGACGGCTGCCTTCTCACTGTGTGCTCATGAGGTGGACAGAGAGAGGAAGTAAGCTCTCTTGTGTGTCTTCTTATAAGGACGCTAATCCCGTCATGAGGGCGTAATCACCTCCCGAAAGCCTCATCTCCAAATACCATCACATTGGGGATTGGGGTCTCAGCATATGAATTTGAGGGGGGGGCACAGACATTCAGTCCATAACACTCTCCCCTACTGTATGGAAGAGTCTGCCTTCCTTGAACTTGCCCTCCGTTCCTCCTGTCTTTCCACATCTGTACCCTCTCTCTAGCACGCCCTTTCTGCCGCCTCTAGAGGTGGCTCAGGCTCATATCCTCGGGTACTTCCCTGACTCCCCAGGCCTTGCACATCTTTCTGTCCCAGCTTTGGCCATACTGCGGGGCTGTTGTCTTTCACAGTTTTTCTTCCCGCCTGGCTGGGATTCGTGTCTGAAGTCCCTGTGCACAGCACAGGGCCTGGTATGGGCAGGCACCGGGATGTTGATTGAATGTGCTTCTGCTGCTTTTCCTGCCTAAATGCCATTCAACCTTCCTTAGACCCCTATTCCCTTGTCTGCATGTTCACATTTCACCCCTGCCAGGGCCCACTTCAGATGTCTCTTTTTTCACACTCTACTGGGACCCACAGCCCTGGTCTGCACTTATCACCTGGGTTTGCTGCACTCTGTTTCCTTGCCTGCCTCCCTGACTTGACGGGAACTCCTCACGCATGTGGGGGAACCATTGGGACACCCAGCGCTGGGCCAGCACATTCGAGGGATTCGGCAAATGTCTGCACCTGATGAAGTCATCCTTAACCATCTTCCTTCCCGATGGTGGTAGTAACCTGGTAGTGAATAACCTGGCAGTAAGTTCATCTTGGTCCGAGCACCCGAGCCCTGTAATTAGTGTTCCGATTTGAGCCCCTTGTCTCTCCCTGCTTGCTTCAGCCTTGCCAACCTTTCCCCTGTCCTCCAGTTCTGGAGTCATTCGTTAAGTGTCTGTTGAGGAGTGCCCCAGGCATATCAGACGACATTGAGTGTCAGGTGTAGAAAGGATGTGGAAACCACAAAAGAAGTTGCTCTTGGCTTGAAAGTCACAAGTCACACTGCTTGTTCTCAGTGGTGTGATTATGTGACTCATCTCAGGAAAGGTGGGACAGAAACAGCCTAATGGCTGAGGCCTTTTCTGGGACTTCTTAAGGGGCCCTTGCACATCAGTAAAGGGGAGATTACAAAATGGTGCAGGGGGTTTGCAAAGAGTCAGCACGTAGTAGCAGAAAGCAAAGGCTTTGTATTCAGATGGGGACTCGAGCAAGTCCTTTACTTACTTTCAACTGAAATTTTGTCCCTATAAGATGAGGAAAATAACATGTGCCTCTCCAGGACCTCGTGAGCACCAGGATTACGTGTGTAAGGACCTGATGCGTTTTGGCTGCCTAAGGGGTAGCAGCAATCTACCCCCAGGTATGCAGAATGGCTGAGGCTTAGTTAGTCTTATAAATGTATTTACTTTGGCATTTTGTGGATGAGGCAGTGCCTGGGCCACCCTAGTGGCTCTATCTTCACATCCTAGCATAATAGCTGGCACCTGGAAGCTACATAGCACAGGAGGTAAGAACATGGACATTGAAGCCAGACCACCTGGTGGGAGCCAGACAACCTCCCACCCCTACTTGCTATCTGGGTCACCTTGGCCAAGGTACTCTTTCCTGCCTGAACACTAAAATGGGGCACTAATAACACCCATGTCATAGGGCTGTGGAATAATGAAGAATCTGGGAAGTTTGGAACAGTTTCTAGTACAGAGAGACTGCTCTATAAGCAGGGACTGTTATTACTGTTAACTTGGTGCATGTTTGTTGAATTGTATTGAATTCTGTCTGATGGAAGAGGAGTATGGGTGCTGCCACGATGCTTTGTTTTTCCTGCAGCACAGTTATTGTTCCCATTGCTCATCCCCACCTCAAAGTTTCTCTCCTGTTCAGCACCTGGTAAGATTTTACAGTGAAAAGCTACAGAAAAAAGAAGACTTCACATGCACAGAATATTCTAAAGGAAGTTTCATCATGTTTTTGTAACTGTTGATAAACAACTATCATTCCTCTATTTGATGAGAATTTTGTTATGTGGGTCCTGCACACGAGTAGCAATTTTATCAGATTGTGTTTGTGGGTGTGTTTGGTGGGGAATTGAAGTAGGTGGTTTTCTGATGATATTGGAAGTTTTTCATGATTGAGAAAGTTTTACTGTTTTATATAAGTTTTAGTGTTTTATAAATGTCACTCATTCAGTGACATTTGATTTGCTGTCAATATGCTTTGTTCTTGGAAGGTGATGGCATGATGTGCAGGAAGGAGCCTGGCTGTTCATTCCTAAAAATGTTCTTGGGTGCCTTCTAAGAGCATTCCAGGCATGGTGCTGAGTCCTGAGGTTAGAAAACAAAATTGACAGTTCTTTGGGCACCTGGGAAGTGGCCTTAGAGTCAGACATACCTAGGTTCAGTCCTGGCTTTGCCACGTACAAGCCATGGACCTTGGGCAGGTGACTTCACCTTTTTGAGCCTCAGTTTCCTTATCTGTCAAATGGGGATAATACTGTTACTTGTTTCACAAGGACGTTTTGAGGATGGATTGAGATGGGTAGGCCCAGCACATTGCCTGGTATAGAGTAGGCTCTTATGAGTGGCAGCTCTTGGTTTAGCTGCTGCTTTTAGGGCCCAGAGGAAGGAGTCCTGCCCCAAGAGTCCCATGCAGCCTGACTCGGGGCCACCCTGGGCCACTTCCTTTCTCTTGTTCTCTGGCTGGCAGAATGGGTAGGGTCACCTTTTGCAGAGGAGGTGGCTGTGTGTGTGGGTGAGAGGCCTGCTTTCCTGTGGGTTTGCGGCATTACCCCATTGATGGCACCTGAGGGTTTCTGGAAGGTGGAGGAGGCAGGTGGTGGTAGATGGGGCAGGGTCTCCCAGGAGAGCACAGCCAGTGACCCCCCCCTCCCCCTTGGCCTCTGCCTTCCTGTCCAGCTCTATCCAGTCTGCCTCTCAGCAGTGGTATTTACTGAGTGCCCCCTGGGCAGGTGCTTTCTGCTCCTCTCTGGGCCCCTCAACCACCATGTAAGAAGGTAAGAGGGCACAGGAGGCCCTGGGAGGTTACACAGTCATTGAACAGTCAGAGTTAGTGAGCGGTGGAGCCTCAGGACGAGAGCCTTGCCCTCTCTCCACCCACGCTGGCGCTTTCTGGGTGGGCTCAGCAAAGGTGGCATAAGAGGCTGAGGTTTGGTTGTGGGTCCTTCCAAGAGCGGCTTCATGTGGACTGTCCAACAAGATTTCATTTCATGAAAAAAAGCAAAAGCTGTTTGAAAGGCACCTCTAACCTTTTTTTTTTTTTTTGCCCTTTGAACATATATGCTAGTTTTGTATTTTACTGGGGTCATACTGAACCAACTTTGTAGCCTGCCCTTCTTTTTAAAAGGAGCAATCCACGCTGAAGACTTCCCCACGGCGTGATTCCTCTGGGGCGGAGACAGGAAGCAGGCTGTGCGCGTGGCTAAGGAGGTGGCCTGGGGACCAGAAGCAGAAGGGGAAGAGTCAGGCTCCACTTTAAAAGTCCGTGGCAGGAAGTGACGCAGGACTGGCCAGAAGTGGAAGGGGCGGGAGTTGGAGTTGGCGGCTTCGGGTTAACATCAGGGCTTTACTGCACAAACTTGCCTTTGGAGTTGAGGAGGCTTGGCAGGGGGGAGAGGAGAGGAGACCAGGCAGAGGGACGAGGGATGGCCTGCAGCGTGTGAGAGGCCCGGCGGCAGGACGGGGTCAGGTGCTTCCCAAGCCGCAGAGAAGATGGTGGCTCTGATGTAGGTAGTGGCATTGAAGGGGAGCAGAGTCTGTGGCACTGACGTTAAGGGGAACGCAGCTGTTATTGTATGGCTGTTCTCTGGGCCCATCCATGGAAGTCTAGATTCTGCAGGGGTCTTCCTAATTCATGTAATCCTTACAACATTCTCAGGAGGCAGGATTTTCTTTCGTTCAGGTGACATGACTTGATTTAGGTCCTACAGGAAATAAGGGATGGAGCCAGGATTCGACTCTGGGTCTGACAGTGAAGTCCAGGCATTTTTGGGAGGCCCAGGTTTTCAGGGGCAGGAGCCTTGGCAGTCATGGAGGACTTCCTGGAGCGGGTGGTGATGTGGCTTGTACACCTTTGCCAGGCTAAGTATGAGGTCAGGGTAAGGAGAGCAGAGGATTGGGTTCAAATGCTGCCTCCCTGTGTACATTTGCATTAGACACACTTTCTCTGGGCTCTATGTCCCATCTGTACAATGGGGAGGTGGGACCAGATGGCCTTTCTCAACATCCCTTCTAAGTCTGGGGCTCACTCCTTCTCTACATCAATGTTTGCTAAATATTTTTCTCTTGGGGAAGCCTGACATCTGACTACCAACACTGTCTCTCTTCCTGAGCTCCCTTCCTGGTTTCAGGATGCCAGGTAGGTGTCCCTGTTCACGACAACAAGGGCTGTGCCCTGCCCGCCATTTTGAAAGACTCCAACTCTTTCTGGCCACCCAGGCTATCAGTGCTGCTAAGAGGTTCACCTGCTGGGTGATGCCGTGAAGCAAGCCCTGGGGCCTGACAGACCTGTGTTCAAATCCCAGTCTTCTTGCATGTTCGGTGGAACCTTAGGCCAGTCCATCTGCCTCTGAGAGCCTCCATTTCCCTATTTGTAAACATGGAGGTATTATCTCCCTTAATCTCCTGACCTCCCTCCCCCATCCCCCCCCCCACCCCCGCCGCCTTGGTTTTCACCCTGAGGGCAGTGGGGAGCCAAGGGTGAGGTGAAACAGTGCTGCTTCACATTTCTGCAGAAAAGCAGCCCTGTGGTAGGAATAAGGAGCTTGGTAAACGTTTGAAGAGATTTAAAAATAGATTAAAATGTAAAATACAGCTTAATTCAAGCTTTAGGAAGTCTTCTTTGTCCCGTTCACTTGGACTATAAATCCTATCGGTTTTGCCTCCTGAAATATTCACATCCATGGCTCACCTCAGGCTTCTTCGTCCCCTACCAGGTGAGGACACAGCCTCAGCACTGTGCCTCCAGGGGCCGCCTCCAGGCAGCCCTCCGTGTTGACCCTGAGCAAGTGGTCTGAAATGCATGGGTGTCTGACCTTGTCCTCCCAGGCATAAACCTTAACCAGTGGCTCCCTGCTGTGCTCAAGGTCAAGGACTAGCCCTTTAGGGATTTATTGTGCTTCCTCCTACACGAAAGGCCTGTAGTCACTCCAGGGCAGCACTGTGTCTTGTTCATCTCTGTACCTTTAGTGCCTGGGAAAGTATCTGGCACTTAGTAGATTCTCAGTAAGTGGTAATGGTGCTGCCTGTCTACTGAGCAGGGTACCTCCTCCACTGTTAGGAGTTTCAGTTACAGCCCTGTGGATGCCAGTATTGTTATCTCTTATATGGATGAAGAAGCTGAAGTGCAGAGAGGATAATGGGTCTTGATGGGATTCAAAATGATCATTAAATAAATATATGGTTACTCTCTTAAGCTCTTTAAAGGGAGCCATGAGGCATCTATTACTTCAATTGGAAAAAAAAAACCTGAAGTCTTTTCCAGGTGCAGAGAGAGCCCAGGATAGGCAGGCATGCTGCAGATGTGGGTAGGGTCATGGGCTAGGGCAGCGTCCACCTGCCTGGGCAGAGCTCAGGGGGAAATCCTACCTGTGCCAGCCACACTGGGGTGAGTTCCCAGCTGAAATCAGGCCACCAGTTTTATCTCCTTTGCATAGCATATCAGCAGTAGTGACAGTGAGATGCTTGTGGAATTCTTCATCACTTAGTGCCTGCCGATTTCTAGTCACTTTTATTTTTCCACTGAGAAAATTTTAAACTATACAAAATTAATGGAAGTATTGCATAAAGAAAAAAAAAAAAACACCAGCATCCACCTATATTCCCAGCACCCTCTGAACCACTGTTTTAATGTCCTTTCCAGCATTGTCCAGAGGCAGTGTGCATGTAGAGACCTGTATCGATGAAACATTTTGCCTTTCACGTGGGATGAAGGGATCTGGCTTGGAGCTCACTTCTTTGTGCCTTGGTTCTATCAGTCCTGAGCTGTTGAACTAGGGCAGGTTTGTCAACCTCTCTGGGACTCCATGGCCTTAGCAGTCCGTCCCCTAGAGAATGCCGTTGCTGGTCAGGGCTGCTGCTTTCTGACGTTGGTTGGGATGGCGGGTGAGGGGATCTGTGGTAAGGGGGAGGTGGGGAACAGATGAGGAAGGGCTTTATCCAAGCCAAGGAGTTTGGTTTTCCACCTGAGGCCAGTGGAGAGCCAAGGGCAGTCTACGAATGTATTTTACTATTTCTGACTCTCAGAAAAGTAGTGGTAGACTCCCGGCTCAAGAGGCCCTGGATCAGAACTCCGCGGCGCTCAGGGTGGCCATGGACGTGGGGCAGTTGGGGCTGCATGGAGTGGGGCAGGGGGGGAGGAAGTGGCCAGATCCCATCCCTACAGATGGGGAAACTGAGGCCCACAGCGGCCGTGTGACTTCTCCAGAGTGACTCAGCAGTTGAGAGGTGGGAGCCCAGGTCCCCTGCTTTTCTGCACCATGGCCCACGGGCCCACGCTGCCAGAGCCCAAGGACAGAAGGACCCCACTGTCCTGCCTGAGAGCATGTGGTTTGTGTTTTCTTAGACACAGAGCTAAGGACCAGGGCTGGCATCAGCTGAGGGGTGATTTGAGACTGATCCTCCTTTATCGCTGTGCCCAGAACCCCTTCCAGCTGCCCTGCCCTAGTGTCAAAGATTATTCTGTACCTAATGATGTTTATTATTCTTGATTGTTACGTTTTACTTTTCCACTTGATTGTTTGGGAAAGTTTGTTTGTGGTTTGGAGTACCTCTGACAGAGACACAGCTGCATCCTGCAAACAAGTGCTCTTTAATAAGTGCTGGGTGAAGAAAAATAATCATTTTGCTACATAGGACATCATTGCAACAGTTGGTGACATTGGAATATGAAATGTATCAATGATAAAATTTCCTGGTTTTGATAATTGTGTTATGATTTCATGATGTCTTTGGCGGTAAGGGATGAAAGCCACAGCATTGAGTGTGAGATGTCATGATGTCTGCAATATACTTTCAAATGATTCATAAAAATAGACATTTATATATAGAAATGTATCTTTATAAAGTAGCTGTGGGAAAGTGTGAACAATTGGTGAGTCTAGGTGAAGGTATGAGGAGTTCATTATAGTATTCTTGGGACTTTTCTGTAGTTTCGAAACTTTGCAAATTGAAAAGTTTGTGAAAAATACTCCTAGCGGGAGAGGCGTGGTGAGGCTCGGCTGTGTCCGCCTGTCCTGCCTGGTGTCTCTGGCCTCTTCTGTGTCTCAGTTGCCTCTAGGTGGAGAGAACTGCTCACCCCACAGTTCGAATCTGATCAGACCCTTGGGGGCCAGTCTTGAAATAGAGGCACAGCCTTTTGACAAAATTCATTCTTCCCTCTACAGAGAATTCATTAGATTTTCAGAATCTTTGCTTTTGGGTCAACTTTCCCTAAAATTTTCATTTCCCTCTTTCCCTTACATTTTTTAAAAAGTTGTGTTGCCTTCCAAAATTACTAAAGTAGTATTTGTTATTTTAAATATTCAAACAGAGAAGAGAATAAAGAAATGAGTAGACTCTATTTTTCTCCATCCAGTGTGGGGTAACCAGTGGTAGGTGGAACCCCCAGAACTTTTTCCCGTGCTCGTGGGAACACATAGAAACGCGCACACCCATCTAGTAGGGCTTGGTGTCTTCTTTTCATTTTTTATCCTTTGTTAACCTGGGCTTCCTGCCTCTCCTTGAAGACATGACTTAGGGGCCACCTCCTCCAGAAAGCCCCCCAGACTCTGAGCGCTGACCTTACTTCATCGCAGTCATCTGATTAACGGCCGCCTCCCCTGCCAGATCGTGGGTAATGCAAAGGCAACAGCTGTTTCCATTTCATCGTCTGCACTCGAGCCAGGAGCCCAGGAGATGTACAGTCAGTGTTTGTAGAGTGAACAGATGGGCAGGGCGAGGAAGCCACATGAGGAGAGCCTTGCAGGTAAGAGAAGCCTTCTCGTTCAAACATTCCTAGCTCCTGGGAAGAGAGTCCCAGGCCCCTGGGCATCTGGGGTTGGAAAGTCACTTTGGGGAACATGGTCACTGCCACCCTGAGGCTCCCATGCCCTGGCTGATTCTGTCCTGGCATTAATGCCCTATGTGGGCCAGGCTGGTGGGATGGCCATGAGCGACCAAGGGCGGGACCAGGGCTGGGTCCTCTCTTCCACCCCAAGCCCTGTACAGGCTTGGCCCACTGGGAGTCTCGGGGGCAACAGGAAGAAGCCCAGGCCAGGGCTGGAGCAGCACAGGATTTAGACGTGAGCCTGGCCTGGTCTTGTTATCTTGCCATGATCCCGACTGCTTCCTCATTAGAGGCACTGCTTTCTGCAGCTGGGATTTATTAATCTTATCTGCAGATCGTCCAATTGGTGCCAAGGGACCAGGTCACTGCAAGCTGGAGGATGTTAAAAATTTCAGCAGGATGTAAAGCTGAGGGGCTGGCTTCTCAGCCAGTGTGCTTGGGCAGTGCAGAGAAGAGCATCCCTTGCTCTGGGCAGCTTCCCAAGCTTGCCCGCCAGTTCAGGCTGGAGGGGCCCTGGCTCATCTGATGGCGGAACTGTAGACATTAGAGCGCTGGACCAAGATTTTAGACGATTTAGGTTACTGGAAGAGAGTGTGCTGGGAATTCCCTGGTGGAATGGTGTGGGATGTGTCCTGGGAAGAGTGGTCATGGTCAGTGTCAATTGGGGAGCTTGTTAGAAGTGAGAAATTCGGCTTTTCTGTTAGTTTTGATTATTAAATTATTAAATAGTTATTCAATATTAATAGTGCTTGACTATTAAATGTCTTCATAGCTTTGTAGGAATATGCACTTCAGCAGCTTTGAAATTAGCATTTTCCCTGTTTAATGGAGGTATAAGCTGAGTGGGAAAGTGACTTTGGCAAGTCAGGTCTTGTGGACTCATTCCTGATGACATGCCAGGCGCCGTACCGGGAGTCGACAGTTGGAGATGAAAGAAGCACAGTCCTAACCTCACCTAGTCTAGGTGGTTTTTGAGGTTTATCCAACAACGTGCAGAGCATGTAAAGATTCCTTTTCTGTCTTCCCACACCCGTCACTATTTTGTATTCATTCCCATGGCATTTGGTTCTGAACAAGTGCTGAAGTGAATTGAGTTGGTCTACATGACAGCAGGTTCTATATCCTTCTCTCTCTCTCTCAGTTTCTTGTCTGCCTGTCCACATAGGCTGACATTCTTTGATGGCTGAGACTGTACTGTGAATACCCAGTGGTGGTGCTGGTGGGGTGGTGGGGAGGGTGGTGATGGTGATGATGGTGCTGGTGGTGTTGATGGTGACAGTATTGGTGGTGGTGGTGGCGGTGGTGGTACTGACTGATAATGGTGTTGGTGGTAATTGTGGTGATGGTGATGGAGGTGGTGGTGAGGATGGTAATGGTGATGATGGTGCTGGTGGTGGCGATGGTGATGGTATTGGCGGTGGGGAGGGTGGTGATGGTGACAGTATTGGTGGTGGTGGTGGCGGTGGTGGTACTGACTGATAATGGTGTTGGTGGTAATTGTGGTGATGGTGATGGAGGTGGTGGTGGTGAGGATGGTAATGGTGATGATGGTGCTGGTGGTGGCGATGGTGACGGTATTGGCGGTGGGGAGGGTGGTGATGGTGACAGTATTGGTGGTGGTAGTGGCAGTGGTGGTACTGATAATGGTGTTGGTGGTAATTGCGGTGATGGTGATGGAGGTGGTGGTAAGGATGGTAATGGTGATGATGGTGCTGGTGGTGGCGATGGTGACAGTATTGGCGGTGGGGAGGGTGGTGATGGTGATAGGGTGGTGCGGTGGTAGGGGAGGGTGGTGATGCTGATGATATTGGTGATGGTGGTGGTATTGGTGGTGGTGGTGGTGTGAGGGTGGTTGTGGTGATGGGCGTTGGTGGTAGTGGTGCTGGTGGTGTTGAGGGTGATGGTGGTGTTGTGTTGGTGGTGGTGAACGATGGTGATGGTGATGGTGGTGGCGGCAGTGGTGGTGGTTTTGATGGTGGTGGTAGTGAGGATGGTGGTGGTGGCTGCGGTGTTGGTGGTGGTGTAGTAAAACTTAAAATTATGGGCCTGTCCGTACTAGGCACTCTTGTAATCACTTTAGTTGTCTGAATCTATTGCCTGCTCATAACAATCTATGAGGTTGTAACCATCGCTAGGCCCATTTGCCAGGTGAGACGATTGAGGCACAGGGCCACACAGTTAGTGCATGCTAAAGTTGGATTCAAACCCTGATAGATTGGCTTCAGAGCCCACACTAAATCAGGGTTACCCAAGTATGACCCTGGGATCTCCAGCATCACATCACCCGGGAGCTCTGTGGGAATGCTGACTCATGGGCCCCAACTCATGGGATCAGCATTACTGGGGAGGGGCCAGCTAAGGGGCATTCAAGGAGCTTGTCATTCTCACGCACGTTAAAGTTTGAGAAGCACTGCATTAAACTGTCACCCAGTTCTGTTCTCAGTGGCTGAGTCAGCTTGTAACCCAGGCTCATGTGACTCTGACCTTGTTACTTAGAGTAGCCTGCGTGCAGCACAGTATCAACTTAAACAGGACCTGGGCCTCACCCCTGGTGAGATGAGAGCTTCTAATCCAAAGTGGGGGGGGGGGAGGGGCAGGGAGAGGAGAAGAAGGGAGGGTCTTCTCACTCTTTACTGTGTGCTTAAATCACCTGGGTATCTTGTTAAAATGCAGGTTCTGATTCAGTGGGTCTGGTGGGGGGTGGGGAGAGCTGAGACTCTATCTCTCACAAGATCCAGTGATGCTGACGCTGCCAGCCTGTGGACCCACTTTGAGTTGCAAGGCGCTAGGCAAGAGATTCTCACACTTGAACTAGCATCAACGGCACCTGGAGGACTAGCTAAACTCACCCCCAAGTTTCAGATTCAGCAGGTCTGAGGTGGGCCTGAAATCTTGCATTTCTAAAAAGCTACTTGGTGGAGCCAGTGCTCTGGACCTGGAGGCCACACCTGGAGCAGGCAGGGCCCGAAGCCACCGACTTCAACTTGGGCTGCACGTTGGAATTACCTGAGGACCTTAAAAAACCACTGAGGGCCGAACCCCACTCCAAGATGCTGAGTCACTGGTACTGAGAGGGGCCTGCGCGCTGGGAATTCTCAGCCAATGTTGAGAACCGCGGCTCAAGCCTTTTTTTTTTTTTTTTTTTTTTTTTTTCACCCTCGTTTCCTGGGGAGGTGAGAATATAATACCATCTTGCCCCTGGAGAGTTCTGATTCTGTGGCCAGGTGGAGCCAGGCAGGGGCATGAACAATAAATTCTCCAGACTTTTCCGGTGGGCAGTGGGGCTGAGAACAGCTGCCCGGGACCTAGAGCTTGTGCCTGGCCCCTCGAGGCTCCTGTGCTGCCGGCAATAGGTCCTGAGGGCCAGCCTTGCATTCCTAGCCTCTAATTCCTGACCTTGGTGAGGTGAAGCACCTTGAAGTCAGAGACCTACGCAGAGACTCTGCTTCTCCTGCTCCCCGCTGGGCTATGTGACCTCTCGGAACTTACTTAACCTCTCTTGAACTCTGTCTTCATCTATAAAATGGGGGAAATAAATTATTTGCTCCAAAGAGTAGCCTGAGAAATAACGTTTATAAGCAGCTTGCACAGCACCCGACACCCGGGAGTCCCCCTCAACATCAGTAGCTGCATATATGTGGGTATAACTGTTTATCAAGTACAGCGGCTCTCCAACGTGGGGGGCAGGAGAATCACAGGGGGACTTTAGGAGCTGGGCCTCTGTGACCTTCATTAGCCCTCCAGGGCTTTTGGTGCACAGCAGTTTGAAAACCACTGATGTTATAATAATCTGGTGGCTATTATTAGCTAGTAGCTAAGAAGCACACCCAGATTTCTGGCCTGGGGGGCTGGTGGGGCCTTCTCTGGGCTGAGGAACATGGTAGAAGCATAGATGTGAAGGAGGGAGATGGGGAGCCCAGTTCTGGGCTGCTTAGTATGAGGCATCTGGGGGTCAGCCAGGGGAGGTACAGATGGCAGTTGGGGACATGGGTCTGAAACGCATGAGACAGTCCTATGCTGTATTCCTACCATCTCTAAGGAAAGGCTCTGGTTCTTCAGGACCTAGAGCTTCTTGTATTGCACTGTGACATTAGCAGTCGGTCACACAAGCGAGATCCATTTGCGGGATCTGTGGGGATGCTGTATGCCATGAACTGGCTCTGGGTCTCGCTCACTGTCTGCTTTGTCCCTCAGGCTGTGGCTCTCAGCACTCTGACCACTGCCTCCCATGTGCTTTGTCAACCCCTGGCCTCACTTTCTTTGCCCTTCCTCCCCTGACACCCCCTCTGAGGCTGCCTCTCTGAGGCCATGGTTAATGGTTTAATGTCTCTGGTCAGATCTGGTCACAGCTGTCCTTTGCAGGCTCTGGGCATCGACATGGCTTCTCTCAGCCCTGAGAGTTTTGTTTGGTTCACTTGCCTAATGGCTAAAAGTCAGTTTAAAAATAAATCATATATGCTTAACCATGCTAATTGTTAGAGAAGTGCAAATCAAAACTACAATGAGGTACCACCTCACACTGGTCAGAATGGCCATCATCAAAAAGTCTACAAATAGGGACTTCCCTGGTGGTCCAGTGGTTAAGACTCCAAGCTTCCAATGCAGGGGGCATGGATTCAATCCCTGGTCGGGGAATTAAGATCCCATATGCTGTGCGACATGGCCAAAAAAAAAAAAAATCTACAAATAAATGCTGGAGAAGGTATAGAGAAAAGGAGACCCTCCTACACTGTTGATGGGAATGTAAATTGGTGCTGCCACTATGGAGAACAGTATGGAGGTTCCTTAAAAAACTGAAAATAGAGTTACCATATGATCCAGCAATCCCACTCCTGGGCATATATCCGGAGAAAACCATAATTCAAAAAAGATACATGCACCCCAATGTTCATTGCAGCACTATTTACAGTAGCCAAGACATGGAAGCAACCTAAATGTCCATCAACAGATGAATGGATAAAGAAGATGTGGTACATATATACAATGGAATACTACTCAGCCATAAAAAAGAATGAAATATTGCCATTTGCAGCAATGTGGAAGGACCTAGAGATTGTCATACTGAGTGAAGTAAGTCAGACAGAGAAAGGCAAATGTCATGGTATCACTTGTATGTGGAATCTAAAAAATAATACAAATGAATTTACTTACAAAACAGAAATAGACTCACAGACATAGAAAACAAATTTATGGTTACCAAAGGAGAAAGTGGGGAGGGATAAGTTAGGAGTATGGAATTAATAGATACACACTACTTTATGTAAAACAGATAACAGGATTTACTATATAGCACAGGGAACTATGTTCAATATCTTGTAATAACCTGTAATGGAAAAGAATCTGAAATACATATATATATAACTGAATCACTTTCCTGTACACCTGAAATTAACACAATATTGTAAATCAACTATACTTAAATTAAAAAAAAAAAGGAAAACATCATGTATATATGTGTGCACACATGCACAGAGTTTCCCAGGGCTGCTGTAACAAAGTACCACAAGCTGCGTAGCTTAAAACATATATTTATTCTCTAGTGGGTTTAAAGTGCTGTCTCACTGTGGTTTTGATTTTCCTTAATGACTACTGATGCTGTGCATCTTTTCATCTGCCTATTGGCCATTTGTATATATTTTCTTTGGAAAAATATCTATTTAAATCCTTTGCCTATTTAAAAATGAGGTTGTTTGTCTTTTCATTGTTGAATTATAAGAGTTCTTTATATATTCTGGATATAGGCCCCTTATTGGATATATGACTTGCAAATATTTTCTACTGTGGGTTTTCTTTTCATTTTCTTCATGCTATCTGTATTAGTTTCCTGGGGCTGCTGTATAACCACAAACTGGGTGGTATTGTCTTAAAACAACAGAAATCTATCCTCTCACAGTTCTGGAGACCAGAAGTCTGAAATCAAGGTGTCAGCAGGGTCATGTTCTCTCTGAAGTCTCGTCCTGGCTCTTCCAGCTTCTGGTGGCCCCAGGCATTCCTTGGCTTGTGGCCACATCACTCCAATCTCTACCACTGTTTTCACACGGCCTTCTTCCCTGCGTGCCTTTCTGGTGTCCTCTTATAAAGACACCAGATCCAGAATGATCTCATCTTGAGATACTTTTAACTAATTATGTCTGCACATATCCTATTACCAAATAAGGACACATTCTGAGGTTCTGGTGGACATGAATTTTTGAAGGACACTATTCAAACCACTACAGTATCCTTCGAATTTAAAAATTTTGGTCAAGTCCAATTTATCTATTTTTTCTTTGCCATTTGTGCTTTGAGTATCTTATCTAAGAAACCATTGCCTGATCCAAGGTCATGAAGATTTATTGCTATGTTTTCTTCTAAGAGTTTTATAGTTTTAGTTATTGCATTTAGGTTTTTGATCCATTTTGAGTTAATTTTTGTATATGGTGTGAAGTAGGTGTGCAGCTTCATTCTTTTGCTTGTGGATATCTAATTGCCCAAGCACCATTAGCTGAAAAAACTATTCTTTCTTTATCAACTTGGCTTGGTACTTTTGTTAAAAATCAAATGACCATAATGTAAACATTTATTTTTGAATTCTCAATGCTGTTCCATTTATTTATACGTCTGTCCTTACGCCAGTATCATATTATCTTGATCACTGTGGCTTTGTGGTGAGTTTTGAAATCAGGAAGTCTGTGTCCTCAAACTTTTTGTTTGTTTGTTTTCAAGGTTGTTCATGTTGAAGTGTGAACTTCAATATGAATTTTAGGATCAGCTTCTTAAAGAAGTCAGCTGGGATTTTGATAAGAATTGTGTCAAATCAGTAGGTAAATTTGGTCTTAACCATATTAAGTCTTCTGATCCATGAACATAGGATGCCTTTCCATTTATTAAGGTCATCTTTAATTTCTTTCAACAATATTTTGTTATTTTTCAGTTTTTTACTTCTTTTGCTAAATTTATTCCTGAGCATTTTATTCTTTTACATCTTGTTTATTTTTAAAAGTTGTCCTAAAAGCAAAATTCCTCAATGGAAAAGACTCCTCCAGTTTGAGAAATGATTGTTTCCCTCCTTTGAGTGGTATTTCTTCTGAGAATTTTCCTTCTAAGCCAAGCCCAAGAATTGAGGCCAGCCCCAGGCATCAGGGGACTGTTCCATAAAGTCCTAGAAGCTCAGGTTGGAAGGAATTTTATGGACCCCCTGGACCAAACTCTGCTTGGGCTCTAAATCCTCTATTGAAGTTCTGAGTTGAACTGAGCAGTTTTTCTTTATCCCTCTGTTTATCCATGCATCCAGGCATCCAGACATCCATCCATCCATCCACTCTCCCACCCCTTTAACCCCGCTACCGGGGTATCGCACGTGCACCCTGTGCTGAGGGATAGAGACTAAGATGACTTAGACCCAGTTCCTGCCCTCAAGAAGCTCACAGTCTGCAGGAAGTGAGGAGGCAATCCAGATGACAGCCTCAGTGACTGTGGCAAAGCAGAGAGAGGCAGAGGTTAGGGGTGTTGGGGACAGAGAAAAGTCTGTTTATTTTAATGGGAATGACCCGAGTATATAAAGCTGACGGTGAGGAGCCTTGGAGGGAGGTGACACTGCAGCAGTTGGGAGAAAAGAGGGAGGTTTGGGAAAAGATGGGGATGATAAGGGGTCCAGGGCCAGAGAAGAAGGGGGTGTTGATTTGGGGGTGCAGGCTTGAGGGTGACCCTGTCTGATTCTCAGTTCAGCTTGCTCTCTCCTTTATAGAAAAATACCGTTTTCTTTTCTCTCCTGAACAGTCTGTGCTGTTCATTCCTAACTCCTTTTGTTTCGGTTATAAATGGAATCATCTTCCAGTTTTATCCACGAATTGGTTATTGCTGGTATATAGGAAAGAAAGCTATTTTTTGGGTCACTTAGCCCTATCCAACTACTTTGGGGATTTCTAAAAGTCCCATTAGTATATTTCAGACTGGACCTTTGACTTTCATCTTCTCAGTGCCATTGTGGCTTCTCTCCAGCCTAATTTCTTCTCCCTCTCTTTTTCTTGGCCTAAACCTAGCCCACCCCCACTCCGTTTCCTGGTTCTTTTCTCCCTCCCCGCCCCTGATAGGAGCCTTCCACCTTCTCTCTCTAAGAATCCTCTTTGTTCACACAGCCTCCTTCCCTTGCCCCTAAATGGAAATACTTTCTTGGCTTATCTTACTCGTTAGGGCTGTGATGTCAGCGAGTGTCGCAATGTGGGGTTTTTCCCTTGAGAAACGGGGTCACCCCGTTTGTGACCAGCTTTTCACACACACGGGTATACAGAAATCTTTCCATGGCCTCTGCGGCTTGGACGTATTGTGATTTATTTAACGAGTCCCTTATTATTCCCATCTTTATGGATCATTCCCATCCCTTGTCTGATTGTTCCCTTAGGAAAGATTCTAGAAGTGAAGCTACTGAGTGAAAGCAATCCATATTTAAAATTTTGACAGAAATTGCCAAATGGCACTCCAGAAGAGCTGCGTCAATTTGCACCCACCAGGAATGAATGCGAATAGCAGTTTCCCAGAACCTTGCCAACAATGGATATTGCAAATCTTTGCCAGTGTGATAAATGAGAGTTCTCACCCCTATTCTCATTCCTCTGATTACAGTGAGGCTGAGCATCTTGCGGTCTGTGTACTGGCCACGTGCTTTTCTTCTCTGGAGAATTGCTTCTTCATTATTTATACTAATTTTTCTATTGATGTGTTGCTTAAAGCAATTTTGATTTGTAAAGTCTCTTCACTAAAAGAGATATTAACCTGTGGTCTTTGATATGTTACAAATATTTTTTCCCAACTTGTGGTCTGATGTTTTCGCTCTGTGATGTTTTTCCCCTCCAGAAGTTTAACATTGGTGCCTTCCGTGGATGCTTAGACTGTTTGCCTCCTTTAATGCTTGTTTTTAGGAGATTTCTTTGTTTTGTGTTTCTTTGGTTTTTTTTAAACGAATGTATTTTTAAATTGAAGTATAGTTGATTTACAATGTTTCAGGTGTACATCAAAGTGATTCAGTTACATACGTATATGTATATATATATGTATATATATATACACATACACACACATACCTATTCTTTCAGATTCTTTACCATTATAGGTTATTACAAGATACTGAATATAGTTCCCTGTGCTGTACAGTAGGACCTTGCTGTTTATCTGTTTTATATTTAGTAGTGTGTATCTGTTAATCCCAAATTCCTAATTTATACGCCCCTTTCCCCTTTGGTAACCATAAGTTTGTTTTCTATGTCTGTGAGTCTGTTCCTGTTTTGTAAATAAGCTCGTTTGTATCATTTTGTTAGATTCCACATATAAGTGGTATCATATGATAGTTGTCTTTCTCTGTCCAACTTACTTCACTTAGTATGATAATCTCTAGGTCCATCATCTCTAGGTCCATGTTGCTGCAAATGACATTATTTCATTCTTTTTTAAGGCTGAGTAGTATTCCATTGTGTGTATGTGTCTGTGTGTGTGTATATATACATATATACATACCACATCTTCTTTATCATGCATCTGTCAATGGATCTTTGTCTTTATTTCAATTTGTAATCCACTTGAAAGTTGTTTTACTGTAAGGATCTAGGTAGATATCCAGTTTTATTTGTTCCCAAATAGCTAGTCCTCTATCCCAATCCGGTTGTAGTGGACGAGCTGCTCTCTGTCCCCATTTTTGTGTGTTAAATTCCTGTGTCCGTCCTTGGATCTGTTTTTGGACTGTCTCTCCCACCTCACTGATCTGTTGAGCAGCCCACGTTTTACCCCTAAGGAGAGAGACACAAACTCCCAGCTTGAAGTTTTCAAACCAGATTTTTCTTTGCTAACTGAAAAAGGTGGACTTCCTGTCTGAGAATGACAACTATGATCTGAAGGAGCCCAGAAGATCCTCTGCGGTTGATCACTCCTATACCGCAGCCCCTCTGGAATGTTCTCACACCTTCTTTCTCCCTAATCATATCTCACCCGGGGCTCCAACGCTAAACCTTTACTTCACCTACAGACATTCGCTTGCCACCTCCTCTGCCAGGCCCTGTGCCGGGGCAGCCACACGAGTTAGGCAGGGGCTTCAGAAACCACGACTCCTGGTGCCTTTCTTCACCCACCACGAAGCCTTTGTGGACCTGCGTTCATTCGCAGCATCTCTGACATTCCTACTTGGAAGCAGGCGGGCAGGCAGACACCACCACCCCGCTGCTGTCCCCATGCTGGAAGGCTCTTGGCCTTCAAGTGCTTCGTGTTCGAGGCTGTGGGAAGCTGGAACGTGCGTGGGGAAAGCTGGGATGTCTGGAGCGCTCGCTCTGTGCTGGCCGTTATCTGTCCGCTGTTCTGACAGCGTCCCTGTGAGGTGGTCCATTCTTATCATCCTCACTCTGTTGAGGCTTGGAGACAGTGAGAAGAGGGCAGAATAGCCTGGCCAGGGTCCCACACAGGGGAAGGGGCGGAGCCAGCCTACAGCTGGGGCTCTGCCGTGTTGCACTGTTCTCTGTTCCTCTAGCCCTGGAAATGTGGCCCAAATAACTCCTCTGAGGTTGTGGAAGCTTAGTTAGCTCTAGCACTTTGGGGGAATAAAATGCTCCATAGAAGGAAAGCTGAGCTAACCCAGTGCTGTTGCTCTAAATGAAGACGTCATGGGAATTGCTCTCCTCACCAGACGCACTGCGGGAGGGGGGCTTTGTGCCTGGTGCTTTACAGAGAGGCGGATCTAACTGTACAGGGAATGGGGAAACTAGACAGTTAGCCCCAGTTTACACACGAGGAGATGGAGGCTCAGAGAGCTTAGGTGACGCGTCCAAGGCAGCACAGGGAGACGGTGCTGGGATTCTGGCCCCAGTTCCTGGCTCTTAGCTGCTGTGATGGTTTGTGCCACTGACTCACGAAAAGGTCTGGGCAATGATGGATTTTAATAAAAAAAAAAAGGCAAGTGTTACGATGGAAAGTAGGTGCTGAAGTTTTCCTGAAAGTTTGAGGATTTCTACTCATTTGTGTCTCCTAAATGTCACGAATTACCTTGTATAGAAATTGCTGCTATTCAGAGAATTTTCAAATGAATCTCATTTGGTTCTCAGAACAACCCGGTGTAGTGGGCCGGATTCCCATCCCCAACCCCTTCTTGCAGATGAGAGTAACCTGCCTAGGGTGTCCGACTGTCATCTAGCCATGGGACCTGTTAAAGGAAATGCAGGGCTGTAGAGCACTGGCCAAAGGGTGCCGGTCCTCTGAGTGCTGAGAAGTCACAAGAGGACCAACAGCTGTTGTGGACAGACCGCGTGCCAGGCCGAACATCCAGGGGTGATGGGGCTGGGATGAACCCGAGTCTGGGCCAGAAGCACCCTCTGGCACATCCTGCGGCCTCCAAGAATGTAGAGAAACCCTCCAGCCGATGCTCTCAGAAGTTTCCCAGGTGAAGACAGGTAAAAGCCTGTCATTTGCATCAGATATTGGTTTTGCGTCTCAGCAGCAAAGGGTTGAATGACCAGGACTACTGGGGGCTGCAGCCAAAAGCTTAGGACAGATGGTATTGGATTAATTTTTGCAAATCATGAGAAAGGGAATGCACGGCAATCTGTTAGCTGTGTTGGCATCTGACTTTAATTTTTTAAAATCAGAATTATGTACTCAGTTCCTGTATTTTAATCTAAGATGACAGCAATTGAGAGATGGCTTCATTATCTTTGTACCACTAAGGAAAGGGAAGAAACAACGCTGCCAGCTAAACCATGACAGGGTTAGGTTGTAAGACACAGTCTGATTTCAGAAATGTTAAAAAGTGAAAGAACATGCAGCTCAGAATCAATGCAAACGGCAGTGTTCATGTGTTTATGTGTTCATGTGCTGGTGGACCGTGTCCGAGGGCTGGTTCTGTGCTGGGCACAGCAGGGTAACAAGATGTTCACAGGCCCTGCTCCTCAGAGGCACACAGATTGGTCAGTCATTTAGACCTGCCAGCAGAGCATTGCAGAATAGTTTGCTGATTGATGTGTTCATTCAATCACCAAATATTTCTTGAGCACCTGCCGTGTGCCAGGCGCTGTTCTAGGCACTGGGGACCCTGTGGCGAACAGAACTACTCGCGGAGCTGACCCTTTCCATGGCATAAATATTCATCCCCAGCAGCGGTTCTCAAACATTACCATGCAGGAAACTCTACATGCAAAGATTCTGATTACCAGGTCCCACTTCCAGACATTGTCTTTCATGAGGTCTAGGAGGGACCCAGGAATCCACATTTTCACACACACCCTGGGAGCTCCAGGGGCAGGAGGACTTCAAACCGAGATATGAGAAATAGAGTTTACGACTCTATTAGCGTGTTAACGACTTCATAGCATTCCACTGCGTAAATGCTCCACAGTAGTTCAGGACGTTTGCTAATATTTGGATGTTTAGCAAATACTTAGTCGTTTCTTGTTTTCCTGTTGTAAACAACACATCCATGATTATCCCTGCAGCTAAATCCTTGCGCAACTCTCCCGTGGTTTCTTTAGGGTAAATTGGGCAGCGGTACTTGGGCTGACTTTCTAAGGGTGAGGTATGGGTCTGCCGTAGTTCTCCCAGCCTGCCCACCTGGGTTCCTTTGCCACTTGTTAGCTGGGCGCTTTTGAGCAACTTCCTGAACCTTGCCATATTTTCTCATCCCTAAAACGGGACAATAATAGTACCTACATTTTAGGGCTATTGTAGGGATTCGATGTAGGTGCTTAGAGCGGGACTGATAAATGGTCACCAGGCTGTGTTATGTGCATATTAGCTGTGGTGGTGGTTGTGATACTGCCTGGCAGGTAGGGGAGGGGCCCTGCTTTCTCTGCACGGTGTGTGGGCACAGCAGTGACTCTGGAAGGAAGCTCTGGATACAAGCAGTCAAGCATATACGATTTGATGCTGGAGACTCACTTCGTCATCACGGATCCAGTTTCAGCCTGTCTCCCACATTGTCACCAGAAATTTTCTACCACGCTCGTCTGGAAGTGTTTCTCTGCTCATGTCTCCTCCCTGACTTCCCACACTGCCTGAGGATGAACTGTAAATTCCTTACACACTGGACAAGGAAGGAAGGCCCTTTAGAATTTGGCCCCAACCCCATGGAACACCCCACCACCACCCTGCCCTGTCCCGTGTGCTCTGTGCTGCTCTGTGGAGGGAGAGATTCTATGAGGGGAGACTTCTGTGGGAGGTGATGGTTGAACTTGGCCATCATTCCTGGGCCTTTGATGAATGAATAGGAGTTTTCCAGGTGGAGAAGGAAGGAAGGGCTGTCCTGGCTGATGAACCGGCACATGCAAAGGTGTAGCTGAATGTTTGGGGTGATGTCAGTAGATCATTGCGGCTGGGTATGGGGTGTTGGGATGGGGCTCATAATCAGTAAATTGAGAAGGAGGCAGCTGGGGGCTGAGTTGGAAGGGGCTCCAGTTGCCGGGCTGCAGAGTCGGGCAGTGGTTCCTGCACGCGATGGACCCGGCATGGCAGGGCTCTTGAAGTCATGCTAAGGTTCCCCGTCTACCTTTTCAATAGGGCCTTTTTCTAGGCTGCAATCCACCTCCCCATTCATTTTCTATTTCTATTTTTTAAAGGGCTGTAAACATCTGACAAACTCCTTGCCTAGTTGCTAAGGGCACAGAAGGCTTCCCTTCAATTATTTAGCTCGTCGCAATACTGGGACTTGGAAGGCTACCAGTCTCTCTTTGCACTCTTTGTGGTAAATCCCTTCTGCGAATGCGGATTCGACATCTTGGAGGGCTTTTCTTGCAAAAGGTTTTCATGTGAAAGCGACCGAGTTATTAAAATAACTTAGTGGGCTAAAAAAATGCAGGCAGAGGACAGAGAATTAGGAGTAGCTCTCCCAAACGTAGCCTTTGCACTTTCACCGCTTTGCTTCTCTTCTGCATCCACCTGGTTTCCTGCTTGGCTCTGCTTCTGGTCCCCTCTCCCTCTGGGGTGGCCGTTTCTCTGAATGCAGCATTTTTTTTTTTTTTTTTAGATTTTTATAATATTTATTTTTAGTATTTGACAGTTTTTTTGTTTTTTAACTTTGAGTTTATTTATTTATTTATTTATGGCTGTGTTGGGTCTTCGTTTCTGTGCGAGGGCTTTCTCCAGTTGTGGCAAGCGGGGGCCACTCTTCATCGCGGTGCGCGGGCCTCTCATTATCACGGCCTCTCTTGTTGCGGAGCACAGGCTCCAGACGCGCAGGCTCAGTAATTGTGGCTCATGGGCCTAGTTGCTCCGCGGCATGTGGGATCTTCCCAGACCAGGGCTCGAACCCGTGTCCCCTGCATTGGCAGGCAGATCCTCAACCACTGCACCACCAGGGAAGCCCATAAGTGATTTTTAATCTCACCTTTATCTGTCTTGTTCACATTTTCCATAATGAACATGTAATACTTATTAATTAATTATATGTACTCATTAATATTAATAACATTAATAAATAATTAAATTATGGCTTAACAAGTTAATGCAACTCATGCTGTACTCACAACAACCCAACCCTGTGAGGTAGGTGTTATTACTTTTGTCATTTTCCCAGGTGGAGAAACTGAAGGCCAGAGAGAACAGGTAACCTGCCCAGGGACACACAGCTAATGAGGGGTAGTTAGCTCAGTCTGATGCCAGAGTCAGCCGCTGAGAACCCTCCACTCCACTGCCATTTCTGAGCTTCTGGAATGAGAAATTCCATCAGTGGAGTGTAGATGAGGTAGGGTCTGTTTGTGCTGAGCATGAACAAAGTATTGGGTTTTGTGCTGTGTGATTTAACATTGTGTGTCCCCCCTTTCATTTCAACTCAGGTTTCTGGGGCACCCGCATTTTAATCTGTGTTCACTTGCAGATAACAGAAGCCACTCTCTTGGGTTCCTTTAAACAGAGGAGTGTTGCACAGGGAAGCAGGTGCTGACAGCATGCTTGGAAGGTGGAGGAGTGGGGTTTGGGCTGGGCCTCAGGGTTCCACCCCGGAGTTGGCCTCTGGGGAGCTGGGGGGTTGGAAGCCACTGTCCCAGGGCTACAGTTGCAAGCAGAGAGGTGGCCAGACCCCAGGAGCACCAGAGCATCCCATGTCCACCAGGCCCACACCAGCAGATGGGCGCCTGGCGCCAGCACCTGGTTGCCCATTTATCCTGGAGTCAAACCTTGTGTTTATGAACGATTGAATGAATTGAATGAAGGATGGAGTGTGAGTCCCATGTGAAACGCTAGCCCCGATGGAGCTGAGAAGTGTAGATTTCAGCTTGCCAGCCTCCACAGTTGACGGTGGCACGGTTCTCCCCCTGTGGGGTCATTTCCTCAGGGTATGAGAGAGTATGGCCAGACCTCTAAAGAGAGTTTTGAAGAGCTTCTGCCTCTAATCTTTGAATGAATCACTGATGTCCTGGAGCAAAGGACTTGGAGGGTTCGTACTTGACATGCAGCATGTGCTGTTTCCCGGAGTGTGAGTCAACTTTGCAGGAACTGGAGCAGGTGTGTGGCAGTGATGGCTCCACAGGGCAGAGCCTTGTGCATTTCCTGAATCCCAGCGAAGTCTCAAGAAGTGCAGCCTAAAGCTGCTCTGGGTCCTGTTAGGAGAACAGCAACAACACGCTGTCTCTCAGCAGAGATGGGTGAGCCCGTGGGACAGGCACTGAGAAGGCATGCAAAGCACCTGTCTGTTCACATGGAGGAGCGTGGAAGAGGCGGGGCTGCACGGGCTGTGTTCTGGGGCATAAGATGGGGATTGCCACCAGGCAAGGCGACAAACAGCCCCTTACTCTGAAAGTGTGGAGTCGGGTGGGAGGTGGGGGGAGAAGCAGTTATCCCTCCCTTGGGAGAGGAGAAGGGCCACAGAGCGGAGCAGAGGAGGCCGGAGGGGGCAGGCTGTGGAGTCAGGCCCAGTGGGATCGAGGCTCCCATTTCACCTCCTTGAGCCTCAGTTTCCTCAGCTGTAAAATGGGTAGTCAACTGAATTCCATGAGCTTGTTATGGAGTTTCAATACAAAACTGTTTAAATGCTGAGTGGCTACATGGTTTGTCACTGTTGTTTGGTTTCTGCAGGCTGTTCACAGAATAGAGCTTTCTGGGTGCAGAGGACCTGCTGCCATGTGGGTTCTGGTCAGCTGACCAGAGTGGAGGGGGAGCAGACCTGACTTGTTTGTTTTTTCCTGGGCTGGCCATTTCTTAGAAATCTAGATGCTTTACCTTAGCTTGGCTCTTAACTAGTACTAAGTTTCATCAAAAGTAAGAAAAGCAAGCAAGAAAGGGCTAAGAGTAGGGGTGGGGTGGGGACGGCAGGGGCCCTTTCTGGCTGTGTGAGCATGGGCAGTGGCTCAGCCTCTCTGTGCCTCAGTTGTCTAATGTGCAAAGTATGCCAGATGAGCCTCCCTGTCAGGAGCTCGAGAGGGTTAGTGAGATGACTCTGTGCAGACACTTAGCACGTTCTAATAGGTCCCTAATTGGTGCTTCCCTCATTCCTGCTCCTGGAGGGAGATATTATCACTGGGGTGCTGAAATAGGATCTTTCCAAAAGTGCTTAAATATTCTCACGGTTATTTGGGTTTAAACAGACCAAACTATGGATTCATAGATGCCTGCAGGAAACCAGAGCACTTCCATAAGCATTGAAGGAATGGTCCATTCACTGTGGAATTTTCCCCCTCCCACTATTTCTTAATTCCCAGGACACCAGTCTCTATCACGGTGTTAGGTGATGATTTGAAAACGTTTGTAAGAATTTCTGTGAGAGCTAGCAGTTCTACTGGGCAGTGCTTTGTGAAGGAACCCATGGACTGGGCTTTCAAAGGTTTGGGTTCAAGTCCAGGCAGGAGTGGGACTTCAAACATTCAATTATTGCTTCAAATATTTCTTGCGTTCCTTTCTCTCTTTCTTCTCTCTTCTCCTCTCATTATGCATATGTTACAGCTTTTGTAATTATCCCACAGTTCTGGGATATTCTATTCTGTTTATCTCAGAGTTGTTTCTTTTAATTTGCTGTTCACTTTGGAAAGTTTGTATTGATGTATCTTCAAACTCACTGATTCTTCAGCCATGTCCAGTCTACTAATGAGCCCATCAAAGGCATTCTTCATTTCTCTTACAGTGTTTTTGATCTCCAGCATTTTTTGGTCCTTTCTTAGAACTTCCATGTCTGCTGACATTAGCCATCTGTTCTTGCATGTCGTCTACTTTTTCCATTAGTGCCCTTAGCGTATTGATCAGAGTTATTTAAGGTTTCAGTCTTATAATTCCAATATCACTGCTATATCTTAGTCTGGTTCTGATGCTTGTTCTGTCTTTTCAAACTGTTTTTCTGTTTGGTTGTTTTTTGTTTGTCTGTTTGTTTTTGCCTTTTAGTATACCTTGTAACTTGTTGTTGTTGTTGAAAGCTGGCCAGGAAGTATATGGTAAAAGGAATCTGAACCGGTTCCCACAGAGGTTTCTACTCCTGGGTTTCTGCTGTGGCATGTTGTTCTCTGTATCTGCCTGTCTGCAGTGGTTTGCCTCATGACCTCGGTTCTCTGACGGATATAAGAAAAGTTACTGATTTTCAGTTTGTTCAGCTCTTGTCTTGTATGAATGAGAGTGATGACTCCCGAGTTCCTTACACACCAGACCAGAAACTAGAAGTTTGATTCCATTCTTTCTGTGTTCTCCCTCCCTCCCTCCTTCCTTCCCTTTTTCCTTCCCTCCCTCCCTTGTTTTTTTCTTCCATTTTCCTCCCTTCCTTCCTCCTGTGTAGGGATCCCCTCCTTTTCACTGGGCAGAACTTTGCCAAAGTGGCCACGGGGCAGGTAACTGCACAGTATTGCCCTATTTGGGTTTCTCTGGTTTTTCTGGCAGGGGAGGGGAGCTGGCATCCGTGAGCTCAGGTGTGGCCTCTGTGGGTCCTTGACCATGAGTCCTGGTGTTTCAGAGTCTGCAAGTTCAGAGAGGCCTCCTGTCCCTGAACTTGGCTGTACTTTGCTTCTTTGGGACATATCAAGATGGACATGCTAGGACCAGGTGATGGAGGCTGTCCGGAGATCCCTGGGCTCTCCTGCTCCTGTTGAAGGGGTGTCCTCAGTGTCCAGCTGTTGCTTTTGTCAGCTCCAGCCATTCATATGGTCTTGACCTCAGAGGTGACAATGCTGATTGTGTGACTGGGGTGACAATGGCAGGGGACGATGGCAGGTGATGCTGCCATCAAAAGGAGGGGGTGTTCTGACCTCCTAATATTTTTCTAGGGATTGAAGAGTGGTGGTCCTTGGAGAACTCTCACTACACCCTTCTTACAGCAGTTTTAAGGTGCAAAGGGCAGGTCTCCTCCTCAGCTGCATATGGAGATACTGAAAAGAGCAAGGGAGCAGGAGTCTGAGAGGGGGGAGCGTTGGGCTGGAGAGGCTGTCAGCATCCCGAGGTGGGGGTGGGGCGGGGCGGGGCTACTCGGTACCGTGGTCCGGTGCCCAGCACGGGGCCTGCATACAGGAAGTGAGCGGTGAGCTTGCGCTGAACAAATGAGGGAATGACGTGTTCATTTGGCTGAGCTCCTCTCTGCAACCAGCTACCCAAGGGCAAGGCCAAAGTCTTTGATGCTCATATCTTGTCATTTTGCTGAGGGCCATATTTGACTATGGGGTACCCATCTGGCACAGCAAGGGGGCCAGCTTGCAAGTGAGCCAGACTCACTATCCTGGGCACTCGCATCTCTGTCCACACAGAAGTCAGTTCTCACGTAGTGATGCTCGGCGTCATGGTTGGGGGATTATTTTTACCAAGGACTCAGGAATCCTGCATCCCTTGAAGGATCTCTTGTGTCCTTCTGCCTGAACTTTGTAATTGTAAAGACACCCATGGGCTGGGTATTAAAGAAGCGTATGTGATGCTTTTACAGGTCAGCAGACGTCCGGGAGGGGTCCTGATGTCACCAAGCACCTGCTCTGGGCAGGCACTTTGCTTGATACTGGAGAGTCAAGTGAGTAAGATGGTTTCAGAGTAGCTGAGAATCCGGCAGGGCAAGCAGACAAGGAGACGCGGCAATGGGGCGAGATGGCAGGGGCCTCGCAAGGCGTCCTCGGTGATGTGCGGACTTTCCCCTGAGGCAGTGGGACCACAGCAGGTTGACATGTTGTTTGATTATTACTGTTGTTGTTTTGATTATTTTCTAGGCAGGGGTGCAATGTGGGCTGACTTCTGCTTCAGGAGGCTTCCTCTTGGTGGCTGTAGGTGGGTGACTGGAGTAGGGGGGCCAGGGAGACTGCTTGGTAGTCCACCAGGCTGCAGGTGGCAGGTGCGGGGAAAGGGAAGGACGCTAGAGGGAATCTGACAGGTGGCACCGTGGGTTTGGGTGTTGCCCGTGAGGGGCAGGCAGCAAAGTCAATGGTGGGAGGA
This sequence comes from Balaenoptera physalus, assembly GCF_965194825.1. Lineage (NCBI taxonomy): Eukaryota > Metazoa > Chordata > Mammalia > Artiodactyla > Balaenopteridae > Balaenoptera > Balaenoptera physalus. The sequence goes on along the minus strand of NC_138884.1, from coordinate 114,622,397 downwards.
GCGGCCCATGCCTGTGTGTCCCCCTGAGCTGGGGTTTGTCCAGTAGATGAGTCCATTCTTTTCTCTCCACTTGAGGAAGCAAGTTTGCCACCAGCTGGGTTCCCCACTGTGGGGACAAACTCCCAGGCCCCGGGCTTCCCTTCACCCACTCCTCTTTCTCTGTCCCTCTGAGCTCCATCCACCACACCAGCCGCAGTGCCTGGCTCCGGGGTGTAGAGTGCTGTGTCCACACGTTTGGAAAAACACACCCACAGGAAACCGGTGCCGGCCGGCCCTGCCCCCATGGAGAGATGTCCCTTGCTGAGTACCTACTGTCTAGGACCTTCTCAATAGTGACAGCTCCACTTCACAGATGGGAAGATCGAGGCCCAGGGACCTCAGATCACAGACCACAGACCAGAGTGACACTGGGATTTGCATCCATGTCTGCCTGCCTCTTTTCTAACTGAGCGACCGCAGGCAACTTACTGTTTTGGGCCTCGATTCCTCCATCCACAAGATGGGGGTAACAATAGCACCTGCATCATAGTCATTGGGAGGCTTAGCTGGATTTGTCCTGTAAGAGGCTGACCGTGGTGCCTGATGAGGGTATGTGCCTCGCTCTTCTTATGCCTCGTCCCCTGGAGGAGAGGAAGGAGGGGGAGTGTGACGGGCATCTTCAGTCGCTAAGGGGCCTTCTGTGTGGCGGGGGAGTGCGCTTGTTTGGGGCAGCTTCCAGGTGCTGGAAGGCACTAGCAGCAGAAGTCCTAAGGAGGCCCTTTTTATTTGTGTGTCTGTGTGTTTTTGGCTTGAAAATAGGAAGTGCTTTCTAAAGTAGGGATGCCCTGGAAAGCAGACGTTCCCATTGTGATGACGTCTTCCTGTCACTGGAAGGACTTTCAAGAGAGGCTGGAAGGCCACGTGTGGCGGTTCCTGCAGGGGAGTGGCCGGGAGGAGGTGGCCTGTGGGGCCTCTGGGTCCCAGGGTCCCTGCCCACTGACCTTGTCTTTGTTTGCATTATTTTTTCATCACACAGTGAAGAGCCCTGTTTCTGGGCCACTTCATGGCCTTCCAAGTACTGTCATAGCCATTGCCCCAGTTGGCCCTTACCAGTGTGCCGGTGGGGTCATGCTAGTGACCTGGCCGGTGGGAGTCCGAGGCTGGCCACCGAGCTTCCCCTGCCAGGGCCCGCAGTATCTGCCCTGCTACCCCCAGGGCACAGCCCACACCCCCTTTCTCCTCTGCTTACCCCCTTCCTTCCAGAAGAACCAGCTTTTCAGCAAACCCAGATGTGTGGCTTTTTAGTGTGTGTGTGTGTGTGTGTGTGTGCCTCAATTTCCTCATCTCTTAATTGGGAGAGCAACCTTTGCCCTGCCTGCCCCTGGGGTCACTCTGTGGTTTGGCCGGGGTGAGGTGGGTCATGGCGGGCAGCTGGTAAACCAGACTCGGGTGGGGCTCGCCTGCAGTGACTTGGGCGGCTCTGAACCCCTCTGAGCCCAGTTCCCTCCGTGGAACGATGGGAATGATGATCCCGTCAGCCTGTGGGCCTGCTGTGAGCCCACCTGCTCAGAGCCTGCCGATTCTGTGCTTCCCTTTGTTGTTGATAACAGGAATTCTGAAGCACCCAGGCCTTCCCGAGTCATCGGAGGCTCCAAGGAGCCTTCACAAGACGCTCAGGACCCCTTTTTGGGAATTCCGACGTGGAGGCTGGAGAGGCAGTTCTGCGCATCTCAGAAATGCTTTCCTTGGACATTCGGGGTTTCCCCATCCTTGTTGGAAATGCTGAACTAGTGTGTGTGTTGTGTATGGGATGTGTGTCGTGTTTGGAGGGTATGTGTGTGGTGAGATTGTGGTGTTTGGTGTGCCTCTGTGTGTGTGGTGTGAGCGTGTGGTGGTTGATGCCTGTGGTGTGGTGTGTACGTGTCTTCGTCAGCTTGGGCTGCTATAACCGAACTCCATAGACTGCATGGCTTAAACAACAGGCATTTATTTCTCACAGTTGCAGAGGCTAGAAGTCCAAGATCAAGGTGCCAGGATGCTCAGGTTCTTATGAGAGCCCTCTTCCTGGCTTGTAGGCAGCTGCCTTCCTGCTGAGTCCTCACAAGGCAGAGTCTATAAAGGCACTAATCCCGTTCACGAGGACTCCACCCTCACGATCTGACTTTTTCCCAAAGGCACGGCTCCTAATACCATCGCATCGGACATTAGAATTTCGACATACGAATTTTGGAGAGAGACATTCAGTCCTCAGCAGTGCGTATGTGTACTCGCTTCTCTGTGGTGTATATGTGTGGTGTGTGCATTCTGTGTGTGCTTCTGTATGATGTGTGCATTGTGGTGTGCTTCTGTATGACGTGTGCATTGTGGTGTGTGTGTGTTTGTGTGGTGTGTGGTGTATGTAGAACATTAACAGAAGCCACCCCTCCCTGTCACTAGAGGGACCCTCAGATGTTTGTTGGGTGCAAAATTTATAACCTGAACTAGAAAAGGAGGTCAGCACAGTGCAGGCCCCGTGGTTGCGAGTCCGCGGCTGGGAGACTTGGCAGCAAGTGGCTTGAGTCCCAGCTCAGTGGGAACAGGTGGCCCTCGGTGTAGGGAGGAGCTTGTCAGGGTCTTGGCTCTGGTGGCCCCTGGGATGAGAGGGTCCTAGGTGAGGGGTTAGCCAGCCCAGGTGGGGGAGCCTAGCTGCTGTGATGAATGACATCATTGGCCCGGCGGTGGGGGCCATGGGAGCCAAGGGCACCTCAGTGAGCTGGGGCCGGGACCGTGGGGTCCGTGTGGGGTGGTGCCCACCCCCAGCCTCTGCAGCTCAAGGCAAGCTCTGCCGACTGCCAGGTGGGCTCAGGGGAGTGGTGAGTTCTCCTCTCCCCACTGGGCCCCCCCTCCCTGTGACCCCAGGCAGGCCTCTGATCTGTCTGGGCCTCAGTTTCCGCATCGGTAAAATGACGCTGTCTCCTGTGGTGGCCCCAGCCCTGCTGGACTCGTGGTCCTGGATGGTGGCTGAGAGTCAATCTGGTGGGGCTTGGGCTGCAAGGACACCCTGACCCTGCCTGTGGGGCGGAGAGGGCTGCCGGAGGAGGTGTGGCCGGAGTCGAGTGCTGGGCACAGTTAGGAGGTGGCCCTGTCAGGCAGGGAGAGGCACGGGCTGAGGACCGCAGGGGACGGCAGGTGTGGCGCACGGGGGCCACCACTGGCTCAGGCCGGGCTGTGGATCAGGGCGCAGCACAGAGGGCTGCTTTCTGTGGCCATGGGCACTGTCCCCTGCAGGTTGTCAGCAGGGAGAGGCGGGGAGGGTCATCCCACTGCCCCCGTAGCCTGAGGGGGCAGACAGTGTGCAGGCCAGGAGACGCGGGAGGCCACAGTCAGGCCGGAGAGATGGCCAGAGCCTTGGGAGGAGGGGACACCTCTGAGAACTGGTGGCAACAAGGCTCGGTGGCCGGACACTGATGGTCAGGAGCCCCGGGGTCAAGGTGAGGACCGAGCCGCCACACAGAGAGCTTGGAACAGGGCCCAGGGAGCCGAGCGCCGCCAGATGTGCTGTTCTGTCATCATTTCTAAGACGTGCCAGCTCGGGCTGCTGGGGTCTGTCACGGGATGCAGAGGCCCCGGCCCCGTGGCTGCGGGCAGCCTGCTCTGGGGTTAGCCCTGGTGCCAGCCCTGTCGCCCACGCCAGCCCTGCGCGGCCCGCTCCACTCCATGGCTCGAAAGTCCTGGGTGAGGAGAGCACAGAGGTTGGTGGCAGCGCTGCCTCCTTCTGGGTCCTCTTTATAGCCCTGAGCCCCGGAGCCTAGAATGTGTGTTAGGAAAACTCGACTCAGTTGACTTTATTTATTACATCTCGTGAACGTTTTTTTTTAACTCCCACTGACTGTCTTGCACCAACACTGTATAAGAAGAGTCTGGACAGCGAGCACCTTATTGATTTGCTGTAATTGGAGAATGAGGTGTCCTAAGAATGTTAATATTTTAGGCCTTGCAGGCTTTTCAGGTATTAAAGGTAATACTGAAGGTAATAAAGGTAATTATTATTTTACTCTCTTATTTTTTGGGGCGGAAGGTATGGTAGAAAAATCTTTGCTTTCTAGAAAAATCTTTGCTCTCTTTTCATTCTCCTGTCTGCGTGTTTGCCTTTTGCAGAACACCGTCTGCCAGTTTCTGGCTTCCCTCTGCTCTGGGCTGGGAGAACAGGCAGCTCAGCTTGCTAGCACTGTGTGCAAATCATGAGATAGTAGGCTCTGAGTGAGGGACAGGAGATTTGCCTGTGGTGTGGTGTGAGCTGGCTTATTACTGATGTGAAAGGAAGCAGGGAAAGAAGCAGGGCTCAGTGCTGAGAAGCTGGCTATCTTAAGTCATTAAACAAAGTGCTGAATGTGTCCCATGAGCGTTTTTCCCTTCATGCCCAGTGTATTCCTTTCCGGTGTCTGCCATAAAGAATTTCCACAAATGGAGTGGCTTAAAACAACAGAAATTTACTTTCTTACAGTTTTGGAGGCCAGAGTCCAAAATCTGGCGGTGTCAGTAGTGTCGGTGGGGAGCTGCTCACTCTGGAGGCTCTGGGAGAAGACGCCCCCGCCCCGACCTCTTCCAGCTGCATCACTCCAGTCCCCCCTCTCTCTTCACATGGCCTTCCCTTCTGCGTGTTCTCTCCTCTGTGTCTCTTTCAAGGGCACATGTCATTGAATTTAAGACTCACCTCATCGTGGATGATCTCATCTTGGGATCTTTAACTTGATTACATCTGCAAAGACCCTTTTTCCAAATAAGGGCATATTCCCAGGTTCCGGGGAATAGGATGTGAACATGTCTTTTGGGGACCACCATTCAGCCCACTGGAGTCCTCATCAGCCGGAAGCTGACCCCTGTTGCTTGGGACCTGCTGCCCAACCAAGCATCCTCGGAGTTGCGCTTAAGTTCTGTCCAGGACCAGCGTCACCGGTGCCTGGTGTGGTTGTAGAGGCCGTCAGAGGCCTTCACTCTTGGTTTAATGCTCAGTGTCATGGTCATGAAATGCTGAACAGTTTTTGAAACAAGACCCTTGCATTTCCATTTTGCACTGGGCTGCACATTCTGTACCTGGCCTTGACTCTGTCCATGGTCTCCAGGCCCCATGTGGTCTGGCAGTTTACTCCCCTTGTCTCCCTCTGCCAGTGACTTGGGTAATATTTGATAGAGGTCTCAAATACCCTGTTTACTATTTCTTTCCAACGCCAGTCACAATCCAGAGTTACTTTATGTATTCATTTCCGTAGTTGTCTCCCTGGCTAGAAAGTTCTGTGATGGCTGGGACCCTGTCTGGTCCTCCGTCGCTTCCCAGGGCTAGCGCAGGGCGAGTGCTGAGTATGGCTTCTGGAATGCACCTTCTTGGCTCTGCTCTCCCCGTGGTGTGGCATTGAGCAGTCACGTCTCCTTGCTGAGGCTCTTGGGCTTCTTTGTCAACACTGTGCTGTGCCGTGTTCTGTGGGGTGACAGAGGTGTAGCATCCAATACGCAGTGCTACTAGCTGTCACTCGGGCCTGATTTTAATGGCTTTGGCTTTGACACCGTGTGGGCTGTGAGGGCAGCCCTACCAAATGGAAGGTCTGGGGTCCCCCAGGGAAATGTGGGTGCTGGAGGGGCCGTTAGCTTATCAGGGCATCCCGCTGACCGCGTGACCAGCTCAGGCCTGGCCAGGCAGGCACAGAGGCCTGGAGGACCGCAGAGCACCATGCTCGGCTGTCACCTCCTCCAGGGGCTGTGCTACTCCCCCAGGCTGGCTTGGGCACCAAAACTGGGCCCAGAGCTAGCAGTTCTGGGCAACCAGTGCTGTGCTAGTCCTTGGGGTGGGGAGGGAACCACTAACGTTTAGGGAGTCTAAAAGCCCAGTTTTCAGAGTGCGGTCCTTAGACCCTGCTCCTGAATCACCTGGGTGTGTGGATGAGACATCCAGGTCCCCTGGCCCCCTCCCCACAGGCCTCAAGCTTTTGAGCTCTGTGCTCCCCCAGAATCCTGCCTTTGAATCAAGCACCAAGGTGACTGAGGCTCAGTCACACTTGCAGACCGAGGTCTATAGTTGCTTATGTGGCGTAGTCTCATCTTGATGAGGCCAGGACTGGACCAGACAGAGCTACTCAATGAGGGGTGGTCACCTGGGAGCCTCACCTGGGAGCTTGGGAGACATGCAAATCAGATTCCTGGGGGTGGGCCCAGGACTCCGTCTTAACAAGCTTGCAAGTGATTCTGATGCAGCCCCTGTTGGAGAAGCCCTAGGTCAGTGTTGTGAATGGTGGGGCATCTTCGGGGTGAGCAGGTGCCCGGATCAGGGAGGGAGGCATCAGCAAACGCTGGCTGCCATCATGTTTGAGTGCCCCAGGCAAGGGGGCACCAGCCCCTCTCTCTCTGCTGACCTGGCTTCCTTCCTCCCCCAGGATCCCAAGTGATGGTGGTTTACGCAGAGGAGGAGCTGAGCCCTGTGAGACTGATTAGCACGGCGGAGCTGGGAGCGGCGCCTGCTGGCTGGCGGGAGTGAACACAGAATCTCAGCATCTCAACCTGAGAGGAAGCATGTCTAAGAAAGGCCGGAGCAAGGGCGAGAAGCCTGAGGTGGAGATGGACGCGGTGCAGATGGCCAACGAGGAGCTGCGGGCCAAGTTGACCAGCATTCAGATCGAGTTCCAGCAGGAAAAGAGCAAGGTGGGAGGGACAAGGGCCTCCTGGCTCAAGTGAGGGGTGGGCTGTGAATTCCCGGTGGACAAATTGCCCCTGAGGTAAGTGTGAAGGGTGTGTCCCAGGACTGGGGTGGGGTTGGGCACTCCACCTCTCTGAGCCTCAGCTTGCCTCTCTTTAAAATGGGTGTAACATCAGTGGTGGTACAGAGACCACCTGGATGCAAATCCTGTCCGCTACCCCGCCCCCCCCAACCCTCCCCGACATTTGGCTCTGATCTCGGACAAGTTACTTCACTCTCCATACCGTAATTTCCCTCACCTGTGAGATGGGATCCTAACAGTACCACCTGATGGGCCGGTGGGCAGGAGTAAGGATGTAAATACATATATCAGTACGTCAAACAGTGGTCCCCAACCTTTCTGGCACCAGGGACCCGTTTCGTGGAAGACAGTTTTTGCATGGACAGGGTCAGGGGATGGTTCAGGTGGTAACGCGAGTGATGGGGAGCAACGGGGAGCGACAGGTGAAGCTTCGCTCGCCCGCTGCTCACCTCCTGCTGTGCGGCCCGGTTCCTAACAGGCTGCGGACTGGTACCGGTCCACGGCCTGGGGGTTGGGGACCCCTGACATAAAGGGCTTGATTTGGAGCCTGGCTCTGTGATGGGAGCTGTTTTGCTCTTGTAAGGCAGGTATGAGCTTTGGAGCCAGTCAGTACGATGCCCCGTTGGGTGCCAGTCAGAGTGTTGGCGTGATTGGCAGCCAGCCACAGTGGGAGGACCCCAGGCTTTCTAATCATGCAGACCTGGCTTCAGACCTCACCTTGACCCCTGACTGGCTTCACGATCTTAGACGAGTGACATAAAGTCTCTGAACCTCCATTTTCTCACGTGTAACATGGCATCATGATAACCACCCAGTTTAAGGTTGTCTTAAAGATCTCAGGTAATGTAAGCAAGAAAAGCCCATCCGGTGCCTGGGCGCTGCCCCAGTCCTCTTTGTTGGTGTGGTTCTGACCTGGGTGGTCTGAGGGCAAAAGCAGGCGGGGTGGAGGTGCTCTGCTAGCAGGGTGGAGCCGCCATTCGTGTGAGAAGAGAAGGAGGATGGTGTTTGGGCTTGCTCCTGGGGGGCCCGACTGAGGGGCTGGCCTTATACCCCAAGCCGTGAAGGTACCCTCCGGCCCTGCCCATAGCACCTGAGGGCGGGGAGGGACTGCTTGGGGGATGGCAGCAGGTGTCTGGTTGAGAGCTGGGACTCTGGCAGCAGCTGCAGGGCTGAGCGGGGTCCAGCTCCTGGGTGGGGAGGGGGCTGGGGCTTGGCCCTTGGCTCTGACCCCAGCTCAAGACAGCTACGTGGAGAGCAGAGGCAGAGTCCCCGACCTGGGGCGATGAAGACTGGGCTCCTGGAGCCTGGGGACACACGTGCTGCCTCCCATCCCCAGACGCTCAGAGTTCCGGGGCCAGTGCAGCCAGGGTCTTTCAGCACAGTTGCTGGTGGTGCCGGCCTGTCCACATCCTGTCCCGCTCAGGAAGGATTTGCCTGCCAGGATCCCCTGGGTGGTCAGCTGCACAGCTGGGCCTGGAGGGGCTGACCAGGAAGTAGCAGCAGCAGCTGTGGTTATGGGGAAAGCCGCACAGCCAACGTCATTTGGCCAGGTCTCCGTCCCACCTCCACCACCTAACTCGCCTTGAGGCCTTGGGGCAAGCCAGGTAGCTGCCTTATGCCTCAGTTTCCCTATCTGTTAAATGGGGACATCTGATGTGTCTGCTTCCCTGGGTTGTTTAAGAAATGAATGAGAGAGTCATATCCGGGGCCTGGGCACTGCCTGTCACATGTAGTTACTCAGCGGTTGGCAGACACTTATGCGTCTGCTACACAGGCCACACCAGGTACCTTAGAGGGCCTCCTGACCCTCCTAGTGACCTGTGAGGTCAGATGTGGCTTTCCGCACTTTATAGGTGAGCAAGCTGAGGGTTGGAGAGGAGAGGTGGCTGGGCTGCCGTAACAAAGTACCACAGACTGGGGTAGGGGTTCAACAACAGAGAGTTATTTCCTCACAGTCCTGGAGGCTGGGAGTCTGAGGTGTGGGCAGGGTTGGTTTTTCCTGAGGCCTCTCTCCTTGGCTTGTAGACGGCCGCCCTCTCCCTGTGTCCTCACATGCGCTTCTCTGTGTGCGTCTGTGTCCTAATCTCTTCTTGTCAGGGCACCAGTTGTATTGAATCAGGACCCACCCCCATGACCTCATTCAACTTAGTAATCTCTTTTAAGACTGTCTCCAAATACAGTCACATTCTGAGGGCCTGGGGGTTAGGACGGCCACTCAGGAATTTGGGGGGACACAGTTCAGCCCATCACAGCAGGTCTGCACAGTCACAGGTGTTGGCACTGGGTTGGAAGCCAGGCCTACAAGACATCCAGTCTGTGCCTCCCCAGGCACCTCCGGCCTCTACGTGCCCTGGCTGTCCGTTTGCTCAGTCCAGCCACCTCGTGGCCCTGCCGGGGGGCTTATCCAGGCCGCCACTGGGAGAGTTTCTGTTCTCAGAGAATTCAGCAATGTGCTTACTGGCTGGTATGAGAAACATAAGTATAAACTTTATGACTGTGTTTAACTGCTGTTTCTGTATGCTCTCATGAAAACTGCTGCTGATGTTGCGTTTACAGCGTTGTTACTTTAGCAGAGGAGTCCCCACTGAACACCGCAGGGCGAGGGCATGTGGGGAACGTACCTGTGGGTTCATCCACACATTCATCAAGCCCCCAGCCCCCCGCCCCGTGCCTGTGCTCTGGGCCTGGGCTGGGCGTTTGGAAGTGACTCAGAAATGGCCCGCCTTCAGGCAGGCTAGGTGCTCAGATCCTCAGGGAGCTAGCCGGATGACAGTACTTGGCATGTTGCACCAGAGATTTTAGGAAACCATGCAATGGTCAGAGTGGCCTGAGAAAGCTTTGCAGAGGTGGTCTGGAGCTGGCTCTGAAGGGTTTTGCTAGCTGGCACAAAAGGGAGCGGGGTTCACACCATCCCAAGTGTCTGGCATCACCTGGGAGCATCCTCAGCGCCAATCAGGGTGCCAAGGCCACTGGGGCAGAGTCCCTGACTTGTTGAGGCCCATGGCCTGGAGTGGGTGGGGGCAGAGAGGGCAGTGGTCAGCACATGGGCCCAAGCCAGGCCATGGAGGTTCCGGCTGCTGCCCACCACTCACCAGCTGGTGATTCATTCGTTCTTGCAGTGAGCAGCCCACCCTGGTCTGGATCTACACTGGGCCAGGGACTACTCCAGCTACAGAAGTGAATCGGGCTTCATCTTGCCCTCCAGGGGCTGCTGGCTGCAGTGGGTAGGCTGGGAGAGTTGGAATTCGGGTGTGATTTGTGTGGTGATGGAGGGAATAATGCAGGGCTCTGGGAGCCCAGGGGAGGCCCTGACCCAGTCGGGGAAGCCTTCCGGGCCTCCTGGAGAATGGAGGGAAGGTGAAGGCACAGGGACCAGGCAGAGGGACCAGCTAGCCTAGGAGCCAGGACCCATCTGGGGAAAGGCCAGTGCCCCAGAACCACGGCCACCCTCATGCCCCAGGGAGTGGATGCTGTCATTCATTATTTACAAAACTGCCAGGCCCATCATCCTTTCGTTCTTTCCTGTGCTCAGTCCGTGGCTAGTTACTGAACACCTACTGTGTGCCATGCTCTGTCCCAGAAGCTGGGTTGCCCTGGAGATCCTCTCCTGGAGCTAGTATCTAATGGGGGAGGTAGGGAACGAAGGGCAGGAAATTAACATGTAATACTTATTCCATAGTGAAAAGTGCCAAGAAAGTAAAGCAGGAGAAGCAGGTGGAGAGTCGTGGGGTTGCAGCGGGGGTGGCTTTTTTGGGAGGTGGTCAGCAAAGGGGTGCTGCAGGGGATGGGAGGGCAGGTCCTGCAGAGGCCTGGCTGGGCGCATTCCAGGCAGAAGGGCCGGCTTGGGAAAAGGCCGCAGGCGGGAAGGTGCCTGCATGTCTGAGGTGCAGCAGCCCGGGACGTGGCTTGAGCTGGGTGGTCAGGGAGGAGGACCAGAGAGCCATCAGCCGGGGTCAGTCCTGTGGGCCGGGGAGGACTTGGGCTTGTATGCTGGATGCCACAGAGCCCTCGCGGGTTTTTTTTGTTTTCTTTCGTATTTTTACATGTATCAATTCAGTCATTTATATCACTATGAACACTTACTTTACACTTTGGCTTATAATCCAATACTACTTTATTTTGTTGCTCAAACTGTTCTAGCTTTGGCCACAGGGATCTCCTTCAGTTGACCCCTGTGTTCCTTTGCACCGCATCATTGTGGCATTTATTTATTAATTTATTCTTGGGTGCACCCTCACCTTCCAGTCCTGTAAGGTGCTCCAGGTTCGTCTTGTATATTCCCTGCCCCAGTCCTAGAGCCACTCATTTCTCCGAGGAGCCCTGGTCCCACTTATTAGAGAATGGCATGAGAAACCAAGATCTGGGCACTGGGTGTGCTCACTGCTGCTGGCATGTCATTGCTTCTAGGCCTAGCTGACAGAGCGAGGAAGTGTATGCGAGTATACTAACCGTGTATGTATACATATCTAAAATATTTCTAAATGTAACATCTATACGTATATTAAGTTAAACATGAGTTCTTACTGATGTCCCCAGTCTAATCCACTGCCACCTGGAGCCTCTGGCCTCCTCCCCTTGCTCATCTGTCCTCCCTCCAGCAGGGAGGGCCTGACCCCACCACCCATTTACTTAGTTATTCAGCACTCTAGTGGTTTCAGAACGGTTAACCTGCACCCCGTGGATTCAGAGGGCAGTAGAGGGAAACCTTCTAACGTGTGTGTTCAGAGGCCTGTGCTGGCCGCTGGGAAGGACTAAAGGGCGAGTGTGCGGGGGCAGAGGCAGGGCGATGGGTGAGAAGGTGACTGCCATGCTGCCGCGGGCTTGGACCAGGGTGGTCGCAGGGAACGGGGAAAAGTGGTCGAGGCCTGGAAGTGGAGACCCAGCGCTGACAGATGGGATGAGGAGTGGGGGAAGGAGCCAAGTGGAGGCTGACTTCACTGTGCCCACTGGGGCGCTGGCGGTGCTGGCTCAGAGTTCTCCAGGCCAACCCCTCCCACCTAGATGCCTGCCCTTTCTTGGTCACCTTGCTCTTGCCACATTTAGAGCCCAGATGCTGAGGCAAGGCTGGTAAGGGCCCCTCTCTCCTGCTGCACCTCTGGACTTGGGGGCGGGGCACAGCTTGGTGGCATCTGGCGGCGAGTCAAGTGGCACATGACTTTCGTAGACCTGCTCAACTCAGTGGAGTAAGGAGGGCGTGCTCTGTGCCCACCGGGGGCCACCCCCGCCTCACTGTGCCACACCTGGGTCATGGCGCCTGGGCTCGGCCCTCAGCTTTTCTAGGCAGAGCTGGTGGGACCCAGCAGGGCCTTCTCCCGCAGCCCATCCACTGTTAGCCTCCCTGCCCTGCACACGGGTGTCACCTGGCCTATCTCAGCTGGCCCCCTCTGCCCCTCCCAGGGACAGGCCCGGCCTCCCCGAGGCTGCCCTGCACACACCTCTGCTCACGCTGGCCACATTCCTCCTTCCTTTACTACCTGGGACCAAACTTCCCTTTATCCGCTCATCCGCTTTCAGCTTTCCTCCTCCGAACAGTCTTTAAGGGGCAGCTGTTGATAGCCTTGTTTCACAGGGAAGGATCAGGAAGCTCTGGGAGGTTTGTATAGTCAAGGTTCTTCAGAGAGAAAAAGAACCAGTAGGAGAGTGAGATGGAGAGGGATTTGGTTTTTTTCAAGAAGGTGGCTCACGTGGTCATGGAGGCTGACAAATCTGAAATCTGCGGGGCAGACAGGCTGGAAGTTCGAGGGAGCATTGATCTCGCAGTAATGAGGCAGAATTCCGTCCTCATTGGGGACCTCAGTCTTTTCTCTGAAGGCCTTCAACTGACTTGGTGAGGCCCACCCACATTATAGAGGGCCATCTGCTTTACTCCAGGTCTACTGATTTAAATGTTAATCACATCCTTAAAAATTCCTTCACAGCAACATCTAGACTGGTGTTTGGCCGAATGACCTGGTACCACAGCCCTGCCCAGTTGACACGTAACATTAACCATCTCGAGGTTAAGTAATTTGCAGAGGGAAATTCACTCGTCAGTGCGGATTCGGATTCCGACAAGATCCCATCCCTTCGACTTCAAATCACTGTCCGCATCCCAGAAAGTTAGAACAGTGTTGCCTCCTTAGAAGGAGAATGCCAGAAGCATTTAGTTCCTCCCTGGGGAGATCACGTTAAATATTTAAAGTTCTGGCTTCCTGGCACTCAGTCCCTTAGGAAGAGGCCAATTCTAACTCTTGGGTGAGATGAGCCCTCTGACAGGTCCGGTTCTTGTTTTATTTCTGTGATTATGCGTGTTTGATGTAAGGAGACATTGATCTTGTATCTTTGCCTGGCCGGGTTTATTTGCTCCTTTCCCCGCTGTTATGAGTAAGGATTTATCAACCCGAGTGACATCATAAAACTCCTCACCTAAAATTAATTTCAGCCTGTTGGTGTTCTATAGACTGTGGTCTGGGGGAAATGTTGCCACCTTGGAAGCAGCTTATCCATGAAAGACACATTTGTTTCTGTTCTTCGGAGATTGCTGTAATTTAGAAAATGAATGGGTTCCTGTGCAATGTGTGTAATTGTGTGATATTTGAAATAAAGAGATCGAATAAAGCCTTTTGGAGTGTTTGAAGAAGACACTCCCTTGGCATATTTTACAAATAATGTTTTGTTTGCTGAATAGACGGATGCCTTCTGGTGGGGATAGCAGCCTGACACCTGCAGAGCACTGGCCCTGGGGCCAGGCACCTGGGGGTGAAGCCTGGCTCTGTCCCTTGGCAGCCCCTCATCCCAGGCACATCACCAGCGGCGCATCTCTGATGCTTGGCTGCCTCGTGGCGAAGCAGTTACCTCCTTCCTGGCGCTGTGAGAGCTTCATGTGGCGGGGAGGGGCACAGAAGCCCCCATCCCGGGCAGGAGAGCCACTCAGCAGTGAGGGCACCTCCACCCCTGCCCCTCTCTACGTCCACCTGCTCGGCCTCCTCTAACTCCAGAGTTCAGGGCATGGGCACTGGAAATGTGTTTCTGGTTGACAATCTGTTCTGCTCTGATGAGACAGATGATTTCTGCGGGGCATATTTTGTGACTGATAAATTGTCCTTCCTCGTAAATCTCCAAATTGGAAGGGACGTCAAAGCCTTACTCTCCTCTCCAGCACCCTCAGATGTTTTTCCACGGCTGGGAAAATCTCGACAAAATAGTAGGGAAGACTCTGGGTGGGACTGATGGAGGTGGCGGGAGGGGGAATTGGAGTGTGGGGTCCGGGGGAGGGTCTCAGGGATCTGTCACACACGAAGGGACACGGGGAGGTGGCGGCGGGCCTGGCCGGCTCCCCCAGCCCTGACCCTGACTGGCTCTCCCCCCGCGGCTGCAGGTGGGCAAGCTGCGCGAGCGGCTGCAAGAGGCCAAGCTGGAGCGCGAGCAGGAGCAGCGGCGACACACGGCCTACATCTCGGAGCTCAGGGCCAAGCTGCACGAGGAGAAGACCAAGGAGCTGCAGGCGCTGCGCGAGGTGCTCATCCGCCAGCACGAGCAGGAGGCGGCGCGCACGGCCAAGATCAAGGAGGGCGAGCTGCAGCGGCTGCAGGCCACGCTGAACGTGCTGCGCGACGGTGCGGCTGACAAGGTCAAGACGGCGCTGCTGGCCGAGGCGCGCGAAGAGGCGCGCAGGGCCTTCGACGGCGAGCGCCTGCGGCTGCAGCAGGAGATCCTGGAGCTCAAGGCGGCACGCAAGCAGGCGGAGGAGGCGCTCAGCAACTGCATGCAGGCCGACAAGACCAAGGCGGCCGACCTGCGCGCTGCCTACCAGGCGCACCAGGACGAGGTGCACCGCATCAAGCGCGAGTGCGAGCGCGACATCCGCCGGCTGGTAAGTGCGCTACCCTCTCCCCTCACCGGCTCGAGTGCGTACCTGACCTTCCGCACGCGCAGCCCATCCTCCCTGCACACACGCACGCTGCTCTTACGCACAAGCACCCTGTCTTCCCTGCACACGTGCAAGCCCTCCTTCCGCGCACTCGGAGCCCGTCCTTCCACGGTGCATGCGCCGTGTCCTCTCCACAGGCAAGTGCCCCAGTCCTCCCTCACGGAGCAGTAAATGCCGAGGTCTGGGGACCCACTGTGCTCCAGGCATGTTCTAGACCCTGGGGTTCCAGCAAAGCCCCTGCCATCCTGGGCGTGGAATGGAAGCTTTGGCAGGCCTCTCCTGTCTGTGGAAGACACCTAAGGAATTTCAGGACTGGAGGCAGAAGGACCAGGTGGCCTTTTGGAGTCCTGGTCCAGCTGTCCACCCCTAGACTGGTCACCAGTCAGTGACAGAGCATCAGTTCGCAGCTTAACAAGCCAGTACCAAGAATGGCAGAAGAGATGCACTGATTTTAAATGTCTAATGTATAGAAAATCTAAGCACATACCGATACTAAGTTCTCAGAAGTATTCCCCAGCCCCTTTTCCCTTTGTGTGTGTAGGGGCGGTGTTATCACATAATAGGAAGAGAAGGCTTTGGAGAAAGTCTCTTCTGGGTGTGAATCCAGACTCCCTCACTTGTTAGCTGTGTGAGCCCAATCAAGTTGCTTACGGTCTCTAAGCCTCTGGTGCCTCACCTACAAAAGGAGGAACAATCACGTATCTGTTACAACATTATGAGAATTAAGTTAACTAAAGCATCTATCAGCAGCTTATAGTTTGTGTAATAGAAGACATGTAAAATATGTTCCTCTGTTACAGGAAATGTATATTTAAGGTAAATAAAATGGGGAAAAAACAAGTATTTGCACAAGAGACAGATTGAGCTTAATTTAAAATGAACCAAGGACTTGGTGTCTGTTTCCATTTCGGTGCCAAACAGAAATATCCCCAGCTCAGGTAGTCTCAGTGTGTGGGAGCCACTTAGGAGAATAGAGTGAAAAGAATAAATGTCCATTTCTCCAGTTCTCCACACATTTGATAAATGTCCCTCGTCAGACAGGCCTCTTGGCAACGTGTTCAGAAAGTGGCCTGCGTTTTGCTTCTTTGTCAGCTGGATTGGATTAGAAATGCAAGAAGGCTTCCAGGCTTCCACTTACACATTTAACATGCCTCTTAAGAAACAGTCAAGAAGAAAAGGCAATTATGGTCAACGTGGGGCTATTGGACACATTCTTTAGACCAGTTAGGATTAGGTCTGAGAAGACTCCCCCCAATACACAGGGGCTTAAAATCTGGAAGTTATTTCTCTTTCATATACAAAGTCTGTAAAGTGCGCCACAGAGTAGTGTAGGCCACAGGGCCTCTTACCTTTCCCCTCAGAAGGGGCTCTAGGATGTGGCCATGGTCCTCATGGCCCCTCATGCCATGGAGTGCCAGCCATCACATCTGCATCCCAGGTTGGCAATAGGAGGGCAGATGAAGGAGGGTATGGTCTTCATTTAAGAGCACTTTTCTTTCTGGAGGTTCCATATACGTCCACTTCCATCTCTTTGGCTGGAAGTTACTCTCTCAGCCTCACCCAGCTGCAAGGGGAGCTGGGAAATGCATGGCAGCTCCTAACAAATCCTGGTGTGGCACTCTGTTCATTTCCTAGGGCTGCTGTAACAAACTCCATGGCTTAAAACAACAGGAATTTATTCTCTCACAGTTCTGGAGTCTAGAAGTCTGAAAACAAGGTGTTAGCAGGGCTGTGCCCCTCTGAAGGCTCCAGGGAAGAATCCTTTGTTTGCCTCTTCCAGGCTTGGGTGGTTGCCGGGAATCCTTGGCGTTCCTCTGCTTGCAGCTGCATTACTCCAGCCTCTGCCTCCACATGGCCTTCTTTTCCCCACGTGGCTGTGTCTTGTCATCTTATAAGGACACCAGTTACTGGATCTAGGGCCCACCCCAATCTGTTATGATTTCATCTTAGTTACATCTGTAAAGACCCTATTTCTAATAGGATCACATTCTGATTTTCCTAATAGACATGAAATTTGAGGGGGACACCATTTATCAAACTACAGGTACCAAGGAGGGGACGAGAATGGATCTTGGGGTAGCAGCTTCTTTTTCATTCTTTGATGCTCCAAACTTTGCAAATGAAGTGGAACTAACAGAATTATTCACAAATTGGTGGGTTTGTTGGGAGCTGGCTAAACTGAGGTTTTCACTGAGGCGAGTGTCCTGATGGATGTGACTGCTGAGAAATGATGAGATTCTGTGCCTCTGGGGCTGAGAGAGGGCATAGTGAGGGCTTTGCAGGGGCTGACCTGAGTCTGAATCATGGATCTGCTTCTGACTAGTGTGTGGGCACATTCACCTCTCAGGACCTCAAGCTTATCTGTAAGATGGAGTAAATAATGTCCACTTTGAGGGTCTTTTGAAGACTGAGAGAGAGAGTGTCTCTTAAGTACAAATGTAGTCCCGAGCTCACACGAGCCTGTAAGTAAAAAGTGATAGCCATCATCCAGACTGTTGTTTTTTCCCTGACTGTATGTCACCTAGAATCTTATGGTTGCAAGTGACAGAAATTCCACCTCAAACTAGCTTAAACCATGAGTCTGTCGGCTCTCATGACTGAAGTAGCAGGACCAGCCTCAGGCATAGCTCCAGTGGCACTAATGATGTCACCCCGGACCCAGGTTTCTCAGGCTCTGCTGTGTCCCCTGATGCATCTTTCTCAGGCTCTGAGCTCTCAGTGTGCTGGTGAGATGCCACCACTGTGCCAGACCCCGCATCCTCACAGGAAACAGCCCAGTTGATTTCCAATGTTGTGTTAGTTTCTGCTGTACGGCAAAGTGAAGCTGTTATACGTATACATGTATCCACTAATTTTTAGATTCTTTTCCCATATAGGTCATTACAGAGTACTGAGCAGGGTTCTCTGTGCTATACAGCAGGTTGTTATTAGTTATCTATTTTATATATAGGAGTGTGTATATGTCAATCCCAATCTCCCAGTTTATCCCTCCCCCCCTTTCCCCCTTGGTAACCGTAAGTTTGTTTTCTACATCTGTGACTCTATTTCTGTTTTGTAAATAAGATCATTTGTACCATTTTTTTTAGATTCCACATATAAGTGATATCATATATTTGTCTTTCTCTGTCTGACTTACGTCACTCAGTATGACAATCTCTAGATCCATCCATGTCACTGCAAATGGCATTATTTCATTCCTTTTAATGGCTGAATAATATTCCATTGTATATATGTACCACATCTTCTTTATCCATACCTCTGTCAAAGGACATTTAGGTTGCTTCCGTGTCCTAGCTATTGTAAATAGTGCTGCAATGAACACTGGGGTGTGAGAGAAGCTCTTTCTTAGCTCCTAAGGAGAAACAGGAGGGTCCTAGCAACACCCTCTTCAGGTCTGTTGGCTCTGATTGGGTCACGTATCCATCCCTGAACCAGTTACTGTTAGGCGGCGGAGGCATGCAGGTGATGTGAGCCAATCAGGGCCTGCCCTGGGAACTTGGAGTGATTTCAGCCCCACCCCTCTCCTGAACCACATGGTGAGAGTGGGAGTGTGGGAGAAGGGGAAACGGATGCCGGGAGGCAACCCAGGAATGTCCAGCACACTCAGGTGATGGGGTTTGGGGAAGGTTGAGAAGCTCACTGTCAGAGGTTTACACTTCCTCAGGTCCTCAGGGCAGGGGGCAAGATCACTAAGAGCCCAGCCTGGGGGCCAGACCAGAGTCGACAAATAGTGAGAGTGCCTGTGTAGCTGTGTGAGCTGGCAGGTCTCCTGACCTGTGGAACCTCAGGACTCTGGCTGGGGAAATGTGACAACCTAGAAAATGTTGGCTCCAGAATCTATTCCACATCATCCATCCATTCCTGGATGCCGTCTCCACTAGTGGAGGCTGTTTTCTGGGAACCTTTCCCACATGATGGGGTGTAAGCCCTCTGCTCATTTTCTAGGATAAATGGGGAATCGGTGCTCTTCCAGGCTGAGAATTTGGATTTCCAGAGATGTCTTGCTTAAGATGCTGTTCTTTCTTGTGGGAGGAACTAGTGTGATGCAGTGGTGGAGGCAGCGCTTCTGGGCTCCAGTGCAAAGCCAGGAGTGTGCAGCTGGGATGCTGAGGGGGACGGACTGGAGCCCTACCTGTTAACTTGTAACACCTCCCCAACCGGCACCACTGATTCCCCTCGATTTATCTGTTTCTCCTAGCATTAATCATGCTCTGATCTACTCCGTGTTGACTTTTTTATTCTGTTTTCAGCTACCCTCCCCTCTGGAATGGAAGCTCTGAGGGCGGGGACTCTGATCTGTTTTGCTCATCAGTGTTTCCCAGCACCTGCTGATGGCACTCAATTCAGTATTTGTTGAATTAATGAAAGCATGTTTAAGTGGTTTCAATTAATGAACTCCTTTCACGTGGTTCACATTGCTTCTGGATTGAACTCTGCAGTGGCAGCAGTGTTTTCTGCATCATTAAGTGTTCTTCCCTACAGCGGGGAGGTGCTCCCACCTCCGGCTCTGAAGAGCGGGGAGCTGCGGGTGACCGTCACCAGGGGGAGCAGCGGGCACCTTCTGCAGCTGCTGAAGGAGAAGCTGCGCCGGGCACACCCTTGGCTGGAGTTCCGGGAAACTGTCACGGGGAGGTGGTTGGGGATTCAGAGGGAAGGGGAGTATCCTTTTTTCTTCTAAAGAAAGGCCACTCAAAGAGCTTGTCAGAGCTCTGGCACTTTGCTTGAAAACCTCAGTCTGGAGGTCGGGGGTACCATTTGCTGCCTTCTGTAAACTGTATTTTATAAGTTTTTCATGGTCTGCTGTTTAAATCAGATAGCCTTCTGTTAAGCAGGAGCTAAAGTAGATTAATAGTGGCCGCTAACATTGATTGTGTGCTTGTAAGATGCCAGGCTCTGTGCTAAATTCTTCCCGTGGTTGAAGTCTCCCCCCAGTTGGACGGGCTGTTCTCAGTGTCCCCACATTACCGAGGCTGAGGCTAAGAGGGGTGGCCCAGTCTGCCCAGAGTCACACAGCAGGTAGGGGCGGGGATTTGAGCCAGCTTCTGTCCGCCCTCAGGGCAGGGCTCCTTACTAGCATTCTCTGCTGTAGCGATCTGTGTCTGAATGCGAGGTGTACGATTCAGAAGTAAGAGTTTCAGGTTACAATCAGCTTTAGTTTGTTACCCTCTGAGAGTGTGATGAGTGAGAAGGGCATTTGTATTAGTTTCCTGGGGCTGCCTTAACAAATGGCCACAAACTCAGTGGCTTGAAACAACCGAAGTTTACTCTCTCACTGCTCTGGACTCCAGAAGTCCAAAATCAAGGTGTCAGCGGGGCCGTGCCCCACTGAAGGCTCTCGGGGAAGGCCCTTCCTTGCTCTTCCAGCATCTGATGGCTCCAAGAGTTCCTGGGCTTGTGACTGCACCACTCCAATCTCTGCCTCCCTTTTACATGATAAATGGAATATTTATAAATGGAATATTTCCTGCCATACCAATAAACAAAGGATGTCACAGTCATCAATGACTGCAGCCCTTCAACATGAGCCGGTGAGCCCTGAGGAAACTCAGGGCTGAAAAGAATACCTGCCAGGTAGCAGCCATCAGACTGCAGCCACTCCCTGCAGCGGTGAGCCCTAAGGAAACTCAGGGTGTGAAAATACAGGATACTGGCCCCAGATAGCTGAGGTGCATATCAAAGGAATGATTTCAGTGAGCCCAGACTCTTGCATCTTCCCATACATAGGAAAGCACTAAATTCCTTAACTTGAGATATCTGGTTTTCTTTAATTAACAGTAATCTTTTGATGTTCGCTACTACTTTGCCTTTGTCGCAAAAACTCCTATATATCCTGGCTCCTCCCCTCGCCTCCTCCGAGCAGTTTCTCAGAGTTGCCTGAAACGCTGTCTCCTGGGCTGCGGTCCTCATTTTGCCCCAAATAAAACTTAACTCGCAACTCTCACATGGTGCTTTTTTTTTTTAAGTCAACAATGGCCTCCCCTCTATGTTTTTCTTCTTCTGTCTGCGTCTTCTCTTCGTCCTATGAAGGCACTTGTCATTGGATTTAGGACCCACCCAGTTAATCCAGGACAATTTCCTCATCTTAAGATCCTTAATTACACCTGCAAAGACCATTTTCCCAAACAAGGTCCCATTCACAGGTATCTGAAGTTAGGATGTGGACATGTCTTTTTAGGAACCACAATTCAAACCACTGCAGTATTCATTCATTCATTTCCTCAATATTTGCACACCTAATGGAAACAAAAGTCTAGGAAAGACAGGAACTACTATTTATTGAGACCTACTATGCGCATGCAACAATTATAATTAGAGCTAATGTTTATTTTATGCCTACTGCCTGCCAGGCAGTTTTTATGTGTTAATGTATTTCATCCTCAAAACATCCCTATTATTATCCCCATTTCACAGACGGAAAACTGAGGCTTAGGAAGAAATCAAGTAACTAAACCAAGGTGACGGAGCCAATAAGTGGTGGCATCAGGGCTAGAACCCAGGCAGTCTGGGCCCAGTGGCCTTGCTCCTAAGCAGCCTGCCTGTCTCTGCTGTCCCCTTCAGTCCTCACAGCTCCCCTTCCAGGTGGATGTTCCTACATCCCCATTTTACAGGTGAGGAGCCTGAAGCTTAGAGAGGTTGAGTGACTTGCCAGAGGTCACACAGCTTGCCAGTGGGGGATTAGTCTCCAGTTCATACTTTTGTACTCCATGCACAGTGCTTTTTCCTCTGCGCCAAGTTGTTTTATATCAGTTGGCTTTAACCTTTACGTTGGGTAATCAAGGTAGTATCCACGTTACATTGCCTTACATACAGGCCCGCTCGTGGCGGGCACTCACAGGTATGTGTTAAATAAAGCCACATCATATAGACTTTATCCAGATTTCGTTGAAACCATCCTTACTAAAGCATTAGTATTCTTTTCAGAACTTTTTAACGTACCTTATCTCAAATAGAATTTGTTCCTAAATCCCATGATGATAGTAATCACTATAGCTGAAACTCTTATGATTTTTGTCAATTAATGAAACTCTAGTACTTGGGAAATTTTCTCTTTTAACACCTGTATTAGTTTCCTAGGGCTGCTGTTACAAAGTACCATCAACTGGGTGGCTTAAACAACAGAAATTTATTCACTCACAGTTTTGGAAGCTAGAGGTCTGAAATCAAGGTGTCACAGGACCATGTTTTCTGAAGGCTATAGGGGAGGATCCTTCCTGCTTCTTCCAGCTTCTGGTGGCTCCAGGCGTTCCTTGGCTTGTGCCCGCATCACCCCAGTCTCTGCCTCCATTTTCTCCCTATGTGTCTGTGTATCTCTCCTGTTATAAGGCCACCAGTCGTTAGGGCCCACCTGACTCCACTGTGACCTCATCTTAACTAATTATATCCGCAAAGACCCTATTTCCAAATGAGGTCACATTCTTAGGTTGTAGGAAGGACATGGATTTGGGGGAGAGGCACCCCAGTATAGCACCCTTACTGGGGCAGTTTCCCAGCTGTTAGCTTTGTGTCCAGAAACAGTAGAAGTGTATGGCCCGTGGCAGAAGCTCCCTCCTCCGTAAGCTTCTTTCTGCTTGGTTTCCTGTAGGGAATGTGGGACGAGGCTGGGCTGGGGGAGCTGGGGCTCACGCTGAGGCTCGAATGTGGGGAGGCTGAGGCGCTTTGGAGGCCCCAGAAGCATCCAGTCGGCTCTCTGACTGTGGGACCCTGAGAGACGTCAGGGCGGAGGGAGGAGGTCGGAGTGTCAGCTGCACACGGGGAGTTAGCATGTTAGGTGAGGATGCAGCTGGCTGAGGAGAGGATACAGACTGGGAAGAGGGCCAAGCCTTGGGAACTACAGATTTCGATGGTGACCAGGGCAAGGCAAGAAGAAGATGGAAACAGTGAAGTCCCACAGAGGGCGGGAGGGTGGGAGCAGTTCACGTAGCTGGAGTGGGCGACAGTGTCAGATGGGGTGAGAAGGAGAGAGGATGGAAAATTGTTCAGTGAGTTTGCGGGCCAGGAGAGTGTTGGAGACGTTAGCAAGAGCTGTTTACTGGAGGGATGGGGACGTGGCCAGACAGGAGTGGGAGAGAGGAGGACGACCAACTCTGTGAAGAAGCTGAGCTGCTGGAGGGCAAGGGGGTGATGGCTGGAGGGCCCTGGCGGGTCAGGATTTGACTTTATTTCATTAAGGTGAGAGAGACACGAGCACTGATCAGTTTCGAGGGTAAGTGTCTGGTTGACCATATAGGTCATTGAACCCACAGCTCTGTGCGCCTCTGTGCTGGGGGCGGTGACGACGGAGCAGGGCCTGGGCTGTGCACTACGGTGTCTCTCTGTCCTGTGTTGCTGAGTTCAGCTGCCCCAGGTCCATGGACCTGCTGAACCTTTCCCTGGGCCTGAGACCAGCAAGAGAGAGCTTTCCCTGGTCACGAGCCCCTACAATTGAATGCTTATTCTTTCTCTTTCCAGATGGATGAGATCAAGGGAAAAGATCGTGTGATTCTGGCCTTGGAGAAGGAACTCGGCGTGCAGACTGGGCAGACCCAGAAGCTGCTTCTTCAGAAAGAGGCTTTGGATGAGCAGTTGGTTCAGGTCAGAGAGGCTGAGCGGTACCACGGTAGTCCAAAGAGAGAGCTCCCACCTGGCATAGGGGACATGGCCGAGCTCATGGGTGTCCAGGTGAGGGGCTCATGCAAGCACTGGGGCCTCAGAGCTGACCACCTACCTGTCCTTCCTCCTACTGGTCATTCTTCTGGCGAACTTGCCTGCCTGCCTTTCCCCCACCCCTCCCCCCTCCCTCCCATCCATCTGTGCATCCTTCCTTCCCTCCCTTACCCCTTCCTCCCCAAACGTGGAGCTCAGTTGAAAAGGAATGAAAACATGAGTGCCGAGTATACAGTGAGAGCTCAGAAAGGGACCCAGTCAGGACAGGACATGGCTTAAAGGCAGAGCTCTGCCCATGAGGAGAGCTCAGCCAGCAGAGAGGGCACCTGGGGCCACAGCTTGGTACTTAACAGGCACAGAGGAGGCCAAAGCTGCATGCATTCATTCATTCACTCATTCATTCATTCACTGAATACTCAAGTGTCTGTTGAGCGTGCTGTGTGCAGACACCACATGAGGTGCTGGCGTCTCAGTGGTGAGTGAGGTGGGCACAGTGCCTGCCCTCGAGGAGCGTCCTGGAACGTCTATGATTGTGCCTTTGTCAGAGATGCTTGGCGGGCAGGGGCTCGGACGGGGAGGTCCCCAGATACCACGTTCAGATGTCAGGGAGCCTCTGGAGGGTTTGAGGTCTTGTCGCCTTTGAGATGAAGTCTTTCCACATGTTGCTTGACTTGGGGGAGCCCCAACGTGGCGCATGGTCCTCCTAGTGAGGAGCTCACCTTTGTCGTCAGAGTTTTCCGCAAGGGTCCACAGAGCGCTTTGACTCAGTTAAGCTTTTTCAAAGTATGTTTGTGTCTTGCTTCTTTTTTAGGATCAGCATATGGACGAGCGAGATGTGCGGCGATTTCAGCTAAAAATTGCTGAACTGAATTCGGTGATACGGAAGCTGGAAGACAGAAATACCCTGTTGGCAGACGAGAGGAATGAACTGGTAATCAGCCCCCAAGAGACAGATGGTGCCTTGGGATGCAGGAAAGCCGCCCTGGGGCCACAATCCACACCCTAAACAGGAAGTTAATGCACAGGCCATCTGGTTTTCTCTACTTCCCTTCTAATTTCTTCCTGATTAAAAATCTAACACACGCTTGTTGAAGAAACCTGTTAGTGCCCTTGATTCTGTAGGAATTTATCCTGAGCTGACAATCAGAGAAGTTCAGTGAGGGGTATGGAGAGGGTTTTCATTGCAGTGTTGTTTATAGTAGCAACCAAAACCGAACCAAAACAAAACCAAACCCCACCTAAGTGTTGATCAAAATAATGGTGGAACATTTATGCAATGAATTGCGTGCAGTCATTAAGAATGATGTTATAGGTCACATTTATTTGCCATAGAAATTTGTTCACAATGAATTAAATGATAAAAGCAGTCTACAGAACAAAAATACATTGTCATCATCCTGGATATTGGAAGTTGTTTTAGGTGGTGTGATTATGGATAATTTTTACTTTTTGCTTATCTATTTACTTTCTTTTGCATAAAAGTTCACATATTTCTAATTTTAAAAGTAGTGAATGTGAACTTCTGGTTAAAAAAAATAAATCTCTAGTAAAAAATAGCAATTTCTTGAATATGTTTAAATTCGCTGGATAAACAATTAGCCTAATTTTTATGTAGTGGTAGTCAACACGTACAAATGTCTTGACAAACGTCTCGTAATATTTCTCTTTATTCTAAATTTTATTATGAAAGTAAGTGTATCAATATATTTGAAAAACATGGGAGATGAAAAGTGTTAATAAGTGTCACCTCTTCACAATTTTAACAGGATCAAAATAAATTCATTTTCTTCCAGTATTTTTAACGGCATATTTTTATATAGTTTTCATCAGACTGTACATCTAATATTATGTCTCCACTTTTCACTTAAATATTCATGAGCTTAAAAAAAAAAATCCCTCATGAGAGGCAAAATAGTTTACTAAGTGGATTAGAAAAAAAAATAGCTTGCTTGAAACAATTCAGACCTTCTGAAGTGTTTAAAGTAAGAGTCAATAAGCTGGCCAGCACTGGGATCTTAAAATCATGAGGTAACTTCTGTTAACAGTTTGAGGTGATTCTTACATGTTTTTAATGCTTATGCAAATATTTTGACACCCACGAAGAGCCTTTTTTTTTTATTGTTTTGTGGTTACAAACGGGATATTTTCCCTATGTAATATTGTTCTGCAACTTGCTTTTTTCACTTGCTGTATCAATTACAGCGCTCCCCAGCAATGCGTGAAGATCTACCTTTGTCTTTGTAACAGCTGCATCATACTCTGTTGTGTAGACAAACCATGGTTTATTCAACCATTCCTCTACTGGTGAAGATTTAGGCTGTTTCAGGTTTCTTTGCTGTTGTGAACAATGCCTCACAGAAGATACATTTCTGTCTTTACCGACTTGAACCTTTATTTCTGCAGGATAGATTTCTAGAGGTACAATGTATGAGTCAAGGTACATGTTATATTTTAATGGCTACCATCAGTGTTTTATCTTA
This sequence comes from Balaenoptera physalus, assembly GCF_965194825.1. Taxonomy (NCBI): domain Eukaryota; kingdom Metazoa; phylum Chordata; class Mammalia; order Artiodactyla; family Balaenopteridae; genus Balaenoptera; species Balaenoptera physalus. The sequence continues at coordinate 114,596,640 of NC_138884.1, read as the reverse complement.
ACTTTCACAGCCTGGTAACAAAAAGCAGGGGTCTGCAATCAGTCCCTTGTGTTTGGTTCTTGGTTCTGGCACTTTCTGTGTGGTACATCACCCCACCTCTTTGTAGCCAGGTTCTTTGTCTGTGAAATGGGAATGGGGATGGGCCCCCTCCTAGGGTGGTGGTGAGGGTTAAATGAGAGGGGATGCCTGGGAGGGCCGAACATCGTTTTGGACACATGGCGAGTACTCGATAGATGCAGTGGTTCTTGTGATTTTCGTGATATTGATAAATATTTTAAATTGTTTATAATTTTCATCCATTAAAATAACCCTGCGAAGACTATCACTCTGCATTTAGTTCTCATAACAAGTCTCTGAGGCAGATACTGCCATTCCCATCTTACAGAAGAGGGAACTGAGGCTGACAACTCGACCGTGGTCATGCAGCTAGTGTGTGTGTCACGGAGGACACCGTACTCAGAAGGAAGAAGAGTGGGTGCCTCTAATGGAGCAGCCTCCCCGTCCCAGCTCGCCCTCCCCCTCCCCTGTCATCTCTCATGTCTCTGTCTCACTGGACTGGCCTCCACAAGGCAGTCAGAGTGATGGATTGTTCTAGAAGGCCGTCCTGACCACAGAGTGCTCCTGCCTCAAAGCCCTGGGCGCGGCAGGAGCGCAGCTGCAGGTGGAAACAAATGGCAGAGCTCTCAGCTCCCTACATCAGACCTCAGCATGCCCGCCCCTTCTCTGCCCATCCCCCAAGCTCCGCGCTCCCGCTGCACTCAGTGACGTGCCATCTTCTTGCCCATTCTGAACCCCTGGATGTGTGGTTCCCCGGCCTGGCATGTCCACCGGCGCCTGTCTCACTGTGTTCTTACCTCTGTCACTGTCTTTGTCCTCTTCTCCCGTCTGTTGGACGGTCACCCCGTCGTGTCATCCCTTTGACCCAGCCCCCAGCACAGGGCCCGGGCCCCAGCGGGGCTCCCCAGATGCTGATGGGATGACAGAGCCTGGAAGGACACCCCGTCAGTCACAGGGGCTGTGCTCAGGGAACTCGGGGCGCGGCTCCAGGGCTGGACGGAGCCCTGAGCATTGAGGCTGGCACGCAGCAGGGCCAAGGGATCGTCTGTTGTCTGAAAAGTGTTGCGCTTTCGGCTAGGTCTCTACCTGGGGAGGAATGGTGGCCAGGAGGAGCTAGGTAGCTGGATTGACCTTTATGCATGTGACCCATGACCTCTGGGGGTTATGCCCGGAGGTAAAGGAAGTGTGGACGAGGCTCAGGCCACTTGCCGGCGGGGACGACCTGAGGGAGATCTCTGGGCCTTCGTGTTGGGCTGCACCCCCTCCTCTTGCCCTGCCCGAGGCCCTCTGAGGCTCAGGTGGGAGCCTGCATTTGGAAGCCAGGTGTCTGCGGGCTCTTCGTGGTGTTTGCACCACCCAGGAAATGTGGTCCCAAGCAGTGGCAGCTCCAGGCCAGGGGGGATCTCCACTGGCCTCTGAGGTTGGGTCTTACAGCTGCTGCCCTCTCTGTCTGACCACAGCTGAAACGCTCCCGTGAGACCGAGGTCCAGCTGAAGCCCCTGGTGGAGAAGAACAAGCGAATGAACAAGAAGAATGAGGACTTGCTGCAGAGCATCCAGAGGATGGAGGAGAAGATCAAGAATCTCACGCGGGAAAATGTGGAGATGGTAAGTCATCGTCTCGGAGTCCTTGTCTCTGCCCGGGCTCCTCCAGCTCCTGGCCCTCACCGTACACATTCTCTGGGGCCACCTCCTACCCGCCTCCCCCAGGAAGCCTGCCGAGCAGTCTCAGTCTGCACCCGATCCTCCTGCCTCTGTTCTCCACAATTCACAGCACCGTGGGTGTCTGTGCCTGACGGAGAGCCCGGGGCAGTCAGACAGTGGGTCTGCGCCTCCGCTCTGCCGTCTCCACCCAGGGTCCTTAGGCCCAGCCCTCATTCTCTCAGCTTCCTCATCTGTGAAATGGGGATGAAAATATCAGTGCTGTGGGTTTAGAGAGAGGATGGAATGATGGCATAAAACGTTCTCACAGAAAACCTGGTGCACTGAGGAAGCTCAGTATGTGAACGATTACAATTTTGCTCTAAGTGCTTTGAATTTGGGCCTTTTATTTGCTCCAACAAGAATGATTGGTCTTTGTGGTCAGGGTGGTGTCTTGCAGTTGATGGTTTAAGGAATACTCTGAGGTTCATTGTCCAAACTAGTGTCAGTCATGCCCATTTTACAGCTGAGAAGACTGAGGCTCCGGGAGACAGAACACCCTTCTCCCATGCCCTGGCAGGTCCAGGTGTGAGTGTGTGTTGTTACCATGTGTTCTGTGCTCTCTTTCCCCAGCGACCAAGCTTTCCAGGCTTGGTGCAGACATCCACCTCTCCCCGCCACAGTGCCCACCCAGCCCTTTCTGTCAGCATCGGGCACAGTCAGCCACACCTTGGGCCTGGCTCCGGTCTGCAGCTGTCCACTCCTCCAGCCTGACGACCAGGGGGCTCTCATCCCTCCCTCCATTCTTCCATCCCGTATCCCCAAGCCCACACTCCATGCCCTGACGCGCACGGTGGGTTCCTATCAAGTGTTGTGGATGAGTGGCCCTGCAGTGCCCTCTCTTCCCTTGGCTGCAGAAAGAGAAGCTGTCGGCACAGGCGTCCCTGAAGAGGCACACGTCCTTGAATGACCTCAGTTTGACAAGGGACGAGCAGGAAATCGAGTTCCTGCGGCTGCAGGTGCTGGAGCAACAGCATGTCATCGACGATCTCTCGCTGGTATGTCTGCATGAGCATGAGCGACAGCCCTCCGTGGGGCGCCATGAGACCCAGGCCTTGGGGATGGCATCAGGGCTGCAGGGCGATGCTGCTGGCGGGGTGGGATCTCACAGAGCTCCTCCTGGTGATGGGCACCTTGCTGCTTTGTTCTTCCAGAAAGCAGCCTCCACTTCGTTTATGCGACATCACTGGTATCTGGGAGCCGTTTTCATGGCTACTCTTTTTCTCAAATCTTATCCCTAGTTTGCTGCCATTGAGAAGCAGCATCAGTTTTTAAAAAAGAGCCTTCTGGCCTTTACAGAGTGGGCATGATCTGTCCCCAAGAAATCTATTTTTTTTTCTTTTAGCCTAGTTGTTGCAGACTGTGAACTGGAACACTGGAACCTTATAATCAGAGCAGAATTTGAAGGACTTGTTAAGACTGTGTGTGTGTGGGGGGGGGGTCATTAAGGGGGTTGTGAGTATGTCTTAAGTAGGTGGAGTGAGAGTTACATCCAGAGAATTCTGCAACTCTTTGTGGAAGGAGCTTAGGAACCAGAAAGGGAGCATCTATAGTGAGCTTTAGTTGCATCTTAGAAGCAAAGTGTGTTCTGCTTGCCCAAGGGGGTATGTGATGCTTCCATTAGTGGATCTTCAAAAAGTAGAAAAGCCAGTGATCAAAATTCTAGAAAAGGCTTTGACTGTAATTGTCCAATTCACTTTGCTTGCCTATCTCTGTATCTCTACTCCTTCCTTCTTTCTTTCCACTCACCCATCCATCCTCCCTCCCATCCCTCCATCCATCTTCCCATCCTCTCCTTCTTCCACCCATCCCTTCTTCCCTCTATCCCACCTTCATTCCAACCATCATCTAATCATTTATCCTTCCATTCGTCTTTGCTTCATTACACGAAAGTCTTTATGCCACATAAGATGAAAAAAACACATCCAACAAAACAATGATAGAGTTGAAAGAGGAAGATTAACAGATAAGACTAGAGAAAATGAAGATAGCAGCATCAGTTACGATCAGGAGGGACACATGGGTGGACCATGTGGGCTGTAGCCAAGCACCAGATTTGTCTCTGGGTTTCCTGGCAGCCAAAGAGAATAGGAACATTTGATTAGGAAGGAGAGAATGTACTGGTTTTATCTGGGGCAGAATGCTGCTACTCCTGCTACTGCTCGGTGGGTACCATTTCTACTGACAAGAAACACAGGTACCCACAGTCTCTGAAGGGCAGGTTCCAGCCCATATAGCAAAGGAAGAACCTGAGAATCAGAAATGCGGTGTGTCACCTGACCAGGAGGAGGCCCCATGGGGATTTGGCCCCAGCTCTGTCTGAGATCAAAGCTGCAAGCTTTTTTATTTTCTGCTGGGATCACTGACAGCTGATGTCTAGTCAACACTGCCTAAAGTTTTATAGCTTACAGCCCCAGAGGCAGACAGGCAGGACTGGCAAATCTTGGCATTTTTTCTGGGATGGTCCAAGTCCAGTTAACGGTGTGGCTCTGTGGCTGTCAGTTCTGAGAAGCAGCCATGCCTTGGGTGCTCAGAACCTGGACTGACCCAGGCCTGGTGCAGACAGGTAGGCACAGCAGCATTGTAAGTTATGCCCTCTGAAGTCAGCTGGGTTGGTGGATGTGATGTGAGACCGGCTGAAGATCCCAACAGTTGTGTTTCCTTCTAGGAGAGAGAACGGCTCTTGCGCTCCAGAAGACATCGTGGGAAGGGCCTGAAGCCACCCAAGGTGAGCGTGCGATGGCGCAGCTGCCCTGCTTTGGCTCCATGCCAGGGTCTGCAGGGCGGATGGTCCAGGCGTGGGGGAGAAACGAGCAATCCACAGAGGAGCCCTAAAGGCAGACACACTCACATCTCTGCATATTCGATGGTGAAAAACCTGTTACAACTACCTCTCAAAGCAGCGTGGGCCTGCTTATTGTAATTTATTCATGGAAAATTTACAGATGAATTCTGTATTTAGGCCTCAGGGGATGCTCACCCAAAATTAAAAACATAAATACTTAGACCTTTTGAAGGATTTAAAAGATACTTAGTCTTGGTTTATAACATCTATATCCTGTTTTGAAAAACCAGGAGCTTTGGGCTTTTTTGGAATGATACAGAATGCGTTCTTTTTGGAAAACGTGGTTTTGCCCATTTTATGGAGATGGTGTCCAAACGTCCAGTGAGGAGAGCAGAGCTGGGTTTGGAAAACTCAGATGCCCACAGGGACCAGGCTGGAAAGTAAAAGAGCAAATTGGTATTTTAAAAGGACTTAGTTTGCATTAATACCCGTAAACATTTTTCACTTCCATGAAGATGTGGGCCTGTTCTCCTTTTTATGGAACCAGATGCCCCTCATGGTTTATCTTTTGGTAGAGATATGGTTGTAGAGAAATATTTCCCTCCTATAAAGAAAACAACAGTGCAGATGTCTTACTGAATGATCACAGATATATGGCTTTGGTGTCAGGGTGACAGTAGGGAGTGGTGGGGACTGTGGAAAACTGGGCCCAGAATATTAGCTGCTATAAGAAAGTGAGCCAGGTGGTATCAGATATTCCACTCATTCAAGAGAAGTGGGACTCCTTATGCATTAGTTTCCTAGGGCTTCTGTAACAAAGTACCACAAACTGGGTAGCTTAGAACAATAGAAATGTGTTATCTCAAGGTTTTGGAGTCTAAAAATCTAAAATCAAGGTGTTAGTAGTGCCATGCTCCCTCTGAAACCTGTAGGGGAATCCTTTCTTGCCTCATCTTAGCTTCTGGTGATTTACTGGCAATCTTTGGCTTTCCTTGTCTTAAAGCTGCATAACCACAATCTCTGCTTTTGTTGTCATGTGCCATTTTCCCTGTATGTCTCTGTATCACGTGGCTATCTTCTTATAAGGACACCAGTCACATAGGGGTCCATGCCACTCCAGTGTGCCCTCATATTATTGCAATGACCTTATTTCCAAGTGAAGTCACATTCTGAAGTACTGGGGGGTTAGGACTTTAACATATCTTTTTGGGGGGACTCAGTTCAACCCGTAACACCTTTATGTAAAATCTAAGGGTTGTAAATATTGGTGCAAATTGTTTATAGTACACTCTGTGGGCCAAATAAAAATATATCTGTGGACCGAATTTGGACACATGGAGAAGTGGTTATTTATACCGTCTCATTTAATCTTCATAGCAACCCTGTGAGATTGGTGTTATTTTTTTCATTTTAAAGTTACAGGAAGTATATAGATATAAAATTTAGAAATGAGTCAAAGAGATAAAGTAATTGACAAGGCTGACCTTCAGACTCTAGTCTCGGACTCCAAGGCCCAAGCTCGTGCCACCAAGTGAAGTTGAACGAGGTGCAAATCTCTATGCACTGACATTAGAAACTTAGAAAAGGGAAGTGGTTCAGCAGAACTTGGTTATTTTTAAATATACATATTTTATTATGGAAGTAGTATAACCACATTGTCGACTATCTGGGAGACAAGTGGTCCATCACAGCCGTACCTCCCCAGTGCAATCAGTGTTGGCATTTTAGTGCAGTCTCCGCTTCCGCCATCCTCACTCTGCTTCCATTTTTTTTTAATAATGTAACTGTAATTGTAGAATACACTTTTGCACCCTGGGTTTTTACTTACTACTATACTATAAAGCATTTATCCATGTTATGATGCTGTCATCATAAATATGAATGTTCATGGCTACATAATCCATTGAGTGGATGGGCTATAAATTTGTTTACTGTCCTGTGTCTGCTGGGCATGTTTGCTTCCAGCTCCTCACGGTTGTGGATAATGCTGCAATAAATGTGTCTGTACTTAGCAGACCACTCTTCACGGGCCAGTTCTGCTGGATTCCCTGAGTGTTGAACATCTCATTAGGTGACCACCCTTTCCGTCTTCCTGGACTTCCTGCTTCTGTAAATGTTGCCACCGCGAACTCCTTTTGTCCAGAAAACTGTGTCCATAGTTTGGATCGTTCCCGTGGGTAGATTCCCAGAAGTCGAAATGTGGGTCAGTGGGTGTGAAGGCTTCAGCCAAGAACATTCGCCCCCAGCCCCCCACCCCTGCTTTATAGAAGGGTTGCGTCATTTTGCACAGTTGCCAGTAATGTACACCAATGCCATTTTCACCACAGGACATATGTTTAAAAAGCGACAATCTACAGGTGTTCAGTTTGTTGCATAAACTGGATGTGCTGTGGCCTCATATACCCCAGAAAGGTTTTCAGGAAACCCACTTTGGAGCTGTAACTATATTTTTCAAACCTTATCAGAATGCCTGGAATAAGAGAAGATTATGTTTCCCCTTTTCCTGTTTCTGAATGTGTCTATGGGAAGAAACTTTACAAAGGCCTAGAATGGGCTTAGGATTTGCTAGGCTTGCATGTACAGCAGGCAAGGAGGGCAGCATCTGTGTCCTGCTCACCATGTCCTGGTCGCTGCCTGGCACAGAGTGGGTGGCCCTAAATAGTTGTTGACTCAATAAACAAATTGCTTTTACTGGAAAAATACATTTGCCTGACACTGGGTCTTCTCAGGATGGGGATGTTTGGTCACTGTAATTGCAATAGTTTTATGCCACTGGAAGGCGGAGTTTGGGAACTTCTGTGGAAAATTTCTTGACCTGATTCAGGGTCTTTCCCACTTACTATGACCCACCAGCATCTTTCTTTTTCTCAAGGTTCAGTGTACAGCTGTTTCCCTTATGCTTCTACTCAATCCCAGCTTGTCCGGGGCTGGATGGGATATATATCTGGGTCCATCGGGGACCCAGTTAGGTTTTTAATTCCACAGGGCTGCCTCTCAAGCTGGGCAACTTCCCTTCCTTCTTTCCACAGGCCGCAGGGATTCAGTACTTTCTTTTCTCTCCTTAAATGCCTCCATCGCACTCTGTCCCTTATGCATCCACACACTTTACCACTTTGTCCGGGTCCTTGCATGACACAGTGTCACAGTGAACGCATTGAAGTTTCCAGAATTTTCTGGAAGTCTGCCAGCCATCCCTGCTCTCTGGCTGTTGCAAGCCTCCCTGGACTCTGCAGTTCCCCCGAAGGGGCTCCTCTAATTCCACACCCACAGCCCAGTTGCTGCAGAAGTGCTGAGGGCAGAGCAGTGATGCCAGCCCTCATCTTCCAGGGGACCATCCTGTCCCCAAGGGCTGCTGACCTGTCTCATGGGGCTTCTGGGGACAAGACTGGTGTTGGCTGTCCCTGCCCGGGGACCCTGCTAGTTCAGCCCCGGGTGGAGGTTGCAGGAGAAGGGACCCTGAGCGGTTCCTCGGGCCCTGGCCAGGGAGGGGGACTTGCTCTTCGGAAGGTCTGATCAGGGCCTAACTGGAATCAGAGCCCCGCCATGGAGTGGCGGGTGATAGGGGGTCAGCCCGTGCGGCCTGGCAGCGAAGAGCTGTGTCTTAGGAGAGAGCTGGGCGCATGAAGAATGGCTAAAATTAGTGCAGTTTGCTCACGCACCTTGAAAGTGGGGCTGGGATCTTGGTTGAGGCTCAGAAACCGTAGCCTGGAACAGCATGAGGGTCACACTGGCTCCTAGCTGTGTGGCCTTGAACTCTGGGAACCTCGGTTTCCTGGTTCTTACAATGAACATCACATCCATGAGATTAAATGAAGCTTCTGGTTCCATGTCTGTTGTGTCGTCAGGGATCAATAAATTATAATTTCTTTTTCTCCCTTCATCTTAAATCAGTAGGTTTCTTTTGGAGGGCCTTTTAGATGCAGGTTCCCAGGCCCTGCCCCTCCCCTCCCCCCACTCTAATTCACGTCACCATCTTTTAGAGAGAGACAGTCTCAGGTAGCAGTGAGGTGACATCTCGATGCCCTGTAGACAGCAGCCATCCCTTGAGGGGAGGTTGGGAAACATCAAAGCACCACCTGAGAATAGGCCCTTCCTTGGGTTCAAGGATCTGCCCTGTGGTCCCCTCTCCCAAATGGACCAGGGGTCTGCTGTCACCAGGACACACTTCACACCTGGGGAGCTTCTGATAGGTCACTCCTGGTCAGTGGCTCCTGCATCCATTCTGATAGGACACCTAGGGCCTATCCAAACTTGACCTTGTGCCTCCAAGGCCAAGCCTGCGGCCTTGTGAAGGGAAGGACCAGGGTGCCAGCAGCTGCTCTGGCACAGAAGCCAGGGTGCCATACCTTAGCCTGGCTGGATGCCAGGCACTTACCATCATGTGAATACATTTCCCATTTTTAAGTAGCCATAGGAATCTTTTTTCCCCTTTCTGGTTGTTTCCACTTGACTTTGTTCCTGTACAACCCTTCCCCATGGTTCTGTCATCAGCCTCTGAGTGTCGAGAGGGCTGGATCCTGCCTCGTTCGTCCAGTTATGAGCAGCTCCCAGCACAGCACCCGGCCCGCACAGTGGGGCTCGATCACATTGACTCAGTGAGCTATTCTTCCTTTCAGTCCTGCTGGTCTGTGAGGCTCCCCACGTGGCAACGTGCAGCCGAGGGCTTTCGCTGGGTGTTTCGTTCCCTGGAAGGGACAAGGGCTTGTCCCTTCCAGGCTGGGCAGCACCCCTGTCGCTTGTTCCCTCCACCATAACCTGGTCAGGCAGGTGGCTGAGCTCTACATCAGGAGTACATGAGGCCCCCAGGAGCTGCTCCAGGTGCCGCCTACGGGGTTTTTGGGCCCGTTTGGTAAAGGACTCGGGAAAAGATTTGGGTCCTGGAGATAAAACATGGGGACGATTTTGAAGGCACAGGGCAGCTGAGTAGCTAGCCGCACACGTAGTCTGCACTGTCCTGACCTGGGGCAGCATTGTAGGTTGCTGGGCAATGGAGGGAGGAGAGAAAGCAGAGCTGGGGGCCTGACCTGGCTGCAGGGCCTGCCCAGGGCACCTCATCCCGCATAGCAACGCCCATGGGGACATCCAGGCTGTACCCGAAGACGTTGGAATAGACAGGAAGTGATGGTGGTTCTAGGCAATGTATTCTAGCAGGGCAGGAAACCCCAACACTGGGAGTGAGCATGGGGGTGAGACTCAGTCTTCGGAGAGGAGCCAGCTGAAAGGCGGGTCTGCAGCTCCTGGCCTCCTGCCTGGCGTTAGGAGGGGACCCCAGACCCAGTGCTGAGGGGCTTGAGGCAAAGCTCCCTGATTCCAGACCCTCCCCTCTAGGCCTCTGCTTCCTCATCTGTCTCCACCACCTTCCTTTGGGCCCTCGTCTGCTGTCCTGGGGTTATTGCCACAGCTCCTTGGCTGCTCCCCTGCTTCCAGCATCTTCCTCCCCCGAGAGCTGTCAGAACGATCTTTTTACGGCACAAGTCTGACCCTGCCACCTTCTTCTTAGAAACCCTCCACTGGTTCCCCATTTCTTCTGGGACCTGGTCCCGCTTGCCTCCTGCCCAAGGCCTGCGGTGGCTCGTGTCTACAGTGGGCTAGGTGGTGAAGGCCAAGGCGGTGCAGCTCTCAGCCCTTCCCATCCCCGCATCTCTCTCGCCACTGCTCCATCATCCGTGGTGCATCTGCCTTGGGCCAGGCACAGCGTCAGGTGATGGGTGCAGGGGGGTGCCTCCACTCTTGAGGAGCTTCCAGCAAAAGTGGGTCTAAGTAGGTCCAGGAGGCAGCCCCACTAGACGCGTGTCATGGTGTCCACAGAACCAGGAATCCGCTTGCAAGGCAAAGGTTGTCTTTCGTTTTTCTTGAGGGTTCATGTGTAGAGCAGCTCAGAGAGAAATCGGTCTTTAGGCTTATCGCAGAACTCAACAGTTTGCAGATGACTTGATTTCTAGGATTATCTCCCTCTTCCCCATTAGCCCAGATTTTTTCTGTTGCTAGCGTCAAAAACTCAAAGTCATTTAAACAAAGAAAAAAATTTATATAACTGAGAAGTTTAGACTGGTTTCAGGCACGGCTGGATACAGATGCTCACACGATATTGCCAGGTACCTGTCTATCTCCATCTTTCAAGTGTACTTTCCTCTGGGCTGGCCTCTTTCTCAAGCAGGCTCTCCCATGTGGTGGCCCAAACAGCTTTAGCAGCTTCAGGCTGGCATTATACCTGTCTAGCAACCTTTGTGGTCAGAGGATGTCTCTCCTCAGTGGTTCCAGCAAAAGCCCCAGGGCTGGTGCTCCTTAGCTCAGCCTGGTCACAGGCCCATGCCTGAACCAGTCCCAACTCTGCCTGGGTGGCAGCTCATTTGGAAAGATGACTTAAAGACTTAGCACTAAGTTGCCTAGTATGACATGGTTACGCAGCTCATACCATGGCTACTTTGAAAGGAGCAGAGTATCACACATTATTGAAGTTAAAATATATATGAACTTGGCTATGTATATTTTTTCTTTTGTGAATTAATGTTGCTTTACTACCTTTTAATGTTGCTTTACTACCTTTCAAATTACAGAATTTTTACTTTTTAATGGTAAAATATGCCCTTTTTAAAACCCTCCACTAGGAGGGTTTTTTTCTTTTGATCTTATGCCTAGAGAAGCTTCTGCAAGAAACACGAGGCCCTTGTAGGTGCCACACGGGTGGGAAACTGAAGACCTCTCTAGTTGCACTTTTTCTGTTGGATGATGGTTTGTTTCGGTTCGTATAAATGATAAAAACAAATACTTACAGAAGAATTGCTGAGAACCCATGAGTTTAACTAGTCCGGGGCGCGTACAGGGTGGACGGGGATCAACAGAGAAATTTCCCAAGCCTCCCCGTTTTGGACTGTGGTCCTGAAGAAGCCTCTCTCGGCTTCACAGTTGCTAGCGCTGTTCCCGGGGGCCCTTGCGATCATCCAGGGACCCGGGCCCATGGAATGGCCCCGACAGCAGGGCGGCTCAGGGAACCTGGGGTCTGGGAGGAAAGCCCCCAGAGAATAAGCCAGCCTGGAGGCCGTCCTCTGTGACTGACACGCCCAGGCCCGGCCCCTGGAAACCAGCTCCCCTCAGCCCACGGATCTGCCCCAGAGCTGGCATCCCTTTTAATAAAGGTGCATCTTCTGGAGTATCTTCATTCCCAGAACTCTGCAGTAGAGAAGGAAGACAGTGGGCTTGTGTGGTCGAGGGAAGGAGAATGCTCTGGGGAAGAATCGGTGCTTCCTCCTAGGACTTGAGAGAGGCCTGGAAATTGATGGCAATGATGTGGCTTTCGGTTCCCTCGACACACATGGGCTAGCGGGTCCTGCAGCCCCTCCCCGCCATGGAGTATATCCTCTTTGTGCTATACTTCTCCTTTTTCCTCTGTCTCTGTGCCCTGGTGTGCCTGTACTTTTCTGGCTGCCAGGAGATGACCTATAAGCATGAAGGTAAGTGGCCAGCTTTGGGGGATTGGTTGTGGCCATGTGAAAGTAAGTGGCTATGATTGGGGAGCTCCTTCCTATGACCACGATTGTTGGGAATGACACAGATGAGGAGAGAGGAGGCTGAGAGAGGCTGGAGTCAGTTGAGGGGTTGTTTATTTGGGAGGTGCCTCCCCTTTTCCTCTCCATCCCATGTGATCTGCTAAGAACGAGCATCTATTCAGCATGTAAATGGAGAAGAAATGTTTATTTTTCTGTCATTTTTTGCCCAAACTGCATTTCAAGCATTTGGATTAGTTAGTAAAAAGGTGTCAGCAAGGCAAGACTTTGGTGGTAAAGAAAGTAGAAGTCTGGAGGAGTGGGCCCCTTCTATATAGAAAATGCACTTGGAATGGGCAAAGATGGAAATTTTATGCTCCTGAAGTGTCTTTTCTTAAGAAATTCCCGGGGAATCTTTGAATGATGGAGGCTCCGAAAAATCGACGGTTTCTTTCATGCTTGACTTTTTTTAAAAGCCCATTATGAGCCGAGCATTTGAGGAAACAGTATTTGCAGGTGATTTTCCTCTCATTCCTTGGAGACTGGTGTGTTATTTTGTGTATACGAAAATGCAGTGGAAGGCAGGGTTGCTTCGTCTCCCAAGAAGACAGCCACCAGATTTTCACTTGAAACATTAAAATGTCTTTTTCTATCTTGTTTTTTTTATTAATAAAGGCATAAATATACATAATACATTCTGGCTTCCCATATAATACAGTCACTTAAAAAAACTAACCCTCGGAGGAAACTAACTAACCTCACCCATATGTTATACAAGGTGGGGCTCGGGTCACAGTCAGCTCACTGCTGCCCTGGAAATTGTGTGTGCTGTGTATTTGTGGATTCGTCTCCTTTCTGATTATAGGGGTATAATTTGAATGTCCTTTTGTGTTTGATCCCCACCCTCAGAGCTGCTTCCTCCTTCCCTCACTGCAGAATGCTTCCTAGGGTTCTTGGTCTCTGGGGCCACATGATACTTCAGGGGGCTCCACTTGGGTCTGGGCATGTCTGCTTTAAATGCACGGCTGCAGCGTCTGTAGTTAATACACTGTATTAGGGCTCAGTAATTGAGTACTTAACTCGCAGTCCCGCAAGTTTTCGAAAAGCGGGTTATCCTAGGTAATGGAACATTGAGTCATCGCCTCCCAGAATGGCCCATGACGCCTGCGGTGAGTGACCACCACTCAGCATTGCATCCTGGTCGTGCAGAGACTGTGAGGCTTGACGTTTCCTGGGGCTCCATCGGTGTGCCAGGCAGGGCCCTCCCCGCATCACGGCTCACTGCCACTCAGCACAACAGGCCTGTCCCCAGAGGCCTAGCAGTTAGCAGTGTTTACAAGAAATGAGGTCAGCTGAGTGGCTGCCCAGAAAAATAAGGAGCCTGGGGCTCGGGTGAACTGCGTGTGCGCAGAGGAGCTGAGCGCTGTAAATGCATCCGCCATCAGATGTCATAGCCACAGCTCCCCGGAGATGGAACATCTGGAACATCGTTGACACTTGAACTCAGGTGGGGTTTCTCAACCCAGGGGCAGGGGGGATTTGAGTGTAGGATTGTCTCCTCCAACCTCCCCTCAGAAAGGAGCCTAATAGGGCCTCACATTGCTACATGGTGGACGCACCTGGGGTGCACAGTCAGGTGGAGGCCCAGCTGATGCTGGCTGCATGAATGAGGGAAGGGAGGTCATGTGCAAACCCGACACTTATTTGTGGGTAAACAAGTTTGTTTGGCGTTGAGTTCATTGCAAATACTCATTGAACAACCGGTATTTCTTGAGTGTGTCAGGTCCTGGGCTACAGTGGGGAACAGAAGAGCCCAAATCCTCGCCCTCATGGAGCAAAATCCCTGTCCTCATAGGGCTTATATTCTAGAGGAGAGAGACAGCTAATAGACACATAAGCAAAATATGTCTTATGTTAGGTAGTGATGAGCACTATGGAGAAAAATGAAGGAAGGAGAACAGAGGCTGGGGTGGGGATAGGTTAGTCAGGACTTTGATGTGGTGGTCAGGGAGGTCTTTTTTAATGTTACATTTGTGCGAAGACTTGAGGGAAGGGAGGGAGAGAGCCTTGTGCGTTCTGGAGAAGAGCATCTAGGCAGTGCAAAGGCCCTGGAGCAGGCATGTGGAAGGGGCAGGGGTGTGCTTGGCAGTGTGGCTGGAGCCCAGTGGTGAAGGGGATGAGGCCAGAGCAGAGTAGGAGGCGGGTCCTGCAGGGCCTGTGGACTGCAGTGTGGATGTTGGTTTTTACTGAGGTGTGGTGCAGAGCCAGTGGGCTTTGAGCAAAGGACCAACACAACCTGACTCTTGTTTCAAAATAGTTCATCTGACCACCAGGTTATGGGACAAGGGCAGGAGCCGGAAGGACAGTAGGAGGCAGTTTTTAAAATTTCAGTGAGAGATGATGGTGGCTTGGGCCAGGAGGGAGGCGCTGGTTCCTGGAGGATTGGATTCTGGGCTGAAGATGGAGCCAACAGGATTTCTCCCAGAGGCGTGGAACATGGGGGGCGAGTCGGGCGGGGGGAACCTAGGTTTTTGGCCTGAGGAACTAAAAGTATGGAGCTGCTGGTGACAAGCACGTTAGACTGTGGGAACAGTTGGTTTGGGCGTGTCCACCAGCCACCCATGGAGCTGTTGAGATTATTTGGGATTTCACGGGGCAGTACGTGCCCCTCCTGTATTAAATAAACAAAAAGGAGCACAGGGTGAAAGCAGTTTGCAGAAACACGAATGCCAAATGCAAAGCCATTGTGGGTGACAGCGGTGGTCAGGTGCCTCCAGCAAAGCCTCATGACAGACACTAACCGTACAAGATGACACAGGAGCCCCCCTTCTTCTTCCTTCCTGATTCTGAATTATTTCCTAATCACGTTACTGATGGTGGCACCAGCCACATTTTTCTTACATTTGGGCACGTGAGATTGTACACAAGCATTAGCTCCAGCAGAGTGGGAGGTGCCCTGTGCACGTGGGGAGCGCCCTGACCCCTCCCTCTGTGTGTTACGGGGTGGGGGGGTGCGGATCTGGGAGGAGCCGGTTCAGATGAACGGGTAGGAGCCTGGGCTTGGCTCTGGATTTCGTTATAGTTCTTTCTTCATGGTCAAGAGCATTGATTGATTGTAAAAACAAATAAAAGTCCCTCTCAGGGGCTATTTTGGGGAAAAAAAGTGCCAGTGTTTCTAGGACGAGGGATGTTGATCTGGTGATTGTGAGTTGACATCTGCGGCCCCAGGGGACAGAAGCTCTTTGTGGTAGGGACCAGGCCTGGTTTTGGTCTAGTTGCAGCCCCCAGGCCCAACCTAGTGTCTGACCCATAGAAGGCGCTCAGTCAGGTGTTTGCTGAATGAATGAATAAATGAGTGAATGAAGCCCCATCTCCTGTGATATCTGGGGTGGGAGAAGTGCTGGGCAGGGTAACCGGGAGGCCAGCACACAGAGCATTTAAAATTGCCTCTGAATCTGAATACTGGGTGTATGTGGGTCTGTTACACTCTTCCTTCTCATTTTGTAAGTGTTCCAAGTTTTCCATGACAAACAGTTAAACTAAAATTGCCTCACGGGGAACGTCTGGTGAGGACCTGGGGCCCACACTCGTCCAGCCGGAGTCCCAGGGTCCACCCGAGGACGCTCTGCCTCACCGCCTTTCCCTGTGCCTGGTCTAGAGCACCACATCTCACGTGGCTCCCCCTCCCCTCCCCTCCTCAGTACAGCAAGGATGCTGCTCACTGTTACTGCCCTGGGCACCGTGCTTGGTGGCCTCACTTTGTGCCCACAGGTGAGGTGGGGGGTCCCACGTCTGTCCGATGGAGGAAGTAGCTGGCGCTCAGAAGGGCCAAGTGGCTGACTTGCAAAAGGTCATCAGCTCATGAGCCTGGAGCCAGGGTTGGGCCAGCATGCTCTGCGGCAGCCCTCCACCCTCTGACCACCTTTGGCGCCCCCTTTCTCCCCCGGCAATCACAGACAGACCCTACCACCCACCTCCTGGGATGCCCTGTTGGCCCAGATGCCCATCGTAGCCCCCTCTGCCCCGGGGAAGACGGGACGGAGTATCCAGGTGATTCTGAGTCCCCTCCTCACGTCATGCAAATTGCCTTTTACAGAAGCATGTTGTGGAAACATTTTTTGGATTTGACGAGGAGTCTGTGGACTCGGAAACATTGTCAGAGACGTCCTGCAACACAGACAGGACGGACAGGGCTCCGGCCACGCCCGAGGAGGACTTGGACGACGTAAGCGGACCTCACCCCGGGGGTGCTTGTAGGACGCCTCGCGCCTCTGGCCGCTGCAGGCATCGCTCCCGCTGTGAGGCGTGAACCCCGCAGGACGTGTGAGATCACAGCCCAGCGTCCAGGAAACGTGGTCCCCACTGCCACAGGTTCCGAGGATGGTGATGGGGCGCTGGCAGCACGTGGGGACCCCTTGCTTCCCCAGCACGGCTTTCACACAGGAGATCTGTGGCCACTGCGTTGTTGCTTACCCTTTGTCATTAAAACCGCCGAGTGGCGGTCTGTTCCTCATCCCCCTGTGCTCACACACGCACATGCGTGCACACACACAGACACACACACCACCCATATATGAAGATGGCATATCATTGTAGGAGAGGACCCAAGCAGCACTGAGAAGGGTAAAGAGCAGAGTGAAAGCCACCTGGAGCCTCTCATCGTGGCTCAGCGCCCTCACACTTTCCTGACCCTCCATCTGTGCACAGCCGCGTCCGTGACCGCGGCTCTGGTGAGCTGGAGCCACAAAGGAGGGAAGAACAGCTTCACTCTCCCCCACCTGGTGGCATTCACTCAGGAAACCCCATGAAACATGATCACGTCAGACACGTGCTTTTTGATTTGCTCTTTTCACCAAGAATGTGTAACAGGCCTCTTTCGGCACCAAACACCGTGTTGCACATCACCCTCTGTCACGAGCACATCCTCACGCATCTGCATGCCTAAGCTAACAGGCCCCGATGAGAGGTGTTACACGGATTCCAGTTTCTCACAACTGCAGCGATGCCCTTTGAGTGGTGGTTTCCTTAGGAGAAACTCCCAGAATGAGGAGGGCTCCTCGTGCTGGGTGGGAGGGGCGCCCTTTACAACGTAGATGCTCACCCGTGCAGTCGGGGCGGGCTCACCCTTGCTCGCCTGCACATGACTCAGTGATTCCCGGGGCTCAGGGAGCTCCTGGGAAGGGCGCTGACGGCAGAGGAGGCGTCTTCTCCCCGAGCCCTTCACTCCAGAGTTCCAGTTAGGTCGTGGCAGTGACCGGGTCATTATGTAACTGTTGGCAGCAGTAGTGAGATCTGGACATGCGCTTTGCCTGACTTGACCCTGGCACCGCAGTTCACGTCAAGTCACGCACTTCCTCGTGCTTTTCTTTTCCATGATGTTAAGACTACAACCCGAGAAGAGGCTGACCTGAGGTTCTGCCAGCTGACCAGGGAGTACCAGGCCCTGCAGCGAGCCTACGCCCTGCTTCAGGAGCAGGTGGGGGGGACGCTGGACGCCGAGCGAGAGGCCCGGGTAGGTGCGGCGGGCGGGTCGGCGAGCGGCTGGGCAGAGGCCGGGTGGCTCGTGCCCTTTCCGGCATCGGGATTCCGCAGGGGTGCTGAGCGGGGATGGGGGCGCCTAACAGCCTCTGCCGTGGCAACATTCCAGTGTTTAGCAAACCGGACGGGAACTACCTGCCCATCCTCAGTGTAACAGTGGAACTCGCCGAAGAAACGCTGCCATCTCACACGTGTCGTGTGCACCGTCCATTGGCAAGAACGGTTTCAGAATTTAAGACTCAATGATGAAATCAGGCTCACTGTTAAACAGACTTCCCTCCCTCCTGGCTGAGGAGCCCTCAAGAATGTCCGTAAGGAGCCCAGGCAGAGACGGTTGGGGTGTCCCAGCCCACACGGCACTCTGTTGGACACCCAGGTCGGCCACGCCAGCCTTCGTGCTGGGCTGAGCTCTGCCTTCTAGTAACGTCCACTCACTGGCCATCACCCCACCTTCAGGAGTCACACAGACCAGGGTCTGCTGGCCATTCCTTCTGAAGGCGAGGGGGACTTCCAGGGAGCCCACCCGCTGGGGCCAGCGTTTCACCCCAGCACGTTCCCGTTTCATTCCCACAACAGCCCCATGAGGTGGGAGGTGGCGAGTGAGGCTGGCAGAAGGAAGCTTCTAGTGCTACAGCAGCATTCCGCCTGTAACTGATAGATTGGAGGAGGTATACTGCTGGAAGTGGTTTGGGCTGAATCGTGGTTTTCATTAAAAATTTCATCTACTTGCAGCATTTAAAAGTCAGGAGATTTCACATAGAAATCCCAATTCCTGGCTTCTCTCGAGAGCTCAGAACACCTGGCAGAACGGGGCTTCCCGTTCCACGTAGTCCCATTTGGCCACAACCGCTGAGTGGCAGTCCCCCTGAGATGGGACATGTGCCTCCGGTTTGCCACAGTCCCCACCACTCCCTATTACCCCACACCCAGTTGGCTCCCTTCTTTATAGTACCTGCCTGGTCCTTGGGGTATTTTGGAATTCAGCCCTTGTTCTAGGTGGCAAAGGCCCACGAGATGGGCTAAGCAACTGTGAAAGTGTTGCTGGCATTCGTGATGCAGCCACTGCACTTGGTCAGCTGGGCTGGGACCTGACGTGAGTGAAGAAACTGGCCCCTTCTCCAGTCTGCAGACATTTCTAAACTGAGGGGGTAGCACTGACGGCCTCTCAAGGCCTTGCAGTTCTTACACACGTCATACCTGTAGGTGACAGAGGAACAAGGCCGGTTTGCACGTGTGCTCCTAAAAAAGGACCCGTTTCTTAGGACTGGATCCTGCAGCCTGGTCCTTTCCACTCTCCTGTCACCATCCAGGGTGACGTGCTCACTTCCTGGTCTTTTTCATTCCAGACTCGGGAACAGCTCCAAGCTGATCTGCTGAGGTGTCAGGCCAAAATCGAAGATCTGGAGAAGTTACTGGTTGAGAAGGGACAGGTAAGCAGAAATGGTCACGTGCTCTGTGGCTGTTTACATTTCTGTTCCCTTGGTGGTGTCCCTGGGGCCTTGGTGCCAAGGGGACTATTCTGTGGATCTGCATCGTTCACTGCGGAGACAAGAGAAAAAAACACTAGCAGAGCCCAGGCGAGAATATCCCAGCTCACGTGCCTCTTTACCAAGTTTTTAAAAATCAGACATGTTATGAGATCCTGACTTGGCTTTTTCTTTGTTTGTTTGTCAAATGCACAAGAATAGGAGACAATTCCAAAAGTAAAGTGGTCACCAAAATCTTTTCTGACTTGAATCTGGAAGAAAAGCTGGCATTGCCTATAAAGATTCAGTTGTGGAAAAGAACTGGTACCTGCAGCTAGCTCTGAGTGATGGCAGGCAGAGGCGGCCTCGGGATTCCATGCTGTGACTGCCACATAAAGATCTGGGCCCCGAGCTTCTCAGATTAGAGTCACCTCCGTTTGCGCTTTCTCTGAATTTGGTTAGGCCTGAATTCTCTGAATTTGAATTCATTGCATATGTTGACAGCAGGACACAGTAGAGAGGCAAAACCTGGGCCCAGACCCATCCCCTGGGGTGGGGGGACCCTGAGGGGCTCTGGGTGGAGGTCCAGCCTCTCAGAGGGTAGCATCTAAAAGCAACACCAACCCGGAGGTCAGTACGGGTGGGCCGTGCTCTCCACGTCAGAAGGCTCTCTGTGGAAAGAGATAACCGGGACTTCTCAGTGGCTTACCACAAGGTTTCTGTCCTGCTTGACGCGCTGCCTGTCCTCCTGTAGGCAGAGGGTCTCCGCTCCATGTGGTCACTCAGGGATCCAGCACTGGAGGCAGTGCCATCTTGTACTGGCCTATCCACAGCACATCCTCCTCGACAGGGGCCAGGAGAGGCTGTTCAACTCCTCAGCCTAAACAGGCACGTTTCCTGCCTCTTGTGAGGGTGCCAAGGAGTGTGTGGGCAGGTGGAGTGTGTGGTGGCACCACTGCCCCAACCCCAGGGCAGGAGGTGACCTGAGGAGGTCTGGCACGGGCTACTAGAGGCCCTACGGTGGGACACAGGGAGTGGGGAGGTGGGTGTAAGGGAAGGGGTTGTAAGAGACTCCAGGAGGGTTAACGGGGGCTCAGGAAGAGCTACAGAGCAGATGGCTTAGAACTGACTCTGGTGTCCAGTCAGTGGGACGAGGGCTCAGGTTGTGACTGAGATTCAAATGGAGGCAGCTGGCTAGTAACCAGAACTCAAGCCTGCACAGAGCAGCTCACCGCGGCAGCATTTATGCAGGACTGACTGGGCACAGGGTAGCAGCCAGCCCTCGGGAGCTGGTCACGTAACCATGGTCCAGAATCCTCCGCAGAGGCAGGAGTGCAGTGCAGGGCACACGCTGCAGCAAACCCACCACATTCCAGCCCCACCACTGACCTGTTGCACAGCCTTGGGCAAGTTATGTGGTCTCTTGTGCCTCAGGTTCCTCATCTTTAAAATGGGGCTAATAATAATACTTAACACATAGGGGAAGGGGGGTAAGGAGACTCAGTAGCAGCCTGGGCGGAGTCCAGGCGAGAGATGAAGCTGTTTTCAGACTCCTGTCCTAACCTGCCGTTGACCTCAGCTTCCCTCTTCCAGGCTGAGCTCACAGGTTGTACCTTACCTGACCACAGTCTACGAATAAGTTAACCTCCTACCTGAGGGTGCTAGGCCCTGTTTGTGGGCCTGCTCTGCCCTCAGTTCCTGCTAAATGAAGAGGCCAGTTTGGGACAGAGCACATGGCCATTCATTTGGTGAGCACTTACCAGAGCCCTTGCCCTGCGCCAGGCTCTGTGCTTGGTGTGTGGGATAATGTATCAGTTAGCTATTGCCGCCTAACAAATCACCCCAAAACTTAGTTGTTTACAATAACAAAAATTGTATTTGGCTACAGTTTTATGGGTCAGAAGTTTGGGTTGGGCTCAGCTGGTGGTTCTGCTGCTGGTCTCACCTGGGATCATTCTAGAGGCTTCATTGTTGGTAGATCGATTGGGGATAGATGGCCCCAAGTGGCCTGTCTGTCCTGTCTTTGCATTGGTGCCAACTGTTGGCCAGATTCTTATGGTCTCTCATCCTTAAGGAAGCTACACTGGCTCCTTTACCTGGTGGTCTGGGGGCAGGAAGAAAAGGCAGGCCCCAAAGCACAAGTACATGACACACCTCTGCCTGCGTCACATTCACTAATATCCCAGTCACCAAAGCATGCTGCAGGCACGCCCAGCCTCGAGGTTGCAGGAAGAGATGCATCTCTCCATGGAAGGAGCTGCAGAGTCACGTTGCAAAGGGGCACAGAGATGGGAGGGACGTTGCCAACAACCTCCCACAGGAAAAAAGATGAATGGAACTGGCTCTGTCCTCACAGGGACTCAGCCTCGTGGGACCTACACGTGTGTCAACCCAGGGACGGCACAGGGTGATAATGTTGGGTAGAAGAAGGGAGGAAGAAAGTTCCCTTGTGTACTCCTTCATCCATCCCCTGGTGTTTATTGAGCACCGGCTGTGTGCCAAGCACCATGCTAGGCACTCAGGATGCTGGTGTAAAGACAGACTTAGTGCCTTGTGCTCCTGGAACTTTCTGGACAGGACTTGTCCAGGCAAAGAGACTTGGTTAGGGCATCACAGGCAGAGGGTCTAGGATGAGCAGAAATGTGTTACCATAACGACTCCAGGTGTGTTGAGTGTGGGCAGACCCTTGGGGCGCAGCCTGGACGCTGGCCCGCGGGCCACAGAGAACAAGCCAGGGGAGGGTCTGTTGGGGCCGGCTCAGTCGCGTGCAGGTGCTTTTCTGTCAGTGATACAGACGAGCTCCCTGTGCTTCAAGGAACGTGAGAGGTGGAGGAGGGATGCGCCACAGACCTGCTGGTTCTCTTTTTCAGGTTTTGAGGGATGATGCGATCGTTCTAACTGCTGTCCTTTTCTCTGACGTTTTCATAGAAAGTTTCCTATGAAGTGACCTTTCCCACTGCCACTTTATATGTTATTTAATTGTCTGTTTGCTTCAATGAGTATGAACATATTTAGTACTTTTCCTTAGGATTCCAAATGGGTTGAAGAGAAGCAGCTGCTCATCAGAACAAACCAAGACTTGCTGGAAAAGGTATGTGGCACAAACACCCTGACCCCCGCCGCAGGGGATCATGGAGTCCCCGTGGACTTCAGAGGCCTGCTCTGGCCGCGGGAGTCTGACCCACGCCCCTCCTGGGGGCTCCCGGCCTCTGGTCCTGGTTCTGTCCGCTGGGGCGGAGTCCACAGAGCTGGTTTAGAGCACCTTGCAGACGTGATGGGGGCCGCCCATCCTTCTGACGCTGGGCTTCCAGGCCACCTCTGCCATTGCCTTGGGTTCCAGACCTCCTCCCCTGCCTGCTCCCCGTGCAGGGGCCTGAGGCACTGGTTGGTGAGCAGGCCCTCGGCGGTCATGGTCCAGTTCATGCACCGGAGGCCATGGCGCTGGCAGAGCTGAGCCTGGCCTTCCCTCTCTGGTCATGGAACTTTCTGGTCAAGGAACTTGCCAGAGCTCTCTCAAGGAGTCAGCTTGGCGAGTAGATCTATAGCTTTGGGACAAGACCTTAGCTTTATTTTTTTCTTATTTGTGAACAATTAGTGATTTTTTTTTTTTAAGTGAATTTACTGAGTCATGCAACCATCCCACAATGCCATTTTTATCTTTTTAAAAAATTTTTGGCTGTGCTGCACGGCATGCAGGATCTTAGTTCCCCAACCAGGGATCAAACCTGTGCCCCCTGTAGTGGAAGTGTGGATTCTTAACCACTGGACCGCCGGGGAAGTCCCACCACCATACAATGTTTAGAACATTTTCGGCCTCCTGTAAAGATCCCTCGTGCTCATTTGTAGTCACTCCCCATCTCTCACCCTGCAGTCCCTGGCAACCTACTTTCTGTCCCGATAGATTTGCTTGTTCTGTGCCTCCCGTACTAGTGGAATTGGACCTGGGTTAGGCCGTAGCTTCTAAGCATCCTAGAATGCCCCAACTGGACGAGCCCAGCCTTGCCCCCTTGGGTGGGGGGCCGCGGCCCTGTCCCAGCTCTGCACTGGCCCGCTGTGTGGCCATTCATTGTCCCGTGTCTCTCCACAGCATCTTGGGCATTGGGACAGGACTGGTATTGTCCTGCGAGGCAGCCCCGTGCGTTGGGAGAGATTTTGTATCCTTGGTCCTGCTCGCTATATTCTGGGAGGCACGGAAAGCTCTCACACTGTTTCCAAATGTCTCCCGGGGGTGGGGCGGTACCACCCCAGTAGAGACAGGAGGGAGTAAAGTTGACCGTGACCCACCGGGGCCCTCGTTTCCATGCATTGTCTTAGTCTCACCGCAGGCAGCCTAGTGGGGGGCAGCTGTTTGCCTCTAAGGTACCGACAGCTGCGTAGCTGGCCCAGGGTCTCCCAGGGGTGTTGGGACCCAGGCCGGCCCCTTCCCAGACTGTGTTTTGGGGAGATCTGCTACCATTCGGGCTCGTCATAGGAGCCCTCTGGGGAGTACAGGGTGCCTTCCTGCTGCAACTGGCCGGACTCTGGGTGGGCTGAGTGGGGGGCCGGGTCGGAGAGAGCTCAGACAAGCTCGGGGATCACTCTTGCTTCCCCCATGACTGACCTTGGGGAAGGGACTTAATTGCTCCATGCCTCAGTTTCCCCACCATTCGTGTATTCAGCAAATATCTGGCCCCCATGCTGGGCCAGGCTCGGGGCCGCAGGGGCGCAGCAGGCGCGGCCTCCGTCTGTGCCATCCCTAGCTCCCGGAGCAGAAAAGGCCTGCCTCACCCACTCGCTGAAAGCCTCCCCTTCCCACTCTGCCCCTGGTGACAGCCCCTGTGTCCTCAGGCCAACACCGAGGGGGTCTGTGATCGGGGGACACATTCTTACGGTCCCTGGTGAGAGACAGTGGTTCTCCCACCCGTTAACCCACAGGTGTTTCTGCTCTAGATTTACAGGCTGGAAATGGAAGAGAACCAGCTGAAGAACGAAATGCAAGACGCAAAGGATCAGAACGAGCTGTTAGAATTCAGAGTGCTAGAACTCGAAGTAAGAGACTCTATCTGTTGTAAACTCTCAAACGGAGCAGACATTCTCTTTGAGCCCAAACTGAAATTCATGTAAAGTCCCAGATTTTTTCAAGCATGTGTAAGGGGACGTGTGACACTTGTTTTCTTTTCTTTTTTTTTTAAATCTGTATGTTCAGAATAATTTCACTGCCTTAATATGTTCTGGAGAGAATGCTCACCGAAGTCTTTGGACATGTACCAGAGCTAATATATTTATTGCCTACGGCTTGTTTTTGCACTTAATAAAATAATTTGTTTTTGCAATATTTTGCCTTTTTTATTTGTGTTTCATTTCCATAACTACTTCCTTCTTGCATGCATAGTCACCTGGTATGCATTCTGCAAACCTGGACAGAAGCACTGTTGCAATTAATAACACACCTTTTTAAGTGACCTTGCATGCATGAATCTCACCTTTTGAGAGAGCGGGGTCTGACCTGGCCTGCAGCTGACTCTATAATGTGTTTACTGCTAGTTTGGCCCATTTTCTATTTGCCAAGGTAAACACAAGGTAAGTAAACAGGGTAAAAGGAGGTATTTGCATAGGCGGTTGAGAAAGCTTGTAACGTTGTTCCAACTCCTTGATGCAGTCAATACAGACATTGCAAGCAGTATTGGACTAACACAATTGTTGTTTGTAACTCAAACGGCAACTCAGAACGACTCTTTAGTGTGAAGGGAGATTGAATGTTGTTCACAGGTAGAAATCGTGTCCCAAATCTTCAGTGACTTCCCAAATACACGGAGTTGGATCCAGTGTGAGGGATATTGATGGGATTATTGCTTCCAACTGGAACCTTGCCTCGGGTGTGTTACTGTATTGCCTTGCTACCACTTCATACTCCTTTTTTGTTTGTTTCCATTTAAAAATCATCGACCTGTGAGACATCACCTGAGTTTGTGACTTGTTTTCTGTAAGCATCTGTGGTGACATGGCTCTGCTCTCCCTCCGCTGAAGCCTTTGCATGTCCAGAACCCTCAGTAAAAGCGAGCTCCTTGGCAATGTTGGTATTTCTCTGATTTTGTTTTCTCCTCCCGGCCTCAGTTAAAATTTTGCTTGCCCTGGAACTTCCCATCTT
Source organism: Balaenoptera physalus (assembly GCF_965194825.1). Taxonomy (NCBI): domain Eukaryota; kingdom Metazoa; phylum Chordata; class Mammalia; order Artiodactyla; family Balaenopteridae; genus Balaenoptera; species Balaenoptera physalus. The sequence continues at coordinate 114,571,483 of NC_138884.1, read as the reverse complement.
GTTCTTTGTTGTGCTGACATGGACCGTGGCCTGAATGTCTCAGAACCAAGTGTTGCCGTGCGACTCAGCTCTTGCGTGAACCTGAACTGAGTCCTTCCTTCGTTCATGTGGCAGAAGTAGAAGTTAGGAAAGGTCATGGTTAATACTACTGCCACTGTTAGAAAACCTTTCACGGCTCTTTGCTCTGTGTCTTTCTCATGAGAATTCCATAAGCATCGGTCACTTTACTAGAACTTTCTTCGAGTGTCTCCACCATCCTTTGGAGCCATTGGAAACCAGTCTTCTGACTTCTGTTCATATAAAACATGAGCTTTCTTTTGTCACCTTTTCTGTGGAGACCCCAATTAAGTAAGCATTACAGGTAGAAAAGGCATCTGTAGCACGGAACCATTATGAATTGTGTTGTTCTTGTCTAATAAGGGAAATAAGGTTTTCTATCTAAACTGATTCAAACCAGGTTAGGCAGATTGGGGCTTCGTGGAAATTAATTGAATTAATGGCCCCACCCTTCCTCTCTCCTTTAGAGCATCTGCTTAAGACCTGCCATCTGGTGCTCATCTTGGCTACATTTCTTAGTTGAATGGCTAAAGAAGCCCATTGGTTCTGTAGCTAGGTTCTCCAGGCATGGTCCAAAGCAAGCTTACTTACCGTAATTTTGAGAAAATAAAAGCAGTTTGATTTCAAGGTATCATTTGGGAAAGGTCTTCTCTGCTGGCTGACCTATCCATTGCTCAGGGTTTAAAGGCAGCTCTGTGTAGAAAACACATTTGAGACCAGAGTACTGTTCTGCTGCCGTACTTTATTTCTGTAAGTAATTGGGCTTCTCCTGTCCTTTTTAAAAACTTGTCAGTTTACACATGATTAATGTACTGCTTCTCGGAAAATGCTTGCTCTCCTTCCTGAGTAGTTGAGATTTGACTGTTAATCTAAGGCAGAGGTAGAACGATCATCGGAGTGTTAGTGCGGTTCAAAAAAAAATTGTGAACAAAGTCAGCAGATTATATTGAAAAAGATGTGAAGCCAGGGTCTGGGTCCTGGCCATGCCATTCACTCGTGTGGGACCTCAGTGGGTCTTTACCTCCCCAGTCTCCTCTTTGTCCACAAAACGGAAGCAGTCATGGCTGCCTCGTGGGGTTGTGTGAGGATGAAATGAGATAATGATCATTTCTGTTGAAATTTCACGCTTTTGTTCTTACCAAGTATTTAATGATGATAGTGTGACTTCCTGAGTTTCCATCAGCAGGTTAACTCATGACACTCTGCTAACCACTTCTTCCCAGCTGATTAGATTAAGGAGTAACCCCGTGTCCACAGGAGATCCACTGTGGTGCAGACAGGACACAGAGTCTCCATCAAGATTGTAGCCTGAATGCGTGCTTTCTAGTAACACCTTTGCCAACTGGAATTCGTTGGTTTTTGCTGAGTAACATGGGAAAATGGCAAGTGGTAAATAATCCAATAAAGTTCTGTTTTTAAACCAAATCTTTTCCCCAGGAGAGAGAGCGGAGGTCGCCAGCATTTAACCTCCAAATCACCACCTTCCCCGAGAACAACAGCAGCGCCCTCCAGCTGTTCTGTCACCAGGAAGGAGTTAAGGTAGCGTGCCTGGGGGGTGCCCCCGCTCTACTACGGCCACAGCCTGCTCAAATGCTAGGCTCAGCTGGAAAGGGGATCGTGTGCCGGTGCCAGGGGTAGAAATGATTTTAACAAGATACCCCCGTCCCTCCACTATATTTTGAAAGTCAGAGTTCATTATTCCAGCGGGTCACCAAATGTTACTCTACTTGTATTCATGTTAAAAGAGCAGAGCCTTGGGATGCAGCCTTGAAGGCAAACCCCAGCTTGGCCACTTCCCAGCTCTGGCCTGGAAACTCTCTGACCCTCAGTCTCTTCATCTAGGAGAGCTGAGTGGCAACACCCACACAGTGAAGTGGGTGTGACAGTTAAATTAGATAGTGAACATGAAGGGCTCAGTGCAGTGCCCAGAGCGTACTGAGTATTCTAGAGACAGTAGCTGTGGTCGTTCTAGCAGCTCAGTGTTTGCCGTCACCCTGGAGTCCCGCTAGGCCCGCGGGCACAGAGGAGTCCTTCTGACCCACAGGATTCCATGAACCTTTCTAGAAAGCGGTGTTTGTGCTGGCGTAAAACTCAGCCAATACGCAGCAGTTACCAGCCCTCCCTCCCTCCCTGAAGGAACTGCCAAGAGTAACTCTCCGCCCAGCCTTAGGCTCTTAGAGATGAGAAAGGGAGAGGTGTCTTATCAAGGACTGAGGGCTGAGGCCCTAGAGATTGGTGTGGATGGTCTTTGTAGCTCACACAAAATGAACGTTGGACATCTTTTCCAGGATGTGAATATTTCTGAACTTATGAAGAAATTAGATATCCTTGGCGATAATGGGGTAACTATGAGCGATCGGTTTCCGGTTTCGTGTTCTTGTTTTGATTCGGGTGTACTCTGTGTGGCTTTTGTTTCGTTTCGTTTTAATTTCTTCCTAATTTAAGAGATCTCCTAAGTACAATGTAAGGCTTTTGTATGGCCACATTCCTGCGTGGGTGGCTGGGTCCACATCCATCAGAAGTGGGGTTCTGAAGTTAGATCATCCTGATAGCCTGTGAGTGATGAGGGGGAAGAAAGCCTAAAAATGAATGTCCAGAAAGAAAGTGGCATCACTCGAGATTTCTGAAATCAGAAAGTGAGACTTCTGCCTTCTTAAAAGATTAGCTTGAGCAAGGCCCTATTTCTAAAAGGCTCAGTGCCGCTACATGAGACATTCCCACCCCGAGGGCCGGTCCTCAGATATGTCACATCTGGTCCCGTCAGTGAGTGGGGCTGACCCTGGGGAGGCCGCTGTCAGAGTTGTGTAGGGCTGACTGTCTGCACGTGATGTGAGATCAGTGTAAAATGCCCTTGCCCATTTTTGTGTTTTAGAATTTGAGAAATGAAGAACAGGTTGCAATAATCCAGGCTGGAACTGTGCTTGCCCTGTGTGAAAAGGTAGAGCCCAGCGGCATTTCTGTCCATACACCTTGTCTGAGCTTCCCGGCACCATACAAGAAACTGTACATTGGCGTCTCGCTTTGTTCTGGAAGCATGGTTCTGGTCCGTCTGTGTCTGCATGCGCACGTGCATGCCTTTTTGTTTTCTGATTGAAAATCACTCATGCTTATGGTTGAAAACTTAGAGACCGTGGAAGGAAATCAAAACCCCCTTCAAGGAAACCATCTGAGACAGTTGGTCTATTTCCTTCCAGTTTTTTCCCACACCCTTTTAAAAGACTTGGTCAGAATCATACTTGAGTTTTTAATCCTGCTTCATAAGCTTCCACTATGAGAATGAACGGCCCTGCATCATTCCACCTATAGCCACACCCTCAGTAATGATTCTTTCGCTGTTAAGATATTGAGGGCATTTCTGCTCTTTTTTCTATTTACCATCATGCAGCGATGAGCGTCTTTACCCATAAGTTTCTATCTACATTTTAAAACACTTCTACAGGATAGATTTTAGAAGTGGAATCACTGGGCTGATGGGTAAGAGAGTTTTTAAGAGCTTTCATGCTGTCAAATGGTTTCCAGAAAAGTGATACCAATTCCCCTCTACCTGAGTGTTACCGCTGCCGGTTTCTTGTTCAACAAGGCATATCACCACTAAGAACTCTGCTGATAGGATAGGCAGAAATTATATGATGTCATTATTTTAATTTTCATTTATTTGAGTGCTAGTGATAATGGATTTTTTGTGTATTATCCATTTTCTTCTTTCTTGTGAATCGTAATTACATTCCATTGCCCTTGTTTGTTACTTACTCATTCATACATTAATTCAATCATGCATTCATCTATTCACTTATTTAATACGTATTTGGTCATAACTATGGTTTTTCTTACTGACTTATCTATATGCTTTACATACTAAATATAATAACTTATTGCCGTATTTATTAAAAATACATCCTGGTTTGCCTTTTCCATTAATTTAGGGTGTTTCAGGCATACCCAACTTGTTAATGTAGTCTGGTCTATAGATCTTTTTCTTTTAAAGCACATGAGTTAAACTTTAAAATGCTATTTTTATAATGATGAAGTCTTAATGATCTTAATCAGGATTCCTTCCAGAATCTTTGGAAGGGCATTTAAAATATAGTTTTCTTCCCTGAGCACCTGTCCATCCTTCCCCGTGTACAGGGCACTAGATGTTGGTAACAGACTTATGGCAAACCCTTGCTGAGGTCACACAGGTGGTAAGTGGCGATGCCCACATCACTGCTGCGGTCACCTGGCTGAGTCTGTGTCCCCAGGTGGGCGGGGGATGAGGATGACTCATACCTGGCTGGCTGGTGGCCCCTCAGATACAGGTGATGCTAAGTGTGCATTCAGTAAACATCCCTCCCACCAGGAGAGCCAAATGCGACAGTGTAGCCTCCAGGGGGTCACACAGAGAGCCCAGCAGACATTTTCAGTTTATTCCTCGTTCACTCCAACGTTCACTGAGAATGAGCCTCCGAGCGCCCAGTGCCCAGCACGCCTGGAGGATGTGGCGATGCCAGACCCAGGCCTCCTTCCTTATCCCCCGGAGGCCCCTCCTGGGCTGGCTCTTAGCCCCCGCCCAACCCGCCAACTGCAGGGGCTGCTGCAGGCCAGCGCCTTCATCCCTCTGGGCCTCGAGCCTTGCAGAGTTAGTGTCAGGACTCCAGGGCACGGCACTTTTAAATGGGACCAAGCCTCGCTGCCAAGCACCTGGGGCAAGGCTGGGGACTGAGAGGTGTTTGATCGATGGTTGTGGACGGTGAGCAAAGAGCAGGAACTGCCAGGGACTCGGGGTGGGGCTGGGCCTGGGGAGGGGGCTCTCCCTCTCTCCTACCCCCAGAGCCTCCTGGAGGGCGGCAGACTGTCGGGAGTTCCCAGCCCTCTGCCAGTTACCAAGTTCTCCGGCCCCGGGCCCCTCCCGACACTCTCCTCCCCGCCAGGTTCCAGACCCCCGGACCCTCCCCGACACTCTCCTCCCCGCCAGGTTCCAGACCCCCGGGCCCCTCCCGACCTCCCGACACTCTCCTCCCCGCCAGGTTCCAGACCCCCGGACCCTCCCCGACACTCTCCTCCCCGCCAGGTTCCAGACCCCCGGGCCCTTCCCGACACTCTCCTCCCCACCAGGCTCCAGACCCCCGGCCTTGGCCCCAGCTCGGGCTTTCAGGGCTCCTCTTCTCCTCAACAATCGTGCGAGGCTAGCAGCACGGGCCCCTGGACACAGAGGACACGGGGCCTGCCTGGCATGTGGCTGCTGTCTGCTTTCACCCTGTCGCCCACCCCGTGCCCGCCTGTACCAGCCCCTGCCGGCTGCTGCCTGTCTGCCAGTGACCACACAGCCCCGCCAAGCTGGCTGGCTGGCGCTACGCTCTGCACCCTAAATGCGGAGAGCTGTGCCAGCTGCCCTGGCCTGCCAGCTCCTCCCGAAATCCACAAGGGTGGTGGCAGGAGAGGCGGTGCCCGGCGCTGGCCTTTAGAGGCCCGACTCTGGACCAGGTGAGCGAGGCCCAGTTCCCCATTTGGGACAGTCTGTGGGGACTGGACTTAGACTGGTGTTGCCTCATACTCTTAGGGACACTAGCTCCGCCGCATGTCTGTGATTGAAGGCCCAGTGTTTGGGAGGTGCTGTGTCTCCCCCCATGGAGAGAACTTGGTGCTTAGTGCACCCCCGGAAGAAAAGTGGGCCAACGGGACTCCCCTGGGAGCACCTACAGGACAGTCAGGGTGTCCGACCGTCCGCTTTCCCCAGGACGCATGGGACTTTCAGTGCCGAAACGGGGACACTTCCAGGCAAACGGGGACGAGTTGGTCACCCCGGGGCTGATGGGTGCTGAAGAAAATCTCGCAGTGGGGCTCAGAGGCCCCTGTGACGTCCTCAGTCAACCCCCCTCAACCAAGTTATACCTCATTTAAAAAACTGCCATTCAGCACTGGTATCTGACTGGCAGTACTGAGGTCCACTTCAAGCTTCTACTTAGGGGCACAAGACTCCTTTCATAGCCTGTAAGCGAAGCGCGACTCAAGCTAGTTTGCATGTCCCTTGGCATTCTTGCTGCAAATGGCATCTTGCCCTGGGCGCTTGCCCTCCTCCCATCACCACCCGGGGAAGCCCTGCTCTGTCTGGAAGGTTCAGAGAAACACATGCCGGCCCATCTCAGCGCCCTCCAGACCCGCCTCTGGTTAGCGGAGTCCAAGATTGGGGACGTCGCCTTGCTGCCTCAACCCAAAACACACACCACACATGCTGAGCAGAGAACATGGGGCGTCAGGGGGACTTACAAGTGATCACAAGTCACGCCTCTTCTGCCTCGAGTTCAAAATCAATCAGAAAGATGGAAGTTTTAAAAAATCCACGCTCTCATGGTAACAACAGATGAGAAAATGCAGCTTAGGCCACAGGCAAGCCTTCTAATAGTTGGCCCAGCGTCAAGGGCTTGGGACCCTTCTCTGAAGGAAGGGTTGAGTGTTAGAGGCGGGAGGTCTCCCACTCCCCCGCTCTGAGATCAGGGTCCTGCACCTGTGGGCAAAGTGCCGGTTGGGGCGGAGGTGCACCAGCCACACCTCCCGCGAGAGTCCTCTTCCCGCGCCCGGTGGGCTGACTCACTTCTCCCTGAGGGTTTGGGGGCAGGCAGGCACCCTGTCCCCACTCCCCAGGCCACTCCCCAGGTTCTCACCCCGGAGCGAGGCCCCATAGACGTCTGGCCGGACTCCAATAAGAAATCTGTGCCCTCACACGCCCAGGAGGCCCAGGGCCAGCATTTTCTGTTCTCACTTTACTCTCCCAGTGGCTGAAGAGGACCTGTCAAGTTTTTTCTTTATGTGCATAATATGCCTGTCAAATCTTTGTTTTTTAACAATAAGAAAAAACTGGACATTGTGTTCTACAAAACCTAAGAGCAGCTTGTAGTGATTCAAAACTGGATTTTTTTTCCATTTTATTTTATTCATTTTATGACTGCTTGCATTAGGATAGTAAAAAACGAAATATTTTTCATTCCTTGTCAAAAATATGCTTACCTGTTTCTAAGACATTGCACACGGGCTCAGCAACGTCTAAAGCAATGCTGCATTGGGTGCCTGCTTCTGCCGCTAGCTCTGGGGCCACTCTTGGGGGCCATGCTAACATGGACTTTAGCGGGGAGGCTCTGTGGGCAGAGCTTTATCTAGGCTTGTTCCCACTATGCAACCAGCACACACCGCACAGACCTCCAGACCCCTGCATCCTCCTTCCCTAAGCAAACGTCTATTAGGTGCTTGCCTCACGCCAGGCCCTGTGCAGGGTAAGGAAATTTAACAGAACACATCCCATGTCGTGGGAAAAGGGAAACAGCAGTCTGTCAGGTGAGTGCTGTGACAGGGGATCCATGGAGGGCACCAGGCCCCACAGACTCAGGAAGCAGGGCAGGCTTCCTGGAGGAGGCGACAGCTAACTCAGGTCCAGAAGCTGAGTAGGTATAAAGGCCTGGGGCTGAAGCTGGGGATGGCAGAGGTGGTGCTGTTCCAGGCAGAGAGAGCAGCATGTGCAAAGGCCCTGAGGTGAGGGAAGGCGTGGCTGGTCCCCCAGCCATTGTCAGGAGCGATGGGATCTCCTTGGGGAGGCTTTCAGTGGGAGCAGGGAAGGTCCGTGAGAGATGCTAAGTGTTTTTGAGAGAACACGCTGGCTGGTGGGCAGAAGGGGATTTGGGGTCCGACGTGAGCCTGGGGGCTGAGAGGGGGCCTGCGCTGGGTGGTGGTGGTGGAGTGTGGTGGGTGGGGTTTTGAAATGGGAGGGGGTAGAACCAACGTTTGGGGAGTGAAGGGGGAGGAGGCGTGGCTGCTCCCAGTTTCCCAGTCAAGGTGAGCTGGGGCTCTTCCCATTCGAGGGAAGCCCTTTCTCAGGGAGCTTGAGGCATCGGGGTGTGTGGGGCAGATCTGGGCTGGAGGGGGACATTTCAGAGAGGGAGAGAGCATAGGGGAGGGTGGAACCCCCGGGGGAGTGCTGAGGAGAGGGGACAGCCAAGGGTGGGGACTTTGAGGGCGCCAAGAGTCCAGGACGGGCAGCCGCAGCCAGAGGAGGAGGACAAAGGGTCTGGGCCGTCGGGAGGGGGCGCGTCTACAGGTGGGCGGCAGGCAGGCCCACGGCAGGGAGGTCGTCCGTTGGCTTTAGCAACGAGGAGGTTGAATGTACACATTTACACATGTTGTCAAACTGACACCCCCAGACACCCCTAAAACCTAAAGCATCCCCACAGGGCGTTAGCCAGGTGTGTGGACCTCCCCCTGTCTCTCAGGTGGGCTCCTCGTAAAGAGACACCCACGTGCCTACACCTGAGGAACAGCTGCCTGCCGCCTGCTCACCCCCAGCCCAGACCTGGGAACAGGCAGATGGAGCCACCAGCCCGTGGCAGGCGCCCCCGCCCGTGCTCTCAGGCCCTCACACCCTGCATGGCCAGACCCCCTTTCACGCCTGCATCCCGCGGTGCCCCCGGCTGCTCAGACACGCCCCAGTGGCTCCAGGGGTGCAGTCCCGCAGGCTGGGTTCAAAATCCCCACTTCTCACCTGTGTGACCTTGGACAAGTGACTTAACTCGGCTGCCATGTCTTCACCTGCAAAACGGGGAGACGCTGCCTTCTCCACGGGGTGGTCATGAGCGGGCCGGACGAGGTCCCAGGCGTGAAGCTGCCAGCACAGCACTTGGCAGGGTAGAACCCAGAGAGGCTCGCCCGCCTGGCTGCGGGGATCCCAGGGCACAGACTCGCAGCCTCCCACATGCATCCCCCACGCACACCCACAACCTCCCCTACTTGCAGGCTCGCGGTTGCTCACACCCCACACGCACCTGCATGCCCGTGCGCACGTGTGTGCACCCGCGAGCCCGAGCTAACATCTGTCAGGGTTGAAACATCAGGATGGACCTTGAAATTCCGTTTCGAGGGCCACCTTGGGACATGATGGGGACCCCTCCAGGCCAGGAGCCTCCTCTTGGAGGACGGCCCCCAATGGGCTCTTGTTCTCACTAGCTGCACCTTCTGTCCCTGCTGTTTTCCAGTGGCTGAAGCAAATAGAGGGAACGGAGGCGGCCCTGACCCAGAAGATGCTAGACTTGGAGAAAGAGAAGGTAAAAGATGCAACCCCCTAGGAGGGAGGGGGGTTGACAGAGCTCAGATAATCCGCTTCCCAGTAAAGCTTTGCATGTGTTTTGTATTGATTTGCATACATTTCTAAACTTTCCTTTTGCTCTCATTGCTTTTCTGTGTAAGTATCATCCATTCACTCAGTTATTCACTTGATACATATTTTTGGAGCCTCTGCTATCCTGGACACTATGCCAGGATTAGGGGTTCAGTAATGAATAGCGGGGTCCCTGCCTTGTCTAGCCTGCAAGCCCTTGGGGATGTGTGCGCAGGAGCTGGCAGCGGCAGTGTAGTGTGGGAACATTAGGAGAGGCACTTTGGTGGTATGGAGGCACCTGGACCAGGGGCTCAGGGACACCGAGATGGAGCTCCAGGCTTCACTTGCCCCTTCTTGGACATGAGTTTGGGAGAGACACACTGGACTCTGCTTCCTCATTGCTAATGGGGTTTCCTATCTCCGCCTCGCTGGGCCATAGGGATGAGAGATACTGGACACATGACCCGTTTTCACGCAGTGCTTGGCACACGCGGTACCTGATAAACAGTGATGCCAGCTCTTCACCAGGTGCCGTGAGTGTACAGTGGGATCCATCTTACCCAGCCTGGGGATGTCAGAGAAGACTTCCCGGAAGAGATGGTTCTTGAGCCTTCAAAGACCAAATCGAGTTTTCTAGGTAGAAATGAGAGGGGAAGGAGGAAGGAAGAGCCTAAGGCCTGGAAGCAGCGTGTTGGGTGGGAAGAGCCCTGGGCTGAATCACCAGGCCTGGGTGTCTAGTCCCACCTCTGTCACCAGTGAACTGTGGCATCTAGGGCAAGGCACTGGTCCTCTCTGGCCCTCTGTTTCCTCCTCTATAAAATCAAGTGGCTGCAACTGCTGAGCTCTATCTAACCCTGAAACCCTCCAATCAGTAATATAAAAAAGATTTGGGTTTTGGAGAGATCACGCTTTCAGGGACTGAGTGACCGGAGAGTGGGGAGGGTGCGTGCAGCAGTGAGAGAAATCAGGAGGTGGGTGATGCCATTGGTGTGGGGAGGAAGAGCCACATCTGAGAACCAGCCGCATCCAGGGTCCACCGGGATGTGACAAGAGGAATCGAGAAGGATTCCTGTAGCCCGGGGCGTGGGAACCAGGTCAGGCACCTGAGAGAAAGGAAGCTGGGAGGAGTTGGGAAAGGCTTGATCAAGGCTCCTGGGCCAGCGAGGCTCCTGCTGGGGATTCACGCAGGAGCAAGCAGGGCAGACCTGACATCCCTTCTCACCCAAGCACCTGGCAGGTCCCCAGCTCGGTGGGACCGTCACTGTCCAGCAAGTGTGAGTAGGCTGGCTCTGAAGAGCTGCCCGGTGATGGGTTCTCACACTGATCTTGACCTTGGGCACCTCCTCTTTTTCAGGACCTGTTCAGCAGGCAGAAGGGCTACCTGGAGGAGGAGCTAGACTACAGGAAGCAAGCCCTCGACCAGGCTTACCTGGTAGGACCGGAAGTGGGTTGGATGTTCTGATTCTTCAGACTCAGCGTTACAGGCTGCTCGTCCTTTGGGGGCTGACGGCACATTTGGGGTCCTTGAAATGTTGCGTGGCGCGATACCAATGCCATCTCCACATTTCGACTGGTTTCCACCCGAATGACCATACAGATAAATTGTCACTTTTTCCAAATCAGTCATGATTTTTCAAAACATTTAGTTAGCTTGATGGTTTCTTTAGGCATACTTATTCAGTTCTAGTAATCATTTGAGACGAAGGAAAAGAAACTTTCTGCTTATTAATATTTCTTATTAATATTTATTTATGCTTAAAGCCCGGAGCAAGTTTTCCCATAAATAGCAAAAAGAGACAGTCACAAAGGAACAAAGGTAAAGCAATGAGTGGAGGGTGGGTGATCATCAGAACAAGAATTACTTGTTGTGAGGTCCTGTGCAACATTGTGCCTGGGTCACAGAACTGGTTCTGGACTTCCTGGTGATGAACATGAGGTGGGACCGTGCTCAGGTTCCTATGGCTTTGGGGGGGCATTTCCAGGATGTCCCCACAGCAGAGTGCACTTGGAGTTCAACACCACTCTTGCAGGAAGAAGCAGTGAGTATATAAAGCCTGGAGCAAGGCTTTGCTCAGATCATTTGTAGCTAACATCATTTTACAAAGTGGGTTTGTACCTAAGAAATGCAGAATCAATAACTAAAAATCCTCGTCTCCATGAAGACAGAGAGTAGGACGCTGGGCTTAGCACAGGTGGGAGATTCTGGACTTGAAGGCTGGTCCACCTCACTGTGACCCTCGACCCTTCGTGTCCAGGCTCTGAGGCTTGAATCCCCAGGGCAGGGGGCAGCAGATGGAGAAGGTCAGGGTGGTTTGAGCCTCGTCAGGAAGTGGCATTTTCCCATCCAGTTCTTACTTCTGGGCACGTGCTGTTATGCGCAATTTAGAAATGAAAGCATACTCACCCTTTTCTTCCCTTTTTCCCTTTTTTGGGTTTTCCTTGATTCTGTCCATTCTCCGTCCTTTTGCAAGCACCTTTGCTGCTGCACTATACACCATCTCTGTCCTTCCCTGGCCTTCCCCAGAAGGTGCTGAGGAATACGATTTCAGAAGATAACATAGAAACTTACGGCCAAAAAAGGAGGGGGAGGCTGCAGGAGAGTAAGTTTGGAAAACTGTGAGGACTTCTTGGGTCCTAAAGGATGGGCTGAGACTTCAAGAGGAACAGAGCAAGCCGTGTCCAAGTTCAGTGGCTCTTGGGGCCCTCTTTCAAGGGACATCTTGCAAGACTGGTGTTTCCCAACGCACTTTGGAAAACTTGGTGTCCGCCTTTGGCTCTCTAAGTGCCATGTGCAGAAAGGCCCTGGGGGACCCTGAGTCCAGGTTCTGCAGAGGAGGCCCCCGGGCGTGCTGATCCTGCCACTGGGTAGAAACGACATTCTTACCCAAAGAATATTCCAAAGCCTCAAGTGGGATTTCAGGCACATGACGAGATTGGAGTTGTGATCAGCGCTAGGCTGACCTGAACAGTCAGGGAAGAAAAATGCTCCAGAGGGTGGCAGTGCCGCGGCCGCAGGCAGAAGGGAGGACGGCCGGTGCCAGAGTCATACCTGTGTTCCTTTGTCGTTGAGCTGAGTGGGATGGTGCAGGGCCACAGTGGAGCTTCCAGAATTGGGTGGTGGGGTCCTGGCTGGAAGCTGGCCACATGCGGGTCTCCTAGGAGCTCAGCTGCTGAAGGGGGAGGGGGCAGCCAGCAGGCACAGGCAAGCTCCCGCTCCACGTGGACCCCTTGGCTGTGTCAGTGGACAGATTCCCACCTTCTAGTTTCCCAGGGGCGACGACTGGGGTCAGGAGAGGGGAATTTGATGCCTGCTGGCTAAGCTCGGTCTGATGGGCCTGGAATTCCCTTGGGGGGGTTAGCACAGCCATGCTGAAGCTGGGGAGGCTGCAGGAGCAGGTGGCCACAGGCACAGAGGGCCGCCCGTGTTGACCCACTGCTTCAAACCTCCTCCTGCGTCTTCACAGCAATTTCCATTAAAACGGGTGATTGGTCTATAGCATCTTTGGAAGAGAAAGAGCTGTTCCTAGCAAGGGATGTGGGTGGGGATTTAGGATGGCAGAGAAGGAGATACTTCTCTCTTTTGTCCCTAGATATTCCCATAAGGTAAATGTATTAAAGTGTCTCGCCGTGAGGCTGAAAAGAAATAACTTCCCTCTCATGATGAAAACTCTGAGCTTTCCCAAGGATCTCCTCCACGGGCTACTAATCTCTCATGTGCTTTGCTAACCAGGGGTGTCTTGCTTTTCAGGGGGAGGAGAGAGCAATGAGGACACTGTCCCCATTTGCTTGGGGTTGAAATTGCTTTTCTAACTAGGCAGCTGAATGCCAAGTGCGTGCAATTTGGGACACATTTTCCACGCTACTTGAGATAAAAGGGGAGACTTGTTCCCAAGCTGGAGGCAGTAAATTGGAAGCCAAAGACAAAAATAAAGCCCAGTCGAGTCGAAGCTCTCTTTGAATCACACATCTTAAGGGGCGGTTGTGACTACTTCTTCTTATTGCCCTAGTCCCCTCCTGTACAGAGTACAGGGTGTCTTGATTGAATAGAGTTAAGAAGTGTTCTCAAAACCGTGTGCACAGGGCTGAAAGGGGCTCCCTCGCCCCCATGCCCACCCCCGAGGCCGCTGGCCGCTCTGCTCGGCCCCTGCATGCCTCCCCTCCCTGCCCAAGATCCCCCAGCTGGGCCTCGCTCGGCTGCAGTGTCCTAGGGGTTCCCGTCCACCCACCTGTGACCTCCCACTGTCTGTGTGATTTGGGCCGCTCAGAAAATCCAGGAGCTGGAGGCCACGCTGTACGATGCGCTGCAGCAGGAGCCCGGGCGGCGGGCCAGCGAGGCTCTGAGCGAGGGCCAGCGGGAGGACCTGCAGGCCGCCGTGGAGAAGCTGCGCAGGCAGATCCTGCGGCAGAGCCGGGAGTTTGACAGCCAGATCCTGCGGGAACGCATGGAGCTGCTGCAGCAGGCCCAGCAGGTAGGGGCAGGGGCCCAGCTGGGTGCCACTGGCCACCACTGGCCACCATCCCCGCTTCTCCACCCCTCCTGTCCCCTGTCGGCACACTGACACCTGTGACGGGCACATTCGATGGAGAGCTGGCAGGAAATCAAGTTTCCGTGAAGCAGGGAGGTCTTCCCGTGGACGCCCTCATAGCCCACAGGTGAATCCTCGGTGATGGGGAGAAGCGGGGCTCCCGGGCCCACTATACCGCCAACTGTTTCTAATCACACACTTAAACAACACAGTCCCCACCCCTGCTAAATGGTAACACAAACCAAAGCAAGGCGTCCCCTCTTCCTCCAGCATTTGTGTTCTGTTTAAACTCAGGTTCTTGTAACCAGGAGGCGCGGGCTGGACGGTTTGCTTTGGGGCTGATCTCGTGATGATGGCTACTTTGAGGACTGGACCTGGAAGCTGTATTAGTTGTTACCTCTGAAAACCTAAATGTATTCCGAAATGTATTTGGGGTCCTGTGCGAATGTCATGTGCTGCCGAGCTCACGGGGACCAGCTTCGCAGGACTCGTGAGGGGGACGAAGATGAGGACGCAGCAGTAGCTCTCGCATTCATTGGGCGCTCACTGTTTTAGATCCTTTACCTCACGGCACACCTGTGGGTGGGATGATTATGTCCATTTTCCTGATGAGAAAACTGAGGCTCAGGAAGGTTAACTCATGTGCCTAAAGGTCACACAGCTCATAAAGAATCCTGTCTGTGAGGAAGGATCTAGATAACCAGTGGGGGTCGATGTCACAGAAGGAGAGAGACAGAGACAGAGAATTGAAAGAAGGAGCAGGTAGAGAGCTGTGTCCGAAGCAGCGGAAGCCCCCATTAGGACTGAGAAGCAAAGATCCCTGGTGGGTTTGAGGAAGGGGTGTGGGGGGCACAGCCGACTGCATTGGGTTGTGGAGTGAAAGAGCCGTGATGAAGGGGGAAAGGGTAACTGGAGGTTATGACGGCGAACTCTTCATTCCACACTTGATTTGGGTGAAAGGACTTCGGGCATCCCCCGTGACCCTCTGCCTGGGCTCCCGCACTGCCCCCTCTGTGCCAGTGTGATCTGCTCGCCAGCTCCTGAGTGACCTGGCTCTGATGGGCATAGCTCCTGAGCCGGTATGATGTCTGGCACATGCTAGGAATGCTGGGGACACCAGGAGGAAGAGGATGGAGATGGAGGGGAGAGAAGGGAAAAGCATGGAGGGGGTGTGACAAGGACACTGTCACTGAACCATCTCCGTTATGGTCACATCGCTAGTGAAATAATGCCTACTCACTGGGATGCTGTAAGGTTTAAGTGAACTATTACATGGAAAGTGCTCTCAGTAAGTGTAGGCAGCGTTCTTATTGCCAAGTGTAGACTGTGAGTAGGTGTAGCAGGACCAGGGCCAGACCAGGCTAGGAGCTGGGTGCTGGCTTAGCTAGTGCCCAGCACTGGGTGTCGTTTGCAGGACTTGCCAACTGAGTGTGAATGAAGGGGTTGATTTCGTGTTCAGCAAATCCAGCTCAAAGCAGAGCATTTGTGCATTTGAACCAAAAAGTCATTGCCCACCTGAGGACCCAGATCTCACGAAGGTGCTGGTTATATAGCCTAAGTCCAGAACGTATGATGGATGGACCAGTGAACACACCCTAAAGACAAAGGGCAATGCCGCATGTGGCCGTGACTCCCTGAAAAGCACCATGTCCCACATACTAAGAGAAAAAGGGACTCAGGTGATTAAAAAAAAAAAAAAAAAGCAGAAAGCAAGCCATGCTGGCTGTGTGGCCGATTGAGGACTAGGCTCCCTTAAAGAAGAAAATCATTTAAAATACAAGTGTTTTGGAGTGTTTGTGTAACATCATATGGGACCAATCACTTCCTTTTATATTTCTCTTGGCCTATGTAGTAAATTGCATGTACCTAAGCGTGGGGAAAGTTGACTAAGAGCTCGACCCAGGGCTGCTAGCTGCTTTTCCTTTATCTCTGGAACATTTTCAAATCAGTTGAGAATTCTGCTGAGGGTAAATGGTAGATACCCTTCCTCCCACTGAAAATGAAGGCTGCCCTCACTCTCATTAATATACACTGATATGCATCTGTCAGCCAATACCAATGACAGATGATATATCACTCTGAGGCATTAATGAGATAGGACATGCGAAGCAGTTAGTGAGTGCCTGGTGCCTGGGAGGTGTCTAGTAAAAGGAGGACTCTCTTTATATAATTACAAACGTGGATGTTGACACCCGAGGCCGCGTTCTGTCCTGTCCACCCTGGCTACTCAAAGTGTGGTCCATGGAGCATCTCCTGGGAGCTCTTAGAAATGCAGACTCTCAGGGCCCACCCCAGACCTACTGAATAGGATTCTGTGTCTACAAGATTGCCAGGAGATTTCTGTGCAAGTTAAGTTGTTAAATGCTAGTTAGTCTGAGAGATATGTGGCTGTGAATTAGAGAGGGGTGTAAATGTCTGTATTAGTTTACTTGGGCTGCCATAACAAAATACTACAGACTGCATGGCTTAAACAACAGAGGCTGGATATCCAAAATCAAGGCCTGGCTGATTGGGTTGCTGGTGAAGGCTCTCTTCCTGGTTTGCAGACGGCCACCTTCTCTCTGTGACCCCACATGGCAAGGGGGATGCAGGGGGCAGATTGGGGCAAAGATGGGAGGGAGAGAGATTGTCCTTTTCTTATAAGACCACCAATCCTACCAGATTAGGGCCCCACCTATGACCTCATTAGAGCTTCAACATAAGAATTTAGAGGGGTCACAATTCAGTCCATAGCAGGGTTCCCGTTACGTTGTTGGCTTTGTAAGGAAATGAGTTCTCATGCCTTCTTCCCTGACTCAGCTCAGGTGAGCCCCTCCTCCATCACATCATGCCACAGAATCCAGGGGAAAGGTTCCACCTCCTCCCTTCTCTGGGCTCAGCTCCGGAACTGTCAGCAGGGCTACACCCTCCTGGCCTCCTGTTCTTTGTGGGTGGTTCGGAGCAGCTCCAGCTCCAGGCTTTGTCTTAAGGGTCCTGTGTCACCCTGTAGGCAGAAATGCTTGGCCAAACTCTCCCAGTGTGGCACAGATGTAACCGATGATGCCATGACGTTCACAGATTCTTGCTCCCCCCTCTCCCAGCCCAGCATCACACGTGTAATAGCAGCAAGAAGCAGGAGCCCCAGCCAGCATCTCAGTGCCTTCGCAAAAGATGCTCAGAGTTCAGAGTACATCTGTTTTACTGGGTGTTTCCTTTAAAGGAATGGGCTGGATTTGGTTCATCCAGGTGATGCCTGGGTAGAGAGACTTCCCTTACAACAAGCCCCATGACAGCATGATGCTGGGGACAGAGAGACCCTCCTGTCTTGAGCTTTCATTCAACAGCTTATCACTGGGCACCAATCATGTGCTGGGCACACGTCTGGCCGCTGGAGATGGAGCAGTGGGCAAAGTCCCTGCTTTCCTGGAGGGTGTCTTTTCATATCTCACTGAGGGGAAACAAGCAACATGCACGTAGATATCAGAAACGGTGAGACTTGAGGCTAAAATGATGCGAGAGGTGAGCCATTCAGCTATTTGAAGAGAGAACAGCAAGCACAAAGGCCCTGAGGTGGGAACAGGTTTACTATGCTGGAGAAAACGTTTACATTGTTCATCAGCTGTAGTTTTCAAAAGCAGTTCCCACCACATACAGGATTTTTAGAAGAGACCATCAACCTGAAACAATAGTTGTAATGAGTATTGTTAAAACCCCAGTTTGTAGAGTATCACATGGCTTGTAAAACTCTTGGCTATCTAAGTGTTCGACCCAGTTTAATTGATGGGAAACAGAGGCCCAGGGGCCAAAACAACTTGATTAAGGCCAACCCGCCTTTAGGAAGCAGTGGCCATTCCACTAGGGGCCAGTTCTGAGTTCACGTCATACTAATTCCCTGAGGTTTACTATTTGTCTTTGGCAAGTGTTTGTCCTGAATTTGATAGAGTCTCCAGAAATCTGGCATTAAAAAAAAATAATTTTGAAGAAGCCACATTTCCAATGGGAGAAGGGCGTTAGGAGCCTGAGAATTTCAAACGTGCATCACAGTGATTTTTTTTCCCTCCAGGAACATAAAAAACAGCATTTTAAAGCTACGAATGGAGAGCTACGATGTGGCAGTTAGTAGCACAGGGTCTTGGGTCAGACAGGTCTGGATTCCCCCGGCCCCGCCCAGTGTAACCCGAGACAAGGTACTCAGCTCTGTGAGCCTCGGGTGGGTGTCCTCATCTGCAGAATGGGGACACTGCCAGCACACATCTCAAGGGTTGAGGTCAATGGAGAATTTCTGTGAAGCATTTGGACGAGAACCTGCCATGAATTAAGCCCTGGACAGGTGTCAGCTCCTACCCGCTGCCCTGGGCCTGTCCCACCCAGCCTGGCCTCCGCTGCAGGTTCTGTCACTCACAGTAACAAGACCCCTGCTGGAGTCCCCAGCACATGCTGATCAGGCAAGTGTGGTCCAGGCTGTGCTCCAGGACTGGGAGGAGGGAGAGTGAGATGCCCTTGGCCTTGTAGAGCTCACACCTGGTATAGTGAACACAGAGGCAGGCCCTGGGCAGGGGGTGGCCGTGATGGGGGGTGCTGGGAGCCAGGGAGAGCCCTGCTGGTGGGGGGGCCTTGACATGGACACCTGAGGGTGGGAAGGAATGGGCCCTGCCCGAAACCCCCCAAGTCTTCCCTTCATTCTTGGAAGAAGATCCCAGGTGCGTGCACTCCGGCCCCGTGTCACCCCAGCCCTTGTGCCCAGATCCAGCCTTGCATCTGCTGTCTCCCTGCCGGGGACGCATTCCTCAAATGTCACCCGAGAGCGGCTGCCCCATGGCCTTGCTTAAGCAGCTGCTCCCCTGATTTACTTTTCTTCCCGTCACTTCTCACTACCTGGTCTTTGCTGACTGTCTGTCTCCCCACGAGGCTCTGAGGGCAGGGGAGCTGCTGTGTCCCAGCGCCCAGAACAATGCTGAGTGCAAGCACAGCACAGCGGCACAACACAGCACGCACCACACACAACACACAGCACACACAACACAACACAGCACACACAATGCACAACACAATACATATAACACACAACTCACAGCACACACAACACAACACAGCATATGCAACACAACACGGCACGACACACACAATGCACAACACAATACATATAACACACAACTCACAGCACACACAACACAACACAGCATATGCAACACAACACAGCACACACAATGCACAACACAATACATATAACACACAACTCACAGCACACACAACACAGCATACGCAACACAACACGGCACAGCACACACAACGCACAACACAATACATATAACACACAAGTCACACAACACAACACAGCATACGCAACACAACACAGCACAGCACACACAATGCACAACACAATACATATAACACACAACACAAAGCACACACAACACAACACAGCATACAAAACACGACACAGCACACACAATGCACAACACAGTACATATCGCACACAACTCACAGCATACACAACACACAACTTTCAGAACACAGCACAGCACACACAACACATGACACAGCACACACAGCACAACACACACAACACAACACAGTACAGCACACACAACACAACATAGTACAACACACACACAACACAACACAACACAGCACAGCACTGCCAGGCATTCTGGCAGCACTCAGCTGTATCTGACCCGTCCTGGAGCACCAGCTGCCTGCGTTGATGGGAAGAATGTGTCCCAGTTTGCCCTGGATGGCCCCTGTCCGTTTTGCCTGCATTTGGCCCATGGGATGCAGTGACGTGACGTCATCAGCCTGGCCCCAGTGGGCATTTCAGTTTTCAAGCCCTATTAAGTAAGGGGAGAAGTGGGTGCAGGAAAAAAAAATCAATCAGCCCATGGTACCTTTCCCAACAGAATGATTCTGCACATTTGCAAAATGTTCTCCCGCAGTGAAGATTGGAGTTGATCCACTCATATAAACTTGCTTTGTCCTCTCCCTCGCCAGGTTTTATTCCCCAGCACCAGCTGGCCTGCACCACAGATATCTGCTGGGACCACAAGCAATTGCAGTACCACCCTCACCGCTCACTGCCCCTCTCCCTGCCAATCCATCCACTGCACCGCAGAAGCCTTCCTAACATGGCATAGCACCACCCCTCCCCAAAGACCCTCCCTGGCTCCCCCGTGCCCAGAAGATGAAGTCCGGGTTGCTTAGCCTCACACCCTGAGACCCCTGGGCCCTGTGCTCACCTCTACAAATGCATCGGCTGCCTCTCTCACGAGCTTCTCCTGCTCTATGTCACACCATTTTCATTTGCAATTTTTCTAACATCTACATACCAGGCTCTGTTCTAGGTGCTGGGGATACAGCACTTGCTCTCATGAAGCTTATAGTCCAGTGCAGGGAGACAGATCAGTGATGGCACATAGAAGGGGCTCCATAAATGTTGGTTCACTGATGGTCACACCAACCCTCTGAGTGGGAACCATTGATGCAGTTTCACAGGTGAGGTGAGTTCTCAGAGAGGGTAAGCAACTTGCCCAAGGTCACACAGCCAGGAAGTGGCAGAGCTGGGATGTGAAGCCATGTCATCAGATGACAAAGCTCTTAAGCACTGCCCCTTCCAGCCTCCCATGACTGGATGAGAGACTGACCCTGGTTATTAAAAAAAATTCAGGAAAGACTAGAATGAGAATCAGCTTCTCAGGCTGATTTTTTTAAATAAAAATATTTACTTTTTTTCCACTTAATCTTTTTTAAAAATTTTATATTGGGGCATAGTTGATTTACAATGTTGTATTAGTTTCAGGTGTACAGCAAAGTGATTCAATTATACATATACATATATCCATTTTTTTCAGATTCTTTTCCCATATAGGTTATTACAGAATATTGAGTAGAGTTTCCTGTGCTATACAGTAGGTCCTTGTTGATGATCTATTTTATATATATTAGTGTGTATATGTTAATCTCAAACTCCTAATTTATCCCTTCCCCCCCATCTTTCCCTTTTGGTAACCATAAGTTTGTTTTCAAAGTCTGTGAGTCTGTTTCTGTTTTGTAAATAAGTGCAAAAAATGGGCAGAAGATCTAAATAGACATTTCTCCAAAGAAGACATACAGATGGTCAAAAAGCACATGAAAAGATGCTTAACATCACTAATTATTAGAGAAATGCAAATCAAAACTACAATGAGGTATCACCTCACACTGACCAGAATGGCCATCATTAAAAAGTCTACAAACAATAAATGCTGGAGAGGGTGTGGAGAAAAGGGAGCCCTCCTGCACTGTTAGTGGGAATGTAAATTGGTACAGCCACTATGGAGAACAGTATGGAGGTTCCTCAAAAAAACTAAAAATAGAATTACCATATGATCCAGCAATCCTACTCCTGGGCATATATCCGGAGAAAACCATACTTTGAAAAGATACATGCACCCCAGTGTTCATAGCAGCACTGTTTACAATAGCCAAGACATGGAAGCAACTTAAATGTCCATCAACTGATGAATGGATAAAGAAGATGTGGTACATATATACAATGGAATGTTACTCAGCCATAAAAAAGAATGAAATAATGCCATTTGCAGCAACAAGGATGGACCTAGAGATTATCATACTAAGTAAGTCAGAGAAAAATAAATATCATATGATATCACTTATAGTTGGAATCTAAAAAAATGATACAAATGGACTCAGGCTGATTTTTAAAGCCCAGAAGTTGTTCCTGGGAGATTTTTGCAAATCCTTCGAAAGCTGTAAAGCATTGTCCTCCCTCCACGTGGCATTGTGATTTACAAGGCACTTTCCCCCGGGTCCCCATTTCACCCCCAGGGTCACAGGGTCACTGTGCAGTTATTACAGAAGAGGCATTCCACACAGAGAGATTATTGGATTACATGACTCTCCAAAGTCCACCCGCTGGTAAATTTGGGGCCCGGGATCCAAGCAAGGGTCTAGCCGAGTTCTGTGCTCATTCTCAGATGCTCTCTGCCTGCCCGCCTTGCAAGGGGGTCTCTGGAGGGCGGTCACAGTCTCCCTCAGGTGGAAGAGAATTAGAAACATACAGGGTTTCTCATCCTTTATAGAGCACGTACTCTCTACCGACTTTGCTGTAAGTACTTTGCACAGATTCCCTTGCTAAATCCTCAGATGTGGGCAACACTATTACCCCCAATTTACAGATAAGGAAACCAAGGCCAGAGAGGCTGAACTACTTGCCCAAGGTCACATATCTGAGAGCAGAAGTATTTTTCATCTCTCTTCCGTGCCAATCCATCTTCTGTTTTGCTGCCAGTGTGATCTTTCCAAAATCAAAATCTCATTATTTCCTTACTTGAAATCCTTCACGAGTTCTCCATGACACCCCCAAATCTGCAAGCTCCTCATCGGGACATTCCAGACCCTCTGAGCTCTGCCCCCCTGCACTCCCAGCTGCCTGCACACACACACACCATTCCTTTTGCCTGGAGTTCCCTTCCCTCTTTGGCGTCTGGAAAACCACAGTGGGCTGGGTTTTGTGTTTCCTCGGGAGCCCCCGGCCCGCACTTCCACTCCTTACCCCCCCACCCCTGCTCAAGTGTGATCTTCCCTGAGCACCTATATGAAATAGCACCCCATTCCTTCCCTACCCCTGCTCGACTTTCTCCGTGACATCCGTATTCATCCAGGGCACCATCTACGTATTTGCGTAATACCATTGTCTGAACCTGATGGGACCACAAACTCCTCGAGGCCCCGGGCATATTGAGCCACATTTGCCGAGTGGGTGAATGTGCCCACAGTGGTGGTTCTTAGAGTGGGGTCCCCCGGCCAGCAGCACCTGCATCACCTGGGGACCTGTGGGGAATACAGCTTCTCAGGTCCCACCCTGAACCGCTGAGTCAGAAACTCTGGGGCAGGGCTCCTGGGATCCGCAGGGCCTCCAGGTGATGCTGATCTGAGTTTGAGAATCTGGACAGAAGGCTTCTCTGAACTGATGAGGGGTCCACATGCTTAATTCGGGCTGACCTGAGTCTCCGCCCTTCAGCCCGACAGCGTTCTCCAGAGGAGTGAGGTCTCCATGTACGTTCAGGACTGGCAAGGCTGTAGCCAGCTAGGCAGCTGTCCGGGGGTATCAGCCTTTGAGGGGTGTTGAAGTGCTACTGGACACATGACAAACTGGAAAAGGTTGTACTTACCAGACCCCCTGGGTGGGATCCTGTGTGGAACTGGAAGGAACGGATTGATGAACCACCAAGGCTTGGTGTGCACGCCTAGGGGCACTCGGCAGGCGCACAGCCAGGTCGGTGACCAACTGTCCCTGTTTCCCCGGGACTGATGAGTTTCTCAGGACTCTGGACTTTCAGTGCTAAAACCAGGAATGTCCCAGGCAAATGGGGACAGTTTGTCATCCTAAAACCTAGCGCTACGTGGGCTTCTAAGAATCTGAGTGGATGCTACAGCCATGCCTACCACTGGCACTCATCTCTGCACCAGCTCCCAGGCTCCAGCTAAATAAATCTTGGACAAGTCATTTGGTGCTACTTCAAATCCATGATCTTTATTAACCTACCCAAGGCACCTCTGTGTCTTGGTCTAGTCTTGATATTTATGTTTTAAAAAGATCCTGTCTTAAGAGTATGCACTTAAGAGTATGTATGGTAATTCCATTACCATGCATTTCAAGAACAGGCAAAATCTACTTTTAGTGACAGAGGTCAGAATAGAGTCACATGGGGGCCTGAGGGAGCCTCCTGGGTGCTGGAGAAGCCCTCAGTCTTGATTCAGGGGGTGGAGAGACAGGCCTGCACACGTATAAAAGTTAGTTGAGCTGCCCACTTAGTATCTGTATGTGTCACTGCTTATACGCCACACCACGATAAACAACGAAGAGTAAGGTTTGAACCTGGAAATTTTACTTTTTCTGATACAGAACTTAATGTGTTGCAGAGAATCCGAGAATTGGAGGATAAACTGGAGGTCCAGAAGCGACATCTGAAAGAGCTGGAGGAAAAGGTGAGTGGTGTGAGCTCAGACCACCCCTGGGCTTCTCTCCATGAGTCGCTCACATGGAATATTCTCTTCTCCTGTCAGTTTCATGAAACCCAAGGAATGGGCTCTGTCTCCAGCCCTCCCTTCTCTGCCCATGTCCCCCAAACTGGCAGTCCAAGAAATAGGTAGCCCCATCAAGTACTTTTCTAGGGAAGAAAAGTACAGTCTGGGATCAACTGTGTGTGAGGGAGGAGGGTGGTGGCTTTTTTTTTTTTTCCACAAAAGACCTTCCGGTGAAGCCCCCTGACACTACCTCACCGTCTTTTGTGAGCCATAAACCAGCCACAGACATTGGACTCATTCACCTTAAACGACATATATGCCCAAAACGAGTGAGTGTTCTTGGAAGTCCCCTCCCTCCAGCAGGAAGTATGGCTGACACCCAGCCCCATTGTCTCCCTACGGTTATCACCATTTTAAGGGTGAGAACGCTGAGCCTGAGAAAGATTCAGACACTTGTCCATGATCCCACAGCTGGAAAGGGACACCCGGGGTCTCCAGGGAGGTCACACCAGTGCCCCCGCCACACGTTGCTGGTCCAGACGGACAAATGAGTCCACACATGCGGCATCTTTGTCAGGGCACTTACCACTTCCCGTCCATCCACTAGCTTTTATTCATCTCTTTATCCAAGACAGTTCTTGCCACAGAATAGGGCATCAGCAAATGTCTGCAGAATGAGTAATAGATGAGTAGAGAGAAAACCCACAACTGCACATTTTATATCGCAGAGGTATGCTCACATGTGGGAACAGGTGAAGGGCTCTGACCCCATCGGGGTGGTCCGTTGGGGACAATGTGCCCCAGGAGGCTTGAAGGGTGATGTGCCGTCACGCCGGGGCAGCAGATGGAGAAAGGGCGTTTCTGGGCTTCAGGTATCTGAGGCTGGTCTTTGGAGAGAGGAAGCTGTCTCATTCCATGGACAGAGTGGGTCCAAAGTCACGAAAGCCACCAGAGAGCAGATTCAGGGCTATCTACAAAGGGGATGACAGCCCGCTCTGTCTAGAGGGAATCAAACACAATGGCCCAAAGAGACAGAAGAGCTCTTCAGATGGTACACCAGCCTTCTCTCCCGGGAGTCAGCTATTACACAGGTTCATTCACCTTCCCGGCATCTTCCCATCTGCACCTGGAGCCCTGGGGCCTCCCAGCCTGCACAACCAGCAGGGGGGCAGCAGAGGGTCATGGCTGGAGGATTTGGGCCAGTTCTCCTGTCGGCGCCCTGGAAATCCCATGGAAATTCGGTTTAAGCAGATTCCTAGAGTGCCCATCTGCTGCATGCCATCCCCCCTCCCCAGCTTCCAAGGTTATTTTGAGGAGCCGAGGGGATCTCAAGGATACTTCAAGGATTTCCCCGCGGGCACTATTGGCCTGGGCTGGTGGAAGAATAACTCCAGGCACCATGGTCAGTGGGCAGGAACTCTGTCCCTGCCACACTCCACAGGCTGGTCTTGGCAAGGACCTCCCCTTCCCCGGGCCTCAGTTTCCTCATGGAGAATATGAAGAGCTAGGTGATTCTAAAAACCCTTTCTAGTTCTAACTTCCAATGATTCTAAATTTTGTTTAAAATTTGGTGGCTGTCTGTTTGGATTTTCATTTTTTCAATAACAATTTAGGGGAGCTATTACCTTGATTTGGAAAAGAATAATGAATTATTTTCAAAAGCCCCGGATAATGTTCAGACATGTTTCACCTAATCACCAGCAATTCTTTTTGAAGAAAGCAAGTAACAAATAAACTAAGGGAAAAAACTCTACTCTCAAACTGACCTGTATAATTTTTCATTCCCTTAAAGCCATTTTTTTCTGCAATTTTCTTCTTTTTAAAGTAGACTAATCAAATGGCACAAAAGATTTTAAACAGTGGAATCTCTTGGGAGAGTAGGCCCTGTCAGGGATGGTATAGGGGCCAGCCTGCAGGTCAGACTGGATGACCTGTGACCTGGGTGGAATCTTCCTTGATCCTTGTACACATGTCACACCTAGCCTTTGGTGGGACCATCAACTATGACTATTGGAGAGTTCTTCCTCTATATATACTGTCCTGCCAGGTTCTTCAAGAAAGTCACACCTCTGCACCAAAAAGCCCTGGTCCATGGTGTACATCTCCCCTGTCTAAATTAGCCAGACGTTTGGGGACTGTGTAGGGACAACCCACCCTGGGTGAGACATCCCATAGGATGGGTTTCTCAGGTGAAATCAGCTCCTAAAGCCCACTGACTTCCTGTTTCTCTTTCCAAACCCAACCCCAGTGGTGTAGTTCTTGTGAAATGCTGTCATTGAGTTCCATACTACATATCTTACATCTTTTTTTCTTTTCTTTTTTTCCCCCTCATTTTCTTTTGGTCTTATTTTATAGTTTTTGTTCCTTTTTTTGTTTTTCTCACTAGCATTCATTCTGTGGCCTTGATGACTTCAGTGAGCCAAGAACTCGGGTTGGTATCCTTTCATTTTCACTGATAAAAATGCTTTTTCTAAAAAGGAGATTTCCTCCCGGCTCTGACTGTAACATTCCTTTAGGTGCCATGGAAGGTGGCCTTGTGGTGGATTGCTCCTCGTCAGGCCCACTGGCCCCGGAGCATCCGGGGGTCACTGGCAAGTTCCACCCCTGAGAGGAAGATCAGGGAGCTCTCTGCGAATAAGATTGGACAGTGGGGACCTAGTTGTCCCCCTGTTGTATTTTATCTTGAGAAGGCGGTTGTGGCTTTTTCCAAAGGTTCTTTCTATTTTGGCTTCGGTTTTTGGTGCTCTCTATTGCCTGTGGGACAGTAAATTCACCGTAGGGTCCAGATCAGAGTGGGCTTCTGGGATCAGGGGTCTGCAGGAGTAGGAGGCTGATGGGCAAGTCCGTGACCTGCATACAAAATGCCCAGGAAGCCTGTGTAAAGAGCCCAAGCTCCTAGCCTCTCCCCCACCCCCTGCCCTGGACCCCAGGCCTGGTTTTGATGCCATCCCAGAAGCTGGTCCTTCTCTGATCATTGGACCCTGCGTGTCTCATCCTGAGTTCCTGCTTTGGCACCCAGGCCTCCCCCATTCTCCCTGTTCTGAGTGCCCACCATGGACTGGGGTCTTCCAGGGCCCCTAGAGTCTAGAATTCTGCTGCTGAATCCAGCCCAGGTGAGGGCCCTGTGAATTCTGAGGATGCCCACAGCCTACTAGCCGCCTGGACCCCCAGGCTGAGCTCTGACACTGTGTCCCTGACTGATGTCCTTGTGGATACCCTGAGCCCAACCCCTGCACACAGGGCTCTTCCTTGGATCCTCTGTGCCCCGGTCCTAGGACAGCGCTTGGCACATGGTTGATGCTCATTCTGTGCTTGTGCAGCAAATAAAGGAATGATCCCAGGTCTGATCAGACTGGGAGTGGGGGTCGCCATAGTGGGTTGGGGGTGGGTGCTGAGAGACAGGCCATCTGAACCCTATTTCCTCGCTCCCTGGATTGTCGGGGAAGGTCCCTCAGTGGGCTTAGCTGGAGAGTTCAGGACAGTGATGGGAACAGGTGAGGGCAGATAAGCCAGGGGCTTCCCCAGCCACTCTCACCCTTGGTTCTTGTGTCATTTCAAATTATTTTTTAATTTTCCAGGATAGAAAAAGAGCTTATGGAATAAACTGAGTCCTATGGCAAACCCAACCCCACTCAAACCAAAATTCAACAGCAAAACAAGCTATTCCAAGCCCAGAGACTGAAACCAGAATTCACAGATACTACACGACAGCTTGAACGGGAGGCATTTAGGATCTATGGCTGGGTCCTGGCTGGGCCGAGCTGTAGGAGCTCTGCAAGGATGATGGGGAATTTGTCAAGCTCAGGGCCACATCCAAGTCCCCACTGTGGCACCTTCAAGAGCCCGAGGGGCAGAGACCTGAATACCAGGAAACTAAGTGCAATTACTAGAAATGGATTGATTGGAGGGCCGCTGCACTGTCTGGGGACAGACTGCATCCTTGTCCCTGCACAGCATGCCTCCCCTAGCTGTGGTGTGTGCGCCCGGCTAGACACTGACTGTGTACATATGTCTCCATGAACTGTGCCGTGTGCATCCTGGAGTCTATCAGCCAGAGTGACTTGCAAATGTCCCTGTGATCTGAACCCAAAGTCAAGCCCCAGTCAACAAAACCCTCCAGATCTGTGTGCAGCTGAATTCAGCAGCTGGTGGCCAGAGAGAGAGGGCTGGAGCCTCGCCCACTGTGGACAGTGGACCCCGGGACCTCAGATTTACAAGGGGGAAGCCACAGGCTCCATCACTCTTGAGGGTGAAAGTCCCAGAGCTTGACTGCACCTGGGCCATTGTAGATCAAGGATTGAGAGGTGGACAGCGTCCCCACCTAGACCACACTCGGGCTGTCTCACATCTGGGTGGTAATTTGCAAGGGGCTGGCAAGGAAGAAATGCTGGGTTGTGGAGTGATCCCTGGAGCACCCGCGGGAAATGAGCCTCCTTCCGCAGTGCTCTGAGACCAGGCCCACTTTCTTACAACCTCGGAGGAGGAGACAGCCATTCCTGATCCCAGGAGACCTGCCTCTGCACCAAGCCTCCCAGGAGAATGGATTGGGTGGGGCAGCTGAGGAGGCCAGGACACCAGCTGGTGGAAGTCAAGCCCAGGAGCAAATCCTGGAGAAGAGAAGTTACTTTCGGATGTTGTTGCTGTTGTTATTCTAGGGTGAGCAGGTGGGTGGGGGAGCATCTCCAGGAAAAGGCACCTGCTCATATGACTGATCCCTCCCAAACTTTCGGAAGGAAGACGTTGGGAATCAAAATAGATCAAGTGAAATGGAAGGTAGTGAATGTGAAGGAAAGGACAGCTGCATCTTGCTGGAAGGAGCAGCTGAAGGCAAGGATGGGTTGATCCCAAGGATGGAAAGATTCATTGCTCTGTGTTTGTTGGGCTGCAAGAGCAATCCTATAATTTCTAGTGAGAATAACCTTTGGAGAAAACTAAAATGACTGAAATTCAGGCTACCAAAGGAATCAAGGAGGGCAGGGAATCCAACAGAGGAGCTGAAAGTTCTCATAAGGATAAACCCAAGGATGGAGAAGGACGTGGAGCTCAGCACAGAAGGGGCACCCAACCAGATGGAGAGGGATATTCAAACCAAACCAAAGGATTAGGGGGCTCTAAGAAAACACACACCCAAGACAGCTGAGAAGTGATCATTCTCTTTTGAAATCTAAACCCAAAGCACCACCACCGCAGCCCCCATGACTTTCCCACATCTGATAACCAAAAGCAAATGAACTGATGTCTTTGCTTGAAAAACGCAGGCATCTGAGAACTCCAGGCAGCAATGGGAATGTGGAACCATGCAGCAAATGAAAATGAAAAGCACGTCTGCTTTCTCTGGGGCCAAAGATACACAGAGAAGCCTTGCTTTGCTAACTTAGTAGCAGAAGTCCAGGAGGTGTGCAAGGGTTTCTGGGAAGCTAGTCCCACAGCACAGAGTGCCCATCCCTCCCTGCTGCAGGAGTGTGGGCCTCATGCCCTCCTGCCCCACGCTTCTGTCTTCTCAGCTCTCCCGCTCAGACAACAGGATGCCAATGGCAGTGGCTTTGAAGTCAGACCCATCCAGGTCCACTCCTAGACCAGCCACTCCCCTGCAGTGGACACTGGCAAAGTACTTGCCACTCAAGAGTCTTAATTTCTTCATCTGTGGAATGGGGGGGTGATAGTTCCCACATAGCACCTCACAAGAGGTCTTCTTTGGGCACAACTAGACAGTTAGACCCAAAGACTCTCGGATACTGGCAGGAGATGCAGCAGGCAGCATCTGATGCACCCTTGTGGAAGTCGTCCTCCAAGGAGACCATACGGCCCACAGGGGACCAGGGGCCAGTCTCTTTGGCCCCCAGGAGACAGTTCAGGTGCGAGGGAGTGAGGCTCATACAGGCAGGTGCAGGGAGCCAACAATGAGACGGCATTTCTCGTGACAGTCCCAGGCATCGCTTCCAAGGTTCCTGCCCGGGACAGGCCCAGTCACAAGAGCCACAGGGGGCCTCAGAGTTCTGGCAGCCCGCCAGGTGCGTACTCATGTACTCATACGTCATCCTCTGCCCTCCGCGCCCAGATGAGACACACAGCTCAGGAATGCTGTTGTGCTTGTTGCCTAGTAATGCAACTGACCTTCTGCCCAGATGTGGTTTCCAGGTGGTAGAGCTACAGACTCCACGGAACCCCAGTCAGTTTCTCACACAGAAAGGAGAAGGGCCGGGTCCACCCTTTACCACCAGCCTCCTCACAAATCTATTTGGGGGGGATGAAGGGAGAGCCCAGGTCAAGTTCCTGACACAGGGGACGCCATGCTGTGCCACTTAAATGTGCTGTTTCCCACTCCCCTCCCATCTCACCCCTCCCCTCCCACCTCATACTTCATTCCTCCCCTCCCCTCACTCCCCGCCCCCATATCCCTCAGTCCTGTACAGGCAATGGAAACCAGTGAGGGGCAGGGTAGAAAAGTCCAGGGGGCAGACCGTGCCCCGCCGCCACCGTCTGGCAGCGGTGTGGGCCCGGAGACCAGCCCTGCGGGTGACCAGCCAGCCATCCAGTTTGCCCAGGTCAGGACTTCCAGTTCTAAAATGGGGAAGTCCCGGGCACACTGGGCATTCCCCCCCCCCCCCCCCCGCTGCACGTACTGAGTTGGAGTCGGGTGAAATGCAACAGGCGGGCGTGTGCGGGAGCTGAAGCTTCTAGAGTCCGCTCACCCTAGAGGTCCCAGGTGCACTGACTCGGTGCCCAGGGCCCTGCGGGCGGAGGGTGGGGCGGGGCTGGAGGGGGCGGGGCTGGGGAGCGGGGGCGGGGGGTGGCGCTGCAGGTGCACTGCGCACGCGCAGGCCCTGGTCGGGGGCCCTGGTCACCTGCAGAGCTGGACTCCGCGATTTAGCGCCCGCTCAGCACCTTTCTCGGCGAATTCATCATTCTCTCTCCTTCCATTGGCCAGCCCTGCTTCCCTCTTTCTGGATTCTCGCGTTCCGCAGTTGAGCCTCCGGGTCCGGGGCTCCTGCTCTCCCCTCAGCTTCCAGAACCAGCTTGTGAAGAGCTGACGAGCGGGAATCCCACCCGCCGCTTCCGGTACAGAAAAGCACGTTTGTTTCTCTTTTCTCACATTTAACCAGGACCTGATAGAGGCCTGCCAAATTGGGGATCCCAACCAGCCGATTTGGGGTGACCCCCAGGTTGTCTGAGAAGTCTTGGGGACTCCTGCAGACCCCGCACTGTGACCCTGATTCCAGCTGAGGGGCAGAGCTGCCGGACTCCAGAAGCCTGGCCTCCTCCCACCTCCCTCCCAGCCCTCCTCCCGCCCCCTCCCCACCGTCTCTCTGGGGCTGCCATTTCATCTGAAGTGGGGACCCCTTTGTCCTGCCCTCAGCCAAGCTCTGTGTCCTTCCTGTGGTCGCCCTCAGCCTTGGGGAACCTCACCCAGGCTGCGAATGATGCAGGGCCACGTCCTTACAGCGGTTCCACGGCCATCTGTCCCCTTCCCTCAGGTCTCCAGCCCTGAGAAGCCCGCAGGGGTGATAATCCACGGGCAATCCACGTTCCTGTCCTTCTCCCTCAGACACAGATGGTTCATTCCAAATGAAGCCCACGGTCTTAGTTACTTATCCAAAAAAAGTCTGAAGACACTTCCCCAGGCAGAGGCACTGGGGCTCAAATGCCCTTTACCTGTCCCGGATGCACCTTTCCTCTGGGCTGCTCCCCTAAGAAAGGTCTAGAATACCTGCTTCCTCCTCCTTGCAGGCCTGGCACATGACTTTTTAGGTGGTCACTTGGCCCCAGTCAGCTGTCAATCAATCCTTCTGCTGGAGGATGCTCCTGGCAGCTAAGGTCCCTGCGGGCTCGCTGTGCCAGGCACAGGACCAGGCACTTGAGAGCTAAGTGACTCGTGCAACAGCAGGGAGGGGACTGCTGTTCATCTCATTTTGCAGGGGGCTGGGTTAAGTGCCTACGATCTTGGCGCATAAGAGGCAGAGCTGGACACAGCCCAGGCAGGCGATCTGAACTACATGTTGCTTCTGCCTGTCACGCACAGCCTGCATGCTGCATTCACTGTGTGCCTGGCGCTGTGCACTGCTTACCCTACAGCCACTCATTTATGCCTCAACAGCTCTTGATGTGGGTACTATTTTCACTACCCACGCCCACCTTTTATGAGTACTTAGGTGATTTGTCCAAGAGTCCATCCAAGAAACACCAGAGCTCTGAGTTGCCCCACTGCGCCCCCTCTTGGCCGATACCCTGCCCTGCTGCCTGACCGCTCCGTGTC
Organism: Balaenoptera physalus; assembly: GCF_965194825.1. Classification (NCBI taxonomy): domain Eukaryota; kingdom Metazoa; phylum Chordata; class Mammalia; order Artiodactyla; family Balaenopteridae; genus Balaenoptera; species Balaenoptera physalus. The sequence goes on along the minus strand of NC_138884.1, from coordinate 114,539,526 downwards.
TATTGCAAGCCCCCTGCGCCACCCTACATAGCCACTTTTGAGGAAGTAGATTTTAATTTTTTTTTCCTTTGCATTATGGCTTATTACAGGATATTGAATATAGTTCCCTGTACTCTATAATAGGACCTTGTTGGGTTTAAAAAAATTTTTTTTCCATTATGGTTGGGAAATACACTTTAAAACACAATTTTCTCCCAACCCAGACAACCTCTCCACTAAGGTAGACAAGAAAGAAAACAATTTTATCATCGAATGAGCATCAAACCAGGATGTGATGTGCATCACAGACCGTCCACTAAGAGATTTGCAAAGACAGAAAAGAATCTCACTTCTTGTTAGCCAAGGAGATACAGCCCAATTCGTACAGGTCCTCAGGATAGACAATAATTTGTTGTCACGTAAGAGAACTTGGCAACACTACTTATTACATATAGGTCACCCTAAATCCACCTGGCCATTGGAGTGACCCTCTGTGTTTGTTCATTTGTTTGGTACAAAGAAAAGTGGAATTTCTCCTATCTCTATGACAGGAGGTGGTTTTGCAACTTGGAGCCGGGAGACCAGGAAGTTAGGCTCCGACCCTCCCACAGGAACTGGGAGACAGGGTTCTATTTTCCTTGGATGTTTGCATGCCAAAGAGATGGCTCCCAGGATCTTCAGAAACACTGTTCCTGGGTCAGAAAAGCAGCAGAAGGCCTATATAGCTTTTAAAAGAATTAGCATATATTTCAAAGAGGTGAAGAAAGAACGACGAGTTTTCTAAAGTAGGTGCTCTCAGAAAAGGGTGGGGGAAGTCTCTTCCATCATTTTTAACAGGGAGGATTAAGTCCCGTAGTTTAAATTTCTATTTATTCCTGCACCGCTCTGCATCAGGCCTATTTATTGCACCCTTCCCTGGCCAGCTCCTTCCCTTCTCGCCTCCTGCACCCCCCGCGGTACGCCATCCTCAAAGATCTGACCAGGACCCTCCGTGGCTCTAAACACTCCAGGGACCCGCCCACTTCCCACACAGAGATGCCGTGTCCTGGAGTCCAAGGCCCGCAGGGATATGGCTCCAAGTCACCTTCTGTCCTGGGTCCTCACTTCCCCCTTCAGTGTGGGCACTGGGCCAGCCAAACCCGACCACTCCCACTCCCTTCACCTGTCCTGACTCAAACCCGACCACTCCCACTCCCTTCACCTGTCCTGACTCTGTCCTGGGGCTTTGGTCCTGAGACTCCCTCCGCCTGGAGGAGCCTTCTGCCCTCCTCTGCCAGCTGCGATGGGTCATTCCTTGGCCACCTATACAGCCCCAGGCTCCTCCACAGCAGGATGTGTTTCCTCCTGTTCGGGATCTGGGTTCATCCCTTACCCCTTGAGTTTCGGAGTCAGACTTGGATTTGAATCCTGACTCTGCCACTGCCCATCTGTGGGGCCTGGCCAACTCCCCCAGCTTCCAGAGCCTCTGTTTCAGCATCTATAAAATGGTTATGAAAATGCCCGCCTCCTGGGGTTTCCAGGAGAATCGGACTAGGTAAGGTGAGATGACCCAGTGCAGTGCTAGTTTCCCTTCCCCTTCCCCTAGTAAACTCCAAGCCTGTGATAAATGTTTGCTGGACTCAGAAAGGAGGTTTAGAACTTCATTTATTACCTGGTGAAAACTTGAGCCTCATTGCTGAGAATTTATAACACTCTGATGATCCTGCCTAGAGATCTTATTTTACCTCTTTGTACACATTATTAAGTTTTTAATTCCAAGTGACTTTTCTGCTTTGGGTGAGTGCAGGCATGCTGGCTTGTAAAACGAGAGGCTTTCATTCATATTGTATGACATTTCTGCGGGTGAAACCCAAGTCCCCCACTCATAAATAATCCACCTGTTCTTGCCCTCCTCAAAGGATATTTTCCTGCACAATCTGAAGGCACTGCAGCCACCTTGAAATCTCCAGAAAGTCCATGTTGCAGATTCACTTAATTGTATTAAGTCTTGGCCCATGAACTATGTCTGGGATGGAGCCGACAGCTAAAGGACGGACTGAAAAAAGTTTCAGCTACGTTGTCAGAGCCCCCAGCAGCGATGGGTTTGATATAATGAACGTCGATGTGAAGATCGACACGTCCTGGATCTTCCAGGATGCAGAGGAGACTGGTGAGGAGCCGGGATGTCTTCCAGAAGAAGTGGGCACGGGAACACTCAGGAAGCGCCTGGAATCCTCAGAACAGAAGCTGGTGGCAGCTGTGGACAAGTGCGTGATGTCAGAGTCTGGGCTGAGGAGCAGGTAAATATGCCGTTTGGACCTCTTCTTTGTGTATGTACGAATCCTGGGGCATCCTAATTGTGTCAGGATGGAGTGTTGAATCATTTCTATGACTGAGGATGCAGGCAAAACAGTGTTCCATAACCCGCCACAGCAGTCCCTGGCTCCTCTGTCTTTCCCTTCTTCTGCTCCGTATCGTAGGGGCTGAGCCTATCTCCCAGGCTCCCTTGCTCACTGGCTTCCATCTGGGTCCAGCCAATGGGAGACGCTGAAGGGAGGAGGATGGGAGAAGCCAGGGGATTCTCCCCTTCTCTTCTGCTCTGGGTGACGTCTCTGACTATGGCTGCCATTCAGTCATGCTTTCGGCTTCCTCTGTGGTCCTGCTCCTGGGCCCCAGTATCACCACCTCCTCCCTGTCTATCCCTCCAGCCCCAGGGGCAGAAGTGGCTCCCAGCAGTTGCTAACCTCTGGGTTGCCTGTCATCTCTGTCTGGCCTTTCATCTCTTCCATCATCTTTGTAGCAGATTCCCTATGTTTGTTTGATTCTCGCTGCTGAACCTCCTGGCGTAGGCTCTATTTTCCTGATGGAACCGACATGGTCCAGAGGTGGGGTGTTTGGATCCAGGTCTTTCTCCAAAGCCCATGCTCTGTTTTGATACCTAGGCCAGTAGAATGAGGTGGGGCCTTGCATACATATCAAAGGAGAAACCCAGCATGGAAATGCAGTACGGTTATGGCTGGGGTCTGACAGGTTTACCAATATGCCAACAGCCAAGTGTCTTAAATTTGTCTGACTTCACCATTTTTTGTGTGTTTTCCTTCATTTTAGTAAGGGCAAGTCAGTAAATGTGTATTTACATGATCTTTACTTTTTCTCCTCTTTGTAAAACTTTTCACATGAAAAAATTCACATATGAGAAAAATTATTCTGTCACCTTCAGTATCAGTCTATGTGATTGTCCATTCACTCATTCAGCCATTTATTATTCCCTCATCCATTCCCTCATTCTACAATGTGCACGTAGCCCTCGGGAATCACATACTGTTTGTTGTGAGTCTGCTGGGGCTGCCATAACAAAGCACCACAGACTGGGGGGCTTAAACAACAGACATTTATTTTCTCATAGTCCTGGTGGATGGAAGTAAAAGATCGAAGTGTGGACAAGGTTGTTTCCTTCTGAGACCTCTCTCCTTGGCTTGGTGATGTCTGCCTTCTCTCTGTGTCTTCCTGTGGTCTTCCTTCTGTGCATGTCTGCGTCCTAATCTCCTCTTCTTATAAGGACACCAGTCATAGTGGTGGATTAGGGCCCACCCTAATGACCTCATTTTAACTAAATTACCTCTTTAAAAGCCCTATCTCCAAATACAGTCACATTCTGAGGTACTAGGGTTAGCTAACTTCAACATATGAATTTGGGAGGACATATTCAGCCCAAAACATGAGTTCTAGGGGTTGAGAGCTGGAAAGGCAGGGCCCCAGCCCTGGAGAGATAGAAGTATAACTCACGCAAGGTTGTACATGGCAGTGAAAACCAGAAGGTCACCAGGCCTGGGAAAGATGGGTGGGAAACCCCTGCCAGAGGGGACCTCTCTATGTGAGGGAGAGACAGGCAGCGTGGAGGCACCATGAGTGACGGAGAGGAGGAGCCTCTGTGGCTGGGGCCTGGGGTGAGGACATCCTGGAGGCGGTGTCCTGGACCCGCCTGTGGGGAAATGTGAGCTGTGTCCTCAGTTCTCTGAAGGTGGGACGCACCATCCGGTAGAAGCAGGGCTTCGGGAGGGGAGGCCGGATCTGCGTCAGGGGTTGGGAGAAAAAAGAGTTAAGGCTTATCAAGAGCCTGTGGCGCAGGGCACAGTGCTGACCTCCCCCCACAATGCCTCCATCGCTGCTCCCTTGACCCCTGTGACACATAGTGATATGATCCCCTTTTCCAGATGAGGAAACTGAGGCTCAGTGGATGAAATACATTACTCAGTGTCACTAAGAGCTGAAGCCAGGGTCTGAATGCACAACTGTGAATATAGATTTCAGGCTAATTTCACCATGGGTTTGCTCTAAGTAAGGGATAGTAAAAGATTGATAGTGTACATTGGATTTCACTTCAGTTAAAAAGTTAATATTTAAAAGTATTTATTGCAAAACTAATGCAACCACGTTGTTAGAAATTTGAGAACGAGAACCCTACTCCCACCTCCATAACACTATCATCGCTGCAAATTCATTTACAATCTAAATGTAACAAAATTAATAATAGCTGAACACTTGTTGAGTGTTTCCTCTGAGCTAGGCACTATTTACATGCTTGACGCGTATTAACAGACTTAATCCTTAAAAATAAATTACTGAAAATGAAGTAATAGCAATATCCTCAATTTCTAGATGGGGAAATTAAGGTGTTGGCTTAAGTAACTTCTCCGTGGTCACACACCCGGCTACATGGGGCGCTGGGACCACCCAGGCAGCCTGCCCGATTTATCCTGGTGGATATTCCCTGATGGAGTCTCCCAGTTCCGTAGCACTCTTTGCAGCTCTACACTGTAATATATATTTTTTAACTTGTCATTAATCAGTGAAAAATGGTACTTCATTGTCTAGTTCCTGTTTGTGTGTGTATATGTTTCCTATGGCTGCTAAAACAAATTACTGCAAACGTGCTGCCTTCAAACAACACACATTCATTGCCTTTCAGTTCTGGAGGCAGAAGTCCTAAAGCAGTCTCACTGGGCTACAGTCACAGCGTCTGTAGGCCTGTGCTCTCTCCAGAAGCTGTAGGGGAAACCTGTGTCTGCCTTTTCCAGCATCTGTAGCTGCATTCCTTGGCTTCTGGCCCCTCCCCATCTTCAAGCCAGCAGGGTAGCATCTTGCTTCAGTGGTCACATGGCCTCCCCTTCTGCCTCCCTCTCATGAGGACAGTTGTAATTGCGGTTAAGCCCACCCAGATAATCCAGGATAATCTCTCCGGCTCAAGCTCCTTAAGTTAATCACATCTACAGTCTCTTTTGCATCTTAAGGTAACATTCATAAGTTTCGGGGAGCAGGGCGTGGGTATATTTGGGGGCTGTTATTCAGCCTGTCACCGTGAAAGTAGTCATTTTTTGCCTAGTTTAAGTATAGGGATAATACCAGAATTAAATATTGTCCCAGATTTAACATTTCAGATTAGTCTCAAAAACTAAAAAGTTAAACTTTTCTTTTCCCATTCAGATATCACCACGTTTTATAATCCATCAGAAGGCACTCCACCCAAGCCTCTGACTGATTAATGAGCGGCCACTCCTCTGGTTCATTTTGGAAGGAACCTAATTTTAATCTACACAAGAGGGCACCCTCCCTTCTGTCACTTTAGAGACCCTCCCCCAGGGCCTCAAAACTAGAGCAGGAGAGGGAACTCTTGGCCCTATTATTAATAATAGTGACTCACTTTATTTAGTCTTCACAATAACCCTCTGAGCAAGGTGCAATTACCTGTTTTACAGATGAAGATACTGAGGGTCATAGTGGTGAATGAGCCCAGTTAAGGCCTCATGGCAGGTAAGTGGCAGAGCCAGGAGGCAAAGCTAAGTCCTCACCCAGGGAAGCAGAGTCTGTCCTGGATGAGCAGGTCACCTGGTGTGGAGCTGGGTAAAGGAGTGAGGTTGTGCAGAGCTTGTCCATGTAGGCTGAGAATGTACTTTCCACGTGTTTCATGGTCTTCTATCATAGAAGTAAGATTGGCACATTGAGGGGACTTGGATACTAGGTACGAGCAGGAGACAGACAAGTGAGTCTGTGTGGCTCCTCTGCTCCTCATGGGACCAGTAGGCAGATGTTCCTTCCGGCTTCCCTCCATTCACATGTGCTCCTCCTTTCTATGTAGCTGAGGTCAGGGCTCACTTCCAGCCTGGGTATTACTTTGCATATGACACAACTTCAGCACTTCCTGAAGTGCTGAAGACTTCAGGTGGCTTAGCCATCCCTAACTGTTAGGTCATTTCCAACCTCTCACTTTTGTAATCCAGAGATTAATTTTTTAAATCGCAGAAACCTTTTTTCTGCATTTCAGTCATTTCCTTAGAAGAGATTTGCAATAATGTAGCTTAAATGGGAGGCAACAGAGCACAGGGTTAAAGCATGAGTTTGGGAGCCATGCAGCCTGGACTCTATAATGCTCTGTGACCTTGGGCAAGTTGCCTGGCCTCTCTGATCCTGTTTCCTCATGTGCGAAGTAGGGGGAAGGGAATCCACCTGTAAGGATTAATTGAGACAATGCAGATGTATGGTTCAGATGTTTGGTTCAGTCCTTCTTCATTGGTATGACCTGAACTGGGGATTACTGGTTTAGGGATGAGAACACTGTTAAGATTCCCAGTGCCTTATTATTCAAAAGAGGTCTCTGAAGTATTTTAGATTATCTTCAAAAAGATAGGTATGAATGTTTTACAAAATGTCATTTTGTCAGAATATCAAATTGGCCAAATAACAGAAGAAAAAAAGATGATCCTGGTGTCTGTGAAAACCTTAGGCCACGCTTACTGCATCCTGAGTAAGCGCCTTGCTGCTTCAATGCACAGAATTCAGGAGCTGGAGCTGTCGGAGAGGAAACTCCTCCAGAAGGTGGACCAGTTGAGCGCCCTCGTATTCCAGGAGAGAAGTGCCTCTCTCCGGGCCCAGGAGCAGCTGGAGGTGCTGCAGGGGGAGCTCGCCAGCCAGGTACCGAGTCCCTCCTCCTTCTTTCCAGTACTTGTTTCTTGTCCCAGCAGAGTCACCCCATAGGTTTGGACGTGGTAGCAGCTGGCCTTGAACATAGACAGTGGGGCGGAGAGCCTAGCCAGGAGGGGGTAAGAGAGGTCCCAATTCTAACAGTGCAAGCAGGGGCCGCTGGACCTGGGCAAGGTCACGTGGCCTCCCTGGGCCTCGGCTGCCCCATCTGTAAAACGGGGCTCCCATCCTGTCCTGCCCGCCTCATAGGGCTCTGGCTGGGATCCACTGGGTGGCATGCAGGGGTTGTGCACTTGCTGAGAGCTCTGGCCAGAGGTTCCTTTCTGCGGACTTGGTGCCTGACATCAGGGGACCCGGCTCTGCCCTAAGGACAAGGAGAGGACTGATGCGGGGTCTCTGCCCTCAGGAGCTGGCTTGCGGGCAGGGACACAGATGGGAAAAAAGTAACTCCAAAGCTGGATGCTGGGAGCCATGGGGAATGTGGTGTGTGGTGGGGAGACAGAGTTGGTGAGGCAAGAGGGCTGCAGGGAGGACAGATCACCAGGGCCCCGGCATGACCCAAATTCTGGAGGCAAGGGGGAGCAGGACTTAGGGGGACCTTAGCAGGAGAGGCTCATAGTCAGAGCTTTTGGGAATATCACTCTAACTGCATGGGAGAGAGAGGCGGCAGGGGCAGTGGGCAAGTTAGAGCGTGATTGGAGAGGGAGTGGGTGGTTAAGAGGATAGGCTCTGGAGGCAGATGCCTGGAGCCAAACCCTGGCTCTGCTACTCATGAGCTGTGTGATCTAGGCCAAGTGACTTAACCTCTCTGAACCTCAGTTTCCTCATCTGTGAAATGGGAATGATACAGTACCAACCCCGTTCAATTGTTGTGTGGGTAAAGGAAGGTAATACGTGTAAAACACTCACAACGGTAGGCATTTGGATAGCCCTAGCTGCCTTCGTAATTACTAATCTTTACTGAAATATTCCAGGGGAGAGATGATGAAGGCTGGAGGGCAGAGACTTGGCAGGCAGAGACCCAGAGATCCCGAGAGGCATCTGGTTTCAGTAAATTGCTACTCACACGGCAGCACAGTGACTGTTAAATTACAGGTTGACACCCGTCAGTGGGTTGTGAAATCAATTCCGTAACTCACAACCAGCATTTTAAAAATGGAATTGACTAGGAATTATGAAAGGGCATCACGTGTACGAAGGGGAGTGCTGTTTCCTGAAACTTCTGTTTCAGTTGTCAACACGTGCATATGTATAACGGGGCATGTTCTTAAATGTATTTTTTACCATGGGAAGTAGTCCAGAAAGTTTGAAAAACACCAGATTGATTAGCTTTCAACTGAAGTAGAAGTGAAGCATGGAAAGATAAGAAGTTCAATTAAATTGAAATTACTCTTTGAGATGCCACGGAGACATGCAAGTGCCACTTTTCCCCTTTGCATTGAACTTCAGGTGCAGAAAGTTGAGTTCATCCTCCTTGGTTCACAGCACATCATCGTCAGTGTCCGAGAGTTTTTAACCCGAGGTATAGTAGTGTTATGTGGGATCCCACCATCAAGAATGTAATCTCTCCGTGGAAAATCCTGTAATTAATATTTTTTGTCATGCCTTATATACATATAGGGTTTCCCAGGTGAATAGACACAGTCCTGCAATCACCAGAGGTTCCTAGTATGATGGGGAGACAGAGGATGAGGGTGACAAGCAAGGGAAATGCCATTAGCGAGCTCGGGGGCACTGCAGGACCTGCAGTTATGTGGCCCACACACATTTCTTTATTGCATTCTCCTGTAATCTGGATGCTCCTGGGAATGTCCTGTCACAAAACCCCATTTCCAGATGAAGGGCAAAATTTCGGAGAGGTGAGGGGTCTGGCTTGGGTCCCCTCGGAGACCACTTGACCCAGCTTCAACCCAGCCCAGACACTAACCCTCAATCTCTCCCCAGAACTATCTGCATTTCAGAGCATATTTTGCAGGAGTGCATGAACTCTGCGCTTTGTACCTGATATTTGCCAAATGGCAATTTGCCCCATTGTTGTCAATATCTGCAGTAATCCTTTGCATACAAAGACACCTCACTTCTGTGGTGACCCGTGGTCATTCCCAAAGGTGATAAAGGCAGACCCATCCAGATGATGGCACCGTGCACCCAGCATCACCGATTACAGGATTCATACCATCGGGAAGACCCCCAGCAATTTTCCTCGCAGGGAGTCTAACTCCAATTTTATCTGCCCCAATTCCCCCCAAAACACGCTGTCAAACAAAGCCTGCCAGGCTGTTCCCAAGTTTCCTCTTTCCCATTTGCTCTTGCTTGTTTGTTTTGTCTTCTGCAAGCTCTCGTGGCTGTGACTGGGCATCGGCAGCAGGCACTAGCAGTTGAAAGAGAGCTTAACATGAAGGCAGTTCTACCCACTTGCATAAATTAATTCTGAAAATTAGGCAAGGACGCCCATTTTTGCAGTGCATGGGTCACCCCAGTCCAGCCTACAGCTCATGGGTGGGGGGGAGGGCAAGGTTTAAGAACAGGGAGATGTGTTCCTTGGACAGGCAGCGGGCCAAGCGGAAAAAGGAAAGGTCTTGAGTCAAGTACGTGGCGGTTCAGTGACTTTTAGTCATGTGACATTGTGCAGGTCACTTCTGAGTAGCTCCACGGGGCGTATTCACAGGAAGGAACAACTGCTTTGACACTGGTGGTCTTGTCTCACCAGCCAGAAGTCATGGTCAGCTGATCCTTACTGGGCCAGGCATTAACCCTGTAGGCACTGGGAAATGGAGAGGTCTGGGAAGTTCTGCAAGTGGGGAAGTGGGGACACTCAGGGGGGTCCAGGTGGCAGCTCTTTACAAACTGGTGTGGGGGAATTACATGTTGGAACCACTGGCCCTCCCAGTGTGCACCAGCCCATCCCCATCCTGCCCGTTGCACAGTTTCCTTCCAAGAACTCGGGGAGCTCACGGGTGTGCAGGGCCCACACTAGGGGGAGGTGAGTAAGGCACTCGTCTCCTGGGCAAACTTTAAAGGGGCGCCAAAAAACAGTCATCGAGATAAATAATATTTTGCAGCAATGTCTTAACGCAAAAATTAATGCAAAAAGAAAAAGCGCGCTGAACAACAAAATATCGAAGTTTCAAATAAAGACAGGCTCAATGCGAGCTACGCTGCGTCCCCGGCCGCCTTCCTGACGCCCTCCTCCACCGCCAACCCGTAGGTTCAGGAGAAAGAGCGCGCGGCCCGGCGGCAGCGGTGGCGGCTGCGGCGGCTGCGGGAGCGGCTGCGGCGCAAGGACGAGGCGCTGGGGCGGCAGGCGGCGGCTCTGGAGCGCGGCCGGCGGATCCAGCGGCGTCAGCTGCGCCTGGCCCGCGAGCAGGAGCGCATCCTGCGGGCGCAGGTGCAGCGGCTGGAGCGGGACGTGCGGCGCCTCTGCCACGCCGCGGGCCTCCTGCTGGCCGAGCTGGACGCCCCGAACCCGGGTGGCCCCCGACCCCCAGGCCCGGCCAGTCCCCGGGGCGCTCCCGAGAAGGCCGCGGAGCCGCGCGCGCTGCGGGCCAGGGCCGAGCGCGGCGAGCGCGAGCGGGACCAGGCGGCGCGCCGGCTGCGGGAGCAGCGCGCCACCGAGCGGCTGCTCCGCGGGCAGCTGGAGGAGCTGCGCTGCTGCATCTATGGGCTGAAGCTGTCGGAGATCGGCCTGCAGGGCCAGGTGGAGGAGCTCGCCCAGCAAAACACGTGCCTGCGAGAGGAGCTGGGAGCCCAGGCCCCCCGAGAGAGAGCGCTCAGCACGGCCCCTGCTGGTCACTGTAGCCTGGTAAGTGGCCGCAACCCAGGGCACGAGTGATTTTCTGCTTTTCTCTAACTTTCTGCCACTTGGTCAAGTCACGGACTCCGTCATTCCCCAGTTTTCCTCTTCAACCACCCCTCCAACCCACCAGCCCCGTTCATCCATCCTTCATTCCATCCGCCCATCTACCCACCTGGTGGCACCCATCCACCCCTACAACTTCACTCACCTGTTCACCAACCCAGCCACCTCACCACCATCCGCCCACCTGCTCAGCCACCATCCACCTGTCCGTGCCCTCATCCACCGTCTTGTTTACCCACCCACCCACTCCTCTGCCCACACTCCATCATCCCTTTCACCCGACCATCTGCTTGTCCATCTCTCCTTGCAGCCACTCTCCAGGCAGCCAACCAGCTACCCTTCATCCCTCATCGTCTGTTTCCTCCTGTCCGTCCATCTATCTGACATTTGATGGGTCCCTGCCTGTGCCAGGCCCCGTGCTGGGCGAGCTCCTCCACGTTCAGTATGACATTAACTGTCATGGTCTCGTGACTTCCACCCCGATCCACTCCTCCCTGGGAAAGCGATCACCCTTTCCCACCTCCCTCACAGCTCCAAAGGTGACCACGGTCCCAGCGTGCCAGTGCTGTACGTGCATCTTCATTTCTCCTTCTTTAGACTGTGAGCCCCTTGAGGGCAGGTCCAGGTCAGATGGCTTCTGTAGCGGCCGCCCCAGCAGCAGCACACAGGAGGCCCTCAGGACTGTGCAGTAGAGAACATGCAGGGTTCGGCCCCTTTCTCTTTCTCCTATTTGCTAGCTGTGTGACCCCGAGCAAGTTTCTTAAGCTCTGGAGCCGAGAGCAGGCTGGACACTGATGTTATCACCTAACTGATAGACGAGCAAAAACTTACCGTTTAAGATACTCCTGCCATGTGCTTGGCACCCTACGGTGTTTTCAAAGGCATCATTTAATGCTCATAAAACTGTAAAGCAGGTACTATTAATGTCCCCACTCCACAGAGAGGAGGCTGGGGGTCAGAGAGGCAGTGCACTGACCTGTTGTCACACAGCTCAGAAGAGGCAGAACTAGAATTTGATCCAAATTGGATGTGAGTCCAGAGTGCTTTGTTTCTCCTGCACCAGGCTGCCTCCCTGTAAAGGGAGAGTTAACTCAGCTCCCTCCAAGAGATCAAGATTCCACTGGGTTAATTTGCATTTAAGGAAAAATAAGGGAGCCACCTTAGCCCAAAGAAGATTACTCATTAAAAAAAAAATCAAATTTATCTTCGGACCTGGACAACCTATTTCAAGTTAACTGGAACTTTAGTTTTCTCAAGATAATGAAGTGTATCCTGCCTAGATCATTTTAATAATGAGTTTATCTGTGGTTATATTTTATCTTTTTAGTACTTCATCCTACTCATGTTACTTCTACGTGTCCTGTTCGTTCTTCCTCCATTATGTTCACCAGGTAAAAGGAATATAGTGTACCTTTAATATTGGCACCTTGTTGTAATTTCAGAAAATAAATCGTGTAGAGATGGAAATTGTCATTTAGAATCCTTTCTGTAATTTTCCTAAACATAAGATTTTAATATAGGCTGTTGGCTTACATCCTTATTCTCCCAATCTTTCTGCCTTCCCGTGCACTGCTACTCTTTCTTTTATCTAAGGAAAAGGGTGAATACCTAAATATTTTAGAGATGCCTCCTAATGTTTTGTACATTTTGTGTTCTCTCATTTAATCTTTAGTACAGCCTTGCAAGCCAGGTGCTATTATCCCACTGACTAGATGGAGAAACTGAGACCCAGGAGGTTAAGTGACTTGACCCACAGGCATGCAGCTCCTAAGTATTAGGGCCAACAAGGGGACACGGGCCAGATCAAGGCTGTGACTCCAAGATGCTGTCCTTACCTTAAGATGCTGGGGCCAGCGTTGGTTCTTGCGGAGTTTGGGGCAGTGTCAGTGGCTGCGTTTGGCAGCTTGTGTGCCATCAGTTATAAGCCCCTTGTTGACATGCATCTGTGACCTTCTCGATGTTTCATGCCATATCATTTAAAAGACCCAATGCCTAAGGAGAACTGCATGCTCTCAAGACTTTGCTGGAGGCTGCTGAGCACAGTCCAAAGTCTCTCAAAAATTCCCTAAATTTCCCATAAAGTGTGGTCCCCAGCCAGTTCTGCCTCTATAGCATCTGGAGAAGCCAGCCTGTTATCAGATGAGCAGCGGAGGAAGCAGGGGCCCGTGGAATAGAAAATGCTGATCCTTAAACATGGGAGCCGTACACACTGGGGTGAGATGCTCATGCTCTAAAATGGCAGGTGGGACCCGGTATGGCCAGAAGCAGTGGGTTCTGCTGGGTGAAGGGGTAGCAGCACTTGCTGTCTTCTGAGTGTGTCAGAGTGAAGAGCCCATGGGAGCGTGAATGCAAGAGCCCTTTAAAGATGGAACACATGTCAGTTACCATTTCAGCATAGAGTGTCATGGGACGGTCACTGCTCCTGGCTTTTAGCAATCTAAAATGGCAGCCTGTGAGCATCCGGGCTGGGAGAGTGATATTAGCAAGGGCTTGCTTTGGCCGTCGGTGTCCTTTTCATCGTGGTTTGTGCATTTCCTGTGTGGCTTGCTCTCACTTCTGGAAAGTGGCTCCCATCCCCTTGCTGATGATCTCTCGGCACCAGGGTGACCAGCTTCTTGCTCCAGCCAGACGTTAGCAGTTCTCCCAGATGGAGACAAACAGGGCCGAGTTCCCCCAACTGGTGGGCCTGGAGCCTGCCCCTGCCTTCTAGGAGCCCCGGGAGCCTTGCCAGTCGTTTTATTTCTATGCCTCAATTTCCTTATTGAGCAAATAGAAACGTAGGTACTATGAGAGTTTCCTGGGGCTACCCTAGCAAAGAACCACAAACTGTGTGGTTTCAACAATAGTCCTGGAGGCTGGAACCCCGAGATCGAGGTGTGGGTAGGGTCGTTCCTTCCGAGGCCTGTGAATGAAGATCTGTTCCGGGCCTCTCTCCTTAGCTTGTGGGCGGCCGTCTTCTCCCTGTATCTCATTGTCTTCCTTCAATGCATCTCTGTGTCCAAATGTCCCCCTTTTATAAGGACACCAGTCATATTGGATTAGGGCCCACCCGAATGACCCCATCTTAACTTAATCAATTGTGTCTCTATTTCCAAATCAGGTCATGTTCTGAGGTCCTGGGGGTTAAGAGTCAACTTAGGAAGTTTGGGGGGGGACACAATTTAACTCATAACAAGTACCCTCCTGGATGCACCATTATGAGGCCCCATGAAACGGTAGAACTGTCAGTTCTATTTCCTTGATGTGCTTCTTCACCGGCTTCATGGGGGTACGAAACGATTCCTATATTTATGAGGGAGTCTTTGCACTAGACGCCATCTCTGGTGCTCTACATCTGTTGTCCACTCATTTTGTCCCTCAGCGACCTTCAAGGGAGGCACTATTTTACCCCCATTTTACAGATGAGGAAGTGGAGGCCCAGAGAGTCCCAGGGTCCCAGAGATATTAAGTGGTGGGGCAGGATTTGCGCCCCGGCAGGCTGACCCTGAGATGACCCTGTGAGTGCCATGCTCTGCTCCTCTGGTAACTAGTGGTCAGTGGGTCCCAAATCAGCATTTAACGGGTGCCGTACAACGAGGTGTACTCAGGCCTGAGCTTGGTACCAGGGCTGGGAAGTAAGACAAGACCCCTGCCTGCACGGGATGACAAGACTGCCTGGAGAAAGAGGGTGCAGACAGAGGAAGGGGGAAGGGGCCTGACAATCTGTGGGTCACTGTTGGGGATCTTGGTGTTTGGAATGGGGAACGGACCCAGGGCCACAGGGTATGTCAGAGTCTTCCAAACTGTCCTACTCTCAGAAGGCACTGACAGCCCCGACTCTGAGCACCTTGGAGTCGAAAAGGGCCACCTTGAAAGGAAGAAATCCTCCAGAGAGCGCGCTGGAGAGATGGGTAATGCCAGCCAGTCACCAGCTCATGGGGCAGCATGGCTTGCAATTTTAAAGTTAAAATGCTAGAATCTATTGATAACTGTAAAGCCAGATGGTGTCCCTCAGGTCTTGGTCTGGCCTGTGGCCATGGCTGTGCATGTATGAAGTTGTACTCAGTGTTCTGAGAGCATTGCATGCATGCATGCATGATTTCCCAAGGCTGACATTGCATTTCCAAAGGGGCAAGACCCAGAATGGTTAAGAGCCACGTGGCAGATCTTTAGCACCTTTCTCTGGATAACGGTGTAACCCCCAAATGATCTCTTTTCATAAGCCCCCAGCAGGTCCATCGCCTTGGGATCCAGCTCCACTTCCTAACCACGGCATTCAAGGCCCCAGCTGCTCTAGCTGCTGGCTCACTGACCACCCCTTCCTCCCACCTTGCCTGGCCACCCTGAGGTCCTGCAGGTCCCTAAATATGCCAGGCTCCTCCAGCCTGCTTACTTTCCCTGTGTCTAGAGACTTCTACTGTCTGCTCCCCACGGCCCCTTGGTAAACCCCTGCTTCTTTCTCTCCATTTGGTGAGAATGTCTGTTCCTCCAAGAAGACTTTCCTGATTTTACGTCAGCTCCTTCCCTCCTTGGTGCCCCCATCATGACATGACCCACCTCTGGTGACCCTAATTCTCACTGTGCTGGGCCTGGCTGCCCACCCCCCCCCAAAGCTGTGCCTTCATCGTCATCACCAACTGGGTCTGATTCAGCCATAAATCCCAGCCCCTGCCCACAGGCTGTGGAATACTTGGTGAGCAAGTGACTCAGTGAATAAATGGCCAAAAGAAGATATTTGCTCCATTGCCCATGGGAAATGGAAACTTCCAGCCGAAGGGACCAGCCTAAGATGGCAATACTGGGAAGTGAGGTATAGAAATTGGGAAACGAGAGGGAGGTCTAGCCCCAGGGAAGTGTGTATCATATTGAAAATCATTACAAATTATTAGGGTGCCTCCAACCCAAACCAGCCCCTTGGTTACATCTGATGTGTGTCATGGTGTGATTTATGGTGAGGGTAATCGTTATGAGAAGATATTTTATTTGATTCCTATTTATAAAGCACTTCCCCAAACAGGATCTCCTTGATACTGGGAGGTAGCCAGGCAAGGATCAGTGATTTTTGTCCCCAACCCCACAGAGGAGGCACATGCCTTGCCCGGGATCACACAGTTTATAGTTTCTAGAACAAGTTGCTTGGAGTCCAGGTCCCCAAAGGAACGGCCATTGCGAGGACAAACGCCCAACTCGGGGAGGAGTTTGGGGAAGGGGTCTCTGGTCAGAATCCCAGGTGAAAGAAAATTTAAGAGGACTCTGGTTTTCAAGAGAAGCAAAGCTATCTGCAGATGTGTCCAAATGCTTTTTAGCAAGCGTGCACTGGGCATCCTGTATGTTCCAGGCACCGTGCCGGCCACTGGGGCTGGGGAGGCGATCCCGCTCTTCAAAAGTTTGTAGGGGAGATAGACACAGGAGCAGAAAGGGCAATTTGGGTGATGACCGCTGCAGCAAGGGACACCCTGGGGCAGTGGCCCGTCCTGGAGGGTAACAAGGAGGCTCATATAAAGAGATTAAAAGTCACTCTCTTATAATGTCAGTGTCAGGCTGTCATCCCAGAGCTGAGACCCCGCTCCTTGTGACAGTGGCCTCGGGAATGCGGGCTGCTCAGGCCAGCTTCTCGGCCCCAGCGATATGAATAGAGCGACCCCTGGTGGCGGGTATGAGAATCTCTTCATTGTTTCCTGAGTCCAGGCAACCCCTTCCTGCTCAAAGCTTGCACCTGAGCAGAAGTGCCCGTTGCACATTTGTCACTCACTCCTGCAGCGAGCAAGGGCTTTAAAACAGTTTCGATAATGTCAAAAAACAAAACATAGGCAAAAGCCACGAACATACAAATAACATAAAAAGGAAATACAGATGGCCCGTGGTCTTACAAAAAAGGTCCATTACTTAAAAAAAAAAAAAATACGAATGAGCAAAACCTCAAGATTCCACTGTATTCTGAATATTTGTCATATATTAAAAGTACCTCAATACTGTTTATAGTTGGTAAATATTGGAAACAACCTAAATGTCTGATCAGAGGGACCTGATTTGGTAAGTGAAGGCATTCCTTACGTCAGAGATTATTCGGCAGCCCTAAAACACCACATTACAGAAGAAGTTGTGGAGAAATGATCCTTCGATACCACCACATGAAAAATGCACAACGCAAAAGTCAACATTTTGTAGAAACAGACTTTTGGAAGAATTTAAATGTCTATGCATAGAAACAAAGCCCAGAGGGATATATTTTCACACATTTGTCATATTTGTGTTTGGATATCACTGTATTCCTCATTTTCTTCTTTCAAAATAATTACACGTTAAAACTAAAGCCAAGTAAAGTTACAGGCAAATGCTCCTGTGAGTGTTGAAAAGCAGGGAGGGCTGGCAACACTGAGCAGAGGGGGGCAGGAAGGGGGAGAGAAGGCCCGGATCAAGTTCGGAGACCTGAGTTCAGGTCCTGTTCTCCCCCTGTGTGTGCTGTGTGACCTTGGACAAGTCACTCTCCCTCTCTGAGTATTGATTTCATCACTTGTGACATGAAGCGGGTATAGCGTCACCTCGGAAGTCCTCCCCTGGATGTTTGCTCCTCGAGGCAGGGGTCTGTGTGTGTTGCCCATGGCTGTGTCCCAGCCCCAGGACAAAGCCTGCCACATAGTAGGTGCTCAGAAAGTATTTGTTGAACTGAATGGAAGTCAACTTGGGTACTGGAGCAAAATCCAAATAGCAATGAACAGCAGAACGATGGTGGCCTTCGACACTGCCCTCCGCCTCCCCTTCATCTGTTCCCTCCTCCTTCCTTCTGCTTCTCTCTCTTGCTTGCTCTCATGTCTTTGAATTTCTGTCTCCCTTTTTGCATCCTATTTCCTCTCTTTTTTTTCTTTCTCATTTGCCTTCTCTCTCTTCCTTTCTCTTGTGCCTTCTCTCTCTCTCCATTTTTCTCATCTCCACCTCCTTCCAATAGCGATTTTAAGTTCTTGACAAAGGTGTTTAATTCTGATCAAGTGGGAAGCCAATGGAGAAAACCATGAGGTACCGCAAGGTCTGTGGGCAGAAGGCACCTGTGGCAGGTTGGCCGGGCCCGTCTGGATGCAGAGCAGGGCTGTGCCCAGACCCCTCTGGTTTTCATTGGTTTTGGCTGGGGCCCTGTTCTGGTACTTGTTAAAAGCTTCTGGGTGATCCTAAGGTGTGGCCAGGGTCTGGTCTCCCCTGGTCTCTGAGGAGAACTGGACAAGACACAGACTGTCGCACAGTAACTGGAAGGTCACAAACTTGGGGTATGAGGAGGAGATGCTGCGGTGAGGGAGGGGCTTCATTTGCGGGAGGCTCAGGGAAGCCTCATTAAGGATCCGGCCTTTAAGTAAGCCCAGAAGGGAGCAGCTGGGCCAGGCAGAAGGGTGGGGAGGAGAGGTGTAGGCAGCAGGTACTACGGGTGCAAGGCCCCAAGGCAGGAGGGAGAAGGGTCCATCCAAAGAGCAGAGATGGGTGTGGTGAGGCCGGGCAGGCAGGGGTTTTATCTTTCAGGGCTGTGGGAAGCATGGAAGGGTTGGAAACAGGAGGGCAACCTGACCCGGTTTCCATTTCAGTGCAATTGCTCGGCTGCCGAAGGGTGTGGAAAGGAAGAGCAGAGAGCCAGGGGCAGAGAGGGCTTTGCAAGGAGGCAGCCTGCCACCAGTACCCTTCCCAGGAGGATGCGCCAGGCAGGCAGGAAGAACCGCGTGCGCGGAGGCCAGCAGGAACCAGGGTGGGGGGACAAGGAGGCACTGAGAGAGGAAGCCAGGACCAGGAGGGTCAGGGGCTGCGGTGACAGCCCTGGACGGCCTCCCGTGCCTGACTGCAGCACAGGAGCTGATCCCGTGGACTGAGTGGGGGAGGTGAGGGGGGACTTGCAGGTCAGAGGGTCCCTGGCCGCTGCAGGAAGGATGGGAGGGGAAGCAGGAGGCCCAGTTAGTGGCCAACGCAGGGGTTTGCTGAGAGCAGGTGAGGACCTGGGGATGGGGACGGGGCATGACCTGTCCATTGCCGTTTCTCCCTCCCCTAGAAGAGCACCTGACCCACAGTAGGAGCTTAATAAACGTTTGCTGAATAAATGCACGGCGAGTCCGAAACGTCTGCCTTTCTGCAGGTTCTGTCTATCCATCCAACTGCCAAACCTTTATTAAGCACCTAGTGTGTGCCAGGCTGGAGTGACAGTGCGGACCGAATGAAGGCCAGTTTCCTTCCTGAGCGACCTCAGGTCTAGTGCGGGAGCAGGTGGGAAGCAAACAGCACCCCTTAGAACCGGGCTAGGCGTACCTGGGGCAGTGGGAACCTGCAGGAGACCTGTGCCCTGGCCCCTCGTGGTGGCGGCTGGAGCTGCAGTCAAGGTGCTGCCTCTAACGTGCTCTGCGGGGCGGGGGTGGGCGTTGGGCTAGGGAAGCTCCTTGCTGCACCCCAGCTTGCCTTTTGGGGTGCGATCCGGAGGAGGAGGGCGCCGCCTGGAGATGCGTGGCTGCGGCGTTTGGGGCCTGTGGACAGTTGAGGGACAGGACTGCCCGGAGGCTGGGGCAGCCTCCCACCTCGGGTGGATACAGAGGGAACTTCCGCACCGGAAGGAGAGGGGACTGGAGCCTTTGGTGCCACCTTGGGGGGCCCAGAAAAATCTTGGCTGAATGGACAGGCTCCTCATTGTCTGCTAAGTGGAGGCTGGCTGCTCACAGGAGGCAGTTGGGTTGGCAGGACCGAGAACGCAGGACCGAGAACGCAGGACCAGGGCCCTGCCCTCTGCTGTCCTCACCTGGGGAGGGGATCCGACTCCCTCCAGGGGTCCTTGGGAGGGACTTGGCTGGGACAGGCTTGGAGGGTCCCTTGCAACCAGGGACACTCACAGCTGTCTTGTCTTCTTGTGTTTTTTTCCTCAAGGGCGCGCTGGGCTGTGTTCAGGATGAATCGCTGCCCCTGCCCTGGGAGAAGGCTCCGGATGCCTGCGGAAACCGAGGCCCCGACGGGGCCCCTGGACCAAGGGGCTCGGCAGGTGCGTGGGGGGCCCCGCGTGGACATCCACTGACAGGCCAGCTCTCTTAGGACATCCTGATGACACAGCAGGGTGGCGGTCCCTGCTCCACAGACAGGAAGCTGAGGCTCAGAGAGGTAGTGTTGCTTGCTTGATGACACACAGCTGGGAAAGGTAGGAGCGGAGTCCACAATGCCCACGACAAGGTCTGTGACTTGGGCTCAACCCGACATTTAGGCTCACTCCCTCAGCCCTCAGAAGGGTGCCAACCAGGCGACGCATGTGCCCGCCTCAGGCAGCAGGGGTCCCTTCGGGGGGATTTGTCTTCGCAGAAGACCGTGTTGTGACCAGGAGCTGTTCTATTCCCCGCACCCGCCCCAGTGACAGCTCAGGTGTGAGACAAGTGTGAAGTCTGGGAGGTGCTGGGACCCCCTTATCCCTAAGTTGTCCCTAACGGGAACCAATATCTCTGCTAATAGTCTCGGGTGCAGCTTCCAGGGTCCCTGCTGCAAAAGCCACTGCACGCAGGGAGCCCCAAAGCCATGGTGTCCAACTGGCCGTCTGTGGTTTATGTACAGTTTTCCAAGGTGAAATTCAACTTAAGGATGAGGGGGTCAGTTATACCCAGCGGGGCTGTTGACCATCAAAGCTGACCTTTCCCCTCCATCCCATTTCTGGGGAACAGAGCTGACAAGTCAAACGAGCTCAGGTTTGTCCTTGGGGGAGGGGGCAGGGCGTGCCTGGCAAAGCCTGGGCATCAACACCTCTGTCTCCGTGCTGACTGTGAGGGGCTGGGGGCCAGGGATTCTGACCCTGTGTGACCGTGAGGGTGCGGGGCCAGGGAGATGTCGTGGGCTTTGTGGTCAGAAGAGGTGGCTTCCAGACCCGATTCTGCGGCTCATCAGTGGATGTCATTCCCCATCTCTGAGCCTGGGTTCTCACCTGACAGGCAGTGGTGGCCAGGAGGCCACTTTTAGAGGCTCAAAGACCCTGAGTCGTGAGAAGTGCTGTCTCATCCTAACAGCAGATGGCACTGCTGGTGGCAGTCATGGGAAAGCTCCTAGGAGGGTCTTCTTAACTCTCGGGTCCTGTCATTTCCCAGGCCAGCCCTCCGAGGGGCCCCGTGCCTGGGACTGCATCGGGGCTGGACAAGGCACCGCTGTCTTGATCCCAGGCCCGGAGACCAGGGACAAGCTCCCGGGAGACCTCGCAGGATCTGACCATGGACAGGTGAGGCCAGAGGCTTTCTGCATGCCTGGGGTGCCAGCTGGGTCTGATCAGCCCTACTGTGTGTGCTGCACAGTGTGGCCACCACGCAGAAGGTAGGAGAAGGAGGTAAAGAAGCTTGGGGTTTGGAAGAACATTCTGGAAATAATTGAGAGGGAGATTTGAGCCCTGGGTGGGGAGTGGGCAGGAAGGCTGTGTGCCCCAGCTGTGTGCCCAGACCCAGCTGCCACGTAGCAAACTTCATCTCATTGAAACCTCCCCGCCAGCGATGGGGCAGGAGCCATGACCCCTGTTCTGCAGAGGAAGAAGTCATGATTTCCCAAGGCTTCACAGCCCTCTAGGGGACTGGGGTCCTCATGTCTCCATAGCCCACACTCTGCACCACACTCTCCCCTACGGGTCAGGAGCCTGGTTCCAGCCAGCCCTGATGTGGTTCTGTGGTTCTATAGAAGGGGGGCCTTCCTTGCTCACCTACTTTCATTCATTCACCCCCTGCTCTGAGCCACTGCGTGGTGTGCTGTGTCACACCCAAAGTGGGAAAAGAGCCAAGAGCAGTCCCTGGGGTGGGGAGAGCTTCATAGAAAAGCTGGGGAAGTGGTTAGACAGACAGGAAACCAGGGATGGACAGCGAAAGGGCAGGCCAGGTGGGAAGACCCGCCAGGTAAAGGCGCTGAGGCTGGGAGCGCTGCGAGGTGGGAGTGGGGTCGTGGTCGCATGTGAGCCGAGGGCTCCTACTGAGCCTGGATGAAGCCAAGTTTCATCTCCCAGGCCTCGGCCCAGCCTGGGTTTGTTCTCTGAGTCGGGCCAGTCCTCCTCTCTGGTTCAGCTCATTGAATAAGTAAATATAAAAAGATATTCAAAAACTATCTATGAAACACCTCCTGTGTGCCCGGGACTATTCTAGGCAGATAGTCTACACCGTGCTGTCCACTAGAGCCTTCCGCAGTGCTGGCAATATTCTGCACCTGTGCGGTCCAGTGTAGTAGCCGTGAACCACGCGTGGCTTCTGAGCCCTTGAAACGTGGCTGGTGTGACTGCAGAACTGAGTGTTAACTTTCACTGAATTGCTTTAAATTGGAAGAGCACCATGTGGCCTGTGCGGCTACCGTATTGGACAGTGCAGGGCTGTGGGAGGAGTTAAACAATACACACACACATATCCTACATGATGTGAGCAAGGGGAGGGCGCCACAGAGGGAGGGAAAGGGGATGAATGGACAGACAGTGGTGCGAGAGGTCAGCAAGGCCTTTTTGAGGAAGTAACGTTTGAGCTGAGATGTTAATGAAGCCAGAGGGTGAGCCGTGGCGGGGGGCAGAGGCCCTGGAGTGCTAACAGACCTGGGGTGTTAGGAAGACCTGTATGGCTGGGTGAGGAGATGGGGTCAGAGAGGTGGGGAGAGGCTCTGTGGGGGAAGGGGCCGCTTCACCCCTTCTCCTCTCTTCCCTCCCCTAGTTTACTCCGGCTGAGCCCGACTTGGGTGAACAGACGCTCCTTCTCATCCGTGGCTGTCCCCCGGGTCAGGACATGGACGGCTCAGTCCTCCCGGCGGAGCTGGCCTGGATTTCAGAGCGGACGCTAGCAGCCACCCGGGCCCAGGTGTCCTTCCTCCCAGCGCGGACATCCACACGCCCTCCCTGGGGGCAGGCTGGGGACTCAGCTCCCCTGCCACTGCCGCGGCTGCTCCTGGAAGATTCCCCGGAAGAACTGCAAGCCCAGCAGGTGCTGGAGGCCAGGCCCCCGCCTGCTCCCTCCGCTGCAGGGCGCCCCAGCCGGGATCATCACCAGGCAAGGAGCCACGATGCCTCCCTCTGCCCGGAGTCCCCATGCACTTCAAATCAGCGATTTCCCAGCAGAGGGCCCAAGGATCTAAAAGACTCTCGCAAGGAGGGAGGAGGAGCCCCAGGGTGGAGACCGGAGATGCGGGGGGTGAGGAGGGCTGGGGGCAGGAAGGAGGACGACCTCGGTGACAGGACTCAGTCAAGTCAGGAAAGCCGTGAGAACCTGAGCCTGGAGGCTGGTGTCAGGGCCCCAGAGGGTGGACGGAACGAGAACGGGGCTTCTGAACCCCCGGCTGCAGCCTCCTGCCCTGGGCCCAGGAGGGAGCTTCCACTGCCCCTTCTTCAGGGGGAGGCCTCAGTGTCAGCGGAGGGTCCTGAATCCCTGAGCAGGAGGGGGCGGGGGGAAGGGCATGTCTGGAGCCTCCCAGAAGGAGGAGAAGAGGGAGAAGGAGGAGAAGGGGGAGGAGGAGGGCTTTCATCAGAGGAGGAGGAAGAGGCCGCCACAGCTGCCTTCTCCAGGGCCCACGGCACCAACGGGCCGCCTCCGGCTGGTGCTCAGCCCCTTGCAGAGCAGGACAGAGCCATCAGGAGAGTTCCGGGCAAGGAGGAAGACTACGTGTGGTCTGGAAATGCTCTGCTTCTCCCAGAGGAAAGCCCTGAGGACAAAGCACAGGAAGAGGAGGAGGAGGAGGGATTGTCGCATCTCCAAGGGTCCAGCCCGGGCCACAGGGATGTCCGGGAGGAGCCTGGCTTCGAGGACTGTGAGGCCAAGGAAATGCTTTTCCTACCGCAGGAGGGAGGTTTGCCACCGTCTCCTAGATTGGCTTTATGGCCCGAGGGGGCCCGACCTACCAGTCACTCCCGGGCTCTGAGCAAAGGCCGTGAGGGATCTGCGTTAAAAATAGAGGAATTTGAAGAGGAGATGGAGGCTTGTTTCCAACAACTCTCCTTCCTGAAGCCTGGGAGTGGGGGGCATGGCCGGAAAGCCTCCTCGTTGGCAGGAGAGAACTGGAGCTTTGCTCGGAGATGGCACAGCTGCCAGGAGGACGCGTATCCTCAGCAGACTTTGGCAAACCAGGATTTGGATATTGGTTATGCCGAGGAAGCAAACCCCGAGGAGTCTGGTGAGGACGTTAAGCCGGGAGAGACTGAGGCCCTAGGAGCTGGCGAAGTTCTTCCAGGGCCGGTGCTGGATTTGGTCAACCTGAGCCCGGGCCCTCCAGAGGGGCCCTCCGAGAGGGGTCGGAACCAGCTCTCGCAGCAGGCGAGAGCCCTCGAGAGAGCGAGGAAGAGGTTTCGTCAGCTCATTTCTGGATTGAAGAAGGAGAGAAGCAAAGTTTTACGTGACAACGCCAAGCTTCAGGGAGATCAGGAGCGATGCCACAGAAAACTGCGTGTCCTGGAAAAAGAGAGGGAGAGGAATGTGAAAAAAATATCCGCGCTCAAACAGGATAACGGCGTGCTGTTAGGAGACATCTCTCACGTAAAGAGGGAGCTGGACCAGTACGTGCAGGTCATTTCTGACCTTGAAGACTGTAACCGGAAAAGTTACTGCAAAATTTCTGAGCTCGAAGAGGAAAACGAGAGATTGAAAGGGCACCTTGGGCAGCTCCGGAAAGCCATGTCTGCGAGCATCCGAAAATCCAAAGGCGTGATGGAGTGCATCACCCTGGAAAACTGGGAGCTCAGTGCACTGATTTCGGAGCTTGGGGTCAGTTATAAAGAGCTGATAAAGGATACAGTGCTGGGAATAGAAGACATGATGCAGGCCTTCAGGGGGGAGAATGAACACCTCCTACAAAGGATCCGAGTCCTGGAGGGGGAAGTCGTGTCGGGGAGCAGCACAGATGAGGGACTTTCGGTGAGAGCAGAGGAGTATATCCAGGGAAGAAACACGATGGCGGTGGACCAGGTGAATGCTGTAGAAAGGGGGGTGCAGGTGACTCAGCTTTCAGGGCAACTGACTGCAAGGGGCCCTGGGCCACCCTCGGAGCAGGAAATGGGTGTGGCTGGAGGGTGGACGGGACCTTGTTTAGGCCTGGAGAATTCCAGGTGCGGTGCTGATTCTCCTGCTACATCACTGGTCTGGGGAAATGCCGCAGGATCCAGTGCCCTGCAAGGAAACACCGATGGGGCAGGAGTGAAAGAAGCGCATTTGGAGAAAGACGACAAAAGACCACAGTGTTCTGCAGACCAAGGGCGAGCTCTGAAGTCCCCACGCAGTGGCCCCCGGGTAGGTTGACTCTGTATGGCTGTTTAATCATCTTGCTGACTTATAGCACCGACCACACCCTTTACTACCATGTCCTCCAGCAGCCCTAAGAGGGAGGAACAGTCACCACCCCCATTTCCCAGATGAGAAAACGTAGGCACAGAGAAGTTAAGTGACTTGCCCAGAGTCACACAGCTAGGAGGGGTTGAGCCCAGACTCTACCTGGGCAGTCAGGCTCCAGAGTCTTTATTCTTACCCTGGACAAGATAATGCGAGTCTGCCCCTCTGCTCAGGCTGTTCAAATTGGTATCTGGTGGGACATGGAGTGGGTGTTTACACTTTAAGATTAGAGCTTTTACTTTCAGACCAAGGAGTTTTTCAAGCAGCTCAAGTTATAATTCTGCACATTGAGTCTTTTTTTTTTTGGTATTTATGTATTTATATTGAGATATAATTGATATCTAACACTGTGTAAGTTTAAGATGTGCAATGTGTTGAGTTGATACATTTTTATATTGCAATCTGATTACCACCATAGCTTTAGCCAACACCTCTATCACACTGAATACTGGGTCTTGAAAGGAGAGAGCAGTGGGCTTTAGAACTCAGTCAAACAGGGTTCAAACCCAGCTCTGTGCTGACTACATCCGTGACTTCTCTGAGTTGTTTTCCTCATCTGTGGACAATGCTCGACTTTCAGGACTGCTAGGATGAAATTTATTTTTCCAGTGGTCTTGAATGTGTCTGTAGGGTATTTAGTGTTGAGTCCTTTGTATATATTCATATCCGATCTCTCTGCCTCTCTGTCTCTGTCTCTGTCTCTCTCTCTTTCTCTCCAATTTTATCAGTCATTTCACAGGATCATTTTTTGGTTTTATTGATGTTCTTTATTGTATGTCTGTATTTTATTTCATTGGTTTCTTCTAATATCTTCATTGTTTCCTTTCTTCTACTTTCTTTTGGTTTAATTGGCTGTTCTTTTTCTGGCTTCTTGTGTTGAAAGTTTGGATCATTGATTTTCAACTGTTCTTCTTTTGTGATTTATGCATTTAAATCTATGCATTTCTCTCTAAGCACTGTTTCTAGTACAACCCACACATTTTGATAAGTTGTACTTTTTATGTCTGTTCAGTTCAAAGTTTAGCTTCTAATTTCTATTGTAATTTCTTCCTTGACCCATGGGTTACTTAGAAGTGTGTTGTTGAATTTCCAAGCATCTGTAGAATTTTTTAGTTATATTTTTGCTATTGATGTCTAGTTTTATTTCATTGTTGTCAGAAAACATACACTATATTATTTTAATCTTGAAATTTGTTGAGATTTTTTTCATTGACCATGTTATGGTCTATTTTGGTAAATATTCTATGTGCCCTTGCAAAGAATGAATATTCTGCAGTTGTTGAGTATTAATTAGGCCAAGCCGATTAATTATGCTAATCAAATCTTCAATATCATTACTGATGTATGGTCTATTCGTTTTGTCATCTACCGAGATGGCTTTTGAAATCTCCAACTCTGAGTGTGCATTTGTTTATTTCTTCTTTTTTGTTACGTTAGTTTTGATCCATATGTTTTGAAATTATTTATTAGATATGCATAGATCTAGGATTATGATGTATTCCTGGTGAATTGATTCTTATCATGATGAAATGTCTCTCATTATCTCTCACATTTCTTGCCCTAAAGTTGACTTTGTCTGATATTAAAGTACCACATCAGTTTCTTTTCATTGGTATTTTCATGGTATATAACTTTTTCACACCATCCATCTTTTTGTTTTCGAGCTATCAGTATCTTTATATTTAAAGTATGTTTCTTAGAAACAACATATGGCTGTTTTTGTTTTTTTTTAAACCTAGTTCAGTTTGATATCCTCTGCTTTTTAGTTGGAGTGTTTGGTCCATTTACATTTCATATACATAATGGTGTAATTGGCTTTATGTTTACCTTCTTGCTATTTCTTCTATTTGTTCTGTTCTCTTTTCTTTTATTCCTTCTTTCTGCCTTTGTTTTTGGTATTAGTAAACTATTTTCTATTATTCCATTTCCTTCTCTATTAGTTTATTTTGTTATACATTTTAATGTCATTCTTTTAGTGGTTACCCTAGAAATTTCAAAATGTATGTATTAATTATTAAAATTTACTTTAAATTAGTACTTTTACCATGTCTCAGATAATTCAAAAATCTTTCAATAGTTTGCTCCATTTTTTCCTTTTCATCCTTTTCATTGTTTATTTTTGTCAACTACGTTACTTCTATGTATATATACCTTACAAAGTGCTATTACTGTTGTTGTTTTAAACACTCAATAATCTCTTATGTTTATTCATATCTTTCTACATTCTTGTGCTGTTCATTCTGTCTTCTACTTCTGTGGATCTGTCTTACATCCACCTGAAGAACTTTGTTATTTCTCGCTGGTGATGAATTCCCTCAAATTTCTTTTTATGAAAACAATTTTTCAATTCTACTTTTAAAAGATTTTTTTCCCTCTGGATTCAGAATTTTAGATTGGAAGATATGTTTCCCTCTTTTGACACTTTAAAGATCTCATTTCATTGTCTTCTGGCTCTCACAGTTTCTTTTCAGAAATGGGATAATATGTCTTTTTTTCCCCTGAAAGAAATGTGTCATTTTACCTCAGACTACTTTAAAGATTTGTTTTTCATCTTTGGGTTTTGGCAGTTAGACTATGATGTGTTTGCATGAGGTGTTATTTATGTTTACCCTGCTTGGTTTTTCTGAGCCTCTTGAAACTGTGGAGTCATATCTTTAATCAGATTTGGAAAATTCTTGGCCATTAGTTCTTCAAATATTTTGTTCTTTTCTATTTTTCTCTCCTCTCCTAAAAACCCAGACATTTTTTTCACTTTATCCCACATCTTTTGGAACTGTTCTATTTTTTTCTCTTTGTGTATCAGTTTGAATTTTCTATTGACCTGTCTTTTTGTTTACTGAATGTTCTGCTGTTCAGTTCTGCTGTGTTCTGTCTTCTAATAAACCCATCCATTAATTTCATTTACTGTATTTTGCAGTAGCATATCCATTTTATCCTTTTTAAAGAGATTCTGATTCTCTGTTGAAATACTCCACATTTTCATTCATTTTTTTCTGTCTTTTCCTATGTTGTTAAAAAATATAATCATAGTTATTTTGAAAGTCTTGTCTGCTAACCCCAATATCTAGATTATCTCTGAGTCTGTTTCTATTGGCTATTTTATTTCTTGGTTAAGGCCCACTTTTCTGCTTCTTCATGTGACTAGTAATTTTTTTTAAAATGTTGGACATTATGTGGAACGTGTAGAGATTCCTGCTTATTAGCTTCCTCTAAAGCATGTTGAGTAAGTTTTGTTCTGGTAGGTCACTGAATGATCAGCAGACCATTATTCCTGTGCAGGTCTACTTCAGTTTTCCCCTCAGTACCAGGGCTTGATTTTACTCCTCAAGTGTGGTCCTTGCTTCTAGGACATGGCCTTTCAGTGGTATCAACTGAGTTCCCAGAGCATTCACCAAAGACGCTCCACTTTGGCTAAGCCAGAACTTTGCTATCTTTGTAGCAGTGTGTGACCTCCAAAATCTCTTTAGCAATGGATCTCCCAGCTGCTGTTCTCTGCTAGGCCTCAGAGTCTTACACTATGTTGCACCACGTATGATTCAGCCAAGGACCCAAGGGTATTTCTAGGACAGTGTCTGGATTTCTTCTGTGCGGCTCACCTCTCTCTGTTGCTTTGTCCCACAAACCCCAGCTGTCATAGCAGCCCTGAACCCCAGTCTCTGATTCCACTTAGCAGGACCACCATGTTCAGCGTGGGATCTGTTTCCCTGAACCATGGTTTGGAAAATGTTCCAGGGACAATGTAGAGCTCACCTTGTTGTGCATCCTTTTTCTCATAGATTGTAGCCCTGCATTGGCTGCCATTTAATGCCTGCAAAGAGTTGTTTTTATGTAGTTCCCTCATATCTTGTCAAATCCCAGCTAGTAAGACCTGGTGGGAACTAAAACCCTGAGGAGGTGAATTTCAAGCTGAGAGTCTCAAGGTTTGAAAGGAGCAGCGAATGAAGAACATTCCAGGCAGAGGGAGAAGCAAGTGGCCAGCCTCTGAGGCAGGAATGAGCCTAGCTTGCTGAAAAGCAGAAAGTAGCCAGCGTGGCTGGATCGCGGTGGGCATGGGTGGGGCGTGGTATGAGATGAGGATGGAAAAGTTGTCATGAGAAAGATCACGGAAGGCCTTGTAGGCTCTGGTTTTGATCACTTCCAAATGCGGTGGGAAACTATTGGAGGGTTTTCAGCAGGACAACATGATTAAATTTCTGTCGTAAAAAGATGCAATCTTTGATGCTGTAAAGACACAGGGAGGACACAGGGAGAAGAGTCAAGAGGATTTTTGCCAAGAGATGATGCTAGAATAGAGGAATTTGGAATTGTTTTTAAAAACTAGAGGATTCCAGTTAAAAACTGGAGTTAGAATCAATGGGATTTGTTGATGGACAGGAGGCAGAGGGCGAAGAAAGCTTCCTGTTTCCCTTGTCCCAAGTTACAAACCTGATCATGTTTTTATTTGCTTAAAATAAAAACCTTAAACCCTCTGGGTCTTCCTGTCACACTTGGTATGAAGTCCAGACTCCTTTTGGTGAGTTATAAACTGGCCCCTGGGGAGCTTCCGCTGTTGCTGGATTCATTCCCTGGTCTCTGCGCTCCTAGTTCCTCAACCCGCCCCTCCCACACCCCAGCTTTCTCCTGAGAACTGCTGCTCACCATCCAGGTCTCATTTTAGGGCATCTCCTCCCAATCCCCCAGGATGGATTCAGTGCAGAGGCAACTCATGCACATCTCTCCCCAACTCCGCTTTCAGTGGTGCCATTTTGGTAGCTTGCAGTTGGCCATGATGGTATTTAAACCACGGAAACCAGCAAATGCTACACATCCGTGTGCCCCTCCCTCCCTGGAGAGTGGTTGTTATGCATTCACCACACACCGCTGGGTGGCGATGGATGCCTTTGATTTAGTGCTTCCCTTAGGCTCCGGCGGCCTCCTGGCTTCCCCTCACCACTCTGTGCTAGTGGCTTATTTCTGCGTCAACCTCCCCCGCCAGACAGAGCTCCCCGAGGGCTGTGTTCCCCAGGGCTCCCAGCCCAAGTGCAGCCTGTGGCTAGAGCACGTGCCTCTGAGGTCTCTTAGGGAGCAAGTGAGTCATGGGCCGTTCACAAGGGTCACTGAGTGGGGCAGTGACCGGCCTCCATCCCACACTTTTGTTCTCTTTAGAATAATGTCCTGTGGATGCTCTCTTAGGACCCTGGGATGAAGCCCAAATCACCGCAGAGGAGAGAGGCAGCAAAGGCACCAAACTTCCCAGAAAGGCCAAGTTGTTTTGCAAGTCTTGGAGCTGGATCTCACGGAACCATTCGGAGCACGCATCTGTTTTTGACAGGGCCCAGCCTGTGAATCTCAGGCCCACAGTCTGTGAATTTCTATTAACTAAAACAAAAACACATAAACACATTCTGCTATCGTATTCCTTGCTTACAAGGGAGAGGCCTGATCGGCCACTGAGCCACCTTGACTCTGCTCTCTCTGTCTCCCTTCCATCTTCTCTCTCCTCCCCCTCCTGCCAGCTCACACCCAGGTCAGGAACACGTGGAAGAGATCATCTCTGTGGGCTTTCAATTCCCGGGGTGGCTGCTTTCAATGAAAGCTAGACTGCCAGGGCCGGGAGCAAAGGCATTTGAGACATCTCTGAGTTTCTGGGACCCCGGACACATTGCAATTGGAACTTTTACTATTAGCAGGGCTGCTCCTTCCCAAGGCCACCTTAGTAGCATGAATCAAGAGCTTAATGATGCTCAGGGCCTTGACATAGAAATTCCCCTCTGATGATCTCAGGGGAAGAACCAGAGGTGTGTCAGATAAGGCTTTCTATCACAGCCCCAATTATAGCATCAGTATATTAGAATAATCTGAGCGTTCAACATGCCACAGAATACTGCGTAGATACTAACAACAGGGTTTTTGACATTATTTAATGATATGGAAAAATGACCATGACGTGGTATTAAGGGAGAAAAACAGGATACAAAAGATATATATGGCATATACATGTATATAGAAAAAAATATGTGGGGATGTGTGTGTGTGTATATATATGTATGTATATATATCCACGTATATATACATATATATGCATGTTTATGTATATGTATGTATACGTTATTAAAAAATGAAAATTTAGAGTCCAGAGCCACTGGGGGCAGTAGCGTCACTGCCATGTGACCACACTTCCCAGGGTGATAAATCAGCCTCTTCTTTCTCACTTTCTGCCCTCCCAGAAATTCCCTATTTGATGTTCATATGAAACCCACTCGTGTTTGACCCAAGAAGGGTGAAAGGCTATTTTGTACTGATTTAAGAAGAGTGTTTTGGGAAAATGCAGTATATTCTGTTTCATAGAAATATATGAAACTTTAGTGTAATAAGCATCTCATAATTGGATTTGAACACTAAATTTCATTCATCATACTGTGTTTCAGTATAATGGTGACTGATGTCTATTAAAACAGACTCTGGAATACCATGCCATTTCACATATTTTTCATGTGTGAAAAAAATTTTTTTTTGAAAATAACATTCTAGAATGCTATTCTGTGATTCCCTAGACCCTCTCCAACTCTCCCACTCAAGGGTAAGGGCACCTGGGTAAGGGCATAGCAGAAAGACTGAAAATATAAGATAATATATGGATAATAATGATGTTTATGCTGGCTAATAGTTTTTGGAGTGATCTCTGTTACTTTATTTTGTGGAATTTATTGACTATGAGAAACATGTAAGCAGGAGAACAAATTAAGAAGGAAAACGGGTACTGTCTGTTGGCTAAGGCAAATTACTTGGAAGATAAGCTAAGAATTGCAGTCAAATCTGTGATTCCACAGCTCCAGGACCCTGAAGCTGAGGCTTCCAAGGAGGACCTCAGGCTGTGCGTCAGACAACTTCATCACCAAGTGCTGACCCTGCAGTGCCAGCTCCGAGACCAAGGGTCTGCACACCAGGAGCTGCAGGCTTCTCGAGATGAGGCTGCCCGTCTCCGGCGTGAGCTCAAGGACAAGGTAGGCTGGGCCCACGCTTCCCTTTCCCGCCTGAAAACCAATGTTCCCTCACTTGGGAAAGTTTTGAGAGTAGAAAAAAGAAGTAGGTAAAATCTCACTGGCCCTTTCCCGCAGTTTGTAAGTATTTATTAGATTTTGAAAGTGCAGAGCGGTATAGGGAAGAAAAACCAGCCTGGAATCCCTCCATCCAGGTAACCTTTGTTAGATCTAAAAATAATAATACATGTGTATGGCTTTTTAAAAAGTCAAATAGTTTTTTAAATGTTGCATAAATAAAAGTCCTTTCTCTGTAAGGAGGGAAGTGGGTGTGAATATAAAAGAGCAACAAGAGAGGTCCTTGTGGAGTTGGAACGGTTCACTATCTTGTCTGTGGTGGTGGAGACACAAGCCTACATAGGTGATAAAATTGTACAGAACTTGGTACACACACACACACACACACACACACACACACACACACACACACAAACGTACACAGGAGAGATCCGAATAAGAATGGTGGATTGGGATTAGCAGATGCAAACCATTATATACAGGATGGATAAACAACAAGGTCCTACTGTATAGCCCAGGGAACTATATTCAATATCCTGTGATAAACCATAATGGAAAAGAATACGGAAAAGAATATATATATATATGTATATATACATATATATACATATACATATATATATATATATATCTGCATCACTTTGCTGTATAGCAGAAATTAACACAACATTGTAAATCAACTATACTTCAATAAAATAAATCTTTAAAAAAAGAATGGTGGATTGTATCCACATCAATACCTGGTTGTAATATACTATAGTTTTGCACAACGTTCCCATTAGAGGAAACCAGGCAAAGTATACAAGGGATCTCTCTGTATTATTTTTTTAAACTGTGTGTAAATCTAAAATTATCTCAACCTTTAAAAAATGCAGAAAAATATAGTCCTTTCTCCCCCCTCAACCCCAACTCCTTCTAACTTACATTTTTTTCAACCCTATCTACCCACATTCAGTACGTGTGTGTACATATATGAAATCATACCATACAGAAACATTCTGCATCTTGCTATTATCATTTAATAAAAAATTTTGGTGATATTTCCATATCAACACATGCAAACTGAACTTCATTATTTTAAACTCTTGCATATTATTTTTCAAGAGACCAAACCCTAACTTCCTTAACCAATTCTTTGTTTATGGAAATCTAAATTGTTTCTGTTACTTTGCTTTACAAACGAACATTTTATACATTTTATACATCTGTCTCGGGATATGTTTCTGCTACATCCTAGTGAAAGAGTTACTGGGTCAAAGGCTATGTACATAATTAACTTTGATCTATAATGGCAAATAACCCTCCAAAATGTTGTATCATGTATACTCCCACCAGAAATAAATGAGTGTATTTGTTTGGCTACAACTTGTTACCCTGAATCATATCACACTTTACATTTTTTTTGGCAAAGCGATGGGTGAAAATACACTATCAACATTTTGGAGTGATTTCCGACTCCTTCTTATGCATTCTATGTATAATTGAATATACTGTACATGGAGTTTTATGTCCTCTGTCCATGTTGCTTCATAGCCTTTTTGTCCCTTATTTTTTGGACTGTGCAGTAATCTATGAGGTGGATGTGATTTCTGTTCCCCTACTGTTGGATCTATACTTATTTCCATTAATTTATATATCATTGTTTATATACAATAGTTCAGAGAACTGGGATTACTGGTTTAAGGAGAAGAAATAGTGTTCATTCTAAACACATATTGCAAATTTGCTTTCCAAAGTATTGGCACCTACCTCCAAAGCCAAGGCGATTAATGAGGGTATATTTGTCACTGTGCCCTCAACCAGCGTAGGAGGTATGATGACTTTTTTGTCCTGTCTGTCACTGATCTGTGAAAAATAGAACTCCAGTTACACACGTTAGACCTTTTTACCCTACCCAATATATGTTTAAGTCTATTTTTTATTCTTTTCATTCTTTTTGTCTTTCTCTGCTTCAGTTTGGATATTCCTTTCTAATCCGTCTTCCAGTTACGTAATACTCTTTAGGTGAGTTGAATTTGCTCTTAGACTCATTATTTTAGTTCTTCATTTCAGGTATTGTATTTTGCAGTCTTAGAATTTCCATTTGACTAATTTTTTATAGCTTCCAGTTCTCTGATGAAATTCTTGTAATATAATTATTAAACTTTTTGTTTTGTTTTGTTTTGTTTTTTAATTCCTATGATACAGTGAGTTGTACTTTACATTTATTTATTTATTTATGGCTGTGTTGGGTCTTCGTTTCTGTGTGAGGACTTTCTCTAGTTGCAGCAGGTGGGGGCCCCTCTTCATCGCGGTGCGCAGGCCTCTCACTATCGTGGCCTCTCTTGTTGCGGAGCACAGGCTCCAGACGCGCAGGCTCAGTAGTTGTGGCTCACGGGCCTAGTTGCTCCGTGGCATGTGGGATCTTCCCAGACCAGGGCTCGAACCCGTGTCCCCTGCATTGGCAGGCAGATTCTCAACCACTGCGCCACCAGCGAAGCCCTATAATTATTAAACGTTTTAATCAAAGTTATTTTCAGGTCTCTCTCTGGTAGCTCCATTTTACATTCCCACTAGCAATGGATGAAGGTCCCAACTTCACATTCTCACCAACATTTGCTACTGTGTGTCTTTCTGTTGCTAACCATCCTAGTGGGTGTGAGTGGTTATCTCGCTGTGGTTTTGACTTGCATTTCCTTAATGGCTAATAGTGTTGAGCATCTTTTCATGTGTTTATTTGCAATTCATATATCTTTTTTGGAGAAATGTCTATTCAGATCCTTTGTCCACTTTGTAATTGGGTCGTTTCTTTTTTTGTTGCTGAGTTGTAAGAGTTTGCTATATATTCTAGATATGGTCCCTTATTAGCTATAGGATGTGCAAAATTTTCTCCCATTCTGTTGTCTTTTCACTTTCTTCTCGTCTGTTTTTTAATTGCAAATGCCCCAGTACACTGCTCACAGAAACATATTCATGCTATTTCTTACACTGAAGTAGAGAGAAGATTTCATCCAAGCCTGCAAATATTATCGTGTGCCTTTCGAATAGAGGACAGTCTGCTTGGAGCTGGCATTTTACTCTTCAAATATATTCAGAAACGTGTGCCAAAATAGGAATATAGAAATGTTCATTAGAGCCTTGTTTGTAAAGCAAAAAAACAGAAACAATATACATTTTCATAAACAAAGAATTGGTTAAATAAATTTTGTTTCAACCTTATGATTAAATAATATGCAAGATTTTAAAAGAATATGATCGGTTTGTACGTAATAACATGGAATTAACACCACGATTTTATATTAAATGACAAAAGCAAGCTGTAAAACATTTTGTATAGTATAGTTTCATGTGTGTGTATATATACACATATGAATTCTGATTATGGGTATGTAGGGTTAAAAATAGTATTAGAGGTCAGAAGAGGTCAAGGGGAGAGGAAGAAGTACTTTTATTTATCTAGCTTTCTTGTACTGACTACAGAGGGAATCAGAGAGTGAGTGAGAAGAATTCACAGAACACCTGTCTTATTGTAGCTTATTACTGTGTGCCTTTTGAATAGAAGACAGTCCGCTTGGAGCTGGCCTTTTACTCTTCAAATATATTCAGAAACGTGTGCCAAAATAGATGCATAGAAATGTTCATTTTGTGGAACAGGAATTTAGGCAGGACTCGGGTGGGCAATTCCGCTCTGCAAAGCATCAGTGGGGATCACTTGGTGGTATTCAGCTGGATGCTGGGCTAGGCTGGAAGGTCCAAGGTGGTTTCACACACGTGCCTGCCGCAGACAGTAATAATGATTTATATTCATCGAATGTTGACCAGATGCCAGGCCTTGTCTAAGCACTTTACAGGAATAGATTCACAGAGTCCTTATCCAATCTTCACCCTTAGGTGGGCACTAATATTAACCCCACTTTACAGATGAGAAAGCTGAGGCAGAGAAAGACTTGAGTTGCACAGGGTCCCAGTTCTAGTGAGTAGCTGGGCCGGGGTTAGGGTGTCTGGCTAGGGAACCTATAGGTTTAACACCACACCAAAGAACTCTGGCACCTCTGCATGCGGAATGGGGAAGTCTTCCTTCCTGAAGTAAGAGGCAACAGAACTGGCCCTGGCAACTGCAGTCTGGCAGAGCTCATTCTCCAGTGCTCAG
Source organism: Balaenoptera physalus (assembly GCF_965194825.1). Lineage (NCBI taxonomy): Eukaryota > Metazoa > Chordata > Mammalia > Artiodactyla > Balaenopteridae > Balaenoptera > Balaenoptera physalus. Next base: position 114,503,274 of record NC_138884.1, on the reverse strand, counting down.
AGCATCCTTCCTCCTCTGATCTGGCCGAGGAGCTGATGGGAAAGGTCCCTGTTCGCACCGAGAACTCCTGTGGGGAAAGAGAGGGATAAGAGCCAACCTCTCTGAGCATGGCTCGCCTGTGGACGCACCGAGCTGTGTGATCCACGGCTCAACGTTATCAAAAATCTCGGTTCTCTTTCAGGCTGATGCACTTCAGAAAAAGCACCATGAAGCAAATTTGGCTGTGACTCCTTTGAAGGTAATACATGTGTGAAATCAATATGAAATGTCCCTTTCAAAAGAAAAAAGAGCTTAGTATTTTTCCCGTTAGCAGGTAGTCCATCTCTATTGTATAAGAACACTGGAAAGAAGAAGGAAAGAGACAAATGGCACCCCAAGTCCCTATTTGAATCTAGCATTTGCATGTATTTTCTTCCAGTATATTTTACATGTGTCTGAGATCCTACTCTACCTGTATGTCTGTGTCCGGCTTTTTCCACTTGGGGGTATAACCCACAGGGGCTGTCCTTGTCTTTACCAGCCTTTGAAGCTGCTGTTCATGCTGCAGTCTAAAGCAGGAGACACCGCAGTTCATAAACCTTCCAGACCCTTTCGGGTGCTCAAATCCCTCTGTCCATTCTCCTTCCCTCTCTCCCTCCCTCCCTCTCTCTTTTGCCTTATTGCACATAAACACCATGATGCACATTTTTTATTAGAAAAGTTTTCCCCACGTATCTAGACATTTCTTGAGGACAGATTCCCAGAAATGGCATTACTGGCTCACAGGGTTTAACATGCTAACTGAAAGTGTAGTTTGGTTGAGGTGGCACATTTAATCTCAAATATGGCACCTGGATTTGGGCGGTGGACCTGGAGGGGCTGCTTTTTCTCTCTACTCTCTGGGCAGGGTGGACTTAGAAGGGGCTCTGGCTGGGAGTTAGAAGGACATGGTTGAGCCCCGGGACCCCACTGACTTGCCAAAGCCCACTCACTCTGAAATAACAGTAATTCCTGCTCGGCTGCTCTCACAGCTTCTTCTGACCCTTCATGGATGGTGTTCATGGAAAAGTGGAGAGCAAAGTGTAAAGCTCTTGAAAATGGGAGGTTTTCTTGCTCCTTCGTTATTTTCAACATTTGCTATGTATCATTTACTTAAATGAGAACCGTAATCCCTTGTACACGACAAAGTGCTTTACAAACTCAAGATGGAAAGAGAAAGCACCAGCACCACGTCATTCACACGAGGCAAGGCCTGAGCAGAAGAGGTCGGGCTGGACGGGAGGAGCCATAGCGATCTGGGTTCAAGATCCAGCCCCTCCTCAGGGGCGTCAGTCACCGCTGGAGGCTCAGTTTTCTCATCTGCAGATGGGAATCGTGATTCCTAACCTGGCGTGGGAGGTTTTGTAAGGATTCTAATGACGATGGCCACTCTCTGTTGAATGCTTGCCATGTGCCAGGTACTCCAGACATATTTTCTCAATAGCACAGTTTCTCAACATGTCAGGAACATGTCAGGAACATGAAGGCTACTCTATGGATAGGGAAACTGAGGCTCAGAGAGATGCAGTGCCTTGCCCATAGTCACACAGAGCTACTCAGTGGCAGAACCAAGATTTAACCCAGTTCTGTCTGATGCCAAAGGCTGCAACCTTCCCCTTGACCTCGCTGTCTCTCCAAGAGCCCAGTGGAGTCATTGTCACCGTCAACAATGGCCTCTTTCTTGGGAGAGCTGCACATAGTAGGTGTTCAGCTGATGCTGGCTGAATGAAGAGGCCCCGATGTTTCAGGGATGTGATTCAGGGGGCCTGGGGCACCCCAGCGTCCAGGTCAGACCACCCTCCTGTGCTGCCTGCCTGCGGTACTGGGCACCCGGACATCACTGCCTAGAAACTGATGTGCAAAAGTCCCCGACCCTCTGGGATGGGCTTGGAAGGGAGTTCTGGCAGGAAGGGGTCATCACCTCCTCCGATGGAGCAGGAGATGGTGAGAGTCTATCAACCCCTCCAGACATGCACAAATGTGGGAGGTCATTTCATGGTGGGAGGGTCATGAACTCGCATCACTCATGTAACACATCTCTCCCACGGGCCACGCTGTGCCCAGCCACGGCGTAGGGACGGTGCCGGGGACCCAGGGGAGTGTCAGCCTTGACCTTGAGGATCCCCCAGGCTATGTGGGAGACAGACCCACAAATACAAAGATTAACTGCTGGGACAGAAGGAAGCCAGGAGCCTGGGCACAGAGAGACCCAAGTCCTGAGCATGAGGGAAGCCTGCCCGGGGAGACGATGCCCAGGCTGGCCTCTGAATGGATCTGCGCAAGGCTTTTCTGGGCTTGGGGCATGAGCTACAAAGGAGTGATGAGGAAGTTCTGGGGTGCCGGGGTTGGGGAGTGGACCCGTGTGTCCGGAACAAGAGGAGTGAGAAGGAGGGTGGTCGTGATCGGGCTGGAGAGGCACAGGGACAGGTCTGACCTTTCGTGCATGAGGGCCTGCCTGGGCTGGCCCCGTGTGCGTGCTTTGCCTGCACCATCTCCTTTGGTCCTGGTGCCCTGATGATGCCCAGGGTACAGATGAGCAAGTCGAGGGATAGAGAGGGGCTTGTCTCATAGCTAGCTGAAGTCCACGCTGCCTACCCGTCCAGAAGGCGTCCAGACAGCAGTGAGGAGCCCCTGGGGTGCTGGGCAGCAGCACGGCCCCTTGTTTTCAAAGCTGGCTCTGGCTTCTGGGTGGAGGGAGGGATTGCAGGGAGGAGGCTGAGCTAAGGCAGGGCTGCGGGATGCAGAGCAGGGAGCCGATGCCCTGCCCCCCAGCTCAGTCATCCAGCCCCCCTGGGAGTCCTGCATGCGTGGACCCACCTGACTGTGTCTTCCCTCCCACCCTTTCAGGCTAAGCTGGCTTCCCTGGTCCAGAAGTGTCGGGAGAGGAACCACCTGATCACATACCTGCTCCAGGAGCTGCACAGACACGGGGTGGAGAACCACCAGCTCTCCGCGACGGCAAGCAACGTGGTGAATGACCGGGCGCTGGCGGAGTACGCGGCCACCTTCCTGGCTCCGGGGGTCCCACAGGTACATTCCCACAGACAGCCCTGCCCTCTTCCTGTTGGGGCTGTGAGCTCAGCAGCCTACCCTCCACCTGCCTGACCTGCCCTGTCTCAATTCAGCATCAAACAAGCACTGTGGCGTTTATTTCACTAGATGGGTCTTTCACGTGTGCCTCAAGACCTTAGTACTGCTTCCTCTGGCAGATTTTTTTGTCTGTCCTGTAGCCTCCACCATCCATCCTTCAGGGCACAGTTTAGGTGTGACCTTGCCCAGGAGCCTGCTCTAAATTCTGCGGACCACAGGATTAGCCACACGCCCCTCCGTCCTTCATTGCACATGGATATGACTGACGTGGGACATTCGAGGGATTTGCCCCCTACTGTTAGGGGAGTTTTGTCAGCGTTTCTCTGTTGAAACCAGAGCTGCTTCATATCCATTTCTGTCTCCCTAGTGCCTGGCACAGAAAAGCTACTCAGGGAATATTTGTTGAATGAATGAAGTAATGAAGTAAATGAATGAGGATTTCCTCTCCTAACGGTCTACAGAAGAGGGAGGAAACAGAGGCTCAGAGAGGTTGGAAGTCTCTCTTGAGGTCACACAGCTACGAGGTAGTGCAGATGGTGATGGATACCAGTTCTGACCCAGGTCTAGTAAAGATGCTCCCGGGTCTCTGCCTGGCTCTCAACAGTGGTACCTGGGTGTCTGTGTGCATGCAGCACCCTTGGGTGCTCAGCTGATCTGCCCATGCGCGCACGCACACGCGCACTCACACACACACACGCACACGCACACGCAAGCACGCACACATACTCAGACACACAGCCCCATTCCTGGGGACCAGCCAGCTGTGCCCCCACCAGACTAGCTCAGCTCCTGATGATGCGAGGGTGAAATGCAGCTGCTGCTGTGCACGCAGCCAGCCCTGTTTTTCAGGGTCCCTCCTGGGCTCTGCCCTCAGGGGGGCCTGCTTTTGGCAGTGTAGCTCCAGGCCTGCGTCACCTTCCTCGGCCTTCCCAACCCAGCCTCTGCAGGCCGACCCTCTCTGTCCCTTCCTTCCCCCACAGCCTTCAGGGTTTTAGGTGTCCTCTCGTCCAAATTGCCACACAGTGGACATGGACACCAGGAGGCCAAGGGGCCTGCTCATGGCCATGGCGACTTGGTTCAGAGCCAGAATTTGAATCCAGAGCCCCAGACTCACGGTCCAGTGCTCATCCCTTTGCCCGAGGGTTTCAAGCCTCTTCAGAGGCAGAATAAGGATGGAGAGAGAGGTCAGCATCTTGTCAAGGGACCGGGCACAGTCCCTGTGTGCAGAGTTCCAGGGAAGATATTGGATGCGGCAGGTGTCACCTGGGAGGGAGGCTGGCTGTGTGCTGAGAAGGCATCATTGCACTGAGGGCCCCACCCTCCAAGGGCTGCTCTCGGTCTGGCAGCCTCTGAAATTAGACCCGATTTGTTCACTGGGATTGAACAGGCTGACTTACATTGACCAAATTCACAGAGACTGAGGTATAAACCTGAACACTAACTTAATAGTTTCCCATGAGAGACTGAACTGCGTGCAGGATGAAATATTGGATGGATGAAAAAATAATCAGCATATTCTCTCCCTATAGTGGAGTTATCTGGAAAGTCAAGTTCATTCATTCATTTTTTTCATTTGTAAGTCAATATATATTTATAGTCAGAAGGTCATTCAATGAGAACAGAGAGTGTTAATGGTGTCATCAGCCTGATGCGTTAGTTTCCTGTAAGGATGTGCTCCACATGACTCCCCTGGGGCCAGGGTGTCTCCCCACCCAGACCTTTTGAAAGGCTATGGCCAATCATAAGCTTCTACTTCCTCCTTTTAAGGTGACTTTGAATTGGCCGTGATCCATTTTGCATTATTTTGCAGTTCAGCTCACCAAGAACACCCCCATTTTCATGATCTGGGAGGCGGCTCACTGTTTCCTCCACAAACCACAAAAGCCTGGCTCTGCCATTTCATTCCACAAATATTTATTGAGCACCTGTTGCCACAAGTCAGGCATGGTGCTTGGGGTTGGGGAGAAATGGTGAACCGAACAGGCCAAAACGTGCATGCAGTCAAAGAGAGAAATAATCATAAATTATAGCGAGCGTCAAGAAGGAAGGGCTTAGACAGAGACTGTGTGTGTGTCTTTGGAAAAGACCTTAATTGCTCTGAGCCTCAGTTTGCTCATCTGTAAAGTGGGAATATTACGACCTACTTGGCAGAATGGACATGAAGACAGTTGGAGATCATGAAGCACCTTGTGCAGGGATGTCCCACGAGTTAGAAACCTGGTCCTCGGGTGAGCAGTTGCCAAGGGGGCGGGTTCTGGCACCCAGGAGCCCTGGCTTCAAATCTTAGCTCTGCTGCTGTCTAGCTCTGTGGCCTTAGGAGGGGACACTCACATGTATCACTTACCCTGGGGACTTTATGTAACTGACTCAGGTAGTCCTTCCGTGGGGGAGGTGCTATTATTATCCCCCTTTCCAGATGGAAAACTGAGGCTCAAAGAGGTTACAAGTCGTGCCCAAAGACACACATCTATAAGCAGCTTTCTAGCTCAGCTTTTTGTGTGTTAAATCGTTTGCCTGAGCAGAGCTGGGATTTGAACCTGGCCGTGGGATTCTGTGCACTGCAGCTGCGACCCCTGTGCGAAGGGGGGTGTGTTGGGTGTCTTGCAGGGCTGTGGGGCATGTGGGCAGCAGCACGGGCTCTGGCACATACAGACTAGGCCTTCAGTGAGTCTGTCCCTCTTGTTGCTGGAAGGCCAATCCTCAGTGTGCAGATATAAGGCAGTGGGGAAAAAAACCCCTGTGATGTGTTTAAGAAGCAAAGAGGGCTCCAGGCTGGCTGGAGTGAGGGATCCCAAGTGGAGGAGTTCCGAGAGGCTGGATGGGAGGTCACGGACACCTGACTGCCCGCAGGGGTGTTTGCATTTGGTTCTGCAGTGAATGGAGAGCTGCTGAAGGGGTGGAACAGGATCGATGTGCTTCGGGAAGAGGAACCCTGCAGGCCTGTGGGCTGGATGTCCACAGGCTGGCCTTGCACCCGCCCTGGTGGCCTTCCTCTAGCTCTGCTGGTTCTCTCCAGCTCGGGCATTGGTCCTGAAGCAGGAGGATTCCACGAGGCTAGCTTGGCCAGCTGTCCTACTGTCTTCCATCTGGGAACATGGGGTCTTGCCACCTCCCTGGCTTTAGCTGAGATGGGAGCACGGGAAGGGCGGGTTCCTTCCATTCTTGGACTCCTAAATGGAGACGGGGGGTTCTCAGTTCCACCCCATCCCCCAAACTGGCTTGACTGGGCAGGGCTCAGGGCACCTTCTCAGGGCCTCTTAAGTTCCTCCCCCCTCCCCAGTCCCAGGACACCTATTTTTTCTGGATCTCACCAGGACCTAGGCTATTGACATTCCCAAGCCAAGAATGAGACACCTTCTTTGTTGCTTGTACTCAGGTGTCATCCCCTTCTTGGAGGCAGATGCCCGGGTGCCAAGGGGAAGTAGTTCAGGGGTGCCCTCCTGCCCATGCTTGCAGGGTCCAGCCTGGGGTCAACTCCACAAATGGCAGGTCCATCAGAGACCTGGGTGGGTTGGCCCCGCCTGACTCCCTGCGGTTCCTGGGACGTGAGGATTATTGCCCTCTCTTCACACACATTGTTTCACCCGGCAGATAAAGACACCCCAGATCCTGAAGAATTGCCACTCTGTGACAGTCCTCTGTGCCAAGCCACTCCGGTGCTTCACCTCCCAAAGCCGCCTGCTCTCTTAGGCCTTGGTAGCAAGGGGCGGGGGTTGCTGACCTCTTGTAGGGCTCTGTGAGGGTTGAACAAGATCCCACCTGAAATTCCCCTCACAGTGCTGTCACATAAAGACACTCACAGAGGATGTAGGGTCCCTTCAAGCAGAACCAAAGTACTGCTCCACTGGGGGAGGTCAGGGGATTGACGTACTAACACCTGAGGGTCATGGAGACCCCAGCCTCGGAGAGACACAAGCCACCTGGCAAGGAGGCTGCTAATTCCACTTCCTCCTGCCCTGCTTTTTCCTCTTTCTTCCATGTCCTGGAAACATCTTGCTCTCCTCTGGGCATTGGTCAACAAGATCTATATATGGGCCTTTGGAAATGGAATCTCATCTTGAAAGAAGCAGTGAGACTGAGAGCCCTAAACTCCCTTAATTCATTAAATCAACAACCCCGAGCCTGGGCCCCCAAGGATCCAGGCAATTATTTTCTCCTGATGTTCTACCTTTTATGAAGTTGAGAATATTCCCCCAAAAGTTTACCTGGGGAGAGGGGTCGGGGAGTGGAGTGTGTAGGGTGAGGCTTTATCCGTCTGCTACTGTATGTGGAGCATTTAGTAGACGTTCATTTTTTTTAAAATTAATTATGTATTTATTTATTATTTATGGCTGTGTTGGGTCTTCGTTTCTGTGCGAGGGCTTTCTCTAGTTGTGGCAAGTGGGGGCCACTCTTCATCGCGGTGCGCAGGCCTCTCACTATCGCGGCCTCTCTTCTTGCGGAGCACAGGCTCCAGACGTGCAGGCTCAGTAATTGTGGCTCACGGGCCTAGTTGCTCTGCGGCATGTGGGATCTTCCCAGACCAGGGCTCGAACCCGTGTCCCCTGCATTCGCAGGCAGATTCTCAACCACTGCGCCACCAAGGAAGCCCTAGACGTTCATTCTTATTTCACTCTGACAAAACCCTGCAAGGACCATATTAGTGGCTCCACTCTGCAGATGGAGAGAACAAGGTTCAGAGAGTTCAGCTGACTTGGCCAAGACCATGGAGCCCGTAAACAGCAGAGCCAGGTTTCAACCTGCGGCTGCCTGGCTCCAAGCCTCTCCAGGCCTATGGGATAAACGAGGAGCAGGAAGCAGGGGAAAGATCTATAGATCTCTGATCAGGTACTGAATATGCAGTGCCTCCAGAAGTAGTTTAGTGCCTGTGAGACTACTCTGTGGATACAAAAGTCAATGAAACCTCAGTTTCACTTTGAAGAAGTCTGTGTCTAGTAAGACTAGCTCCAAACCCAGGTGTGAACAAAAGCATTCACTTGAAACATAGCAATGAGCAGAGAGAAGGAGATTTATTTGGGAATATAATCCCTGGAGAAGGAAGCACACAAAATAGGCCTTGAAGGATTAAAAAAGAAGAGTTTTACTAGCTGGAAGGATGGCGTGAAGGCCCTCTAGGCTGAGAGACCTGCATGAGCAAAGGCACTGGGGTGTGAAGGGTCATGGTACTCGAAGACACACGGTTTTAGGGGATATAAGTGAAGTGCTCTCAGAGCAGAGTTACCATTGCCGCTTCACCTCTTCCTGTGTGCGTGTGGTGTCCAGGAGGACAACTAGCCCACCAGGGGGTGGTGCAGGGACTCAGGTCCAGCCCGACCTGGTTTCCTGGGTGACTGAGTCAGGAGTCCCAGGTGCAGCTCAGCAATCAGCTCTCACAAGGTGTCGAAGGGACTTCCACACAGAGAGAGTATTTCTCCTGGAGACTCTGCCGTCCAGCTGCCCTCATTTCCCCCCTTTTAAGAGCTTTTAAAATGCAGTCATCAGTTTCCCTTTGGAGATTCAATTTGAGTAAAGGAAGTGGAAGATTTTCCTCGCACCTGTATCCCTGGGAGCAAGTCCTGGACCCCTCTGAGGGTCGTAGGCAGAGGAGGAGGGGAGGTCCTGCCTGTATGTTCGCACACACAGGGAGGAGTGGATCTGGCCAGAGAATGCACTTTCTGCAGCGGTGAGGGGGCTGGTTTTTCCAGTCGTAGTTGTCTGTAGAAGGCTTTTCCAGCTGTGTCATGAAGAATAACTGCTGAGATGTCTTTTCTTCCAGACAAGCCATCACCTGGACGTCGAGTCTGAGAAGACAGCAGTTGTAAGAGGTCAGTGTGATTTTCAGTTAGGAATAGTCTGCATGCTCAGACACAGTCCACACCTGCAGGACAATCTGACAGGTGGGCCAGGGTGGGGAAAAGCCCACAGTCAAGTGCAGATGACTAAAGGAAACCAGACCACACTATCTTGCACTCTCTTCCCTACTGACTCTCCCTTTTCATTTCACTACTTAAGGAGAACGCATTAGAAAACTACTGCCACTGCCAAAATGGCCAAATTCTGCAACCCTGTAACTTCAGTCCTGGAAATTTATCCTAAGGAAATAATTCTATATGTGGAAAAGCTCAATGGACAGGCAGATTCATGCCAGGGTATTGATAACAGTGAAAAACTGTGGGGAAAAACTCCAGTATTGTTAATTAACCCATATTCACTGAGTATGAAGTACTAGTCACTAAAATGATGCTGATAAGTACCAATGTGATAGCATGGGAATTAGGATATCCTACTAAATTAAAAAAGGATAGAAAATGGAATGTATCGGAGGACTACAATGATACAACTGTACGTGAACATCTGTGAATGATTGGCAACTTAGGCTAGAAGATAAACTAAAATACCAACAGTGGTTACTTAGATGGTAACATGGGTGGGGTTTTGTTGTTCTATTATTCTTATTGTTAAAAAGAAAATTAAGATGCTATCTGGCCAGAGAGAACTTCCCTGGGCCTTGCTTTACGAGTGCAGTGTAGTATCAGCACTGGGGGAGGGGTGTTCCTAAGGGTTTGTTTAGGGTTACTTTGTTTTCAGGTGCTCAATATAAAAGTGAAGAAAGTATGGATAGAGTTACCTTCAGGCAACTGAGCTGCTCTTGATAACTGCTCGCTTAGCGATTCTTATTACTAGATTCTGTTCTTACAGCTGTGTGATCTTGGATGAGTTAATTAACCTCTCTGAGTCCCAGACTCTTATCTTTAAAAGGAGGATAACATGATCTTTTTCAGAAGTGTTAGTGCCTGACACATTGCAGGGCGCCAACAAACAAGAAGAGGTACCTGGCTTCAGTTTTTAGCTGGTCAGGATGGGCCTGCCCTTCTGTACCTTTGTCTTCTATCCCTGCAGCCTGAGTTGGCATCTGTTTTCACAGTTGGAGGTGCATAAATTCTAGCTGGTCCTGCTTCTGCCACTAGTTTATGCAAGTGTCGTCCCTTCTCTGGGCTCAGGTTCCTCACCTTTAAAAGAAGGAAATGTACTAGATTAATTTAGTTACTTATTCATTCAGCATATCTAGAAGGCTGCCATGTGCCAGATCCCCGATAGGTGTTGTAGGGCTTACAAAAATGAGTCAGCTTCAGAGGTGGTGGTCCTTGCGCTGAAGGAGCTTACAGCCTGGTAGTGGACAGTGAAGCAGGCAGGCAATTTTCTAGGATATCCCAAGACCATGGCAGTACCATCAGAGGGCTGTGAATGTGGCACTCAGAGTTCAAATTGCACCCAAGAGGGCCTCTGTTGTGGGGTGAAGGGATCTGGGAATGAAAGACAATGAAAAGGCTCAGAGACTTGTTGATTTTTTTTTTTTAAAGGTTATTTTATGACATATAGGGTTGTTTTAAATTTATTCATTTATTTATTCATTTTTGGCTGCTTTGGGTCTTCGTTTCTGCGCGCGGGCTTTCTCTAGTTGCGGCGAGCGGGGGCTACTCTTCGTTGCGGTGCTCAGGCTTCTCGTCGTGGTGGCTTCTCTTTGTTGCAGAGCACAGGCTCTAGGCACGCAGGCTTCAGTAGTTGTGGAACGTGGGCTCAGTAGTTGTGGCTTGCAGGCTCTAGAGCACAGGCTCAGTAGTTGTGGTGCATGGGCTTAGTTGCTCCGGGGCATGTGGGATCTTCCCGGACCAGTGCTTGAACCAGCGTCCCCTGCATTGGCAGGCAGATTCTTAATCACTGCGCCACCAGGGAAGTCTGACTTGCTGATTTTTAGAATAGACTTCTGAACTGAGGCTTGACTGAGAACATTCTCTTCTAGCTCAGAAATACCTCCTGAATCCCGAAATGGACAGTGTCCTCCAAAGACCTTTGCATTCAGAGTCCTGGCCTATTCCAGAGGCTGAGTGGCCAGCACAGACAACTCAACTGGATTCTTTGAAGGTGAGAGGACATCAGTCACTTAATTTCTCAAATAAACGTTTTTATTGAAAGTATAACTCACATACAGAAAAGGTTACAACTCGGAAATGTACAGCTCAATGAATTGTCATGGAGCGGTATGTGCCCATAAAGCCATCACCAGGTCCAGAACTAGAAAGTGACCACAAAGCACCCCTCTGTTTTCCCCTTCTAGTCTATTTTTATTATCTGTTTTTAAATTTTGTGTATTGGGTCATATCATGTGTTTTGTGTCTTGTTATTTTTCACTGAGTGCTAGACATCATGTGTGAAAATGTGAAGATGTAATTTGATAGTGTCTTCATCCAGACAGGACTTCCTTTGTTCCGCACATCAGAACTGATTCAGAGATAATTTTAGTACTTATGAGATCTGTTTTATTTCTTGCTCACTCTTACTCTTAGGGCATAGCCTTTCATGGTTCCAAGCAAAAACCTGTAATGTTTATCAGTGTCCTTCCCCAGCCGCTTCCCACTCCATGAGGCTGTCAAAATCTCTGCTTAGCTTTCTACCTCTCAGCCACCACAATCACACACAGGCTTCACCTTCACTTGGAGGGAAATACAGCCTTCAATGTGAGCCAACTACTCTTGGCTTCTCTCCTACCTTGAATTTTAGTCCCACAAATCCTCACAGTCTTTGTAGCTCTCAGATGTTTTCAAATAGATCTTTTGCTATATTTTGTCCAGCTTTCCTAGATGCTCTTACTGGAGGTTTGGTCCAAAATGTCCTAATCAGTCAGAGCCAGAGAAGCACTCTGTTTTCCCAGAGAAAACCTATTTTACTTATGATATTTGGAGTCTGACAGGCCTGAGTTCAAATCTCAGCTGTAATTCAGTGTGATGTTGGGTGGATTACTTACTTTGTCTGTGCTTAAATCTCCTCATCTGTAAAATGGGGATAATGCTGCCTACTGCTGATATGAGGATAAAATCAGATAAGCAGAGTTGACTATGTCTCAGGAAAATAAGAGATGCTCCAAAAAAAAAAAAAGCAGCCATTACTTAGGAGGAAACTGATCTTATTCTTGGCATTTTATTTCAACTTATTATTATGTTTTTCTTCTTCCTTTTATTCCTATGGCTTCTCTCTTGCCTTCATGCTTATATTAATTTTTTTAATCTAACAAATGGAGCTAATATTTGCCTCTTGGGGTCTTTGGGACAATTCAATGAAATCATGCACATAACATAATTACTGTACTGCCTGGCACAGGAGGTGTTCAATAAATTGTTATTGATTGACCTTAAACTTTTTTTTTCTAACTGGTGACTTTCATTTCAAATTACTTATCTGTAGGCTTATTATCTAGTAATGAGAACTTCTTTCCAGCTTTGATCTTTTTCTAGGAAAATTACATCTGACTTTTGATCTTTGACCTACCTTATTACAAGCAGGTAGAAGGCATGTTAGGCAAAGGGAATGACACCTGCAAAGACAGAGGGGTGAATGCTCCTGAAGCATTGGGGGATTGGTAAGCAATTAAACGAGGCTGCAGCATAAAGGAAAGAGGAGTCTAGGAGATCATAATGATGATGTTGATAAGAAAAACAATGAGAAAGAAAACCCCCGCTTCCATTTCTTGAATGCTTACTATGTGCAATGCATCAGCTTTTCCAGTACTCACTATGGGCCCACAAAATAGATCTTGACATTCACTCCACTTCACCTGTGAGAAAAGGTGAGGCACAGAGAGGGTAAATAACCAGCCCCAGGTCACACAGCTAAAGAGCTGAGGTTCCAACATAGGCAGTCTGGCTCTAGAGCTGATGTTCTGGTCATTATGTGTCCAGATCATGCTGGGCCTTCACTGGGGGGATGAGAGTTGTCTCTCCTGCCCCCCTTGAGGTTACAATCTGGAGTTCAATGTGAGAAAAAAACCCTCCAATGTCTGCACTCAGTGATACTGGCCAGAACCTGATAGCAAAGCTTTTGAGGAAATAGTTGGAGCATAAATTGAATGAATGGATGAACCCAAGTGCATCTTAATACTCTCATGGTTCCAAGTTTCTCAAGTGTTCCTCAACCTTCTTCAGAGTTCTCACCACACTGTAGAATGCTGCTGGATAAAAACTCCTCCTTTATTGGACATAATTTCAAGGCCACAGGATACTTTTGTTTCTTTATAGCGAGATGACAGAATAGTCAATGTAAATGTCTTTGTTCGAGTGCTTTACACAGTACCTGGTCCACAGGAGGCCTTGTTGGGTGGATTTGGATGAAGAGTGAGGTGGTGGGGGGTGGCTGTTGGGCTCTTTCTCTAGAAGGTCATGCAGGCACCTCGTCCTTATCCCCAGCATTGCATTTTGCCCACAGCCTTGGTTCTGTTCAGTTGTAACAGGCATTGAGGAGCGGAGCTCTCTGCCCTAGGAAAAACAGATTGCAGGCCGTCTCTCTGGGCCGGCTTTTGGTAAGAGCTTCCCATGGTGAAAATGAACTCTAAACGACACCAGGGCATTAGTGACCTAGAAGGAAAACGAGGTCATTTTTGAAAGGCAGTAACTAAATTTGTCATATGTCACAATTATTTTATGGTTGAGCTTAGAGGGAAAAAAAACCAAAAACAGGGGAGTAGGAGGTTGGCATCCAGTGGACATTGCTTTCCTTTTAATGGAAAGGTCATCATCTCTTGTCACCGTGAGCAACAAAATTTACAGAGGACATGACTCTATGGAGATACTGTCAGTGATCGTCTTGTCAGGCCTATAAATGACCTGGGGTTCGAGCCTTCCCCACCCCAATCTCCACTGCCTCGTCTATAACTCAGTGCCGATGGCGTGTGCCTCACTGACATGTAATAGCAGCTGCCTGGCACAGAAAGTGCTCAATAAATGTTCGGTATTGTTGCCATCTCTTCCTTGGATAAAATGTGGGACCAAAGGGGCTTTTATGGACGTGTAGAAGCAGAGACCATTTCGTTGTGCTCTTGCCTCCAGCTTCCCTGGCCCTCGGGGCCGACGCCCGACCCTGGAATGTGCCAGGCTTCCATCGCTGTGGAACCAGGGCTCCCTGTGCAACGTCTGCAAGAAAAAGGTGGAATGTCCTGTCCTGGCCTCCAAGCTGAGCACCTCCTGCCATCCCCCGAGCTCCTGAGCCCCGCAAGGATCCTGGCTTTGCACCAAGAGCTTCGGCAAAGCATCTGCAGCACTTCCCAGGTCAATAAATCACCGCTGGATTTATAAATGGAATAGGACCACTCACTCTCTGGGGCCATTTCCTAGACTCCGTAAATATTTGATGCAGAACTTTCAGAGAGCGTTTTAAGAAATTGGTGCACTCAAAACCCTCATTCAGTGGCAAGTGGCTTTGCCTGTGGCTTGGGGATCTGTGTTGATTGTCAGAGCTCAAGAGAAATACTGGACTTGTGAATTCTTAGGAGTCCAGCTTTGCAAATATCCAGGCAGCAAAGGCAATATTTTCTGTTCCAAAACCTACCGAGTGACCGGCCCAGTGGCTCTCCACTGGGTATGATCCCCCCATCCCGCCGGGCAAAATCTGACAATGTCTGGAGAAATTTTTTGTTGTCACAGCTGGGAAGCTGCCACTGGCATCTAGTGGGTAGAGGCCAGGGATGCTGCTAAACGCCTACAGTGCACAGGACAGCCTTCTAGAACAAAGAATTGTCCAGCCCAAATGTCAGCAGTGCCGGGGTTGGGAGGCCCTGGCCTGATCTAATAGCTCCTAACATTGTCAGCTGCAGAGAACTGTTTTGTTATTTTCCTGCCTGGGGCCCTTCCCCATGTTTTAAAAGATTTTTGTCTACCAAAGGAGACACTTAATTTAAGTAATTATCTCTCTCACATTTTAAAACGTTAAAACCAATCAAAACTTTCTGATAAGTCCATTCATTCAACAGGCATTTGTGGACATCTAATATACACCAGGCAATATGATATGAGGGAGAAAGAGGTGAGTCCACGTTGGCCCCTGCCCCAGGGGCTCACAGGGCAACAGAGGCACACGTGTAAACAACTCACCGTGCAGTCACGGTTAAGTGTGCCGTGAGATGCGAGACAAAGGGCTTTGAAGCCAGTTCTGCCTGGCTTTGGGGAATGGGAGGTCATTCCAGAAGGAATGGCTGAGCAGAGCCCATAGACCCAACGAGGTAAGGTGTTCAGTACATGGGTGAGGTGGGGAAGGAGGGAACAGCATGGGCAAAGGCTCTGAGGATGAAACTGGACTTTGGTGTGCCACCAGAGGGGGAATGTGCAGAGTAGCCCTTTGCCAAGCCGGGTGCAAAGAGTCACTGCCTCATCCCTATCCAGCATCAATTACTTCCTCCGGGAACAGGACCCTGCCCTGACCCAGGTGTGGGACCCAGAGGCAGAAGAAGAGTCAAGGGGGCTTGGGCCACAGGTGCCCAGACCCTGTCCCCGGGCTTACCGATCGGAGACATCATATCTCTCCTTAGCAGGGGCTGGTGAGGGGCTTGTCACATAAGGACAAGGAAGGACCAGGACAAGAAACCGAGGGCTCCCGGGGCAGTAGGCAAAGCATATTGATTTTATTTTCATGTATTTTAGCTTTTTATGTGGAAATGAAAAGTGCAAAGAGTTCCCACACACCCTCAGCCAGCTTCCCCTGACGTTAGCACCTTATGTACCTAACCATAGCCCAAGGATAGAACTGAATGGATTTATTTTGAGGAGAACTGGGGGGCCATCAAGGCGTAAGAAAAGCACATCCATGAGCGAGCATCAGCTCATCAAGCTGCTACTGTCTTCATTAGCCCCCGGGACTGTCGTGGGTCATCACGTCCAACCGCAGTTCCTTGGATTGGGTTACCAATGGATCCACCCATTCATTTGTTCATTCAGCATCTAATGTAACTGCCATGTGAGCTCCGGAACCTCGGGTAGGTGCTGGGAAGCAAGAATACAGAAGATGCCCATCTCCGTCCTCCAGAACCTCCTGTAAGCCCTGTGGCCCCATCACACCCCAAGGAGTCCCCAGATTGGAAACCACTGCTGTCATCACTTTCACGGTTTGAATCAGCACAGCCACCCCATAACTGCCGACTGTGCGGCGTCCTGCAGAGCTGGTTTGCGCTCACCTCTTCTGCCCTCGCCTCCCTTTTTTCTGGGACGATGCCATGAGCTTTGATCACTGGGGGTACGCTGAAGACAGGCTATGAACCGGCTGATGTCGGGGTGAGCAGCCAGCTAAGCCACAGGGCCGAGCCTGCCGGATGCAGTCAAGGCCATTTCTGGTCCCCAGATACTCCCACCAGGTTCAGACATCGGTGTTCTGTCACCTGAGCGCTCCCTCCCGCCTCTGCTCACATGCTGGGCTTCAGCAGAAAGGCCGCCGGGGAAAATCCATTAAAGAAGCCACGGCAGTCTTTGCAGCGTAGCCCGATGATTCCATAATAAATCATGTTCTGAAGCCAGGAGCCGCTTATTATTAACCTGAGCCGTGAATCCGCCTGGGGCTGGCACTTTGGATTTCCTCAAGCTGGGTCACTGCTTTGTGCTGTGATTCCTCCTGGTGACACGTTTGCGATGGTGGATGGTAGACTGCGGCATTTGCCTTGCCTCGACCGTAGACTCCCGTCCTTGGAAGGGGCCCCGTGTTCCCCTGCTGCCCCCTTGGTGGGCCTGATGGGGCCAGGGCCCAGCCTGGTCAGATGCTCCCAGGCGAGGGACAGGACCTGCTCTGGCGACCGAGTGGTGACAGGCAGGAACCCAGCCCGCAGGAGCTGGCTCGGGCCGCCCCTCCCACCAGGAGTGACCCAAGGCCTCTGGAGACCAGCCAGATGGACCAGCCCAGCTGCCTCTGCAGAAAACAATTTGTCACACGGGGCTGTCAGCAAGCAGCAGTGGACGCCTTCTTGGGGGTGCCTGGCCGAGCTACGCAGAGCAGGAGCCCTGAACACAGTGAGGTAAATGCACACCCCGCCCCCGCTGCTGCGAACCACCTGGGCTTTTAGGCAAATCGGATGAGAGGGTTGGCTTGGCCCCTGGCCAAGCGGTTCAAGTGCTCAGTGCAGCCTCTCCCTGCACCTGATTCACTGCCATTCACTGCCATGCCCTTCTGGGAGGCATTTTGCTCCTACAGCAAAGCGGTCTGTTCAGCAAATATTTCCCTGAGAACCTGCCGGGGCAGATGAGGCACTGGGGGGCTGGGTCTCAGGGGTCTCACTCCAGGTCCCCATCCTCCAGGCTCCTGCGGGGACGGATGTGCAGATAGCCGGAGACCGAGTGGCATAAGCAGGGTGCAGCAGGGAGAATGCAGGGTCCAGGGGCACAAAGCAGTGGCTGACCAGCGAGGGAGGGGTCAGGGAGGGGTCAGTGGTGACTGAGGTGGGCCCCGCAGATGAGCAGGGCTCAGCCAGGGAGAGAGTCCTTGCGGGCGGGGGCAAACACACAGGCAAAGGCTTGGGGTGGTGTCGGGGGTAGGAAACCAGAGGTGGATGGAGATACACGTGCTTCTATAATCCCCCGGTGGAAGGCGCTGCTTTTTTTTGCAATCCCACTGTGACTTTCCTGTTTGATTTTACATGTGTCTTTAGTATAGGGAAGACATTTTCATGCTTCAAAATTCAGAAGGCACAGAAATCTATATGGTGCAAATCTCCTTCCCACCCCTGTTCCCGGTTCCCCTCCCCAGAGGCAAACATGACCCCAGTTTCTTATGACTCCTTCCAGAGATACCCTGTATATTCTAAGCAGTCACACACCCGCACACACACACACCCGTTTTACCTCGATGCCTGTGCTCTGGTTTTTTCAGTTCATTTATCTCGGTGATCATTCCCCATCAGAACATAAGTTTTGTTCATTCAGTTTTTAAACACTTGCACTGTTTTCCATTGTGTGGATTTTACTAGCTCCCTTTCAACGGACATTCGCATTGTTTCTGATCTTTTGCTGTTAAAACCGGTGCTGTCATGAAGATGCTTGTACATCCATCCCTTCACTCACGTGTGAGTTCATCTGAGGGCAGATTCCTAGAAGAGGAATTTCTGGGTCAGAGCAGAGAAGCCTTTGTCGCTTTGAGAGCCCTGTCCACACCCACTCCCCGCCCCACTTTGAGACGGTACAGTTTTCTCTCCCCCTCATGAGGCTTGGGGGTCCCAGCCATCATGCACCCTAGGATGTGCTGATTCAATTCAGCATTTACTTTTTGAGCCTCAACCATGGACCAGCGTGGTTTGAGGCGGTGAACTAGACAGATGGGGCCCTGCCCTCAGGAGGAGGGGATACATCAGACTGGGGAGACGGCTCAGTGAACAGGACCCCAGCGAGGGACCGTCCGTGTTTCCCTCCTGCAGTCACTGGCCGCCCGGACAGGAGGCTGATGCGTGGGCATGAGTGACCTCAGTGCAGGGAAGCTGGGGTCTGGCCACCAGGGACGGACAGCTGATAAGGCCCTGAGGAACCTGGAGGCCAAGGGGGAGCAGAGAAGGTGGAGTCTGGGCTGAGCCATGATGGGCGATATTGTCCTGAGAGCAGAAGTGGTGGCCTGGGTGGAGGCCAGTCAGGAAGGGACCTAGGGCTTCTGAGCTACGCTTATGCCAGACACCGTGCTCAGTGGTGGACACTCCAGCCCGGGCTTCCCCCAGACGTAGAAGCCCGGCTAGGGCAGAGGAAGCCGGAGGAGGGCTGGCAGGGGCCAGGGCAGAGGAGGCATGGGCGGACGGTCCCACGTGGCAGTTGGTACCCAGGCCGGCTCTCCCGAGCAGGTGGATGGGGTGTGGGCCCTGAACACAGAGTCCTGCCTTCACATCCCAGCGTCACCATGCTCCCCACCTGCGGGCCTTGAGCCAAGGCCCCTGAAGGCTTGATTTCCTCCTGAGAAAATGGAAATAGCATCATAACCTCGTCTTACCTCACTGGCATCTCACAGGAGATGCCCCGTGACCAGCACCTCGCCCATGGCCCTCCCAGCCCAGGTGCGCATCCCTCCTTCTTTCCTTCTAATGCTGGGAGGCAGGTGGCCCAGGAGCTGAGCACACATGCCCTGCCTGGGTTTGAGCTCTGGCTCCTCTCCTCACCTCTGCTCTCTGTGCCTCAGTGTTTTAATCTGTACAATGGGGTTGCGTACAGCCTAGGGTGGTTTGTGAGGGGTGAGTGAGTAAAAGCACTAAAAAGAGGCCCTGGGATGTGGTGAGCGCTATGGGAATGCTGCCATTGTTTCCTCTTGATGCATGTGATGTTAAAAAGCAGAATGAGAAGATGAAGAATCGGTGAAGTCCAGGGTGTAAGCAGAGGGCGCGGATCGCTAGTGGTACAGATGAGACAGAGCTTAGGACTGAAAAGCCTCCCTGAGGAGGCAGGTGTAAAGAGACTGGGGGAAGTGATGGTGCTGTGTCAGGTCTGTGGGTGATGATGCAGCCAAGCTTATCCAGGGCTGTAAGGAGCCGGCCGAGAGCTTTTCAACACTTAACAGTCACAGGAGCTCAATCCCTGTGCGGCTTTGCGCTGACCCTCCCCCCACCGGCTCAAACCGCTGCAGTTCCCTCCAGGGTCTTTGGTCCTCTTCCTTGGTCTGCCTCTTCCCGGAAAGCCTTCCCACGGATTCAAGGGTGTCTTTGTCCAGGGCTTCAGGAGGTGGTCTGGGCTGGTGTCTCCCATTTCCTAAAAGCCCCTGTTCAACATCCATGAGGAGGCTCGTTTCCACTGCTTGAGCCAGGCCTTCTCACTTCATTTGACCCTTGTTAAAATGAACAAACCTAACATAGGCGGTAGAGTATAAGCTGTGCAGCTGTTCTAACATCCAGCTCTGCCACCATCAGCTGTGTGACCTTGAGCAAGCTGCTTACCCTCTCTGTGCCTCAGTTTCCTCCCCTGGAAAAACGATGCAAATAACAGACCCACCTCCCAAAGTGTATCTCAGAAGGATTAAGTAGAGGCTAAATGCCTGCCTCTTGGCCATTTGCGGTGTTGATGTTATCTTCAAGTACAACTTGCCACCATGCCTTCAAGTAGAAAGCCAGCATCCCCTGCCATCCAGAAAAAGCGTTTTCAAAAACACAGAAATTACTGTTAGGCATGGAAAATAATTTCCTGAGCTACTTCCTCCTCCCTTTGAGTCCAAGTCTACAGGATGCAGCCCAGCCCCAGGCACTGGCCTTCAGCCCCTCAGGGATCTGACCGACAAACCCCTCCAGCTTCATCCCCCCGACCCCTGCTCTAGCCACAGGGTGACCAAGCATGGCCCCAGGGCCCGGCCTCTTCTGTCCCCTCTGCCTGGCCTGTTGACCTTGAGAGCAGTTACAGGGTGCAACAAAACAGGCTCTGGCCTCAGATTCTGCCTGCCATTTCCTTTCTGTATGACACCGGTACCCCTCTGGGCCTCGGTGTTCTCATCTGTAAAATGGGGACACTTGACCTCATGTCTTAGGAAGACAATTCAGTGAGGCATAAAGCACGGAGCCTGGCTCACTGTGCAAGCTATTATTATTGTTGTTGTTGCTGTTACATTCACCACCTGCTAAAGTCAGGGCTCAGCATGTCTTCCCATTTCCGGAGTTGTATAAAATATAGTGCCCCCACTGGCCAAATAACAACCATCGTTGCCTCAGGCATTGGGCATGCATGGCTTTATCACAGTGTGCCTCTGAAATTCCTCACTGACTAGCCTGTGAGGGATGGGGGTTTATCCCCATTTTGCAGCTGAGAAAACTGAGGCTCACAGATGCCCAGACTGACAGAGCCAGGATTTGAGGCCCAGTCTGTCTGGCTCTGACTCTGAAATCAATTTTTCCTCCGTTGGAGCCAAATCCCAATACCTGACACACGGGTCCTCACACCTGTACCCATGTAATCCACCCCCCAGGCATGCTATATATGTCCCTACCTACTTCCAAGAAGGAGTTAAAGAGACTTAAAATAAAAGACATGGATACAGTAAAAAGAATCTGTATTACAGCGAGTGAAAACTTAAGGTCAGATAATAACTGATGGTAGGAGAGAATAATTATACCCTGCACTAAGGCTATGGGCAGCTATGACAGTTGAATGGAAAAATGAGGTCTGAGCTTCCTGGTAGTCAAGGCAAAAAGGGGAATAACATGGGTTTGACGGCATTGAATTGCCAATAAAAGGAAGCAGCTCTGTAGAACTTTTCCTCCAGCTCTGAGCTCTGAGGGGAATCATCCTGAGGGTTTCTATACAGTGAATGGGGGATAAATGGTGACTTGTGTCCCTGGTAGCGCAGCTCCGCAACCTTGGGAGCGGGAAGGAATATGTGATAGAAGCTGCTTCCTGCCTCTGCCTGTGCCAGGGGTCCACACCTGCCTTCATGGGGTTCTCACAGCCCCTTGGGCTCAGCATCATCACTTGTCCTTTACAGACGAGAACGCATAGAGAGGCCTCGACTCCCACGTAAGTTTTCTTGGTTTGTGAGGGACAGAAATCTCAGAACCAGCGCAGGCCTGCCGTGCTCCTAAGCTCTTTCCCCTCTGCTGCACTGCCCAGCTCAGGGAGGCCCTGCCTCTTGGATTATTGCCCAGAGCTAATCCCCCCCCATTACTCCCCCCAAGCCCTTCCCCTTCCCCTTCCTGCTCTCCCCTCCCACACCCCTCCCCCATCCCTCTGCCTGCCTCCCCAACGCACATCAATTCTCCCCTTTGCTATAAATCTCAGCCAAATGCTCCCCCAAGCCCTCCAGGGCTCAGCTCCAAGACTAGCGGCTCTGTCTGCTGGCAGCTGAGAGCAATTTAGTGACGGGAAGCAGGTGTGAGGCTGGAGGGGGGGCGGGGCTGGGTCTCACTGCCTCCAGCTGCTGTTGCTTCCGCCATCCCCATCCCCATCCCTAGGACTGGTGTTTGCCTCACACCGGACCAGACCCCAGAGTCAATATCCTCCACCACACACACAGGGGGAAGACTGCAGACAGAAGCTGATGGGTTAAGTCCCAGTGGCCTCAATAGACAACTCCCTATGGTTACTGACGGTTTATTCAGCAGACACAGGTCAACGCTGAGGGCCTGCTGTGCCCTGGTGCTGTCCTGGGTGCGATCAGCAGAGCAGGTTCCGAGCACACCTGCTGAGGGTGTGCGTGGGCCAGTCGGGTCCATGGTCAGGCAGCAGGAGCCAAACAGCCAGCCTCCTCACTCTTCCAGGGCTGCTGGTCTGCTTGTTCACTTTGTGTACTGAACAAAGTATATGGTCCAGAGGCAAAAGGGGGTTAAATCCCCCAGCTCTGTCCTTGCCAGGAGACCGTGCCTGGCTGGAGGAAGTGGTGCCTTTTACAAGTTCACACAGAGACCTGTGGGCTGCAGCCACCTGGCGCGGGCATCTTTTTGTGATTCCGCACAAACTCTCCAGACTAGCCTCAGCACCTTATTTTTTCCGACTCAGACCCAGAGGTGCCAAGTCAGCAGGCTGAGGTCAGCAGGTCTTAGAGGAGTCAGGGAGCCCCCAAGGCCTTCCCAGTGCGGCCCTCCTGTTTGCCAAGGGCTGGAGGGCCGTGTCCTGCCCCCGTGCATCTTTGAGCCCGACTCAGGAGCCCAGGCTCTCCCTGAGCCTGGCCTGGGAGCAGCCCTCAACAGGAAGGTAGTTTCTGCTCACTGGCGTGATTAGGGTACTTCTCCCCACCAAGGCCACGGCTTTCTTCCATTTCCCCCAAGTAGTCTGAGCCCTGCATCCTGGTCTTGTCCTGGGAACGTCCTGCTTCTGCACCCAGCCCCAGCCTGGAGGGAGAGAAGGAACACCTGATAAGGAAGTCACAGGACTACTGCTTAATAGCTGTGTGTCCCTAGGGGAGTCACTTAACCTCTCTGTGTTAATCAGCTGTAGCATCAATATCACCACATAACAAACCAGCCCAAACTCAGCGACCTCAAGCGTCCACTCTCACACTGTCAGGTGTGAGGTGCACTGAGGTTTGGCTAACCAGGCTGGGCTCAGCAGGGAGGCTCTGCTCTAGGCTGAGGGTTGGCTTCAGGCCTGTGCCACCCGTCACCATGTTCTCCTTGGAATTCTTGGAATTCATTGTCTTCTAGTGGCACACAGGAGGGTGGACGGAGCATCAGTGCCTCTTAATGCCTCGGCCCAGAACCGTATTCCACGGGCCACAGTAAGTTGTGTGAACAGGTAGAACATCAACAGGATGGGGAAACAGACTCCCCCACCCACTCCCCGGCATTACAAGGCCACAGGGCAAGAGGAGGAAGGACTGATCAGAGCAGTCCCACCTACTACACCCTCACAGTGGGACTTGGACACGTCCCACGTGGGAGAGTGGTCAAGATGGGAGGTGACCTCACGTGCAAAGTGTGCCCTTCACAGGAGGCATGTGGCAGCTTTCTGCTCCCTCTGCTGCGCTCCTTTGCCTTTCCTCAAGTATCTTTATATGGGGATAAAATATGTCCAAGTAAAACCAAAATTCATGACAGAAAATTCACGAGCCCTCCGGTGGTTAAGAATCCCCCTGCCAATGCAGGGGACCCAGGTTTGAGCCCTGGTCCGGGAAGATCCCACATGCCATGGAGCAACTAAGCCCGTGCACCACAACTACTGAGCCGCGTGCCACAACTACTGAAGCCCGCGCACCTAGAGCCCGTGCTCTGCAACAAGAGAAGCCACCACAATGAGAAGCCCTCGCACTGCAACGAAGAGTAGCCCCCGCTCGCCGCAACTAGAGAAAGCCCGTGCACAGCAGCAAAGACCCAATGCAGCCAAAAATAAAGTAAATAAATACATTTTTTTAAAAATTTAAAAAGAAAATTCACGTGCTCTCAGTGGAGTAAGGGGCCAAGGGCCCGGCGGCGCATAGCACAGTCATCCTTAACGGTCAGAGCGCCCAGCTGAAGGGCCCGCTCATTTTCCGGCTCCTCTGACATCTCCCTCCTCCCCACTCTGCCTCCTGGAAACACCTGGCTTTCCTTCTGACTTCTCCAAACACATCTAAACCAAGACATCCAGAAAAGAATGATCAAATCAAGTCCATCCTCAAAGGGGCCAGGCAGTACTTTTTCCTTCAGCACCTGATTACGCAGGAAGTTTGGAATATTTTCCCCAAAGTTCCCTTAAGGAAGGGAAGTGGAGTGAGAACAGATGGCTTCCTGAAGTCCCAGGCCTGGGACCTGCTTCCCACCGGCAGCCAGGGTCTGGGAGGTGGTCGCCTGGCTGAGCAGCCCCGGGGGCAGGGACCCCAGGGCCCAGCTGCTTTCTGTGCAGATTTCGGTCCTCCTGTATTTAGTCCTGCTCTGCCTTTCCACACTCAGAGGTGTCCTGGGCCCGTTGCCAGCCTTTTCAGTATTCCGAGGTGTGATTTTGCTGGCTTCCTGCAGGAATTCAGTAGAGCAAAGAAAGCTGCAAAGTGAGCTTTCTTCTCTTCCTCCTCCTCCTTCTCTTGCCCTGTGTGTGTGTGTGTGTGTGTGTGTGTGTGTGTGTGTGTGTGTGTCCATCCCCAGGTCAGCAAATCCTGTCAGCTCTACCCTTAGAATATATCCAAGATCTGACCACTTCTTATGGCCCCCCAACACTTTTTTTTTTCCAGCCGCATCCCCAGTGCCTAGAACTGTGCCTGGTTTCCACTAGAGGATCAATAAATGTTTGTTGAATGAATGCATAAGTTAGTTGCTCAGTTTTCTTTTAATGGTGCTCCAAGCACCTATTTTACTGTATCTGGTTGTCTCTAGTACAGATCCTGCTGGATGAGAAAATATTACTATCCTTTTCATTTTTGCTTTGGAGGATAGGAAGGAAGTGATTCAGCAGAAGGGGGAGCTGAATTCTAACCCAGCTCCCCTCCCCACCCCATTCCTCCTGCACTGAGACTTTTGCCATCAGCTGCTGGAGTAAAGGGCCCAGGCATTGCTAGGCGTCTGGAATGGAAGGAAGGTGGGTCAGAGAGTGGAGACGTCACAGACAGGGATTGAGAAGGAGGTGGAGGTGGGAGGGTGGGAGGGAAGGGAAATTTCAGACTCACTCCTCATCTTTGGAATTTTTCCCTTGGAAGGACTGGTATTTATTATGCACTGTCTGTCTTACTCCATTTAATACAGATGCTTTATCTGTGCCATTATTACTAGGGCCATGAATTTTTCTTTTAATTTTTATTGGAATATGGTTGCTTTACAATGTTGTGTTAGCCTCCACTGCAACAAAATGAATCCTCCATACACATACAGATATCCCCTCCCTTTTGGACTTCCCTCCAATTTAGGTCACCACTGTGCATTAGGTAGAGTTCCCTGTGCTATACGGTATGCTCAGTTGTCTATTTTATACATAGTATCAATAGTGTATATGTGTTAATCCCAGTCTCCCAATTCCTCCCACCCCACTCCTTTCCCCCTTGGTATCCATACATTTGTTCTCTACATATGTGTCTCTATTTCTGCTTTGCAAATAAGATCTTCTATACCATTTTTCTAGATTCCACATACATGCGTTATTATATGATATTTGCTTTTCTCTTTCTGAGTTACTTCACTCTGTATGACACTCGCTAAGTCCATCCAAATCTCTACAGATGACCCAATTTCATTCCTTTTTATGGCTGAGTAATATTCCACTGTATATATGTACCACATCTTCTTTATCCATTCCTCTGTTGATGGACATTTAAGTGGCTTCCATGTCCTGGCTATTGTAAATATTAGGACCATAAATGTCACCTTATAGATAAGGTGACGTCTTTTCTCAGCTTTATATTTGTATTTCTTGTATCATGAAGAGTTTCTCCAAGTGTTGGTTTGCAGGGTAGTGGACAGCAACTTGGAATGACACAGACTGGAATACCAGCACTGGATCTGTCACTAGCTAGCGATGGGACCTACAGAGACATATTCTCTTTGAGCCTCAGTTTCTCATTCCACAGTTTCCCTTGCTTCATAACCATAACCCTCCTCCCTCCATCAGAACAATCATTCCAATGCATTCAGTACAGGTGGCTTTACCATACTGTTATTAGGAAAGTCATCTTGTTTAACTATTTCATACTATGTGATGAATGACTGATAGTTTCTAGGGACATTTGTATTTTGTGAAGAAGATACTCACTAGCGAAGGGGAAATTTCAGTTGGCAGATCTGGGGGCAGAGGGATAAAATGAACTGATGCCTTAGAGTGCCCTTGCTTTATAGATGAGGGTATCAAGGCTCAGAGAAGGGGAGAGTGGCTCCCTTCGTCACACAGGAAGTCATGGATAGAGCTGAGCATGGGGCCTGGGACTCCTGATTCCCACACTGTCTGGTATTCTTTCTATGCATTGAATGCGGGGGAAAGTTTTCCATGGGGAATGGGCCTGTGTCATATAAACTGTATGTCTGCATTGATACAACATGGAAATAACATATCATAATTCCTCCTCCAACAATGGTCCCTTAGCACGTGCAGTCTTATTTTTTTTTTTGTCAGCCATGTTAATTTGAGTCTTATTCAACCCAAACAATGAGTCACTCCTCTTGGGAATAATGAGAAAATGAGTGATCAGGGGTTTTCAAAAAGAGGGAGTCTGAGGGACCAGCAGCAGGAATAAGGGGATGGAATAAATGATATCATTCATTACATGGAAGCTTCTGGAGGCCAGAGACAGCCCCCCTTCCTGCCCCTGAGAGGAAGGATGGGCTGGATGAGTATAAGAAAGGCTGACGGCTTGATCTGACAGGAAGTTTTCAGGGGCAGAGCCTGAACTGTAAGCACTGAGTACTGGGAGGATGGGGGGAGAGAAAAAATCAGGGTAGTTGATATAAAAGCAACTCAGATTTTTTTCCACTTCAAGCTTCCAAGTCCCCCTGTGACCCTGAGACCAGGATGGGTCCTAACATGCAGGGGAGGGTGTTTCAATTAAAAATGGATTTGGCTGCATCTAATGAAGTCCCAAATAATAATGGCTTAAATGAAATAGAAGTTTCTTTATGTATCTCAGGGCTGAGCATCCAGGGGTCTCATGGGGGATCCATGGGCATCATTCTCCTTCTTTATTCTATAACATCTCAGCTCAAAACTTCCATTCTCAAAGTCACCTCATGATCCAAGATGGCTGCAGAAGTGTCGGCCATCAAGTCCAAGTTCCAGGAAACAGAAAATGTTATTGTTGGTAGTGGAGTGGTGGGAGAACTTACTCCCGAAGGAATCCTTTAGGCATCTTCCACTGATATTCTCCAAAGTCTAGAACCTAGTCATATGGCCATACTTACCTGCAAAGGAAACAGGGAGTATAGTCTGTTAGTTGGACACATGGCAACCCCAACCAAAATTAGTGTACCGTTATAAAAAGCAAGTGGAAAATGATCATGAGATTGGCCTCTACGGTCTCAGCCTCAACTAGCATCAACTCTTCAGTTATAAAACCAGGACGGCATCGAGCATTTGGATTCAAAATCAAATACACCAGGCATGGCCTCACCATTCATGCTATTAGCAACAAAACAGAGCAAATTCGTTGGCATCTTGCTGAAAATTTAAGGAAGAAAGCACCTGAAAAGTTTCTGTTGAACAAGGGGATAAAATGCTCTCTATCCTTCCCCCCGATGTTTCATCAGTGTTTTCTGTATATCATATATTTCCTCACCATTCTCTTTATTCTCTGAGAACTCTGTATATGGACCTTCATAGGTTCACTCACAACCTTTTTTCTCCTGTGAAGCCTCAAATTCTTCCACCACCGATCTTCTCACCTGGGCCACTTTTAGGAGCCTGACCCTTTTAGGTGAAGAGGGGCCCCTGCGTCTGCTCTCATCCAAGGTGTAGACTGCTCTCGTTTAAACTCTAAGGCTTTTACCACGTTGTTCAATAGGATTAATTTCATTTCTTGCTAAGTCATCCCCCACCTTTCTTCTGAGCTGGTTTAATCATCAGCCTCCTCTAGCATCACATTTCTCACTGGGGGGTTGCGAGTGGCCTCCCCACACTGTTGTACTGTAGGGTCAAACGTTTTGTCCATGTCATAGGCCCAAAGACCCAGAATTCTAGAGGGGCTCTCTAGTTCTAGTCAGAAGACAGCCAGTTTCCTCAAAAAGTTGAAAATAGAACCATCATATGATCCAGCCATCCCACCTCTGGGTATACGTCTAAAAGAACTGACATCACCATCTCAAAGAGAGATCTGCACTCCCATATTCACTGCAGCATTATTCGCAGTAGCCAAGATGTGGAAGCAGCCCAGGTGTCCATCAACGGATGAATGGAAAAGAAAGAGCCGTCTATCCCTACAATGCGATATGATTCAGCCTCAAAAGGAAGGACATTCTGACACGTGCTATAATGTGGATGAATCTTGAGGACATTGTGTTAAGCGAAATAAGCCAGTCACAAAAGCACAGATACTGTGTGATTTATGTACCACTTATATGGGGTACGTAGAGGAGACAAATTCACAGAGACAGGGAGTAGAATGGTGGTTGGCGGGGACGGGATGGTTGTTCATTGGGTGTACAGTTTCAGTTTCGCAAGTTGAAGAAGTTCTAGAGAGCTGTTGTACAACAGTATACAAGTCTATAAATGGTTAAGATGGTAAATTTTATGTTATGTGTTTTTTTATCACACACACACACAGAATCATTCACCCAGGAGTTGTGGGTTCAGGAAGATAAAAGTGCAAGAAAGGCAGGTGTTGCTTTCAAGGTGGAGAGAAGAAAAGGGAAATATGTAGTGATCAGTGAGCATCTATTCTCCTCTGGGTCTTGGGCTGAAAGCTTCATCTCACTCATGCTCATATTGACCTGGCGGGGCAGTTGTTACCTCCTTAATTTTATAGATGATTCATTCATTCACTCATTGGAGCAATACTTATTGATCATCTCTTATGTGCCAGGCATGCTCCTTGATGTAGGAGCTGCAGCTATGAACAAGTCAGAGGGGAGAGAAAGGCTATACCCAGACTCATACGTGGTGTAATTTCAAGTCATGGTTGATGAAGAGGAAGAAGAGGGGGAGAAGGGGGTAGGAAATGAGGAGGGCGCTCTTATACATGCAGCGCCGTCCTCCCAGGCTGCTCAGAGCAGGTGATGCTTTGAGTAGAAAACGTCTTGAAGAAGGAATGCAGGAAAGTGGTGAAGTAGCTTGCCCAAGAGGACCCAGCTAGTAAAAGACAGGACTGAGATTTAACCTCATTTTGGAAAACATTTTACTGTGAACGAATTCAAACAGTTACAAAAGTAGACAGAATAATAATAGGAACCCCCACGTAGATGTCACTCAGCTTCAAAAATTACCAATTCGAGAACAATCTTGTTTCCTCTGTACAACACCCTTCCCCCCACACATATTATTTTGAAGTAGAACTAGACAACTCATCGCTTAATTCATACATATTTTTTGAAACCATCATACCGTCACCATACCTCAAGCAATTCCTTAATTTCATCAAATATCCAATCAGTGTTCCAGTTTCTCATTATCTTATAAATTTAGAGTTAACTTTTTTCGCAGTCTGTTTGAATCAGGATCTAAATAAGGTCCTCACACTGTGATTGACTGGTGTGTCTTTCTTGGTGGCCAGATATACATATCATAAAATTTACCTTTTTAACCAATATGTACGTTCGCATTGTTATGCAGCCGTCACCACCATCATCTCTAGAACTTCTTCATCTTCCCGAACTGAAACTCTGCCCCCGTTAAATGCCCCGCCCAGCCCCTGGCGACCACCATTCTACTTTCTGTCTCCAAGTACCTCATTTAAACGGAATTGTACGTTTGTGCTGCTGTGACTGGCTTATGTCCCTCAGCGTACTGTCCTCAGGGTTCATGTCTGGAGGTTGGATAGTGCTGCTTCCTCATCTCACAAACCAGGTCCTGGCAGGAGAGAGGAGACACCCCCGAAAAGGGTGACTGAAGAGGGTGCACTTACTATTGGGGGGGGCAGGGTGAGGAGGGAACAGAGGATGGCCAGAAGGGAAGCAGGTGCCCGCCCCGGGCTGCAGGGCCAGGAGAGGGCGCTGCTACCCCCGAGGCTGCCGAGAGCTGGGCTGTGGTAGAGACACCCAGCCACTGCAGACCTGCTCCCAATGGGGCGGAGAACAAATTCTGGAACCTTCTCTCCCGCCTCCCTCCAGACTCCTCCTCGTGCCTCTCATTGGCCGAACCAAACTGGAAGCCAGAGATCAAATGAGAGGTCAGCCTTAGGGTCAACTTCCTGGGGTTGTCCTTAGGGGTCGGGCCTCTTGGGGCCCAGAAAACAGACAGAGCTGGTGGCCCGGAGGACAGCAGGGTGTATGAAAACAGAGAGGAAACTCAGCTGGCCACTGTCAATCAGAGCCTAGCTCAGGGCCCAGCACATAGCGGACACTCAAGAAAAATTCAAGTCTCCCCCAAATGATGAATAGAAGCCGCTGAGATGGAGAGAAAGAGGCTTCTTAAGGAGTCAGGAGGCCAGGCAAGTCTGAGCTGTGTCTCCTTGGGCGGCAGCTCCGCAGTCTTGCTCACTGGGGCCCCCCAGTGGATCCCTGATGCACAGACGCTCGGAGCTCATGATCATGAAGCACGGCCGGGAACACAATGTAGGTCTTTCCCTCCCCTGGAGCTCCAGCAGGCTAATCAGTGCTGGGGAAGATGACATGGAGGAAAATGAATTGAGTCCCTGAGGTCTGGCCTTAGCGGGACCTGGAAGCAGCAGCCGCTTCGCCCCTGGGAAATCTGTGCGCCAGGCTGAGTCAGGAGCAGCCCCTCAAGGAGGATTGATTAAGATGTCATGCTGCTGCCGGACTGTCTAATCAGAATGCTGCTTACTAAGGGAGACCCTCCGCTCTCTGCCTTGGCTCCCCTAATGCAGTGGGAGCTGGGGCTCTGAGGACTCAGCCAGATCCTCTGCTTCGCCGGAAGGGCTTTAGAATTCTCATCCCAGAGCACCTCCCTGTGCAGATCAAGTGCTGGAGCCACATGTCTTTTATCAAGATTTCTTCTATAAATCCGAGGACAGGCCATGGGGCTAGATGTGCCTGGTGCTGCTACCAACCTGGGTTCTTGGACTCTTTAATCAGTAGAAATGGCCAGACGAGAAATTCAGGCAAGGCTTTACTGGGCTCGTGCCGTAGCAGGAGGGACGAAAACAAGTAACAGGTTCCCTTGCTCACTCCCTGAAGGGGGACGAGCTGGTTCCTTAAATGGGGTGAGGCTGGGGCTGGATTGGTGGGTCCGGGCTGAGGGGTGGCTTAGGGGGTCTGCCCCCTGCCTCCACCTGCGTGGTGCTGTGTGCAGGGATCGTGCGTGGGACCCTGCTTTCGCTCCCGGCACCTTGGAAGTGGCCGTTGGGTTTTGGCCTTTTGGTGCCTTGTTCGTAATTTGCCCCAACTGTCCACGTGTGTGGTTATTTTTAGTCCCTTATAGTTTCTTTGTATTCTGTTGCTGGAAGAGATGTTTGTCCAGGTGCAAGCGCTGCAGCAAAGGGGCCCACGCCCCAGCCTCTCTCAGTGTGAATTCCAGCCACACCTCTTAGCAACTACGGGGCCTTGGACAGGTGTTCTCTAGGGGCTGTACTTCAGTGTCCCTCCCTGTAAGATAGATTTTTATAAGGCATGAGTGAATTAGGGCAGGGTGCCTGGCCTATATTCAGTGCTTAGAAAGTGTTAGCCCTCCCCTTTCTTACCTCCCAGTCCCCAGAAGTCTTCCCAGACCCTGGACCCCGTGCCCCTGGGCTTTCCAGACTCCCATTTCCCACTGCACCCAGCAGCCCTGTCCCAGCTGCCTTGCTCTTTGCTGTCTTGTCACTTGCCTGTCTCCCCGCCAAGCTCTGTGCTCCCCAAAGACAGACCCGCCTTCTCATCTCTCTCCTCCAGCCCAGCACAGCCTGGGAGGGCGGAGGCTCCAGAAGGTTCTCCAGGATGTGAGCTCTGCTTGCGGGTCTGAGCGGAGGCTGTGCGGAGCTGCTCCGGGTCATGCTTTCTGTCTTGCTGCTCTGCCTTCCCCTCCATCCCTTCGTTCAGTCATTCCTTCATTCCGCAGAGGTTCACCTAGCAACTCCGAGGTGCCGGGGAGCAGAGAAGAGGAGAAAGAACTCTTGGGGGAGAGAGAGACGGCCCTGCAAGCAGGCTG
Organism: Balaenoptera physalus; assembly: GCF_965194825.1. Classification (NCBI taxonomy): domain Eukaryota; kingdom Metazoa; phylum Chordata; class Mammalia; order Artiodactyla; family Balaenopteridae; genus Balaenoptera; species Balaenoptera physalus. The sequence goes on along the minus strand of NC_138884.1, from coordinate 114,471,316 downwards.
TCCCCCTGCAGCGGGCCGTGGGGGGCAGCAGGGGGGTCCGACCCCACTGGGGGTCAGGGAGGAGCTCCCCAGGGAGAGCCCAGGACAGGCTGAGAACCCAGTCTCAGAGCTGAAGGGAACTCGGAGGCTGTGCCCTGTGACCGTCCAGGAGGCAGGGGAGGGACCTGAGAACCAGTGACGTGCGGTGACCAGAGAGTGGGTCTTGTGCCTTCCTGTCCAGGGCTGTGTCCCATTGGCCAAGACACAGTCTGTCAGAGATGCTGGCAGGAGAGATATGGAGTCCAAAGAGCTGCTTGTAGAGGCGTCTGGAAGAGACAGCTGTTCTCACCCTCCCCAGGGCTGCCGGGTGGGTGGGGGGTCTTTGACCCACTGTCTAACCGTGTCCTCCTGAGAATCCGCTTTCATATTTAGACTGCTATAGGGTCTACGTAACATCTAAATATCTAAATATCTTCACTTTCAAAAAGAACTCACAGGGAGCCTGATTCTTCCACCTCCAGTTTTGTTTCTCAAGATGGCTTTGGCTATTCGAGGTCTTTTGTGTTTCCATACAAATTGTAAAATTTTTTGTTCTAGTTCTGTGAAAAATGCCATTGGGAATTTGATAGGGATTGCATTGAATCTGTAGATTGCTTTGGGTAGTGTAGTCATTTTCACAATGTTGATTCTTCCAATCCAAGAACATGGTATATCTCGCCATCTGTTTGTGTTGCCTTGATTTCTTGCATTGGTATCTTACAGTTTTCCACGTACAGGTCTTTTGCCTCCTTAGGTAGGTTTATTCCTAGGTATTTTATTTTTTTTGTTGCAATGGTAAATGGGATTGTTTCCTTAATTTCTCTTTCTGATCTTTCGCTGTTAGTGTATAGGAATGCAAGAGATTTCTATGCATTAATTTTGTATCCTGCAACTTTACTAAATTCATTGATTAGCTCCAGTAGTTTTCTGGTGGCATCTTTAGGATTTTCTATGTAGAGTATCATGTCATCAGCAAACAGTGACAGTTTTACTTCTTTTCCAATTTGTATTCCTTTTATTTCTTTTTCATCTCTGATTGCCGTGGCTAGGACTTCCAAAACTATGTTGAATACTAGTGGTGAGAGTGGACATCCTTGTCTTATTCCTGATCTTAGAGGAAATGCTTTCAGTTTTTCACCATTGAGAATGATGTTTGTTGTGGGTTTGTTGTATATGGCCTTTATTATGTTGAAGTATATTCCCTCAATGCCTACCTTCTGCAGAGTATTTTATCATAAATCATTGTTGAATTTTGTCGAAAGCTTGTTCTGCATCTAAAAATTGGTACAGACGATCTTATTTATAAAGCAGAAATAGAGACACAGATGTAGAGAACAAACGTATGAATAGTAAAGGGGAAGGGGGTGGGATGAATTGGGAGATTGGGATTGACATATACACACTATTGATACTATGTATAAAATAGATAACTAATGAGGACCTTCTGTATAGTAGAGGGAACTCTACTCAATGCTCTTTGGTGACCTAAATGAGAAGGAAATCCAAAAAAGAGGTGATATATGTATACATATAGCTGATTCACTTTGCTGTACGGTATAAACTAACACAATATTGTAAAGCAACTATACTCCAATAAAAATTAAAAAAAAAAAACTCACAGTCTGAGAAATAAACTTCTGGTAGTGTAATATTATATAGGGAAGTGAACTTGAATGAAACGTAATTTCCTGAGTTGCCAGGGATTATTGTCAGGTTCTCAGTTTCCTGTCTGTTTTCCATCCACTGTGTGATCAGTGTTGTCTCAGTCCGTTCAGGTGGCTAAAATAAAATCCCACAAACTGGGGTCTTACAAACAGAATAAATTTATTTCTCACAGTTCTGGAAGTCTGAGATCAGGGTGCCAGCATGGTTGGGTTCTGGAAGGCAGGGCATCTTCTTCTGGGTTACAGACAGCTGACTCTTTGTTGTGTCCTCATGTGGCAGAAGGGAGCTCTGTGGCGTCCTTGTACGAGGGCACTAATCCCATTCATGAGGGCTCCACCCTCATGACCTAAGCACTTCTCAAAGGTCCCACCTCCTAATACCGTCACATTGAGCATTAGGATTTCAACCTATGAAATTTGGGGGGACACAAATGTTCAGACCATAGCAAGTGGCTTAGAGGCTGCGTGGCTTCCTCTAGGTATTTCCCACCTCTTGTTTCTGGATGGGACTTTAAAGTTTTCAAAGTATTTCCTTGTGTGTGCTCTTGTTTGAGTCTCCCGACAAACATACCAGGGATAAAGAAGAGGATAGCATTTTACAGATCAGGAAACTGAAGTTTTACGCATCTGCTCAAGGTCACAGAGCTGGGGTGAAGGGCAGAGGGTGGCTTTACTCCTACCTCCCTGCTCCCCATGGAATGGAAAGAACACCGCATATACCTCCATATTACCCCAGATTCCACCTGCTGGTGCCTGGACATCAACCCAGAGGTGCCCCCACAGTAAAATCAAAAAATTAAGTTCAGGGATCCAAAATATGAACTGGGAAGACTTGGGGGCTTATCTTCGGAGTGAATGTAAAGAAACAAAATCATTAAGCTATTGTTTGGTTCTGTTGCGTTCATAACAGTTTTAGGGACCACTTTAGGAAGAAGCATGCTATGGGTGCTTTGTGGGACACTAGAAATAGCTGTTGCTACTGAGAGGAAAGAGGCTAAACATGTATTGAGTATCTATTCTGTGTCAGGCTAGAAGCTTTCCAGATAGTGCCTGAAAACCCAGGATAATATAATATCCTTAAAAATATGCCCAGTGCCTAACCAAGCCTGGCATAGCAGCTACTAAGAAACATTTTAAGTAACGATTTTTTCCCTGCTTCTAAAAATTGATATATGTTTATTTCAGTAAGTTTGGAAAATACAAAAAATAAAGAAACAAAAACACATGGAATCCCACCATTAAGAGAAGTTCACTTTCAACATTTTGACGTTCGTCCTTATGCAGCCAGACTTTTTTCAACTTGAGATCATATTGTGTATGGTATTTACTAGTATCTCCCATTCAACCTTGCACTGTCATCATATTATTTTATTGGGGCAGGAGAGCGTGTTGGTTAAGATTGTGGATTCTGGAGCTAGCCTCTCAGGCCACTTACTAGCTGTGGGTAAATTGACTTAATCCCTCTGTTCCTCCATTGCCTCAAATGAAAAGCAGTAAGCATAGCACCTGTCTTATATATCTGTAGGAGGAACTGAACCAAATATGTAATGTGCTTAGAACAGGGATTGGCATACAAGTCCTCACTAAATATTGGATAGTATTATTATTTTGGGTAAAATTATTTAAGCCCCACACACTACTAAATTTATGCTGGGCATTTTCCAAGGCCTTTTTACACATGTTGCTACATTTAATTTGTGTAATGAAGCCAAGAAATCGGTATTGTCTCCCATTTTGCAGATGTTGAAACTGAGACTTGGAGCAGACAAGTCACTCTCCAAGTCGTACAGTGATTGGCACAGGCGAGATTCCAACTGCTGTGGGTCCAATCGGACCCTCAAGCCCCTGGTCTGTTCTCGGACTGCCCCGTGCCCGATCTTAGCTCTGAGCAAACCAGATTGGTGCAATAGATGCTATTATTGATTTGTCTGGCATTGATTGTTGCTGCTTCCTGGGGTGGGGTGTGCAGAAAGGGAGACCTTTTCAGTCCATATGTAACCCACCCTCCATCCCCTATTATTTCAAACCAGCAGCCACCTCTTCTGCAGTTTTCTTAAGCAGCTGGACTGGGATTCCCCCCTGAGCGCCAGCCCCTTACCCAGTGCCTGGCAGATGCCCAGCGCTCCATAAATGTGCACACAATTGAGCTGAAAGCAAGTCTTAAAAAGAAACATTGGTGAACAGGAGGTTCTTGGGATTGAAACCAAAACATAAGAAGGACAAAGAAGGGAAATGGGGTCTTTAGTTTGGAGAAGACTTGGAGGACATCCATCCTCAAGGAGCTGTGGGCGGAAGAAGGTCTCACGGTGAATTGGGGAAAGCCTAGGTCTGGGGTCAGGCCACCCTGGGTCCCAAGCCCTAGGTGACCTTGAGTGAGTGTTCTTATTCCCCTCAGCCTCATCTGTAAGAGGGGGATGGCGCTGTCTACCGCATGATGCTGCTGTGAGGACCCCACGAGAGGATGTGCTCAGAGTGGTTGTATGCGCTAGGCACGTGTTTAGACTTGAAGAGCAGAGGTCTGGTCTACTGTGTTCTAGAAACTGGTATCCTTAATTTCTAGAAGAGTATTGGGCACCCAGCAGGTGTGGTGCATGTTATTGCGTAAATGAATACTCAGTAAACAAATGTGAGTTCTTCCTTCCATGTCATTCTATACAGGCCCCAGAGGGAAGTTACGAGGAGGTGGGGAGGGAATGGGGGGTTGCCCGGGGTGGGGGGGAGAATTTCAGGATGAGAGAGAAGTGGTGTGGGCAGTGGCAAAGGACGTAGGAATTGGGGCCAGCTTACCAGAATTCCAATTCCTACTCCACTACCTCCTTGCTCTGCAGCCTTATGCAAATTGCCTCATCTCTTGGGGCCACAGTCTCCTCATTAGCAATGAGAGTCCTTAACTCATAACATTGTTGTAAGAATATAAGAGCTTTAAACCTGTAAAACACTTAGAGCCTGGCACAGAGGAAGCACCCAGTTAACAAAAATCATCATCGTCATCAGAACACTTTATATAATTGGCAGAAGGAAGGCTCATTAGTTAGATATTGGTGAGTAATAAGCCACTCCCAAAGCTTACTGATTAAAACCATTACTGTTTCATTTATTCACCTATACTGGTGAGGAGTTTGGATTGGCTTAACAGGTAGTTTTTTTGCTTATCTCACCTGGGTCATTTATGTGGCCGTGCTCATCAGACAGTTTGACTGGGGTTGGGTAGTCTAAGATGGCCTCAAACCTGGTGGTTGGCTCCAGCCAGCAGTCAGCTGTTCTGTTCAGGTAGGATGCTCATCTCTGCTCCACGAGGCTTCTCACCCTCCAGGAGGCTAGCTCAAGCTTCTGCACCTGGTGGTCTCAAGGCAGCGTTCCGAAAGAGAGAGAGCAGGTGCTTTAAGAGCTTCAGAGGCCCAGGCTCAGAAAACCCACAATGGTCACTTCTGCCCCTCTCTATTGCTCCAACCATGTGACAAGGCAGGGGAATCACATTACAAATGCATATGCACGCAGAGGAGGGAGAGATTCTTTTGACCAGCTTTGCCAACAGTCCTCCACAGAAGCAGCTAACATTTTTGAGGCCAGGCGCATTGGCTTCCATAGCCATTATCCACACAGCAAAATTAGCTTCGAGGACTTCACTATACTAGGAATATTCAAGCCACGTCTGCAGATCCCTTAAAATGACTGAGATGGTGGGATCCAGGCTGCAGACTAGAAGCTGGGAGGAGGGCATTAGGGCTTTTTCCGTCAGTGAGAAATGCAGGATTTGAAGAAAATGCAGAATAGCCAGCTGAGTTACAGATGAGAGGTAAGATTTCTTTTGAGGGGTCAGATGGCAAAGTCATGTTGATTTTGTTGATGAGAAACATGTTAATATCAGCAGAGGTGTGTAGTTCTCCCTAGGCACTAAGGAAGAGAGAGGTGCATGGTTTTTGAGGGGCCTGAATTGACAGGGGGAATAGAATGACCTAGCCACAATCTGTCTTGCGGGAGCTCTTGGTGAGGTCACTTTCTGATGTCCTGGCCACATAGTTCAGGGTACTTTGGACACAGCACTTCTTCCACAAGCTCATTGCTCCTGCCTCTGGACTTCTGAAGCCAGGAAGGGGTTAAAAAATGAAACGCAGTCCTGGGTAGGATGGAGTTGTTAGCAGACAACCACTCCTGCCAAGAACAATGAGAAAGTCTGTTTTATATAAAATATAAAAGTTATCCGTTTAAATCCTCAGGGAGCCGCTGAAACAGTGAGAACTAGAGGGAACCAGGTTCTGGAGAGGGGAGAGCCGTGGAGAACCAGCTGCTGCTTTTTCTCTGGGGTCTTTTGCGACCTGGGGGCAAGGCCATGAGCCCAGGCCTGGTACAGTGGGTGCTGCTGCTAGGTACAGAGAGATGCCCACTCATGGGGCCAGACAGACAGAATTAGAGAAGGGGGTAGGGGAGTCAAATACCTGGTTCATTTTCTCCTCCAGACATCTGCCAGATTCTAAAGCTGTGCAGGGTGGGGAGTAGATAAACCAATAAGAAAGCCTTTGAACAATAGAGCAGAGTTTTCCATAGTCTGGAGGCTCAGAAGAAAAGGATCCCCATTCAGGCTTTGCCAGGGAAAGGACCCATTGAGCATGCTGCTGGGCTGCTGTAGGTATTTGAGCTCGTGGCTCCCTTGCAGCCATAGGGGAGCTTCCAGCAGGGGGACGACTTTGTGTGTTTAGGAAGACCGTTTTGGACCCAGTGTGGAGAAGGGATTGGAGGGGAGAGAACAGTGGAGACAGGACGGTGTGAGGATGCTGCCTGGTTTTGGACAGTGACTGAGGGGCTGCGTGATGACTGATTTGGTCTATTTCTTTCATGAATCAATGACGCAGATAAACATGAGCGGACAGAGGAAGGCATGCTACCTGATGAATGGGCCATCTGTCTCAACAGCAAACTTGGGAAGATTAAGGTGAAGCCAAGCCGAAAGAGGCATCATTTGTCTTAAATGATAAGAATGAGAAGAAAACTGACATTATATTGTGAAAGGGATTTGACAGGTTTTTACAGTGAGAAAGAAGAATTTGTCTTGATCCATGTGATATTTAGCAGTATTGAAACTGGGGATAATCTAAATTAAGTTTAAAAAATAAAGCAGTTATCTGAGACTTGGGGATGAATCAGCTCAACTATCTCATTTGTGGACACTGAGGCCCAGAGAGAAAAATGGCTTGTTTAGGGGACCGAATAAATGGATTACAAAACCCCCCTAATATCTTTTTTACTTGTGGGGACTTGCTCTATTTCCAAGATTATGATTACTTCTTGCAAATGTTCCACGTGTGTTTGAAAATAAAATGTATTTAGTTATTATTAGTTTCAGACTCCTATTTGTATCATTGTGTCAAGCTTGTTAACTGTGTTCTTCAAATGTGATTTGTCCTGACTGGTGTTTTTGTATGCTTGATCTGTCAAGGTCTGAGGAAGATGTGTTTAAACATCCAACTATTGTGTAGATTTAGCAATTTCTCTTTCTAATTTTCTTAATTTTTGCTTTGTGTATTTTGAGGCTATATTATTCAATGCATTTAAGTCTAATATTTTTCTATCATGCTATCAGTCTTTGTTTTACAATTAGGTAGTGACCCTCTTTATCCTTAATAACATTTTGTGTTTTCAGGTCTATTTTGTTTAATGTTAAATAGCTATACTGAGTTTCTTTTGGTGGTTAGTATTTGCTTGGTACAACTTTTCCTATTCTTTTAAAAGTCAATCTTTCTCTGTCCATATATTTTAGGTGTGTCTCTGGTAACAGCATGTAGCTTTATTTTAGAAATCCAATAGATGATCCCTGATCTCTAATGGAGAGTTTAGTCCATTTATAATTATTATAATAACTGATATATACATTTGATTTCCATCATCTTGTTTTGTGCCTATAATTTACCCTGTCTTTGCTATGATTCTTATTTTTCTTCTTTCTTTCTTTCTCTTTCTTTTTCTCCTTTCTGTAAAACTGATTGTTTTCTTTATTTCACATTTTACCCCAGGTATGCATTATATTTCTACTCTTTTAGTGACTACTCTTTAATGTTTCAATGTGCATCCTTGGATTAATATCTCTATCTTCCACCTGTACACAGGATCTTAGAAGACTTTAATTATGATATATCTTTTTGCATCTTTCATATTGTCCAATAATATATTTCCACTCTGTTTTTATACATCTCAAATTAGTCATTATTAGTTTATATAGTCATTACTTGTTTAGATTTACCAATTTCTTTGCCTACCATTCCTTCTTGTATTTTATGTTTTCCTTTCGGGTTCAGTTTAGTTCTCTCAGGAGCCTATTGATTGCTAGCATTTTATCAGCAAGGCATTTTAGCAGTTAACCTTCTCAGTTTTTGCCTGAAAATGTCTTTGTTTTGTTTTCACTACTGAGTGATCATTTAGCTGGATATAGAACTCTAGATCCTCAGTTATTTCTTCTTGGTAATATGACGATGTTATTCCATTGTCTTCTGGCTTCTGTCAAAACACCTGCTATTGGTGTAATTGCTGTATATTTTTAGGTAATCTGTCACTTTCTCTCTCTGGTTGCTTTTGGGATCTTCTCTTTCTCTTGGGATTATAAAGTTCTGCTATAAGACATATTTATTTTTATCTATCCCACTTGGAACTTATAATTCTTGAATCTGAGAATTTATATTTTTCAGTATTTCTGTAAAATTCTGTCATTATATATTTGACTATTACCCTCCTTCCCTTTTCCTTTCTTTCCTTCTGGAACTCATATTAGTATTGTTGGACTACCTTATTTTTCCTCAGCTTATGACCTCTCTTTCATGTTTTCTAACTCTATCTCTCTAAGTAACATTCTAGTTAATTTCCTCAGATGAACCTTCAAGTTGCTGTATTTTTCTGCAACAGGAAGTCTCTGTATTCAGACTATTGGGGTTCAAATTTAGACCCTGTGATCTTTCTGTACGTCAGTGTTATCATCTTTAAAGTGGAAGTTACAATAACATCTAATACCTAAAATTATTTTGAGGTTAAATGAGTCAATATATTAAAAAAAACTCTTAGAGCAGTACCTGACCCATAATAAGTACTATATAAAAGTTAGACATTATTTTTAGGATCTACTTTATGGTCTCTATCCAATAGTTCTACTATTTGATGTTCTTGGGGAACTTAACTCTGCTGATTATGTCTTAGGTCTCCATTCATGAAAAAATAGAGTGTTCTTGGGTGTTCTGTAATCTTGGTCTGTGGGGCTTTACTGGTGTGAGTCCTGTGTGTCTCAGCTTCAGCCATAACGTATTATAGGCTCAACGGTATCAGGGGCATTACTGGCCCAGGAATTTCTGGAATATCACTGACCTGTGGGTGTTAGGAATATTAGGAGAATAACAACCAGAGTTTCACTGGCTCAGAAAACCTTTTTCTGTTCATTTACTGACTGGAGTTTTATGGGCCATTTGGATGCTATGAGTTCAACCCCACATTCCCATGAGATACAGGCCTGTGGTCACATGTTCTCAAGGGAGAAGTTTTTTTCCTCACCTAGAGCTCTGGCTGAGAAAGACAAGCATTCCTGTGATCTTCTGTGCTAAAGGTAGAATTTCTCCATCTGATCTATTCTTTTGCTGAGGGACCGTTCCTTCAAGGGTCCTAGCTTATGAGGTGGTCTCAGTTCCAGGGTCATGACCGTCTCTGCATAAGTGTTAAATCCCATTCTCCTAATTTACAGAGAACAGCACGGCCTTCCCAGGGCAGCATCTTTCATGTAGATTTCCTGGCTTGTGAGTTCAACCCTTCATGTAGAAGATGCTTTAAGTGCTTTATCCAGCAGGAAGTTATCCCATCTGCCATACTGGGGGAGACCAAAGTCTTCCTTGATCTTCTTCACAACTTCACAACCTCACACCTTGCACGGAGCCCAGATCAAGCTTGGACTCAAGAAATATTTGTCGAGTGGACAGACTGGATGACTGGACACCTAAGAGCCCAGGCCTTGGCCCAGTTCAGAGCCTTGGCCACCACTTGGAACCGCATCTCCATCCGCTCAAGAGTCTGGTCCTAAGCACAGGAGAGCACGCCTGGAAGGAGGACAAGAGGAACTTAATTGGAGGGTATGATATTCTTCCTGAGGTCAGGTAACAAATGTTTCTTGTTCAGCCTGATGCTCTCCATGCCCCGAGCACAGCAGTAACTGAGGTAGCCACTGCCTTACAGGGCAGTGAATGCATGTCTCGCTGGGCACTCAGAGGTCAGAGTGCACATGATCACCTGGGGGTCTTGTCAACAAGCAGTCAAGGCAGTAGGTATGGGTCTGATTCTGCGTTTCCAGCAAGTTCCAGTGATCACAAATTGATCCTGTGGAAACATGAGAGCAAGAATCCAGTCAAGGCTGGCAATGCGGAGAAGACGTGAGCTCAGGCCTCAGGGTTAAACAAACAGGTCGAATCCGAATCCCGTGTGGTTCTTTCCCCCCATCCCAGATTGTTTCTCACCTCTGTGAGCCTTGGCTCCCTCTTCTGCAAAATGCTTTCCTTATACAGCTGCTGGGTGGAAAAAAATAACAACCTTTAATAACAGCAATCATGAGTCTAGAGCTTCTCTGTGCCAAGCACTGCCTTCAGTATTCATGTGTATTAACTCAGTCATCACAGCAACCATATACACACACAATTACTAACCCTGTGTTGCAGCTGGGAAAATGAGGCACAGCACTATCACCCAGGGGCACAGCTCTGATCACCCAGCCAGAAAGTGGACAGCTAGATTTGAACCTAGGTGGTCTAGGTCCAAATGCAGGCTATTAAGCCAACACTGTGCTGCCTCCCAGGCTATGAGAAGATGCTTTGCATGGTCTTTGGCCCATAAACATGGTTATACAACAGTGGCCATTAGCATTATTATTATAAATGTATTATTGTTATTACTACTACTATTATTGTTATTGTCATTATTTACAAGTAAATCCTGTTCCCAGGCCCTAGGATCTCATGGCCCGGAACCCCCAGATCCACATATGTAAGGAACGCTTGCTTCTCCCAGCCTGGCTGCAGAAGTGACATACGAGATGAGGATGAGGATAGAATTGGGGAGGTTGGGTGGCAGAGATGTGGCAGGTGATCTGAAGCTAAGGCATGGGCAAGGCATGTGCCAGTGATCGGTGTGGCTGGGAAGAGCATTCGCAGAGGAGCAGCAGGACACAGAGCAGAGGCTGATTGGACCAGATCGCAGAGGACACTGGAGGCCAGACAAGGCAGAGAGGAATTCTCCTGCAGGAAATGAAGAGCTGAGAAAGTCCTTGTGTAGGAGAGTGGCAAATGATTTTTTTTTTTTAAGTTCAATTCTGTGTTGAGTTTTCCCATAAAAGGAAACTTGCTGAAAATTTTGAATTGATGATATTTGGACAGAAAGATAATAAAGACAGTGGTGGAGTGGAAAGGATCAATGCGTTTGAATGATGCCTGATTTTTAAGAATAGCAGCTGACACTTCCTGTGTGCTCACTAGGTGCCAGGCCCTCATTACTATTTAGTCTTTTAATCTTCACAGCCACCCTGTGGAGTCCTGTGCTTTATTTAATTAAAAATATTTTTTTAATTGAAGTGTAGTTGATTTACAATGTTGTGTTAATTACTGCTATACAGCAAAGTGATTCAGTTCTACATATATATACATTCTTTTTTTAATATTCTTTTCCATTATGGTTTAGCATAGGATATTGAATATAGTTCTCTGTGCTATACAGTAGGCCTTGTTGTTTATCCATTCCATATATAAAAGCTTACATCTGCTAACCCAAACCTCCCACTCCATCCCTCTCTTATCCCCCTCCCCCTTAGCAACCACCAGTCTGTTTTCTATGTCCCTGAGTCTGTTTCTGTTTCACAGATAGGTTCTTTTGTGTCATATTTTAGATTCCACATATAAGTGTTATCATATGGTATTTGTCTTTCTCACTCATTTCACTCAGTATGATAATCTTTAGATCCATCCATGTTGTTGCAAGTGGCATTATTTCATGCTTTTTTATGGCTGAGTAATATTCCATTGTATATATGTACCACATCTTCTTTATCCATTCGTCTGTTGATGGACATTTAGGTCGTTTCCATGTCTTGGCTGTTGCGAAGAGTGCTGCTATGAACATAGGGGTGCATATGTCTTTTGAATTATAGTTTTGTCTGGATATATGCCCAGGAGTGGGATTGCTGGATCATATGGTAGTTCAGTTTTTAGTTTTCTGAGGAACTTCCATACTGTTTTCCAGAGTGGCTGCGCCAACTTACATTCCCATCAACAGTGTAGGAGGGTTCCCTTTTCTCCACACCCTCTCCAGGCTTTGTCATTTGTAGACTTTTGTTTGATTATCCCTTCTTACAGATGAGAAAACTGAGGCATGGAGTGGTTAAGTGGTGGCTCAGGTGGTGAGGGGTTGGTTCTGGAGTCCACTTTCAACCCGTATACCACCTCACCTCTCCAGTTTTAAAAGAAAGAGGGGGAGGCAGGCCTGGCCCCCTGTCCTCCTCTGCTCCCCCTTTCTCTCCCCTCTCCTTCTCCTCTGACCTCCTCCTTCCACCCCTCCCCACTGCAGCCACGTCACCAGGATCCAGTGTTTTGGCTTTTCTCTGTCCTGAAGGGGCCTGACCTCCATGCCTCCCAGGGCTGCCTGAGCACCAGCCTCAAGATTGGGTCCTCCGTGTGGGTCCAGGCCAGAGAGGACCTTGCTGCTGCCCCGGCCTGTTTCCCACAAGCGCCTAAGCACTGCAGGGAGAAGCCACTGTAGGACAGGACGAAACCAGCCCCTGCCTCAGACAGCCCTCTACCCGCTTCTTTCCTGCAGCAGACATTTAGTGAGTCTGGGCTGGCCGAGTGCTGGTGTTGGGGACACAGCGTTGAGCGAGACAGCGCCAGCCCTCAGGGACTCTGGTCACATGCGCAAGTAATTGGAGTGTAGCCTGATGTGATGGATGCTGGTTGGGAGAGTAGAGGTCAGGGAGGTTCCCGCCCGCGACAGATGGAGGATAGCGGGGTGGGAATGGGAGGAGGCAGGCAGGAACTGCCATTCAAAGAGACTGGAGAAGTAGAAAAAGCCCCAGTCACAAAGTTCTGGGAATGGTAGCCTCGGGAATTTGGATCTCCTCCCAGAATCAGTAGGGAGCCATCCGGAGTTTTTCAGTGGGGCAGTAACAGCATATATTTGTATTCTGCCAAGTGAATTTTAAAAAACACTTTTAAAAAGCGTTTTCATGTGCCTCACTGCATCTGATCCTTCCTCCACCCTCTGTGAGAGAGGAGGGCAGGTCCGACAATCTCCATTTTACAGATGAGAAAACTGAGCAGCAGAAGGACTAAAGGTCTCAAGAACGTGCTGGGCTGCTTACGATCAACGCAGCAAACCCAAGCTCTTCTCGCCCCAGTGCTCCTGATGCCTGGTTTGTGGGGTAGCTCTTCTAAAAGGAAACTTATCTACAAAAGCTGTAGGGCAGAGATCAAGATGGTAACATTTAACAATAATGATATGTGTGCCATTTATTGAGTGCCCTGCTTTATGCCAGGGGGAGCTGGGCTGCGTGTCATCATTAATGCATCATCTATACCAATCTATGAACTAGTGATATTCTCATCTTGCAGCAAAGGAAACTGAGGTTCCAAAGAGTTACTGTCTATCTGGTGGCAGATCTGGGAGTTAAACGCCGCTCTTCGATGGTTGGATTCTCTAAAGGAGCCCAGCTTCACTGCTCATGTGGGGGCTGCATAAATGGACCAAGGACGGAAGGTGCTAGAGTGAAAATGATACCCTCTCTGCTCTACGGGGCGTTCAGTCAAGTCCTGTGGGCGTGGTCCACGTGCCTGTGTAGACAGGTGGCCGCTGGGCTAATTCCTGGCAAGTTACTAAGTTACACCTGCCGTCCTGACCGGGAGGATGGGCCAAAATCCAAATATTGTGCAGAAATGAGACCCCATAAAGAGGCAGGTGTTAGAAAGAGCTCAGTGTTTGGGAGTCATGTGGCAACTCTCTCTAAATTCACTGAGTGAACATACAGTCACATGGCTTCTGATCTAGCTTTCTGTATGGCTTTGCACAATTGGACTTCCCAGCCTCAGTCTCCCTTCCTCTAGGTGCTCTGTAAATTTTCTTGAATAAATGGATACAGGGAGGAAATGACATCGAAGACAAGGACAACACAGGGTGGTGAATTCTGTGTTAAAGCCCAAAGGAAGAGGCCTGGTCCGGCCAGGGGATGAGTGGGTGGATGGGGGGAGCAGGCATGCGTAATCAGAGAAGACTTCCCGGAGGAGGTGGATACGAGGAATCCTCCTGCAGAGAGAGTGGAGCAGGGTCATCTTAGGAGCAGGGGAGGCCTTCTGTGTTAGGATGGAGAGAATAAGGGCAAAGCCAGAGCATGGTGTTTGGAGAGTGGACTCAGGGTCAAAATGGGCAGGTTTTTAGTTCTGCTTGGCCTCTTAAGAGCTGCATAACCACAGGGTAAATAGCTCTTTGTTCCTAAGTCTTTTTTCTCCTCCATGAAGTGAGAATCCTGGTCAATCATTCTATCTCTCCATTGGGAGATTAACAGTGGAAAATCTTCACCAACGTGAGGGCGTGTTCCTCTACGCAGGAGACCAAATGTGCCTCCTGCTGGAAACCCTCTTAGAGCCGCTTCTGTTTTTCTCCTTCCTTTGCCCTGGCTACAAACCACCGAGGTCATGGGAACACACCAGCCAAGTGCCTGGATGGTGAGGCCCCGGGGGTTCATTGTGGGGTGTTACCAGCTCCGTCCCAGACTCTGGGAATGTCTTTTCAGCTGGGCCTGACAGAGACGGATTCCAGTGACCTGTGAAATCCCGGGCACCGCGCTTTCATCCTAGTCTCCTTGGAACAGACCCAGGAGAACAGATCTCACTTCATTGCGAGGATGCCAGTTGGGCTGAACTGTTTGCTCACTAAGCACGAGGCATTGATGCCATCCTGCCCAGGGCAGTCCCCCATCCCCCTTTCCTTCCTTTGTCCCCTCCCCACCTCTCTCCTTCCACCTGTGCGTTTCAACATCTTTTGGAGCATCTCCCAGGCCTGGACACAGCACCATGAATGGCAGATTTGAATCTAAACATGGTCCCTGCCCTCAGGGGACTCACGTGCTCCCAGGGGAGACGGAAACTGGAGCTGATTGCACCCCTACTGGAAGGGTGACCCAGGCTCTGGAGGAGTGATCTGACTTCCTCAGGTGGGCTGGGCTTGGGGGGCTCTTGCTCCGTGCACCCCATTACAAAGCTGCCACACCTGTCCACACAGTGTGACAATGGGGACGGGCCACTCAGATACGTATGCACTGATTAAAATGATTAAAATTGTCTATTATTTCACAGTTTATGAAACCTCAATGTTTTGACTCTCGGGTAGCCCTATGAGGTGGTCAACTGAAAAAAAAAAACAGCTCAGAGGAATTTGAAGATGGTTTGAGCAAACACTTGAAGCCAGAGTCAGTCTGAGATGATAGAAAGGAGAGCTCGGGATGGGACCAGGGTGTCAAGGGTTGGCCCCGTAGAGCTTTTGAGACTCTTGGCACATAGTAAACACCCAATAATGTTGGCTTTTATCACTAGTTGATATTTTCAAAGAAATGGAAGGCACGCAGAGACCATCCAATCTAAGGTCCTCACTGAAGGCGGATGAATCTGGGGCCAGGGAGAGGCAGCGCCTTGACCAAGGACCCAAAGCATGTCAGTGCTAGAGTGTCACGGCATTCAGAGCCCAGGTTCCCAGATTTTCAGTCCTGCACCCATCCCCCAATACAGGCAGCCTCTGCCAGGACCTCACGATATCCATACAACACCTGGTTGTCATCACGCCTGGAGATGTCATCTGAGTCTATGAACACAGGAGCAGAAGTTAAAGGTCATACACATTCATGAGGCTATAAACCTATCATGTGAAAACCACCTGAAACTTCACTCCTTTGGTTAGCGCCCAATAAACTTTGTTGGCTGTGGTGTGGCTGATATTTAAAGCTGCTTATTGTCACAACAGCCCTTAATGATCTAGTGTCTTCAACACTTAATTACACTTTATTAGATGATAGCAGAATTAGGTAGTTGGATCAGGCTCTTGAACTTTTAACTCTCTCCCAATTTTACAGTGGTCTCTACTTGATGGAAACTCTGGGTTTGGCTCAGACAGAGCTCCGGGCAGCTTCTGGCTTGCTGCCACTGTATTTATTCAAGACGTGCTTAAGGGACAGAGGATTCATTTCCCTGAGTTTCTCACTTTTATTTGTTCTGTTTATAAGAAGTAAATTGTAAATTCCGCATCTCCTTTCCTTCCATCCTTTGGCTTTCAATGCAAGTCACTGTTATTAAAATACAATTCACATCAGAGTCAGTTCTCTTGAACTTCTCAAAGGTATATATTTCATATTGGCATTCAAGTCAAGAAAATGTAATGTTATTCCTAAAGGAGAATGCACTTGCTTTTGCAAAACACAATGTAAATTCTAGCTACCTCGGTGTTGGGTTTGGGATAAAGGAATATTTACCCAACTTCCAATCTTTAAAATAAGGCAGATATTGGCTTGAAAAAAATGTCTGCTGGCAGATGAGCCAGCAGCCTGAAAAATATTCACACCCTTTGACTGGGTAAAACCCTTTTAGGGGATTCTCTACTTGGTTGATCATTGACACACAGATATAATATGCACAATTTATCACAGAATGATTTATAACAGCCAGTTATTAGAAACAACCTCAATGTCCAACTGCAGGAAATGGTTAAGTAAATGGCAGTATATCCCATCAATGAAATATTGGCCATTTAGCCTTCATGCGACACATATCAATACTTATTAAGTGCCTACTGTGTACCAAGGACAGGGTTAGGAGGTGGGTATACAAAGATAAAACGGCAGATTTGCAGCTGTTTACAACGGCTGCTACAAACATTATGCTTTGAGGAAATCTTATAATGCTAAGTCAGAATGCTTGTGAAATTTTATAATCTTGATTCTGTTGAAAACACACACAAATGTGTTTTCTGGGAAGCTGACTAATTTTTTGTGTTTATTTCCCCAAATACCTTTGTTTTTTATCTATTTTCCCAAGAAGCACTAAGATGCACATAAAAATTATATAGTGGGGAAAAAGAAATTTTTAAAAAACATTTTGACATATTAATTTGGAGGTGTCACTCTTAGGAATTGTATGTCAGAAGTCACTGCCCCTTTGGAAATGACAGGAGGTGTCCTCCATGGTAAGAATAGCTCATGGCCCCTGGGAGATGTTTTATCACTGGGAGGTGTGGGGTGTTTGTGCCTCCAGTTAACGCTATGCCCACCCCTCTTCCTCCAGAAGCTCATGGAGAATCTCGCCTTCTCCATTTTTGTCCTGTCCCTGCGGACCTGCTGGCTGCTTCCCTACAGCTCCCAGTCAGAACAAACAAAGGTACTTTATCATCGGCTCCCCGCACTCCCTGGTGACCGAGAACTGCTTCTGTCTCAGGTAGCTGTCCGTGTGTGTGTGTGTGTGTGTGTGTGTGTGTGTGTGTCCATGAAAGGGAGAGAGAGAGCCAGCCCACCCGCCAAAGAGCTTTGTTTATTGTTTACTGCTTTTGCCTTTGACCTTGCAAGATTAAATACTCTGCGGTTCTTATTCCTTCACTCAATGAATATGAAATGAATTAAGACACATTGTTCAGGGAAATTTTGTGAAAGATTTTTATTTCTACTTTTGACTTAATAAGCTCTATCTCAATTAAATTATCAGGTGTATTATGAACATTTAATGTTTATAGAAGGCTACAAACTTTATGTTCCTTAATATTGCAAGTTCCGTGTATTACTTTCGCTCCATATTTGCAGACCTCTCCACCGAACTGGAACTGGGACGCAGAGATGACAGTCAGGTCTCTGGTCCTGGCAGAGCTCAGGGTCCATTCAGGGACACACGGCTGAAATCAAACAATAGCGACGCTGTGTGATCAGTGCTGAGAGCCAGAGGAGGTGCCTGACCCTGGATCGGCAGTGTAGTTGAGGAAGGCTTCCTGGAGGAGGCCGCGTCTAAGCTGAAACACGAAGACTGGAAAAGTTACCAGGCAGAGGGCAGGCGTAGAAAGCAGGAAAGTTCTAGGCAGAGGAAACAAAGTGGACAAGGGCCAGAAGCTAGAACAACGGCGAGGCGTTGAGTGTGGCTGCAGGGGGGCGTGGTCAGTGATGGGCTGGAGAAGGCGACAGGGTCTGGAGGACTCCGGCCCTTGAGGCACGGGGGGCCCAATGGTGGCCCTAGACACATGCAGCCAACTCATCTGTTGCCACGAGACCTGCTTTTGAGGCCCTGTTACCAAGTCACCTCTGAATGACCTGTCCTTTGGCTCCAAGGCACAGCTGGCTGCAGGGGAGACTGCACACCAGTCCTCTCCCCACCCCTGACCCTCCTGGGTGGCTTCACAGCGCTCATGGCCATTGACCATGTGCATCGGCTCCTGGGCTGCCTTCCCTTCCACAGCTGAGATCCGAGAGGGCGGCGCCACGATGCATTTCACCTGAAATGTGGGCACACAGAAAGCGCCCGTAAAATACTTACTGAATGAATGAGTGGGTAAATGAATGATCCTGAATGGGCGATGGAGGCACTGTGGTTCTTCTTAAGGCCCGTGAGCAGGCATCTTGGCAGGGTGGGAAACAGGGAATGAATGGTCATGGGGTGTGTGTGTGACATTTTCTACATATAAATTGGTTTATTTCTTTTTAAAAATTTATTTATTTTTTTGGCTGTGTCGGGTCTTAGTGGAGGCCTGAGGGATCTTTTGTTGTGGCTCGCCGGCTTCTCTCTCGTTGTGGCGTGCAGGTTTTCTCTCTCAAGTTGTGGCGCGCGGGCTCCAGGGCGCGTGGGCTCTGTAGTTTGTGGCACGCAGGCTCTCTCACTGAGGTGCGCGAGCTCAGTAGTTGTGGGTCTTAGGCTTAGTTGCCCTGGGGCATGTGGGATCTTAGTTCCCCGCCCAGGGATCAAACCCTCATCCCCTGCATTGGAAGGTGGATTCTTTACCACTGGACCACCAGGGCAGTCCCTAAACTGGTTTATTTCAATCAGCTTATTTAGCTCTTCCTCTGGATCAGAAATGTGGTCTCCAGGTCAGAGGGTACAGGTGATCTGCTGGGTCACCCATTTTTTTTTAATGGAGGTAAATAATGTAAAATTCATCTTTCCAATCATTTTAAAGTTTACAATTCAGTGGCTTTTAGTGCATTCCCAATATTGAACAGCCAACACCACTATCTGATTTCAGAACATTTTCATCATCCAAAAAACAAACTCCATACCCAGTAAGCAGACAATCCCCATTCCCTCCCCTCCCAGCTCCTGGCAACCACTCATCTTACTGTCTCTGTGGATTTGCCTCTTCTGGACAATTCATATGAATGGAATCGTAGCATATTTGGCCTTTTGTGTCCGGCTTCTTTCACTCATCATGTGGTTTCAAGGTTCATCCACATTGTAGCATCAGCACTTCATTCCTCTTTATGGCTGAATAATAATCCACTATGTGGATATGCCACTCTTTGCTTATCCGTTCATCAGTTGATGGGCATTTGGGAGGTTCCCATTTTTTGAATCTTATGAATATTTAAGTTACCAAATTAATACAGGCTCCTTATAAAAGTGTAAACCTGACAGAAATACATACATACGGTAAAGGGAAAGTTTCCTTGAGGCCCACCTCACCACAACCACACCACCACCTTACCATCTTCCCTGTCTCCTCTTCAAGTTCTTCTCTGTATTGCTGAGAACTTTCCCTGAAGCTGCCGCTCTTCCCAGCTCCCTCAGGCCCCAGCTTCCTTTGCCTCACTAGCTCCAGCTCACTTTCAACTCTTATTAGGTATTGCCACCTCTGGAAGTCATCCCTGGTTCCTGAGGAGGAGTCCGGAGTTGGTCTCAGTTTCCCCAGCGCCGTCCTCACCCTAAACCCAGGTGGAGTGTCTGTCTCTCTTCAGCCTCCCCGACAAGACCATGGCTTTCCGGGGCCGAGAGCACACCTCCTTGTCTCTGAGAGTGCAGAGCCCATGCTCAGAAAGTGCTTTGCTGGAGCTAAATGTCTGTGGGATATGCAGGTCAGAGGCAGGTTGCCATAGAAACCCAATTTGGGGATGCCTAGGAGAGGGACCCGTCTCTGACGCAGCCTCCCTTCTGTCAATGCTTCCAGTGACAGACTGGTTGCCTACAGGGTCCCTCGGCCCTTCCAGAACCTCCGTTGTTACAGCCCACCCCATGGGGTGACCACTGGCCTGCCTGGCCCTGTGGCCTTGGGTCAAGTTTGTTTATATTCTAGTTCTCAGGCTGCAGAAGGAATGGTGACCACTTCCTACACAAGCCCCTGTGCTCCCCAGACCCTCTCTGCCTGGAATAGTTCTCCACAAAGAATATGGGACCCTGGGGCTTGGAGGTCACCAACACCCCTCCCCAATGTACTTCATTTTCTTGCAGTTCCAAAGGAAGGGGGCTCCCTCTCTGCCACTTCTGCCCCCGCCCCGTGCCTCCTCTTAGAAGCCCCGCCATCAGCTGTTCCTGTCAAGCATCCCCAAACCCCTGGTTTCTTTGCCTCCGGCTAAACACAAACCAAACAGACAAGTCCCTGCTTGCCTCCGCGTCCAGGCTCCCGCCCCGTGTCCTCTCTGCCGCTGCCCAGTCTGTGTTTGCAGCTCCTGCTGCTTCCCGGCTCGCCCAGCCCCCCACTCACTCCGCCCGGCTTCTCCCCACGCTGCTCCCTGCCCCACTCATCAGACACCACTTCCCCCAGGTCTCCATCTGGGCAGCTCTGAGACCACCTACTGGTCTCTGTGTACTTGATCTCTCAGCCCACTCTGCTCAGAATTCTCTCCCTGCGCCCGGACCCCGCCCTCTCCTGCTCTCCTTCCTGCCTGTGGAATCCCCAACCTCTTCACCGACTTTCTCTTCCTGCCTCCCGATACTCTTTTCCCCGGGGGTATGCTCCTCGGCCTGGCATCTGGCTCCAGCCCAGACCTCCCTCCGGACCTTACAACCTTCCTGTTCCTTCATCAGCCTCCTTCCTAATCCTGCTCAGATGACCCACAGCGACTGAAACTCAAGCAGGTCTAAAGGGGGGGCGTGTTATCCTCATCTGTAACTCTGTCCCTCTGACGCTGTTTAAACTGGCAAGCGAACGCCCCCGTCCCTGCCTCCCACCTCACGTTTACACAGAACCTCTGGTTCCAGATTGCTGGCTGGACGCAGCCTCTGCCTTTCCTACCTGAGGGAGGAGACCCGGCCAGTCAGTCGGGCTGTTGTTTGGGGGCCAGGGCCTGCCTTCGTGCTGGTGGACGCCCCTTTTGGCCCTGCAGTGGGCTCTTGCTCGCCCTTCCCACATTCTCCTCTTACTGGCCCTGGGTCCTGTGACCCTCGGAGGCCGTTTCTTCCTCTATCCCAAAGGGGTGACAATTAATCTCCACCATTGGGCTGCCAAGGAGCTGCGCAGCCCCTGGCTCGTCCTCATAGCCCCCCTGAAACTCCAGACCCTACCAAACCCACGAGCGCCCACCTGTGTGCCCCCAGCCTCTGCAGCGCAGTTTCTCCACCTTGGGCTTCTCATCCAGAAGCTCCTGCTTTCCATTTATACTTAGCTGGAAAGTCATGGCCTCCTGGAACTTTCTTCTTACCCCTGCCACGTGCACACTCCATCCTCTCACCCCAGCTGTCCCCAGGGCCCCCACCAAAGACCACCAAGATCTCCCCAGCCACTGACCAAGTTGGGTTCGTTGCTTGGTGAGATGAAAGGACACACACCACTGGAAATGTGGGGCATCCAGTTAGAACATGCTAGAAAGGCCTGATTGCAAGATGTGGGCTTCTAGGAGGTGGTTTGGGGGAGGTTTCAAGGAAGAAGGGCTTTGTTCTGGATTGGATGCTGTCAGAAAGCAGGGCTCATCCTGCAACTGGGCGTCTCGTTAAATCTCATCTCAAAGCAGGGAAGCCTTGACTGAGCAAAGGTGCAGATGCACCGGTGGAGCAACAGCCCTCACTCATATTAGCCAGTGTGGAGGCAGAATAACGTTCCCCAAACACGTCCCAGCACCTGTGAACGTATTATGGTCCACGGCAAGGGGAACGAACAGGGCAAATCAGCTGACCTTCGGATACAGAGACCACCCTGGGTTATCCGGGCAGGCCCAGTGTCATCACGAGGTCCTTAAATGTAGACAAAGAAGGCAGGAGAATACGTGTCAGAGTGAGACAGAATGAGAAGGACTCAACCCACCATGGCTGGCTTTGAAGATAGAGGAAGGGGCCACAAGCCAAGGAACGTGGCAGCTTTTAGGAGATGGAAAAGGCAAGGGAACGGGTTCTCCCCTGGAGCCTCCAGTATGGAACACATCCCTGCAGACACATTTAATTTTAGCCAGTGAGGCCCATTTCAGGCTTCTGACCTTCAGAAGAGTAGGAGAACACAGTAGTGTTGTTTCAAGGCACGATGTTTGTGGTAATTTGTTGGAGCATCCGTAGGAAATGAAGGCAGCCAGCATAAGGGGTGTTTGGTCATTTCTGTGCTTTGCACCTACCCTGTTTAGTCTGTTCTTAAAGAAGATAGCAGAAAATTCTTGTTTTGGGTATCACTTCATCTCAGGCCCAGAAAGGCCTGGTCTGATATTGATGTTCTGCAAGGTGGACTTCACCTCCACCAAGGTGGAGGACACCTGGGCTGTGAGTGTTGCCAGCTGCCGGCACCAGCCACTGACAGCCCCTGGCCAGCTCCAGCTCCCGGGGATGCCCTTCGCTTCCTCACTGCCTTGTAAATATTTATATGCCTGTTTACTTGCTTTGGTGCTCCCCTTTCTGTAGAGAGACCAACCCCCCCGCCCCAGCACAGAACTGTTATATCCTGGATGTTTAGCTTTTTGCCCCCTTTACCTGGACGTCTCTGGCGACAGGGAGCTCACTATTGCCCCAGGCTGCCTAGTCCATTTTGAATTCTTAGAAAAATCTTCATTCTTTGGAGCTGAAGTCATCCTTTTTAGGGCCCATGAGAATAAGCATATTAAAACAAAATTCAAATACTATCAAGTCTAAAGGTACATTTCATTTATGCTTCTTGGGAGGAAGTCTCCCGATGTCCAGTTCATTTCTATTTTCCATACATTGTCGCCGTGCTGCATACTGAGCCCTAAACTGGTAGCACAAAGCATTAAACCTGGAGCTACTTAATGCCTGTGAAGCATCAGATAATAGCCCCCTATCGCCTTCCCTGAAATACACAACCCGCAGTGCATCTGGCCTGGTAAAAGACACACCACGGATAACAATAGTAGCTACCCTATGGGATTGTCAGGAGTATTAAATTAGTGTTGAGTATTAAATTAATACTCAGTGAGTATTAAATTGAGTATTAATTTAATAAAACATATGAAGTGCCAGGCTCAGTGCTTGGCCCAGAGTTAGCACTCAGCAAGTGCCCACCACCACCACCATCATCATCATCATCATCCTCGTCATGTTTGTTGTCATTATTTCTAGACTTGGAATCAGACAGAACCAGGTTTGAATCCCAACTCGCTTGCTGTGCACCCTTGGAGACAATGCTTGACTTCTCTGAATATCAGTTTCTCATGTGTAAAACAGGAATTATAATTGCCTGGCATTGTTGCTGAGATAATTAAATAAGCTACATGTGTAAAAGAAAAGATAATAACAGCATGTGAAAGGCAAGCAGCGCATGAGGACACATGGAAAACATCGCTTCCCTTCTCTCCTGTGACACGGAAAATCACGAACACCCTCGGTAAAGTTGATCATTGCCCAGCCTTTCAGAGTTGCATGAGATCCCAGGGAGATGATGTGTGGAGAGTGGTTTGGAAATGCTAAAGTGCTGTAAACATGTTGATAATGATTAGGACTAATTAAAATTTTGGGCAGCCAGGAGAGATGCATGGTGTGAGATGAAACTCTATCCTCCTGCCTTCAGGGGGTCGTTTAGAGACTCAGTGAGAAAACGTAACCAGTTAAGAGATTGTGAGGGGCGTGTTACTTGGGGCGTGGAGACTGATGACCAACAAACTCCCTGGGTCCCTCCACACCTTCAGCTCCTGTGGGTCCATCCCTCCCTCCATTCAATAAACACATGATATGTCCACCCTGTGCCCGGAACTGCCGTGGGTGCTGGTGCTGGCGGACAGCCCTGCTCCTGCCCTCAAGCGCCAACAGTCCACGCGTGAGCCAGGAAAGTGATGTACAAGTCAGAACTCTCCCCCTGTGACCTCTTCTATGGAGTTACTCGTCATGTGCAGTGCCAGTCCTTTTGTGGGTTCATCCCCCTCACCCCAGCCCCCAGACTATAAGTTCCTTGAGGCCAAGGACTCTGTCTTGTCCCCTGCGTTTCCCCAGCACCCAGCACAGGACCGGGCACCTGGAAGGTGTGGATGGATGAGTGTTGAGTTGAACTAACTTAATAAAAGCCAGTCTCTGAGCAGTCGGGGACCAGACGTGCATTACTCCGACCCACAAGGTTATTCATTTGTCTTCCGACAGTGCTGATGTCTGAGCTGGGCAGTCACCCTGAGAGCTTTCTATTTGCATTTTCTCTGGGTTCCTGTCACTTCCCCCCTTTGCAGAAACCAGTGTGCTGGGGATCAAGCGCTGGGCTATTGCTGCTCCAGTTACCGGTTCCTACAGGGACGTCCAAGTGGGATCAGAGAGCTGCTCCGTTGCCTTTTGTGTCTGATGGAGGAGCTGAGCTCTTCTCCGCCTTCCACCACCAGCAGCCTCAGACCAGCTCCCCTGTCCCCATTTTCTCACCTCTCTGTACCAGCCAACAGACTGCTCTTTCTTTGAAAGAGCAGCACTTTTTATATCACTCCAGTGTGCAAAAATAGTTCTTGAATCTGTCTCACTGTTATCTGCAGGGAAAAGTCCAAACTCCTAAACTCGGCATTGGTAGCCTTTGCCACCCTCTCCAGTTCTCCCTCCTCCTCCTCTTATCTCCAGCCCCACCTGCCAACACACCCAACCCTATGGCTCCTCGAGAGACACATGCTGCCTTTCCCCACCCCATGGCTTTCTCACAGCTTACTCCATACCTAAACCCTCCTGCCCTCGGATGCTGCCTCAACAGCAACTTCTTCCTCGAAGGCTTTGGCAGTTTCCATCAGCTGGAAGCAACCTCTAACCCACATTCCACACTTTATCTGCACCGTCTTACGGCATTCATCCCTCTCCCTGTGTGTGCACATGAAGACATGTGCGATTATATACATTACACAGACACACATGTATGTATATTTCCCAGATGGCATGTATCCCAGGGCTCAGGCTCCTGTGTCCATGGGAGTCATATTATATTTCCCCAGCCCATGCTCAACTGGGATGAGCCCTTGGCTTCTCTCTGAGCCCCTAAAGAATCCCCTTACCCAGGCAGTACTGAGCAATGCAGAACTGCCTGAAGAGTAAGTACAGGAGACTACTTACCTCCATCACCTACTCTACAGTGAGCAATCTCATAGCCCCACTGGGACATTTGTCATCTCCTTGGATCCTCTCCAGATGAAAAAGACCAGAAATGGATGGATGGGGTCCTTTTGACCCCCACCCCAGCAGCTAGCCCAGGGCTAGAGGTATCAGCCAGATCAGCAGGCCACATCCCACAGTTACCCTGACTTGTGGTCCAAGGGTCACTGGTGGTCATGGGGCACAAACCGAGACTTCCTAGTGGTTCAGCCTCTCTGCCCAAAGGGACCAATTTTTAGTCACCTGCAGAACTAACATCACATCTTTCTTGCTGATCAGAAGAAAGTTGTTTACTTTTGCTCTACTATCATAGTACTTGCAATTAAAACTCAAATTCACTATTTATTCTGCTGCCCTCATCGCGCAAGCTGAAACAATAGTCACAACTGTTATGGACTGAGTGTTTGTATCCGTGCAAATTCATATGTTGAAGCCCTAACCCCCAATGTGATGGTATTTGGAGGTGGGGCCTTTGGGAGATGTTTAGGTCATGAGGGTGGGGCCCTCATGAACAGGATTAGCGCCCTGATAAAAGAAGCCTCATAGAGCTCCCTCACCTCTTCTGCCTTGTGAGGACACAGAGAGAAGTTGGAAGTCTGCAAGCTGGAAGAGGGCTCTAAGCAGAACACGATCATGCTGGCATCCTGATCTTGGGCCTCCAGCCTCCAGAACTGCAAGCAGTACATTTCTGTGGTTTATAAGCCACCCAGCCTATGCTACTTTTTATAGCAGCCTGAATGGATTAAGACAGCAACTAACACATAAGTGCTTATAATGCTCCAGGCTGTTTTAGAAGCATTTTGCACACATCAACTCACTCCATCATCACAACCAAGGCTGCAAAGTAGATATTATTATCATGCCTCTTTATAGACATGGAAACAGAGAAGTTAACTGATTTGCCCATGATCACAGTGCAGTGAGTGCAGAGGCGGGATGTGAACTGGTAAGGTTAGCTCCGTGGCCAAGCTTCTAACAGCTCTGCAACACATGATGATGACTAGGGGGTGAGCATTCCTTCTCTACCCACCTCCATTCCAGCAGCGATTTCGTCTGCTGTGGTCCTTCTGGAGTCCCCTGGGCACCAAGCAGTGTCCCCCTCTTGCTCACGGCAGCAAACCCTGCAAAGGGGCTTCTGCTCAGCGCTGTGTTCACTGACCCTGGTTTCAGGAAAGATACAAAGGAGGCTCTCGGAGACAGAGCAGCCATCTTCACTGTCCATGCTTCTGTGACTTGTCCCCAGGGAATGTTCCAGGGAACATCCTGAACCCAGCATCCTGGCAGGGGCTCAGTAGGGCTGCTGGAGGCACTGAGGCAGATGAGCCCCCCCAAGAAGGGACGTGCCCCCCACCCCTACCCCATCTGCACCTGCCTCAGTCCACAACTTATGAGGAGTGAGCAGGGCAGACTTGACGTGTCATCCCCAGTTAGCCCAGCCAGACTTCCGGAACCTGCCTGAGCTGCGATATCCACCAAAACTGCACACCAGATCTGCTAACTTGAAGAGCTGGGGCTTCCTCTGAGCTGAAAACAGGCCCCAGAGTCGGCGGCAGCACCTCCAGCTCCGGAAAAGGCACAGCCAAGGGACCCTGAACGAGAAAGAGGAGCCCTGAGATCTACCATCAGCCCCGCCTTGCAGCTCACTGGCAGCGTCCTCACCTGAGAAACACAGACTATTATCTGTCCCGACACAGGCCGTATTAACAAGTTCTCTTTGAAAACCACCGGGCCAGGACTTCCCTGGTGGCGCAGTGGTTAAGAATCCACCTGTCAATGCAGGGGACACGGGTTCGAGCCCTGGTCCGGGAAGATCCCGTATGCCGTGGAGCAACTAAGCCTGTGCACCACAACTACTGAGCCCGCGCACCAGAACTATTGAAGCCTGAGTGCCTAGAACCCGTGCTCTGCAACAAGAGAAGCCCCCGCAATAAGAAGCCCACGCACCGCAACGAAGAGTAGCCCCCGCTTGCCGCAACTAGAGAAAAGCCCGTGCACAGCAATGAAGACCCAATGCAGCCAAAAATAAAAATAAATGTAAAACTTTAAAAAAAGAAAACCACCAGGCTCCGTGGGCCCTTGAGTTAGCCCTCGGCATCTCCAGGCCCCAGTCTCTCCATCTGCCTGGAGAGGAATGTGGTCTGGATCAGGATTTCAGCCATGGCTGCACATTAGAAACACCCAGAGGAGTTTTAAATGACTGTGATGCCTGGTCCCCAGGCCCAGAGACTCCCTCCACTTGGTTTGGGAGGGGTCCAGGGATTGCCACTTCTGAAAGCTTCCAGCTGGTTTTGACATGAAGTCCGGGCCCAGGTGACCCCCGGGGTGGCCCACTTGGCCAGGCAGGAGCTTCTAGGGCTGCTTGCAAAAGAGACTAACTAAATTCAGAAGGGCCTCAGAAGCGGTCAGTTCCCCTAAAATGCCTTTGAGAGGTGGCTGCAGGGAAAGTCGATTTACCAGCAAGCAGCTAAGCTGTGATTTGCTCTCGCGTTCCCCTGAAGCTTCCTTCTGAGATCACGTGCTGTGTCCAGCCCAGGTCCAGCCCTGACTCCCCTCCTCTGTGCGGCGCCAGCTTCTGGGGGCCCAGCATGGAGCAGGAGACAAGTTCATTACCGATGACCTCGACTGCTGGTAAAGACTTATCTGTGCAAAGAAATTGGGTTGGTTTTTTTCTTTCCAAAGGTGGTGATGTGAGTGGTTAGGAATGTGGCTCAGGACCCAAACTGCCCAGATTTGACCTCCAGAACACCGCTTTCTAGGCGGATCGCCTTGGGCAAGGCGTTCAGCACCCATGACTCCCTTTCCTCATCTGTGACATGGGAGGGGAGGGCAGTGCTCCATCCCGGGGTGGTTGTGAGGATGAGCTGAGGCCAGCTCTCAATGCAGCACACCCTAAATGCTGCGTGATGATGAGCATTATGACTGTTAGATCATTTCTTAAAGGAGAGAGGAACACTGGTGTTCATTGTCAGTGAAGAGTGCAAAATTCTTTTTATTTTATTTTGTTTCGGCTTTTTTGTTTCTCTGAAAAGAAAGATGACTAACCATTAAAGCCCAAATGTGAATAAAGAATAGACAATTCCTTTGAAGGTCTTTTAACCCAGGATAACATGTTATCTATCCAGGATAAGTGACATTTATCTCTTTATTAAGCATTTTATTTATCAAATATTTTATTAAATACCTCTGATGTGCCAGGTGCTGGGCTTGGTGTGGGAGCTTCAGCCAGGAGTGAGACAGACACACCATCCTAGCCACACACAGCTTAGAGAAGACTGAAATGGTACATAAATGATTCATTTTTTACGAGAAATGAATCAGTTTCAATTCTTGTAATTGCTAGGAAGAGGGCCATGAGGGCCATGACAGGGGACTCTGGGTGGGGAAACTTCCAGAGGAAGTAACAGCTAAGCTAAGATCTGGAGGATGAGTAGAAGCCCTCTGGGTATTGTGGGGAAGAGCATCACAGCAGAGGGAACAGCATGTGTAAGTCCTGAGGCAGGAAAGAACCTGGAGACTCAAGGGACGGCGTGAAGGCCAGTGTCCCTGGAGGGCACTGAGTACGGGAATCAGTGTTAGGAGATGTGGTCAGGGAGGCTGGCCGTTCAGGAGGCTGGAAGCGGGGGTGGCACTTTGCATTTTCTTCTAAGTGCTGCTGGAGAGTTTTAAAGCAGGGGTGTGACCTGCCCTGGCATTGGCTCACTGTGTCTGCTTGTTTGGAAAGTTGATCGCAGGGTCACAAGTGAATGCGAGAAAGACCAGTGAGGCAGCCCCAGGGTGCTGAGCACCATGATGAGCTGAAAAGTCCAAATGACAAAATCATCACATGCAGACAGAATTGGGGCTCGGGGTGATGGTTGGGGAAGGAGGGAAGAGAAAGAAACCACCAGCGATTGGACACATGCTATGTGTCAGGGTCACCTGCATTGCTTCATGTGAATTTTCACACAAGACATGAAAAAGATTCTAACCCAGAGCTGACCACCCTTTCTACTCCGTGATACCCGATGATTGACACCCTTGCTATTGTGGAGGGGTTCGTGCCAGGGAACCCCTCCTCCTCTTTTGCTTCTTGCTGTTGAATTTTTGGGGTCTCCTGTCTCTGGGGGCTTCTTCTTGGAGCTTCCTGAAGACAGAAGTGACAGCGTGGTTTCTTTGTCTAATGTTGCCCTTTCATACCATGCCTCACCCTCGGCCCTGGCATCATTTTTCTTAGTCATCATTTGCGTCCATCCGGTCCCTGGATCTCTGATGAATGACTGCGGCATCTCATTGCACTCTGAGCTGATTGCATCGCCTGGCCCTGGGCCTCTGCTTGGCTCACGATGATTTACAGGCATCCGAGGCTGGACGTCTCCGGGTGACCTGTGCAAACTGAGACCTGAGGCGACCACTGAAGCACTGGAGAGCTCGACAAGGAAATGTCCTCTGGGGTTAGGTGTGTGCCTCAAGACTCAAGGTAGAAACAGAGGAACTGAAACCCACAAACTTCCCTGCATCCTGGCCCATCGTTGTTATTCCTATTTTTTTTTTTTTAAGATCACTGAGATTTTTCAGTTATACTTTTCTGCATGTTTTAATTTTATTTTAGGTACATGCTAAAAATGTCCAGCTTTTGCAACCCAGGCTGGCTGAGCAGGGCTGTGTGAATGAGTCACCGTCTCAGAGACTCTCAGGCTGGCTTTCCCTTTGGGCTGAACCTTTCTGGGGACAGCAAGGTGCTGTGTGGGAATATGGGCTTTGTGGAGCAAGGCAGCTCTGGATTTGAATGCCAGTTTTGCCACTTTTCAGCTGGGTGACTTTGGACAAGTTACTTGACATCTCTGAGTCTTAGTTCTGTCTTCTTTAACATGGGGACGAGGAGTCAGTAACGTTAGGATTACAGAATTTCATCCAAAATAATGTTGGGGGCATCTGGTAGGGTAGGTACCATGTAGGTGGTCTGGAAATCTTGGGTCCACTTTTTAAAAAATTTTATTGAAGTATAGTTTATTTACAATGTTGTGTTCATTTCTGCTGTACAGCGAAGTGATTCAGTTATACATATATGTATATTCTTTTTCATATTCTTTTTCACTATGGTTTATCACAGGATATTGAACATAGTTCCCTGTGCTATACAGTAAGACCTTGTTGTCTGGGTTCACTATTGTTTGGCCAAATCTTTACTTAGGTCAGGCTAGTTCTGTACTGAACCAAGGACCCTTCTAACGTCTAAGAAAAGGCAGCTCTGGAATTACACCCTCCTCTCTCTGTGTAGCAGACATGTTTGGGCCCTGATATGATATCTCCAAGCCTGTCTCTTCTCTCAGCTGCAGTGACTCATTCCAGGGCGCTCAGACCACGTTGTGCCCACCTCAAGCACGGGCTCCCATCCTCTAAGCAGAAAAGGGACTTCTGTGTGCTTCTTAGAGGTCTCAGGCTCTGCTTTTGGGGACACCCAAACCAAGACGGTTTTTATGAACATGCCAAATAATGGCTTTTGCCCTTGGGTAACTTATGCTGCCCTAGGGTGACCAGTTCTGTGTACTGGAGATGGTGGGCAGGGGCTGTGATGTGAGGGACACCAACCTATCACCCGAGGTCCAGCTGAGCACAGAGCCTGCCCCACACCAGCCCTGCAGGGGGTAGAACCTATGTGGCTTTGCTCCACCCCCTCATTGTTGATTGGCCCACAGCTAGACACCTGACCCAAGCAGACCAATCAGAATTCTAGGATTTTTCACTCTGAAACTGAGAACCATTCTCTCTGGGTACGGGTTCCATAGTAACTTCAGGAGTTGTCAGTGTGGCAGTTCCCTGTCACCGTGAAGGAAGCCAGTGCAGAGTAAGAAAGAAAAAAGTCACAGCCAAGGAGAAACAGAAAGGTGGTGAGAGCTTCCTGGCGGCGCCTGTGTTGCTGGTGGCAGCTGTGTGTGGAAACCACCCCGTCCCTGCGGATGGGAGGGATCCTTGCCATAAGGTCCCATTTTTGCCTCAGCCACTTCAACTTCATTTCTGTCACAGGCAGTCAAATCATGTATGCAGATACACAACCTGGTATTTATCAGTAAAATTTACAATTTGGGGTACAGTATATTCCCAACAGGTGAGTAAGTGTGGCCCAAAAGGGATACTAAGGAAGAAGAGAGAGGAGAATAACATGGATTGACCTTCTAGAATGTTCCAGGCACTGAAGTCACCACTTTGTGTACATTTCCTAATGTGAGGGAAGAGTGAGTCTGGTAGGAGAAATGTAGCTGCAAGCAATAGAACCCCTTATTCACTCTTCAAGGAGTCAGAGCTGCATGGCCTCAGGGCTGATCTGGCATCTCAGTGATACCAGCAACCACTCAGCTGCTTTCCCTCCTTCAGATCCACTGTCTGCCGCTTGTTGGTGTTTCTTCCTGCTGATAATTGCCTCATGGTCACAGCAGGGCTGCTCCAGCTTCAGGCTTCACATCTGTGTCCTAAGAGGAAAGGGGAAGGCAAACCTTTCCCAGATGCCTCCAGCAGACTTTGTTTTGTACCTCACTGGCCAAATCTGCCCATAAATATGTCCCATGGCCATTCCTACCTGAGAGCCAATTTCCACCTTTCCAACCTCTAGGCTGGGAGGTGACAAAAGAAAAAGGGTTTGAGAAAAGCTGTGGATTGGCCAACAACTTGTGTCTTTCCCTAGTAGTATGAGCACCAATAATATGCTGTGTCTAGGAATGGTCGGAACTGGATGTGAGTGGCCCTTAGAGGGTGGGGGAAAAGGATGCTGACAGGCAAGATGGAGGAGGACCTGACATGCCCATGGGAGCCACTGAAGGTGCTTAAGCCAGGTGGAGGAGTGTCAGGACCAGAGTTACATTCTAGAAAGATCACCCTGGCTGTTACCTGGAGGGCGGCTTGGAGGGGAATTGGACTGAAAGCAAGTTAGAGGTGTTCCCAGTGCCCATCCTGTGAATTGAACATAGTATTAACAGGCATAGAATTTAGAGTAACTCCTTCCTGAGCTACTTATTGGATCAAGGAAGTGACTGGACAGAAAAATGAGACTAAACTAAAACTCTTGAGAAATATAGAAGAATTTATCCTAGTGGAGAAAGAGACTATGATCTGGTGCCTATATCTGATTTTTCAGATGATGAAAGTGGCTTTTCTTTGCATTTCTTTGTGTGTAAGCAAATTCCAGGCCACATTAAGTTACTGACTCTGCCACATAAAACGAACTCAAGGTTGCATCCATGGGAGAGTGAGTACAAATCACATTAACACTATAGAATAGGACATTAGGCTAAGTATTTCCAACAAGCGAAAAATGGGAAATACTGTTGTACATGTTCCTTCATATAGATCTGCTGGCCACATTAGAAAGGCTATAGTGTACTTATATATACTACTAAAAAATTCAAATTGTGAAGATTAATTTCAAGTGATGTACGCTTATTACAAAACATGTATAAAATGGAGAAAAATTGTTAAGAAGAAAACATCAAAAACCATAAAAACAAAATCACTGTTGCTATTTTGGCCCATGTCCTTTCTATCCCTATGGGTAAGTTTCCCTACAATATTCATAATCATAATCAATGTACAGTTTTATATGCTGCTTTTTTTGTCTAATCTCATCTTGTAGGCTTTTTCCCCCATGCTAACATAGTTTTTGTAAACTTCACTTCTCACGGTTACATAGCACAAAACTTTCTTGACTCCTGTTATTGATCATTTGAGTGGCTTCCTTTTTTCTTCCTAATAAATAATGTGATGCTTGTGATTGTGTATAAAATTTTGTCTTCATAGAAAACTACTTCTTGGATATTGATTCTCAGAAATGGAATTACTATCTCAAAGGGAACAAACATTTTTAAAGCCATTGATACCTATTGCTGATTCAGAAATTCAAACTCGTGATAAAAGTTCAGTTAAAGACAGACAATGCAGTGAGGAAACCTGCCTCTGTATTCTCTCCCTTGGCAGTGGGTTTGGTCATTATGTCTGTGGACAATTTATTGCCTTATTTCTAAAGAGAATCAATACGCCCAGAAGCTCTAGTATAATGAAATTCAGCGGGGCTTCAGCTCATGAAGGAATCCATCAATTAGACCAGAATGCTAAGAACAGTGAAAGTGAAAATAGTTCCAGTGAATCTTGATATTGAAACACAGATTAGGGCATTTTGGGGGGAAAAAAGCATTTTATCTTTATCTATATTTTTTGTATCCTGTACAATTAGGAAGCTCATGGAAAATGAATAGAGGTTGTTTCATAGTATATGCTCTTTCCACATTACACACTAGCATGCTGACCCCCACTACCCTTACTCCAAATTTATTTCAAGAAGAATCATTGCATATCTGCCATTTTCCAGGAATTGTGCAGGCTGCTGGGGGTATACTCATCCTCTAGGATGTAGTCTGCACCTCAGTTGTTTGCCCAGGCTGAGATGCTAGCTCTGCCATTTGGTAAGGCCTCTGCTTGGTGCCTTCGTCATACTAGCCCTGTGGTGGGTATTATTGCCCTCATTTACAGATGGGGAGACTTAGAGAGAGATTAAGTATCGTGCCCAAGGTCACAGAGGTAGTAAGTTATAAAGCTGGTGCACTTTGTCATCATGGCCCTCTATGAAAAAACAGGCATGATTCTTTGAAAGTAATTTGGAAAAGCTGTTTAAGATGCTTTTTACACTGATCCTGGCTTATTTTCTTTGTAAAATCTATTTACTGCAGTTATAAAAACATCCCATTCATTCCAGTTCTCTCCTATCACTTTTGCAGAATTGGTATCGCTCTCTCATTCATTCATTCATGCATTCTTTATGCATCCACTCTCCCCAAATACACACACACACAGTGGTGTGCTGGCGCTGGCTCCTCCTGGCTGGCCAGAGCTGCTTGTGAACATTGTCTACCAACTCCTCAGTGACATTATGATTTATAATAAGAAATGTATATTTGATCTCCATCCTCTGTTCCTGGCACATAGCTCCTAAAACCCTTGAAATTTCCTAACTGTTAAGATAAAGATGGCCGTGTTATGTTAATGAGATGATTTGGGGGAAGCCCCCAGGTAACCTGAAGGTGGGGGCTGGTTGCCAGGGGAACCAACCACGTGATTAGAGGGTTGGAACTTTCAGTCCCACCCCAGAGATCTGGGGAGGAGAGAGGGGCTGGAGATTCAGTTCTATCACCAAGGGCCAATGATTTAATCAATCATGCCTATAAAATAAGCCTGTTAAAAAACACAATTCGACTGAGTAAAGTTAAAGATCCAATTGGCTTTATTCAAGGATTCATGAATCAGGCAGCATCCCATCTAGCAAGTAGAAATGAGCTCCAAGGAGCTATACAAAGTAGAAGGCTTTTACAGACAGAGGGGGCAAGGACAAGGAAAAAGTGGATTGCCTCATCCTTTTGGGGAGGGATGAAGGGGTCTATCAGGGGGATTACCTCACTACTGCTGATCAGGAAATTCCAGACTGACTGGTTAAGACTACATTACTGGGAGAGGCTGAGACTGCAGTCAGGCTAGGTATGTAGTCTTAGTTTGCTGACATGGGGCTTAGCACAAGTGACTCCATTTGGGGCCTGTTGTTTCTTTATAACAAGGCTTTATAAAAAAAGATGGGTTCACAGAGCTTCCAGGTTGGTGAACCAGAACTCATCCATGTGCCTGGAGGATTGTGCACACCAAACTCCATGGGGACAGAAGTTCCTACACTGGGGACCCTTCTGAACCCAGCCCTATGTACCTCTTCATCTGTATCCTTTACAATACCCTTTATAATAAACGGGTAAACATAAGTAAATGTTTCTCTGAGTTCTGTGAACCCCTCTGGCAAATTAATCAAACATAAGAAGGGGGTCATAGGAACTTCCAATTTATAGCCAGTTGGTCAGTAGCAAAAGTAACAACATAGATTTGCAATTGGCATCTGAAGTGGGAGTAGTATTGTGGGACTAAGCCCTTAACATGTGGGATCTGATGCTATGTTAAGGGTTAAGGGACATGGTACTGCTTTCAGGTTCAATAAGGAGGCACCAAAAAAGAAAAATTAAAAATGTGAGCAGCTTGAGGGAAGGGACTTATTTCATTTTTCCTCTGACACCACAATAGGTTCTTGCCCAGTGCCAGGCACCTAGAAGTTTCTGGATCAAAGCTGGCATTAGTTAGGGGACTGGGAAGCTTGTCCAAGCTCACCCTTATCGATCAAGCTGCGTGATTACTGTGGGGTCGCTTTCTCTCTGGAGGTCTGTTTCCTCAAGTAATTATACAAGGCTTATTTTAGATGACTTCTTGAGAATAACTAATATTCTAATTAAAACACCAGGATTCACACCAAACCTGTTTATAGCATAATGTGTATCACAAACAGACATCATTTAAAATACAAAAATAAGTGGCCAGATTGAGAAGGTTCTTAAATGTTGAAGACTTTTGTTTGAAAAAAAAATCA
Source organism: Balaenoptera physalus (assembly GCF_965194825.1). Lineage (NCBI taxonomy): Eukaryota > Metazoa > Chordata > Mammalia > Artiodactyla > Balaenopteridae > Balaenoptera > Balaenoptera physalus. The sequence goes on along the minus strand of NC_138884.1, from coordinate 114,435,731 downwards.
TGAATTTTGCATTTGATTCCCTTTACCTGCAAGAAAATGCTGAATGTTCCCTGAGGAAATATGTTGGAACCGGTTTGCATTCAATGAGAATCACATTAAGTTGATCCACATTTAATCTGTTCCTTATCAGCATCTGCTCTGTTCAGCCACAGTTTCTCATCTGCTTGGGCCATTTCACATGCCTTTCTCTCTGGGCCCTGGCGTCTGATAGGTCTTGTTTAAAATCCCAGCCCCACCACTTACCTGCTATAGGATCTTGGGGAAATTTCTCTCTAAGCCTCTCGATGTCCTCCTCTGTAAATGGGGAAAATGATAAACATGGATCATGGGGAGTTGTGAGGATTCAGTGTGGTGATATCTGTCAAGGGCTCAGGGCAGTAGCTGACACATAGTAGGTGTGGTCCAGGATTGCTCTCCTTGTAACTCTTGGATTATCAAGTTCTGCCCCTGCTGGTCCTCCTACCTGGAGCACTGGCTCCCCAGGGAAGATGCCCCCACAAAACCCTCCTCACCTCCATTTCCCCAGACTCCCTCCTTCCTGGTCCTGATTGTCTTGTGGAGACTGCAGGTCCTTCTGTCTTGTCCTGCAAGCTCCTGAGAGCACAAACTTTGCATTTGTGGAAATCTAGAGCATTCAACCCACTGTCTAGCAGGTCCAGGGAGCTGAGCACCTGCTTAATTGACCAAGCTGGACTTGACATTCAGATGAGAGACACTTGAAAAAGGGAAACGATTTCTGGCCCAGGAACTCCTCCTGATGAAGTGTTGGTGGAGTGGAAGCTCCTATTCCCCAAATACCCAGAGGAGAATAGAGTTGAAGGGAGAACCCACTGAACATGCCCATCAGTGCCAGGAGCACTTGCCATCAAGCACCTATTCATTCATTCCAACCCTAGGCACCTAACACTGCTTGTGCGACCAAGACAAGCACACTCGGTGTGCAAAGAGCTTGTGTGGCTGCTGCGTGAAGTGGAAGGGTTTGCCTTTCGACAGATGAGATAAGACAGGTGGGCGGGACTAGACATTACAGTGTCCTGGAAGTCTTGCTAAGGAGCTTGGTTTTATCCTAAAAGCAGAGAAGGACAGGGAGTGGAAGCAAGGGAGTGATGTGACCAGCTTTCTAGTAATTCTGGCTGCTGTTTAGAGTGGATTGGGGTGGGGCCAGCCTGGCAGCAGGGAGCCTGCTTAGGAAGCTGTTTCAGTGATTCAGATAAGAGATGGTGGTGGTCTGGGCTGGGGGAGAGGAGGAGTGGGAACAGAGAATACCAGTTCTGTACTTTCCAAGTGTCTTTAATCTGTGAAGTAGGTCAGTTCAGCACTGCTTTGATTTACAGATCAGAGCAAGAGAAAGGGCAGTGACACAGTGGTCCCTGAGTATGACTGTCTCATCTCATCTATACATCCCCCTATAAAAGGCTGCATGACCTTGGGTGTTAAGTGAATGGTGTCAAGGACAGTCACGTCTGTGTTGGCCCCTCTTGTCAGAGTGCATTCTCTCATTGAGGAGCTCTTGTCTTCACAAAGGTCTGGAACTAAGTAGGGCATGAACTAGTGTCCCCATTTTTGCCCTCATTTTCTTATACCCAAGGGCTTCCCCTCTCCCCATCATGTGGTTGTCTCCCTGCCTGGGATCTCCACCATTATCTGCTCAGACATTTGCTTCCCCCAACGGACTAAGAGGCGGAGCTGCAGCCTAGTCCTCTCCAACTGCCCTGGGCATGTAAATGCCTGCTGTTGTTTTATACAATCATCGATTCTAGGATTGGAAGGGAACTTAGGTTCTGCTGGTTAAGTGTTCCTCCAAGTGCAGTAGTCCCCTCTGATATCCACACATCTGCAGTGCACTGAGCACACTCTTCCCCCAAGAGGCAGTCCTGGCATCTCAGGTGGATCACCTTCGTGACTCCTTTCTCTGACTCTCCACAGCCACTGATATTTCTGTGAAGCCAGCATTTCATTCTGTCTGACCTTACAGTTTACCTGTCTGTTTTACTCACTCAACTGTGAGGCCTTTGAGGACTAAGATGCATGTGTTTTATTCATCTCAACACTCCCCATAGCCTTGTACACAGTGCCTGGCATAGAGTAGGTACTTGATAACAAGTAAATGACTGAATGAATGGACAAATGAGTAAATGAATGGGTGAGTGAGTGGTTAGCTCTCAGTGTTAGAAAGTTCTTCTTTACCCTCAGCTGAAACATGCTTCCTGCATGTTTTTAAGTGCTAAAAACTTAAGTTTTTAAGTTTTAAGTGCTAACCACCACTTTCTGAGGTGAAGTTCACGCCACACAGGATCACACTTTCCTCTTCCCCATCGTGGCTTCTCACCTGGTGGAACCACAGCAACCTGCTTATGTTCTTCAGACATACCAACCTGTTCCTGCTAAGCTTTCTCCCACTTTAAGCATTTTATACATCTGCCCCTTCTGCCTAGGACCCTTGACTCTCATTTCTTTAATGGTCTTCTTGTCATTTGGGTCTTAGCTCAAATAACACCTCCTCAAAAAGACCATTTCTAACCACTCAATCTAGAGTATCTCCCTTTGCCCCTTCACCTCTTTATCTCTCTGTGCTGAATTTGGGGTGATTTCCTCAGATTCATCTTTCAGTTCACTAAATCTCTCTTCATCTGTGTCTGTCTAACCTGCTGATTGAGGTCTTGTATCAGTTACTCTACTTTTCATTCATAGAATGTACATGTGAATATTGTAAGCATTCTTATTTTAAAATCCTTTTTAGGATCTCTGTGTAATGCCCCAATAGAGATTTCTCCAATTTATTGTATCTGATCATCTCTCAGGAGTTGTGTATCTTTGTAATTGTTGTAATTTTTAAGATGTAACTTTATCAGGAATTATCATCTATGAGTGACCCACATGGGTTACAGAGGTGACCTATCATGTTTATGAATCCTGGAAGAGTTGTTAATTTCTTTCTATCTATCTATCTATCTATCTATCTATTTATTTATTTATTTATTTATTTATGGCTGCGTTGAGTCTCTAGTTGCAGTGAGCAGGGCTACTCTTTGTTGTGGTGCATGGGCTTCTCACTGCAGTGGCTTCTCTTGTTGTGGAGCACGGGCTCTAGGTGCGTGAGCTTCAGTAGTTGTGGCACGCAGGCTCAGTAGTTGTGGCACACGGGCTTTGTTGCTCCGCGGCATGTGGGATCTTCCCGGACCAGGGCTCGAACCCATGTCCCTGCATTGGCAGGCGGATTCTTAACCACTGAGCCACCAAGGAAGCCCTACATTAATTTCTTGATGAATGCAAGATCAGTGCAAGAATTTGGGCACCAACCCTGTGCATGATGTAGGCAAGAGATGATGATTTCTTGTGTTTGGTCTCCCTCACCTGATTCCAGCGACATTAACTTTACATGTCTGCTTTGTCCTCAGACTGGAGCATCACCCAGTTCAGTGATACCCAGATGCCAGGTTCTTAATGCATGTACTTAATGTATAAAAACCACCCAGCTAAATGCACGAGCATGAGACTCAGTGAAAACACAGATTTCTGAGCTTCATTTCCTGGGTACTGATTACATAAGTCTGGCCTTGAGCCTGGGAATCTGAATTCTTATACAGCTCTCCATATGATTCTGAGGTACAGTGAAGTTTGGGTACCAGTGGTCCTATAAGCTTTAAGGATTGTAGTTGGATTTATTTTTGTCTTGTTTATTTCCTTTAAATAAAAGGATTGAAAGCAGCTTACAAGATATATGTAGATACATTTTGAAAAGCAGACTTAAAAACCACCTACACAAATTAACAACCTAAGCAAGTGAGATCTGACTTTACCCCAAGACTGGAGACACACAGGGTGATGCTGTGCTTGGCGTCCTCACCTTCCTCCTCATCCTGGATGTGGCTGTGAGCGATGTGTGAGCCATTATTATCCATCTCTGGAGACCCTCAACATTAAAAGCCCAGCTCAGTGAAATCAATTATGGAAGTAACAGTAGAACTGTAAAGGGATGCTGCTCTTTGATAGGGTTTTAATGTTTCTGGGGTCCCCTTCCGCAAACAGTCAGATTGCTCAAGTACACTTACTGGTCTGGCAACACCCAAGAAGACTCCTCCTGGCAAACTGATCTGCCTTGCTGAGTCCTCCCAGCCCATGTTCCCTCAGAAGCCAAGACACCTCTTGGCTTCTGCCCAAGCTGTTTCCTCTGCCCAGAGGACTCCTGTACATCTCCAAGGCGCTACTCAAATATCACGTTCTCCAGTCAGTCCTCCTCCTCCACCTTCTTCATGTCCTTCCTTCCTTTTGTCCTTCATTAATTAAGCCCTTATCATGTCCCAGCACTACACCGGAGCCCCCCGACTTCCCTCCATCCCAACATCTGCCACACTGCACACCTTCCCAGCCTCATCTCCTGTGATGCTTCCCCTCACTTCTCTGGTCTGTCCACGCTGGCTTCCTGTGCTCCCTTCCTCTCTCTGCAGGACCTTTGCACAGGCTGTGTCAGTCTTCTGCCTGGAATGCTCCTCTCCCCTCACATTCCTGCTGTCCCCCACCTAAATTGTTCCTTCCTGGCACCCTGCAGTTGTCTTACTCTGCCCTCCTTCACATCTGGGACATAACATTTCTTTTGTGATTCCTAGGTTACCCTCTGTCTCCTTGACCACAAGAGAGCAATGCCTAGCACCGAGACTGACATACAGCAGGTGCCTGATAACTTTGTTAAATGGGTGAAAGAAGACAGCCCTGAGAACCTCAATCTCTCTCTTCCTTTGGATCAGTCGTTCTTAAACTTCTTTTGGCCATTGGCCCCTTTGAGAGTCTCATGAAACCTAGGAACCCTCTCTGTACAGATATACATGAATACTTCTTCACATAAAACTCTCATATTGTTTCAAGGTTCAGAAACACCCCAGATAAAGTGCTTGCTTAGGCAGCACATTTACTAAAATCGGAACAATACAGAGTAGATTAGCATGGCCCCTGCACAGAGATGACATGCAAATTAGTGAAGTGTTCCCTATTTCTGTTTGGGATTAGCAGAAGCAAACTATTACATATAGGATGGGTAAACAACAAGGCCCTACTGTATAGCACAGGAAACTATATTCAGTATCCTGTGATAAACCATAATGAAAAAGAATATATATGTATAACTGAATCACTTTGCTGTACGGCAGAAATTAACACAACATTGTAAAGCAACTATACTTCAATAAACGATTTTAAAAATTCCAGATAAAGAGGGCATTGTTTATTAATTCCAAGCTAAGGTTCTTTTCTAGAGAGAGCAGCTTATGAATTGTATACACATATCATGATTTAAATCCAATACAAATTGAGATGAATGTGAGACTCCCAGCATCTTAAAAGCTTATGTGTTCAGATGGCTTCACGTAGATACCATGCTGGTTGGTACGTTCCCTTTAAGAACTCATCTCCCTGGGTTTTTTGTTGTTGTTGTTGTTGCAGGAAAGAAGACAGCACAGAGGCAAGCACACCAAACTGGAAAATATTTACATCCCTCCCAACTGACTAGCGGAGCCGAGGTGGCCCCATGATTTGCGATCCCTTCCAGGGAGCTGAGCTACAAGCCAAACGACCATCTTCCTATTTCAAGTCACGCTTGACAACGTCTCTACTCTGTATAATACCAACCAGGAAACCAAAGAGATGGCTGGTTGTCAGAAGCCCGTATGTATTGGCACAGAGTGGCGGAAGGAGCCCGGGGCTGGAGTCCCAAGGTCCTGGCTGGCTCAGCCACTCCTAAGCTTTGTTCCTGCACAGATTACTAACCTTCTTAGAATTTCCACTTCTTCATCGGTTTGAGGGGCCTAAAGCCTACTTGACGGTTTTGTTCCGACAACCTAATGAGCTAATGGCTGCGAAAGTGCCCTGAACACTAAGATGCTTCCCATGTGTCAGGGATCATTGTTGTTGGTAAAGTGTGATTCCATATTCTCTCACTCACGTACTGACGTCTGCTCAGGAGGGCTGTCCGCCGTAAGTCCTCATTATAGTTCCACGTAGCTGCCACCCAAGATGAGTGATGTGAGGCCTGGCAGCATGATGGTTTAAGAGACATCTGAGCAGTCATCTTGCTATTCTAGAGCTCCTGCAGGGCTAGCCTGTGCAAAACATTGTATGCGTGTGAGCACTTTCCTTGGGAGAGGGACCATGGATTTCACTAGATTCTCAAATGAGAGTGGGACCCCCGAGGCTCAAGCACTGCTAGTCTAGGGGGAAAGGACTCTTATTAAGGAACCTGGAGACGCAGCTCTGCCTCTAACTGGCCAGTGACTTTGAGGCCGTCCCTTGGCCTCTCTGGGCCTCAGTTCCTCATCTGTGAAATGGGTGTGACCGCGTGCCCTCCAGCATCCCTCCCTGCTTGGACCTCTGATGAGTCTGCAGCCCCTCCGTGCGTTGTGTCCTCCCTCAGAGGAGGCTCGTCCCGCTGCAGCAAACATCATCTGGGTTCTTTCTGTGGGGCAGCCTCTGGTCAGCTGGGAAGGTCCCGAACCCAGCCTCCTTGCTTCCAGAATAAGCGGAGATTTCTTCTTTTCTAAACATAAGTCACTTCGGGCCACTGTGTCTGTGAAGTTCCACCCCCCACAAATAACCAAAGCACCCCAAAGTGCCCGAAGTACTGCAGCCCTGTTTCCGCTCGTCTGGCCCAGCAGTTAAAGAGCATTGTGGCCCAGTGGCTGTGCTCAGACCGAGGGGGTTTGCTCCCTCTTAAAGACTTCCCTGCAAACTGAAGGGCTGTGAGGCCACCTCATTCAGCAACCAAGGGGCTAACGGGGACAGCTGAAACCTTAGCACCCCGAGAAAGGCCGAATGAAAAGCAGCCTGTGCATGGTGCAACCTGATTAGCTGAGTTCTTTCTTGAGGCAGAGGTTGATGGCAGGAAGGCAGCTGGTGGGGTCTGCCCTCATGTCTGGGACCTCAGAAGAACCAGGGCTGGGCTCACACAGGTCCCACGACCCATAGGACAGACCTCAGAGAGTTCCTAGTCTACAGTCCTCAGGCCAGATCTGGCTCACAAACATGTCTTGTTTAGCTTATGTTTTTGTGTTGTTTTTTAATTGAGGTTAAAACATGTGTAGTAGAAAATTTACCGTCTTAACCATTTTTAAATGCCCAGTTCACTGGCATTAAACGCATTCACATCGTTGTGCAACCATCACCACCGTCCATCTCCAGAACTTTTCCATCTCCCCAGATTGAAACTCTGTCCCCATTAAACACTAATCCCCTATTTTCCCCTTCCCCAGCTCCTAGCCACCTCCCTTCTACTTTCTGTCTCTATGAGTGTGTTGACCCTAGGGACCTCATATAAGTGGAATCACACAAAATTTTTTCTTCTGGGACTGACTTATTTCACTCAGCATAATGCCCTCAGGTTTCATCCATGTTGTAGCATGTGTCAGAATTTCCTTCCTTTTCAAGGCTAAGTAATGCTCCATTGTGCGGGTAGATCACATTTTGCTTATCCATCTACCTGTCGATGGACAATTGGGTTGCTTCCCTCTCTTGGCTATTGTGAATAATGCCATGAACATGGGGGTACAAATACCTATGTTGTATTTGTTAATATTGGAATCAGCAAATAACATTTAAAAGCCAAGAGATTTCTCATTAAAATCTGGATTTCTGGCTTCTTTTGGAAAAACAGTCAATCTGGCAACTCCGGGCTTCTAGCTTCCTGGCCACACTCAGAGCTGAATGAGGCCAGCCACTCCCTCCCCTGCCGACAGGCACACAGCCTGGGGGGCCTCAGGCCCCCACTCCCTCCTGGTGTCCTCCTTGCTCCCCACCTCCCCTGCCTGGTCTGCCCAGCACCCTCCGGTTATGGGTAGACACAGAGACCAGAGAGGCACAGTGAGCCGTGCCCAAGGTCCCATGGGCGGGATTGTGATGTGACTGCTGTTATCCAGGAAGGCTTGGACTGGGGTCTGGTTGCAGCTCTGCCACTTGCCTGCCCCTGTGACCTCGACCTTTCTGAGCCTAAGATTCCTCTTTCGGAGGGAAATGGGAGAGACGGAACCTTCTCCGACATCCTTACGGAATCGTTGAGACAGAAAGAAGGGGATGCGTGGTGACTGGAATGTGGGGTTGGGATATGAGGGGCTTATTAACAGCACAGATGGGGCAGGCAGCTTAGGGTTTGGGGGTCTGTTTCTTCATCTGCAAAATGGGAAAAGGGACCATGCCTCCCCCACGGGCTTATTCTGAGGATTAACTGAGACAGGGAAGCTTAAAGCCCCAGCAGAGGGCTTGGCACACAGCAGGTGCTTCACACAGGTTACTTTGGAACAGGTGAGGGCTGCGTTCAAGGGCTCCAAATCCCCGTGGCAGCAGAGCAACACCCAGCAAGAGATGTGATGTCCTGGTGTCACCGGGACAGCCTGGCTGCAGAGTCCTTCAGCCTGATTTCAGAGCCCACCCTCTGCCTTTTACCTGCTGGGAGTCCTGGCAGGTCAGCCGCCTCTCCGAGCTGCAGACCCCCAGCTGTCAGACGGGGCGATGTCCTGGTCCTCACCAGCACAAGGTGGGTGAGAAACGTAAGGTGCCTGGCACAGAGTCGATGCTCAATAGAGTTTAGTTTCCCTCCTTCCCTTCCCAAGCAGAAGTCTCTCTCTGAGGTGAAAATGATGGCATGTTTTCCAAAAAAAAAAAAAGAGGAAAAAGTGTAGTTTCTAGCCTCCCACTGGAGCACTCCCGGGTTCATGTGTTCTTGGGGTTGAGGTGTGTCGCTCACTGGGGTTCCTTCCTTCATCCAACCAGCATTAAGTGCCAGGCACCGCTACAGACCTGGAGTTACAGCAGAGAACAAACAGACCAAATTCCTGTTCCTGCGGGCAGGTTTTATTTCAGTCAATGGGTTAGTCGGCCGATCATCGCTCATGAAGTGCTTCTTCTGAGCTGGCTTTACGAGGGGCCCTGGCTTCACCCTCAAGGCTCATCTCTGTTGCTGCATGTGCTTTGCCCCAGAAGGCATGCTTGTCCTGAGCCCCTACTGTCACCCACCACTGGGTCTTTCTACTCACCGTGCTGTTTCTGTTACCTCGGTCCATCTCAGAGTCCCTGCCAGGGGCCTCTGAGTCACTTCAGGGCCAGTGAGACTCTCCTGAGGGGAGCCGTCCATCCCACTGTACCTGGGAAACCTAAGAGGCCAGGTGTGGCCCTGGCAGAGCCCCACCTCTTTACCTTCAGGCTTTGGATGGATGAAACGGGAAGGTGGATGGAAAAAGCCCTTGGTCAACTCTTAAGTTCTGCATAAATATATAGGATTTGACCTTCACATGCTGGAGAGATGAGAGACTACCTGGTGAAGGAGAGAGATTAGGGTTTAAAATAGAATCACTGGTCTGGGGTCTGGGTTCTGCAACCTCTTAGCTCCGAGATGATGGGAAATTCACTTCCCCTCCTCAGTTTACTCACTTGGCAAATGGAGCAATAAAATACCTGCCTTAGCACCTGCTGGGAGCGTTAATAGATACACTGCATGGGAAAACACTTTGCAGACTTAGTGTGGTGCATCCACTTTCATGTCATTGATTCACATCATTAATTAAATGCACACCCATTATGTACCTACTGTGTGCTATTATGAATAAGGTGGTCTGTCTTATGACAATTTGGAAGAGGTATCCAGGCTAAGGAAGAAGAGAATTGCTTGTCAGATGGTTGTACTGCACATTCATAGATCGTGATTAGCAACAGCCAGCGAGTTGGCATGGCAACATTACCCCATGCACTGCTAGGCAGTGTTCTTAAAATAGGTTCACTAGAGGTGTGGCAGAAGCGAAGACACACGGAGTCCACGTGGTCTGATGGCTCTGCCTTTCCCAGGCAGGCCAGTCGTGCAGTAATTAAAATAACAGATCTGGAAGCATCCATTGTTAGAGCTAGAGACTTTAGTAGTAGCACCTTGCCTTTTCCCATTTGATAGGTGAGGAAACTGAAGCCCAGAGAGGTTAAGTGAACACCCATAGTCACACAGCCTCTTGATGGCAGATGGAGCCGAATCTGGTTCTGATATCTCATACAGGGTTCTCCAGCTGTGCCACGATGCCCTTTCTTCTGATTTGGAATTTTAGATCTGGGTCTGATGCAATTAATTTTCTAATGATTACAATCCACATGTCATCACTTACCAACATTTATTCTATCAAAGAATTTTCCCCACGTTTCTCCCTGGGGAAGCCCTGAATCCCAAGATATCACGAAAACTCACTTACTTCTTAGCTAGGCTGAGATGACTGTAGTTTAAATCCACCCCTCCACAGCCTTCCCTACCTTAGTTTCCCAGTGTGAAAATGAAGCAGCAAAGCTGATCAAAAGTTTGTGAATCACTCTGTGATGAGATTACTGTATGAGCTTACTTATCCATCATTGCAGAGGACGGGGAGCCCAAATCCTTTAAAAGATGAGTTTCTTTCTTTCTATTTGTGTTACTCAGCAATTTGTTGAGTAAACTTCGCAAACTTGAGTGTGGCTTTTTACATTCAGGCTGGTAAGCTTTTTTTAAAGAAATTCACAGCTCTTGTTTAATTCCAGGGTGAATTTCCAGGTCTGGAATGAGAAACTTCTTGAGAACTCAGTCCACATCGGAGAATAGGGTGCTAGACATTTCTGACATATTTTAGACATTCAGCCTCTTTTTCTTTATTCAGACAGTGCCTTGCAGTTGGAGGGGCTCTGGGCTGGGAGTCAGGGGACAGGTGTGGCATGAACCCTGCCACGCCCCCTCTCTAGGCTACCAGTAGAAGATTGCCCTCTGTAGTGATGATTCTTCACCCTGGTTGCATGTTGGGCTCACCTGGAGAGCAGTTAGAAGTCCGATGCCCAGCTCCCTCTCCAGGCCACCTAAGTCAGGTTGTCTTGCATGGATCCCAGGCAGGGATCTTTAAAGAGTCGCCCAGTGATTCTAATGGGCAGCCAGGGGGAGAACCACAACACTATAGCCTCACAATCACTTTTCATTCTCCCATCCCCCGTATTAATTAAATTCCCAGATGCCATTGTGTGTTTCTTTTGTGTCAGACTCATTTATTTTTGTTCCTTGCTAGGAAAGAAATGTATCCTCAGAGTTGACAGGAGGATAGTTCTCATCTTTGGAATATTTTGGACCATGAGTCAGTGTGGTAACTTCACCTTTTAAGCAGCTAGTGGACCTATGAAAATGAAATGCGTAGCATGCTGTAGCATTCAGCTCCACCGTAAGCAGAACTGGATGCCAAGTGCTTGGTGGCTGATCATGGCATGGTTACACGAAAGTTCAGATTATACAGTTGAGTGATGCAATAGGCACACAAAGCAGATTTCTTGGGTACAGTTGCTTGAATCCTGAAATCTTCCAGAAATAGGTATTCTAAGTCCAGTGTGATATATAAATTGACCGGTTGTGTAAGCAAATAGAAACAGATTTCTATTCGGCATTTGCACCAATGGCCAGCTGGGTTCCTACCTGGCTCTGAAATAAATTTTTTGGAAATTCTCTGGTACTTTAATGGGCAGAGAAGAAGAAACCCCTGGGGTTTGTGGATGTATTTAGTCCTCTTTCCTGTTTTATGAGAATTTCTAGAAAAAGGTAGTATATGCCTTGGATCTAAAACTGCTTTTAAAAAGTCAATAGGCTTAGGATGGAAGGATTGGGCTTGCTTTATCCCGATTCCCTAAATCCTACTCTTGTTTCAGCAAGCACAGCTCCCATCCAATCTGACGTCTGCATCCTTGGCATAAATGTATTACATAGAGTCATGGGAAAACTAATGCGGGAATTGATACCATGAAAATAAGGTTTGCTTTAATAACAATCTTTTTTTGTCTTTGAAAAATATCATCGGGCTATGCCCAAAGGTAGACTGATGATACCTTTATATGGTGGTAGAATAAGGGAAGAGAAAGACGAATGTGCTGAAAACTCGGTATCAACTCTATCAATATTTTCTTTTTAAAGTAAAGTGATATAACACATTGTTTGCAAATATGACATTGAAAGTGATGGGGACAATAAATATCGATGCAGCAATGTTATAACTATTAACTATTAGACTTTGCATCGGGACAAGGACGAGTTCTGCCTTTCACAGAGATTGGAGAATGGGTTATGGGTCAGCTACATGGGGTTCGAACTATGACTCTGCCACCAACTGGTTGTGCAAGCTTGAACGGAACACTTACCTCTCGCAGTCTCAGTGTCCTCCAGGGAAACATCAGGGAAGGTGTGAGCCTTAATGAGAGAGCACAGGTTTTTTTTTTTAAAAAGCACTCAGCACATATTAGTGCTCTGTGAACATTGAGAACCTTCCCTCAACATTTTGGAAATGGTCCAGACACATTTCAGTGCCATGGTGGGACATGCACCACCAACCTCAGCTGGGTGACTAAGATGATCTCCCAATGTTCAGATTTGCACAACCAACTTCTGCTGGTGAAGCAGGAAAGGGACTTGGGTGTCACTGGCAAAGGTGACGAACATGGCTTGTGAGTTCATTTTGGCAGAAGCTCCTCGGTCTCCTCACTCTTCCAGGTTGAATCCTGGGCAGATATCACATGAAAGCTGTGAAGCACAGACATCAGTTTGGAAACTGTGTACTTTCCTCCTGGATCCCAAATGCACAACAACTAGACACCTTGCAATTGCATGAATCTAAAAGGACTCCTATATTATACACCTCTATTAATCAACACAGGGTCAGAATTCGGCAGTCCATGCTCTGCCCCTCCCCTCGGTTAGAAACATTGGTTCACATGGAAGTGGTCTGGCAACAAAGGCGGACCCCGCTTCCTTTTGGATGTTCTGCAGTGGGACCCTCCCTTGGGTCCTGAAGCAGTGGCTGTCCCCAAACTCCTGCCTGCAGTGAAATGAACAGAGCAATCTGTCATCGGAGATGCCCATCAGATTCCTGACCAGTTGTGAGTCGGACTCAATACTCCTTTCTGTGTTTTCAAGATTTGTAATGATTGCTCAATCTTGTGTAAAATAGGCTGGCATTTTCTCTTGTTACCAAGATGTATTTTTCTATGTTAGTTAAATGTATAATTTGTGTAATTTTGTACATTAAAATGTATCCTTTTTCACAGTTAAAGTTCTTTTTTCTTTTTTGAATGTTTAGCTTATTGATGGCTCCTTACATAGTGTTGTAGACCCTAACACAATACAAAAAGGCAACGAATCCAAGACTCTTGGTTTTTGGTGGGGAATAAACGATCTTCCCAGAAGTCAAGTCCACTTCTCACAAGTAATCAGGTGATGTCCTGTATGATGCATTATATGCCTGTATTGGTTTACCATTTTTGCTGTAACAAATTTCCATGAACCTAGGGGCTTAAAACAACACATATTTATTATCTTACAGTTATGGAGAAGAGAGGTCCGAAATGGGTCTCACTGGGCTATAAATCAAGGTATTGGCAGGGCTGTGTTCTTACTGGAGACTCGAGGGAAGAATTGGCTTCCTTGCCTTTTCCAAATTCTGTAAGCTTCCTGCATTCTTGGGCTCGTGCTCGCTTCCTCCGTCTTCAAAGCCAACAGCATTGCATCTTCAAATCTTGCTCTGGCTCTGGCACCTGCTTCTGTTGTCACATCTCCTTCTCTGACTCTGACCCTCCTGTCTCCTTCCCTCTTTCACTTATTAAGGACTCTTGTGATTACATTAGGCCAACCTGGATAAACCAGGATAATCGCCCCATCTCAGGATCCTGAGCTTTATCACATCTGCAAGTTACCTTTTGCAGTGTAAGGTAACATATATACAGGTTCTGGGATTAGGAGGTAAACATCTCTGGGAAGAAGGCATCATTATTCTGCCTACCACAATCCCCTATGAACTGATTTGGAGGCAGCAGAGGAAAACAAACATTTTAGAATCAAACAGGCCTGCATTTGAACTGGATCTGTGCCACTTTCCGGCCATATAACTTTAGGGAGGTTGCTTTACTTCTCTGAACCTTTTTCCTTATTTCCACAATGAGTGCAATAATCTGCCTCACAGATTTGCTGAGTGTTATGCACCTAACAATAAACTACAATTCCCTTTTTCTCATTTTTATAACTTATGAGGTTTTTAAAAAAATCTTTTGTGTGTGTGTGTTTGCCAAAAAAGTCCTGATGGAGAATATGCATCAGAGCTGAGTGGCGTCTCCTGTCCTCTCCCTGCCCACTCTGTTCGCTACCCTCACCCTGAAGCCTTCCTGGTCTGACAGGATGAGCTGGAGGCTTGTCCTTCACCAGATGTCATGGTTTAATACACTTATGAGCATTCCTTCCCTGGAGGACTGAGAGCCATCAGAGGACAGGATGGGGAAGGTGACAGCCATCCTCTGGACCAAGTGCAGTTTGCTCAGGTTTCCTGGGCTTTCCTCTGTTGGCCTCTGCCAGACGCTGATCCCCTTGGTCTCCCTGCAGCCTGGTGGGTGCATTTCCTAACTTATACCCTGACTTTGTTTCCTGCCTCCCTTCTTCTGTTACACTGGGGTTACTGGTCTTGAGATGAGGAGATGTTGTAGAAAGAACTCAGACAAACCTGAGGTGGAATCCCAGCATGGTCACTTCCTGGAGGTTAACTTGAGCAGTAGGTTTAAGCTTTGTCATCCTCAGCATTCCAGCCTGGAAACGGAGGGGGCAACATCTGCCAAGGGGGCTGCTGAAAGCAGGATGTAACGTGTGGATATAAACAGTGTGTTCATAGACCCTGACACATGGTAGGAGCTCAGTAAAAGTCAGATCCCCCTCCTCTAGAAGACAGGAGAGGTGAGGAGGAAAATAAAGTCAGATGAGGAGGAAAATAAAGTCAGGAGGAAAATAAAGTCAGTGACACAGTGGGTGCCCAAGATGTGTGTTGGATGAATGTGGAATGATTAGTTGCCCAAGGTTGCATGGAGGACAGGATTCAAACTCAAAAATCTAGTCTCTTCTAACTATGCCAGGTTCATGCCTTCTTCCCCCCTTTCCCAGTGGGAGCTCTTCAGCCAGGCTTCTTGGGGGAGGGAAAATGATACTGGTTAAGATGCAGACTCTGGGACCAGACTACTGTGTTTCAATCCAAAGTGGCATCATTTACCAGCTGTGACCCTAGACAAGTTACGTATCTCCCTGAGACTCAGTTTTCTCATTTGTAAAAGGTGGCTAAAACGGTACATATCTCAAAGGTCGCTGTGAGCCTTAAAAGAGTAACTGTA
The DNA here is from genome assembly GCF_965194825.1 of Balaenoptera physalus. Lineage (NCBI taxonomy): Eukaryota > Metazoa > Chordata > Mammalia > Artiodactyla > Balaenopteridae > Balaenoptera > Balaenoptera physalus. The sequence continues at coordinate 114,420,578 of NC_138884.1, read as the reverse complement.
TGTAAAAAGTCTACAATGGTCCTTGGCCTGTAGTAAACTCTGTAAGTGGGAATTATTCTTATACTTTCTTGCTTCTGCACAAAGACAACTCCTTCTCTCCTCCCTCTGTGTTACTCCCTCCTAATCTTGACAACTGCCTAGCCCTTTCTCCCAATGAAAAGGGTTTTCTTGGAAAGTAGTGAGATCTCCGTCACCAGCAGTATTTAAGGAAAGCTGGAGAGACAGTCTCCTCAAGATGTGAGAGCAGATTCAGACATCCAAGTATGAGGATTGACTACAAAATTTCATCTAACTCAGATTCTTGGTTTCTCTGATGTTTCTATGAATTTGGTCACCACAAGTAGTTTTGGAGCTTTAGAAGAAGTTTTTATGTGGTCTTCAACAGGAAATTTCCTTGCCTGGGATGTGCTGGGAACAGTATTCCACAGGACAGACAGAAGGTTTCATTAAAAACACACTTGCACTGCACCCCAGAGTCTTGCAGAGTCTGGGATTCCTGGAACCAGTGAGGCCAAGTACTGAAGGGACAGTTCCCAGCACTGGAAGCTGGCAGGGTGAGAGGTGGGGTGCAGCACAAGGCACTGAAGTTCCCAGCTGGGTCCCCACCCAGCCTGTTGCCGCATGTCTGAACTTGCTCGAGGAGCGGGTCGGCAGCTGGTGATTCCACCCATCCAGAAAGAGCAGCTGGGACCACCATGTCCCTGGAGACTCTTAGGACTCTCTGCCTGATAATGATCAGGGAAAAATGAGCGAGGGTATCTAGGGAAGGCACATGGCACCTGGCTTTGAAGAGGGGTAGAGGGGATCCCCAGCAGAGTGACCCCGAGGCCCCTCGCCCTTCACCCTGGCCCTAGTCAGAGGAATCCTGGGACTCCCAGGCTGCAAGCTCCTAGCTCAGCAAGGGTACGCTGCATCAGTGGTCATGGGACGTGACCCTGGAATGGGGAATATTTGTCTGGGTGACTGACAGGAGTGTGTGCATGTGTGTGAGATGATCTATCTCTTTGTGTGTCTTTTTCTGGGGCGTTTCTATTTAAGCTCCCAACTACCCATATTTCTGGTGTGGATTTGTGTGTAGGCGTCCTGTCGGGGTTTATGCGTGTGGCGTCATCTTGTGAGTTTGCCTTTGGCGTGAAAATCTCTTTGTTGTGTGGATGTTGCAGGCATGAGCCTCGTGTACATGTGTGAGTCATTGGTTCACATGCAAGAGTGTTTTTCTGTTGTCTGTCAGTGTGAATGTGGACCCAGCACATCCCTCTTGCCTTGCTGTTTCATCCTTCCTGGTGTCCAGCACTGGCCGGTACACTATGTGTGTGTTTGTCTCTTTCCTCCTTAGAATGTCAGCTCCCAGAGGGCAGAACTCGGTCTATTTTGTTCACAGTACTGTTCCCAGTGCCAACAACGTGCTAGGCACCAGCAGGGCACTCAATATAATAGTGCTGAGTGAATGAATGCAGTGTCCAGTGTGTGAGAGTCTCTCTCTGGTTGTGCAATCAATCTCAGTGTGATGCTGGGTTGGGTGACTGAGAATTTCTGGGGGGTGTGTGTGTGTGTGTGTGTGTTATTGACTAGGAATATGTACAAGCATGTATGTGTGTGCAAAATTGTCTCTGATGTGCGTGAACGAGCCTACGTATGTCTAGGGAGCGTGTAGTGTGATCGACTCTTGTGTGTGCCAGCATGTTTGTGCATTTCTCACGTGTTTGTATGGCATAATTGTCTGGTGTGCTAGTACCAACCTGCGTGTGCCTCGGGAGCGTGTGTGTGTGTGCGTGCTCGCGGTTAGCACCCCTCGCTCTCCTCGCGCCCCGCGCTCAGCCTGTGGGCGGGGAGCGGGGGGCGCGGCGAGGGCACTGCAGTTCTGCTGCCCGCCCTCGGCGCTGCGGCGAGGGCTCGTCACGGTCCCTCCCCGCCCTCGCTGCAGTCCCCGCCTCCTGGTCCTTTGTAGCCTGCCGCTGCGTTCTCCGCCAGCAGCCCGGAGGCCCCGCCCCCGCCCCGCCCCGCCTCGCGCCCCGCCCCGCCCCTCCTCGGGCCGCAGTCTCTCCTGGGCAGACTCGGCCCTTACGGATCGCTGAGCTCGGCGCACAGCGGTGGCTAGGGCCGCAGGCGGGCGGGGGCGCGGGCGGGCGGCCGGCCTTGGACCGGTATGGCGGACCGGCGGCGCGCGTGGAACACGGAGGACGACCTGCCCGTGTACCTGGCGCGGCCGGGCAGCGCGGCGCAGACCCCGCGCCAGAAGTACGGCGGCATGTTCGCCGCGGTGGAGGGCGCCTACGAGAATAAGACCATCGACTTCGACGCGTACAGCGTGGGCCGGCGCGGCTCCGCGCGCACACCGCGCAGTGCGGGCCGGCTTGACGCGGTCGGCCTGCCGGGGCCCGGAGGCAGCGAGGACACGGCCAGCGACGTGAGCGATCCCTCGGGCTCGGCAGTCAGTTCGCCGGGCGAGCGCGACGAGCGACCGCCTGCGCTGCGCATCCGCTGCCCCGCGCCCCGCGCCCTGCCACTCGGCCGGGACAATGGCCAGGTACCCTCGGGGCGCGCGTGGGCCGGACGGAGGGGACGGGACCCTCGGGTCGCTGGGCGTGGGGCAGTGCCCGGGCGGGAGTGCTGGGGCCACTGTGGCCAGGCTTGGGAGAGCTACGGAACGCCCCTCCCCCACCCCATCATTCAGGAGGTTCGGAGAGGTTGTGCGACTCGGTCAGCGTTGGCCAGCATAGTCCGTGAGACTCCAAAGGGTCTTTCGAGATCCAGTCCCCCCGCTCCTCCACTGCAGAAAGGGAGAGCGAGGTTCTGAGAGGGGAAGTAAGTTGGCTAAAGCCGCCACATGGTCCCTTAAAGCGCAGAGGGACCTCTGGGGTTAATTTCATCCAATGATCCTCCTTTTCTGCTTTATGAAAAGACAGGGAGCTCTGTCCCGCATTCATCCCTTCCTTTATTCACTCACTCATGAGGAATTATAGAGCACCTACTATGTGTTCTATCGTAGGGCCTTTCCTGAGTGCTCCCTCTGTATTTTCTGGGGGAAGGATTTGGTTAAAGATTTAGATCGTGGGGCAGATAGAACTGGAAACCGCTAGCCGCAATCACCGACATCTTCAGAGGATGTCCTGAGTCCCACAGCACAACGCCTGTGTGCTCACTTCACAGAGCAAGTTGGAGGCAGAGAGGGGGTTTGAACCGGGGTCAGTAGCTTCTTAGACTTGGAGGTTCCCCCCACGAAAGTGGGGAAACATCAGGGAGAGGGAACGCCAGGCCGTGGGCCCTATGGCTCATCTCCCTTTAGCTGGGGTCGCCAGAGCATTGGGGGAAGATGGGTAGACGACCCAGCTTTGGGATATATGAGTGAGGTGCTTGGAAAACGGAAGTTGGAGCACTCGAGGGCCGACGAGCTGTAGCCTTACCCCAGAACTCCATGTCTGAGCACTGCTCAGGTCCCAGGCCCCTGATAGGTGCTGGGTTCCCTGTTTAGCACTCCGGCCCCACCCTAGGCCAGGGTGGGTGACAAATTCATTGTGAAAATTAAATCAGTTAATGCCGCTACGTAGTGAGCATACAATAAATGTTCGTTGTTTATTATGAGTTTGATCATTATCATCATTTTTATTAACCCTTCTCCCCTTAAATGCTCTGAGAGGCATACAGTGAGCCGGGAGGAGGCAGAGCTTGATCTGGACAGAAATCTGGGAGGGCTTCCTGGAGGAGGGGCGGGGGTGCTGGGCCGGCCTGTGGCTGCTACGACCCAATAGTGGGTCTCCTCCTGCCCCCACCCCACGCCCCGGGTATTCTGTCTCGGTAGCTCGGGAACTCTCCGTGGTCCTGAATCCGGAGCCTCGCGAGAGGAAGGTCTACAGCGAGGGGGGGGGGCAAGGAATGGAGATATCGAGAGGGTCCCGTCTCCTTGTCCCTATCCCTTCTATATCTTGCCCTGCCCACCTCCTTCCCTAGTGTCCGACCTCGCTTGGGATCCAGGCTTCACAGCCCGAGCGGGAGGCTTCGGGGCCGCGGACCAAGAAGCCGGGGCCCATACCGGAGAATACTAGTTGCCAGTCAAGGCTCTGCGCCCTCTTGAGCCTCAGCTTCTTCATCTGTGAAATGGGGGTGGCATCTCCCAGCCTCCCTCAAGGCGTGGTGGATTATCAGGGAGGCGAGAGAGCTTTGTGCACGGCCGGGAGCTGTGGAAGAGCGTCCCTGATGGAGCTGCAGTCAGTGTCACCAAAGCCAGCATCGCCCCTGGGCTCTGTCTGGGACGGCTCCGCAGCCGCGCCTCGGCCCTTGGGGACGCTGATCCCTTCACTTCTCCCACTCCTCTTTCCTCTCCCCCCTCTGGCCTTCTCTTTCTCCATGGCTTCTCGGGTACTGGACAAAAGGCAGCGCCTCCGGCGCGCCAAGGGCTCCAGGAGCACGCGAGGTTCGGGACTGTGGAGCCTAGGTGCTCGCGGTCTCCCTGGGGGGGAGAGTTTTACTTTCTGCGGACCGAGCAGCCACGGGGTTCGGGTTCGGGGGCCGGCGGGCCTCGCTCCTCCTGAGCTTTGCAGAGGGTGCCGGGGCCCTTCCCCCCGGTCCGTAAAGCTCTTTCCCGGGGAGGGAGGAGGGGTTTCTGCGGCGCAGGCGCAGCGTCTGCAGAGGCCCAAGGCTGTGCAACTGCGGCGCTTTTGTACCCGGGAAGTCCACTTGGGAGCGGTGGTCTGTTTGGCCAATAGCAGACGCGTGCCCCTCCCCCGATACGCAGGAGGTCTCCTCTCCAATCCTGGAGCTTCCCTGCCCAGACTGAAGCCTGGGAGGGGCCCTGGTTCGTGGAACCTAGCCCTTAGCAACGCTGAGGAAGGGGATGTAGAGTCAGAGAGAGGGAGACCTGCACTTTCCGGCCAGCAACAAGAATTTAGGACCCAACTCAGAGCCGAGAATGAGCTCTAGACAAGTTGTGCAGGAAACTGGCTTCCAGATACTGCTCTGCTGCAGCTAACATGCTTTGTATCTAAGATTTCATTCTATCTCTGTAAGCCTCAATTTCGCACCTGTGAAATGGGGAACTTATGGCCTAATGTTCCTGGAATACTAAGCCGTTTCTATTTTATGAACATACAACCCTATCTCCACTTTAAGGCCCAGGCATCTCTGGCCTTCTGTCCTGGACTGGAGGACTGGCCTCCAGGTGGCAGTGGAGGTAAAGGCTTCAGGCCCTAACCTAAGTGGTGGGAGCTTTACCAGGCCTGGCACCCCTCCCTCTGGGTGGCAACTGGAAGTAAAGAAGGTGGGGTCTTTTTACCGAGCCTGTGGGTTTGGGTTTTATAGGCAGAAAGTAGAAGGTTGGCATTTTAATCTGCCTGGATTTGGGAGGCACCTGCTAGTCCTATGGGGGCTTGCTAGGGCTCCCCCCCTTCCCTCTTCTGTCAAGAAGTTAATCAAGCTAGCCCAGGACTCCTGCCCACCTCTCCCCAAAGCAACACCTGGACTATGGGTGCTGGGGCTGGTGTCCACTCTCCACTGGGAACCAGGACATCCTTTTCCCCCTCCTGACCGCTAGCCTGTCTGGGGGCTCTGGGCTCCTTAGTGCCAATGGTCTGGCTCTGCAATCATCAGTCACTGCCTGGTAGACAAGGCTCTGGGGATAAGCCGGTGGCCCCAATGGCAGGGGGCCCTGTGATGAGAGAGGGGCTGCAGGCGGTAGAGCAGGTCAGCCACTAATTAGGGCTTTGTCTCTGGGGTCCCTGCTGCAGGGAGGGAGGGAGGCTGGTTCAATGATGGGGGTGGGAGGAGTGGCAGAGAAAGGCTTTATGGAGAAGCCCTAGGAGGTGAGTCTGGGAGAATAGATAGGCTTCTGTCTGAGGTAAGATATTCAGAGAGAGGACACAGTTTGAATAAAGGCTTGGACTTGGGCTTGGAGATGTGCTTGGTCTATTCAGGGAGTGGCGCAGCAGAGGGACTAACGCAGGCTGTGGAACGAGAGGCCTGGGCTGGATCCTGGAGGGCCTCGAGCGCACCAGCAGCCGGGGCGGGTTCTGGACACCTGGTCCACACTCCCTCCCCCACGCAGATGTTCGGGGAGGCCTGCAGATGCAGTACTGCACACCTGTGGCGCTGCCCACGGCCTCTGCCTGCGCACCCGAAGTTCATCTCTGGCTTTTAAAAGAGCCCTGAAAACCAGACCTACCCAATCCGAGAGCGAGGCCGGGGCCCAGCAGAGGGCGTGTGCGCAGGGCGGGGGTCGGCGGGGCTGGGCGGTTGGGGAGGGGGCGGGGGCGGAGTGGGGGGGGATATGCGGGGAAGCGCTTCCTGGTTCGAGCTGAGAGGGGCGAATCGGGCTCGGCTCCGCGCCGCCGGGAGGAGCTGTCTGCCTGCAGCCCCCTCCTCCCGCCCTCGCCTCTCCCTCCTCCTCCCGCCCTCCTCGCGGAGCGGGGCGGTGCTGGCAGCCGGAGCGGCAGCGGCGGCGGGCGGGCCGAGCAGCCGGGGCAGCCGGGCGCGTGGGCAGCCGCGGGCGCCGAGCCTCCGTCCCTGTCTTCACTGAGCTCGGGTCTTTGTCACCGCGCCCGCGGGGAGCGGGACCGAGAGAGAGCCGGACAGAGCGAAAGCCAGCCCCACAGGTCCACCGGCCGGGCGGAGGGCGCCAGAGGGGGGCCATGTCTTACCAGGGCAAGAAGAGCATTCCGCATATCACGGTAAGCTGGGCCCCCGCCCTGGCCCCGCCGCTCTTGGCGAGGTGGTGGTGGTCGCCGCCGGGGTCGGGATCCGCTGGGGAACCTAAGGGGCGGCCCCCGAGGGGCTTCCTGCGTCGCGGCGGGTGGGGCGGGGCCGGTCTCGGCCTTGCAGCCTCCTCCCCCCAGCTTCTGGGGACAATGGGGGGGAGGGCAGCCCTGCGTGGCGGGGCGGGGCGGGAGCCTCGGGTCCCTCTCCCCGCGGGCTTGCAGCGGATGGCGTGGACCCAGAGGATGCGGAGCTGAACAAAAGAGGGAGGGGCGCGGTGTCCGAACCCCCTCCCTCCAGCCCTGGAGCTGAGCCTCCAGCGGGCGGCCTTTGCACCGTCTAGCTGTTGCACCTCGCGGCAGCGTTTCTTCCCCGCCAGAGTAAGGAAAATGATCGACCACCACCCCTCCCCCCCCCGCCCCCTCACTCCCCGCCCAAACCGATGAAGTGGAAGTCTGGACCTAGAGACAGCGCCATGATGGAGGAGCCCCTCCCATTCCTCACTGCAGCTAAAAATAACCTGATGGGGCGGCCCTGGCGGCTGTGTCCCGGGAAGGGTTAACACCGGGGGGTGGGAATGGTGGCGGTGGCTGAGCTGTCCTCGGTGTCCCTGGGTGTGGCCGGAAACAAAGGATCCCTGGTCTTTATGCTTTGTCTCAGGGTGGGGAGCTGAGGACACAGCGGGTCCAGAGACCTGGCCTCCACCCCATTCCCTGCCTGGCACCAGAGTTGAACCAAACCATTCCTGAGGGATGTGGACCACAGGTGCTGGTGAAACCCATGGGCCTTGGGTGGCTGATATCTGAGCAGCCAGGTGCTGGAAGGCATGATGGAATCCTCCAGGGCAGTGCTTGAGGTTTGAGGGCAGGAGACCTAGCATCCGCCTTTATCCAGAATCCAGGCTCAGGGATGGTCCCAGAACACCTTGGAGAGGGCAGCCTTGGGTAGGGGGGAAGAAGCTGACATTTCCCACTTGCCTGCCCAGTGTATTGTGGATCTTGTTTTCTTGAATCTTCTCAATAAATCTTTCGAAGGAGGCATTGTCCACATAAAGTTCTCAGAGGCTGGAGCACTGGTTGGGGGCGCAATTGAGAGGAAGGTTGGGAAAGAACTGGAACCCCTCGCCTCCCCAGAACAGCCCTGCATTCTGCCCAACTCTGGATTGAGTCTCTCTTAGAAAACTCCTCTTCCGCCCAGCTTCAGGTCTTGTCAGCAGACCTTTGCTGAGTTACCATCCAGAGATGTGCCCCCTGAGGGTGGGGACCACCTCTTGCCCATCCCTAATCCTTGCTCTCTGAGACACAGCGGTATAAGTGACCAATCCCTTAACACTGTAGTCGGCTAAGAATCAATGGAAGGGATGTGGTTGCCCTGGGCTAGGCAGTGTGGGAGGAACGAACTGGATATTTGCATGAGCCAGTCCGGGCTTTCCGACTCTCCAACCCTGACCCCAGGGGAACTGAGGCAGGAGATGGAAGTAGAGGAGATGCAGTGACTGATGAGTCAGGAACCCGGGGTACCTTTGTGGCTATTGCCCATGGCGGGTCTGTGCCCCATTCAGGATCCCGGTTTCCAAGAAGCAAGTTTAGCCAGATGGTCTTTGAGGCAGGTGTGTGGGAACAGTGCCTCCGGAGTTGTGTAGTTCTGCCTGCACAGCCGCAGCGGCCACCCTGCCTGCGGGCTGTGGCCCTCTGGAGTGGTGATAAGCTGCCCAGGCTTTTGCAGCAGACGGATCTGGGTGTGCATCCCTGCGGTGCCTCCTCTCTGAGCCTCCGTGCTCTGATATCCAAAGTGGGCTTAGCACTGGCCATTTCACAGGACCCTTGAGCATCTGAGAGGACACTGGCAAAGTGCTTAGTGTTTGGTAGGCACACAGTAAGGGCTTCAGAACTGCTGGCTGATCCCGCTGCTTTAGTCCTTTGTGCGAAGCAGGTAGTCAACCCGTGTGTAAAAGAGAACCACATGGAGTGGATCCCACAGCTTCAATAGCATGGGGAGGAGAGATGCTGAAAATGCCCCGTATTTCCTGGGAAAGCTGTCCTTGATGAAACATTTGTGTTTAGTTTGGCCCACATAGTCCACTCCAGCTAGAAAAATGTGTGGTTTAAAGGAGACGCCAGAGAGGATGGACTTGGATGGAGCTCCTCTGTAGGACCCACAGCTTCCTGAGGACCTTTTGCTGATAATGTGCGTGGTCTGACAGGAACCAGACTGCCGTTAAATGAATGGATAGGCGTTGTGGCTTTCCACATGCTGCACCCGTAACCTGTTCAATCAATAGAACTGATTTGCTAAGTTAATAATAAGCACCTGGTCTGTGCCTGCCACTGGGTGCTAAGGAAAGTGGGCATGAGATGGGCATGCCCTTTGCCTTCACAGAGTTTAGCAAAGACTGGCATTTCAGCCTGAAATAGCAACAAAATGTTGGTGGGGGGGTGTTATAAAGGGAAGTACAGGAGGCTGAGGAGACCACAGCAGGGACACCCAGCCTAGTCCTGGTGGGGGAGGAGGGAGGGGTTCTGTGGCAAAAGAGTGTGGCCCGTTGGAGAAACTGAAGGAAAGTCAGCATTGCAGGAGCCCGACCTCTGTGACCAAGTGTGGCTTCTCTGTGCAGTTAGAGCGAATCCTGGAAACGGTTAAGATGTTTTTGGCAGCCACGGTATGTGTGGCCTGTGGAGGGACCCGGGGGGGCTTAAAAAAGGACCAAGATACAGCTGTCAGCTGCATCTCCAGGTCCCCACCTGCTTGATGTTGGGTCACTGTGCTCCTGTGGGCCTCAGCTTGCTCATCTGAACAAAGGGGGTAAGGTCTCAGATTCAGCAGTGAAATCAGAGATAGGAGAGAGAGTATGTGAGCAGAGGACGAAAAGGGACACTCCAGACAGGGCACAGTGCGGGCAAAGGCAGGAGCACGGCTGAATCACAAAAATGCTCTACTCATGTTGACTGTGGTGTCTTTCCCTCTTTTCTCTGCCTCAGCCTTTTTCTGAGATGCTAGAGTAGCCTGATAGAGAAGAGGGAAAAAGCCAAAACACTTGACTTCAGCCCCCAAGGATTGTTTAAAGCATTAATAAAGCTCTCTTTCATGTGTGGCCTTTTTTTCAAAAATTAATGGCATAGCGGGATTAATTTAGTTAAAATGGTTTTTCGGTGCCCACTGCGGTGGTTAAGTGAGTAAGGGCATCCTGGGCGTGGCTCTGAGCAAACAAAGGCACAGGGCTCGTGGCCCTGCAGACGCAGCTGTCCCAACAGAGCCACTGAAGGGGGAGCCAGGAGTGTCCACCACGAAGGTTATGAAGTATTATTATTACAGATAAGACATCATGAGTTTGCAGACCATTACAGCATTCAAAAGGATTTCCGTGATCTTTCGTTGGGTTTTCAGAACAGTCCTGTGAGGAAGGCAGCCTGTTTCCCAAAGAGTAAACTGAGGATTATAGAGACTTGGAAGCTTCTTCAATGGCTTGTGGAGGAATGAAGAGGTCCTGTTCAAGCAGGGAGGGTAGATGGGCTGGTCTGACTGGTAAGATAGTCACTGTCTGATTGAAATCTCTGTGTTTGTGTGTGTGTGTGTGTGTCTGTGTGTGTGTGTCTGTGTGTGTGTGTGTTAGATCAAACAGTAAAACAGTAAAGATGAGCAGAGAAGAAAGAGATCATTAAATAAAAATTACATTGGACTGAATTAGTTATTCTAATGGACAAATATGCAAAAAACTTGCTTCTTCCTGAGGATGGCATTCAGCCTACCTATAAGTATTTAGTTTATCTCGTTGCCTTTTTATGCAAAGGATTTGAGATGCCGACAGTGATTTATCCTGCATATAGTGAAATCAGAGGGAAGTAGAATAGCAAGACTGAGGCTCAAGGAAGAGCAGAGACCAAACCTGCCAGTGATTTGGACCACTGTGGGTGTGCTTCTGGACATATGGTCCTGATTCAGAGCTTCTGTCATCCAGGGCAGAGAAGCAGACACTCTCAGTTAGGTCAAGTTCATGATCAGACAGGAAGAAGTGGGCCATTTTCTTTGGGGAAGAATTATTTTAAATTAAATTCTTAAAAAGTGTTTGTGAGCATGCAAGTGATACTGAGTTGTGACATCTTCCATGACATAACGATGCCAACTTAGCCCTGATTGCCTGTGTCTTGTAATGAACTTGGCCAAGACTGAATACCTGGAAACACATGATATGACATATGTGAATGTACCAGGCACATAGTAAGTGGCTAACAGATAGACGATAGTTCCCTTCCCCGAACTCAGGCTCTCTTTGAGGAGATGAAAATTCAGAATGGCAGGTAATCAACGACTGTTAACTGCATAACTTAACATAACATATGTTATGCATAACATAACTTTTGTTCCTTGAACTGTGCAAGGTGTCATGAGCAGTTAAAACATACGTATTTCATGATCCTGACCTTTCCATCTAAGTGAAAAATTGCACATACATGGAACGACTTAAAAATGACCAAAGGGTAAGTGTGGAATAGAGCACAGGTGTTAGAGAAGTTCAGGGAAGGGAGGGCTCAGCATTGGCAGAGGCAATAAGAGGTGCCCTCTTGGGGCTTAGGGGATGACATGAGCTAGGTGTTGAGGGATTTGATTGGTGGAGACAAAGGAAGAACATGCAAGGCAGGTGGAACAGCAGGGTCAAGACCTGGGCTGGGGAATGAATGTTGTCAGAAGAGAGTGAGGAGTTTTACGTAGCTAAATCCGAGGGTGAGGGTCTTGAAATAAATTTGAATGGCTGGGGGACTGGGGAATTCTACAAGGCTTTGGAAGTCAGGCAGAATGCACCCAAAGTGATGGAAATAGCCCATGGGTTCTAAGTCTGGCTTAAATGCAAATGGGGTATTTGATCTTGGACAAGTCAGTTCTCTGGGCCTCAGATTCCTTTTCTTTACAGAGTTAGATTAGATAATTCAGCTCCTAGTTATAGGATATTCTGACTTTATTCGGTGGGTAATAGGAAGCCTCTGGAAGTTCTTGAACTGGGAGGATGGTATAATAAAGGCCACATTATATATTAATGTGGATTCTGAAGCCAGACTATTTGGATTTGAATCCTAGCTGCTCCACTTGCTTGCTGTGTAATTTTGGCAAATCACTTATTTTCTCTATGCAGCCATTTTCTAACTTGTAAAATGGTAATAATAGTAATACTCCATAGGGTTTTTTTCCCTTGAGAATTAATTAAATGACTTAATATATGTGAGATATTTAGAATAGTACCTACGCATAGTATATGCTCTATGGGTTAGCGGTTATTATTCTTACTGCAAGATGGTGTATTAGTTAGCTTTGTTCCATGGCAAACAATCCAAAGTCTCAGTGGTTTTCAGCAGCACACATTTATTTCTTGCTCATGTTGCATGAGGGCCTGGATTGGCTGTAGCTTTGCCCCTGGCTGTTGTGAACAATGGGTCTGCCCCTTGTATCTCCTCACCTTGAGACACAGGCTGAAGGAGCAGAGGCTTGAAGCACAAATGCCTTTACGAGCTCCTGCTCAACTACGGCACATTTCATATCTGCTCATAACCATTGGCCAAAGCAAGTTGCATAATCAAGGCCTAAATTGATGGCGAGGAGCACAGTGTCAGTCTTTCCGGAGCAGGTACGAGGATTAAATGTGAACAGCGTGGCACATTAGAGATGCTAATAAACACCTGTTGGAGCTGATAACGAGGTGGTCAGGAAGTTTAAGGGGCGAGTTTGGAAGAAAAGGCCTGCATCGTTTCCTAGGCTGAATTAGAGTTAGGAATGATCACCAAATTGAGGCGTCTCACTGGGCAGTTAGAAACACAGAACGGCATGGGGGTGAGAGGCAAGGCCCAGAGATAAAGGACCCATGTACAAGAGGCACTGGTGGAAGATAGGAAAATGCAAGATATTCCAGCAACCAGTGGTTTTCAGCCCATGTGCTGTGAGCACAGTGGTGTACTGAAAAAATCCTGTGCAGATGCGCTGCTAAATTTTGATCAGCATTTAAAATTTATGTTTACTACAACCAAGTCTACAAATTGTTCTAGTAACATCTATCAGGTGGATCCCTGAGCACTCACGAACGGAACAGTATGGAATAGAGTCTAATTTTTTTGTGAGGAAAAGGAAGCTCTTGTAATGGAAAGGGGACATCAGAAGCCTTTGCCCCTTGAGCATATAAGAGAACAGGGTCAGGGCAGTGGACGGCGCAGCGCCATGGTGCTGAAGAGTAAGCAAGTTCAATTAAGGAGACACTAAAGGCCCTCTGAGATGGACACAGTCACACTGTAGTTGGGATGACATGGTAGTGATTGCTGCTGACTCATTTGGTGGTGTTTTATGTCTTTAATCCCTTCAGGACTGCTGCAAATTTTTATACCATTTGTAACTATGTCCGGAACACAGAAAGGTTGAGATTCATTGCCGTAGAGAGATGCAAAGACCAAATCCTAACTTTGCTCTTAGTGAGAAAAGACAACTCTGAATTGGTGGTTTAGGAAATGGAATGGGATGTAGGATACTTCACAGAGAGGCTGGTCTAGAAAACAAGAGTAAACAGGTAAAAGGAGGGAAGTGATGGCTACGGACATACGAAGTTTCCGCTTCCTCCTCCTTCCTTGGGCCTGTGCCCCAGGTGCACTCCCACTTGGGTAACTTCGGTTTGTCCACTTGACTGTGCACACTTGCAGGATTGGGACAACATCTCCTTTTCCTCAGCGTCTCCTCAGGAGCACTTGTATGCATTGCTGACTCCTAGCAGGGACTCCATATTCCGTGAGCGGATGAATAAAAACTAGATTGCAAGCTGTGCATGTTTGCCGAGTGAGGTCTTAGACACTCTTGCAATTGACCTTAACAAATGTCCTATCCATGGATTTAGCAGTTAGGTAGTTAACCATCCAGAAGGAGATGAGGGTGGCATGAAGGGTTTCTGGAGGTAAAAAATAAAGACTTCCCAAGTGGTACTTTGGCAGTGGGGAGAAGGCAGATCTGGCATATTAATGGGCTTCACTGCATTTCACACTGAGAGCAAGCTTTTACAAGAGGAATCTTCCATATATATATGTTGAATCATTAAAGTACGTGTTTCCCCAGGGTCTTGACTGAATAACTACTTGGTGTTAGAACTTGGGGTCAGTTCCACGGGAAAACTCCATGGATCTGATGCAGAATTGCATAAAGCAAATACGTGGCTGTTCGAGATTTTGTACCTGTCCCCGAATTATGCTGCCATGTACTTTATATCAGCCCATATTCATAGCCCCTTAGGGATTAAATCCCAAGCAAATATGTGACTTATACAACCTCACAGTTGAAAGGAACCTTTTAAATTATGTAAATTTTTCAGTGTTTGTGCATTTGAGGCGGCAGAAAAGAGTGTCCATTGCTTCTTCCCCACCCCCAGTCTCCCCTCTAGTGTAGGAATTGCAAGTACCCTCTCCTTGCCCACCTCCAGGGGCAGGGAGATCACCACTTCACACAGCAGCCTGCTTTACTCTTGGACAGCTCTGTTGTTGGAAAGTCTTTTGTATGTAGAGGAAGAGTCTGCCTTTTGCCCTCAGAATTGTTCACAGGTTTCTTCCTCTTCCACACTGATATTCCTAGAGGCTCTGGACGATATTTCTCAGTTACTTAGGACCTTCTCTCTTCCAAAATAGCCCCAGTTCTTTACTGCAATTTCCAAGTACAGTGTTTGGATTTTTCTCTCCTTTTTTCTCTTTTTTCCCTTTCTTTTCTGCTTTTTTTTCTTTTTGCTGTCCTTTATATCTGAGCATGTAGAACAAAATGGATCCAAAATAAAACTTTAATTATTGGGCACCTTTTAAACTGGTTTAAATACTTTCTGGGTCCATAGACTCCTTTGAGAAACTGATAAAAGCAATGGAAACTTTTCCCTGCTTCCTCAAATGCACAGACACAGAACATTCAGCATAAAGCATTGGGCTTCATAGGCTGGTATTCACTGTGTTGTGAGCTTTTACTTATCTTAAGTAATCCTGTGAGTTGGGTACTTCGATTAGCTCCACTAATAGAAGAAACAAAAAAAAACAAAAAACAGCTGAAACACAGAGATTAAGTTATTGCCGCAGGTCACCCAGCTAAGAAGCTGTGTGGGAACAAGCTGTAGTCTCTGGGGTGAAGGATCTCATGGTCTCATGCGGGAAATGGACATATAAAAATGAGCCAAAAGATGAAGTTCTGTGCAGTTGTGAAACAATGCTAATAAGGGTGCAAGCCTTACACTTTAGGAACTCCAGGAGGTAAGCACATGTTCCTGGAAGCAGGACACTGCCCCTGACAAGGTGAGTTGGAAATCAATGGGCAGAGCAGGTGTGGCAAGAAATCCAGGTAGCAGATGCCACAGACAAAGGCACGGGGTGTGAAAGTGCAGCTCAGAGAGCCAGAATATGGTGTGAGTATACGAGTATAGTGCAAGGCCAGGAGAGGGCAGGGGTCAGGCCAGAAAGAGCCTGGGAGGGCATACTTTGTCCTACGTGTGAGGACAAGCTGGTGAAGGGTTTAAGGAGAGGCACGACATAGTTGCATTTGTGACCAGAAAGGTCACTGGCTGTCGTGTGGAGGGGACAAGGCAGGCAGCAGGGAGACAGGTGGGGAAGGCTGACCTGGAGCAGGTGCTGTGCGAGGTGGAAATCAGCAGGGGGGTATGAGGACACTTCTGGAGCAGATGCAACAAGATCTGCAAAAGAGTTGGGTTTGGGGTGTGAGAGGTTAGAGAGAAGCTGAAGATGGAACTGGGCATTTGAATGAAATTTATCTCCCCACAATGGGAAGACTTTAAAAATCAGGCACTAAGCTCTGTCCACGCATTAATGCGTTTAACTTTCAAAACCACTTTCTGCATTATAGATGGAGCACTGAAGCACAGAGAGGTAAACGTGCCTAAGGCACAAGGGTAGGAAGTGTGGGACCCGATTAGAACTCAGGCGTTCTGGCCTCTACTACCATGTCCTTAACCAGCAGACAGCACTGCCTCTTTGTTAAATGAGTATTGAATGAGATAATAGGTGTAGAAGCATCTGGCTTACAGGAGGCATTGTCAGTGTTTATCAGGTGAACAGGGCTCTGCCTTTAATGTCTTACTACTGGAGAGCCCTTTCCAACTTCCAGAGCCCTTTAATCTGCCTTACTCCCTTTTGGCCACAGTCGCAACAATCCTATCGGAAGGACCACTGAGGTGCGTGGCATTGGGAACGGGCTTGAGATGTTATGGTCTATTCCTGCTTATTCCCGTTTTTCAAAGGAAGGAACTGAGGCTCAGACATCTTAACTAGGTAGAGTGAGGAGAACACCGGGATAACTACCACAGGACGCTGGGCTGTCACTCTGTAGGTACCAGGTGGTACTAGGTTCATATCTGACTCCACCATCTCCTGGCTGTGTGACCTTGAGCAAAATCACTTCCCTTCTCGGAGTTTCCTTATTTGTAGCAATAATACCCACTTC
This sequence comes from Balaenoptera physalus, assembly GCF_965194825.1. Lineage (NCBI taxonomy): Eukaryota > Metazoa > Chordata > Mammalia > Artiodactyla > Balaenopteridae > Balaenoptera > Balaenoptera physalus. The sequence goes on along the minus strand of NC_138884.1, from coordinate 114,404,447 downwards.
TTAAGGTGACCTAAGGATTAAAAATGAAAACCCATGTAATGGAGAACTGATACTTAGTGTGCACTCAGGAATGTGGTTTTCTTGAAGGCAAAGGATTTCTGTTCAGATTGCTTTATATAAGGTAAAAGGCAGAGACGAAAAAAATGCAGAAATGGGTCTACACATATATACAGATTTAGCTAGTATCATCCTTCTATAGGGAGCCTGAAGACCTTGCCCACTCCTGGGGTCAGGACAGGTGTGTGTTATTTTAACGCCAGATACTCCGTCAGGGAATATTTCCTGAATGTCTGTCAGGTACAATGGAGCTTGAAATCTCACTGTTAAAATTGCAGTTGTCATGGAAATGGGCCTGAGCTCACAGAAAAGGCCTGCAATCCATGGGGACCGCCTGTATTTCTGATTCATGAAGGAGGAAAATGCCACTGTGTCCCTGACCCATGCGGGTGGGAACAAATGTGTGCTCGTTATATTCAATCTCAGGCCTGTTGCCACTTCCAGGGTTGCTTTCCTGAAAAGTGTGGCAAAGCTCCACCGGCTGACAGGCCGTCCGCTGAGGCAGAACCAAAGGCAAATGGGCTGGGTTTCTGTGAATAAATACGAGTGTGCAGCTGCACTGCAGACAGCACTTGCCACTCACTGCAAGGAGGCTGGTTGGGCGATCTGTGAGGGGAGCCAGGGAGGAAGGGGGCTCTGGTCAGTAAAGGTAGGAACAGAGTCCTGGGTTTATGAAGTATTTGAGCTGGAAAATCTCTCAGACAGCAATCCCTGTGGCTGTGACTCCCAGCACAGAATTTGGATGGTGTATCAATTCGCTTTGATGCAATAATGCCACGTAACAAACAACCCTGTAATTCTGTGGCTTACAATAACAAATAGTTGTTTGTTGTCCACAGATCTGTGGGTGGCAGAGGCTTAGGAGGGCTTAGCTAGATTTGTCTTCAGGCTTCTTTTTGGGTCAGGCATGCTCCTCATAGCGTCTCATTCTGGGACTCAGACTGAAGGAGACACCATTCCTTGGGTCCTGTGGTTTTCATGGTGGAGGATGGACTCTCAAGAAATGGAGCTGGAACCCACCTGCCTCTTAAAAGCTTGTGCTCAGACTGGTGCAGTCACATCCACTCTCATTCTGTTGGTCAAAGCAACTCAAGTAGGCACACCCACAGTCAGTGAAGCTGGGAGAGCCCTGCACCCACATCAGAGCATGGCAATGGTGGGAAGGCAGGAAGGATTGTGAAAGAAATAACACAATCTACCACAGAGGGTCTCCATCAAGAATATCCTGGATGTTTGTTAATAACAAATTCCTGGCCCATAAACTAGATCTGGCAAATGAAAATCTTGACAAAAGCACCTGGACTGGAGTTTTTAGCAGACAATCCCAGTGGATTTTCAGGATTATCTAGGCTCTGGTGCCGTGTTGTGAGTTGTACTTGCATGAGTGAGGGGTGTGCCTACCTCTCCTATTGAATGTTTGAGTTGCAGCGTGAGCCTTAATGTCAGTGACTTGTAGAGTCTGAAGGACTAATAACTTTCAGAAGTCACCTTGACATCTCCTCGCCTTACGAGAAAGCCGTTGCACCTGCACTCAGTGCATGGGCAAGCACATTTCTACCAAGTGCGGCTTCCCTTATCTTTTTGAGACTCGTTTTCACGCTTGCCCTTTGGAGAGGAAGGTATTCTTCATCTTTCCAGGAGCAACTTTTCATTTAGTTTCTCTGAGCCCCTTCCCACGGATAAATCAGGCAGCCTCATCAGAATCTGTGTGCACCTGCAGCCCCCTGGATGAAGCTGCCCTTTTCGTATGAAGGCCAGAACTCTGAGATCCGTTTTTGGCACTCACTCATTCACTCACCCCAGATTCCGATGTGTGTATTAGTGAAGCATTGTAGGAGAGGGGACATGGGAGTGTCACGTGCCCTCCCCACAACTTCTTGGGTGGGATAATTAAAGTACTGATAGGGTGGCACTCAGAGTGAAATGTATTTGAAACCAACTACGTACATTGTGAAACATAATCTATGATTGTTTTTGTTCCGTGGCAATGTAAAGATTACAGATATGCCTGTGAGCTGAGAAAGAAAAGCAGTGAGGAACTCCAAGCCTGGGTGAGGTTGGAGGGAGAGGGATCTTCAGGGTCCCAGGGTTTGGAGAAACCTCGCTGTCCCAGTGCCCAGTGGTGTTTCAGGACCACGGACAGCACGACATTCCCCTTCGCTTTCCTCAGTTACAGCGTGGAACCTGGAAACTGCAGAACGCTGCTGTGTATATACTATTTATTTTGCTGGACTGTTCTCCTTCTCCTCCGTTTTTCGGCTTCATGAACTTCTCATATTTCAGAACCCGGATCAAACATCTTCTCCTTGATGATGTAGTCACTGCCTTTCTCTGTCTCTGTAATAACAGCTTTTGTTCTCTGCTGTTTTTCAGATAGCCAAGGTTGCTAAACTAGTGATTTTGGGGTAAGTTGTTGGTTTGATGAGAGTAGCACCTCTTTTTTCTTCCGAGGCTCCCCAGACCGTAATGAGTTTTCTATTCCTCTGACTTTGCATTGGAAACGACCGACTTTATTCCCACAATGCAGGAAAGGAGGGAGAACAGAATGCGGGGAGGCGTCATGCTTCTTCACTCAGGGACAGACAGTGATGCAAAAGATGCGCTGTGATCCGGACCTCCCCTCCTAGTTGAGGCTGACTGTTGTTTATTTTGCTGTTGTGTGGGTAAGAATGTCTGAAGCTTTAAAGGCTCATTTTTGTAAGCGGCGCTCAACATAGCAGTTAATGTTTGTGAAGAGAGCAAAGGCATCCCACCAACACCAGCTCTTTCCTCCCGGTTGGGCTGGAGTGGAGATGAATGGTAGGTTTGGAGAAGAAGGCCTTCCCTTCTCTGGGATACTCCTCTGACTCCCAGGATATTTGGCAATAGAGAAGTGATGACGGCCCAGCACCGAGGTTTAGGTGGGCCCCTTGTGAGAAGGCCTTCCAGCCTCATCTGTATTAGACAGGCTTTGCATTAAGCAGGCTTCTATTCCCAAGCCACAGGGTTAGGCTTTCAGGGAATTCGAAAAGCAGAGAAGAGAGGTTTCTGATCTGTCAGTCTACTCTTTCCTCCTTTTTTCTTTATTTCTCCCCTCCCCCTTTCCTCCCTTTCGTTCTTCCCTCTTTCCTTCATATTCCCTTCCCTTTTATCACTCCTTTATCTCACTTTCCTTTTCTCTCCTCACGCTCTCTGTCATTTCAAACACTCTCTTTTTCTCCCTCCCTCTCTCCTTGCCTCCTGGCTGTCACCCGCTCTCCTCCCACTCCGCAAACACTTGCTAAAAACTGTGTAAGGTTTATGCCCGGTCCCTGGGGATTTGGAGATGACTCACACAGGGCTCTCCTGGCCGCGGAGGGGTGTCCAGCCCAGCAGGAGACGGGCACTTGAACAGTGACCATGGTGTGATGAGTATCGTTGGGGAGGTGTGTGCAAGGGGCCACGGGGACATAGGGAGACACCTCAGGTCAAGAACTACCAGAAAGATCTACCTTGTGGAGAGGTAGGTATTTTGCTTTCCCACCTAACATTTTATGGTCTAGCGCTGTTGTTTAGCCTTAAATATTCCTGGGGAATATTTTAGTAGCTGTATGTCACCCCATTAGTGGCGTAATTGCAAGATTGTCATTAATTCTGGTTCACCTCTTTGTGTATAATTCTTTGACTCTGTTTGGGATATTTTCCTGAAGACAGATTCTCAGCATTAGATTTCTAGGTCAAAAGTCTTGAACAATTTTAAGACCCTTGATACATTTTGTAAACGTGGCCTACGCTTACTCTTATTGAGAAATCCCCGCTTGGAGGAAAATGTAAAGGTTATCAGTTTCTCTTCTTCCACTTCTGCCCAGTTTTTGGGTGATGCTTCAGTTCAGAAACTTTTGTAGGTTTGAGTTCTTCCGTGATGAAAGCCCTTTCATTAGCGTCGACACCAGCCTAGCCTCGCCCTCTGCTCGTGGCATTAGAGTCCCCGTGAGCCAGCACCTGCTTGCCTCTCCAGCTTGCCCACCCTGAGGTCGTACTTCCGCCGAGGAAACCACTTACAGACCCCCAAGCACACCAGGCTCCCCCAAACCCGTACCTTTGTCCCGCCATTCCCTCTCTCTGCAATCTCTTCTCTCCTTTGCCATGTGGCGGATTCCTACTCATTCTTCAAGCTCAGAATAAGCATGATTCCCCTGGAAGGGCTGGAGTGGAGGCCTCCTCTGCTCCCACCACCCTTCTGTCCCAGCCCTTCCCACACTGGAGTGCAAAGGTCTGGTTATGACTCAGTCTCCCCCACTGGCCTGAGACCTCCTTAAGAACAAAAACTATTTCTTTTAGCTGCACATATTCTTTCCTTAAGCAAATATTTATTGTAGTTCCTGCTACAGAAAATGGCACAGAATAAACAATGTGTAACTCTGCTGAGTAGTCACCACTGGTGGGCCTGGGCAAAGCGCTTTATATATGTACCCCATGGGGTTCTCCCACAGCCCTGTGAGGCAGGGACAGTTATCCCCAATTTATAGATGAGGAAACTGAGGCTTGGAGAGGTTAAGTCATGTGGATAGCAAATGGGCAAGAATCGGAAGCTGCATCTGTCCGACTCTGGACGTTTTGTTGTTACACAACACTGATCCAAGGACGTGAGCCAGGCTGAGCATAAGTCTCTTTAGGTCACTGCTGTCACCCTGGCAGGAATGGGCGGTCTCTGGCATACCCTTGCTGTTTGATTTTTGTTGAATTTTTAATGAGATGGTTCATTTTCTTTCAAGGTATTTAAACAGTGAATTTTGTACAGAGTTTGTCATTGTTCATATCTGTCGACTGTTGGCTCCTCATGGTAATCCTGGGAGAGGCAGGGTATTTTTTTCCTTTTAAATGTGTGACTTTTATTAAATTCTTAAAAGTTATGTATCATAAAATTCACTGTTTTGGGAGGGGATGGATGGTTCTTTAGGCTTTCACACTCACACTTCCTGCATGAAGAGAGGGAATCCTGGAGAGCTAGGTCCTCAGGTTCTCTCTAAATTGCATCTGATTATGGGGTGTCATGGATTCTACGGGGTGACCATGTTTAAAAACGTGGCAAATGGGCTTCCCTGGTGGCGCAGTGGTTGAGAGTCTGCCTGCCAATGCAGGGGACACGGGTTCGAGCCCTGGTCTGGGAAGATCCCACATGCCGCGGAGCAACTGGGCCCGTGAGCCACAATTACTGAGCCTGCGCGTCTGGAGCCTGTGCTCCGCAACAAGAGAGGCCACGATAGTGAGAGGCCCGCGCACCGTGATGTAGAGTGGCCCCCGCTTGCCACGACTAGAGAAAGCCCTCGCACAGAAACGAAGACCCAACACAGCCATAAATAATAAATAAAAAAAAAAAAAAAAAAAAAAAGTGGCAAAAGTGTGTTTGCTGGAGCAAATGCTGGACAGGAAGTTAGGAAACCTTGGGTCTAACCTCCACGCATGTTGGTTGTGTGAATTTGACAGTTCAGCTCAACTCGAGCCCCATTTCCATCTGAGGTTGACTAGACCTCACATTCCACAAGAACCACTCAGCACAAACAGGCGTGGAGAGCGTCACTGTCTTAAAGCACATTTCCTAAGGTGTCTTCTGAGGAAGAGTCTCTTTGTCAAATGTCTCACAAAATGAAAGGGTCTAAATTTGGAAATGATCAAACTCAGTTCCCCTCTTGAATATTCACATTACACATCAGCAGAGTAAAGGATCTGGGAATTCCTGACATAAAAATGATCTTTGCTTCTGTTTCACCCAGAATTTTCTAAACTCACTACACCTGGGAATCTCCTTTGGGCTCAGCCTCTAATAAAACCCCTCTGGGCTAGAGTTCCAAAGAACACGGTTTTGAAAGTGCCAATTAAAAGGCAAACACGGTACTAACTTTAAGGAAGAAAAGAAAAAAGTCACATCAGCTCTTGCCTTCTGGTGGGCTTATTTTTTAGAAACATGCTGGCCCCTGAGAACAGAAAGAGCCGGGACCCTGGCGGTAGCTGCCCACAGTATCTGCTGGTAGTTGGTAGGGAGGGGCATGGATTTGAACATCTGATTCTGGGAAGGGCAGAGCAGGGTGGGGCTGATCTTCTGGCGTGCAACGTGCAACGCATTAAATACCACCTTTCAGGATTAGCCTGAAAAGCCCTCTATTAAATGTGACAAGGCAGACGGCTGCCTGTGGGAGGCCATGTTCCAGAAGCCAGGCACCAGCTGCCGATGACTCACATTTTCCTGCTTTCTGGTGCCCGGGGAAACCTGCACACCAGCCTGTCTCTGCTTCTGGATATGCAGAGCCCATGCCTCTTTCCCTAGGTCCTGGCTTCTGTCTTATGGCTAAGAGGGAGGTTGTTGGCCCTGGGAGTGACTGAGCTTGAAGCCCCTTCCTCCAGAGATCCTTCTCCTCGAGAACAGGACATACTTCTCTTCCTTGGCTCGTGGCTCATAGTTCTTTGTCTTATGGCTGTGATGCCCTTTCTCTCCGTCTTCACCCATTCATCCTTCAAGAATCAGTTCAGGCATCCATCCATCCATCCATCCATCCATCCATCCATCCATCCATCCTGCCAGGCTGTTTCCAAAGTATCAGAGATGCAGCAATGAAGAAAACAGATGAAATGTCTGCCCCCATGGAGCTAAGTCTCTTAAGGAACTGCAGGGAGAACTCTAGGAGGTGCCATCCATCCACAGCAACGTGTCTGTGATTGGTCCCCTGTGAGTTGTGCCTGACACAGCCAGTGGGGTAACACACCACAGCTCTGATGTCAGTGGGACAAGTCACATTTTTAAACAAACATGTAAATAGAGACTACGTCAGATATACTATATTAAGTACTATGTAAACATAAAGTGGGTAAGAGGTGAGGGGTCTGCAGGCAGGGCAGCGGTGTAAGGTGTCCCAAACAGGGCAGCCAAGGGGAGCGCTATCAGGTAAGTGACACTGAGCAGAGACCTGAAGCAAATGAGAGAGTGAATTTTGCCTACATAGTAGGATTCCAGATAAAATAGGGTCTCACTGACTTGGCTTTCACTCTGGGGAAAATATACTGCGGCAAGAGCCCACTGGAGGGTTCTGAGCAGCAGACTGTGTGCTCTGTGTCTGCTCAGCAAGCCTTGCCTGATTCCTGAGTTTGGGTGAAACGCTTCTTTTCCAGGCTTGCACAGCATCCTCTGCCTTCCTCTTGTGGTCAATGCCGTGGGACTGCTGGCACCGATCTGAGGCACATTCTGGGATAGAGGGTTCCTAAGAGGGTCCTGGTGGGATCAAGCCCCAGTTGCTCACAATGTTAGCCAGATCAGTGCCTGCCTCCCTCACTCCACTTCGTGGAATCACCTCCCAGAATCACTGCTTGCGTCTAAATCCTTGTCTCAGGCTCTGCCTCCAGGGGAACCCATGCAAGACGCTCCTTCTGAGGTGGCTACCCTGAATCGTTACTATCTGTTTCCTGTCTGTCTTCCTGCCCAAAGGGTGGGGCTTAAGGGCAGAAGCTGTGTTTTATCCATCACCCCATCTCCAGCTAGGAGATAATACAAATAGTAAATATGCACGTGGCAAAAAAATTCTCAGCCTCCAAGAAATGCAAATTAACAAATATTAATGATAACCAAGGGTGTTTTGGTGGTCTCGGGATGGCAAATTGGGGAGGTACTTTTGGAAAGCAATCTGGTCATATTTATCAAGGGCTGAAAGCAAGGTTTATACTGTTTGACTCAGTTGTCACGTTTCTGAGAATTTAGCCTAACAAATAGTACAAATTCAGGGAAAAGCTTTGTGCATAAAGATGTTCATTATAGCAATATGTATCATTGTGAAACATTGGAAAGAACAGTGGGGGAAATCAACAATCTATTGTGCATCCATAAAGTGGAATATTTTGTAGCCACTTAAAAATTATGGTTACGGTAAAATGCAAAAAAGGGCACAATCGTGTTTTCTTTTTAGCTCCTAGAATTTGCTACATCCCTTGCTGCCTCTGGGACCTGGCACACCATTTCTCTGCCCAGACACTCAGCACTCACCATACTGGCCTTCTCCCCCACCCTTTGTTTGGTCCAGCTTATCTAGAATTATCTTCTCGATCTGAGCTTGCTTTACCTGACCTTTAATAAGGTTGGCAGCCCTTTTACTTTGTGGCCACGGTGGGCACCCTATACTTCTCCTCTTTTGGAACCCCACCTACTCCCAGGATTTGTTAAACCTCTGTCTCTCCCTCCTCAGCTCCACGAGAGCTCATTCTACCCTGGCTCATCAGGGCCTGGCGCTGGGCTTGGAGCCGAGGCAATCGGCTGGTATCTAATGGGTGCACGGGTGAGTGAATGGCTATGTGTGCTAGGATCACAAGCATGGAAAACAGAGGGAAATCGGAGAAAAACATCAGAACATTGATTGAAGTTTTTCTGGGGGAGTTGCATTTATTTTTTGGTCATTTCACTATCTTTTAAAATGTCTCTAAATTGAGTTTTATTATATTCAACAGTTAGAGATTATGTACTAAAGTATTTATAGGTGAAATTATATGATATTTGGGATTTGCTTTATAATATCTCAGCAAAAACAAAGCCAAAGTGTTTGGAGGGGAAAGAGGTGAAAGGAGAATGGTAAAGTATGTAAAGAATCTGGGTGAAGGTTCTCAGGGGGCTTTTTAATACCATTTCTTTACTTTAGAAAAGAGTTGAAAATTTTTATGTTAAAAGTTAGAAAGAAAAAACGGATTTCCCGGCTGTTCTCTAATGACAGTTACTACTTTGCTTGGCTTTTCAGAGTGACCGACTCCTCATCAAGGGTGGACGAATCATCAACGATGACCAGTCCTTCTATGCCGACGTCTACCTGGAAGATGGACTCATAAAGTGGGTTGGCCAAACAGACCTTTTAAGAAGCCCGTCTCCCTAGGCTGCTGGGCCCTTAGAGGGAATGGAAGGCTGGCGTTCTGCCAGCTCTTGTGACTCTCAGGGATGGAGAGATGTGGGGAGGTGCAAACCATGGCTGTAGAAGGGGCTCGTGTTTGTTGAGCGCCCCGTGACCGCACCAGGCTCCCTGCCACGGCGCTCACGCAGGCCATGATGCCCACAGAGGCTGTGAAGTACATATGCTGGCCCCTCTTCTGTTCTTGGGAGGGGGTGCCATGGGGTTAAGTGGCTGTCCCGCGTTGCAGAATGAGCTAGAGGCAAGGCCTCGATTCCAACCTAGCTCATCTGACTGATTCACAGCTCTTTTTTCTACCTGCCCAGAATTTCTGGAATTGGGTGGAGGGGGCTGGGAGAGAAGGAGTCATGTTTAGCCCCCAGGCAGAGCCTTGGCATTTAAAGGGAAGACATGCCTTGGGACTGGAGCTCTCCTTTGCCTTCTCCCCATTGGCTGCCCCTTCAGCCCTGCTAGGACATCCCAAGTGTGTTAGTCTATCTGGGCTGCCATAACACAGTACCCCAGATGGCATGGCCTACACAACAGAAATTTATTTCTCCCAGTTCTGGAGGCTGAAGTCCAGGATCAAGGTGCCAGCAGGATGATTTCTCCTGAGGCCTCTCTCCCTGGCTTGCAGACAGCCGTCTTCTTGCTGTGTGCTCATGTGGCCTTTGCTCTGTGTGTGTGCCTCCAGTTTCTCTTCCTCTTATAAGGACGTCAGCCCTATTGCATTAGGACCCCCGACCTAGCAGCCTCATTTTAACTTAATTACCTCTTTAAACACCTTATCTCCAAGCACAGTCACATTCGGAGGTATTGGGGCTTCAGTATGTGGATTTGGGGGACACAATTCAGTCCATAACACCAGAGAGTGGTTTTTACGTGGTTTCCACATTTTACCATCTGCTGCTCGGCTTCTTCTTCTGGAGTCTGGAAGAGTAGAGTCGGAGACCATCTCAGGATCCAGCTTGGGCAGCTGGCACTGGAAGGAAAGGCAGAGGGGGTGTGAGCAAGGCCAAGTTCAAACAGGAATGGGGTCTATTGGTGGGCCCATCCCGGGGCCATGTATGCTCTGATGATGATGATGGTGGTGGTGAGGAGGAGAAGGAGGAAGAGGGAAGAGGAGGGGGAGGAGGAGGAGGAGGAAGAGGGAAGAGGAGAGGGAGGAGGAGGAGGAGGGGGAGGAGGGGGGAGGAGGGGGAGGAGGGGGGAGGAGGGGGAGGGGGAGGAGGAGGAGGAGGAGGAGGAGGAGGAGGAGGCGGCGGCGGCGGCGGCGGCTATGGATTGTCATGAGCATTAACAGACCATCTGTGCAAAGGCCCTGTGAAGAGGAGGTGCTCAAGGCAGCACTGAGCCCTTCCCTGCCTCCCTCTGCCTGCCCCCACCCCTAGTCCTGGATGCATCTGACCATTTCTGGTCCAACTCAGGCCTCACCTCCTCCAGTTCATTACCCCCCCCTGCCCAGCTCACTCCTTCCAGCTGCACTGAAAGCTTGGTGTTTGCAGAACTTGCCAAGCACTCTCACCTGGGAACAACCTTGCACCCATAAATTCTCCGCCTGAAATGCCTTGCCCCTCCCCCCATTCTCGTTTCATGCCCCTGCCCCCCAACTCCCTTTTGTCCTATGGGCCCAGCTTGTGTGGCTCCTCCTCCAGGAAGCCTTCCGGAGCCCAGGCTCTTCCTCTGTACTGGTTACCGCTCCCTCTGTGCTGGCCGCCTCTTCCCCCTTGGTTGTGCATTTGCCCCTGACGAGGGGTCTTGCCTTATTGCCTCCCAGCCAGGGACCTGGCACAGTGCCAAGGATGGGTGGGACCCTGGAGTGTTGAAGCGAGTGTAACATACAAACACTGACACATCAGATGGTGGGGACCTCGATCTCAGCCACGGTACAGCCTGGAACCAGAAAGGAGATAAAGGCAGATGGTGGGGTGGGGTGGGGTGTGGTGAGATGCATGATCAAGTGAGGTTTCTAAGGCACCACTGCTTAGATAAGGCACAACCAATCGGTGCCAAGCTCCCCGCTTATGTGGGGCCTCTGGGGTCCTGGGGACAGAGACGCGGAGAACCCTTTCATGGGACCACCATTCCCACCAATGACACACAATTGGAGGTTGGAAGGCTTACAATCCAGGACATCGGCAGATGGAGCAAGCGCTCATCGGTCGGGTTGCATTTATTAAATGTTTGCTGTATGTGTGAACACCTGGAGACTTAGGACTTAAGCCACCCAGGGTATTCAGGAAATAGGCAGTTTCCATAAATTCAATATTTGTCCACTCCTCTTAGTGGGAGACACCTTTTACTTTTAACCCTGTTGCTGAAAAGCTTTCTAAGCACTGGTGCTGCTTTTCCTGCCTTATTAAGCAGAGTGAGTGTCTGTGTCTGAATGCCTTGCAGGGTCTTCAGATGGTCACGTGGGGCACGGGGAGGTGTGGATGGGGGGGAGAGCCTGAGGGACCGCTTGGCATGAGGAAGCTCGGTTATTTCCCTTCACTTTGATTAAACCCCAAGAATCCTTTCATTTTGTGGCCATTCGCCAAGTTTTACTAAAAGCTGTTCAGCTGGGTTTGTGCAGAATCCGTTATGATTCATCGAGGGCTCCATCCAATTGGCTAAGCATTGGAGAATCAAATGCTGATGGCGCAGGACTTTCTTCTGAGTGGTGGTGAGGGTGGCGTTGGGGTAAGGGCAGGTGTCTGCTTCTCCGGCTTTCTTCCTCTCTTGCCTTTCCTTCCATGCACACTGCCGCTGAGAACCATTCAGGGAGTCTTCCTCCTAATTCATGGGGGGCGGGGTTCCATTTAGTTTAATCCCACTTTGGGGAGGATCTGCTGCTTCTGCAGAAGGCAAGCAGGGAGACAGCCGAGCTTGGTGGGCAGAGCCTGATACTAGACTTGGGGACACTGGGCTTGAATCCAGATCCAATGCTGACTTGCTGTGTGGCCCTCGATAAGTCACCGCCCCGCCCCGGGTTCCGTTTTCCTCTTTTGCAGAATGTGAATACTTCCTCCCTCACAGGTTGTTGGCAGGGGATTAGAGAGGGTTTGTTAATAGGCGATGATCTGCCTGCTAAGAGTGGCCCTGGACTGGAGAACTTGTGGCACTGCAGTGTGGCGGCTGAGTCACAGACCGGGATCAGATGGGGCTGTGACTCCACTGGTTCCCACTGGAGGGCTGTGCCGAGTGTCTGCGCGTGCCCATTCTGATTGGGCTGAGCCCCTTCCTTTGCCAGTGCTACGCATTCTGAACATCCCCCCCGCCCCGTCTTCTTTAGAAGCTAGTGTGAGTGAAAATGAGACCGTCGGTGAAGGGCTTATCAGAAGAGAATCCTATAGTTGGTGCTCAATAGCGATTCACTGCCCTTGTTGTAAAGCTTGGGGGTGACTTCTCTGAACCCCCTTCCCTTCAGCTCCTGGCACATGGCCATGAGCTTGGAGATGGATGGTGGGAAGATTGGACCAGACAGGATTCTGTACATGACGATGGGAATTACAGAGGGAGTAGGGTGGCGATTAGAAGCAGCAGCGGCCGCAGTTGTAGTGCTGGTGGAATTGGCAGAAATGCTGACATTTCCCAGGGGCTCGCCGTGGCCCTGGCACTGCGCTTGGACTAGACCAGTTTCTGGTTTCAGGGTAGACAGTGTGCGATGCTCCAGTTCTGTGGAAGAGCCCCAGGTAGAGCCCCGTCACTCCTGTGCCCCGACGTGCCTGGACCAGCCGGCCCAGGAGTCCAGAAAAGCAAGGAGCTTTCACACCTGCGTGTGGATTCTGTTTGGGGCCTGACATTGCCGTCACTGAAGGAATATTTTCCTATGTCTTCATTACTGGTGTTTTTAGGTAACTTAGAAAAACTAATATTGGGGCCACATCCCAGGAGTTTAGAACAACTGGATTTCTTTTTTAAATAAAAATTGCTCGTGGTCAGATGTGGTGGTCTCAGCCGGGCACTGACCGTGGAGCTGTTGAATCTGTCCTGGTCTGGCTGAGCCTCCCTCAGCCCACCCTGGTGAGGGATGCGTCTCCTGACTCTGGTTCCAACATATAAGACACAGCTGACACCGCAGGGGCAAGGCTTTGAAATTCCTAGGCTCTTCTGTCTCCTTTCCCAGCTTTTGGAATTTGCCCTCCTTCTAGAGGAAGTTTCCAGGCACCAAGCACATGGGGAAACAAAAGTGTTGGTCAGCCTGCCTAGGAAAGCTCTGCCACCCGCCGTGTGATTCCCTCATGGTGGGTTTTACAGTGGCTTAAGAAGCTTTCCCGAGGCTGGTGCCCGTGACTGTTTCAAATGAGAACCCAGGTTGCCTGTCAGTATCAGTTTGCCGGGGCTGACATAACAAAGTCCACAGACTCGGAGGTTTAAATAACAGATATTTGTTTCTCACGGTTCTGAAGGCTGGATGTCTGAGATCAGGGTGTGGGCAGGTTGGTTTCTTCTGAGACCTCTCTCCTTGGCTTATAGACGGCTGTCTTCTCCCTGTGTCCTCACATAGTCCCCTCTCTGCATGTCTGTGTCCTAATCTCCTCTTCTCATAAAGACACCAGTCAGATTGGGTCAGGGTCCACCCTAACAGCCTCGTTTTAACTTAATGACCCCTTTAAAGGCCTTCTCTCCAAATTCAGTCACATTGTGAAGGGCTAGGGGGTTAGGACTTCAAAATATGGACTTTGGGGAGTCACAGCTCACCTCACAGCCCTGTCTCTGAAGACTTGCAGAGCTAAGGGGACTTTTCACTGCCTCCCCCCCATCGCTCACCTTTGTGTCCCCAAAGCAGTTGCCAAAAGTGTGTGAAGTGCTCTGGAGTGTCAGGCTGTTCAGAGAACCCTTTGCCACTCAACACCGATGCTGTTCTCACTGCTGTTGGATTCAGCTCTGCCACTGCCTCCCCCTGGAAGCCCTCCCAGATAACCAGGCTGGTGAAATGGCCCACCTTGTGCTCCCCACGCCCTGTGTGAACTGGATGTAACCATCTGCTTTACATGCCTTTCCTCCTCATTAGGCTGTGAGCCCCTGGAGGGCAGGGACCCTGCCTGAGTTATCTCTGTTCACCCAGTGGCCTGCGTAGGACCTGCCTCAGAAATGTTTTTCTAATGGAACTGAAGCTGCACGGTTGACAGCCATTTTGTTTTTCTTTTAAGAACCAAAGTCCGTCTCTGTTGTTTGTGCCCAGGCAAATAGGAGAGAACTTAATTGTTCCTGGTGGAGTGAAGACCATTGAGGCCAATGGGCGGATGGTTATTCCCGGAGGTATCGATGTCAACACGTACCTGCAGAAGCCCTCCCAGGGGATGACGGCCGCTGATGACTTCTTCCAAGGGACCAAGGCGGCACTGGCAGGAGGGACCACGATGATCAGTGAGTCGTACCCCTGCCTTAGAGCATAGGCTGTGACTTCTCTTCTGCATCCTCAGCATCTTGAGTAACACCAGGCACTTTGCTCAGGGTACCTGGTGTGCAGGTGGCTAAAGTTTTGGAACCAGTGGTAATAGATGTTGTTATGACAGATGGGGCTGTAAGGGCTCAGAGAGGTGAGATAAGTTGCTGAAGGTTACACAGCTGGGAAGTGGTTGTATTAGTCAGTGTTGCTGTCGTAATGCTGTGATAATGCTGCATAACAAACAGCCCTCAAACTTCAAGCAAACACTTGTTTTTCTTATTCAAGGGTCCACAGGAATAGGAGCAGGACTGGTGTGGGTCTGCTTTAGGCTGTGGTTTGGATTTGGGGTGGGGGTACCATGGCTCTCCCATTCTGGAACCAATGACCAACTCAACCATGCTCTTCTCCAAGTGGAAGGCAGAAGTGCAGGAAGTGTCTGGCAGAAACTTGCTCCTCCTCTTACCACCTCATTTCTTCACCTACACACTGTGACTTCAGCCCTCTGTTCTGTTAGCCAAAGCAAATCACACGGCCAAGCGCAAAGTCCCTGAAATTGCATTCTGCCCACGGTGAACCATGGTGAGGGTGGGGAGGGAAAGAAGAATGGTGGACAAATAACGCCATCTACCACAGTGGTCTGTCTGGGATGCTGGACTCTTCCTCTACTGCCCTTTGCAGCCAGATTGTTGTATTTTTTTTTTTAATCCAACAGTGCTTTTGTTTGGATTCCATTTTAATAAGAATTTTGATTAAATGAGAATTTGAAATGTTCTTTCAATAGTTAAACTCCACATTTAGGTGACCTGTCCCTGAGCTGGCCCCAGCCCTGCCCATCTCTCCCCATCGAAGAGTTCCTCTGGAGGTGCACGCTGGCTGGAGTTGGCCACCGTGAGCAGAGCTCACGTATCAGAGTTCCCTCCCCCTGAGCCAGGAGCATGTGGCCCAGCTCAGGAGGCAAGCACCGTTCTGATCCCTTTTCCAAAAAGCAGCCCTGTGTGGTGTGCTGGTTAGGAAGGTGGGACGAGCCCAGATTTTGGACTTGGATCCTAGCTGCCAGGGTTTGCACTGGTCACGGCCACTCAGCAGCTGCACCACTGGGCAGTATTAAGCCTCTGTGAGCCTCAGCTTCCTCGTCAGTAACATGGACTTTATAATGTGCCCCCCAGCTCATACATGTGGTTCCTTAACATAGTGCATGGCATATGGTGGTAAGTGCTTTGGGAATAGGAGCTGGGATATTCTGAGAGGTGGAGATGGAAGTTCCAGGCTCAGGGGACCTGTGTGAGGTAGAGGACAGAGCCCTGGATGAAGAATCAGGATCCCTGGAGTTCCCCTTTGCTCTTTTCCCATCACCAGCTGTGAAACCTCTGGGGGACCCCTCCACCAACCCCATGGGCCTCATCTTCCCCATCTATAAAAGGGTGCTTTTCAAAGTATGTTTCATGGAACACCAAGAGCCTATGAAGGCACCATGAGAACCACAGTTAGGAGGTGTGTGAGAGGGGGCAGGGAGTCCTGAGTCCCCACCCCATTTCTTCATTCAGCAGATATTTATTGCGGTTGCTGTGCACCAGGCACTGTGCTAGGTGGTGGGGAAGAGAAGGAACAAAGCAGACTTGATGCTTATTCTCCAGGGGCTCGTAGTTCATGGGGAGTCACTGATCACCCACACAAATGACTGTAAGCGGGTTAGTTCTACAGAGAAAAGGGGCACAGTGCTTTGAGCTGTGGGGCAAAGGGCTCGGGGAGGCTTCCCTGAAGAAGTGGCATTTGTGCATCGATCTGAAGGATGAGTGGGAGTTAACTGGGTGAAGAGGGTATAGGGGAGCAGAGCTCCAGGAAGAGGGAACAGCATGTGCAAAGACCCTGTGGTGGGGGAACACAGCTTGTGTTTAAGAGATTGAAAGAAGGCCTAGGAGGCAAAGGTGCGGAGATGGAGGGCTGGAACCCTGTGAGATAAGGCTGGGAGGAGAGGATGGTACTGGGCCTTGACGGCCAAGGTCAGAATTTTGGTCTTTTTCGTATGTGTGATGTGCAGCCATTGAGGGATGTGAAGCAGGAAGTGATGTGATCTGTTTTAAAGAGACCTGAATAGAGTGGCCTAGGTTGAATGTGACTAGACCAGTGGGAGGTGATTGCAGTTGTTCAGCTGAGAGTTGAGGGTGGCTCGGACTAGGAGTGTGACCTGGAGGCGGACAGATGTGGACAGCTCCAGGGATATATCAGAGGGAAATCTACAGTGGTGATGGATCAGCAGTGGAGGTGCATGAGGGAAACGAAGGGTCAAGAGTAACCCCTTGGCCTCTATCTTTTGGAATGATGAGGCGATATCCTTACCATTCTGGGGTGGGGGTGGGGGACCTGCTTTGCCAGTGGGGAGGGGACAGTGTGGCATGAGGTTCTGGACATTCTCATCTTGAGGAGCTCTTGAGTCATCCTAGTGGAGAGTTCAGAATCCTGTGGCTGAGAGCGGGGGATACATTTGAATGAGCAGCCGCGTAGAAAGAAAAGTTCTAGAGCCAAGTCGTAAGGAGTTTGATCTCTTAATGGCCAAGTAGAGGAGGAAGAGTCTTCAAGGAAAAAATGGGCACAGAAGTGGGACAAAAGGCCAGAAAGCCATTGCCATGGAAACCAGGGAGGAGCGAGTTTAAAGGAGGAGGGAGTGATTCACTGTGTTCTGAGAGGTCAAGTAGAGTGAGGACTGGAAGGGCGAATTAGCAAAGGCTGATGCTCTGGGTGGGTGGACGAGTGAGAGGGAGTGGGGAGCAGAGACTGCTCTTTATAGACGTCTGGCCGTGACGGGTGGATGTAGGAAACAGGGTGGGAGCTAGAGGGATGTGCGAAGCCCAGTGAGGTTTAAAAGACAGTTGTCTCCCCTTTGAGCTGCTTTACATTTAAGGCTTTATTTGAAAAAGGGATGATGAAGTTCATATTCTTTTAGGTCCTTTTCACCTTGGCGTTCTGTGCCCACGAAGGCAGCATGGAGTAGCGGGAAAGGGTCCAGACTCTGCAGCTGACAGGACTCTGGGAGTCTTCTCCGTACTGCTTACTAGTTGTGTGACCTTGGACAAGTTTTTCACCCTCTTTGAGCCTAAGTTTCCTCATCTGTCAAATGGGGATATTTTTATTCTCTTCACAGGGTAGTTGCGAGTATTTAATGAGATAATTTATATAAAGCCTTTGTGGCGGTTTCTGACCCATCAGAAACATTCAATAAACAGTCATGATAATGATGGTGATGGTGATGGTGAGGAGGAGGATGAAATGATGGTAACAATGGTGGGGACAGTGGTGGTAATGAAGACTAAAGAGGGTGGTGACCATGTCACTGCTGATGGTTATTATAATGATGGTGACAACGATGGCAGTATTGATGTTGATGATGGTGGGAATGATGATGAAGAGGATGGTGATGGTGAGGATGCTGATCTCGGTGATGTAAGTGGTGGTGATGATGATGATGGTCATGGTGATGGTGGTGATGCGGGGGATAGGGAAGGTCACGATGATTATGCTAATACTGGAGATAATGACGGTGATGATGGCAGTGAAGAGGCTACCACTGGGATGACCTGGGTCCTAAGCATCTTGGAATGTGACACGTATTTTTCTGTCCCAGTTGACCATGTTGTCCCTGAACCTGGGTCCAGCCTGCTGACCTCCTTCGAGAAATGGCACGAAGCGGCAGACACTAAGTCCTGCTGCGACTACTCCCTCCACGTGGACATCACCAGCTGGTACGATGGTGTTAGGGAGGAGCTCGAGGTGCTGGCACAGGACAAAGGTCAGTTAAAGCCCCAGAATGGGGGCCCAGTTCTGGAATCCCTGTTTTGTTTGTGGGTCTGACTTGTGGAGTTAGAATCCCTTTATCTGCATCTGCTATGAGCCCATCTGTGAGCTGTGCCCTGCCCCATCAACAGTGGAAAAATTAGACCCTCCTTAAGGAGTCTGTCTTCCTCTGCTTCAGGCCCTTTGGAGGTTCCCCCTGTTTATAGAAGAAAGCCCGATTTCCTTAGCCTGGCACACAAGGCCCCCACTGATCTAGCCTCACTTTTCTTTCTCTACCATAAACTCATCTGGGTACTTCTTATCCTGGACGCCATCCCCTGAAACCTGCTACTCCACTGGGCCTTTGCTGTTGCAGTCTCTGCACCCCCTAACAGGGATGCCCTTTCTTCTACTCTGCTTCCCAGCTCAACTATCCCAGTTTCCCCAATCAGAACTTCAGAACTGCTTCATCCCTTGAATATCCATAGAAGGTTACTTGGACCTCTTTGGGGGCACCTTTTTGCATTATTTCTGGATTGCGGGACACTGGTTGTCTGTCTGGCTCTTCTGTTAAACCCTGAGCTTACCAGGGAGGGGATTATGTCTGTGCATCTCTGTATCCCACCCTCTCTCCCCTCTGTGTGAGCTCAAACCAGACATCTCTGCACAGTGTGGGTACTTTACAGTGTGTCTTACACCAGATGGAGGTGAATTGAACTGAACACCCACAAGAGCAAGAGAGCAGAATAAACCAGGCGTGAGTGGTCCCTCGGAAAGAGGCAGTTCTGAGGCTCTCTGAGGAAGCACCCTCGAATGAAATGCTTCAAGGAGAGATAGGGGGGATGTTTTCAATTTTTTAAATATATATGCTGTGTTTTCTCATAAAAGTATCATCACCCAAATACAAAAAAAAGTCAGAAAATCAAGAGAAGGAAAAAGTTTTTCCCTCTGGTTTTACCCCCCAGTTGCCACTTACCATTAATATTAAGGATTATTACTTTCTGTTCCCTATCTATTTAGACAATTTTCTCCATATATAGTTATATGATAGCAGTTATTTGGAATCCTTTTTTCACTTAACATTTTATGAGTAATCATTACTCTTCATTAATAACTTTTTAATGGCTCGTAATACACAATGTAATGGTTAATTTGCTTAGCTATTTCCTTTTTATTGGGCATTTAGGTTTTCTGTTTGCTTTACTGTAAATCGTGTTTGGTGAACATCTTTGTATATAAACACTTGTTTGCGTCTCTAATTATTTCCTTAGATTTCCAGAGATGGCATTACGGGGTCAAGGTTTTAACATTTTTCAAAATCATGACACTTACCGCCAAATTGCTTTCCCCAGAAATGCACCCACTTGCATGCCCACAGCCCATGTCTCTCACTCCCTGCATGTTTGCACCATTGGGTGTTATTACTTGTATGAAATCCTTGCTAATTTGATGAATAAAAGTCAATCTACCATTGAACACTGCAGTTCTCTAACTGCTAATTACATTAAACATTTTGCATACGTTTTTCCTTTATGTGAATGTCCGATTGTGTTCCTTGCCCATTTACCAGTTTGGGTCTCGTAAGTCTGAGCTTCTATATCCAGATGGTTTTATCCCTTCATTGAAGTTGCTGTGAATCACACTCTTGTTTTGTACAGAATCAGGGTCCAGGTTGTAGAAAGATCCCAGCAGTTGATCCCAGCAGAATCTGAATCCTGCCCTCACACTTCTTGGCCTTGTGACACTGGGCAAGTCACCAAGCTGACCTCTCTGAGGCTCGCCCGGTGACTCCGCATACGTAGTGTCAGAGCTCTGGTACCAGGCGTGAGACTCCTGGTCTGAACTCGGTGTTAATTCTCCAGTCAAAAGAAGGAAACAACCCAAATGTCCATTAAAGGATGATTGGATAAACAAAATGTGGTCCATCCTTACAGCGGAATGTCATTCAGCTTTGAAAAGGAAGGGAATTCTGACACCTGCTACGACGTGGATGAACCTTGAGGACATTATGTCAAGTGAAATAAGCCAGTCACAAAAAAGACAAATGCTGTATGACTGTGCTCATAGGAGATGCCTAGAATCATCCAATTCATAGAGAGAGACAGAGTAGAATGGTGGTTGCCAGGGGCTGGGGGAGGGGCAACGTGGAATTAGTGTTTAATGGGGACAGAGTTTCAGTTTTGCCAAGGTGAAGCGTTCTGGAGATGGAAGCACAACAATGTGAACGTACTTAATGCCACTGCACTTACAAATGGCTCCGATAGTAAATTTCATGTGAGGTATATTTTACCACAACTAATGAAAAGCGGCCGTTATTTCTTTGCTCACAACTCTGTGGAAAGGCACTTTGGTTTGGGCTCAGCTGGCCGGTTCTGCTCACCGTGGCTCACTCATACCTTGCGCCCCAGCTGGGAGGATGGGGCAGGTGGGACGGCTCTCTACACCCTCCCTTCCCCAGCAGACTCTCATGGGCTTCTTCCCTTGGTGGCTCCACAAGGGTGAGTGGAGCCCAGGCTTGGAATGTGTCCACTGACACTTCCGCTTTGTTCTGCTGGGCGGAGCCAGTCTCGAGACCAGCCCACGCTCAAGGAGTGAGGAAAGAGGTTCTACCTCTTGAGAAAGGTCACTGCAAATGTTTTGTGAAACTTTAAACTATTTACCAGCCTGTTTAGTCTCTTTCTGCCTCCTACTTCTACATGAAATTATCTTATTTGTTTGTTTGTTCATTGCTTATTTCCACTAGAATGTAGACAGGGATCCTTCCTACCTCGTTCACAGCTGTATCTCTAGCTTCTAGAACGGTGCTTGTACATAGTAAGTACTCAGTGAATATTTGATGAGTGAGAAAATAAATATTCCATGAAAAAGGACTTCTGGGGTCTCATAAGTTTTGGAAATGCTCCCTGTTTATTCTATTCTTGAATAGTCTTTTATTTATATATTTATTTTTTAACATCTTTATTGGAGTATAATTGCTTTACAATGGTGTGTTAGTTTCTGCTGTATAACAAAGTGAATCAGCTATACGTATACATATATCCCCATATCTCCTCCCTCTTGTGTCTCCCTCCCACCCTCCCTATCCCGCCCCTCTAGGTGGTCACAAAGCACCAAGCTGATCTCCCTGTGCTATGCGGCTCCTTCCCACTAGCTATCTATTTTACATTTGGTAGAGTATATATGTCCATGCCACTCTCTCACTTCGTTCCAGCTTACCCTTCCCCCTCCCTGTGTCCTCAAGTCCACTCTCTACATCTGCGTCTTTATTCATGTCCTGCCCCTAGGTTCTTCAGAACCATTTTTTTTTAGATTCCATATGTATGTGTTAGCATGCGGTATTTGTTTTTCTTTCTGACTTACTTCACTCTGCATGACAGACTCTAGGTCCATCCACCTCACTACAAATAACTCAATTTCGTTTCTCTTTATGGCTGAGTAATATTCCATTGTATATATGTTCCACATCTTCTTTATCCATTCATCTGTCGATGGACACTTCGGTTGCTTCCATGTCCTGGCTATTGTAAATAGAACTGCAATGAACATTGTGGTACATGACTCTTTTTTGAATTATGG
Source organism: Balaenoptera physalus (assembly GCF_965194825.1). Classification (NCBI taxonomy): domain Eukaryota; kingdom Metazoa; phylum Chordata; class Mammalia; order Artiodactyla; family Balaenopteridae; genus Balaenoptera; species Balaenoptera physalus. Next base: position 114,382,799 of record NC_138884.1, on the reverse strand, counting down.
TTTTCTCAGGGTATATGCCCAGTAGTGGGATTGCTGGGTCGTTTGGTAGTGGTACAGTACTGAGGTTTTCATCTGAATTACTTTGATTCCAAATGAGACCAAATCTTATTCTCATCTTTATTTGTTAGGCATTTAAAAAAATTGTTTAAAAATTCTGTTTGCCTTTTTTGCTTCATTGTTTTCATTTTAAGCATTTTAAAATATAAAACAAAACATACAGAAAACCACACAAGGAAAAAATGTGGCTTTGTGAATTATGAGATTACCCTTTCCAGGTAAGAAATAGAACTTTGCCCCAAAAAAAGACCCCCAATAAACCCCTCATGGCCCCCCATTGTAGCCACAACTCCCCCCTCCCCAAAAGTAACCACTGTCTGGTGTTTTTTAAATAAGAGGTTTTTTTAAAAAAACCTTTGTTAAATTTGTTGCAGATATGTTCACCATGTTGGTTGTTTGCTTTTTATTTTGAATTTTTAAGAATTAACTTATAGAAATTTTCCATTTATAACAAGTCAAATCTATCATGATTTGAAGGAAAGCTTCTAATCTGAGATAGCTTTACCCCATCCACCCACCCACAAGAACCAATTCTAGGGCGTATTTATCAATTCTGCCAATTCATTATTTCTGCTTTTACTTGTATTGTTTACTTCTAATTTCTGGTGAATTTCCATTTTCTTCTTTTAAAGATTCTTATCATAGAAGCTTACTTAGTTGATGTATGCTCCCCCTCTCCTTCAAAAAATAATGAAGCATTTAAGGCTATGAATTTACCTCTCACTATGGCTTTACCTGTTTACCCACTGATTGTTCTTCTGTGTCTGTGTATATAACTGGGTTTTTGTTTTTGTATGTAAGTATACTTGATTAAAGAGAGATTGATACTTTTATGTTAATCTCTGAATATTATTTTTTCTTTTAATTTTTCTTAATCTTTTGGGAAAAGAAATTTTTGTTGCCAAGGTTTTCTAGACCAGAAATGATTTTTGGCTTGTCTTCACTGTTGCTTAGTATAAAAGAAGTCTCAATCCCATTTAGTACTTTTGCCTGAATTTCTTCTTTTTCTTATCCAAAGGATTCCTGATTCCATCAACAAATATTAATGGCACAGCACATGCTGTGGATGTGCAAGGTGAAATAATATATAAGATGTGGTTCCCGTCCTCAACCACTTGAAGGCATATTAAGAAACAGTCCTCCCCCCACCTCCTCTGCTCCCCGCTGGCTGCACAATAAGTCCTGTCATCTCAGCCTTTTTGCATCCTCCCGCTCAGAGCCTTAGCCCACCCGTCTCTTTTGCCTTCAGCATCCTCCAACTCTATTTCTCCATTTCTCCCTGCTGTTCTGCACACCCATCCTCCTTCCAGAACTGTCCTTCTGAGACAAAGTCTGATCGTGTCATTCCCTTGCTTTAAAAGCACATGTTCTACCAGATAGTAGTGATGGCTGTACAACGTTGTGAATGCTGTAAATGCCACTGAATTGTACACTTTAAAAACGGTTATGATGGTAAATTTTGTTATGTGTATTTTACCATAATAAAAAAAAGTGATTTTTTTTTTTTTTAAAGCACATGCTCCTTTTTGCTTCAGCCACAGGACACTTTCTCATACCCGCATACCTAATGTCTTTTTATCCTCCGCACTGTCCACACAATGCATACCCATCCCTCTCAGCCCAGATAATTGCCTTCCCCCGGCTCCTCCCCCTCCCCTTCTTCCTTTTCCCCCTTCTCTTCCTTCTCCTTCAGACTCAGCTGACATGTCACCTTCCCTGGAGGCCTCCTTAGACCCTCACCCACACCCCCAGGCTGGCTTAGGTGCCCCTGCTGTGAATTCTGATGGCACCCTTCTGTCTTGGTTGTTACCACCCTGTGCAATGCTTATCGATTTACTGGAAAGACATGTCCTTTCTTCTTAAAAGCATTTTTCTACTCTCTTTTTTATCTTGAAACAGGTGTCAATTCCTTCCAAGTCTACATGGCCTATAAGGATCTCTACCAAATGTCCGACAGCCAGGTAGGTCCTTGCACACCCCCCACCTCCCTTGGGCAAGAATGGGCCTGCCTTGTCAGGCAAAGCAGCACAGGGCAGGGGAGATGTCAGAGCAGGCCAGGGAGGGCTTTGGGTTCAAGTCCTGGTTCTGACACTGAACTGTCAGTCATCGCCCTTCCCTGGACCTGCATTTCTTTCTGCCTATAAGAGTGGCGTGCAGCAGGGATCCCCTGCTTGGTGGTTCCCAAACTCGGCTCGTCTTCAGCCTCATCTAAAGAGCTCACTAAATACACAGACTCTTATATTCCATCACATACGCTCGCGGGTAAGGTTCAAGAGTCTGTACTTTCTGAAAGCTCTGCAGTTGATTCTGGGGCTCAAGCGAGTTTGGGGACCATTACCTTAGCTCTGACCTGGAGGAGAGCCCTGGCTGTCCCTCCGGCCAATTGCAAGTCATGTCCTTCCTCAGTTTTCTCATCTGTACAACGTGAGCATCTCTGGCCCTGCCAACCTCAAACAACTGTTCTGTGGGTGAGATGAGTCAAGGAAGAAGGTGGTCTAAGGAGTACAGGTGTAGGGGGTACAATTTATCGGGCACCTGGCCTTCTTACACCACTGGGACTCTTGGTTTGGTTTTGTTATTATTGCCCTGCCCTCTGCTCGTTAAAAAGGTGGGACTGTGCGGTGGCAAAGGGCATGGCTGCTGGAGCCAGACTGCTTGGCAGCAAGCCCTGACTTTGCTGTGCAGCCTGGAGCAGATTTCCTAACCTCTCTGTGCTTTAGGCCCTTCATGGCACTTGCCTCAGAGAGGGTGTCGGAGGATTAAGTGATTTAATACAAGTAAAGCTCTAGGGCAGTGCCTGGCACACAGCAGGTGCCATACGAGTGTTAATAAGCTGGTTTTCATTATCCCCATGGGGTCTCATGTGCAATGGAAGAAGCACCCATGTCTTACCTTTCAAAATAGACACTTGGAGTTACATAATATAACTTACCCCAAGATGGCCTGGAAACCAAAAGGCTGAAAGTTTGTTCCGTTTCATGGAAAAAATAACGTGTGTCTCTCTAGTGTAATTGAAATTTTCACCTGTTTCATTCTAATGTCTGTTTCACTGAAGCCCTAGTTAGAGACGGAGTTGAGCAGACTTTGGGTGTGTGTCTTCAAAAGTGCTTCATGCCTCCAAGTGCCTCCCCCACCTGCTGTCTACATCTAAAAGCACACATCCTGGGCGAGGGAGGTGTTATCTTGTATGCAAGGAGGACAAAGTTGAGATTCAGGAGTCCCTGGGGACGGAACATGTGGCTTTGGTCCTCACCAGGTGCAAATGTCTGATTGCAGATCCTTTACAGGTGGGAAGAGGGCACTGGACAGTGGACAGGGCCTGGATTGGCGAAATAAGGTGATGCTTGGCAGGATGTATGTTATCTTGAGTATTAAAGTTATTAGAGGACTTGGTCTCTCTACCCCAGTTGGTCTATAAAATGACAGGAGTTGGAATTTTTGTAAAGATGTACACATGCCCTGTGATTGGTGGTGGCTACAGTACAGGCTTAGCAGGTTTAGTTATACAATTTCAGTAAAACTGAAAACAGCTTCTCAGCTGCAGTTGTCACCATTAACAACGTCACACTCCAGAGGAGCAAAGCCACAAAGAAAGCAAAGGCTCGCATGGGTATAATCGTGGATACAATCACGCCTTGGTGTCACTTTTATCAGTTATGCGCCTCTCCCCCACCCAAACTTTCTGCTTTTGGATCTGGAGCGTGTCAGGGTCAAGGGAAAATCTTTTCCAATTCTTACTTGTTGAGCGACGCATTCCATTGATGTGGATGGAGCATGGTGGCAGGCGGCTGACTGTGTGTTAGTAGTAAGAGCAGGCTTTGCAAACGCTCGTGCTGTGACATTTTTATCTCACCCCAACCCCCCTTTATCCCTCCTTAGCTCTACGAAGCCTTCACCTTCCTTAAGGGGCTGGGAGCTGTGATCTTGGTCCACGCAGAAAATGGAGATTTGATAGCTCAGGTGAGTGGTGTGAGTTTCCACCCCTTCCACCTCAGTCTCCTTCTCCTTGTAAAGGATATGAGAAAAGGGGGTGGAGGCATTGATCAGCCAGGTCACTAGGCAATGAAGGGTCAAGCCAAGAACCGGATGGCACGTCAGACACTCCAGGTGTGAGGCACGCACACACTATCTGCAGCGTGGCCTTTGGCAGGTCATAATTGCCTCCTCCTTGAGAATCTCGATTTTCTCACCTGTACAATGGGGGTAATATTACTGCCCTGTGAACCATGGTGGGTTTGCATGAGCAACAAATAAGGATCTGAAAGAAAATGCTTGGAAGCTGGGGTTGCTCATCATCCTGCACGACTTGAGAGCGGGGACAATGGACAGAGCTCAGGCTGGGAGCAGGTGTTCCAGTCTGGCCTCCTGACATTGGGCAAGGAACTCTACCCCACGAAGGCTCCTGTGCTTCATTTAGAAGCATCTGCCTCGCAGTGTGGTTGTGAGGATTAAATGATATCGTGTATGTGTAGATCAATGTCGGACATGTAACAGGCTGTAGCCATTCAGAAGTTTTGGGTAGTGTGAGACGTGAACCCATTTTGATCATTCTGGCCATAGGGTGGATAATTTGATAGGAATAGAATAAAGTCAGCTAGGTTTTAGTCCAGCAATTCTCATAGGAAATGAAGAGAGGAGACAGAGCGGAGGTGGAAGAGGCAAGAATATGCTAGGGAAGGTGCACAATCTACAGGACTCATTGATTGATTGGATGGGGGAAGAAGAGGAGGAAGTCAAGAATGGCTGCTTGGTCTGTGTACAGGGCTGATCATGATGCCACAAATCAAGATCAGGCATTTGGAAGATTTGGATGCATCCAATGAAAGTAGTCAATGCCGTGCGTGATGCTAAGGAGTATGTATATCCCCATTTCATAGGTAGGGAAACTGAGGCTCAGACAGTAATAACTTACTCACTGTTACATGGGGCATCAGAGCCAGGGTGTGAATATAGCTCCATCTGGTTCCAAAGCCCAGTGGAATTGCAACATGACGGTTAAGGGCATGAGATCTGAAGCTTCACTATTAAGGTTAGCTATTGTCTTTATTTCTTATTATTTGTGTTCTTGCAGTTTTTTCTGTAAAATTGAAATTCTTTCAAATTCAAAGTGAAAAAGAACAACTCAGTACCATCACACAGCAGTATTCTGGTCATTGGCAAGAAGTCAGTAAATCCAGCCCTCACCCCAAAAGATGGGATTGTACAAAGGAATGAATGCCGGGAAGTGAGGATCTCTGGGAGCCGTATCAGAGGTCGTCTGCCAGTCTCTCCTCTGGCCCCCAGTGACTGATGACCCTCTCACACGCAAAACACATTCATTCCGTTCCAGGGTCCTCCAAACTCTCACCTCATTACACCATCAAAGACTGGAATCATCTAAGCCAGGTCTAGGTGTGGATGAGGCTTCTTGGGTTTAGTCCCTACAATCTGTAGGTCTTTGAAGAAAATAGGCAAGTTATCTCCCCCCCCCGCCCCCCACACACACTCAACACATGACATATAGTGGTGGGGTGGGCATTCCTATTGAAAAAGGGACAATGGAAAACACCAGGAGTCATTGGTCCATAGCAGTTCTGAAATCCAGTTAGACAAGTGTTGGCAGTTCCTTGATTAGGTCTTAAAGCCTGAGGATAATTCTCCATGGCTCTTGGCTCCACCTTCTGGGCTATTGGCTCCATCCTTCCTTTTCATGAAAGGTAGCCCATGCTTGCAGCTGAGGAATTTTCTCAGCCTGCTTCCTGCACGTGGAATTTTAGGAGTCCAACTGCCTCCATTCATTTTGTATGTCTTATCCCGTCCAGTCCAGGCTGCCGGTGTTTTGCTAAGATAATCCTCCCAAAACCTTTGTGGGCCTCCTCTGAATCTCACAGGAATTCACCCCATTAGACAAAAGACACCCACAGATTTCTTTTCAGTAAGCCCTCCTCCTCCTGGTCAGACAGCCAAGAGGTACATCCTTGAGTTTCCTAGAGGCCTTTATTTGATTGAGAGGATCTATGGGCACACACTCAATTATCTGTCCCTCTCACATTTTACTATTTACTATGAGCAGCAAGAAGAAGCCAGGCGGTACCTTGACAATTTGCTGGGGACTCTCCTCAGCTAGATCCCTGAGTTCATTAGACACATTTGCCCCTTTCCACATCACTGCAGGTGACAGTGTTGCCAAGCTTTCTGCTACTACATAACAAGATTCCCCTTCCTCCAGTTTTCAATAACAGACGCTTCATTTCCTTTTGAGCTCTCGCTAACAAGGTCCTCAAAGTCCATATTTCTACTAAGAGTCCATTTCAGACTAGCTTTCTCTAACACATGCCTTGAAATTCTTCCAGCCTCCATTCACTGCCCGGTCCCAAAGCCACTCCCACATTTTTAGTTAATTGCTATGGCAGCACCCTACTTCTGAATACCAAAATCTGTTTCAGTTCTCTGTGGCTGCATAACAAATTACCCCCTAAATTTAGCATTGTCAAACAAAAAATGTTTTCTACATCATGGTCCTGTGGGTCCGGCGTCCAGATGTGGCTTGGCTGGGTTTTTGGGCTCAGGGTCTCTCACCGACTGCAGTGAAGGTGTCAGGCAGGGCTGCAGTCATCTCAGGGCTGGTCTGGGGCAGGATTCCCTTCCAGAGGGTTGCAGGATTCCCACTCAGAAGGTTGCTTCTAGGATTCAGTTCCTTGCAAGCTATCAGACTGTTGTCCTTTATTCTTTGCTGGCTGTTAGACAGAGGCCCCCTTGGTTCTCTGCCACATGGGCAGCTACAGCATGGTGACCTGCTTCCTTCCAAGTGAGAGCAGGAGAGGGTGAACAAGGGAGAAGTGGGAGTCCCTTTGTAACCTAACCTCAGAAATGACATCCCATCTCTTTCCTCGTGTTCTGCTCATTGGAAGCAAGGTGCCAGGTCCAGCCCACGTGTAAGCAGAGGCAGGCTCACTGGGAGCCTCTTAGAAGCTGCCCAACACATGTATCTTAGGTTTGCCTGGTTTTGAACTTCATCAACATGAAACCACACAGTAGGTACTCTTTTACATCTGGCTTCTTTTGACCAAAACTAGATTTGTGAGATTCATCCCTCTTGTTACCTGAAGCAATAGTATTCTCCTTGTCATCACGGTGTAGAATTCCACTGCAGGGATAGGTCACAATTTGTTCTTCAGTTGATAGATGTTTGGATAGTTTCAAATTTAGGACTACAGTGTATAAAGCTTCCTTAAACATTCTTGTTTAGTCTTTTGTTAAACATATGTTCCCATTTCTGTTGGTAAGTACCTAGGAGGGGGATCTCTGGGTCGTGGGTGTGCACATATTCAGGTCTTACAGTTACTGCTACCCTGTTTTCCAGGGTGTACCAACCTATATCCCACCAAATGTGTGTGAAAAGTTGAGTTTGGAGTCCCCAGTTCTTAAGCTTTACATCAGGGAATTCTTAGCTTTCCTCGCTGCCAACTAAGATTGAGTATTCTCAGCTCCAATAAATCTGTTACCTTTTGTACATCTGTTTCCCAGCTTCCAAAATTTTGTTTCTGTTATCTTCTCTGCATTCTCTTGGTTCTTGTGTACCATTTCTGTCACTTTAGCAGAGTTTCAGGATGGAGTAAAAATAATGTGTGTGCTCAGCCCATGATTTTTAACTAGAAACCCTACTCTAGTCTTTTGTGATCTGTGTTTTTCCCCCCTTACATCATCTTTTGTCCTCCCTCCCTTTTTCTCCTTCCTTCCAACAGAAATAGTAACTGACATTTAAATAGTCTTCCAGAGGGATGTCTCCATGTCATAAATCTTGTTGTAAACAGTTTACAAAAATGCCTTGTAAACACCATCTTCAATAGCTGACATCATTTCATTCTTTACTTAAATCCACCCCAGCTGTTAGATCTTGAAATTGTTTCCAGCTTATGTTCTTATAATAAACTCGAGCTTGATAACCATAAATGCACAGTTGAAATTATGATTTTTTTATTGTTGATAGGGCCTGGGGCTCCTCGTAGGGCTGTGTTCCAGAATGATGATACAGAAACTGCGGAAGTTAAAATTAGCCGCACAGCTGACACCTGGGCAATGTAAAAATATTAGTTTTGAGATATTACAGTATTCCTAAGGAGGGGGCACCTTGGAGCCTTGGAGCAAATAGATTTGCATCTGGGCTATTAGCTCAGGGAACCGTTTCATTTATATGATAAGCTTGAGGTAGAGTTTTCCTGCTAGAAAGACAGGTACCAGGAAGAGGAAACTACAATAGAGAAAATGAGAGCTGCTGACCATCAGTGAGCCCTTACTATACACCAGGTATCGTGCGAGCATTTCACATCTGCCACCTCAGTGATGTATTATAGCAACTCCAGTGTGTAGGTGCTGTTGTTTCCAATGTAAAGAAGAGAAGATTAATGAAATAATGCCATTTGCAGCAACATGGATGGACCTAGAGATTATCATACTGAGTGAAGTAAGCCAGACAGAGACAAATATGTGATATTGCATAAATGTGGAATCTAAAAAAATGATACAAATGAACTTATTTACAAAACAGAAACAGACTCACAGACAGAAAACAAACTTACGGTTACCAAAGGAGAAGGGGAGGAGGGATAAATTAGGAGGTTTGGGATTAACATATACACACTACTATATATAAAATAGATAACCAACAAGGACCAACTGTATAGCACAGGAAACTACTCAATATTTCGTAAACCTGTAAGGGAAAAAAATCTGAAAGGAATATATATATGTGTGTGTGTATATAACTGAATCACTTTGCTGTACACCTGAAACTAACACAACATTGTAGATCAACTACACTTCAGTTTAAAAAAAAAGAGAACCTTGAGGCTCAGAACTGACAGAGACGATCGGTTCTGGAGCTGGATGCCCAGGTTGATTTCTGCATCCATGTCATACCCAAACACCACCCATCTTCCTTCTCTCTTACCCTGCAGCAGAGACTTGGAAGTTGGAAGAGCGCTGGGTGGTCTTTAAGGCTAATTTTGTATAACCCTACTTCCTCTCACTGGTCCCGTGGTGTTGAATAGAGCAGGTGTGGATGGGGATATCCAGGGTTGCAAAGGGGGACGGTGGGCAGGGGTAGTGGAGGGAGCAAAGAAGCTGTGTATCACCGCAGCCCGTTAGGCCCCATGCAGACCACTCCCGCTCCTGGACTCAGCTGCCCCATCTGTCTTAACGGGGCTGGAGGATTGGCCTCTCCTGGCTCTGACATTCTGTAATCACTAACTCATTCGTTCTTGTCTTGCAGGAACAAAAGCGGATCTTAGAGATGGGCATCACGGGTCCTGAGGGCCATGCTCTGAGCAGACCTGAAGAGGTAAAGGAGCCTCCACTGGGTGTGACTCTGGCATAGCTAAGAGCTCACCCCGATGCTGTTCCAGCTGGAACAGCCCGGCTAGAGCCCCCGTCTCCGTCTCATTTCCCCTACATGAGCATCCCAGCACGTGTGGTCCTCTCCGGGTCTGCCCTCGGGCTTGGGAACCCTGGGGCCTGCAGGTCGATCAGAGGAGCTGGGAAAGGCTCTGCCTCTCCCAGGGCCCAGGAACTTCACACCATGGTCCCATGGACACTTCAGAATCCCTACTGAGGACGAGGTGTATTTGATGACAGGAAAGTGGAGCCCCACGTCCCAGGCAGAGGACTTCAAAACAACTGCCCTTGCACGGGCCTCCTGTCCGCTGTGCTCTAAGACTCGACAAGGGACGAATCCCCTGGGAGTGATACGGCGCATGTGTGGCGGGACACGGGGGGTGGGGGGACAGAGGGAAGGCCAGCAGGTTGGGCATGGAACAGGATGGACGTCCAGTATTTTCTGGTGTCTCATCAGATCATTAGTAGTCGTCCCGGACCTCCGCTCTAGGCCGGCCTGTGCCGGACATGGGACGCAACACACGAGTACACAGACTCCTTCCCCGAAGGCTCCTGATCGGGCCCAGTGCTCCAGACGTGAGCTCCACGCCCACGAGCTGGGTTCCCGGTCCCTGGTGAGACCAGGACAGACCTGAGACAGTGTCTACAAACCCTTATAGCACGTGGACGTGGCCACCGCCTCCAGGCATGTGAGCAGCCTGGGGACCCTTGTGGGTGTGGCTGGGCCCCTGGCACGCGGCTGTGGCTTGGGCTGCCTGCCAGCCACTAGCGGCACCGCAGACTGGAAATTAAAACAATACATCACTGGTCCTTTTGTTTGCTCTAGCGGGGGCAGAGACCAAACCCAACAGCAGGTGGTTTCACTTGGTTATTGAACAAATGAAGGAAGGAATGCATGTTGGACATGTGTGTTCCCTGATGTCAGGCATTTTATAAGTAACCAACCACCTTATGGGCCTTTTGATGACTCTACTGCCTAGGCGATCACCTTCTAACAGAGCGTGCAGAATACTTCCAAGCAAGTGAAAAACATAATTCTGCCTTCCAACCCTCTAGCCAAATACATTCTTAGTTTGTCCTTCCTTTTGAAAAATCTGCAGTATTTTCCTCTCTTGATGCAGTAGATTTCCCTCTGACCACACTTAAGGAGAATCAAAGGAGCCTGATCAGGGAGAGCCCTCGGAACTCAGGGTGGGTGGTGCCTCCCATCTCTCCCTCCTGTGACCCATGTATTTGCTGTGTCTGCAGCTGGAGGCCGAGGCCGTGTTCCGAGCCATCACCATCGCGGGTCGGATCAACTGCCCTGTGTACATCACCAAGGTGATGAGCAAGAGCGCAGCGGACATCATCACCCTGGCCAGGAAGAAAGGTACGCGGCCCAGTGCATGGGCCTCCTGCGGGAAGCTGCGGTGTGAGGAAGGGGCATGTCCACCAGGCTCAAGTTCACTGACGGAGCCACTCCCCAGGGCAGAGACATTCTGCCAGTTGCCTGCAGCCTGGGCCCTGTAGGCCAGGTTGAAAAGGGAGCTTGGGATGGTGGGCAGGCACAAGATGGGCAGTCATTTTTAGGTTTGATTCCTGGAGTGCCATGGGCCCCGGGTGTGACCTTGGGTAAGTGGTCTGAGCTTCGGTTTCCCCATTTGTAGCTAAGGTAATTATCCCCTCCCTGTGGGTCACATGAGACCATGTATTTTAAAGATCTGTGAAGAGTTCCAAGTTCTCCCCTGGGTTTCACATCAAAGAAGTGATGGAGCCAGGGCTGCACCAGCTCTTGGTTCCTGCCCGCCCTCTTTCTGGTCCTCTCTCTGGGCCCTTCATCCTGGGTCCCCTATCTAGGGCCTCTTAGTGGGTGCCTGCACCCAGGCTCCACCGTGGGGCCCACACAGAGTCTCAGCTGCAGGTTGGGAAGGAGGAAGGTGTTTTTCCAGAGCCAGATGGTCTGGGGACAGCCCCGTGCTGGACATCAAGGGAGTGTGGCAGGAAGGCAGCCTCCAGCTCTAAGACTTGGACGCACTACTTACCCTCTCTGAGCTACTGTTGCTTCATCTCGAAACGGACCCGATGGGCTCACAGATGTGAAATTCCAGCCAAGTCCTTGGCGGGTCCCGAGGGCTCCTGAGGACCCTGGGGCACAGGCGCCACTGGTGCTCTGAGCGGCTCTGACCTGTGTGGTGGCCATTCCCCAGGAGACTCAGAGGAGCCACCCGAGTGCGGTCCCCAGGCCTTCTTGACTGAGGCCCACAGTCCCCAACACCCACCAGATAGAGAACGAAGGTTGCCCAAAGCAGCCTTCCTTCCCTAACTCAGGGTGAGAGAGAGAGAGAGAATGACAGAGGGGGTAGCACACGTCACACGAAGACAGTCGCTAGAATCCTTTCGTCCTGTGGACATTCACCAAGAATGTTCACCACCCGGACAAGGTCCACCCGTCTGCTTTCTGGGAGTCGTATGAGGTTGACCGGGAGCTCTGGGTCGGAGGGGGCAGCCGGGTGGAAATCCACAACAGCGGCACAGCCCTGACCGCCTCCACCGCCCTCTGCATGCAGGATGCTCCTCATTTCTTACAGGAACCCTTCGTGGGAAGTGTACGTGGCTGTATTCTTAAAAATCTTTAATTGTGTATTTTATTTCACCTAGTATATCCAAAATATTCATTCCACGTGTAATCAGTATAAATGGATTAAGATATTTTGCATTATTTTTCTGTACTGTCCTCGAAATCCAGTGTGTATTTCACCCTGACAGCACATCTCGACTCAGACTAAATGCCTGAAAGCCACATGTGGGTGGTTTCCGTGTGGGACAGAGCAGCGTTGAACCCCAAATACCTAGTTTTAGTATTTTTAAGGGCAAGCTGACGAGTAGAGGCATTGTACAGAGAGTGATCTAGGTTAGCACAGCTTGCTGAGGACCAGCCCCAGGTTAAAGATGAGGAAACTGCCTCTCAGAGAGGTAACAAGAATCTGGAAGCAGCGGTAAGCATGCCGGGGAGCTAAGCCTGCAGGTCCTGGAGCTGCCGAGAAATAAAGTGACCTCCACCCTCTCGTGGCTATTTCAATTTAAGTAAAGTTAAGTACAATTTTTAAGTTGGTTCCTCAGTCGCGTTAGCCCTGTTTCCTGCTCTCCAGGGCCACGTGAGGCTGGTGGCCGCTGTCTTGGGCAGAACCATCCAGAGCAGTCCCAGCACCGCTGTGCTGTTGGGAGTCGCCGTCCCAGAGCCAGGCTGCTAGAGCCCAAAGCCTGCCTCCCGCTTGCCAGCAGGGTGACCTCGGGCTGATGCCACAGAACCCTGGGCCCACGTTGTCCCCTTGGCACTTTCTCTGCTGCGGAGATTCTCACTGGGAAGCCTGAGACTTTGCCCCTGGGCTTTTGTTCTGGCAGAAACACCTCTGGCCCACTCCCTGGAAGGCAAGCTGGACTTTCGGCAAAGTGAATGCTCAGAAAGGAGCCCTCCAGTAGTGGGTTGGTGGCCGCACGTCCTGGCCTCTTGGCCCCTGTGGGGTGGGATGGCTCTGAGGCTGCCGGGGTCCCCAGTGCACTGAGCTGCGTGTGCCCAAGGCCACGACTCGGTGATAACTCATCTTTCCTTGGCTTCTCTCTCTGCCTTATGTCACTTCCTCAATCCCCACTGAGTTGTTTCCTGGAATCACCTCCGAATAAAACTCTTGAACTCGATTTTTCATTTGAAGATCTGCTTTTGGCAGAATCCAAACTGAGACAGCACGTCAGGTCTCTGCTTTGGCTGAGCATCGTAAAAAGAGATAATAGTCAAAAATAGTCAAATCCAAATGCTAAAAGCATTCACAGTCCAAAAGGCTGCTGAGCAGGACAGCGGGGTGCTGAGTGCCTGGTGGCCGAGGAGCTGGGGCTCTGGGGGGTGTGTGTGTGTGGTGAAGCCTGGGGGAAGGATGGGCGATTTATCCCCAGTCTCATTCTCCAGCCTCGAGATTCTACTTTCCTGCACCCGCATCTCCCATGAGAGACCATTCGCTCTTAACCATGCGTGTTTGTGTTTGCCTCCCAAGGCCCCCTCGTTTTTGGCGAGCCCATCGCTGCCAGTCTGGGGACGGATGGCACCCATTACTGGAGCAAGAACTGGGCCAAGGCGGCGGCCTTCGTGACCTCCCCTCCCCTGAGCCCGGACCCCACCACGCCCGACTACCTGACCTCCCTGCTGGCCTGGTGAGAGCCCCGGGGGTGGCGGGCTCGTGGGCCTGGGCAGGGGGGCAGGACTTCTGGGAGCGGAGGGTTGAAGGGTAGGAAATCGCAGCTGGTTCAGACACACTTGGGAAGGGGCCTTGGGTTGGCTGCCCGGGAGACCTCAGAGCAAAACCCCAGGTTGTTTACAGCAGGCCTTCGGGCCTTTGAGTCAGTAACCGCTCCATTCATGTTTATAGGTCACCTCCCGTTCATTCAGCGATATTTAAGCACCTTCTGTGTGCCTGGCGCTGTGGTGTATTGGGAAACACCCAGAATTAGGAATGTGAGACCAGGATCCTAATCCTGCCTCAACCCCTAATTGGCTGTGTCACCCTGGCCATGTCACATAACCTGTAATGTCTCTGCCTCAGTTGACGCATCAGCAAAGTGGGGAGAATACAGTACCTACTGCAGAGGTGGGTGTGAGACAGCGTAGGTAAAAGGCCTGGAATTCAGGGTTCACAGCGGCCACTGCATTACACTCTGCTTCCTGCACACAGTAGGAGCACAGCTACTTTAACCCCTTCTCTGCCATCAGCCAGTGTGAGGGAAGAACACTTAAGGCCACGGGAGAAGGCTAAGCGGTGAGGTGTGCAGGCTGCTCTGGAAGCGGAGATGCAAGCTTGGAAGGCTTTCTGGAGGAAGTGACATCAGGCTCAGAGCTAGGGGATGCATAAGAGTTTCCCTGAGGGGCGAGAATAAGGTGGGACTTCTGATCAGAAGGAACTGTAAGGGGGTGAGGGTGTGTTCTCCTTTTCCCTAAATGCTGCAGCAGCCCATGACATACCTGGCGTCTGCAGCCTGATGTCTGGTGGGCAGCTCCAAGTCCAAAACAAACCCCCCATCTTCCCCCATGAAGCTGCTGCTCCCACAGTCTTGCCCATCTCAGGAGATGGCAGGACACAGACCAAAGGCCCTGGCATCTAGCCGCTTCTCGCCTCCTTGGCTGCAGCCATCCTGGCTCAAGGGCCATCATTTCTCACCTCCTGACAAGCCTCTCTATTTCCGTACTGCCCCTTCCACACCCTTATCGCATCACAATCTGTTCTCAAAAGACGCTCAGGTATTTTAAAACATAAGTCAGACCAAGCCAGCCCTCTGCCAGGAGACCTCCAGGGTCCTTTCCTCTCAAAGTGAAACACAAGTCCCCACAATGTCCCTCAAGGCCGAGCCTGATCTTGCCCGCACTCCTCACTAACCTCGCCTGGTCCTCTTCTCCCCGTGGCTCCCTCGGTCCATCCCACTGCTGTCACGCTAACTATAGACCCCAGGCAGGATGGTGCCACAGGGCCTTTGCACTCACCCTACCCCTCCCTAGCACTGTTTTCTTCGTCATCTTGCGGTTTGCTCTCTGCCAACTTCAGATCTTTGCTGGAAGATTTCTTCTCAGTGAGATAGTTCTGATCATCTTAAAAACGGCAGTCCCAGCGCTACCCCATCACCCCCCCCACCTCCCCCTAACTCTCATTCTCCTGACCGTATGTTCCTGGCTCCCGCCCCCCGCCCACCCTGCACTGGAATGTCAGTTAATGAACACAGGAATTTGTCTCTTTCTGCTTATAGATGCATCCCCGTTGCCTAAGACCATGCCAGACACAGGAAGTGTGCAACACACCTTTGTTGAATAAATGAGTGAATGTCACATCCAAATATATTTCTGTACGTCTACATGATTGCTAACATGCCCTGGAGCCCCGAAATGGAGGCTGGCCTCTGCCTTCTTTGAAAATCACAAAATAAAACTCCACTTATTCCATTGATTCAGATGCCAGTTAGGGGCTCATCATACAGCCCCAGAGTATTTTCTCTCCAAAGCCTGAGTGACAGAAAAGCAAAGCCAGTGAGCTTGTGTCACTTTGCTACAACCAATGAATAGCATTTTGTCCTTCGGGCACAGCACAGACACATTAGCCAGGCCTTACATCAACAGCCTTGCAGAGGGAGACCAAGGTCAGCACATTATGGTTTCCCATGTGACCTGGCGGAGACACGAGGCCAGGGACATGACCATCCTTCCAGCACGAACATCCGTGACTCTGTGAGACACTCAGGCACGTGCTGGAGGCTGGGTTTTATTCACTCACTTATTTATATATTCATTCAGTCACTCATCCATTCATTCATTGGCTCCACTCAGTATTTTTTCTTCAGTTTTAAACCTTGAGATAAAATTCACATAACATAAAATTCACCGGGCACTCGATTTTAAAGAGAAGAGGTGGAGGATGGAGAGGGAAGCAAGGGAGTTAGCATCTTTGGCACCTGCCGTGTGCCAGGCAAGTAGCTCATTGTCTCCTCAGGGTGATCCGGGAAGGAAGGTTCCATTCTCTTTTCCATTTTACACATGAAGAAAAGAGGAGTGACTTGCCTGGCCAGGAGGTGGCAGTTCTGGGATTTAAAAGCAGACCCGTTGGATTTGCAAAGTCAAATTGCATCAGGGGCTGTTCAGGGGTCTAGTGAGATGCATGGAAGCAGAGTCACTCTGTTGGCCTCTAGCATCTTCTGTTCTCAGCAAGTCTCTCCTCACAGATGCCTGCAGCATCTTGAGGCCCTGTGGGCTCTCTCTGGGGGGTGGAAGAACAGACCCACTGCCCCAGGATCAGAGCGTTTTAGGGCAGGAGGAGGAGGAGGCTGACCCGGAGAGCCTTACCTGGACCAGCTGGAGCCCACACTCAAACAGAACCCTCTCCCGATGCACAGGCCTCTTTCCAGTCTTCAACAAGACACCAAAGGCCACAGGGCCTTCTGGTGTCACTCAGTAAGGCCTGTGATGTGCCCCAGATCTCTGTGGGGTTTGAGTTTCACAGCCTCCTTGGGTGTCTGAAGTCAGGGTCTACTCCTCAACATGAGCTCAGGTCTGAACCCCACCCTGTTCTGTCTTTGCCAGTGGAGACCTGCAGGTCACAGGCAGCGGCCACTGTCCCTACAGCACTGCCCAGAAGGCGGTGGGCAAAGACAACTTCACTCTGATCCCTGAGGGTGTCAACGGGATAGAGGAGCGGATGACCGTGGTCTGGGACAAGGCAGTGGTAAGGCGGCGCCATCTCCCTCCTGGAATATTCTAGAAGCACCCCTCCTGGCCCTCCTGCCCATCAAAGCCATGCATTATGCACTTCTGGTTCTTAAAATTCCCTTCTTACTTTGAGGCAGAGGCAGAACTCACTAGGAGGGCACACAGAAAACATGTGACCCTTAAGAAAGCAGCGCGAGTCCTGTGGTGTCCTTTGCATTTGCGGATGTGACAGCAGCTGTCCTTTAGTCTTTATAAGGATGAAAATGTTTTGTTTTGTTTTGAACCACATCTTAGTCCACGTAAAGATGACTTTGTAAACTGTGTGTGTGTTCGGGTTTGGGGTTGAGAGTGGGTATGGAGGCTTCCTGTTGCGTAAGGAAGCCCCAGGTCACACCTTGATCACTCACTTGAAACGGTAGATCTTTATTTTCTGTTAAACTTGGGCCCAATGAAACTGACCAGATGTCAGGGTGGCCGTTGTGGAAATGTCATCACACCTCTGAACGGTTAATTACGTTTCCGCTCTGATGAAGCCAGGCCTCTGGCGCTCTTTCAGGGCGGCCTGGTTTCAGCAGGAAGAGGAGAAAATTCCAGAGTCCTTGTAAGGACTCCTGTTGGCTGGTTTAGGTCTGTGCCTGTCTGCCCCTTCTGGTCCTGTTATGAGATGCTCTTTTCACCAATGTATCTTGCCTTCAGGCTACTGGCAAAATGGATGAGAACCAGTTTGTTGCTGTTACCAGCACGAATGCAGCCAAGATCTTTAACCTGTACCCCAGAAAAGGGCGGATTGCCGTGGGCTCGGACGCCGACGTGGTCATCTGGGACCCTGACAAGGTGAAGACCATAACAGCCAAGAGTCACAAGTCGGTAAGTCCCGGTTTATTAGTGACACTCCTGGCTTGGGTGAGCAATTCTTGCTCTGCAATCATTTTAGAAGCCTCTGGTTAAAAATGACTTATGAATTTTCCAACTAGAATGTGATCTGATATCTGGCATGACTCCGCCTTTCAGATTTCTCCTCCAGTTGGAGAGATTGGGAGAAGGGTTTGGAGCAGGCTCAACTAAGCTGTTCTTGCGTGTGTCTCTCCCACGTCTCTCTCTCTCTCTCTCTCTCTGGGGCTCCTATCTACAGATGCATGCATTCTTAAACAGCTGACTCTGCTCCTAATTCCATGGAGTAAGCCATCAGGCTCAGAGAGGGGAAGTATAAGGTCCAAGCTTCTTTCTCCAATTTAGTTATCAAGCTGGAGAGGGTTTGATCTGCTATATCAGAAACCTACTTTAGTTTGGGGCTGGGCTCGCAGTCATCAAAGGAAAGGATTGGACTGACTCGTGCACACTCTCCCGGGCTCCAAGCCCCAAGCCTAGGGGTGTGGGTTTTCTCTGCCCTTTGTGTCTTACATGCCCTTGATTTCTTCACTCATCCAGCAAACCTCTAAGGATGCAGAGAGACGTAGGACATCTTTCCCTCCCTAAGTGCTCACTTCAGACCCACTCTGCATGGTCAGCAGCGGTCTTGGGTCCAGGTTAATGTTCACACTCACAAGACACAGAGTCCTCAGCCTGGTCCCTGGTTCACCAAAGTCTGTTACAGGCCGTGGGCTGGGAGGCAGAGCGTGTGCACACAACATCACTCTGCGATGGGAGACCTCACCCCCCTCGGCTGCCATTCCCCAGCCCCGTGGTCACTTGCTCGTGAGGGGCGAGACCATGTGCATGGGGACAGAACACCAGGCACGAGGAAGCCTCAAGAGAAAGTGACAAGGACCACTTATAGCAGCTCATGAGTGTGGCCCCCAGGTCCCCCTCGGCCGCAAGACCCATGGCCTGGGGAGAGGGAGGTCTGTCCAGCTTATCAACCAGTGGTCATTCTTAAAATAACTAGAGCTCCCTGATGACAGGCTGGCTTCCCTCACCCCCCTCCCTGGGGACAGGTAAGGAGGAAATGAGCCTGCGGTAACCTCCCCTGGGGAAAGGTGTATGCTCTTCTCCACACTCACCGCCCAGCCGACACACGACTCCATTTTAATTACTATGGATGCGGTGATGTGCACAGCCCAGGTGGGGTCTGGGAAGGCAGGAGAGGCACGCTGCTCCCCAGTGGTGTCAGCTCACAAGGCCGCTGTGGTCCAGGGAAGAAGAGGACACCTGGGTCAAGGAGCAGGGGTTCCAATTGTTATCAAACTCCAAATATTATCAAATATTATCTTGTAGTTACTCTGTGCTTACATTTTCCATGCATCATCTCACTTAATACAAAACCTTCTAAGTTAGATATGTTATTATTTATTAATAAGTAAGAAAATGGACAGAGCGAAGATACGTGTATTAGTTTTCTGGGGCTGCTGTCACAAAGTACCACAAACTGGTGGCTTGAAACAACAGAAATTGATTTTCTCACAGTTCCAGAGGCCTGAAGTCTGAAATCAAGGTGTCAGCAGGGCCAGGCTCCCCTGAAGGCTCAGAGAATCTAATCTGTTCCATGCCTTTCTCCTGGCTTTTGGTGTTGCTGGCCATCCTTGGTCTGTAGATGCGTCACTCCAATCTCTGGCCGTCTCCCTATGTCTTATCATCTTCTTATATGGACACCAGTCATTGGCTTTAGGGCCCACTCTACCCCAGTGTGACCTCATCTTAACTAATTACATCTGCAATGACCCTATTTCCAAATACAGTCACATTCTGAAGTACTGGGGGTGAAGACTTAAACATACCTTTTTGGGGACAATTGAACCCATAATAATAAGTCACATACCTGAGATTACCCATGTGAGAAGGAATGTTTCAGATTCGTTAAACTTGAAAAGCGTGCCCTCTCTGTCCCAAGCCAGATTTGAATTATTTTCATAATAAGAAGAGGACAGTTCAGGATGCCGTGAGACCAATTGCCCACAGCGTTTTTGTCTGTTCCATTTTCTCTGTTTAAAGCAATGCAATTCACATAGTGCAGGAAACGAATGTTTTTCAGAACATGGATTGAAAAACGCTCTTAGAGGTTGGTTTTATTTTTTCAGTTTTAAAAACATTACTTTCCTTTTGACGATGAAAATCTTTTCTTATATCTTGATCGGTGATTAAAAATTTAAATCTACTTTTCTGTAAAAAGAACACAACTTTTATTCTTTCATATCTTCGTGGGAAAAGTATTTGCTTCGAAGTATCACACCATAGGTCACATACATGCTTGTATATCCATAGACTACCTAGGTTTTTTACACTCTTTATGTTTAGATATGATTCACGTGACATAAATTTCACCATTTTAAAATGTACAATGCAGTAGTGTGTTTAGTATATTGAGAAAGTTGTACAATCACCACTACTAATTCCAGAACGTTTTCATCCCCTCAGAAAGAAACCCAATACCCGTCAGCAATTATTCTCCATTCCTCCTCTCCAGGCCCCTGTCAACCACAAATCTGCTTTCTTTCTGGATTTGTTTATTCGAGACATTTCCTATAAATGGCATCACACAGTATGTGGCCTTTTGTTTCTGGTTTCTTTTTACCTGGTATCATGTTTTGGAGGCCCATCCACACTGTAGTAGGTATCAATCCATTCCTTTTTATGATTGAATAATCTTCCACTGCTTGGATAAACCACATTCATCCACTGATGGATGTAAACATATACCATGCTTATCCAGTCGTCAGTGTCAGGCTATCTTTTATAGGACATAAAAGACTGAGGAACAGTAGTTGCTTCCTGGGAGAGGTACTGGGGAACTGGGGCTCCAGGATGGGAGACACAACAGTTTTTTAAATCATAGTCTTTTGTATTATTTGAGTTTTTACATTGTTCATAAGTACCTTTAGGAAATGAAACAATTAGATTTTATTTATTTTTTTTAACATCTTTATTGGAGTATAATTGCTTTACAATGGTGTGTTAGTTTCTGCTTTATAACAAAGTGAATCAGCTATACATGTACATATATCCCTGTGGGATAGGGAGGGTGGGAGGGAGACACAAGAAACAATTAGCTTTTAAAACTATGTGGTTGTGGGACTTGCCTGGCGGTCCAGTGGTTAGGACTCTGTGCTCTCACTGCCAAGGCCACGGGTTCGATCCCTGGTCCGGGAACTAAGATCCCGCAAGCCATGTGGCGTGGCCAGAAATAGAAAAATTAAACAAACAACAACAGCCAAAAACTCCATGTAGTTGTGAAATATAGACCGTGACATCTGTGGGTAATATAACCTGAGCCTCATAAGAATTCCCCAATTGAGGAATGCCACTGTGGCGTGTAATGTGTCCTTCCACTAAGAAGACAACTAACAGACCATGCTGCGCTGAGTTGGGCAGTTGTCTAGTTTTGACTGGGAGGTGAGTGATTTGCTTCTTGCACTGCCTTTCAGTATTTACAATCCACATTTGGGCTTCAGCAAAATTGTAAATTACTGCCTAGCGGGGTCACTTCAGGGTGACTCAGGAAGTGTTAGATGAGCTCATGTTAAAACTGAAAACAGATCTTCTGCCTGGGGCCTGGGAGGCAGCGGCCACAAAGAGTCTAAAGCATAGTATTAGCAGCTGTTTGTAAAAAATCAACATGATTGTTTCCCCGGAGCCCTGAGTACGCACCTAAAAACCATCAAAAACAATAAGAGAATCCATCAGCTGATTCCAAATCAATATAAAGAATTGATACCTTTTCTATGAGATAATTAAAGAGCACTTTGAAAAACAGAATGGAAATCAAAATCCTGTTTCTAATAACAATCAAAACTAAAATGTTCCATAAGCGCAAGTCCTTTTATGCTAAAAACATTCAGTAGAGTAAAAACATCAGTTCTTTCTAATTTAATCTATAAACTTGAAGTCATCGCATCAGAAAATGGAATGGAATTGTTTTTTAACTAGAAAAACAGAGTTCCTAGATGGACAATTTGAGAATAGCCAAAACATTTCTAAGAAAACGAAAACTAAAGAGAGAACGCTAATCATCCCAGTTATTAAATCATATTATAAAGCTACAATGATTGAGGCAGTTTGGTATTAGCAGAAGAGAAAAGAGAGCCAGGCAATAGACGACCGCATATATGAGAGTTTGGTTTCAACAAAGGAGACTGTTAAAATTACACAAAGACAGTTATTCAACCAATTGTGTTTGAATACCCGGCTCATAGGGCTAGGCGGCTGCTGTACTCTTGACCACAAAACTAATTCAAAATGGGTGGAACATTGAAATAAAATAAAGTTATAAAAGGACTAGAATAAAACACATTTTTAAAAATGATCATTTTGAAGGGGAGAAGACCTTTCTGAGCAAGACACAAAATTTAGAAAATAAAAGAAGATTGGTCTGTTTGACCACTGACTACATACAAATTAAACCAAGAAAAAAAAACCCTCTATATTGCAGCAAATGATAATATTTATTACTTTATGAGATCAAAAGGCAGAGGACAGACAGGGAAGTTTGGTAATACACAGTATTGGTAATACACAGGACAAACAAAGGGAGAGATTTTTTAACATTGAATATGTCCTTAGAAACCATTAAGGGAAATACCAAGAACCTAAAAGAACAGGGCGCAAAAATGCAGTGACAGAGGAAGAAATATACAAAGGGTTTCTATTCATTTAAAAACAGATCCGATCTCAAATACAAATCACTGCAGTGAGATGCTGTTTTTACCTGCGCCAGTGTCTGAGATGCAGGGGTTTAATAGGATGGAGCTGAGGTGGAACTAGCATGCCGACAAACTCATGGAGTTTTGTTGGGAATGGAAATCAGCGCTGCCTTTTTTGGAAGGCAAATCTGTCAAAGTTAAAATCCGTTTACGCTTTGGCCCAAAGTCCACATCTACGAAGATATTCACACGTGCCGGTGTGGACACTCAAGTGTGTTTATTGTGCTTTTTTAGCAAAAGCAGGGCAAAGACCCACGTGCTTGTCCCTGAGAATTGGATAAGTAAATGATAGTATGTCCCTGGGGTGGAATCCAGTGCAGCAGTTTAAGGAATATCAAAACATTTTTAACCCACAACACAGGAACGTTCGCTGATGGGGAGCATTCTCTGAGGTAAGGAGAAAAACTAAGGTGAAACTGTCCAGAGCGCTTGGAACATGAGAAAGTTACTCACGCACAGAAAATATCTGGGGTTCCAGAAAGGTCAGTGTGAGGCAGGCATCTCAGTCTGAGGTCAAAAAGAGACCTGCTTTTTAAAATTATATATATCTTTTGTGCCGTTCGACTTTTTACCATATTTTTTACCTACTTTTTGAATAATCAAAGAGTTTGGCTGGTGGTAGTTGTATTCACTTTAGGACTAATGAAAGGAATGCATATATTCTAGGAAATGTTTTGTCTTTCAAATTAGTAAATAAATAAATAAATAAAAATGACCTTACCTAGTGCCAGAGGGGATTTCATAGACATGAAATTATGAAATATTCCCCCGCTGCCGATGTCGCGTCAATCGGTCCGATGCCATCAGAAAATAATTTGGCAGCCTTTCAAAAGCTCATGTCCTTTGACCCAATAATTTAATTTTAGGAAAAATGAAAGAAAATGTTTTTAAAAGAAGACCCCAAAATGTTCAGTTATAGTCAGAGTGGCTTCATTGCCTAACTCCAGGAACCCCATTCACTTTCACCATGCCCCAGACGATATTAGTTAGATTATATAAAACCACCAGCAACATAAAAGCCCAACTGTGAGGGGCTGATTATGCAAATGAAAGTGTACAAAAGAATATTACACGGTCCTAAAGGTGTTTTCCAGAAAGAACAAGCATTGGAAAATGCCTGTGATAGGATGTGTAGCAGAATCACCATTAGGATGAACAGGGCTGATGTGGAGAAAAGCCTTGGAAGCTGGATAAAAGCCCGTGGTTCTTGCCGTGCAGGCTGTGGAGTACAACATCTTCGAAGGCATGGAGTGCCACGGCTCCCCGTTGGTGGTCATCAGCCAAGGCAAGATTGTCTTTGAGGATGGCAACGTCAACGTCAACAAGGGCGTGGGCCACTTCATCCCGAGGAAGCCCTTCCCCGAGTACCTCTACCAGCGCGTCAGGATCAGGAACAAGGTATGTGGAGCCAGGGTCTGCCGTGTGCAGAGCAAACAAATGTCACAGCTGCACGAGCCTCCCCTTCCTCACGTGTCAGATGAGCTGGGACGTGACCTGCCTGCGTCTCAGGCTGGAGTGAGGACCAGACGAGACCGAGGAGGTGCCAGGGATTTGCCAACTGTAAAGGGTTGTGCACGTGGGGTGATGGGAAGAGTCCTGGGAGTACACCAGCCAGGACGCACATCCTGCATCATCCTGGAGGGGGGGGGTCTTCACCACTCCTCTTTTAGGTGTCATGACCTTCCTTCTGCAGATCAGAACCCTGGCGCTCAAAGCAGTGCAGGACTGTCCAGCATCACACGGCTGGGAGAGCTCTGAAGCCCTTAGTGCCGTTTGGTAAAAATAAACCGCCCTAGCCCACTCGAGGGGTGGCAGAACTGCATCTAGACTCCCTTCGATCTGCCCTCTTTTCTCCTTCTTGCTCCCCTTCCATTCTGCATCCTCCTTCCCCTCTTTTTCTTGAGGAGTCTTAGCGTGGACTCAGGAGGTCAAAGGGCATGGAGTAGGCACAGGCTCTGTCCCGTCTCCAGTCCAGTTCAGAGGAGGAAGTTGGCTCATGCTTCAGAAAGACTCCCATCTGTGATCAATCATCTTCCCTAATTAAGTCCCTCCCATCACCATGACAACCTGCTTCCCGCACTAAAACGGCTGATGTCTGCCAGAAAGCCCAGCTTTATTTGTGTATGTGCATGTGTATGTGTATGTCTGTGTGTGTATGTGCATGGGTGTATGTGTATGTGCACGTGGTGCTCCTGTGTGTATGTGCTCCTGTGCTCGCTTATGTGCTTGTATATGTGTGTGTGCATGTGTGCCCACCTGTGTATGGTCCCACTCTTCTTGTGCTTCATAAGTGGCACCAGTGCCAGCAATTTAGATGCAAGAGCCCAGAGACCTCCTGGCATTCCCAGACTCCCAGGCCAACCATCACAATGCTCTGTGTCTGTTTACTGTCCCTCTCTATGCCTTAAAGTGTAGCATCCCAGGTCAAGGATACCAAATTGCACAGATGTTATGCGTCAGATGGGGAAATGATGGACATGGAGAATTAGCAAGTTAGATCTGAAAGATGGCCAGGGATAGCGATGTGGCCACAGCAGGCTGCTGAGAGACAAAGGGACTTGTGTAAACTCCTGTTTGGGACACCCACCAAGGAGGCAGAAACACACCTTGGCTGGCTTCATTCCCTCTAAATCAGTTTGAACCTGAGGTCTGTGGTTAACGGCATCTGTGAGAGGTGGATGCCTGACCTCGATGCCAAGACGTGATCTGCGGTGGCCAGGCGGACAGGTCCCCTGGCACAGGGCCACCCTCCCCGCATACCTGAGGGCAGAGCACAGAGGCTAGGCCAGGTGGGGGACAGGCCCTGCCCCGGAACCTACATCTGGCCAAGCTGAGTTCAGAGGTCACTGAAGGGAACTGGGGGCCAGGAACACAGGCTTGGAACCTGCTGGAACCAGGGAAGCCCAGAGGCGCAGGAAGCAGGTATTAAGAGGGATGGGGCAGAGACAATGAGGTCCCAGGGCGTCAGGGCAGCAGGGCTGCTGGGGGCAGAGGATGGGTTATCACCAAGCAGCTCTGGGCCCTTGATATTGGTGCTGAAAAAGGACCCCTTTGTTGTAGAGGAGGGAGCCTAGGGCTGGGGTCGGGCGCTGTCACCTGTGCAGGGGAAGAGGGACGTGAAGCTGGGGTCGGGGCACTGTCACTGACTCACAGTGGGAACCTGCACATGTTCCTGGCCACACTCTGTCTCCCAGGGCCTGGGACCGACGCCCACACTCCCCTGGCTGGCTCTGAGCTCACCAGCAGGCTACCAGCCTCCCACCCGAGCCCCCGCAGCTTTTGGCTTCTTTGCCTCATGACTCTCTCTCCCAGTACAGCCCTCAACCCACGGGGATGGAGGCTGTGCACTGTGTCCCATCCTCCCTGGGGTCCAGGAGGTTTGCTCCCTGCAGTAGCCCTGAGCCAGGTGCCCTCAGAGGCCGCCCTCTCGTTCTCTCTCCCTGTGGTGGGTGTTCTCCCTTCCTCTCTCCCTCCTCCTTTGCGGGATCACCTCCCAAACTACCTGCCCTCAAATCCACGATGAAGATGACCCCGTGATGCCACCAGTCCCCGATTCAAGGGTCCTTGTGAGGGTGTCAGGGAAGTGTTTTCCTCTTGGAAATAGCTTTGGAGTCCTCCTGCACGAAGCTCTGTATGTGTCTGTGCTTGTGTGTGTATGTATATGTGTGTATGCATGTGGGTGTGCACTTGCCTGTCTTATGAATGTGTGTTGGATTGTGTGTGTGTGTGATGTGTGTGTTATATGTTAGTGTGTATATTAAACATGTTGGTGTGTATGCAGACATGTGTGCATGTACATGTGTGAATTGTGTGTATGCGTGTGGTTGTGTACTATGCATATTAGTGTGTGTGCAGTCATGTGTGTGCATGTACATGCACACGTGTGAATTATGTGTATGTGGAGTGTGTGTGGGGTGTGCATGCATATGTATATGTGTGCACATGTTTGTGTGCATGCATATATGTACGCCTGTGCACGTGTGTATGCATGTGGTTGTGTACTATGCATATTAGCATGTGCAGGCATGTGTGTGCATGTACATGCACACGTGTGAATTATGTGTATGTGGAGTGTGTAGGGGTGTGCATGCATATGTATGTGGGCACACATGTTTGTGTGCATGCATATATGTACGCCTGTGCACGTGTGTATGCATGTATGAGCGGGTGCCTTGTGTGGTGTGTGTACAAGCACGTGTGTGCATGTTTGTGTGTACGTGTGTGTATCCCCGAGGAGACCATGGTCACTCTCCTGCACACGGGAATGCATACGTGCATCTTGTCAATCAGTTGCTCTTCTTGTGATCTGTTTAGGTTTCTGGGTTGCAAGGGGTTCCCAGGGGCATGTATGACGGTCCTGTGTATGAGGTGCCAGCCACACCCAAATATGCAACTCCTGCTCCTTCTGTCAAATCCTCGCCTTCCAAACACCAGCCTCCACCGATCAGAAACCTCCACCAGTCCAACTTCAGTTTATCAGGTAAGAAACTACAGCGGCCAAGGTTCCCCACCCCACAGTGGCTCCCAGAGCCCTGAACTCCTGAGAAATGGACCCACGGCCTCAGGCACTCGATGAGGAGCCAAAGCTGGGAGTGTGGGTTCCCCTCCCCTCCCCTCCTGGGGTTGGGCAGAGAGGGCTGGGGGAGGTCAGAGAGCAGAGAAGGTCCGTGGGAGCAGCACAGAGATACCTGACCCTGGTTTATGAAGAGTCTGCCTGAAAATTGTCCTTAGGCTCTTCCTTAACACTCTTGGGGACATTTTACACTCTTACCCATGAAGCTATGTGTGGAGAAGGGGAATCAGGGTAGCTGCCTTTGCTGGATGTATGTTCTGGGTCGGGTCTTCAGCCATCCATGGTAGTTCAGCACACACTCTCATAACTCATGACTGTTTCATCTTCACAACAGCCCTGTGTGTAGAGTGGTATTATTCCTGTTTCTTTAAGGAGGAAATTAAGGCTCCAAGACATTTAGCGTCAAAATGCCAGGACTTGGTGCTCAACAAATGTGTGCAGACAAAATCGAAAGTTCACGTGGTCCTTCAGACTTTCTGAAGGCTCTTGGGACGTGTGTCTGCAGTTTCATCAGATCGCCACACAAGGACAGGTGTGCACCTGTTGGGACATTGCCTCGGAATTTCGAATATTTGAGGTGTTAGCATGAGTTATATGCTGTGCTAGGTGCCAGGAATACAGTGATGAATAAGACACAGCTGGGCAGGCTCAGTCTATTCTAGAGGTCAGCAAACTTTTTCTTAAAAGGCCAGGTAGTAAATATTTTAAGCTTTGTGAGCCAAGAGGCAATATCTAAGACCATTTGAAATGGAACCATTTAAAAATGCAGAAAACTATTCTTACCTCATGGGCTGTAAAAACAGGGCTGAGTTTCCTCAATGGGCTGACTTCTGGTCCAGCAGGAGTGAAGGACATTTAAACAGAAAAGGCGATGTAGTTGGCAAAAGAGAGAATGGAAGGGGCAGAGAGAAGATGAAATACCAGTTTAAATTGCGGGGGTGACAACCTACCATCCATTCAGGGATTACGCAGTGGGGAGCATGAATCAGAGGGTCCCCCAGTCCAGTCCGTCTCACTTTCCCTGAGCCTGTCCTGGAAGAGTATCTCCCACACCGTGTGATCCAGTGTCTAAAGAAAACTAATATTTTTGCACAAATGGACCCTAAACACAACGGAGTATTTCATCTGATGCTCAATCAGCAGAACAGGGATTGGTTGCAATGCTTGGAACACTGTCTGTGTGTGACAACACACAACCTCTCGGGGAGTTTGCACACTGGATCTCTGGTCTCATGCAATTCACGATTGCAATTAAATGCAGAGAGACATTCCCTCCCTTTTAGAACAGCAAAAAAACAATGAAATGGAAAGTCTGCAGGAAGTGTCCCCCAACCATCCTTCTTCTCCCTGTTCAGCACCCACTTCTCTATAAAGCCCCAGCACTGCCTTTGCCCAGCCCCTCAGCAGTTTCACAGGTGACTCCATTGGATACCAACTGCACAGACACTTTCCAACATCAGGATGGACTTCACAGATGTCCTTTTAAATATCTGAGTGAGGTTACATCATAGAGACATAGCATGGTTTACTGAAGTACTGTCCTTTTGTACAACAGGTATTTTCAAAGTACCTGGTATGTAACCAAGCAAGGTACAGATGCTTATGAGGTAGAAAGATATTAAGCACTTGGCCTGATTTCTGGGTCCAGGAAGACACACTGTCTATCAATGAAACAATGAGAGAAAATCAAAGTCAGTACTCTAAACCAAATTCGTTGTGGCTTACACAGATCATATAAAGTCAGAGGTAGAAGGACCTCATCTAGTTATTTTTGTCACTGTTGTTTTCATTGAAGTCTTAATTGGTAAATCTTTGATTCCTTATGAGGTTCAGCATCTTTCATGTGTTTATTTAAAATTTCCTCTTTGGTGAAGTCATTGGGAGTGACGGTGAGAGGGGATAATCCAGTTTCCACCTCCTGGTTCCTGGGAACATGACATCGAATATCGGGCATTGGTTCAGTACACATACTGTACCCTGGGAGGCAGCGCCTGACCCTAGCAGGCAGCCTAGCAGAGCTCTCAATGTAGACCACCCCAACTTCGTATCAGGCCAGCTTCTTCCGATCAATGAGGTTCACGGTGAATCCAGTGAATCCTGTTGTCGTGTGCTCATTGTTACACCTGCTTTGCCATAAAATTGATCCTGTGGTTTGAGGCAATAGATTACACAATACTGTGGATAGGAGTCGGCTCTTATTTTACAGAAAAGGAAATGAGGCCAGGAGAGGAGATTGTCTGACTCCAAATTACCCAAATTCCAGGCACCTTTTGCGCTGGAAGTGAAGTCTCCCGACTGGACCCCTCTCCACAGCATCCCTCCTTCCCAGCATTATCCGTCATCCAGTCTTCATTTCATACATATTCACTGAGCGCCAGGCACTGAGCTTAGTGCTCCAATTTTAAGTCTTTCTTTAACTGCAAGAGAATGCGTGAGATTGGAGTGGATGGTTGGCTTTGCAGATTTAAAACAAACAAGGCCGCCCCCCATCCCCACGCAGACCTGCCCATTGCAAACAGGGTGGGTAAATCCAGCTCCAAGTGTTCACACACAAGCACACACGCAGGGACACACATGCACGGGTACACACACTCATGCACACAATATACAAATGCACATACGTGTGCTCCCATGCATAGCACATGAAACACCCTGGGAAAAACGGACACTGCCAAGTGTCGTTCTGAGTGTGCAGTAGGAGCTGGGGTTTTGGGGACAAACCAGTGGGGCTACGATCCTGGCTTCCCTGCCCTCCAGTGGTGCCCCCTACAATGCGTGACCTGGGCCTCAAATTCCTCATCTGTAAACTGGGGCTAAAACAACACTCCCTTCATAGGATTGCTGTGAGCCCTGAATTCAGCAGCACATGTTAAAGCACCAAGTCTGCGCCTGCACACAGTAGGCACTCAGTAAGTGTTTGCCCACTTGTCTCAAGAACATGAAGCCAGACAAGAAACAGCACAGGGTGGTCAGGGCTGCAGGAGGGTGGCCCCGGGGCCTGGGGGGGCGTAGAAGAGGGAGCAACGGACCCCGTGGAGGTCAGGGAACCTTCCCAGAGGTCATCCTGGGCTGAAGGATGGTGAGGATGGAAGGAGTGTTGAGACGAAGGCTCGGTGTCCCAGAGGCTGGGGGACATGACATGAGAGGGCACCCAGCCCGCGGGAGCAGCACATGGAGCTGGTGTCAGCAGATCTCGCTGGAGTGACTGGCTCTGTCTCTTCCAGGTGCCCAGATAGATGACAACAACCCCCGGCGCACCGGCCACCGCATCGTGGCGCCCCCTGGTGGCCGCTCCAACATCACCAGCCTCGGGTGAAGGCAACTCGTGGATGAGCGAGCGTGAAGGATTCTGGGAAGGATGGCCATCCCTTGCCCTGTCAGTGTTTGGAAACCCACAGTATCGTTTGGTACTGATGGGGGGAAAATGGAATGATGTTCTTTCCTTTTTGGTTTAGGAAGAAGTGGTACTAGTGTGGTGTGTTTGCTTGGAAATCCCTTGCCCACAGTCGTGTGTTCATCTGAGCCCACCTCAGAGCATGGCGTCTCCAGGCCCCTCCTTAGTGAACACAGGTTCCAGCCTCGTCTTGTACTGTCCCTCCCACTTCTGACGCCACGGGCTCCACGGTTCTCTGAGTGGTTCCCTTGCACCCCTGTAGCTGTTCTAGGATAGTTGATGCATGTTACTAAGTTACGTCTGCGAGTCTGTGAGTGCGTCCGACAGAAGACAGCCGCAGCCCTACGTAGACACGAAGCCCAGACCTCAAGCCCTCGGGGGCAGCTCCAAAACTCATAGCAGGAAGATGTGTCCTCATCATCCCCTCCCCCAGGTCTACACGAGAAGGAAGCCCGCCCCACCGCCAGAGAAGCATCACTCTCGTCCTGTGTCAGGAACCCTGGTCTCCGTGGCACCTGTAACTCGCCATGACGTCTTTCCGGTCTGTGTGTGTCCTTCCAGCCCGCTCCAGGCTGCAGGCCTAGCCAGGTTCACACTCAGAAAGGGGTCTCCCACCCTCATTCAGGGCTGACCACGGTGTGGCCACAGCTGCTCCCGGTGCCCGTGTCCTGGTCCCTCCCAGGCGGATGACGAGGCCGTCAGATTTTTAAAGTTTTGTACATAGTTTTCCTTTGTAATCACCCTCATTTTTACTTAACAGCTGACTTATTGTGACTCTTATTTCTGAATTCAACGCTTGTGAAAAAATAAAGAAAATAAATGGCCCACTCCCTGACTGGGGTGTTTGCATTTAAGTGATGGCTGCTCAGGTGCTCATGCTTTGTGCTCCCCTTTGTAGTAGCGGACAGTGGTGCTTGCTTCCCCAGGACTCGCTCTTGTTAGGTAGTCGGGGCAGCAGAGGAGGGAGGAGAGGGAGCCAGTCATGATTTGGGGAGTGTTAGGTCATGAGAACAAGGATGAGAATAGGAGGACGATGGCCGGCCAAGGGCTTCTGTGAAATAGGTTGAAATCACATCACGTCCCTTCCCTCCTGCCCAGCCTTTCCTTGGTGTGCTGTCTCTTCCTGTGTGTTATGTGGGTCAGACTGCCTCAGATTGGAAGTGCCCAGCTCCTAAACTTCACATTTCTGACCTCCAGTCCCATGGGAGGTATACATTCTAAGGAGGAGTAAAACCTCAAAGTTGTTTGTCTTGATTACCAGTTAGTAGTGATGATGGTGATGATGCTGATGGTGATGATGATGGTGATGATGGTGATGATGGTGATGATGCTGTTGATGGTGACGGTGATGATGGTGGTAATGGTGATGCTGCTGCTGCTGCTGCTGATGGTGGTGGTGATGGTGATGATGCTGCTGATGATGGTGATGCTGCTGCTGATGGTGATGGTGATGGTGATGATGCTGTTGATGGTGACGGTGATGATGGTGATGATGCTGCTGATGCTGATGGTGATGATGATGGTGGTGATGGTGATGATGCTGCTGCTGATGGTGATGATGCTGCTGATGATAGTGATGATGATGCTGATGGTGATGATGATGATGGTGATAATGATGGTGGTGGTGGTGATGTCACATGATGATGATGATGGTGACAATGATGGTGGTGGTGATGCTGCTGATGGTGATGCTGCTGCTGCTGATGGTGATGATGCTGCTGATGGTGATGATGATGATGGTGATGATGATGGTGGTGATGGTGATGTCACGTGATGATGATGATGGTGATGTCATGTGATGCTGCTGATGGTGATGGTGATGGTGGTGATGGTGATGATGATGCTGATGATGGTGATGGTGATGCTGCTGATGATAGTGATGATGCTGATGATGGTGATGGTGATGGTGATGATGGTGATGGTGGTGGTGGTCGTGGTGATAATGATGGCAGCATTATCTGTACAGCACATGCTACATGTCAGGTGCTCTGTAAGGTAGGCACTATTATTAACATCTTTTACAGATGAGTCCTAGAGAGGTCAATAATTCATCTAAGATCACACAAGAAGTGGCACAGCCAATATTTAAATCCAGGACCCACATGCCCAAAGCTCCTTGCTTCTAACTGCCAAGCTTTGTCATTTGAGGCAGGATGGCTTTGGATGGGCATACGTCTACTTTATGCTTTTAGTGTCTTCTCCCCCCACCCTCACTGGGTTAGGATACTTTAAGGTCCAGAGAGGTGGTGGCTTAGGGTCAGTTATGGATTTTCTTGAAACAAAGCTAAATATTAAGAAAGATCAAGAATGTAGGGTAATGACTTGATATTTGGCCTTGGCCCATTGGGACTACTAGAGGACAATGCAGAAACTTCCAGAAGAGTAAAGTCGGCAACAATCAGTTACCCACCCTGCTGTCTGGAAAACACTTCCTCTCTCCCGCATCACCCCCCAGCCCATCAGGGAGCAGATGCTGAAGCGGAAGCAGCCCTAACATCCTCCCTGTAGGACCGACTCTGATGGGGCCTTTGCCCGGCCGCCAAGCCACCGGACCACCGCCCAGTTGGCATCACCTGCTGAGGTCGCCAGCACCCCTGTCCTACATTGGGTTCCCAAGAGGCACAGGCACAGGGGTCCTGGCAGCTGCAAGACAGACAAGCCTTAATTCTAGGAGGCTGAGCTGCAGCATTCCTTGTAAGTAACGTTCTTTTCATTCATCTCTTGAAATGGTAGGAGGAGGTGGGGAGCTTTAGGGGAAGGCTATCTATTCTCCTATTCATTCATCTGCACCCTTACTTCCCCTTTGCAGAGAGCATAGCATGGTCACAGGTTCCAGGAATTAGGATGTGGAAGTCTTGGGGAGGGGGCACTGTTCTGCTACCACAATAGTCTTCTGAGTTTCCTTCTAGAAGTTTTATCTTTCACATTTAGGTCTATGACCCATCTCTCATTAATCTTTGTACACAGTGTAAAATAGGGCTCAAGGCTTGCTTTTTTTCCATATAGAATCCAATCGAAGCAGTGCCATTTATTGAAAAGACCATCCTTTCCCTCATTAAGCTGCAGCAGAGCCTTGGTTGTAGACCAGGGTGACCACAGTGCATGGTCTTCTAACCCAGTGGTCCTGAGGTACACTGCTAAATAAACACTGGACTCTGAGCTTGGCTGGGCTGGGGTGGGAGCCCCAGTCTGTAGTGTCTGCTAACTTCTATGGTGCCAGTACTCTCACTGTAGCCAATTTCAAGCTACCAACATGAAGCCAGTGAGCTTTCAATCCATGCAATGTAAGTCGGGTCTGGTGTCCCAGTAAATGCCAGTACATTTGGTGTCATTGGCTTCAAGTTTTCCTTCAGTGATGTCAATTCACGGAGCAAGAGAGCAAGAAGAAGATTCCTGAACAAAAAGGGCTTCTACCAAAATGAAATTTCCCTCCTCCCTCCTTCCCTACATTTTTCCTTCCACCAGTGTACGAGGAGTGCCTATTTAGTACTAGGCATCGTGCTAGTAGGGGAAAGCAATGGGTGTTTATTCCAGGGGGAAGGTCAGATATTAACCAAATTATTATCCAAAGCATCTAATTACACACCATGCTAAGTGCTATAAAGGAAGCATTTTGCAGGGAGTAGAGAATGCTCATCTCCCACTCCTCATGTCCCCCAGAGAGGGGCGTCCGATCTCTGGGGGAGAAATGTGCAGGTTCTCCTGGCCTCTGTCTCACTCATTCTTCCCCAGCAGAGGGAAAGCACCTGATTTTTCAGAACTGAGAGTGCTAAGTGGCTCCCTTCCTCCCTCCACGGAGATGACGGGCCTCAGGACACACTTCCTTGGATGCAAATTTACCACGAAGTTAGTGACGCTCATCAGGTGACACTGGGAGGCCACGGGCGTATCTGGGATCTGGGTTAGGGCAGATTGAGTTGGGTTCAGTGGGGATGGGCATGTGTCCAGTGGACATAATTCCAGCCAGCCCAGGCACAAATGGCCACCCCCTGTGCCAACTCCCCTGCATCGTGACACGGAGCGCAGGCCAGGGGACACGACGCAAATGCGTCCCGTGGCACCTGGCACCGGAAGTGCGCCCAGACCGGAAGTGTGCCCAGCAACGAGGAGAAGGAGCACTGAGGCAAGTGTGCAGAGCCAGAAACTGGTCTATGGAAATCTAGGTATCCGATGCACACAACAGTGAGTGGAGAAATGTTAGAACAAAGTATTACAGAAGTGGGTTAGGCAATTCATTGACTTAAAAAATTATATTTTTGTATTTGTGATTTTGTGGAGTTCATCAGGTTCTAAAACTATTTGTTCTGCTCTCGTCTCTCATTCTAAACATATACAGTATTCTCTTTTATACCTTTTGTAATTTTATTGGCTTTTTATGAAACTCTCCTTGCCCAAATGTACAAGTTTCAGACACCCTCCCATCCTCCCACCCCACCTTAACCCCCCCACCAAACCTGGGCCCCCTCGCCACTCCTCTCAGTGTGTTTTGGGGGTGTCCCCATGGTAGAAGCCTGTGACCGGGGCCACATCTCTGTGTTGGAGGCGGGCAGTTTAGTTCAGGGGTAAGCATGAGCAGGCTCTTTGTGGACACAGGGTCCCCCAATTTGGCCTCATCAGTTATAGAGCTGACATGCAGATCTCTGTGGCTGCTTTGCCTCTATCTCAACCAGTTCCAAACTTGGATGAGAAATAAAGCAATGTATCTACCTTCCCCTCCCCCATCCCAGCAACAAAATATACAGACAGTTCTTAAGAGCGAAAGAGGGGGGTCTGATCTTATCAAGGTGGGCAGGGGTGGCTCTTGAAGTCGTGAGTGAGCCCTGTTGAGATGTGAACAATGGCTAGGAGCTAATGAGGCAAAGGGGATGGGAGGGGGCAGCAGGGTTCCAGACAGAAGACTGTCATGTGCCAAGGCCCTGGGGTAGGCACGGGGTGTGGCACCTATGAGGCCGTGAGAGGAGACAGAGGCTGGATGGGGGCAACGGCATCAGCTGGGCTGGAGGGGTGGCAGATACCAGATCTCGCAAGGCCCTGTGGTCCATGTTAGAGTTTGCTTTTTCTCCTAAGAGCAAGGGAACGCCACTAAAGAGCTGCAGTCAGATCTGTGTTTTAGGAAGTGTGGACAGATGAGAGGAGGGTGGGGCAGGGCAGGAGGGAAGATCAGGAGCAGTTAGGAGGCTTCTGCAGCAGCAGCAATACCAGCCCCGGGGTGATGAAGGCAAGACAAACCCCAGGTTGGCTGGAGACTCTGTTGACCTCATATACCACATCGGCTTCATCCTAGCAGCTCAGACCAGATCGGAGAGGCTAAATGTGCGTAAAAATTAATCCATTAAACGCTTCAATATGTCATCATTCATGAACCCCTTCCACTTTCACCTCCTTCCATCACAGCCCATAGTAAGAACTGGGGACACAACCCAGATGGAGGGAGGGCGGCTGAGATGTGTCCTCGGGGTCTTCTTGCTGTTCCTCCCCTCTCCCCGGCCCTGGGTGTGCTGTGTTCATGCAGCTCAGTATCGGGCCTGAAAGTCCTCCTCCACACCCGTGTCCCAGAGCCTGCGCCCAACACAGCCGAGAGTCCTTCCAGACGTGAGAGTCGTGTTTTGTTTTGAACAAGGAGGCAATTCCGTTATGAAAGGCACCTCTAGAGTCGATTGTTGATGTGTTGAAAACAGACGCAGTCCACAAGCCTTCATGGAGAGTTATGTGCCCCACACTGTGCCAAGCAGTCCAGCAGCATGTGACAGGTGACACGTCCCCTGGGCTAAGGAAGCTACGCTTAAAGCAAAAGCATCGTCCATGCAAGATCCGTGGAGGCTGAACCTACACTGCTCGGGATCTTCCAGAGATCCTGGTGCTGCCAGGGCATCGGCATTTACCAAACTCACGTCACCAAATCAGGCGTTCCCAGCATAGGAGGCATCTGCCTTCAGAATGCCTCTGTGCACAGGACCCATGTGACAAAAGCAATTGCTACGTAAAACAGGTTTGCAAAATATTGCAGGAAGGAAGTCAAACTTGTTACAAGACTCTGCAGAATAAGGAAATATTTTATTTAGCCCGTAGAGGGGGCTGTTGGCTAACTTTGGAAATGCGCCTGGTGACCAGTCAGGATTTGAGGATGCTCCGATCGATGGCTAGTATCCTTAACAAACGATGTAACTAGTATGGATTACTTCTTTTGTTAAGGAACCTCGCTTTCCTGACTAAGAGAGACTAATCTAGGTTGTAAGAAATAAAAATCCAGACCACAAATGGTCCAGAAAATCCCTGAGACAGGAGCTTCTATAACCTGGAGCCCACTGTGTACTGGGAATTTGTGGAAACCCTGTACTCTCCATCCCAGACCTGCCCGGGGTCAGCATGCTCTGACTTATATCAGTGGGTGATGCCCCCAAGGGAGCATCTGGCAATGTTTGGAGACATTTTTGGTTGACACAACTGGGGAGTGCTTCCAGCATCTGGTGGGAAGAGGCCAGGGAGGCTGCTAAACATCCCGTCATGCACAGGTCAGCCCCACCCCCAAACAAAGAAATGTTCTCACTCCACATATCCATAGTGCCAAGACTGAGAATCCCTGATTTCGATGAAAAAGGCAATTTTCTTTCCAGGTGGGAAAGGCACTGGCTGGTCTGAAAGCTTCTGGATATTCCCAGCATCCCCTGGGAGAAGCATTTCTCCTTAGGGGAGGACTGCTGTCTGGCAGAAGAACTCATCCCTCCCAGGGGAAGTCCTCCTGGGCAGGGCCTCCTTCCTAGCGCTTTAAGTGTCTCCAACAGAAGACCCTAATGCAGGTGTCATGTATCTGTGGGTCCTTAGGTCCCCAGGGTGGGTGAGGATAGGCCTGCCGGCCAGGGATTCCATGGTCTATGTCATGGGGCCCTGAGACTCCTCAGACCCCCTCACTGAGACCAGGCCTTCGCTGCTGGCTGAGCCAAAGAAGGGAATGGGTCCCGATGAGATTCCATGTTGGCCAGTGCCCACGGTGCAGGGGACAGAGAGAGCGGGGGCGATGGGAACGGAGGAGAAAAGGCCTCGGACCCAGAAAACACCAGCAACACCTGGTGATCCCTTTATTATAGGTGGAACTCCACCGGGAGGGGAGGCTGGCGAGCAGAGGGCCCCCAGGGCGGGAATGAGACCACTTAGCGCTCGCGGAACGCAGGTTCGGGGTGACATCGGGACACAGTGAGTGGGAAGCACAGGGAGCCAGGAAGGAGGGGCTTCCCAAGGAACGGAGCCACATCTCGAAGCCAAGGAGACACTGAAAAACTGGAGCAGACATGTTTCCAACACAGGGGTGGGGGTGGGTATCATCTTCACAGGCGGTAGGGTCCGCCCTGCTCTTTTTGGCCTTTTTCTGGGACTTTGATACCCATTCTCCATCCCTGCACAGCAAGGCTGTGGGCAGAGGGGAGACCCCACTGTCCCCCACCCCAGGGTGGCCAGTCCCTCCTCACTGCCTGGGGGAGGGGCAGGTGGCATTCAGACGGGGTCTTCAGGTTCCGTCCCCCCGACCAGCCTTAAGCTACAGATTGCTTCTTCTCTTTAGCATCTTCTTGGAATTCTCACCGTCACCAACCTCACTTTCTTGCTGGCTCAGCCTTTTGCTGCTTAAAATATGGAAGAAATGCAGTTGGTCAGAACTTTGATTCCAGGTCTGTCTAGATGCAATAACAATGCATCCAATCTGATCACATGAAAAGGTGGTGACAGGCCATCAAAACAATCTGCATTTTGACATGGGCTGTTAAGAAACAAAAGAAACTCCCAGTTTCCCTCTCTTTGGTGGGAGGTCCAACCCATGCTCAGACGACGGACGCACCCCAGGATGGATCCACGCTACCACAAATCTGGAAGCATCTGTAGCTCGCAGCGCCCTGGTGAGGCCTGGGATTGCCAGCTATTCAGGCTGGATGCTGACGGGCTGGGGAGGTGGGTCGTGGCTGACCGGGCCCAACTGGACACTAACAATAGCAGTAACAGTAATACCAACACTTCCCGTTATCACCCATCATTTCTCAGACCCGAGTCAACACCTAGAGAGGCAGTGGATTTCCTGCCCAGATTTAGGTGATCAACAAGGGCCCTGGTGTACCTGAGCGATCCTGAGGGGGGGCCCCCTGAGGCAGGGTCGTCGTCCTTGGGCCCCCCAAAGTCCCCTCTGTCCCGGGGTGCCGGCTTCTTCCTTTTGGTCCTTAGGGGTTTCTCTGCAGGAGACACGTGAACCCAGAAACTGGCTCTGTGACTCTGGGTAGGTGACAGCATCTCTTGGCCTCACGCCACTCCGGCATTGTTTAAGTACTTCTGGGGGCCAAGTATGCACTCAGTACCTACTGCTCTTAGACCCATTTAACTTGTGAGGAAACTGAGACCTCGCAGGGGGTGAGAGCTATCCCAAGCCCACAAGGCTGAAAGGTGGCAGAGCTGGAATTCAAACTCAGTCGGCCAGGCTCCTGCTGTGTTTCTACCACACCCAGCAGACTGGCAGCCTTCCGAAGCAGTAAGAACCTAGAACACAGCTCCAGTACCATAGCTTTTATTTTAATAGCCCTCCATGACTTTACACACCTTCCCCTTGCTATCCCGTTAGAGGCTACAGCACTCTATGATGTCCCTGAAGTTCCGCTGGTCAAGGGAGGAGGGCTAATTATCCCCATTTTACAGATGGGAAAACAGAGTCAGAGATGAGAGTCAGCTACTGAGCAGCAGACCCAGGAATCGGAATTATTGCATTTTGAAGGGCCAGGGACACAGGGGCATCCTAGCCTAGCCTGCTTATCTACAGACAGGACACAGAAGCCCAGAGAGGGTAAGTGCCATGCCTGGGGCCACACGCCAGTTAGTGGTAGACCCGGTGCTAGAATTTATACTCCCAGCCCAGAGAGCCTGCAGGGCATCGCCTTCTATGACTCACCTGACAGCCCATGCTTATTTGAAAACGGTTTGCTTTCGGCAAGGGGCACCCGGGCCAACGCCGCCAGCTCTGAGATGAAGCTCTGCTCAGCTTCCTGGATGCAGAGAGAGAGGGTCAGCTGGGCCTCCCTCTGCCCTGCTCCGCCTCTACATCGCCTTCCATCAGCA
The DNA here is from genome assembly GCF_965194825.1 of Balaenoptera physalus. Classification (NCBI taxonomy): domain Eukaryota; kingdom Metazoa; phylum Chordata; class Mammalia; order Artiodactyla; family Balaenopteridae; genus Balaenoptera; species Balaenoptera physalus. Next base: position 114,343,470 of record NC_138884.1, on the reverse strand, counting down.
CGAGGGGGCGCTGTGAGAGTGGGGACAGGACCGCGTCCCCAAGTGGAGGAGGACTCTCCAAGAGGCATCCAGAAACGCCAGGAGCAGGCAGAGGCACGTGTGATGCGGGGGCAGCTAAGCATCCATCCTCGCTCACGCCAGCCATGGATCCCACTTTACAGATGAGAACACTGAGGTGCGAGGGGCTCGGCGAGGGCAGCAGAACCAGGATCAAGCGCACCCCTGCCTGACTCGAGTCGGAGTCCTTAACTGCCAACACCATTTGATTAACAGCCAGACCCGGATTCCGTGGCTTATTCACTGTGGGGCACTGGGAGGTGACTTACCTCTCGGGGCCTCAGTTTCCTCATCTGTAAATGGGATACTGGGTGTAACCCGCTCCTTGGCTGTCAGAGTAGGACTTTAGGTGGTGAATGTAAAGCTCTCTGCTCAGGGACTGTCTACAAGAGACCCTCAGGGAATAGATGTTAACCGCCATTAACATCTTTCTCATCACTGTCTCAGATGTCACTGCCACGCCGGTGGCAAGCACTCAGATGGGGCCAGCACTCCACTCAGCACTTCCATTCGGGAATATCTGATTTTTTTTACAGGCGGCCACTTTGCTTTAAAGCCGCACCTTATAATCTCACGCTGATGAGATTTTTCTGGGATGAGATATCCACAGGATATCACGAAAGCTGAGCTTCCTGTGTGTTCTAGGTAAAGCGCAAACCTTAGTCACAGCAGCACTGCCTGAATGATACTGATGTTTGCCGTGACACCAAGAGGCCCCCATGGTGGCGATTCACACACAAGGAGACGCTCATTCCTTTCAGCTCAACAGACAAAACTGATGAGTGGTCAGGGCCTGGCCCGGAGCTGGTGCTGCAGACCCGGGGGAATCAAAGTTCACAGCTGAGCAACGAGGCTGATGTGTCATCAGCCTGTGAGACTAGCGGGGGCTGAGGGGGTCCCGAGCAGGGCGTGTGGTCCTCACAAAGGCTCCAGTGCTGACCTGTGATCATGAGCTTAGCCTTTTACTATTTCCAGTCCCCTGTAAACCACTGCCCGCTTTGCAAAGGCCCGTTTTCAGAAGTTGTACCTGTAGCTGGGTCTCAAGCTGGGCTTCCAGATGGTCCATGACCCTCACGCTCTGCTTCCACGCATCCCGGCGGGTCCGCTGGTGTGCCGTGAACTGGGCCAGGAACTTTTTCTGCTGCGCCAACATCCTGGGGGAAGGAACGAAGGCCGTCAGCGCTGCCCTTCCAGCAGGTTCGTCAGACCCAGCACGAACCTTTCCCCAGGGCCTGCTGAGTCGTGGGAACTAGTGACCGATAGCCATCCTTGAGCCCTTGGAGCCAGAAGAATGGCCATCGTGGGCACGATTTACTGCGGCCACATGCCCCGTGGACATAGCTCAAGTCCCTCCACCAGTGGCTGACTCATCAGAAAAGCAGATGCCATCTGATTAACACTTGAGAATTTACAGAGTCTCACACACACATTTTTCACTTGATCTTCAGGGTGGCTTGGTGACATCAGCAGGACAGAGAGGAGAAAAGCTCGGGAGAAGCTCAGAGGGCCGGGGGCAACCCTGAGGTCCCACAGCTGCAAAGCGGCTGGGCTGCAAGTGGCATCTTCATATGAGAAAATCATTTTAACCTCAGGGTGTGGCAGGGAGCAGGGAGATAGTCCCCTGATAGGACCCATCTTTATTTAAAATTTCAGAATTGCCCTAGCTCCTCCCTTGTAAAACAGAAGGCTCGTTTCCTAGCATGCAGAGTCTGAGAAACCCTGAATACAGCAGCCTCATTACTGCTAGTGGCAGAGGACAGAGCTGGGGCTGAAGCAGGGTCCCTGACCTGGAGAGAGGCCCCACCTCCCTTTCAGGAGCAGAGACCCCTCCCCTCCTGCTTTGAATACCCTCCCCTCCTTGGCTGACCTTCCTCTAGTCCTCAGCGAACAGGAACATTCAATACCACCCACCCTGCTTCTGTAATCGTTCTCTGCCTTCTTCCTTTCAATCTTGTGGTTGACTTTCTGAAAGGGGCTGAATTTCTAGACCTGAAGGCAGAAGTCACTTTTAGCATCAATAAGCAGCTGTCCACGGAGTATATCTGAAGGCACAAAATTCCACCTGCTTTTGCGTCTGCTCTTCCTTCTACCAGTAATGCCTTTCCCCTCTTTGTTGTCTTTGTCTGGCAAACTCCTATTCATCCTACAAGACCCCATCATCTGTCATCCATCCATCTATTCACTCATTCCTTTATTCTTAAAAGTATTTCTGGACTTCCAGGTGCTATGCTGGGTTTTGAAGACACAGTTGTGAATAAGAGACTCATAGTCTGTGCCCTCATGGGGCCCCACTTTGAGCTGGGGAGGGGGATAGATATCGAACAAATAACTGTGATACGGCTGAGGTCAGTGCTCTGCAGTGTGGTTCTCTCTCACACCCTCAAGGAGGATGCATTACTTTCCTGGGGCTGCTCTAACAGATGACCACAAACTAGGGGGCTTAAAAAAAACAGGTATCTGTCCTCTCACAGAAGATCCCAGAAATCTTCAGTCAAGGAGTCATGCTTCCTCTGGAGGTTCTAGAGGTGAACACATTCCTTGCCTCTTCTGGTGGCCGCTGGCACCCCTGGGCTTGTGGCTGTGTCACTCCAATCTCTGCCTCTGTCGTCACATCATCTTCTCTGTGTGTGGCCAAATGTCCCTCTGCTTCCCTTGCCATTGGATTTAGGACCCACTGGGATAACCCAGGGTGATGTCCTCCTCTCCAGATCTTTAACATAAATGACATCTGCAAAGACCTTTTTCTAAATAAGGTCGCACGTATAGGTTCAGGGATTAGGACGTGGACATATCTCTTGTGGGCCCCTGTTCAGCTCACTACAGAAGCTGGGTGGCTCCTTTCCGTGAGCAGCTTCCTCCCCAGACCCGCCCTGTCACCAGTCCTGGTCACTCTCGACTGTCGTCCTGCTGGCTTGTCTGCTCCCCCATGGACCTGGCCCTTGGGAATGCAGGGAAGTGACAGGCCTGCCCAGGAAGGGCCTGTCTGCCCGGGTTAGGGGCAGGGCTTCACCCTCGAGGCCTGGGGAGCCATGCGAGGGCCCAGGAGAATCTGAGACACGGGCTGCCTCGTGTTTTATGCGATGCCCTGGTTGCAGCACAGGAAGCAGGGAGGGCGAGCAGGAGTCTGGTCAGAGGCTGCAGCTCTAAGCCAGGAGGGGAGTAACGAGGGCCCCGGACAAGAGAGCCCGCAGAGGACAAAGGCTGTGCTGGGACAGCCAGGTGGTGCCCGAGCTCGGGGGCAGGAGCCCCTCCGGGACTGCTGACCCCTGGCACGTCCTGGAGGGAGGAAACGGCCTGACTGTAGGCCTGGCTGTGGGATCTGAGTCACCGAGTCAGATGCGTATAAGTACATAGACTTCTTGTGTTTGGACTCAGATTTGACTATGGAAATGAAAATTTTTTAAAACATCCATTCTGAAAGCGTTCTGATTGCAGAACTGTTTGAAGTTCACATTGCACTGTGCAGTGCTGAGGGCTCGGCAGTGACAGTGCTGACGGCAATGACGGACATCAGCGCCCTGGCCACGTGCTGGCCTCTGTGTGAGCGTTTTGCAGGCTTTGCGTGGCTCATCTGCACAGTTATACACCCATGACGCAGGTGTTACTGTGACCCCATTTTGCAGATGGGGAACCTGGGGCTCGGGGCGTGAAGGGACCCAGCCACTATGTGGCTGACGGGAGGGGTGGCCACTGCATCACCTGGTAGCCCTAGGCAAGCTCACTCACAGTCCCACCCCTTGCCAGAGATGCAGTTTGAAATTTACCATCTGACTGAGAATTGTGCTTATTGTCATATCGTTTTTTAAAGTCAATACTTGTCATCACCACACTGCTCTGTCCCTAGGAGCTCTGGCTGACTTTCACTAGAAACTGCACTTATGAACTCAAGGAGATGGGCATGGAGGGAAGGGCATCAACGGCCATGTATAAGCCTCTAAATCAGTGAGACTGGGTCATGCACCCACACCCGCACTGGGCTTTGCTTTTATTTTCCATAAACCCGGCAGGGTTGGACCAGGTGGTGGCCGAGGCCCCTCCTCTTGGGTCACTGGGGTCAAAGTGGAGCCCTTGGACCACATCCGTCAGAATCCCTGGAGGGAGGGAGCGTGTGCAATTAGATGCCTGGGCCTCCCTCAAAGTCCCTGAGTCTGGGGCTCCAGGTGTGGGGCGGCCCCGCATGTTCAGCAGAAAGCCAGGTGAGACGGATGTCCCGCAGATCTGAGAACCGCTGTAGTTTGATGGATATGCGACAGTCAGAGCAAGCCCCAGCCTCAACCCCATGGCAGGGCATTTACTGACCGCTGTTAATGGCCGGAGGATTTACGGAGGGGACGCTGGACTCACTCTGACCCAGGGGACGCTGTGGTTCCTGTTTCCTAAATGAGCATCAGATGAGGGCTAGGATTTACGCATGGCATGGCATGGACCTGCTCTCCTTTACCCTGCAGAGCGGTGGTCCTGCTGCTGCTTCCAGCCGGCGGGATGCCTCCCCTTAGACAAGGGACCCCTGCCCCTGCTGTGGATCTGCAGTGCCCCCTCCCCTCATCATAGTGCCTGCACCAACTTACTGCCATCTCTTTACTTGTCCGTCTCTCCCTGCAGGCTGTGAGCACCTGGGTGGGAGGCGCTGTCCCCCGTGCCTAGCTCAGGACCTAAGTATGCACTTACAGGGACTTGTCGGTGCTGAGCCCACATCTCCTCAGCCCACCTGGTGGCCGGCTGCCCTTCAGTGGACAGTTCCCACACGCACCAACCGCATCTTACAAGCACCTGTGACCAGGTACCAGGGCTTCCTCCGGCCATGAAGGTGGTGGGGGGCTTGGCCAACTCAGGGATGCCTGGGAAGGATGGAGAGTTAACACCTCCAGGACAGACCCTCAACCAATGTGGAAGGGGGTTGGTAGACAAATCCCCTATTTTCCTTGCCACTTGCTGGCGTAATTGGAAGTTGAGTTCTGCACAATCTCTCAGGAGGTCAAGACCGGGGTTGGGCCTCAGTTGCCATGGAAACCCCTCATCATCACAGGCCTTACTGGCTTTTCTCCCATGTGGTAGGCTGCTCAGCGGCCCCCAAAGGTGTCCACGCCCTAATCCCTGGAATGTGTGAAGATGTTATGTTACACGGCAATCGGGACTTTGTAGCGTGATTAAGGTTACTGATTTACATTTGGAGATTATCCTGGATTATCTTGGTGGGTCTCAATCACCAGAGCCCATAAAAGCAGAGAAGTTTCTCCAGCTGGGGTCAGAGAGATGCAGCAGAAGAGATTCCAAGTGTAGGCAGGACTTAATGCTCCGAGATGCAGGGGCCACGTACAAAGACCAGAGAGCGGCCGATGGGAGGTCGGGGGGGCCAGCCGACAGCCACAAGGAAACGGGACCTCCGTTTTACAAGGAACTGGATTCTGCCGACAACTGAGGAAGCGTGGAAGCTTCCAGAGCCTCCGATGAGAGCCCGGCCAGCAACGCCTTGATTTCGGCCTGTGAGGCCCAGAGAAACCAGCGGCACCCGCCTGACTTCTGACCTCTGGATCCCTGAGATAACAGCGTGTGATTCGCGGCCGGTCCTTGTTACGGCAAACAGCCTTCGTCCTCATTCCCCTGCTTCCTCCCTGTGCTTCCTGGGCTCGCCTGCCCCCCAGGTCCTTGGCTCAAGGTCTGCTTCTGGGGGAACCCTCAGCACAGACCAGAGAGGAGGTGCCAGTGCAGGGCTGTGAAGACCACTCAGACCTGGAAGGGAAGCTCCCGCCATACCTTGACCTGTGCCCTCGCGCCAGGTCCCTTGCAGGGGCCGTGCGTAGAAGGGAGAGCCAGACAGGGGCTCATGGGCTTCCACGCAGCGGGGGAGGCAGAGGAGACCCGGGTCCGCAGGCGAATGTGCAGGAGGTCAGCTGCCGGGAGTGTCAGTGTCACTTGCACTGAGTGTAAGGTCAGTGCCGAGAGACACGCGCGATGCACAGGGGCCGGGACGGCCCGCGTGGGGACCCGCAGACAGCAGTGAGGCCTCACCTCTGGTGCACAGCTCCGGAGGCTTCCTGAGCTCCACCCGCTACCTCGGCCCCTGACGAAGGATCACCGAGTTCCTGCTTTTTCCGCAGCTTGAAATTTTCCATTCTCTCACCTAGAGCATTTAACATACACACAACGGTCAAGGTGCATGTTTGAAGGGCTGACGCTGCCAGGTCTGGCCTGGGCGCTGAGGTGCAGGGATCAGGACACACGTGCTCTCAGGCGTGCCTCTGCCAGCGCCACAGTTCACCCTGGGAAGGACTTCGTGTGCGTGAGGATGCTGCAGCTTCCATCACACCCCGCGAACCCGGGAGGGCAGCACCCCGGCTCTCCCTGCAACTGCTCGGGCCCGGCTTTCTTGTAAGTATCAGGAGAAAGGGGAGCCGAATAAGAAAGAGTTAACACAAAAGGGCCACCACAAATGGATAAAAATCCACACCAGGAAGGAAAAACCATTCAACAAGCAGAGCTGCAGGGGTGCAGTTAGCCTTACAGACATGGGTGCCGAACTGGCTGCTTTCCAAGGAGCTGGGAGGTTTAGCCTCTGAGTCCGAGGTGCACTGGTCTGCATATCAGAACCTGCTTCTTCTTTTTTTTTTTTAATTTAAAACAATGGTATATTTTGAAACAGGAGATGAAGACTAAAATTATTTTCTGCTGGATTCTTACTACCACCTGAATTAACTGCCTAGTTATTGGACCATAGTTATAATGAGAGGATGTATGAAGGGGGAGCCCAACCCTAGCCCTGCAGATGCAGAAACCGAGGCCTAGAGAGGGGATGTGAACACCCTGGTTCCTGAACGTTCTGCAGAGGCGATCAATCTCATCTGTCTCCTGCTGAAGGAGACCAACCCTTACTTTGGAAAAACATCAGGAAGGATCTGTAGCCAGCTGGCAGATTTCTGGGCGTGTCCCAGATTTTATCTGAATGTAGGGCTCAAATTCCCCAGGGCAAGGGGGAGAGAAAAGTGGCAGCTGAGCTTATTGAGAAACATAATATTCACAGGAGACCTGCCCCCAGGACCCGCTGCCGGTCCTTCGTCTAGGGATCTTGGACCATCCAGGAAGCATCCGTCAGAGAACACGGGATTCTACTTTGTTCTGAAGCCCTGGATGCAGGGAGGGATGTTACAAGAACAGGCTTTAAGGAACTGGGTTTTGTCTATTACCACACCATGTTCTTGCTGGCCTTGGGGATCTTGTCCATTCCATCCCCTGGGTGGCCTCTTACAGGAGCCCACAGGGGAAAACTGTCTGGGTCTCAGGCACATTTATGAGCCACTAGCCTTTTCTTATGGACACTGTGACAGCTTTAATTGAGGAAATTTCTACCTCTTTGGCCACCAGGACGTCCAGAGCCAAACCCATGGCACCTCTAAGTAGGGATCTGATGGCATATGTCCCAGACAATGGCCTAACCCTAACCCTAACGTCCTTGTCCTGATTAACCTACTTTAAAAAAAAATCCTATTGTACCGTATGGATATGTTTCTTTAAGTGCTTTTTCAAAAGCCTTTTGGGGACAAAGCAGGAGATAATTAAATACATAAAACATTAAAAAAATTAAATCTCCCAAAATAAAATTAGAAAAACCTGACATCTTGCCCTGTCCCCAACTAAGAGCATGTTTGGCTCGTTGTTGGCAGGGCTTCCCAGTGGAAGGGCGCTATACCCTGCAGGGTCTTCAGACGATGCAGCTTTCTCTCCTCGTGGTCCTGCATGGCCCTCCTGATCTGCTGGTAATACGCGTGCACGAGCCGGCCGACACCAGCGCTGGTCACGTAGACGCTCTCCACAGCCGCCTCCATCAGTGTTCTCTGTGGGCAGGAGGGGCAAGTCTCAGCAGAGGGTACACATGGAGCCAGCCATGGCCGGCATGGTCCTGGCTCCCATATTCCACCCACTCCCAACCTTGGCTGGTCAGGAGCAGGCGGAGAGTGCGTGGCTGGTTTAAACCAGTTTCGATAATCTTATTTTCCTTTGTCAGGGATGGTCTGAGGCTGACTGTATGACCCAGTTCTGGCCAATGAGATGAAATATTAGGGAAAGTCTGCTGAGGGCCTACCCTTTCCGAACATTAAGGCAAAGCCTTGGTGGGGATGAAAGACTTTGCTGTTTCCCTCTTCCTGCCTAGAATGCAAACTTGATGTCTGGAGTGGCAGTGGCCATTTTGAGACTATGAGGCAACCAACCAACACCAAGAATGATGGATCAGAAAGAGAGAGTCTGGTCCTTGGTTGTATCACAGAGCCTCTGTGCCAGCCTGGAACCACCTACTTCCACATTTCTTGTTATGTGAGATCAGTAACTTCTATTTATTTTTGTCACTTGCAGTTACATGCATTCCTCAATGATATACCTTCAGACCCAAAGCAGAACAGAAAGGAAATGCTGAGATGTCCCATCATCAGGGACATGTTGGTTGTGCACTGGCAAAATCACCGTCTTTTACTTCATAAGATGATGGGCAAAAGTCAGGTTCCAGAGCCCCCATTTCAGCATTTATTGAATGGTTCCAAGCTTTGGGCAAGAAAAAAATACCCATTTATTATTGTTGAGTGGTTGGTTATGTTCCAAAGCCTAAGAAATGTTCTTTGATTTGCAGGTGTGGACAGAAGCTATGGAGGTGAGGAGGGTTGCAGCTTAGGGCGCAGAGCAGGTGAGAGCCCACCTTCTCTCTCCCGGGCCCTGCTCCTCCCTTACTGTGGCCGGTTCTCTCTCCCTCTCTGTCGGACATCTACATCTGATTCCACCCCCCACGAGGACTCTGGGCTCTGGCCTTGCACTTCCAGTCAGGAGCTCCCACTGACGGCCTTCCTTGAATTTCATTTAGAACATGGAAGGCAGGAGACAGGAAGTCCCTCTTCTCTCCTCTCAAGTCAGCAAACCTACCTGCACATCGCGCCTTCTGTCCGTCTGTCTTCCTGCCATAGGGAAGTGGTGTCTACCCCCTCTGCATCCCACCCCTCCACCCCTCTCCAGGGCCTCCACCATTCTCTCCTCATCAGTTTTTCCAGCTGGTGTACCATTCGAATCAGCAAACACATTTGCTTGAGTAGCTCCAACTTTTCAGCCCTCTCTCGATCCCCCTCAGGCACTGCCTGTGTCTCAGTTTCTGCAAAACTTCTCAAGGGCTAGCGTGTCCTCTCCCAGTAGATCGTAAGCTCCTTGAAGGCAGGAATGTTGCCACCTGGCTACTCTCTATCCCAGCACCTGCCGCAGGGCCTGGGGCCACGGAGCCCTGTGAAATGAACATCCTTCCAGATACTGAGCCCATGTTCTTTCTGGTGTGTGTGTGTGTACTGGGAGCGGGGAGGGGTGTTCATCATTATCTAATTCTGAATCAGAGTCCCTTGGGGAAGGTGAGGACAAAATATGCCAAACTCATATTTCATTCTGTTTTCCTGTAACGACCGTTGATTAGGTCAGAGTTGTAGAATTTTAGGGGAAGGAAGAGACCCATCCAGCATCGCTAGCCCTGATGTCTGGATGATGTGGGCAGACATGAGAGATTTAGAAGGACAAGGGGTGTCTCAGAAACGTGGGTCCAACCTCTTTCCTGTGCAGATGAGTGACTTTACGTAAATGAAAGGACACATGGAAGGTGTCCACAAGCGTCCTGGCATATCCTGATGTGCGTCTGCTGCCAGCCGCAGATCTGCGACACCTCCTGTGGGTGCCGGCCATGGACTCTCTCTGCCGTGGTCTGCAATACACGGGGTGTCTTGCCTTTTCTTTTGGCTCGAGTGAGGAGGCAGCCAAGGAGAAGCCGAGCATATGCACCGGTCATGCAGGGCAAGGCCAGCCTCCGGTCCCGGCCACTCACTAAGGCTGGGAGGCTTTAAGCATGTGTTTTGCCCAATGATAAGCCTCAGTCTTCCCACCCAAATGATGGAAAGAAAAATCATCCTTTCCACGCAAGGGCTGTGGTGAGAGCCCAGTGAGACGAGGCAGACAAAGCCCTCCTGCAGACGTAGAAGGGCAACACCGACGTCACTTCTTACTATGGCCATTTGCACGCCTGCGGTTTGTCATCACCGTCAGTACAAGGAGTAAACCACTGCTTACTCAAGTCAGACTGATTTTAGCTGCATTGCTCAGCTGTCAGGGCCAACGCCACCAACCCTTAGGTCTCCGCAGAGGCGGCCAGAGGCAGGGAGTGTCCATGTCTCTCCCTGGGAGAGGGGCTTCGGTTCGAATCCTGCGTCAGCCACTGACCGGCTGGGCGGCTCTGGGTGAAACCACGGCCCTCCCGGAGCTGCTGCAAGGACCGAGCCAGGGCTCAGAAAGATGCGACACGGGGCCAGGCAGCAGGCGCAAGTCCTCATTGCTCCACGGGGCGGGGGGGCCTTCCCTCTTAGGGGGGAGGAAAAGGAGGCTCAGCGGAGCCAGGTAAGCCCGCGAGGCCAGAAGCTCCTGGGCAGGCCCCGGCTGCTGCTCTGCCCAAACCCTTCCTCTTGCCCGCCCCTGCCCCCCACCCCAGCCCAAAGTCTCCTGTGCCTCGGGCTCCCTGGGGCTGGGGTGGCCTCGCACCTTGAAGTCATCCCTGTCCTTGGCCCGGCTCTTGGAGGCCACGTTCCGCGCGTGGCCCAGCAGCGTCTGCCCGATGGCCCGCTCTGTGTGTTGCTGTAGGAGCTGCCCGACTTCCTGGGCCTCGGCCAGGAGCTGCTGCCGAAGCTGCAGCCGTGTTTGCTGCGTCTCTTCCTCCAGCCGGCCAGCCTCCTCCAGGACGCGCGCCTCCTGAAAAGGACGGGCGGGGAGAGGTTGGAGCCCCACTGCTGCCCTGCACAGATGCTCCGGTCAGGGCCAGGACCAGGATGTAGGGTCGGCCCTGCCCGGGGTCCCAGGAAGGCTGGAGAAGGGATGGAGAAGGGAAAGTGGGGACCTCTATATGCACTTGATGAGTCTGGGTATCTTGAAGATCCCCCAAGGCATTTCCTGAGCACCAACCACGTGCCCAGTGCCATCTGTGGCTTCTCACATATACAAGCACTTCCTCATTCATCCCAAACACTGTGAGGCCTGAACACTAGCAGTGATGAGGACACAGAGGCTCAGAGAGGCTGAGTAACTTTCTCTAAGTCCCACAGCAGAGCGGGTTCTAAAGTCACATCTGAGTCCACGAGTAGCCTGGGACATCATGGAGGCCAACACAAGGCCTATGGGGATTCCTTTTCTTGAAGGAATAAGAGCTGGAGAAGGAGGTGGGGTAATCAGAGGTAGGGCAGTACGTCCTGCCTGCTTCCCACCAAGCCCTCCTGGGCCGAGCAAAAGTGACTGTGAGCTTGTCCCTCACGAAGGGGTCAAAAAACATCAGCTGCTCCTATAGCGCAGTGGCTACAGGAGACCTGGAGTCAGCTTGCTTGGGTTTAAATCCCAGTCCCACAATTTACAAAGTCTTTCTTTTGATCTGTTAAAACCTTAAAACAGACTACAGAGCCCTTGTCTCCCAACGCCCGATGACGACTGTACCTATCCGTGCTCTGATTTCATGTGCGTTTTTAGTATAATTCTCATTATAATGTACACCAGAAGCTTTGGGCATACTGGGTGCCCCACTACGGGGGGGGGGCTGCCATTGTCCTGACCCCACAACGATGCTGGGGCAGGCTTGGGGTTTTGGCTAAACCGGGCTGGAGCCTGGAAGCTGAGGAAGCAGCACTCCTGTCTGCGGGGCAGGGGGCTGACGCACAGTCTTACCAAGGCTCTGAGCAGCTGCCACTGATGCTCGTCCAAACACTGGGAGGAGTCCTGCTCCAGGGCGTGCTGTTCGCGCAACTCCTGGAGAAGGCTCTTCTTCCCTGACAGCCTCATCTGGGTCAGGGTGGTGATGGCGCTGCCACGGAGAGCCAGCCTCCGGAGAGCTGAGCGTAAGAGCAGGTCGTGCCCCTGCAGGATGCACTGCGTGGACCTTTGGAGAAAGCGGGTGCCGGGCTGAGGGGTCGATATTCTTGGCTTCACTGAGTGTGATTGGTTAATGTTATGTGACAGCTTGACTGGGCCATGGGGTGCCTGGACATGTGATCAAACATCATTCTGAGAACTTCTGTGAGGGTGTTTCTGTATGAGATTAACATTTGAATGGGTAGATTGTGTAAAGCAGATTGTCCTCCCTAATGTGGGTGGGCCTCATCCAATCAGTTGAAGGTGTGAAGAGAGGAAAAAGCTGACTTACCCATGAGTAAGGGGGAACTCCTTCTGCCTGACGGCCTTGAGTGGGATATAGGTTTCTCATTTTGGACACAAACTGAAACACTGGCTTTTCCTGGGTCTTGCGACTGCTGGCCTTCAGACTGGATCTTACACCATTAGCCCTCCTGGTTCTCAGGCCTTTGGACTTGGGACTGAAACTACATATTGGTTCTCCTGAGTCTCCAGCTTGTCAGCTGCAGATCTTGGGACATCTCAGCTTCCCTCTCTGTATCTATATCTATATCTATAGGTTCTGTTTCTCTGGAGAATCCTAATACATTGACCCACCAAGAAATACCCCAAATAGTCATGCCCCACAGGGAGCCTTTACAGAGGTAGTAGGTTGGAATTATCCCATCCCCTGCTGCCCATCCTCTTAGACGCGGTGCTGACCTGGGTTATATTCAGCCATCTGTTCTTTTACTAACCTTTTAAACTTTATCACGTTCTGCCCCAAGTTTCAGGTGCATATATGCAGCTGCCTTCAGTACATATCCACTCAAATTTCTTACATAGCTCTCAAAATTAACACATCCAAAACTGAAATCATGAACTATTTTTGAGTTCCTATCCCAATGAGTCAAGTAGAAAACCTCGGTCTACCCAGGAGGCTTGACGTTTGGTTTTATAACTTAAGGTATTTTCTGACAGCCTGAAAAGTTGAGCAAAGTGCTGTCAGTCAGTTTACCAAGGAGAAGAGACCTGGCAAACACTCCAGGCTTCCAGCTGGGGGCCCTCATCCTAAGAATAAGGAATCATCCCTTGTAAAGACCTAACTCTGAATCAGCTAAATTCACAAATGGAGTGGTTGATCTGCCACTTTCTGAAATCCCTGCTAGAAGTAAGATAAATCCTCTCTGGAGGAAGATCCCATCATTCAAAGTCTCAAATTATCTCTACAATTTTTAATAACACTGTCCAGCATTCAATAAAAATAACCAAACTTGCAAACAGATAAGAATTGACCAAAAATAAAGAGAAAAAATGGATAATAGAAACATACCCACAAGATATTGGACATTAGAATAATCAGCTATGAGGAATCTGTTTAGGAAATTAAATGATAAGATGAACTTTAGCAGATAACTGGAAACTATGACAAAAATAAAATGGAAATTTTAGAACTGAAAACATAGTAACCAACATTAAGAATTCAGCAGATGGGTTTAACAGCAGATAAGAGACACAGCTGAAGAGAGCATGAACTGGAAGATAGTTCAAAATAAGTATCTAGACTGAACCACAGGGAACAAAAATATAGAATAGCCTCTAAGAAGCAAATGACGTAAGGTGAAAAAAATCTAATGAACGTGTAACTGCAGCCCCAGGAAGAATAGGGACAGAATAGGCAGAAGGAATATTTAAAGAGATAGAGGCTCAGAATTTTCAAAAACTGATGAAATATAGCAAATCACAGGTTCAAGAAGCACTACAGATTTATTTAAAACAAGCAAACAAGACATTCACAAAAAACCACATCCAAGTTTAGGCATATTATAATAAACTGATGAAAACCAAAGAACAAAAGAAAATCTTAAAAGCAACCAGAAACAATTGAAATCAGAAGACAAAATATCACCTTTAAAAGTATTTTAAAAAAACAACCAAACTAGGATTCTATACCCAATGAAAACATTCCTCAAAAATGAAGATGAGATAGACATTTTCAGACAAACAAAGCCTAAGAGAATTTGTCACTAGCAAATCTAAAATAATGAGAACCTTCATGCAAAAGAAAATACTCCTAGATGGAAACTTAAAGATACAGGAAACAATCAAGAGCAACGGAAAGGGTAAATCTAAATGAATACTGACTGCATAAACCAAAACTAATATCTCATGGGGTTGAAAATATATAGAGATGTAAAATATCCAGTAAGTCATGTGCCCTCATCAATTCTGACTCCAAGCTTGCATCCATGGCACTCTGCTATCACTCTATTTCACATTTATATTTACAATTTGGTCTCAAGATCACACTGTAAGGGAGGCCGGGGAATGGTTAACCTTACAGATGAGGACACTGAGGTTAGCATGGAGTATCTCACAGGACACAAGGCCCCCACCCTCCAGAAAGCTGTACTCACTCTTCACTGAGGCCGCCAAGTTGGCCCAAGACTCGGTGGATGATGCTCTCCTGGTCATCCCGCAGGTGTGTCTGCAGCACAGTGGACAGTGTGTGCTCCTCCATCCACACCTAAACCCCAGGATAGAGGGACAGGGGTCAACTCAGGTTCACTTCATCCATCATTGCTTTGTTGGATCATACCTTTTGTTTTTTATTTTTTTTTTAATCCCTTTCTTAAGGGATTTTTTAAAAATCCCTCCTCTATCCACACCTAAACCCCAGGACAGAGGGACAGGGGTCAACTCAAGTTCATTTCATCCATCATTGTTTTGTTGGATCACGTCTTTTGTTTCTTATTTTTTAAAAATCCCTTTCTCCCTGGATTTAATTAAATTTTTCTCTTATATTTTCGGCTAAAGTTTAAAAATGTTTCCTATTTGCATGTACATCTTAAGCCATTTAATACATATTTTCTGTGGCATGAGGAAGGGATCTAATTTTCCCTGGATAAATTGATACTAATTGTCCTAGCACCATTTATTAGATAATTTATCTTTTTATGATGGGCCTGTCATGCCACCTTGTCTGACATAGTTTCCATATATATATGAATTTCATTCCAGGCTCCTTCTTTTATTCTGTGGATCTGTCTGTTTATTTCTATACAAATACCTCACTGCTTTAATTCCTGTAGTTTATAGGAAGACTTCATAGCTGCTAGGGCAAGTCTTCCCACATTCTTTTGTACAAAACTGTCTTAACTATTCTTAGTTGCTTTTCTTTACATATGAATTTTAGGATCAGTTTATCAAGTTTGGGAAAACAGCTTTTTTTAGATTTTCTTGTAATTGGATTGAATTTACAGATTAATTTGTAGAGAATCACTGTTTTCCCAAAATTGAGTTGTCCTATCCAAAAACAAGGCCTTTCTCTCAATTCTTGCTTTATCCTTTCAACAACATTTTATAAACTTCTCCATTAAGCTCTTATAAACATTGGTCAGATTTATTTTTAGGCACCCTGTAGCTTTGATACTGAAGGGGATCTTTATGTTATCACTGTTCTCTACTGCTTTGAAAGTTACCTATTCTGTTTCTATTTCTTCAGTGGTTTTAAATTTTTAATGTACATTCCCAACTCCAGAAATCTTAAGTTAACCAACATTTCTTTTACCTTAGAATTCATGACAGTCAGCACTTATGAAAATTTCTTATCTGTTATCACTTTGAATTTTCTCTCTCCTTCATTCTCTCCTAGAATTCTTAGAAGACTAAGGAAGACCCTCCAGGACTTTCTCATTCTGTTCCCATGTCTCCTAACCTCTCATATTTTCCATCTCTTTAGCTCTCTGTGCCATATTCTGGACCACTTTCTCACCTTTATCTCCTAGTTTACACACTGCGTCTTCAACCATAATTTGATCTGCTGTTTAACTCATCCATTAAATTTGTTTTCATGACTATAATTTTCATTCATAAACTATGTGGTTTTTTATCTGTCATCTTTTTACATCATGTCTTGTTTTTACACTAGTAATTCCTCCTGCTATTGTTTTAAACATACTTCCTTTATAAGCGCTCTCTAATAGTCCCTTCACCTGAACTTCTCGGTGCTTGTTGTGGTCTAAACTTGGCGCTTGCTGTACATGCTGGCTCTCACTTATGGTGGATTGTTGCTTGTGTGTTTTGTAATTTTGGATGTTAGCTCATCTTCAGTGTGGCTTTATCTGTGAAAATCCTGTGAGGTCCAAGGCCACACAGCTTTTTAGTGGAGCAGAGGCTCAAATCTAAGTCTGTCTGTCCCCAAAGCTCAAATCTTTTCTGGATGCATCTGCTCCTCCCTGACTATCTCGCATCACAGGGAGAAACATGCACCTAGAAACATGCAGCTGGACTGTGTTACACCAAGGGCTCAATCACTAAGGTGAGACTCTTTTACTTTCCCACATATGTAGCTCTTTTCTGGAGATGGCCATGCTGTATGCAGAACAGGGACAAAGCACAGAGGTCTGGGTGTGAGTAAGCAGCCTAGACTTCAGTTCTCTGGGCCCTGAGATTCGTAGCACATACTTAATCTCACAAAATCACACCGTGTGACTCAGAACTTTTCCTTTAAGTCAGTCCCTGACTCCTCTTGTGAGGGGTCTACAATAACCTGTCAAAGTGCTTGGGAAACCAGAACATTCTAGAAAATTCTACACAGTGTAGATTCTCTAAAAGGTAAATTAACATTGTCACTAAGAACATGGGGGTCTTTGGTGTGCGTTTTGAGAAGGCAGATAAAACTAGCAACGGGATCCAAAGCCGATCAAGAGGACGGAGATCACAGGATCAGATGGTGCCTGCAATGGTCACACCACCCTCTTCAACGTTATCAAATGCAGGTTCATGAATGTCTAAATTCCGAAGCAAAAAGCTGCTTCCGTGGGCTAGAGCACTGACCCTGTTCATTGCTACCAGGTTATTCTGTGGTTTCCCATATGTTTACTCTTTGTTTCAAATTTTCATTTACTAAGGAGAGAAAGGGAAAAGGAACCAACAGGCAGTGCATGCCTGGTACATGCTCCTATAAAAGGGGTGGGTTTAGAGGTAGGGCCAGTGGAAAAGTCAACACCTAACGCAGACACTGGAGTGCTGGGGGGAGGGAGGCACTGCAGTTTTAAAAGCACGGTCAGAGGAGGCCTCAAGGTGAAGGTGGCTTCGGGATAAAGACCTGAAGCAGGACGAGTGAGGCAGGAGCGCCCAGGGAGCTGGAGGGACACAAGGATGCCGGGCAGGCTGGAGTGGGGTGAGAGGGGGAGACAGGGAGGGGGTCAGAGGGTAACCAGGTCCTGACAGGCGGGGCTGTGTAGGGCATGGTGAGGACTCTGGCTTTTCCGCTGCATGAAATGAGAAGGGGGTTTTGAGCTGAGAAATGACATAATGTGACACAGTGTCTTTTATCGAATCTAATGTGCCAGTAATTATGAGATGCAGTTATTTGAGGTACCACACTGAGAGAAAAATCACTGATAATTAAATTAAGATGCATCTCAATTTCAGAGGTGTTAAAATGGTATTAAAATCTGCATCTTAAAAATGAGTGGTATATGATATGCTCCCTCTGGAGCAGTGACTGGCCAAGATGGCAGAATAGGAAGACCCTGAGCTCACCTCCTCCCATGGCACATCAAAATTACTATTTACAGAGCAACTATTGATGAGAAAGACCTGAAGACTAGCAGAAAAAAATCTACAACTAGAGGTATAAAGAAGGGACCACAAGGAGATGGGTAGGAGGGGCAGAGTCATGGTAAAGTCAAGTCCCATAATTCCAGGTAGGTGACCCACAAACAGGAGAATAATTCCAACTGCTGTGGTTCTCCCCAAGGAGTAAGGGGTCCGAGGCCCATCAGGCTCCCCAGCCCAGGGGTCCTGCACTGGGAAGATGAACCCCCAGAACATTGGGCTTTGAAGGCCAGTGGGGCTTATATTTTCGGGAGAGCCAAAGGACCATGGGAAATAGAGCGCCATCCTTAAAGGGTACACACAAAATCTCACAAGGTCCAGGACCCAGGGCAGAAGTAGTAATTTGAAAGAAGGCTGGGTCAGACCCACCTGCTGATCCTGGAGAGCCTCCCAGAGAGGCAGGAGGAAACTGGCGCTCCCCCTGGGGGCATCGATGCTGGCAGCAGCCATTTGGGGAGCTCATTCTACCACAAGGACACTGGTGCTGGTAAGCGCCCTTTCGGAATCCTCCCTCTGGTTCATTACCGCAGGGATCCAGCACCCCCACCAGCCTGTCGGCACCCGTACGGGGACACCTCAAGCCAAGCAGCTAACCAGGCAGGGACACAGCCCTACCCACCAGTAGGCCAACTGCCTTAGGACCCCTGAGAGCCTCCAGCTGGCCCAGGACCCTACCCTGTCCACCGGTGGTCCAACACCAACTCTAGGACCCCCAGGGCCCTGCAGCCAGAGGCCCCAGGACCTGGCTCTGCCCACTGGTGGGCCAGCACTAGCCCCAAGACCAGCCTTACCTTCCAGTGGTCTTAGTAATATTTTTTTGGATATGTCTCCTCAGGCAAGGGAAACAAAAGCAAAAATAAACAAACGGGACTAAATCAAACTAAAAAGATTTTGCACAGTGAAGGAAACTATCAACAAAACGGAAAGGCTGCCTATTGAATGGGAGAAGATATTTGCAAATGATATATCCTGTAAGGGGTTAATATCCAAAATATACAAAGAACTCATACAACTCAACATCAAAAAAACAAACAACCCAATTAAAAATTGGGCAGAGGATCTGAATAGACATTTTTCCAAAGAAGACATACAGATGGCCAACAGGCACATGAAAAGATGCTCAACATCACCAATCGTCAGGGAAATGCAAATCAAAACCACAATAACGTATCATCTTATGTCTGTCAGAATGCTATTATCAAAAAGACAACAAATGAGTTTTGACGAGGATGTGAAGAAAAGGGAACCCTTATATACTGTTGGTGGGAATGTAAATTGGTGCAGCCAATATGGAAGACAGTATGGAAATTCCTCAAAATATTGAAAACAGAACTACCATATAAGGCAGCAATCCCACTCCTGGGTGTTTATTTGAAGAAAATTAAAATACTAATTAGAAAAGATATCCACACCTCTATGTTCATTGCAGCATTATTTACAATAGTCAAGATATGGGAGCAAAGTCGTGCCCATTGATAGATGAATGGATAAAGAAGATGTGGTACATATATACAATGGAATACTACCCAGCCATAAAAAAGAATGAAATCTTGCCATTTGCGACAATATGGACAGACCTAGAGGCTATTATGCTAAGTGAAGTAAGTCAGACAGAGAAACACAAATACTGTATGATTTCACTTCTACGTGGATTTTTAAAAACAAAACAAATGAACAAACGTAACAAAAGAGAGAGTCACAGACACAGAGAACAAACAGGTGCTTGCCAGAGGGGAGGGGGTAGGGGGGAGGAGAGAAATAGGTGAGGGAGGTTAAGAGATACAAACTTCAGTTACAAAATAAATGAGTCAGGGGTATGAAATGTGGGTAATACAGTCAATAATTATTTGATATCTTTGTATGGTGACGTGTCGTATCTAGACATATCATGGTGATAATTTTGAAATGTACAGACATATTGAATCACTGTGTTGTGTAACAGGAACTAACGTAGTGTTGTAGGTCATTTATACTTCAAAAACAAACAAAAAACAAACAAACCCATAGAAAAAGAGATCGGATTTGTGGTTACCGGAGGAGGAGGAATGGGATAAAAATAGTCAAAAGGTATAAACTTCCACTTGTAAGATAAATAAGTACCAGGGATGTAATGTACAACATGGCAAGTATAATGAACATTGCTCTATGTTCTGTATGAAAATGGTTAAGAGAGTAAATCCTCACATCACAAGGAAAATCATCACAAGGAAAAAATATTCTTTTCTATTTCTTTGAATTTGTATCTATATGAGATGATGGGTGTCCACTAAACCTACTGTGGTCAACATTTCATGATGTATGTAAGTCCAATCATTATGCTTTATACCTCAAACTTATACAGTGCTGTAATGTCAATTACATCTCGGTAAAAATGGAAGAGAAAAAAATTTTTTTTAATAAAATGGAAGAGAAAAAAAATTTTTAAGTGAAAGTATCACTCTGGCTGGGGGTTGAGAATAGACCACAAGGGGCCGTGGGTTCAGGGAGACCAGAGGGCTTGCTCTCAGCAGACTGGGGAGAAGCCCACAAACCTGCATTAGAACAGATCACATTTTGAGAACCACCATTCTACAACCTGTTCCAGTTGTGTGACTGACAAACTCCACAATATTTAACAACTTCTCTGAGTAACAGGATATGAAATCACCAAGGCCTTTTGGATAGAAAATAAGTGGAAAATGCATTTCATAGTCTGGGTGTGTGTTAGATTTTCCATGAATAGTTTTGTTGGCCTTTTCTTCTCATGACTAAATATTCATCTTGACCACAGAAAGTTCATCTCATTTTTATCATCAACAAGGAAATATGGAAAGTGGGAGAGAATATGGATCTCTAAATATCTTGTGGTAATTTAAGGCAATTAAACAATCAATCAGTAAATTAATTTTGACATCCAAACTTTGAGAAAACAGACTTGGGTCATACTTATTTAAGCAGTTGATGAGGTCATTAACTTCTGCTTGCTTCTTGCATGCAGAACTCCTCTTGAAATACTTCTGTACAAGCAAAGGAATACTCACACGCATGCATATGCTCACAAAGTAAATAAATAAAAAATAAAAACCAGAAGCTATGCATTGTCTGATATCTGCTTAAAGTAACTTAAGACTCATAACTAGAGGTTTTTAGATGAATTATGGCTGTTTGCCTAATAATTTATCAGAAATGAAGTTCTAGATTTTTTCAATGTCAGTCATTAAGCAATTAAACAGATACTGCGTGAAGGGTCTTAACCTGCATTATCTCGCAGCAACCCTGTTGGGTATTTTGATCCCTATTTTTCACATGAAAGCTGAGGCTCAGAGAAATTTAGCAAGCTGTGCAAAAGCAGAGTTGTGGGAAATCAGCTGACTGGCAAGAGTCACCCAGCCCATTCACGGGGTTGCTCTGGTTCAAACCCAGGCATTCAGCTTCCAAGATTAGAAGCCTGTCTTCAAACCACAACTGTCTCTAAAAGGCCTGATCCCCATTTGGGGGCCGACATCAGAGGCACATCAGACTTATCTGGTGATCTTTCCAAACCGCTGAGGCCCAGGTTTCTCCCCTCCTTCCCCGGAGATGGTAAATTATATGGTCTGGGGCCCAGGATTGGTATGAATCAAAGGAATTCAGCTTCATTTACCCTTGGTGACCCTGTGATAATTTCCAAAGCTGCATTATTGTTGCTGGAAATGCAGCAAAGTTTTCCTGAGCATTTGCTATATCCCAGCTACTGGGCTTTGATTAAGGAAGTGAAATATGAAAAGCAGGGCTGCTGTCCTCCAGGAGCCTACAGCCATATCGAGGAGACTGCAAGTCACCAGTGACAAGACAACACAGTGCAGCTGACGGCAGACTGAAATTAATTAGGAGGAGGTCTAATAAATTGGACAGGCAGGAAACTAGGCCCTATGCTTGCCCCAGGCTGGAAATGGCCCTATGTTTGCATGATGCTTCCCTTTATTTATTGGTACTTTGTACAGCGCCCGTTAGCTGCTTTAGAAAACCTCTATTGGATGCATCAGCTGAGTGCTGTTTTGTAACTAACTGAACACTCAATGTAAAAAGACAGGGTGTTTCTCATAACAAGCACCTCGGGGTAGGCAGTCCAGGGCTGGGACAGTACGCCTTTCTGCCCCACCCTCCTGAATCCTGCCTCTAAGTCAAAGGAAGGCCAGCATACCTCCAGTCCTCCTGTACCTGCTCTGGGCAGGAAGACCAGGGAACGCTGAAGAGGAGGATGTCTCCTGGCAACACTTGGCCTTTGCATTAGGGAACAGAGGCCTTGCGCAGGTACCATACCTTCTCTCATAGGCTAGAACGGCATCACGCGGCCGCTTCTAGATGCTGGGATATTGAGCATGTTAGTTTTACAGCCTCTAGCATGCAGGAAAGCAAGAGAGAAAGGAAATGTGGGCGTTTTCATTTAGAAATTTGACAGTTCTTAATTCTTTAAAAATAAAATTGAGGTATATTAGTTTACATAGCTATTGTAACACATGGCCACAAACGCTGTGGCTTCACATGACACAAATTTAGTATCTTACAGTTCTGGAGGTCAGAAGTCTGAAATGAAAGGAACGGGGCTGTGTTCCTTCTGGAGACTCTGGGGGGAGTCGGCTCCGTGCCTTTTCCAGCTTCTCGAGGCCGCTCGCATTCCTCGGCTGATGCGCGCATCACTCTAGCCTCTGCTTAGGTCATCACATCTCCTCTGACTCTGACCCTCCTCCTTCCCTTTTAAAAGGACCCTTGTGATGACACTGGGCCACTCAGATAATCCAGAATAATCTTCACATCCCCAGATCCTTAATTTGATTGCACGCAAGGTCCCTTTGCCCTGTTAGGTAACATATTCACAGGTTCTGGGGGTTAGGATGTGGGGACATTATTCTGTCTACCACATATATACATGGTTTTAATAATGAAATCAACTTTCACTGAAAAACAGGAGTCCCGTGTGTGCAGCTCCTCCCCCCCACCCGTCCACTCCCTTGAAGAACCGCTCTCTGTCATTTATTTCTATTATTCTAAAGAAGGCTTTGCTGCCCTTCTTGTTGGATTAACCGAAGGCATCATCTACTGACTTCCTATCCTGGGAGAGGAGGACTCTTGCTCTCTTCTCCCCCTCTTCCCATTGTGAAAGGTTGGCAACCAGAATCTTGGTAAAGCATCTAGCATAGGCACTAGGGGATGCTCAGTGAAGGAAATCCCTCGTTATTCTTCAGAAGTTTAAAAAAAAGGCAGACTCCAGACCCAGTTTTACAAAATGCTGCACCTGCTTTTCTTGCTCCAGGAGATCTTGGAAGAGTTTCCACTGCTGACTCCGGAAGCGATCCAACTTCTCCAGCTGCTGGGCCGCGTTCTCCTGGGCCTCCTGCCTCAGGTATTCACACTCTGCCTGGGAGAGGTCAGTCACACAGGGGAGCGTCTGGAGGAACAGGACGTCCACAAACTTCTGGAACGTTTCCATGGTGCTGCGATACAGCTCCTGAAGCCGAGAGCCACACGACGGAGCTACATGTCAGGCTCTCACCCAGGGCAGGGCCAGGGTTTCATGCAGGACACAGAGGAAATCCAGCGAAGGGAGCTCTCAAATCACACACAGGCGTGTGCACACACACCCCATGCACACAAACACACTCAGTCTTGGGAAGCGTCCACTGCC
Source organism: Balaenoptera physalus (assembly GCF_965194825.1). Lineage (NCBI taxonomy): Eukaryota > Metazoa > Chordata > Mammalia > Artiodactyla > Balaenopteridae > Balaenoptera > Balaenoptera physalus. The sequence continues at coordinate 114,320,270 of NC_138884.1, read as the reverse complement.
TTCCAGCCCTCTCACCCTCACCCAGTCAAGTGCCAGACCTGCGCTTCTGACCCAATGAGCCCTTAATCACTGGCGTTTCCTCTAAACCTCCATCCAGATTATTTTCATGACCCTTCACTGGTCTCCCTGCCTCCCTCCACCCTCCACACTTAGGCGAGTTATTTGCACAAGCATAGATCTTTCAATTCCAGCTCAAATAACCTGCAAGACCTCTCTTCCCATCGCAATCAGAGCTGCCTAGCAGGGCTTCAGGGGCTGCCTCATTTCTCACCATTTTGTTACCTTCATCCCACCTCCCCCACTCCATTCTCTTTCTAAAAATCTTTTTAATTGTGAAAAACAAAAACCTGTAGATAATAATATATTAAACATCTCTGAATCCACCACTCAGTTTTCCTTTTTTGTTTCAGACTAAAAACACTAAACCTTACAGGTTAAGTTGGAATCCTTTAAGTTCGCTCTGCAATTCTTTTCCCCTCCCTCCCAGCGTCCTCAGAGATAGCCATCCCCATGAATTCATCATCTCTGTCTCCAATTTAGATTTCTATACTTTCACTATATATCATGTCCATAAATGTGGCTTTTGGTGTGTGTGTTACTTCACATAAATGGCATCTCGTTGCATGTTTCATTATACGGATGCTTTTTAAAGCCTCTCCCCTTCTCCCCACCTCCGGGTACTTTCACACCTGAAATGGACTTTCACCCTGCAAAACCCCTGCAAAATAATCCCTTCTCTGTGAAGCCTTGCCTGGGCCACTCAGACTAACATGGACATTTCTCACCCTGGGCTCGTGCAGATCTTTGGTTAGCCCCACCAGGGCATCAAAACTACAGTTTATCTGTCATCCCTCCTGGACCACAATTGCCCAAGAGCAGAGGCTGCATCATACTCAGATCTGCACCCATGTCTCACACCCTCCTAGACTAAGCACCTGACTGCAGTTTCTGAATGCATCATACACCAACATGATGCAGAATGCCCATTTCCCCTTCTCCATCTAGGAACTCCCCTCACATGTTCCAAACTCAATTTGAGGTCTCCTCTTCTGGGAAGGCCTCCTGACCACAGGGTTTTTTGGGGTTTTTTTTAACATCTTTATCGGAGTATAATTGCTTTACAATGGTGTGTTAGTTTCTGCTTTATAACAAAGTGAATCAGTTATACATATATATATATCCCCACAGCTCCTCCCTCTTGCGTCTCCCTCCCACCTTCCCTATCCCACCCCTCTAGGTGGTCACAAAGCACCGAGCTGATCTCCCTGTGCTATGCGGCTGCTTCCCACTAGCTATCTCTTTTACATTTGGTAGTATATATAAGTCCATGCCACTCTCTCACTTCGTCCCAGCTTACCCTTCCCCCTCCCCGTGTCTTCAAGTCCATTCTCTACATCTGCATTTTTATTCCTGTCCTGCCCCTAGGTTCTTCAGAAACTTTTTTTTTTTTTTAGATTCCATATATATGCCGACCACAGGGTTTTCTACAAAGAAAGTCTTATTACTTTAGCACCTATAGGGCCTAGAAGAGCACCTGGCAAATATCAGGTAGTAATATTATAATTGTTAATAATTATGAATTCTTACCATGTGCCAGAGAGTGTCATAAACACTTTTCTTGTATAATCTCATCCATCCTTCTAACAGTCCAATGAAGATGTTCTATTATAATTACCGTTATTTTACAGGTGAGGAAACTAAGACCCAGAGAAGATAAGTAACTGGACATTTGCAGAGGGTGGGTCCTGGCTGTTGGACTATTGGACTCATGCTCTTAACCTGTATGCTACAAGGATAATTGGTTCTTTTTGGAAAAAAAAATTCTCAGCACCTCCTCTGGTGTACCGAAGTCATACTTGGTGTACTCAATGAATATAAGTTAAATTTAACTCAAATCAGTGTTAATGAAACCCAATGAATGCCATGTTTTAAAAAGTTCATGGCCAAGCTGAACTTTGTTTGTGATAAAGTGACCATGACAGGGGCACAAGGGACCCACACCTTTTAAAAAGATTTAGAGATCCTACTTCTGAGAGTGGCCAACCAGGTAATTTGAACCAATTTCTCCCACTGAAGATGAACTTTTTTTAAAAAGCTGGATAAAATGTTTATTAAATCATCATAAAAGTCCGAAAGAGCTAACAAGGTAGTGAAGAGTGTGGTGTCCAAGGTCGGGAGAAGATGCAGTCAGAGAAGGGTGCCCAGCTCTTGGGCTGCGTTTACATAAGGGGTGTAGGTCAATGCAGGGGAGATGGCTGCACAGCTGATGGACCTCTGACAGCCTCAAGCAGTCGAAGGGACAGAAGGTGGAGTTCACAGCTCATATGGGTTGGGGCCTCGTAAAGCATTCCACACTTAGGGTTGGAACCCAAAAGGCAGCACCAGAGATACATGATTGAAATGGAAGAAAACCAGACCTGACTGGTTTAAACAGATGGCAACCTAGAGTCTGGTCATGTGGGTGACCCAGCATATTTCAAGTCCAGACCTTGAATTAACGTGACTCTCGATCATTAGAGGCCCAGTCATAGGGCAGAAGCGAAGGAAAATCCTCTCTGGGGGAGGAGAGCATCACTGCATGCTTGAAAATATTCTTACCAATATATGTACAAATCTGAGACGAGGCATATGAGAAAAAATAAACAGGTACACAAGGAGATAAGAATATGACCAAAGACCTACACAAACAACAGACATGAAAAACAAACCCACAGGTAGTCCAGAGAGTGTAATTAGAAGACGAGGACTTTATAAGATTGATGCTTACCATGCTCATGACGTTAAAAGCCACTCTTAAACCTTAAAGCAAAGAGCTAGAAATTATAAAAAGTAACGCTACTTACTTTAAAAAAAAAGTCAGAACTTCTAGAATTGACAAACACTGTTCAATAATATGAACCCAATGTATAGGTTTCATTGCAGTTTAGATGCAGCTGGAGAGAGAATTAGTACTGGAAGAAAGATCAGGAGAAAATCCAGAACAAAGTAAAGAGAGACTAAGGGATGGAAAATACAGAGGAGAAGATAAAGGCTAAAAGATATAGTGAGAAAGTCCAAAATTTAATTGGAGTCCCCGAAGGAAAGAAGGGAGAGTCCAGGCAGAAGTCATATTTGAAGTGATAATGGCTGAGGAATCTCTCAAAACTGATGAAAGAAATTTACAGATGAGGAAACTGAGGTTTTATCTGTACATGTAAAAGAGAGGTTAAGTAAATCGCATCAGTTCACACACAGGGCCCGGGTGGTCAGGCTCCTGCACCCATGATCTAACCATGATGCTCTTAGGTAATTATTTTTAACAAAGAATGGATGAGAGTATAAGCAGCACCTAATAAACACAGGGTCACTTTTTGTGACATTAATAGTAGATAAAGGGCTTCCCTGGTGGCGCAGTGGTTAAGAATCTGCCTGCCAATGAGGGGGACACGAGTTCGATCCCTGGCCCCGGAGGATCCCGCATACCGCAGAGCAACTAAGCCCATGTGCTATAAATACTGAGCCTGCGCTCTAGAGCCCGTGTGCCGCAACTACTGAAGCCTGCGCACCTAGAGCCCGTGCTCCGCAGCAAGAGAAGCCACCACAATGAGAAGCCCACGCACTGCAACGAAGAGTAGCCCCGCTCGCCGCAACTAGAGAAAGCCCGCGCACAGCAATGAAGACCCAACACAGCCAAAAATAAAAACAAATAAATTTTTTTAAAAAGTAGATAAAATAGTTTTTAAGAAAAAAAGCTCTCCTAGAGAGAAAGGGGATCAGCTCAGAGCACCAAAAGGTTTAATTCACCAGAAAGATGTAAAGGTTCTAAATTTGTATGCACTTAATGGCATTACCCAAATCAATGCAATTTGTCACATTAACAAAATAAAGCTGAAAAGCATCATGACGATTATGTGAATAAATGAAGAAAAAAGTACTTCACAAAATTTAATTTCCATGCAGAAGAAACACTCTTAGCAAAATAGGAAATGGAAGGAAACTTCCTCAATCTGAAAAAAAAAAAAAAAAACTATAGCAAACATTATACCTGAGGGTAGAAACTACAAAGGTCCTGCTTTTATGTAAATGGAATCATATAGCATGTTAGGTTTGCGTATCTCAACTTTATATGTCCTTGTGACATTCCTCTGTGTTGTCGTGTGTAGCTAGTAGTTCATTCTTCCTCACTGGTCTGTAGTATTTCACTGTATAAATACACCACCATTTATCCATTCTACTGTTGAGGGACATTTGTGTGGCTTCTTATTTTAGACTATTACACATTCTGCTGACGTGAACTTTCTTGTGGATGCTGTTTGATACACATGTGCTCCTGTTTCTCTTGGGCACATGCCAAGGAGCGGAATTGTTGGGCTGTGTGTATGTGTAGCTTCAGTCCATATCCTCCATAACTAATAGCCACCAATTTGATTAGCATTTTGAATTTATAGATCAATTTGGTGAGGATGAACATCTTTACAATATCACATCTTCCAATCCAGAAACATGGTGTATCTTTACATTTATTTAGGTCTTATTAATTTTTCTTAGTATTGTTTTGTGAGCAGGGAGTGGATTGGGATTGGGAGGAGGTGTGAGGGGGCTTCAGAGGTCCTGGTCATGATGTCTTTCTTGATCTAGATGGGGGTTACAGAGATGTATTTTTAACAGTCATTTGTTAATCCATAAGGTAATGTGTTATCCATTTATTTGTGTCTATTACATTTCACAATAAAAATGGTTTAATAATATGGCAGTGATTTACATTTTCTTCCAGCCTCTGGAAATCCCAATTTTCTGCTAGGAGACAGATTTTAAAAATTGATTCTCCTATATTGTAATCTATCCTTCCATAGCAGCAGTTGGGGATACTAAGACACACCTTTTTCTTTTTTGTTCATGATAGTCAAACTGCAAAAATACGCTGTTTGCAAATTCAAGAAAGGTGAACTTTGTAAAAGCTACATAGTCCATTAGTCGAGGCTCTTTCTAATAAAAAATGTGCTGGATTCTGTCTGCTCCCTGGACAGAGACACATCTGCATCATCACACGTGCTCTGATAGGCCATAAAACACATCGCTTCCCACTTAACGTTGACACGTTTTGTTTGGGAGATGCTGATTTATTCTGTGCCTGAGATAGAACAGGAATTAATCTGTGTTCTTCTCTCTCAGCGCGTGTGAGGGGTCGGACAGCAGGGGGATGCTGGTCAGGGGAGAAGCTGGCCCTGGGCCTCAGCCCTGCACTTTTCCTCAAATAGAAGCACACAGAACCCAAGCTAGGGCGGCATTTCACCCTGACTCGTCCTTCACTCGGGTTTCTGCCTCTGCAGCCTGACCCAGAGGATCCAGTGTCCTCTCCAGGCTTCTTGCAGAGAAAGGACTGGGGCAGGGGAAGGGCACATATTCTGAAACCTTTGAAAAGGAGTCTCAGTTTTCATCCCTGCAAAAGGGATAAGACGCAAGCTACATCTGTAAAGACAGCACCTGCCTTGAGGGCTGATTGTCAGGATTAGATACAGCACACAGCACAAAGCAAATGCTTCATAAACGCTGGCTATTGTCATTCCAGAGAGGTTGGGAAAAGTTAGCGTGTGGCTCTCAATAAATGTTACCTGTTGCTATTTTTATTCCAGGAACAGAGCATTTTGGAGAAAAGGCAGTTTGTGTTTCCATTTGCTTGCAGGGTGGGGAGGAGAGAGGGAAGGGAAGGGGGCGTTCCCAGCAGAGGTGGGCAGGTGCCCTTGGGAGAAAGCCAGGTGGACCAGTGGGCGGGAGCACGGGATGTGCGGAAGCAGAGGAGCAGCAGGGAGCTCAATGCCATGCGGAGGAGTCAAGACCTGGCAGCCCGCACCCGTGAAGGAGCTCACACAAGGCGTGGATGTGGCCAGGTCTGAAGGTGTACTGATGAGGGTGAGTGCTGACTGTGTGAATAAAACATGTACTTCCAGGATCCCATGGACACGGCCCGGCTCCCTGTGAGTTTCCAGTTCATCACAGGAACCAGAAATGTTCCCCTGCAGGGACCACACCCTGACAGTTTTGAAGATGCGCAGTTAACTGCTTCAGAGTGAGGTGTGCACAGGACCCTGGGACAGAGCAGTGCTGAGAGCACAGGTGAAACTGGGTCTCTTAAAAACGGGAAGGGGAAGCTGGGATGAAGTGAGAGTGGCATGGACTTGTATATACTACCAAATGCAAAATAGATAGCTCGTGGGAAGCAGCCGCATAGCACAGGGAGATCAGCTCGGTGCTTTGTGACCACCTAGAGGGGTGGGATAGGGAGGGTGCGAGGGAGACGCAAGAGGGAGGAGATATGCGGATATATGTACACGTATAGCTGATTCACTTTGTTATACAGCAGAAACTAACACAACATTGTAAAGCAATTATACTCCAATAAAGATGTTAAAAAACCCCACAAAACTGGAAGTAGGTTGGATCAAGGGTCAGGAGCCTGGGAACCCACCTGCACTGGGTCACTTGCCAGCAGTGTGACCAGGGGCAACTCTCTTCCTCTCTGGGGCTTCACCCAACAGAGGAGGGAAATGATACCTGCTTCCTGAGGACATGAGACACAGGAGACATGTGCGTGGACGGGCACAGTGGCTCCAGATCTTCCTCTCCCCCAGAGCCATGCCCTTTGCCACATAACCTTGCACGCCCTCCCACAGGGAGTGGGAAGTGCCTCCCCAACCCTTTAACTTTGGGTCAGTCATGTGACTTGCGTTGGTCAATAGAATGAGGTGGAGGTGAAATGGGCTAGTTTGGAGGCTAGACCCCTGTCATCGCTATGAGGAGAACATTCCCAGGCCAGCCCACTAGTCCAAGGAGAGTAGAGACAGTTGTGTGTGTGGCCAAGTTGTGTTAGTCACGCCTAGATCAGCCAACCACCAGATGATGCACAGACCCTGGGGATAAATCACTGTCATTTTCAGCAACAGGGTTTTGAGGTATCTTGTTGCACAGCTTTACTGTAGTCATAATTACGTGATACCACACCGGACAGAAGGGGCCCTAAAGGTGAAAGCTCTGGTGTAAAGGTGTCATATCCTCACAGCCTTCACGGGTTCATCCTGCAAATGTCTCTCGAGCACCTACTGCAGGAAGGCTCTGTGCCAGGGCCACTGGGTGAACAAAGCTGACGTGGACCCTGACTTTAGAGAACGCACCCCCAGTGAGGGGGCAGACATCGCACAGGAACTCACAATATCCTATGGCAAGTGTGATGGCAGGGAGGCTGGGAGCCCTAGGGACAGACCAGGGAATCTAACGGATCTGAGGAGGAGTCGGAGAAGGGCTCCCCGAAGAAGTGACATGTAAGCTGAGACAAGATGAGAACAAGCCAAACTGAGGGGATGGAGGGAACGGTATTTCAGGTAGCAGAAGAGCACATGCAAAGGCACTGTGGCAGGAGGGACTGGGGCACCTCTGGGGAGCTGAGGGATGTCTGAGGTTGGCTGGAAGGCAGGGAGCAAGGGACATGCCTCCAGACAAGTGGTGAGTGGGCTGTGTCACATGAGCCTTGTGGGCTAGGTCAGGGGGTTTATGGGCCAGGTTGGGTGGGTCTCATGGACCAGACTAGGTTGGCCTTTGGGCCAAGTCAGATGGGTCTCATGGGTCAGGCCATGTGAGCACTTCATGGACCAGGCTGGGTGGTCACCATGGCCAGGTTAAGGATGTTGGACTTTATCCTGAGAGCTATGGGTGGCATTCTGGAGTATTAAGTGGGTTCTTTCATATGGTCAATCTACAAAGAAGGCAGCTAAGAATTCCTACATCAGAGAGGTTAGATGATATGGACCAGGCCCCATAGCTGGTACACAGCTGAATCAGGCCCACAACCTGGCCTGTCTGATTCCTGGGTGACTCTTCTCTCCTTTGCAGTTTTGCACCTCTTTGCAGGGAGGTGAGCTGATTGTGAAAATTACTAAAAGGAGGGAGAGGTATAATCAGGTAGCATGTGGTACCCTGAGGGCACTGGCAAGTTTTACTTCTGTACATAAAGAAAACATAAATTAATTACTCTACTAGTCTTGTTAAAATAAAACAAAAAGCCATGTTCCCATAGCTTGCTACAGTAAAGTAGACGTAAGCATGACAGTCTATCTTTCTCAGACTTGTCATATTTAGTGATGATTTATCACACTTTAACCTTGATAAAGGACCATGGAATTGACTCACCCTCTGTAGCACCCAGGGAAATCCTCTTTCCAGTGACAGGAACTGTATGGTGCCTACACTTGTCAATTTCCTTCTCAAGATCTACTTCCAATAGAACACTGCCCCCAAATCATTGTTTTGGTATTTCTCCCAAACCTAGTTTCTTCTACTCTTTGGAAACTTACTGTTTCCCACCTGTGATAGGCAAAATAATGGCTCCCCAAGATGTCCATGTTCTAATCCCTGAAAGCTTTGAATGTGCCACACAGTCAGAGATTTTTGTGGATGTGATTAAAGGACTAAGTGAAAACCAAGGATCCCGAGATGAGATTATCCTGGATTATCTAGGTGGCTCCCACATAATTATAAGGGTCCTTGTAAATGAAAGAGAGAGGCAGGCAGTCAGAGTGAAAGGAGAGGTAGGATGGAAGCAGAGGCAGGAGGAGCACGGCTGTGGCTTGGAGTTGGAGGAAGAGGCCACAAGCCAAGCAATGCAGGCACCTCTAGAAGCTGGAGAAGGCAAGGACACGAATTCTTCCCTGGAGCCTCCAGAAGGAACCAGCCCCGCCGATACCTTCATTTCAGCCCACTAAAACCCATTTTGGACTTCTGACCTCCAGAAATGTAAGGTAATAACTTTCGTTGTTTTTAAGTTGTTTTTAAGTTTAAGTTGTGGTAGTTTGTTCTATCAGCAATAACACACCATCTTCAGGATGCCAGTGTTTCAGTTGATTGATATATTCACTGATGCATTGATTCACCCATTCGTTTACTCATCAGTGTTGAGTGATTGCCTGCAATGTGTCATCCCCAGCTGGATTCTGCAGAACACACCGCAGCCCTCCCCGCAAGGACTCCACGCCCCCGCCTTCCTCTTGTCCACCAAATCACTCCTCCCCACCTGAATGTTACAGCCCTGGGCCTGTATCCCAGGCCCCCAGCTGTGTGACCTTAAACAAACTACTTTAACCTTTCAGTGCTATGCAGAAGAACTGACCTTGCTGAAAGAGAGGCCTGGCCTTGGTCCACGGTTCTTGGGAAGTGACTTCTAAGTTCTTGGAATGTCCTGCCTGATAAGAGGGTCTCTATTTACCTGGGAACCTTGGGCAGCTTCAGACAATCTATGACCATGATGAGATTTAGGGTGGGGCCCTTGGGCCATGTGGCATCAGCTCCACCTCTAGAGGGGCCGGGGCTTAAGGTCAGCCATGTTGGCGGTCCACCACATCCATGTGACTGAGCCCCAATAAGAACTGTGGACACTAAGGCTTGGCTGAGCTTCCCTGGATGGCAATGCTCGGTGTGTAATGCCACACACTGTTCCCAGGAGAAGTTAGCACTGCCCACGACTCCACCAGGACAGGATAACTGGGAGCTTTGCGTTTAGAACTCTAGACTCTGCCCGTGTGCCTCTTCTCTTGGCTGACTTAAATCTGTATCCTTTTGCTGTAATAAACCATAACCATGAGTAGAACAGCTTTCAGTGTGAGTCCTTCTAGAGAACTGAAGAACCTGAGGGTGGTCTTGGGGACCTCTGGACTTGCATTTGGTATCAGAAGCGAGGGTGGTCTTGGGGGCTACTCCCAAACACTTCAAGAGTGCCTATCACTATTATTCCTGCCTTCTTTGAGGACAGAGTTGCACTTTTTCTCTTATTTTCCTCAGCCTTAACTTCCCATGAGATTCTGAAGCTGAGACGGCTGACCTAGGCAAGGCTGTTATCACCCTACCCCCCCAGGAGCCCTTCAGGAGAAACAGCAGGGGGAGGACAGTCAGAAATGAACAAATAAACAAGCGGGTCTCCGGGGCACCCTGTGATGCAACAGCGGCAAACTCAGCTCTGCACCCGTCATTCTCAGGAAGACTCTGGGCTCATTTCAGGAATCTCTCTACAAGGCACCGAGACGTGTAATTTAGCGGCATCCATCTCAGTCAAAATGAGAATTCGCTGTTTGTTTAGAGGCCAAGAGACAGTGGGAATTTAGAAAAATGCACTTTTCTCTGCAGCCTGAGAACCGTTAGGTGGTGATCAAATTTATCTCACAGCCGCCGTGCCTACAATATCACGATCAGTGCCCAGAGAAAGGAGGGAATTATGCCTCTGTGTGACCAGGTCTGGAAAGGAGCCAGCCAGACTGCAAGGCAGGTTACCTCATGAGTGCACTCTGTGCAGACACACCTTCTTGGACGGTGAGTGATAACAACCAGGATCGTGGTAACAGATTTCAGCGCTCGCTGTGTGCCTCACACTCTCCTATATGCTTTGCATGTGGGAACTTATTCAAACCTCTGAACAGCCATAGGAAGACCCAGATAGTGACCATCCCCATTTTAAGAGGAGACCCAGATACTGACCATCAAAACCGACCCCAATCCCAGGCCTCCTCACCAACCTCACCCACACCATCCTGGCCCAGGCCCCCAGCATCCCTTGCCTGGACCACTGCGATGCCTCCCCAGGCCTCCCTGCTTCCACTTTTGCCCCCTACAGTCCATCCTCCATACAGAATCCAGAGGGATCCTTGGGAACCTAAGGCAAGTCATTTCCCTACTCAAAACATGCCGGCAATTTCCCATGTCACTCAGAAGTCAATGCAAACGTCTTCGGATGGACTGCAAGGCCCTACAAGACTCTGACCTTAGCCCGTACCTGTCTCCCCTTCCCCCAGAGCTGCCACACTGGCCTCCTTGCTGCTGCGGCTGCTGGAACCCCACGTGTGTTGCTGCCTCTCCAGCTCCACAGAAATAAGCACTTTATCTGTTTGGCTCACTGCTGAGGCCCCGGTGCTGAGACTGTGGGTTGCACAAAGCAGTGCTCGATAATATTCATTGAACGAATGAACTAACAGGCTCACGAGCTTACAGCTGGCCGGCGAGGAAGCCACGCTCTCCCCCAGGCCCTGGGTCCAGAGTCATGCTCACCACCCCTGGACTCAAGGCCTCCTGCTCAACACGCTCAGTGACGGGGCAGAAGGGGAGGTGTTAACTGAGCACCTGCCACGTGAGGCCCTCAGCCCTGCCCTCCTGCGCTGCCATAATGGTCAACAGGCTCTCTGTCTCCATCTCGCAGATAAGGAAATGGGCTTGGAGCAGTTAAGGCTCTTGTCCAAGGTCGCCCACCCAGGAATGTTGGGCGCCCACCCAGGAATGTCCTCGCCAAGCATTCCAATCTTCCAATTGGCTTCTTTCTACCACACCAGAGGATTTCAACCTCCACCTTTTGGAAATATCAGATAAAGCAGTTTCCAATACCCAAGGCAATGATTTCCACAATTAAGGGATGTAAAATCAACCAAAGTTATCTGGTACCAGAGGGCTTGATGTGCAATGACGACGTGAATCATAGGAAAGAGCTCTGCACTGACTCTGGGAGAGAAGCTGGCACAGGCCTTGGGCCATTTCTTTCAAAAGCACCTGCACAGATGCACAGAACTGCTGGCCCCCCTTCCCCTTGCCCCTGAGCCCTCCTCATGCAGGGCATTTCCAAGTGCCTGCTTCCGAGACAGAGACTCCAGCAGCCATGACCCCTCACTCACACCTGCTGGGCTCTCCTGATGCTAGAAACAAGGGCGTCTTTACTTCCTCAGCCCAAACTTCAATGGGCTGGCAGCCAGACCAGCTACGGTAAGCCAAGTGTACAATATCCTAAGGACGTTGCTGGGGCCTGAGGCTGTGGTCACATCAGCATCATCAAATCTTTACTGAAAATGATGTATTCACTGCCACCCACTGAGACTGGCCCGGCACTTCCACCTGTATTTCCTCCTTGTAGCAGTGATCAGTGTTTTATCCTTGCTTTGTGGAGGAGGAAAGTGGCATTTAGTTGACCAAGACTTTAGATTCTAATTGCAGCTCAAAGGAGGAAGTGTCAGCCTGTTGGACACTGTCCCCTGCTGGGGCGCATCATCAGTGGCATCTGCCCGTGAGCCTTAGTCCATTGGACTCTCACCCCATCCCCCCAAGGCAGCGGTCCTCAGACTCTGCTGTGCATCAGAGGAAATTGAGGTACAAGTTAGATAACCTGCTGCCGACCACACAGCTGGTCAATGGCTGGGCTGGGATTGGACACCGGGCCATCTGAGTCCAGAATCTGTCCTCACTGCGGTATTCACAGCCCACGCTCAGCAGCATGGGTCATGGCGAGGACATCAGCACTAAGGTTAGAGAGGCTTACTTTAGATCCCATCTCTCTGCTTGTCGGCTGTAGGACTTGAGCAGGATGGTTGGGCCAGCACAGAGAGATTATGTAACCAATTCACGGTCACACAGCATGTTAGTACCCAGAAGGGGACTGGAATTCAGTATGCTCACTCCCAGCCCAGGGATTTGAGTCCTGACTCCCCCCCCACCAGGCATGGTGTTGTTCCTTTCCTGCCTGGGAGCCTGGGGCTTTGACAAGTTGAATCCCACCCTGCACTTTTCTCAAGAAAATCCTTCCTGGCTCCTCATCTGTGAAGGAAGGAAAATGCAGTTTCTGCCTCACAGGATTCTCATGAGGATAAAATGATCAAATACTCAGAAAGCACTTACAACAGTGGCTGGCTCCGAACAAGACTGGCTCCTGCATCGGTTTCCTGGGTAGCCAAAACTACAGAAATCTATTCTTTCACAGCTATAGAGGCCAGAAGTCAGAAATCAAGGTGTCAGCTACCTCTGGAGGCTCTGGGGGGATCCTTCCTGCCCCTTCCGGCTTCTGGAGGCTCCAGGTTTTCCTTGGCTTGTGGCCACATCACCCCAGTCTCTGCCTCTGTCTTCACATGGCCACCTCCCTGTGTGTCTTGTCTTCACAATGACTTTCTCATAAGGACACCAGTCATTAGATTTAGGGCCCATGCTAATCCAGAATGATCTCTTCTTAACTAATCACATCTGCAAAGCACCCCCTATTTCCACATAAGTTCACATTCTGAGGTTCCTGGTGGACATGAAATTTGAGGTACACTATTATGGACTGAATTATATCCCTCCAAAATTCATATGTTAAAGCCCTAACCCCCAATGTGACTATATCTGGAGATAGGGCCTTTAAGGAGATAATTAAGCTTAAGCAAGGTCACAGGGTGAGGTCCTAACCTGATAGCACTGGTGTCCTTGTAAGAGGAAGAGACACCCAAGCTCTCTCTCTGCCATGCAAGGACACAGTGAGAAGGCAGCCATCTCCAAGCTAGCAAGAGAGGCCTCACTAGAACCCAACCTAAATGATACCTTGATCTTCTTGGACTTCCAGCCTCCAGAACAGTGAGAAAATAAATGTCTGTGTTTAAGGCACAGGCTGGGGTACTTTGATATGGCAGCCTCTGAAAACTCATACAGACACCACGGAACCCCGCACAGTCGCCATCGTGACGAGGGGCTGCACTCCCTGTCCTTCCTCATGTCCTGTCTGGGCTGCCCCCTGACTCCTGGTCCACTTGGAGCCCACCTCCTGCTTCAAAGCCCATCTCAGGCATCACCTCCAGCGGATGGCCGTCCTTGACCTCACCTTCACCCTTGTCTCTCAACCCTCCTCTCTGCACCCGTCAGCAGGGATGTTGTAAGGGCAGCCAGTTCGGATTGGGCACGTCCCAGGTGCAAGCTGCTGTCCAAGGGCCTCACGCGCATTCGGTGTTCACACCACCACCATGAAGGTGGGCATCACTGGCCCCATTTCACAGATGGGGAAACTGAGGACTAGAGAGGCCAAGTAGTGTTCTGGAGGCCGCAGGGCGAGGAGGGAGGAGAGCCAGGGCGCAGACACAGGCCTCTGGGTCCAGGTGACCCTCTCCAAGGTGCTCCCCACCACGGTGGCACTTGTCCCCTTCCTTCTTGACCGGGGCCACATTCCACCTTCCCAGCAGCTCTGGGTCCTGCCTGGGGCAGGAGCTCTGCCTGCCTTGGTCATTGTCATATCCCGGGAGCCCCTCTGGCTTTGGAGGGCTCGGGGGCTCTCCCCCGTCCTCTCAAAGCCAGCCGTCGTTCCAGAGCCGCACGAGGTTGCCCAGGGAGAAAGAGGTGGCACCAGCACTGGAACTCAGGCCTCCGTGTCAAGCCCAACCCTCCTTCCTCATCACCGCTCTACACTCATGACGCCCACAAACGCTGGCCTATTTTCATCCTGGGTGAGCTGACTTCCAAAGACCTTTGCCTCTAGGGATATTTGGAGGTGAGGGTCCCGAGCACCTCAGAAATGGAAGGGGCCTCAGATGTGACCTGGACCAACCTCCCTCCCTGGTTTCTGCCAAAGAGGGTCTCGGGGTCCCCGGCCCAGGAGGATGTGAGGTTCTCACACATGCCCGGATCCTGAGGTTTTCCTGCCGGTCTCACCTGGAAACCACATACCTGGCAGAGCGCGGCCACGGCCTTGGCGGCGCTGACATTCTCCTCTTCCTCCAGGTCACTCCGAATCAGCCTCTGCCTCTCCAGGACCTCGTGAAAAACCTGTGAGTAAAACAGGAGCTGAATCTTGTAGGAAAATGCTGATATTCTTCCCAGAAAAACCTCCTCAACTGACCCCGCCTCTCAGGTGGGAAGGATGTTCACCCCAACTTATACACAAGGAAACTGAGGCACAGGGATGTATGTGACTTTCATGGCTTGTGAGTTGTGGCTGAGGCCGGGACCAGTGAATCCGACCTCCAGGAAAACCACAGACTGTGACTCTGTCTGTGTACCCAGCAGGAGAAGGTGCGGCCCGCACCCCCGTCACCCTTCTCTCCTGGCCACAAGCCACCCAGACATCATTTTCTGATTTCAGTTGCTGGGGACCACCAGCCAGGCCCTGGGAGGCCCACCCAGCGGAGCCCGAGGCCTAGCAGGGCCACTGGAGGTCAGTGCGGTCAGTGGCCAGCCAGACTCGGCTCTGACCACATGGACCTCGAGGAGCCCAGCAGAGTGACAGGGGGGCGAGGACCAGATGCCCCAGACACAGTCAGAAGGCACCGCAAGGCAAAACCCCAGAGGGTGTGCTCCTCTTAGGGGGCAGCTATAGGGGAAGAGGCCCCAGCGGGGAAATGAGTAAGCTGAGTCTTGAAGGACAAGGAGGGGTCCCTGGAAGGAAGGTGGGGAGCCAACACAATCCCAGCTCAAGGAGCAACAGCAACGGACAGGCAGTTAGAACCGTCTGGCCTTGGTGGGGGCAGAGCGGGAGGGGAGCTGAGAGGGAGGGGCAGGGACCAGAGAGGGAGGGGCTGCGCGTGGTGCCAAAGTCTGCGCTCATTCATCAGTTCCTTGTTCATTCAATCACTTTTTTGTTGTTTTTTCATTCATTCAATTATTTGTTCTTTTGTATCCATCATCCATCCATCCATCCATCCATTCACGTGTTCATTCATTCTTTCCTTCACTTCTTCATTCATTTGTTTGACTCTTCTTTCATTTGTTGGTTCTTCACTCATTTCTTTGTTCCTTCAATTATGTGTTCCTTTGTTCTTCCATCCATCATTCATTGATTCATTCGTTCATTCAGTCATTCCCTCATTCCTTCATGCGTGCATGCATGCATGCGCTCAACCCTTCCCTCCTTGGTCCCGTGTTTCCTGAGCACCAGGTCCTGGCTGTGCTGAAGTCCTGGGTTGCAGAGCTGACGCTGTCACCGTCTCCACGCTCAGGACTTGCACTGAGCAATGTGATGTCAGAGAGAAGGGCCTACAAATCTCAGAGTAACAAACTGCTGTATAATCGTTATCTTTTCACTCTCATTTCAAATGGATCTTCTTAAAGACAGAAACAGCCCCCCACCCCACGGTATGACAAACCCCAGGAACCCCAGGCATGGGCCCTGGGAGGAGGCTCTGTGGGCAGGGAAGGGCACTGGACCAGGGAACCAGGGACGTGAAGACCTCTCCTCTGTTCTGGACGCTGGCTTCTCACTGGGGTATAGCCGCTGCCACCATGCTGGCCCCCAAGGAGGGCATGTGTCTGTGCTCTGGGCTGAGCCTGGACCCAGCTACAGGCCTGCCATCCCCTCGGCAGAGCTGAGACAAGCAAATGCTAGCGCAGGGCAGAAGGACCCAGAGAATTAGTCAGGCCACGCTGGCTGCCCCTTACTGGTCTGGCTGAGTCTTAACAACCCGGCAAGGTGGGTGCTATTATTCCCATTGCACAGATGAGGAAGCCAGAGGGTTAGCAAGGTCACTCAGACACAGCGGCAGAGCCAGCATCCAAAGCCAGGTCCTGCTGCCTCAGCACCCAAATGCTTAACAAGCCTGGGGGACGGCCACTGACAAGCAGCCCTGCCTACCCCCGCCCCACCTCCACCAACAGGGAAACACTGAGGCCGAGTCCTGCTCTCTCTCTGCGAACTGCAAGCCCTGGTCCTTCCAGCCTGTGCTGGCGCCAGCTCACTTGCTATCCCTCAAGCAGGGTGACACCTTGCTTCCTGCCCTCCAGCCGGTCCCCTTGTCCTTTTCCCAGTCAAGACCACGAGCGTTGGCTAGCTTGGCCACCTCCCTGGTCCTGCCTGCTCAGCCCCACATGCAGGGTCCTCCCCTGACTTGCCACCTGACCCAGCGAGGGGGCCCATCCCTGTGTCACAGGCTGCCTTACATCCAGGACGTGCCTGTCCCCTCTGGGGACATCGCACGCTGGTCTGCATCGCAGGTTGGGCCCTTGCCCTGCGCCATCTGTGTGAAGCCCTCTCCACGACCCCTCCCACCGTCTTTCCATCGTCCCAGTGAGGGCGGTGCTGCTCGAGCCACTGGCTTACAGACGAGGAAGCTAGGGATGCAGAGCCCAGGGGAGCTGGCTAAGGTCACTGGGCTGACAGGTGGGAGGCGAGGAGAGACCTCCTGTCTGGCAGATGCCAAAGCCTCTGGCTTCCCAAGCACGGTAGCGGGGGGCCGAGCCCCCTCCTGCCACCCTGATCAACCCGCGTGGCTCCCTGGGATGGCTGTGCCCACGGAAGTGGGAGCGAGTCAGGAGCAGGTCACCTGGAGGAACTCCTCGGGGTCGGCGGTCTGCGGCGCCGTGGCCAGGAAGCTCCTCTGTTCCTTTTGTTGGGCCAGCGTGAGCCTTGCCATCCCCTCCGCCTGGTGAACCAGTGAGGCCTTGACCAGGTCTCTGCCTCGCTGGACAAACTCTGAAATTGAAATGAAACAAGGTTGCTCCCCCCGCAAAACCTGCACTGGCTGCTTCTGCCAGCGCGTGGAGGGTCAGAAACTCTGGGGCAAGCCCCCTTTTTCTTCTGGTTTTATCATTCAGGTGTACGTGCTTCCAAAAGGCTGGTATTAGAAGCCCTTCAGGGTTCAGAGCAACATAAGAGGTTTTATGTAACTGCTGTGCAGGGCGGCCGGCCAACCTGACCAAGAAGTAAACAAAGGGGTATTTTCCCGGAGAAAAGAGTGTGAGGGAGGGGTAGGTGGCAGAGGGAGGGACAGGTGACACAGGGTACAGAGAGCCTGAGTCTTCAGGAAGATAGTGACATGTCAGACTGGAGTCGAGATTCAAAAACTGCCAGGGTGGGCTTCCCTGGTGGCGCAGTGGTTGAGAATCTGCCTGCCAATGCAGGGGACACGGGTTCGAGCCCTGGTCTGTGAAGATCCCACATGCCGTGGAGCAACTAGGCCCGTGAGCCACAATTACTAGGCCTGCGCGTCTGGAGCCTGTGCTCCACAACAAGAGAGGCCGCGATAGTGAGAGGCCCGCACACCGCGATGAAGAGTGGCCCCCGCTTGCCGCAACTAGAGAAAGCCCTCGCGCAGAAACGAAGACCCAACAAAGCCAAAAATAAATAAATAAATACATACATACATACATACATACATACATACATACATAAATGAATAAAAAACTGCCAGGGTGAGTTATTAGATCAGCAGAAGAGAAGGAGGGTGAACCCAAGGGCAAGGCCCCCTGTGGCAGGGTAAGGTGAACTTGGGGAGAAAGGGGCGGGGCCTAAAACCACCCCTCAGCCCACCCGCGTCATTCGGCCCCAGCAGTGTGCCAAGTACAGGGCCAGGAACTGGGGTCTACCAGTGAGCAGGACCCAGCCCAGCTCTCAAGATGCTCATGGTCCAGGGAAGACGAGGAATGCAGAAGGAGAAGAAATTATGCTGCATGAGGGCCGGGGCGGTGGGGGGGGAGGAGGAGTGGGAGGCGGAGAAGGAAGAGGGGGTACAGGCAGCCTGGGACCCCAGAGAAGGCTCCTGGGAGTACAGCCAAGGAAGAGGTGGGCCAGATTCTGTTCACTTGGGTTTTGGGGGAGGTGCTGAGCAAAGAAGCTGTTGAAGCAAGTGAGGGCCTGGCGACGAGGGGGCTGCAGTCCTTGGAAGCGTTGGTTTCAGCATCTCACACCATCCCCACCGCCACACACACACGTCATACCTCCTTCTGCACTTGCCCTAACGCAGGCACACTTCCTTAGGTTTGACCTGAGAATCTGTTTAGCCTCTAGCACCAAAGAAAAGAGTGCGGCCAGGTGGCCAGGAGAGACCGGCGTCCTCCCTCTGCCTGGGGTCCTCCCTCCACCCCTGACTGTCTCCTTGTCTCCCCGACCTTGTCCAAGTTCAACAGAGCCCCACCTAGGGGGCTGCTTCACCCTCCCATCCCAGCCACTCTCTTCCCACTGATAAAGCCCAGACCACTGTGTGCGGTGACCCCCAAGGCCAGATGCATTCAGATTCTACATGGTCCAAAGTTCCAGCCAACAGAAAGTTTTCCACGTGGTCACCTCCTGCAGGTGAAACACCTGGGTTTCCTCTTGCGGGTCCCACCAGCGGCGTGACCTGGACTGAGTCCCAGATGCCCTTGATGTCTTGAGCCCTGATCTGCCCATCTCCCAGGGTCGGGCCCGGGAGCAGTAGCGCGTGTGCGAAACAGCCACGCTGGGTTCCCTCTCCTGCCCCACGTGACTGACCCCTGTCCACGCTCACCCACCTGCAGCTGCGCCGGGCCCCGTGACACATGCAGGGCTTCTGGGCGTTCCTGCCTCCTTTGCCCTCTGCATGCTCCGGGTGCTTCTCTGGCAGCCTGAATCACTGACTATGATGTGGAGTGGGCAATCCCGGACCCCAGGAGGTGACCTGGGATGGCAGCCTGTGCTAGTCTCACGGGAGCTGCTCCTGACACCTGCAAGTGCCGCCACCGGCCCTGGCCCACACAGCCTGCAGCACACACGGGGTACCTGGGCGCCCGGGCCTGGCCCACTCGCTCACCCCTGCCGAAGCGCTCCGCCTCCTCCCAGAAGGCCTTGTGCTGCTGGGTCAGCAGCTCCTCCTTCTGCCGCCCCGACAGCTTCCCCTCGACGGTCAGCAGCTCCAGGCTGTGCGAGATGGCGGCCAGGCGGCATCTGGTCTCCTCCTGGATCTGCAGCTTCAGGAATTCAATTGTTTTGGCCACGTGTGCCCGCCCCATTGTCCTCTCCAGGGTGTCCTAAGAAGAGAAACACAGGCGACAACGGGCTGGAACGCCCTGGGTCAGCACTTGGCCCTGAGGGTCTGTAAACAGTCACGGGCTTGGTCCTGGGGCCCCACCTCCCTGTGAGCAGAGCACAGACCAAACTGCTCTCACGAGCTTCTTGTGTCTGCGCCTCAGATTGGGACAAAATGGTCCCGCACGGGGACGTGGTGAGGCTGACGCCGCATAACACGAGGAAAGCGCTTGGTACTCGGTGAGTGGGCCACGCTTCTGGGGAGGAATTTAATAAATGCACACGACCAAAGAGGAAAGTCCCCCTTTCCCATT
Source organism: Balaenoptera physalus (assembly GCF_965194825.1). Classification (NCBI taxonomy): domain Eukaryota; kingdom Metazoa; phylum Chordata; class Mammalia; order Artiodactyla; family Balaenopteridae; genus Balaenoptera; species Balaenoptera physalus. Next base: position 114,300,473 of record NC_138884.1, on the reverse strand, counting down.
GTCATCCCTCCCCAGTCGACGGGGCCTCAGGCCTCCACAGCCCTGGAGGAGAAACATTAGGAGAAACAATAAAGGTCACGGGACTTTTGGCTTTCGAGCCTCCGGGAACCTGAGTGCTGGGGATTAAAGAGATTTTCCGGGTAAGCCTGACCTGGAGGGTGACCCCCAGCCGTAAGACTTTAGAACAGGCCTGCCTGCCCTACCACGCTGTCCTTCACTTAGGACATGGCTCTCAGACAAGACGCCTCCCCCATGGAGGAAATGTCCACCAGAGGCAGGGGCGGACCCTGCAGGTCTGCATCTCCTGTCCTCGCGTCTCAGAGAGCAGCCGCTCCAGGAACCTTGTAGAATGAGAGCACGTGCACCACGTTAAAGCTGCACGCCCTGCGCCTCAGAAGGACACCTTTCCCACCTAGAGATGGGTCCCCAGGACCCCTGGCACGGCGGCCTGAGTTCGCCTCTGCCCTTCTTCCCCACCACGCCGGCACCCTTGCCTCCTTCACACCCCTCCGCTCCGTCTCCTTCCCGCTGGCCCAGAGCCACGGCCAGCTCAGGCCCTGGTCACTTCCGCCCTGGGCTACTGCCCAGGGCCGTCCCTGCTCTCCCAGCCTCCCACCTGCCCACTCCGCTCCGCCCCGCACAGCAGGCAGGGGGCCTTTCTGAGGTCCAAACGTGGCTCTGCCATCCTGGGGCCCAAACCCTGCAGTCACTGCCTTCAAACCAAGTCTAAACTCCTGGGCACGGTGCACAAGGCCCTTCAGGACCAAGCCTGGCAGAGTCTCCAGCCTCGTCCCACACACCTCCTTGCCCCTGGCTGCCCAACACACCCGGCCTTTGCACGCACGGGCCTCCGCCTGGAACACCCTCCCGGCCTCCTCTCACTCCCCTGCCTGGCTAGGTCCTGCTCATCCTCACGTGCTGTGTGGCACCTTCCCTGACCTTCTCCACCTCAACGGCCCCCTCCTCCCGTCTCTGCTGCTCCTGTGCCTCTGTCTAAGCATAGGGACAGTCCCAGGCTGGACTGAGAGCCCTTGAGACAGCAGCCATACCTGCAACACCCGGTAACCAGCCCTGGGCCTCACTGTTTGCTGAACTGCATTGGTCTGTGTTTGAACAACGTGTGAACAGGGCAAGGACAATGATCCCCCAGTTATGGACAAGAGCACTGAGGTTTATTCTGGAACGCCACCCAAATAGCCCAGGGACAGCGGCTCTGAACCTTCCTCTCCGCAAACTACATAAGCGGGCCCATGACCGCTAGAGGGCGCAAGAGGATAAGCGCTCGGTGCAGGTGTGGCCGGCAAGGGATCCAGCGAGGCTCAGGGCGTGGGGGACAGCACCCGGTGCCCAGAGCAGCCACCTCTAAGGCATCACGGTCAGGCCACCCGGCTGGAGAGTGACAGCTCAACCTCTGGATTTATATTCAAGGAAAGACAGGAGTAGAGTCGAGAGGTGAGCATGAGCAGAGGGGCATCAGATGGAAGGTGGGAGGAGTAAAGGGACTTGCATAGGAGGCGAGGGGCCACTGCTGGCTCTGAGAGCTGTAGCCAGTCCTCAAACGTGTCCGGGCTCAAATTTGGCTCCAGACCTGCATGACCTTGGGCACAGTGTCCTCACCTACGCCTGACTTACAGAGTGGATGTGAGCATTAAATAAGTTAAAATAGGTAAAGCACTTAAAATAGCAACCAGAAGATAGTAGGTGCTCGTGAATGCAAGCTGTCGTCATAATTATGTACAGCAGGTCCCCACATCCCTCCTGGCATCCTCTTTCTCTCGAGTATCCCTAGAAACTGATTCTGATGACCTCTGGGGCCCTTTCCGGGGCTCTTCCAGTTCTGATATTCAGCAACTCCATGCGACACATTCCGACTGCCCAGGCCAGAGTGCTCAGACGTCTCCAGCCTGAGAATTTGAATTCTTCTGGAGTTTATCAACAACATACGCTGACATACAGGCAGAGCCAACCCGTCCCTCTCTGTACAAACATAGATTGTAGCTCTTTCCACACATCATTACGATGACTTGTTTATGTCTATTTTGTTTGCTGACACTTGGCCTGCCAGAGTCTAATCGCTATCACATACTGAGCACTTCCCCTGGGCCAGGCTCTGTTCTAAAGGTCTTACATGTTGTCCACTTTCTAACACTCTCAGAGCTGATGCTATTCAGATTCCCATTTTACAGATGATGAAACTGAGTCACAGAGAGGTTAAGAGTAACCTGTTCAATGTCATACAGCTAATAAAAGGCAACTGTGGGATGAGCTCAGGTTTCTAGCTCCAGTCTGCAACACTGTTCCTGTAACAGGACGTGGCACACAGTAGGTGCTCATGAAATGCTGACAGAAGAAAAGGCCTACAGATAACCTGGAGAAAATTCTTTCCCTTCTTCCTATTTGGAAGTGACCGGCTAACACTCGGGCCAGAGTCAGCTAAGGATACATTTTTTTTCTGCATCAATATCCTGCTGATGGAATAATAATTAAATACAAAGAAAAAAAGAATAAAAGGAAAAAAGTCTTTCTTTTTTGATAAGCATTCATATCGGCAGCCTTAGCAAATCAAAATCCAATTCCAAGGGCCTTGGACGGCAAGCCAGGAAGCCTGGGGCACAGGCTGAGCGATATCATTAGGCAACATGGGAGTCCTAGGTGAGTCGCTCAGCTGGCTCCTCTGCTCTTTGGGAATGAAATATCTGTGTGTCTATCTTTCAGCAGTGCCGAGGAGGGTAAGGAAACTATACGTGCACGTGATAAGCAAAAGCAAAGAAAGTTCTCAAGCAGCTGCGTGCACCTGGGAGTTTGTTAAAAAATGCAGGTCCTGATTCAGGAGGGGGGACAAGATTCTGCATTTCTAACCAGCTCTCAGGTGACACTGATGCTACCGGTCTGCGGACCACACTTTGAGGAGCAGAGCAGTTTGTGCAGAAGCAGCAGGGACCACTCCATTCAGCAGCACCTTCTCCTCAGGTCTGAGGAGCTGAGTCTCTGAGCTGAGGGCAGGGCGGCTGCTGCAGGTTTCTGAGTCAGGAGTGACCTGGGCAGGTGCACAGGTCTGAGATGTAATTCATGAGTTCTCAAGGTCAGAGGAAGGGGAAATGGGTGGGTAGTGCCCTGGACTTTGCACACAGCAGGGCTAGACCGAAACCTCCACAACAAAACCCGAAGGTGACCGAGCATTTCCCCGGGCCCTGCCTGCAGCAACTCCTGGGGACCACCTATTTTAAGTACAGTAATTGAAGCTCAGAGGGGTTAAGTAACCTCTTCGAGATCACACAGCTTCAGGTGGCTAAGCTTAGAGTCAAAGTCGGACTTGGATTTGTGGATTCCTCTGCGCCAGTGGTTTGCATTCCCAGCTATACATCAGAATTGTTTGGGGAGTTTTAAAAACAGCAATGCCAGGTCCTCCACATCAGACCAATCAGACTGGATCTCTGTGCAAGTGGCCCGGGACATGGGCATTATTTTAAGCCCCCTAGGTGATACATGGGGCCGTCAGGAGAGCTAACTGAAGCTCCGTCCACACCAGTGGGCATCAACTATGACTACTCACTGTGGTCACCTGGAACCTTAACAAATCCAGACTAAGTCAGAATCTCTGGGGTGGGGACCCATCTTGGACCCAAGCATCAGTACCATGTAAACCTCCTCAGATAACTCCAACGTGCAGCCAGGATTGAGAACCAGTGCCCTATGCTGTAGTGACGTGGAGCGGGCCAGTCTCTCCACTAAAGGAATGGTTAGATGGATGGACGGACAGATAAATGACTGATGGACAGATGGAGGGATGGATGGATACCCTGCTTTTCTCTGGCCTCTATATCCCTTTCTACAATCTGCAGGTGTTGAACTTAATGACCCCTACGGTGCTCCAAGCTTCCGGATTCCACGTCTCTAGTTGGAATATCACGTTCCCTCCCTGCCCCCTCCAGCGTTACCAGAGCCTGCAAATCCTGAGAATCACGCAATAGCCCTTCAGCTGCAATCATTCTTTCTGTCAGAGTCATCATGAGCTGTCGGGCTTTGGAGCTGGAACACTTAAATTGGTCCACCAGAAAGTGCTGGATGTTTTCCATCTGTTTCCAGAAAGCTTCCATCTGTGAAATGAGAATGAGATGCAAGAGGTGGGGGGAGAAAACTTATTTAAGAAAGCTTTAAAGCTGTCCGGCTCAGGTTTGGGCATTACTATTCACCCCTTATCACAAACTGAGATTATAAACAATTCTACACGTTGGAGAAAGTTATCTTGGCAACAATCACATTCTCCAGAGGTTCCTCTTTGTAGGTGCCAGTCAGTTTCAAGGTGGCTTTTCAGCAAACACCAACAGGCTGCTGATAAGGAAGGCAAGCACCATGAGATCCCCCAGCTCAAACAGCTGAAAGACTGCCCAGCGGTGGGGTGGGGAGTGTGGGGGGTGCATGAAATTCGACAATGCGCTCCTGGAAGCTTCCAGATCTTTAAAGGGGATTAAACGCATCCTGGAAATAAAAGCATGAATGGCCATTTAAATATTGATTATTGTCCTAAAAGTATAAAAGAACAATATGACAGAGATGACGATGACCATAAAAACATTTTGCCTTCAAATCTTTTTCCTTTCTCCACCATCTTATTAGGAAGAGAGTAGGGAATCGCCAAGTGGTTTAGAACGTTGGGGGCTAAATTTTTGTCACCGCAGCCTTCCAGAGCTCTAAGAACAACAATGCCCATAGTCATAGCAACTTTTCTTTACGGCATGCAGGTTATAAGCCAGGCTCCGTGCTTCACACATTTTATTTCTAGATGAAATATGTATCGGAGGGACAAGGAACAGCCTCAGAAAGTTAGGTCACTCGACAAGGGTCACAGAAGCAACGAGAAGCAGAGGCATATTTGATTCAGGTCCCTTCAACTCCCACAGCTGTGATTTTCTCCATCTTGGCTCCACCTCTCAGATGCTGAGATGGACGTTGCTTGCTGGGCAGGGTGTGGGAGGGGTCAGGGCTTAGTGGCTCCAGAAGCCCATGCTGATCTTCTTGCTGTGGCTAAAGGTGGAGAGAGACGGCGACCTGAAACTCTGAGTTAATCCGGCCAGCCATCTCTCAGGGGCTGGGCATGGCCAGGAGAAAACCCACACCTGTGCGAACTGGCACCTCTTCGAAAGTTTGGTGTCCTGTCTCAAGGGCCTCGTGGCAGCTCAGCAAACCCTTTATCTGCCCTGGCCACCTCCTCCCTCACATTCACACCCTGCTCTTGCCCCCTCTCGCCCCAGCAGATGACCTCTTCCCAACTGCTCTCAGAGAATGTGGACTGTCATCTGTGAATTCCTGCACATCCGGAAACAGAGTTCCACATCCAAGCAGCTTCGCCTCTTCTCTTCCCATTGCAGAGAACCAGGACGTCCACTCCGTTCTTCTGAAAAACTCGTGACTCCCGTGGCATCCGTGACATGACTTTCTCCTGGTTCTTCAAGGTCCATGCTCTGCTTCTTGTTTTGATTCTCCTTGACTCCTGCTCCTTCAATGCTGGCAAGATCCAAGATTTGGCATGAGGCTCCTTTCTTTACCCCTTCTACACACACCCCTGGACCAGAAGCATCTCTGTTAGTGAAGGACACCAATACTTTGGAGAATCTTATGAGAACTATCAATCCTCTGCCTGAAATGTGCAGACATGGACAAGATATTCCACTGCTGTGGGGAGTCTAGGCACCACCAGAATCTGGGCTGAGTACCCTCCCTTAGCCATCTCATCCCGAGAATACCCTCGCTCTCCATGTGATCCTACCTGAGCTTAGTGGAGACTCTCCATCCCCAGGCATCTCCAACTCAGGATGTCAAGCCACACTCACCATCTTCCCTCCCAACTTGTTCTCATTCTGGGATCCTTATTTCCGTAGACCTGATCCTCTACACCCTCCTCTTCCCACCACCACCTCCTTAGACACCACCCTATCAGCTCTCCCACTTTTTCTTACCTCTCCATCCCTACTGCAATTGCCTTCACGAAATTCCTACTGGATTAGCCCCAAAGCTCCTAACAATCCTCCACACAGCAGCCTGGGCAGTCCTTCTAGAACAGGGCCAAGCCACCCTCTGCTGCTTCAGTGACGCCCATCTCCTTGGCATGAGATGAAAACCCTCAGGGAAGACCTCTGGCTTTATCTTGCTCAGCCCGCTTCCTAGCCCTGGCTCCCTTCTCTGCCCACCCACTGGACAGCATCCATCCACACTTCTCCCCAAAAGCTTCTCGATGGCCCTTTCTTCTGCAGAGACCTCCATAACCCTGGGGTAAAATGAATCGCTCTCCCCGCTGTACCTCAGTCTTCCCATACTTCTATCTATCATGGCACTTGTAACCCACAAAGTCCTCATCCGTTCACCTGTCAGTGCCCCCCACCAGACAGGCCTGAGCATCTCCCTGGCAGGGCCAGGTCTAAGTTCATTTTGAATTCCCAGAGTCCAACACAACACCTGGGTGCCAAGAAAATATTTGTTTAATTCGTAATATATGAACAGCAGGTAGTAGAACCTCAAAGAAAAAAGAGTTTGAGGGAAGCCAACCTCTCTAGAATTTAAAACATGCTTTTATGAGTGATGCATGGAGTTTGAGAAGTTAGCAGCTGGCATCTGCTCTAAGCCACAGGGCGGTAATGACACAGAGGGTTAGAGTGATCTTTGCTTTGAATGATAAAAAGATCAATGTAAAATTTAAACAAGGAGAATTCATAAAGAGGAAAAAAAGACTCCCTCAGTAAATCTTGGCCCCTTAATTATACCTTCTCTACCACTTAATTTCAGAAACTGGATCCCTGGCTCCAGGGAAGAACACAACAGGGAATTCTAGTATTAAACATGCTTCTAGGTACCATCTCTTTAATCTCGCCAAATGAACTGTCCCAGAAACCACACTTTTTATAAGGGAAAGAAAATCCATCACATACATTAGCTATTAGCTGCTCAGAATATTCTCTCTCCTTCTTTTCTACATCTGCCAGGGTGATGTATTCAGAGTCACCAGCACCCAACATCTCCGTGTTTGACAGTCTGACCTGAAGTCTCTTTTCTAATTCCTCCAAATCCTGGAGAAAAAAAGAAAAAGGCAAATACAGAAAAAACCTAATGTATCTTAAATTCTAGAGAAGAAATGCTTTTATTTTCACCCCACTATCATAAAATATTTCTTAACCATAATTAAATGCTTTGGGTGTTGTCCTACTGAAGGACTGATGATAAACATCATCACAGAGCTTCGGGAATAATGGATTACGTATTTTCTTCTATAGTCTTTCCCTCATCCCCCCAAAATACGCCATATTTTTAAAACAATGAAATAGTATCTTCCTATCTTTATGAAGTCCGGGAACATGTCATGACATCTGGGCTGTGGGATGGAGTGTCTCCTCCCCACTCCTCTGGTTTCCATGGGGAAGGATTACTTAGTACACCCCAGGGAGGAAGTGATATGTATCTGACTGGCGGTTCAAAAGCAGGAAGTGAGCACAGCCCCTAGCTTGCCCAACCTCTTCCTCTTTGGGGTGGACCATTCAGGGGTGGCCACTGCTCTGGTGTGACCTCAGCCCAGAGTGAGCTGGGCAGCAAAGGTCCCTCTTCTGTGTGCGGAGGCCTGAGGTGGCCCAGCTTTGCCAGGAAGCAATTTAGGTAAGCAATTTAGCTAATCCTGGGATTCAGTGTTAGGAAGCAAGCCATGATCGCTGTGCACCTAAGCTATGTCTTCCAAGCTGGCCCCTTTCAGTGATAAAGCTGACATTTCTCTGTCTCCCCAACACTTTCTCTTAATTAACTCAGAACTTAGAAGGAAAAGGGGAACACTATGTATGGAGTCCTTCAAACCCCAACCTGGAGTGTGGAGGGTTTGTTTTCTGTTCTGTTTTCTGGGCTGTTCTGTTTTCTCTAGACCTGTGTTCACTGACATGTAATCAACACTGGTGTGGGTCCAAATTCATTAGGAAAACTGCTATTGATTATCCAAGGGGAAGCCATGTGTGACTTCTCATTCTCACAGCATCTCTACAAGAGATAAATGAGGGTTCTTTTCCAGATGAGGAACCTTATCTATGGGAAGTTGATATATTTCGTCCAAAGTCTCCCAGTAGGAAGTGGTGTGCTAGGCTAGGCCCCTTAGGCTCACTGACTCCAGAGCCCCACTCTTCTAACTGCATGTGCTATGCTGCTTCTCTCCAAAGCAGCTGCCATTTCTGGGCACTTCTCATCTTCATCTAGAAGTTCTGAGGCTGTTGTCAATATTATAGGAAAGTATGCATTTAAAGCCCTTGGCCAGACTACCTCCACTGAACAGTAGCCACTGACATAATTAAGATGCTCTGGAAGTGGTAGAGGTGGGATTTGATCCCAGGCCTGCAGATACCAAAGCTCTTATTCTCTCCATATGACATTCATTACTAGTACAATTACAAGTACCACCACCATTATCATTCTTTTTGTCATTGGAGAGTCATTTAAACTCATTGAGCCTCAAATTCCTCAGCTATAAACAAAAAGAATGATGGGCACTCACAGGGCTGTTGTGAAGATTAAATAATGTGTGTAAAGCACTCTGTGCATTGCCTGATGATAAGGATCACAGCAGTGGTGGTACTGAGGATGATGACAATGATGTTAACAAAAATGAAGATGTACTGCCTTCTCCCTGGGATGTAGTGATGAATCCTCCCCCTTGGAATCCAGAAGAGTGAGGAAGAAACACTCCCTCCTCCCAATCCCCCAGATCTCATGGTTGCAGTGATAAGGATGATAATGATGACTATGATGAAGATAATGGTGGTGATGGAAGGAATGAGGATTATGACAATGATATGATAATGAAGACGAAAGTCGTGATGGCAGAAGTGAGGATGATGAGGATGATGGTGGAGGTGGTGATGGTCATGGTAACGAAGACGAGAATAACGATGCAGATGAGGATGATGGTGGCAATGGGAGGAGTAAGAATGATGGCAACAACGATGGTGGCGATGATGAAATGTTGGTAGTGGTGGTGGTAATGAGGAGGAGGATGGTGATGGTGGTGGTAATGAGGATGATGAGAATGATGATGAAGACAATGGTAACAGTGGTGATGGTCATAATAAGAACGATTATGACGATGATGACAATAATAAAGACGGTGGTGGCGATGGTGATGATAATGATAGTGGTGGTGGTGATTGTGTTGGTAATAAAACGATAATAATGGCAATGATATTGATGATGATGATGAAGATGATTGTGGTGGTGTTGGTGGGAATGGGAATGATGGCAGCGATCATATAATCAGGGTCTGGTTGTTACTTTGCTAGGCGCTTCATACACATTTTCTTCTTTCTGTAATCCCACAGGATGGGAATTATTATCCCATTGCACAAAGGAACAACCTAGGATTCTGAGAGTTTGTGAAAGACAGGACCAGGATATCAATCTCCACCACTCTGACTCCAAGCCCTGACTCATTTTGCTGCACATAAAACAATATAAAGCTTGTATAAAACACTGAAATGAGAAGAATGCAAAGTAGTAGGAAGAGTTATAACCAATAAGCAAATTATATATTTTAAAATACCCCAAACTTGTACAGAAAATAGAATCAATAGTGGTTCTCTTTGAGTAGTGGGCATGACCAACATTCTCTTTTTTTCTACTTATTTTTCCACATTTTAATAATACACATTGTTAGTTTTATGTTTATAGCTATACTTTTATATACCATATTGTGTTGAAAAGTATATATTGTAATAAACTATTTTTATACATTGAAAAACACTTTACTGTTTTATATATCATAATAAACTATTTTTAAGTTATTTTGAAATATAGGTTGAAGACTTACATTTTCTTGTTTTGAGAGAATCTTCTGGTATAATTCATCATCAGTCTTCTTTTTAGGAAGAAGGTCAAGGAGGCACATTTTAAAAATCTGAATAAACATCTATTGCCAAAAAGGGAAACATAACATAGAGAAAGGTTTCAACAATGGTATTTCCCTTCCCTCCTTTTTCTCCTGCCTCCTTCTTTCTCTCTCCCCCAACTGCCCACACACTTTTCAATCTAGGAAAAGACCTCAGATTAAAAGTCATGACAATGGCCTGTAATGGACTGCATTTTCATGAAGCTTCTAAAGAAAAATGCTTCATTTCTTCTGCACATACTTATGAGGAGCCCACTCTGTGGGAAGCCCCCACTTTCCCCATTTCCATGAGTCAAGAAAACAGGCGAGGCGAAGGGGGGTTGCTTCTTTGTGGAAAGAATCAGAGGGATGGTTGTACGGAAATGGGACGTGTAAAGTCATCCACTCCAGCCCCCTGTCTCAATGGACGAACATGTCCTCTAAACCAAGAAGGGTCCTCCATAGGCAGGGACACGCTGGCAAGTCCAAGGGTGCTGTGTCCACAATTTGTTTAATCATTCACCTATTGCAGGACATCTGAGTATTTCCAGTTTGGGGCTATTACAAATAAAGCTGCTATGGACATTTACATACAGGTTTTTGACTGAACATATGTGTTTCTGAGATGAATGTCCAAGACGGCAACTGCTGGGTCTTCTGGTAATTGTATATTTCGTTTTATGAGAAATCGCCTGTTTTCCAGAGTGGCATTTTATATTCCCACCAGCAATGTATGAGTGATCCAGTTTCATTACAACCCCACAAGCATTTGGTGGTGTTATTTTTATTTTAGTCATTCTGATAGGTGTGTAGTCATATCTTGTGGTTTTAATTTGCATTTCCCTAATGGCTTAATGATGTTGAACATCTTTTCATGTGCTTTTGTGTGTGTTTCCTTGCCAGCTGTACATTCTTTTTGGTGAAATAATCTGTTCATGTCTTTTGCCCATTTTCCAATCGGATTGTTTACTTATTTCTTTTTCTTTTTTTTTATTATTATTTTTCTAACATCTTTATTGGAGTATAATTGCTTTACAATGGTGTGTTAGTTTCCGCTTTATAACAAAGTGAATCAGCTACACATATACATATTTCCCCACATCTCCTCCCTCTTGAGTCTCCCTCCCACCCTCCCTATCCCACCCCTCTAGGTGGTCACAAAGCACCGAGCTGATCTCCCTGTGCTATGCGGCTGCTTCCCACTAGCTATCTCTTTTACATTTGGTAGTATATATAAGTCCATGCCACTCTCTCACTTCGTCCCAGCTTACCCTTCCCCCTCCCCGTGTCCTCAAGTCCATTCTCTATGTCTGAATCTTTATTCCTGTCCTGCCCCTAGGTTCTTCAGAACCGTTTTTTTTTTTTTTCTTTTAGATTCCATATATGTGTGTTAGCATACGGTATTTGTTTTTCTCTTTCTGACTTACTTCACTCTGTATGACAGACTCTAGGATTGAGGTTTGAGAGTTCCTCATATATTCTAGGTATTAGTCCTTTCTTAGAATGTGGCTTGCAAAATATTGCCTCAGTCTTTTCATCCTCTGAACAGGATTTTTTGCAGAGCATAAGTTTTTTATTTTGATGAGTTTCAATTTGTTTTCCCTTTTATGGGTCACACTTTTGGTGTTAATCTAAGAACTCTTTCCTTAGATCCCAAAGATTTTCTCCTTTGCTTTTTTTTCTAAAAGATTCATAGTTTTATATTTTACATTTAAGTACATGATCCATTTTGAGTTAATTTTTGTATGAGGTATGAGGTTTAGCTTGAGGTTCATTTTGTTTTGCTTATGGATGTCCAACTGCATGATTTAATGAAAAGCTTATCATTCCTCCACTGAATTCCATTTGCACCTCTGTCAAAGGTCAGTTAGACGTATTTGTGTAGTAAGGAGCTTTTTTTTTTGAAGAGTAATTGACATAACCAGCTTTGTTCTTCTTTCTCAAGACTGCTTTGGCTATTTGGGGTCTTGGGGGTTCATACAAATTTTAGGATTGTTTGTTCTATTTGAAACATGCCATTCAGATTTTGATAGGAATTGCATTGAATCTGTAGACTACTTTGAGTAATACAGACATTTTAACAATACTAATTCTTTCAACACATGAGCATGGAATATCTTTCCATTTATTTGTGTCTTCTTTGATTTCTTTCATCAATGTCAAGTTTTCAGTGTACAAGTTTTTCACCTCCTCAGTTAAATTTATTCCTAGGTCTTTTATTCTTTTTGATTGAATTGTAAATGGGATTGTTTTCCCAATTTCTCTTTCTGATAGTTTGCTTTTAATGTATAGAAACACAACAGATTTTTGTACATTGTACCCTGTAACTTTACTGAATTTATCAGTTCTAACAGTTTTTTGTCCAGTCTTTCCTATGTGTAAAATCATGTCTTCTGAAAATACTGACAGCTTTACTTCTTCCTTTCCATTTTGGATGCCTTTTCTTTCTTTTCCTTGCCTAATTGCTCTGGGTAGTAATTCCAATATTATGTTGAATAAAAGTGGCGAGAGTGGGCATCCTTGTATTGTTCCTGATCTTAGAGGAAAAGCTTTCAGCTTTTCACTGTTGAGTATGATGTTAGTTGCAGGTTTGTCATATATGGACTTTATTATGTTGAGGTACATTCTCTCTATACCTACTTTGTTGAGTTTTTATCATAAATGCATGTTGAATTTTGTTAAATGCTTTTCTGTTTTGAGGTGATATGATTTCTATCCTTCATTTCGTTAATGTGGTATATCATGTTGATTGATTTGTGCATGTTGACCATTCTTGCATTCCTGGAATAAATCCCACTAAATTATGGTATATGATCCTTTTAATCTGTTGCTGAATTTGGTTTGCTAATATTTTGTTGAGGATTTTTGCATCTATGTTTACCTGAGATATTCGCCTGTAATTTTCTTCTTTTTTTTTCTGGCATCCTCGTCTGGTTTTGTTATCAGGAAAATGCTGGCCTAGTGAAATGAGTTTGGAAGCATTCCCTACTCTTCAATTTTTTGTAAGAGTTTGAGAAGGATAGGTATTAAATCTTCTTTAAGTGCTCGGTAGAATTTACCAGTGAAGCCATCTGGTCCTGTACTTTTGCCTGTCGGGAAGTTTTTGCATACTGATTCAATCCTCTTACTAGTAATCAGTTTATTCAGATTTTCTCTTTTTATGATTCCATCTTGGAAGAGTCCATGTTTCTAGGAATTTATCCATTTCTTCTTGGTTGTCCAATTGTTGGCACATAATTGTTCATAGTAGTCTCTTATGATCCTTTGTATTTCTGTGGTATCAGTTGTAACTGCTCTTTCATTTCCGATTTTATTTATTTGAGCCCATACTCTTCTTTTCTTTGTGAAGCTAGCTAAAAGTTTGTCAGTTCTGTTTATCTTTTCAAAGAACCAGCCATTGTTTCATTGACCTTTCCTATGCTTTTATTTAGTCTATTTCATTTATTTCCGCTCTGATCTTTATTTTCCTTTCTTCTACTAACTTTGGGCTTGGTTTTTTCTTCTTTTTCTAGTTCCTTTAGGTGTAAAATTGGATTGTTTTTCTGAGATTTTTCTTGGTTTTTTTGAGGTAGGCCTGTATGGCTATGAACTTCCCTCTAGAAACTGCTTTTGCTGCATCCCATAGATTTTGGTAAATTATATTTCCACTTCTATTTGTCTCAAGGCATTTTGTGATTTCTCCTTTGATTTCTTCATTGACCCATTGGCTGTTCAGTAGCACATTGTTTAATATTCACATATTTGTGATTTTTCCAGTTTTCTTCCTGTACAGGTATCCCTCGTTTTATTGAACTGTGCTTTATTGCACTTTGCAGATATTTCATTTTTTACAAATTGAAGGTTTGTAGCAACCATGTGTTGAGCAAGTCTATCGGCATCATTTTTCCAACAGCATTTTCTCACTTTGTGTTTCTGTGTAACATTTTGGTAATTCTTGCAATATTTCAAACCCTTCACCAGCAAAAAGATTACAGTTTGCTGTAGGCTCAGATAATGGTTAGCATTTTTAAACAACAAAGTATTTTTTAATTATGGTATGTACATTGTTCTCATAGACATAATGCTATTGCACACTTAATAGACTACAGTATAAACATAACTTTCATATGCACTGGGAAACCAAAAATTCATGTGACTCACTTTATTGTGATACTTGCTTTATTGCAGTCATCTGGAACTGAACCCACAATATCTCCAAGGTATGCCTGTAATTGATGTCTAGTTTCATACCATTGTGGTTGGAAAAGATGCTTGATGTGATTTTGATCTTAAATTTATTGGGACTTGTTTTGTGACTTAACATATCATCTATTCTGGAGAATGTTCCATGTGCACTTGAGAAGAATGTGTATTCTGCTGCTTTTGGATGAAATATTCTGTTTATATATATTAAGACTATGTGGTCTAATGTGTACTGTAAGGTTGATGCTTCCTCACTGACTTTCTGTCTGGATGATCTATGCATTGATGTAAATGGGATATTAAAGCCCCCTGCTATAATTGTATTGTTGTCAGTTTCTCCCTTTAGATCTGTTAATATTTGCTTTAGATGTTTAGTTGCCCCTATACTGTATGCATAAATACTTACAAATGTTATATCCTCTTGTTGCACTTACCCCTTTAACATTATATAATCCCCCTCTTTTTCTTTTATTACAATTTTATTTTAAAGTCTACTTTTTTCTCATGTAAGTATAGCTATACCAGCTTTCTTTTGCTTTCCATTTGCATGAACATCTTTTTCCATGCCTTCACCTTCAGTCCATGTGTGTACTTGTGTACATATATCTTTAATGAGTCTCTTGTAGGCAGTATATAGATGGGTCTTGTTTTTTTAATCCATTCAGTCACTCTATGTCTTTTGATTAAAGAATTTAGTACTTTTACATTTAAAGTAATTATTGATAGGTATGTACTTATTGCCATTTTGTTCATTGTTTTCTGGCTGTTTTGTTGTTATTTTCTGTTCCTTTCTTTTACTCTTGCTCTCTTCCCTTGTGGTTTGATGACTTTCTTTAGTGTTTTGCTTAGATTCTTTTCTTACTATCTTTTGTATATCCAATATAGGTTTTTGCTTTGTGGGTACCATGATGCTCATATAATATTTATATATTTAACAGTATATTTTAAGTTGATAGCAAATTAAGTTTGAATGCAATCTAAAACTCGACATTTCCCACCCACCCTCTGCTCCTGGCACACACATATTATGCTTCTTGATGTCACATTTTACATCTTTTTATTTTGTGTTTCTGTGATTATTGTAGTTATATTTTTACTACTTTTGTCTTTCAGTCTTCATACCAACTTTGTAAGTGGTTAATAACCTTTACTATATAATTACCTTTACTAGTAAGATTTTTACTTTTGTATGTTTTCTTGTTACTAATTAATGCTCTTTCTTCTCAGGTTAAAGAAGTCCCTTTAACAATTCTTGTAAGGTTGGTTTAGTGGTGATGATCTCCTTTAGCTTTGGCTTGTCTGGAAAACCCATTATCTCTCCAACTCTAAACAATAACCTTGCTGGGTAGAGTATTCTTGATTGGAAGTTTTTTCCTCTCAGCACTTTAAATATATCATGGCACTCCTTCTGGCCTGCAAAGTTTCTGCTGAAAAATCTGCTTATAGTCTTTTGGGGGTTCCCTTGTAGTTAACAAGTTGTTTTTTAATCTTGTTGCTTTAAGATTCTCTCTTTAACTTTTGACTTTTAAATCTTAATGTATCTTGGTGTGGATCTTTTGGGGTTCATCTTTTTTGGAACTCTCTGGGCTTTCTGGATCTGGATGTCTGTTTCCTTCCCCTGGTTAGGAAAGTTTTCAGCCATTATTTCTTTAAATATGCTTCCTGCCCCTCTCTCTCTTCTCCTTCTCGGACCCCTGGTATTGCGAATGTTATTTCATGTGATATTGTCCCATAGGTCCCTTAAGCTAGCTTCACTTTTTAAAATTCTGTTTTCCTTCTGCTGTTCTGTTTGGGTGCCCTGTCTTCTAGATCACTGATTTTTTCTTCTGCTTCACCTAGTCTACTGTTGAACCCCCTAGTGTATTTTTCAGTTCAGTTATTGTATACTTTGGCTCTGTGACTTCTGTTTGGTACTTACATTTTCTATCTCTTTGTTGAATTTCTCACTCTGTTCATCCATTCTTCTCCTGAGTTTGATGAGCATTTTATGACCATTATTTGAACTCTTTAATCAGGTAAATTACTTATCTCCTTTTCATTAAGGCTTTTTTCCTGACGTTTTATCTTGTTCTTTTGTTTGAACATATTGCTCTGTTTCCTCATTTTGATTGATTGTGTTTGTTTCTATGTATTAGGCAAAACAGCTACCTCTCCCAGTCCTGAAGAAGTGGCCTTGTAAAAGATAAACTTTATCTTTCAACCTTGCCCTAGCTCATGGTTGTCTCTCAAACCTTTGTGATTGTCTAAGCAGCCTAATTTACTCTTTTTCATTCTTTTCTTTTTAAAAATTAATTAATTAATTAATTAATTTTTGGCTGCGTTGGGTTTTCGTTGCTGCGCGCGGGCTTTCTCTAGTTGCAGTGAGCAGGGGCTACTCTTCGTTGCAGTGCGTGGGCTTCTCATTGAGGTGGCTTCTCTTGTTGCGGAGCACGGGCTCTAGGCGTGTGGGCTTCAGTAGTTGTGGCTCACAGGCTCTAGAGCACAGGCTCAGTCGTTGTGGCGCACGGGCTTAGTTGCTCCGCAGCAGCCTAATTTATTCTTGATGGGTCCCACTTGTTGAGGGTATGCCAAGAGTGTTAGCCATGAAGGAGCTGTTCACCGGTTTTTAGGTCTTTTTCAGAGGGATCTATTTCATATGTAGCTATAGATTCAGTGTGCCCATAGGAGGAGGTGAGAACAGGATCTTCCTACGCCATCATCTTGGACTGCCCCCGTGGTAAGACATTTTTAAATGCACGGGTGAGCAGATGTTTTTCTCCAAATGCCCACAAAGTAAATATTTTGGGGTTTGCAGGCCATACTATCTCTTTTGCAACTATTTAATTCTGCTGTTACAGCATGAAGGCAGCCATAGGTGATGTGTAAAAGAATAGGTATGGCCGGATTGGCCCAAGGGCCATAGTTTACGATCCTTGTTTTAAGGTTTGTTAAACACTCTTCTGTGCCAGGCTAATATATATATTATCTCAAATGATCATCACAGCAGGAGGTTGGTACAATATTCCCCATTTTACAGATGAGGAACTCTCAGTTGAGAAATCTGGACAACTGGCCTCATGTCACAAGGGACATCCATGAGGGACAGACCCAGAACTCTTCACCAACCTTCATTATGCTTGCCAATGCTAATAAACTCTAAAAAGACAAAAACTGTCTTGACTTTCCATCCACTGAAGTCTGAGGCTATGTACAGTAACTTTCTTTTCTCAAGATGTTAATCTCAAATCTATTTTCTTTTTGACCCCAAACTGAATCAGTAACATTCATAGGTCTTGTCCCATTCCTTTGAATTGTAAAAACTTTTTTTAAAAAATTTATTTATTTATTTTTTGGCTGTGTTGGGTCTTCGTTTCTGTGCGAGGGCTTTCTCTAGCTGCGGCAAGCGGGGGCCACTCTTCATCGTGGTGCACGGGCCTCTCACTATTGCGGCCTCTCTTGTTGCGGAGCACAGGCTCCAGACATGCAGCCTCAGTAGTTGTGGCTCACGGGCCTAGTTGCTCCGTGGCATGTGGGATCTTCCCAGACCAGGGCTCGAACCCGTGTCCCCTGCATTGGCAGGCAGATTCTCAACCACTGCATCACCAGGGAAGCCCGTAAAAACTTTTTAATTTGGAATAATTATGGACTTAGAGGAAGATGAAAAACAGTATAGAGTTCTGTGCACTTTGTCCCCAGGGGTGACATCTTACATCACTGTGGTACAATATCAAACCTGAAAATGGATATAGGTCCAATAGAGTTAACTATAGACCTTACTCAGTGTTCACCCATTTTTACATGCACTTATTTGTGTGTATATGTGTGCACGTGGTTCTATGCAATTTTTCCCCATGTATTGCCACAATCAAGGTAGAGAATTTTCCAGCACCAGGAGAAATCCGCTAGTCCTAGTGCTCCTCTGATATTAGCCACCCCCCTCCCACATCCCCGATCTATTTTCTTTTCTGCCATTCTGCTTTTAAAGGTCACAACTCCACCTCCTAGACAAGCCCAGCACCAGTGTCTTCCTCCTCCAGGGCCACCAGAGAGCTCTAAGCTTCTTGGCTGCATGGTGGTCACATCTGGTCTGAGTCACTTCTGAACCCTGACCTGTGATAGTGGATCTCTACCAGAGAAATGAAATTTGAAGTCTTTGTGTAACATGGTGCCCTCCTGTTCCCCATGTTTCTCTAGGTCTTACACACGATGAAGACATGCCTTGCAGTGAATGGAAGGCCATGCTTAGAAAGCAGCTCTCCCAGGGTGGCGACGGTGTCAACCAGACACATTTCTATTAAGCACCTACTATGTGCAGGGCACTGTTCTGGGCTCTGAGGATACACAGACCTTGGACTCAGACAAACCTCATTTGGGTTCTGACTCTGCAGTTTACCAGCTGTGTGATCTTGGGCAACTGACTAGACCTCTCTGAGACTCAGGTTCCTCATGAGTAGAACAGCACTGAGGTTTCAATGAGATCAGACATTTAAAGTGTTTAGCCTAGCAGAGTTTCAGTGTTTCATAAATGATGCTGTGATGACGCAGATCACACAGCCCAACAGAGCCCAGAACTTTGCCTACAGAGAACTTTCAAAGTGGGACTTGACTCCCTAGTAATTGCATGGAGTAAAAGCTGCAAGTATATTATTTTCACACCTTTCCTAAAGTGGCCCAGAGAGGGGAAGTGACTTACAGAAAGTCACACAGCTCATAAGTGTCAGAGGGTGGACTAGAACCCAAGTTTCTAATTCCTAATCTGGTGCTCCTGGAACTTTCCCAGGTTCCAGCTTAAGTATCTCTCTCCAGGGAAGCCTGACCACCTCCCTGAAGCCTACACGCCCTCAGGTCCTCTCTTACATGCCCTCATGCTACTCCATCATTTGCTTTGTCATACTTTTTGCCTCTGTGCATTTTGTGCAGTCTATTGACTGCCATCTCTCCCCTGGACAGTAGGCTCCATAAAGGCAGGGCCTGTCCTGAGTATTGTGTCCAGCAGGGCGGGGAGGCTGACCACAGGTGAGTGACGGTGAATGCTCTCTTCATGACAGTAGGCTGCTTCCCTGTGGGCATTTGCTGGCTGCTCCAGGGGCGAGGGGCCAGGACCACGTCACTCACCAGCTGGATGGGGCTCTGAGCACAGAAACAATCACCCTCCACGGAGCAGAGCCTTTGAGAAAATCGCCAGGGCCACCTGCCCCCAAGCAGGACCAGGTGTGGCTAAGTGAAAGCAGGCTGCAGCTGCAGGTGGGCTCATGCCTCATGTCCATGAGCCTCTGCACGGGGGTCTGTGGGGCTGTAGGAACAGGCTCGATTTCTGGAATCCTAGGATGATTTACGGTTTCAAATACTGGCACCTGTTTACGAGGCCCGTTCTGCTCACACAGAGCAAAATTTCTTTCTGTTGCATCCTCAACTTAATATTCTTTTATTTCTCCTGTTTACAATGAAGCACCTGTGGGCATATCTGTCTTTGTCTCTGTCACTCTCTCTACCCCTCCCTTTCTTTTCCCAACAGGCCTTCTCTCTCCTCCCTTCTCTCTGTAGGTCTCCTCCCTCATTCAGTAATTCAGAGGATGTGTCTCATGGAGAAATAATTCTTTTTTTTTATTATTATTTTATTTTAATTATTTATATTTGGCTGCGTTCGGCTCTTCATTGCTGTACGCGGGCTTTCTCTAGTTGCGGCGAGCGGGGGCTACTCTTTGTTGCAGTGCGCGGGCTTCTCATTGCGGTGGCTTCTCTTGTTGCAGAGCACGGGCTCTAGGTGCATGGGCTTCAGTAGTTGTGGCACGCAGGCTCAGTAGTTGTGGCTCACGGGCTCTAGAGTGCAGGCTCAGTAGTGGTGGTGCACAGGCTTAGTTGCTCCGCGGCATGTGGGATCTTCCTGGACCAGGGATCGAACCCATGTCTCCTACATTGGCAGGCGGATTCTTAACCACTGCGCCACCAGGGAAGCCCAAAATAATTCTTTTTTTTTTTCAACCCCAGTGGGCTTGCTGCTTGGCTAACCTATGGAGGTTCTGTAGCTACAGAGGGACTCATCCCTCTGATTTTCTGTAACCTGGATCCAGTATGGATCCATGTGCATCTGGCAGAGACCAATCTTGTTTCCTCATGTCCATGGCTCTGATTTCTCCTTCCTTCACTCAGAGAATGCACACCCATAAGAAGGTACTCAACTTCCCATCTCAGCCCCAACTTAGAACTTTATGACTTAGGGCCAGTCTCCACTCCGTGCCTCAGTTTCCCCATCTATAAAGTGGACATAATGATGGCACCCACCTCGCCGGGTTGTGTGAGCTTTAAAATAACTACCTGTGTAACACCCCCAGCACCTAGTACATAGTAAGCACTCATAAATCTTATGATCACTATTATCATTCCTCTAAAAATCCTGTTCTCTTTGGTCTCCATCAGGAGGTGTGCGCAGAGAGTAGGTACCCAGCTTTCTGCTTTTAACCCCAATGGCAATGGGTAAAGTAAATCCTGCTCCCCATCTGCAGGCACGAATTGCTTTTCCATTTTGTGGTCGGACGCCTAACCCTGCTCTGCCTTCCCCTTGTGGCGGCTCCGCTGTCACCGACACCCGTTTCCCAAGGGTCTCCGGGACTCCATGCACACGGAGAGCCTGTCTCCCGGGTCCTGAGTGCTCCACCTACCATGTGCTTCTCCTGCCTCAGCGCCGTGTCCAGATGCAGCAGGTCTTTTAAGTGAAGGTTGTAGATACACAAGTCAAGGTCCACACTGAAAAGTCCAAAGAGAAACAGAAGAGACTTTCAGAGTATTTGAAGTGGGGAGTAAGGTTACCGAGTTATCAGTACATCCCTGCAGGATAAGCCACGGTGCATCCTGACTCCAGATTTTAAATTCTGCGGCATGCAGAGATTGCTCACAGCCACCCCAGGTGCATAAGAGCAATCGAAGAGGCCATCTGAAACCCATTTGTGACCAGAAGGAAGCAGCTGCCCGAGACATCAAAGACAGAACACAGGAAGAGATGGAAGGTGAGAGAAATGAAAAAGAGCACTCCCCCCCAGGCCCCCCCGGCATTTTCATGTCTAGTGTCACGTGTCATCATTCCTTTCTGCCATCATGTACACATTCTCACAGCCATTTACAGATGAGGAAACTGACTCAGGAAATCAAGGGTCAGAGAAATCAAGTAGCGGTCACGTGGTCACAGGGGCAGAAAACTGACAGTGTGAAGATAAAGGCCTTTGACCTTTTCTCCGACATAAGCAAATGCATTTTAAATGACTACAGTCCACCTGAACTGTTCAAGTCCTCTTCGTCCGAATAGGAAGAAACACCCCTTCCCAGCCAGGCAGGGGAGCCAAGAAAGCTCCAATTCAACGAAGTCCCTCCTTCCTGGGGCCACCTTCAGGGTCAACACCAAGCTCAGGGTTCTGATCCCACTCTTTCCACAGCCCTGAGCCAGGCCACGCCTGGTTCAAGTCACCCAGGGCTCCTTGGACCCACGGAAATTCAGATCTGAGAGAGGCCTGAGGAGTGACGTGCAAACCTGCTGACTAGTTTTTTGAGCACCTACTGGGTGCCGAGCCTTACTCTGGGCTGGACAGTTTGGCGATTTAGAGCATGGGCTGCAAGATAAGGTGGTGGGGTCACACCAGGCTCCAACACTCACCTGCTGCGTGACCTTGGGCAAGTCACTCTGCCTCTCTGTGTCTCATTTTATTCTTTGAAAATGAGGGCAATATTAGCATCTACTACACAACCTTAACAACGTCGGGCTGTTGAGAGGAATTAATTCATTGACTGATTAATACTTGTTCATCACTTGCCTGTCCCAGGCTCCCACCGGGTGGTAGTGCACAGCTGTGAATAAGACAGACCTGCTCCTCGTGCTCAAGAGAGAATTAATCCCTGCAAAGTGCTTAATATTTTGTACACAGAAGACACTTAGCCAGTGCTAGCTGCTGCTATGCAGTGCACGGGGCAAGTCAGTGATTAAAGGAGGTCCCCTCTGTCTCTCCCCAGGGCTCAGGCCTGGCTCCCTGACCCCCATGCTGGCCAACACCACACATTCAGCTCCAGCTCTGACACTGGGTTGCTGTGTGTCCATGGCTGAGTCCTTAACCTCTCTGGGCCTCCATTTCCTCCACTGAGCATGATACAGCCTATCAGTCTGCATCCTCCATCCCACCCCCTCCTCACCTCTCGCAGGTCAGTGCCTCGGGGAAGCTGCTCGCCCCCAGGAAGGTGCGGCCGAGGAACCTGTCGTCGCTGGCGGCCGAGTGGACGCTGGACGAGGAGCTGCAGTCGTCCTTCTCAGCCTGGCTCAGGCTCCCCAGGCTGCTGGAAGGCGATGCCTCCACGGGCTGGTTCGGCAAGACTGGCTGCTTTAAGGTTTCGTGCAGAGACGGGTTGGAGGAACCGTCGGCCAGAGGCTGGGGGGCAGGAAAGAAAGCGTACTCTCAGTCCACGTGACCCATCGTGAGTGTTCCCGTAATTCCGCCGGTGACACACACGGTGGCTCCCAGGACAGCCGAGCCGGGGCAGGCAGGGAGGGTGTGAGTGGACACCACGGAGCTTCTGCCCCAGGGGCACGGCCACGGCCCTAGGGGCCTTCGTCGCAGCTCTTGTCACATCACTTGTCCCCAAAGGCCAGCCCCTCTGCACCAGGCTCCTCCCTTCCAGCTATCAGCCTGGGTCTGTTCCCCGATGGCCCACCTGTACCCACCCTCGGCTGCCGGCTCTGACCTCCCCAGCAGCCCGCCTGCCCTGCCCCACCTCTCCGGCTGCTGTCCCAGACCCCAGGCCCGCTCTGTCCACTGACCTGCCCTCGGATAGACTCAAAGCCCCTTAACAAGGAACTCAAGCCCCTTGCACTGCCATGACCACATGAGGTCATAGCCTAGTGCCTGGCACAGCCAGAGAGCTCAGCAGATGCCAGCCATCCCTACGTCCAGCTTCGTCTCCTGCTGCTCCCAGAGGTGCACGCCCAGGTAGCACTGAGCTGGTGGCCAGCGCCAAACCCTCACTATCATTTCGTGCTTCTGAGCCTTTCCAGACTCTTGTCCCCCTGCCTGAAACACCCCTAACTCATTGTCTGCTGGGCTGAAGCATCCCTCCCTCCAGACACAGACCCCTGAATCTTCCTACCCTGATCCCCAGGCCTAGCCCACACCGGGTTCCACAGGACCCTGGTCATTTCTGTCCTGCCTGCTCTCACACGCCACCCTGCAATGCCCGCCAGGCTGGGAGGGCCTCCAGGGTGAGGACAGTGCTCTCCTGACCACTGGGTAATCACCAGGGCCCACCACAGAGCCTGCCTAGCACGGGTGCTGATGACGAATGAACGCCCCAGGTCTGGGGGTTTTGCACCTTCACCCACCCACCAGACAGTGAAGGAAGAGGTTCCCAATGTGTGTTCCGGGGAGCAGTCCCATGAACTATACAGTTACTGCTCACTGTGAGGGTTCCACAGAAAAATTAGTTTGGGAAAGTCTGCGTGAACAAGGTAGAATCATTTCTTTGGTATAGGAATTCTCAGAGCCTTCGATAGGCTCTGGCTGTCCTCAAAAGCAGATAATAATTTAAAAAACTGAATATGTGCTGAGTGCGCAGACATCACACACTGTTCTAAGCCCTATGCCTAATTCCCTATCTTACCCTCAAGACAACTGGGTGAGGCAGGAGGGCCCTTTACCCCCATTTTATGGATGAAGAAGCTGAGGTCCTGAGAAGTCAGGAAATGGCCAAGAGTAAACGGCTGAGATAGGAGCTGTGTTTGAGTCTGTCCTATTTATCTCCAGGAGAGCAGGCAGCACTTTCCTCAACTTACTTGACCAGGAAACTATTTTTTTCGTGGAGCATCACATAGGCTGAGGGCTCCTTGAAACATCAAGGAATATGCTGCTCTCTGCAAACCTCCCAGCCACAGGTGTGAACTCCTGGCTCCAGGTGTAAGACCTGAGGGTACGACTCTTGCCCTGCCACTTCCTGCAGTATGACCTTGAGCAGATCATTAACCTCTCCCGGCCTCAGTTTCCTTATGCATAAAGCGGAGAGAACAATATTATTTACCTTATAGGAATGTTCCAAGGAATACTGAAATGTGTAATGTATGACAAATGC
This sequence comes from Balaenoptera physalus, assembly GCF_965194825.1. Lineage (NCBI taxonomy): Eukaryota > Metazoa > Chordata > Mammalia > Artiodactyla > Balaenopteridae > Balaenoptera > Balaenoptera physalus. The sequence goes on along the minus strand of NC_138884.1, from coordinate 114,276,331 downwards.
TTAGCACTGTGCCAGCCCCGCAGTAAATGTTCAGCGTCAGCTGCTGGCATTAGTCCCAGGGTCTGTAAGGATCAATGTTAGTAACTTGTTAGTACTTGTACTAGTGTTAAAAGGTCAGGGCCGATGCTGCCCTACTGTGCTGTCACCTGGTGTCCCTGTGGATACCTTGCTGTATATACCATGGGCATACCCTGTCCCTGACAACACTGTCATAAAATGGATTAACCCTAAAGTCATGCTCCATTACAAAGCCACAAAATTATCTCTATTAAAATGACTTGCCATAAAATCCTCAAATAGGACCCCAAATTGCACATTTAATCCCCCTTCTCCTACCCCAATCTCTAGCACATTACTGGTTAATTGCATTTCTAAGACGGAGCTCAGGACTCTCACCCGGAACTTCTGATTGATGGGATAGACGACTTTTGCCTTCAGTGCAAACGCTGTGATGTTGCTATTGAAAGATGGCTCACATTCCTGGGAAGGAAAAAAAAAAAAAAATGGCATGGAGGCTTTTGGTAAAATGAAGGACAAACCACCAAGAGTTTCCAAAATGCCACATCCCATTTGTAACAGTGGCCTTGGGAAGGGACCATAATAAACACATTTAGACCCAAGTAGTGCTCACTTGCTAGAAGGATGGATGGATGGATGGAAGGATGGATGGATGGATGGATGGATGAATGGATGGATAGATGGACATACGAATGGATGGACAGATGGACAGATGAATGGGCAGGTGGATGGATGGATAGATGGGTATAGGGATGGGTGTGGGAGGGATAGATGTACAGATGGGTGGGTGGGCGAACGGACCGATGTTAAATAGCACATTCTTCATTTAATTCCAAGCCTTCAGCTTTGGAAGATGTAAGGATTTAAATAACTTGACAGCACCAAAAGTTTTCCTAAAAATTGTGAACCACTTTTTGGTGGAATAAGAAACCAAATATTTTTAGCACTGCCAGGTGTACAAGCGCTTACGTGTGGCAATATTCATGCAAGGCTTTTGATTAGACCCTTAAATGAAAAGTAGTGGTTGGACAGGTCTTTTCACTTTTCTGAGCCTCAGTCTTCGCAGACAGTAAGCAGGTAGCGCATCTGGCCCCAAGGACGGCGCGGACAAAGCTCCCAGCAGAGCTGCTGGAACAGAGCAGAAGCGAGGCGACGGACAGCTATACGTCACGGCAGTAAAGAGACACCAGCAAACACTGCTCAGGAAACCAGCTCCCCAACCGCAGCTCGATGGACTGATTCGTGCCTGCTCCACACAACACAGAAAGGCCCCACATCCTTCCCATATCGCTCTCCTGTCAGGGTCGCCCCTGCACTTTGCACGGTCGGTGCTGAATGAATGCTTGGCCACAACCAGCGGGTGAATGAAGTTGAGCGGGCAGCAGTTCAGGAGCCCGGCGCTCCAGGCCGGGAGGAATCTCTACTCAGCAATTCTGACCTGGCTGGCAGGTGGAAACTGCATCCACATCGATTCCAACGCTTTGCAACTAAATCTTAAAAAAAGGAACTCCGTAACAAATGATTGATTTCTGATTGCCGAGTTCTCCTTGGAATTACATATCCTATCACGAGGAAAGCGGAAGAATTTATCACTTCCTCATGTTGTGTGACGTTGAAACAGCACCCGACAGAGCCCGTGATGTGGCCTGTATACATCTCCAGAGAGGGTGTCGCCGTGTGCCCTTCTGAGCAGGGCAGGGGGGAAGCTCTGGGGCAAGGGCCCCAGTTCTTGTCATGTCTATCTCTGTCTTCGGACTCGCAAAAACAGACTTAGATGACAAGAATGGGGAAAGACCACCAACATGTGGTCCTTAAACTTAAGGACCATTCATACGTCCACCTATCCATCCTTAAACTTCCAAGGACCCTGCCATTTCCCAGGTGGGGAAGACGACACAGAGAGGTTGAGCTGTGCGCCCAAGGTAACACAGCTATTAAATGTCAGAATCAGGATTTGAATCAGATTCCCTGGCTCCAGAGTCCCTCCTCTTCAGCTGACACCATCCATCTCCTTCGACATGACACAAACGAGAACAAGAGGAAGAGCCATGCTTCGCCACGCCCCAGGGACACAAGTTGGATCCTGAGATACTCGTCGCTCCCATATCTGCCACATCCAATCGACCACAAATCCCACCAACTTAACCTCCTAAACATCTCTCAAATCCACAGCCCTGGCCCAAGCCACCATTATATTTACCCCAAGGGGCAGCAATAGCCTCTTACCTGGCTCCCCATCCATGTATTGAGGGCCTACTATGTGCTGGCACTTGATGCGTGTTTGCTCATTTCCTTATCACACAACAGTCAGCTGGGGGAGGCTGGTGCTATCACGATCAGACCCATTTTACGGAAAGGCAAAGGAAGGCTCAGAGGTGGACTCTTTCCAATCCATTCTTCCCTCGTAGCCATCAAAAAACATGCAATTCCCATCACTTCCTGGCTTAAAACCCTTCCTGGCTTTCCTTGGATCCGAGGGAGCAGAGCAAGGCCTGTCCCCAGCTCCCAGCAGCCAGTCCCACTCTCTTAGCTGGGGGACTGGTACAACAGCAAAGCGTGGCCGTAAGACTAAAAAGGCTGACTTCAGAACGGGTGACATAATCTGTGGGGTCCCGTGCAAAATGAAAACAGCGGCGGGGCGGGTGGGTCTTACTCAAAATGATTAAGAATTTCAAGACAGCAGAGTCCAGAAACTGGCGGGGGGGCGGGGGGAGAAAGGGGCATGGTGACTGGGCACGGGGTCTGTGTGACCATAGGGCACGTCCACCTATGAAGCTGGCCCTGGCTGATGGTCCAGTGGAAACACTTTTTCAAGGAACGATGCAAAAGCAGAAAGAACACTGTGCATTTTTAAACTTCTTCCAAACAGAGGTGAGAAGAAAGGACGGAATGAAAGGGGTAGAAAATGAGAGGAAGGCTTGGTCTCTGCCCTCCAGGAGTGCATCTTCTAAAGAGGAGACACCAAACAAACATTGCACTTAAGGGGAAAAACATAATATAGGAAGCAAAGAATACAGACGCAGGGGTCCACCTGAGATGGACAGAAGCAGAACCTGGGAACCGGGAGCCTGGGCTGTTTTTAGTTTTTCACAGCTCTTCTTATTAAGTTCTTATTAAGTTAAGTCCTCCAAAGTCTGATCATCTCCCCAACCATAGCAACACAATTATTCAGAAAATTGGCTGTAGTGCAAATTTACAATGTAAAACTTCTTCAGCTGAAGCAGTGCGATTATTCAGAAAATTAGCTAAAACATAATTGTAGGAAAAGAAAAGCCATTTCACTCTCTGAGAAAAGGTGCTCTTTTCGGCAAATGCACAAATACCTCCAGAGGGCAGGTATGCACCCTCCCTCCGCCAAAGCCAAAGGACAGGAGGAGGCTGGGGAGTAGCATGCCTCAGAGCCTTCTGGAATTTTGTTTGTTTGTGGCTAACATGAGCTATTTATCAAAACAGAGTTCATGCAAGGAGTGGCGTGGACCCTGAATGCCTTGGTTTTCTGGGCATTGGAGGATGTCAGGGTTACAGCTCAACTTGCCCTGTCAAAATCAGCCCTGCCCTCATTCCTTGACAAGCTCAGCCTGCAGAAGGCAGGGGCATTTTGGCAAGCCGGTCACTGGAACGGGAAGATCTTTAACTTAACTCTTGGCAATTATTAGCTTGATAATGGGCATCGGCGAGGCACAGCTAATTGTTAACAGGTAAAACATTACTAGGTGGAAGAAATGGGTTAGACTTCTGGGGAGGTGGAGATCTGGCTCCCCAGCAAAGATTGACTCATTCTGTGGTAGGAGGGTTCACAGAGTTGATTCACGGGTGACCCTGTGGGGCTGCCACCACTGCTGTCATCACAAAGCTGAGAACCCTGAGGCTCAGAGAGGTTATGTCTCTTGCCCAACATCACACAGCACACAGGTGGCAGAGCTGGGCCTGGGTTCCAGGATTCTGGATCCCAAAGCCAATGTTGTTTGTATCATATCTGAGGCTGCCCTCTGTGTGAGAAGGGGTTTTTTTTCAAATATGTTTATTGAGATATAATTCATGCAACTGAACCATGTAAATTGAATACGTTTCGGTATATTCACAGATATGTGCAACCATTACCACAGTCAGTTTTAGAACATCTTTATCATCTCAGTAGGAAACCTGTACCCTTTAGCTATTACCCCTACCCCTCCCATTCCCCGCACCCACCCTAAGCGACCACCAATCTACTTTTGGCCTCTGTAAGTTTACCTGTGCTGGACATTTCAGATGAATGGAATCCTATAACATGTGGTCTTTTGTGACTGGTTTCTTTCAGTTAGCATACTATTTTCAAGTTTCACTCATGTTGTTTTTACAGCTGAACAGTATTCCATTGTATGGAAGGACCACATTCTGTTCATTCATTCGTCAGCTGATGGACATTTGGGTTTCCACGTTCTGGCTATTGTGATTAGGGCTGTCAGGAACATTTGTGCACATGTTTTTGCATGGACATATGTTTTCATTGCTGTGAGCAGGGTTTTAATCCTATGGGGTGAGGGGAACAGAGGCATAGAGATAGATGAGGGAGAGAGAGAAACTAAGACAGGGAGACATCACAAAGCCACACTGTCACACTCTCACACACAGGCCCGCAGAGATGCACATGGAGAGAGACACACAAAAACAGACATGGACACGCAGCGAGATGCACTGATACACACATAGACAGACACACATGGAAAGACAAGCACCTGGAAACAGAGAGGCTGGGAGTGTGAGCTCGAGACACACAGCACAGACGAGGAAGGGTGGACTCATCTCCGGGAACAGCCAGGCGCTCTCTCTTCCTCTCCAGCTCCCCATGTCTCAGCCCTGGGAGGGCAGCTGATCGCTCCACGGGGTCTGGCCCAGCGTGGGGAAGGGAAGCCCTGTCTCCAGAACCCTTGGGAAGTACAGACACGGGGGTGACTCGAACACTGAATTTTCAGCTTAACTAGAAGCTTTTCCTATTCGTTTCCAACTTTTTGGTGAAATTTGTTTTAGAATACCCAACGCACTTTCCTTGCTTGGTAAGCAGAAGCTGCAGAACATGACTGAGTGTCAGAGGCTGCGGGGAAGCAGCCCTCCCAGGCAGGAGCTGAACACCCCCAGGCCCAAATCTCAGCTACGTGACTGAGGACAGTGACCTGACTCCACGAGCCTCAGTTTCCCCATCTGGAAAATGGGCAAATAAACAAGGTCTACATCATGGGGTGCTGAGAGGATTGCATGAGAGAATTCACACGAGTGTTTACATCACTCAAAAATGACACGTGAAAATGCCTGGAATTCAGTAGATGCTAAATAAGAAACTTGTTTCCAATCTTTCCCCTTTTCCCAGCACCTCTCTCTCTCTCTCACTCTCTCTCCCTCTCTCTCTCTCCCTGCCTACCTACCTACTTACCTACCTACCTAGATGTCTATATTCACCTTTGGGCAATTGAGGCTGGAGTCAATTGGGCAAATGACTGGAGTCTGGTCCTTTCTAGGGACCAGGAAGTGACTAGAAAGAACACATCTTTGGAAGAAACGCCCTCTCGATCCACGGAGCTTATGCAGGAAGCGATGCCCTATGGGCCGATTCAGGCTGGACAGAGTGGGGAGGGGAGCAGCAAGGAAGGTACAGGGAGCATCCGTCTTTTAACATCTCCATCAGAGGCGCAGAACTCCCACTCCTAGATATTTACTTCAAAGAAATAAAACAAAATGAAAACAAACAAACTTACACACCAACATTCACAGAAGCCTTGTTCAGAAGAGCCAAGCACTGGAAACAACCCCCACTGTGACACATCCTCACAGCGGGCTGAGCAATTAAAAGGGACAAATGACAAGTGCAACGACGACCTGGATCAACAGGCACAGGAAAGCACGTGATTGCATTCATGTAAAATTCTAGAACAGCAAAACCAATCATGGTGATGGAAATCACAGCAGCGGCTGCCTATGAAACGGGCACTAGAGAACTTTCCGGAGTAAACGAATGTTCCCGATTGGGGTCTTGGTTACAGGGGTGTATACACTTGTCACTCATTAAACTGTAAGCTTAAAATCTGTGCATTTTTTCAATGTAAATTATACCTCAAATAGAAGCCTATTGGGACATGAGATCTGCTGGGGCTCCTCTGGATGAAATCCAGGTAGGGCACGGGACACCCAGCGTGAGTCTCTTCCAATGCACCCCAAACACCCAGCTTACGTTCAGAGCCTCCTCATCCTTTGAAGTCGGTGCTTCTCTCTTCCTCCTCCTGGATGGGGAGCCGGTTTCCGACGGGGTCTGAACGTTAGACTCCAAATTCTTGAGCAGACTCTGAGCGTCATCTTTCTAGAATCCAAAGGTGGGGTGGGGGAACACATTGAAATTGGTCAGCCTAGTGCCCCTGTGACATTAGCCATCAACTCCCCACCCCCAGCCATCACGGCTGCTCATCTCTGCTCCGGGCCTGGCCCTCTGTGTGCAGTGCTTCCCTACACCTAGAGTCAGGTCCACATCCTTCAAGACTATCCAGGTGTCACCCTCCTGACAAGCCCCCAAAGCCCCGTCTCAGCGTGTCCTCAGGACCTGGAGGCAATACTTGGATCAAAGCTCATTCGAGGGCTTCCTTGGTGGTGCAGTGGTTAAGAATCCGCCTGCCAATGCAGGGGACATAGGTTCGAGCCCTGGGCCAGGAAGATCCCACATGCCGCAGAGCAACTAAGCCCATGCACCACAACTACTATAGCCTGCACTCAAGAGCCCGCGAGCCACAACTACTGAGCCCACAAGCCACAACTACTGAGCCCACACGCCACAACTACTGAAGCCTGTGCACTGCAACGAAGAGTAGTCCCTGCTCGCTGCAACTAGAGAAAGCCCGCGTGCAGCAACGAAGACCCAACGCAGCCAAAAATAAATCAGTTAATTAATTAATTAATTAATTTTGAAAAAGCTCATTCCATTGTTTTTCTGAGTTGGTCCCCACTTCCCCAGCTCCTGTAGCCTGTGAGCTCCTTGGGGTGGGGTAACAGCTTAACATGGAGAATGACAAATATTAAAATTCCTGTTACTTCCTATAATGTGATTGGATAACTTTTAAGAAAATATCTTAGGTAACCTTAAACTATAGAATGGTTTCTGTTGTGAGCTACAGTTGATGCTCATTATTTGTGGATTCTGTATCTGCAAATTGGCCTACTTGGTAAATTTATTTGTAATCCCCCAAACCGACACTTGGGGTGCTTTTGCGGTCCTTCCTGGACACGAGCAGAAATGTGAAAATTGTGAATTGCCTGATGTGCAGTTTCCAAATGAGATTGAAGAAGGCCACGCTCTAATTTCTTGTCTCAGCTCATACTGCAAACAAGTGTCCTTTCCATGTTCTATTTACTACCATTCTTTTTTAGCACTTTTGTTGGTGATTTTGTTGAAAATGACCCCTAAGTGCTGTCTAGTGTTTCTAAGGACAAGAAGACTGTGATGTGCCTTATGGAGAAAATGTATGTATTAGATAAGCTTTGTTCAGGCATGAGTTATAGTGCTATTGGCTGTGAGCTCAAGGTTAATGAATCAACCATATGTTAAATGAGGCACCTTTAAACAGAAACACACATAAACACATGTATTGATTGGTTAATGAAAATATTGTGACCAGGATCTTGTAGAAACAAAACCCTGCATCTCCCCTGGGAGCAATGCTTTAGTATTTGCTAATCCTGCGTTTGCACTGATTTTATAGAACATAATTATCTACTGTATTGAAAATCCTATTATGCCAGAGACACTTATCAAGCCCCTCTTTGACCACTGGCTGCTCATGGATATAATCTTGAACTGAGGATATATCACCAGTTTGTCATTGAGTTAGTCACCAACTATTACAGAGCATCTACTCAGTGTCAAGCCTTAATCTAGTCACTGGGAATAGAGTAATGAACAAAACAAACAAAGCCGCTGCCTTCATGGAGTTTACATTCTAGTGACAGAAGAGAGACATAAGCAAACAAAGAAATAAATATATAGTGTGTCAGAGGTGTAAGTGCTATAGGGAAAATCTGTGGAGGATGGGGAAATGGAGAGTGATGGGAGGGGAAGGCCTCTTGGACAAGGTGGCATTTGAAAAGAAACCTGATGGAAGTGAGAGAGCAAGCCATTCAGGTATCACAGGGACAAGCATTTCAGGGTGAGGGCACAGCAAGTGCAAAGGCCCTGAGGCACAAGCACGCTCAGCATGTCCAGGGAAGCCCACGTGGCTGGAGCAGTTGGGGGTGGGGTAGGCAAGGTTAGATGATGAAGCCAGAGATTTGGGGGTTGTTTGTTTAGCAGCCATAGCTGACCAGCACAAGGCTTCTGCAGGGAAGGACCTGGTCCAATCACTGTAAAGACTCCAGGAGAAAAACCTCAGTCACCCAAGGAGGAGTATCAGATTTTTTGCTCCCCAATTAAAAATGGCCAGGAGATCAAGGGTCACCAGCCATTTCAGGACAGATTCTAATATGAAAGACAAACCCCAAAACAAACAAAAGGAAAAAGCAGGCAGGAAATAGACACTGCATGGGGAAAAGAAAACTAAAAACAAACAATTATAATATCCTCAGAGAGATAAGAGAAGATTTTACAGTCACAAAATAAGAATAGGCTAGTAAAAACATAGACTATTCTGAGGACAAAAAAAACTCTTGAAAATTAAGAATATGAAAAACTCAGTACAAGTATAAAGTTGAGAAAAGTCTCCCAAAAAACAGCATAAAAAGACAAAGAGATCGAAAATAGGAGAGAAGGAAGATAATTAGAGGCCCAATTTAACCAAAAACTGATAGGAGTTCCTGAAAGAAGCAACAGAACATAGAGAAAGAAAAGAGTCATTAAAGAAATCAAGAAAATGAATTTCTCGATTGAAAGGGCCTTCTGAATGCACAGCACAATAAGAAGCATTAGATTTCCCCCAAGACCCATCCTGGTGCATTTCACATACTGGGAGTAAAGAAAAGATCCTTTAAGATTCTATTGAGGAACAGAAGAAAAAAAAGAGATACCATGCAAAATATCAAGGATCAGAATACAACCTGATTTCTCAACATCAACAACGGAAATTGAAAGACAAATGGAGAAAATGCCTTCAAAATTCTGGGGGAAAATTATTTCCAACCTGGAATTCTATAACTTAACTACTCTAACCAAATTAAGTATAAAGACAGAAGAAAGATATTTTCAGACATAGAAATTCTCAAAACAACTTCCACCTATCCTTTTCTCAGAAAGCTACTGGAGGACGTGCTCTACCCAAATAAGGAAATTAGACAATAAAGACAGTGTAGGAGATCCTGAAAGAGGGTCCAACCCAGGAGAGAGGTGAAGAAGTTCCAGCATGATGGCCCCAAGAGGTCCCAATGGTGACAGCAAAAGCCTACAGCAGCTGTTTCTTGAACTTTAAGAACAGAGAGACCATGAGAGGGCTTGTTAAACACAGCTTGCTGGACCCACCTCCAGAGATTCTCATCGGTGAGTCTGGGGTGGGGCCCAAGAATTGGCATTTCTAACAAGCTCCCAGGTGACGCTGATGAGATTGCTCTGGTTCACTATGAGAATAGCAACGGTCTAGAGGCAACCGGCTCATATTGGAGAGTTCAGAAGCTTTCTGGGAGAGAAGTTTTCCCAGAAGATAAAACAGATCAAATACCTAATGTATTCAAATGCCTTGAAAGAAAATGTAGACAAATGGGGGAAAGTTTACTGTTAAACAGATGATAAGTACACAGAATCTAAGCAAATGAAAAAAAACGGGTAATTATTAATTTCAGGGAAAACAAAGTATTGTGCAAAAAAGGAAAGTAATCATAAGTACAGCGGATCCTTGGCTGACAGTGAATTATGTTTATGGAATTGTAATAACGAAAACACCAAATACTGATTTCACCATAATTACCCCATAACCACACAGGGAGGTGGTGATGGTGGATAAGGAGGGTGTAAATATGAAGGAGGGGAGAAAAGAGAGCTAAATCACTCCGCACTTCCGCAGTGGGAAGTCAAGCAGCCATGTCAGCAGGTTATTTAGAAGTAAATGACCAAAATAGCCAGCTGAACAAGAGTCGAACGAGATGGCTTCTGAAAAGTGGGAAATGGTTGCAAATGAACATTTTAAATTATGTGCATGTGTAACTTTGATGCAAAAAAAAAAAGTTTTAATGATGAAATAAATAAAACTAATAAACAAAAATAAAACAGAAACCACAAAGGGAAAGTGGTGCAAGACAGAATTATGAGCTGGGTGACCTGGACCAGAGGAGGAGAACAGAGTGCCCAGGACCCAAGAGGGAGGAAGTGTCTGATCCAGCCTGAGGTTGGGAACACTTCCCTACATGGTTTTCTTCCTGGGTCCTGAAGGATGGGTGGGACAAGAGGCAAAGAACAGATGTGCAGAAGTGCAGCGACATCTGGGGATCAAGGGGATTCTGGGTGGCTGGATGCATGGGCGCCCATGCCCCAGGGAAGGTCAGTCGCCTTATATACCATGCGAGGAAACTGGACGTGATCTCGTGTAGGCAACCAGGAGCCACTGGAGGTTTTTAACCAGGACAGTCATATTGCTTCTATTCTAGAAATAGAAACTAGAGGCAGGAGACGGAGGAAAGGAGGACACTTAGAAAGGAGTGCTACAAAGGTCACATCCAAACCATCAGAAAACCCAATCAGCGTTACCCTTGAGCCAGAGCCCCCTCCATCGCTACAAATCTGGTCTAAGCCACCACCACCCTCAACTGGACTAGTGCAGCTGTGACCGACCAGCTGTGCAAACCCGGACAGCTTGGTGAGTCTCTGTCAGCCTCAGCTTACTCAGCTGCGAAATGGGCTACTCTATCGTCTGAATGTTTGTGTCCCTTTCCCTCTCAGTTAATGTGTTGAAATTCTAACCCCCAAGGTGATGGTATTTGGAGGTGGGGCCTTTGGGAGGTGATTAGGTCATGAGGGTGGAGCCCCCCATGAATGGGATTAGTGCCCTGATAAAAGAGGTCCCAGCAGCTCCCCTGTCCCTTCTGCCATATGAGGACACAGCAAGAAGTCAGTCATCTGCAACTTGGAAGATGACCTTAGCCAGAACCCAACCATGCTGGTGCCCTGATCTTGGACTCTCGGCCTCCAGAACTGTGAGAAATAAGTTTGTGTTGTTTATCAGCTACCCAGTTGATGGTATTTTTGTTATAGCAGCCCAGACTAAGACAGATACTAACTACCACCTTACCAGGTAGCGGATGACTAAACACTCTGACTTAGGGGTTCAGACAGACTGCAGTTGAATTTCAGCCACTGTTCATTCATCATGTGACCCTGGTCAGAGAACAACCTTGCAGAGCCTAGATGTCCTCACCTGGAAAGTGAGGCTGACAGTCCCCCCACTCAAAGGCTTGGAGTGAGAATATAGAAACAAATGCCTGCAAACTCCTGGCAAGAGGCCTGACACTCAGGAAAGGCTCTGACGTCTTACTTCCCTCTTCACACAAGGAGCCAGTGTCTCTTAATCACCAGCGGGATGCGACAACCTCAAACTTACCTACAAGCATCTTGCACTATGTTAATTTCAACTTTTATCACCCCTTTGCAGCACGACACGCCCCTGAATTCACCTGCCATGTGAGATGCTTACATCTGCTGGATGCATCCCCTTCTCATGTGGGCCAGGAATGGGGGAACAAAACCATACCACCTTATCTCAGATCCCACCAGACTTCATCCCTCAAAGAGGTCAAAGCAGCAGGGACCTAAAACAGTGATCATACCACCACTGATGGAATGCCTGCTGTATGCCCGATACTTCCACACAACATCCGATTCCATAACAATAACTGCCATATGAAGCATCCATTAATCCCTTTCAGGCAGCCACCTGTGACCAATCCCATCCACCTCCTATACAGTGGCTTTGGGGTTAGACACACACGCCTGTCATTTGGCAAGTTATTTTAACCTCTCTGTGCCTCAGTTTCCTCATCTGCAAAATGGGGACATTAATGGAACAAGCTCACAAGCTGTTTTGGAGAGTCAGTGAGATCATTTTCAGGTAGAAAGTGTAGCTCAGCACCCAGCATACAGCCAGAATTCAATAAATGCTAGCATTTTCATTTTCCCATCACAGAACTCATGATGGGGCTGTGTTATAATCAAGTGTTTACTTGTAATCTGTCCATCCAGAGGCTGTGAACCTCCAGGGGCAGGAGCAGGGTTTATCTTGTACACTGATGTAGTGTCTAAGCCCCTAGGCCATGCCTGGCAGTAGAAGGTGCTCAGCAAACTTTTGCTGTGTGGTCGAATGTTGAATGCATGCTGATGTAGCAGCTGGGACTCAAGAGGAGCTAACTGGGTAATGCACACAGCAAGGAAGCAGAATGGACATCCAGGGGCGGGGAAATCCCCTGCCCTCCTGTCCACCACGCTGAGCTCCGCCCATAAGTCCAAATGCTTAGTGCTACAGATGAGGAGACTGAGGCCTGGAGGCCTTCATCAGCTAAGGTCACACAGCGTTGTCAGATGGAGCAGACACTTCGGGGCAACTCCAAGCCAGAGCCCTTCTGTCACTTGGCCGGCTCCCTCTGAAATCACTGTCTCCAGCCGCCTCCCGGAGCAGAAGGGGAATGCCCCAGGGCAAGACCTTTTGCGAGCGATGCCCAAGATCACGCTCAAATGGACTCGGAGAAGGGGGCTGGAAACCCGGACCACAGGGCCGAGGAAGACCGCGCCCCCGCGCCCCACACCCCGGTTGCCCGCTCGGCCGACCCACCTGGTGCGGCGGACGCGGGCGGGCGGCGCGGCAGCCGAGCCAGAGGCCGAGGCCGAGGCCGAGGCCGAGTGCGGTGCCCAGCAGCACGGCGGGGACCAGAAGCGCGGGCGCCGGCCGCACCGCGTCCCGGCCCAGCTGCAGCCGCGCGTCGCTCCCGCAGGTCGCCGCGCCACGGGCCATCGGGGGTGCTCAGGCGGCCGGCCCGCCGCATCCCACCCGCCGCCGCGCGCTGCCCGCGCCCGCCGCTCGGAGCTCCATCCCCGCCAGGTCCTCAGTGGACCCGGTCCCCGGCGGGCCAGGGGCGCGGCGCACTCCGCCGACTCCTCCGGCCTGTGCTGCCTCCTTCCTCCAGCTCCCCACCGGCTTCCCGGCGCTGCCCAGCCGGAGGGAGGAGCCTGGACCCTCCGCCCAAAACTTTGAACCACCCCCGCCTCCAGCCCTGCCTTTGCACTGAGCATGCCCGGCCAGAGGCGTGCTTCTCAGCCAGGAGGACCTTTTGGGAGGAGTCTTGTTTTGCACGGGCCTCTTGTCTTCCAGAGGGGGAGGGGGCCACAGCCAGGGAGGAGGGTGGTGCTGGGTTGTTTATTGAGTGCTTAGGATTTGTTAAGCATTTAGCCTGATGATCCGAGTAACTTTCTTAACAACCTTCGGAGATGGGCACTATTACGCGCCCTTCCTCCTGATGAGGATCAGGGTCAGCACTAAGTGATACATTGCAAGTCTGACTCAGCCTTGCCCCTGACCTCTACCAATTGGCCCCCTTTGGACCGCACAGTCCGGCCTTGCCTCTGAACTTGTTTGCCTGCAGACTCCTGTTTTAATGCTATTTTCTTCCAGGATGGTCAATGCTCTCCTCTAAGACTACGTGTAGGGAGATTGTTACACTCAGCCCCTGCTAGCCAGGAGGTGCCGCGTGGTCATTCATTCGCTCAGCATTTCCAGAGACCCTGCTGTCTGAACCAGCGCCAGGGCAGCCACCAACCAGACAAGGTCCGCCAGTGAGGATTTCACAGCTGTGTGGGGAGATAGGCAGAAGAATTCAGCAACTGTTCTTTCTTTAAGCAACATTTACTGATGCTAGCTCTCTTTCTGGGTGCTGGGGTACACACACACACACACACACACACACACACACACACGTGCAGGCGCGCACGAATGCACTCACACCCCTAACCTTTGGAGCTTAATTCCCTGTGAGGGCCAGAGCAGGGGTACCATGGGGATCTCTGGGGATCCAGAGAGGGGTTTTGTGTCCTTAACCTGGACATCCAGCTCAAGTTTCTGGTTTTTTCCATCATTTCCTCTTCACTCCTTCCAAGTTGGCAAGATGGGAACTATTATCTAGATTTACTTTTTATAGATGAAGAAACTGACAGCCAGACAGGAGAAGTGGCTCATTCAAGGTCTTGCAATAGGAAACTGGGCACATATATTCACACCCGTGTCTGTCTGGTTTCAGGACTCACACTCTCTGCCATGCGGTGCTTCTTAAATGTTTCCTTAGGAGCATCTCCAAGGCTCCTGGGAACATGTATGAGGGCAATAACCAGAAGTTCTTGCTTTATGCTGGCTATATCTTTGGATACTCAGGCTTTTATTTCTTAAAATGTAGTATTCTTTGCATCTTACTTTATTATAAAATTGGTTGCATATCGAAATCATCCTTTACTCACTAATAGACTTAATGCTCCAGCAATATGCTAGCATTTAGTCTTTGGCCTTGTCTCACTCCTGGCACACACTGCGTACCCGCAAGGACAGTGTACCTCGTGCGGAAAGCTTGGCTAATAAACTGTCAGATTCCCAAACCCCATTGTCTTGTCCCTGTCAAGTCAGGAAAGGACGGTCCTCGGAGGGGCAGGGTAAGAAGGAGCACAGGTGCCAGGCTTCCTGGCCTGAGGCTGCAGACAGCATGACAGGCTGCCCTGCAGGAAGGCTGCAGGAGGGTGAAGAGGTGTAAGCTGTCGCTGCGGGCCCAGGGTAGTAACAACCCTGCTGCCATGGAGAGTTCTGGGAGTTTGCTCAGCTGCTGCCTCCTGGCTCCAGACACCAACTCTCCTATTTTGGTTCCCCAGAGAGGTCCCCCAGTGGCTGTCCTGACTACCTGCCCACCCCTCCCTCCTGGGGGAATGTGAGGGTGGCTTCTTGGACATGTCCAAGGGCTCATCCACAGCAAGGGTTCACACAGTGGGAACCTCACTGGGTTGAACAGAACGCAACAGGACATGAACAGCAGCCTTTCTCTCTGGCCTCTGAGCTGCCTTTTCCCTCTCAGCCCCCCTCCTTGCTGTCCTGTATCCCCATGACCCTGCCTCTCCAAAAGTTTCACAGTTCTCTAATAGGGGGCTGGTGGGCCTGGGCACACTCCGGATTCAGCACGGTGTGTGTGTGTCAGGGAAGCCTTGCTGGAGGAGGTGAGTCTGAGCTGAGACTTAGAGAACGGAGGAGGCATTAATGGAGGGGCACTTGGAGACCCTGAAATCTTTGGAAGCAGGGGTCACCCAATCTGATTTTGGTAGACCCCCCGGCTGGGGCGCGATCAAACTCAAGTGTGGCCGCCCAGCGCCCGCCGCGCCACCCTGGCTCCCTCCCTCCCACGCCTGTCTCGGTCCTCAGCCTCCTCCCGTCCCGCCAAGCCCCAGATGCCTATGTCAGTTCCAGAAAACTTTCCGCGGAGGCTCTCACTGAGCATGCTCGGCGGCGGGGCGGGCCTGGGGTCCGGAAGCTGCTCCAACTCGGCCTTCCCTCGCCACGTCTGGGGTGTCTCGTCCCTGGCTGGCGATGGGCTCGGCGGGCGCCCGGGGGCGCGCCACGTGGGTGCTGGCCGGAGGCCTCCTGGCTGCCGCCCTGGCGCTGCCCGCGGGGCACGGGGACCGAGGCCGGCTCCCCGCGGACCCGGGTCCCCTCTGGCGCCCCCTCGGCGCCCAGCCTTCCCTGGATCCCCGCTCGGCTCCCGGGGTGGGGCCAGAGCAGACCGCAGAGGTAAGGAGGGCCCGCCCCCAGTCTCGGGTCTGAGTTGGGAAGTTTGGCTTCACCCTATACCCGCGGCGGGGAGGCCCCTTCGGGTTAGGGAGATTACCCTAAAGGGAGGGCGGGATCTGAGTAGGATGCAACGCGTGTTCCTTTCCGCTTGTGGCCAGAAAACTCCCTGGAAAGGTGGAGACAGCGTTGTGGCTGGTGGCTGTGGGTTTGGACCTTGCCAGAGGCCGGGTCGTTCACTCTAAGCAGCCTAAGAGCTCTGTGACCTCGGGCAGGTAGCGTCACTTCTCGTGCCTCGGTCTCCTGATCTGTAACTATTGCAGAGTCCACCCCAGAGGGTCGATGTGAGAGTTTAGATGAGTTCAGGAATGTAGGTAGAGCATCGTACACAGGTGAGTGCTTCGGGAGAGTGTAGCAGTTGATAAAAGACACTATTGCTGGGGTTTTCTGTGACTGCAAATTTAGCCACTTTCTACTTCACCCTGCCCCTTCCTGTGTGGTCCCTAACTTGGGAGGGCACAGAGCTCTGGCTGTCACCCTAGATTTCCCCTCTCCCTCCGCCAAATCTGGTCACCAGTCCCCCTGCCTTTTCCTCCTAATCAGTTCTGATGTCTGCTCCCCACTCCCTCGCCCACCCGGCTGCATCCACTCGGTTCAGTCCCCACCCCTCAGCCTCTGGCCTTTGATGATTGTTTCCTCTGGGTCACCCTCACACCCTAATTTCCCATCCATTCCTCCCCCCACCTCTAGGTGACCTGTCCATGGTATACACCTGACCACTCTGCCCCGCCCCCCGCTCGCCACTTATATCCCCTTTCCACCCTGACCCCTGTTGCAAATCCAGGCTTCTGTTCCCAGGAATGTCTGTCCAGTGGTCTGGCCCATCGCTGCCCTGTGGTCCTCCCAGCCCTCCCCCAGGGCCCGGCTCCTCTTGTCCTGTTGAGTTTTCTACCTGTAGACCCCAGGGTGCCTGCTACACTGGCTACAGATTTTTAGGTCTCTTAAATGAGATTCCCTTCACTGTCTATGATTAGTTCTTAGGTTTTCACTAGAGAAGACAAAGTAATGCTGTGTCAATTTACTGAGCTTTTATAAAGCTCATGATGAACACTTTCACAAGGTCCTTTCACTTGCTCCTGTCTGGTGTGGTGGGAAGTATCTGGCCCATTTTGCTGATGAGAAAACCAAGGCCCAGGGAGCCAAACCCCCAGGCCTGTCCTGTGCTCTCACAATGGCCCCCACGTTCAGAGCTCACTCACCTGTCCTCACTGATCTTTCCTTTGGGAAGCCAATGCCAGAACATTTACGTGGGTGCTTGTTGCTAGGCTCTGCAAAAGAGTGCTTTGAAAACCTGAACCCAAATGCTCACATTAACTTATTATGTCTCCCCTCCTGCAAAGGACGAGCTAACAGCCAGTTTACAACTGTTTCCCAGTTGTTCTAAAACTGCTGTGTCCAGTACATTGGCTCCGGCCACGCTGTGGCTGTTTGAATTTAAACGTTTCAGGTGCCCGATGGCCCCATGTGCTAGTGGCTCCCATATTGGACAGCCCAGACCATAGAGCATTTCCATCATCCCAGAAAGTGCTATTGGAAGTTCGTCAGAAGGAGAAAAACAGTGAAGGCTTGAGTGGACAAGAGGCTTCTGAGTGTTTATGGAAGGCCCCTTAGGTGCCAGACTGTTCTGGGTGCTTGAGATACAAGGGAACAAGACAGTCTCTGCTCTTAGACCTGCATTCTTGGGGCAGGAGAAAGACACTAAATGGTGTTAATCTATAGTGTGGCAATTGGTGGTCAGGCTGTAGAGAGAAATACAGTGGGCAAAGTGGGCTGGCAGAGATGGCCTTGAGCGCCGTCTAGACAGGGTGGTCAGGGAAGGCGCTTTTAGGAGATGACAGTTGAGCAGAGCCTTGGATGGAATGAAGGAGGGGCATGGGTGCTTCTGGAGAAAAACTTTCCAGAGTGAGATCATAGCAAGGACAAAAGCCAGAGGTGGGAAGTGCTTAGTGTGGCCCAGGACCGGTAGGGAGGCTGGTGTGGCCTGAGCAGGGGTGGGGGGAGAAGGGAGGAGTGGGAGGAGGTGAAGCTAGAGGATGAGGAGGGGCCAGATCAGGAAAGGCCCTGTGGCCCATGGCTAAGACTGGCTGTTATTTTGAGTTAGATGGAAGCCATGGGTGAGTTTTGAGCAGAAAAGTGACTTGCTCTGACTCGTCTTTTTAAAGCATCCCCATGGCAGGTGTGGGAGTAGAGGATAGAGGGCAGAGGTGGAAAGAAAAACCAAGAGAGGAGGCAGGTGGGAGACCAGGCAGACGATGGAGGTGAAATGGACCAGGGAGGTTAGTGGAGGGCTGCTGAGAAGTTGTGGATTGGGGATATATTTTGAAAGTAGGGCCAGGGGATTTGCTGGGATTGGATGTGGGTTGAGAGAGAGGAAAAGAGGAGTCAAGGATGAAACCACGGACTTGGGCCTGAGCAGATGAGAGACTAGAGATACCATTAGCTAACATGCAGAAACCTCGGAGGCCATCAGGAATTCTGATTTGGTCTTGTTGAGTTTGACATACCTATGAGGCATCCAGGTAGAGATGTACAGGAGAGTGGTGGATGGGTGAGTCTTGATCTGGGGGAGAAATCTGAGCTGGAGATCTATATCAAGGAGTGGACAGTGTACACAGGCCTTTAACCCCACAGGGCCTGGCTGAGTTGCCCTTGGGAGTAAGTATGGTTTGAGAAGAGTGAGGCCTTAGGGCAGAGGCCTGGAGCAACACCAGGGCCAGGCATCTAGCAGAGGAGATGAGACCAAGACTGTGACCCACAGGTCAAGGGAGGAAAGTATTTCAGGGAGAGAGGGCTCCCCAAAGATGTTCACATCCTGATCCCTGGAACCTGTGAGTATATTACATCACATGGCAAAGGGAGATTAACATTGCAGATGGTGTTCAGGTTGCTAATCAGCTGACCTTATAAAAGGGAGGTTATCTTGGAACGTCCCGGTGGTCCCAGGGTAATCCCAAGGGTCCTTAAAACTGGAAGAGGGAGGCAGGAGAGAGTCAGAAGATGTGACATTGGAAGGTCAGAGGGATGCACTGGGAGACCTCAACCCACTGCTGCTGGCTTTGAAGATGGAGGAAGGGGCCGTGGGCTAAGGAGTGTGGGCTGCCTCTAGAGGCTGGAAGAGGCTTACCCAGAGCCTCCAGAAAAGAATGCAGCCCTGCAGACACTTTGATTTTAGCTCAGTGAGACCCATGTCAGACTCCTAACCTCCAGAACCGTACAGTAATAAACATGTGTTTGTTTTAAGCCACTCAGTTTGTGATGATTTGTTACAGCAGCCATAGGATGCTAATACACTCACATACCAAATGCTGCTGGTGAGTTGTGTGCAATGAGGATGGAGAACTGGCTGTGAACTGAGGCCTTGTAGAGGTCCTGGTGACCTTGTCAGGAGCTGTGTCATCTTGGAGAGGGGGATCACCAGGGAGGGGAAGGCTGGATATTGAAGGTGGGTATTGACTGGCAGTTGGTGTGGTGTGTGTGAGAGCAGGCGTTCACGGTGGCCAAGGAGCCCCCAGAGCGTCACCCCTAGGCTAGTGATACCCAGGATCTGGCGAGACCTCAGGGAGCCATAGCCAAGGGTCCCTGGCACTTGAGGGCTTCCTGAGTCATTTGCTACCTGGGATCCTGCCCCTCGCCCTCAAGTGGAAGCGTCTGTTGGGAGGGGGACCTCTGTCCCTCGGTGAGGTCAGGGACCCGGCACAGAGCCTGCCGTGCGGCAAAGGCTGGGTGAAAGAATGGATGGAGAATTCCAGGGGCAGGGGTCGTATAGGCAGACGTGTGTGGGAGTTGGGTGCCCCATGGCACCACTGTTTGCCCCAGAGACCTCACGAATGAATTCTAGTCTTTTCTGGTTAACAGACTTTAGTTTTCAGGACAGTTTTTGATTTTAGAAAAATTGTACACATGGTAAAGAAAATTCATATATATTCTCCCCAATACACAGTTTCCCTTACTATTAGTGTCTTACATTAGTAAGATACATTTATTACAGTTAATGGTCTAACCTTGATATGCTATTGTAAAAGTCCATAGTTTATTCAGATTTCCTTAGCTTTTGTACCCAATGTCCGTTTCTGCCCCAGGACCCCATCCAGGACACCACTTTACATGTAGCTGTCACTTTCCTTGTCTTGAGGACCTCAGCAGTTTAGAGGAGGACTGGGCAGGTATTTTTCAGGGTGCCCTCTGTTGGGATTCATCTTGGTGCATCTAGTAACATGATTTATCGCTGTTGGTGTTTATTTTTTTTCACTTGTTTGTTTTCAGATTTCACTATAGTTTATAACAGTGAAAAAACACCCACATGGTCCTGAGGGCATATTCAATTTATGAGCATCAAAGGAAGACAGATTTAGATACATTAAACTGTTGTTTCTATGTTTATAATGATATGCAGCCACATGAAAAATAATGTACAGAACACCTTGTCCTACAAAACAGCTTTGGGGAATTTTCTCTGACTAGAAATTATCCCAGTTTGGGAACATTAGATTAGACATGAACATAAATTCAAGATATTATTAATTTATTTGAAAGAGTTGAACATTTAAGAAGGCTGTTTCTACCAGTGGAAACAAAAGATGGAAAACTGTCAAATAATTGTGAGTTGCTTGGAATTCTTCCTGGCTTCCAGGAATTAAATTGGGAACAGACATCTGCCCACACAGTAAAAATGATCATATTAGTAAATGTTTCTTTAAATGAAACACACAATGACAAAAATGATTCTTTAGTGGATTCCCAGTCAAAGGGAAAGAAATATTAAATAAGTTGGAAACTATGCCACGGTCTTCAATTTCAGAAGTAGAGACTAGCAATTAAGAGGAAGTTTTCTGGGATGTTTCGCTGTCGGTGTTGACCTTGAACTCCTGGCTGGACCAGCGCTGGCCAGGTTGCTCCACTGTGAAATTACCCCCTCCCCCTGCACTGTACTTGTTAGAAGGAGGTCACTATGCACAGGCTGGATGTGTGCTCTTAGGAGATGTTTTTTTCCTGCCAGATGGCAGCACAGACTTATTCCATCCACATCAGTGTCTGGTCACTCAGTCTCTGTTCTCGTTTTTGCTGTTGTTGCAATGACACATGGGCACACGCTCCTCTTACAAGAAATGAAACAATATAAGTGGTGCGGAAACAAGGGATCCCCCCCTCTACTGTGCACAGACTTGGTCCCCAAGTCCCAAAGTCTAAGTCTTCAGCATACTCCTTTCGTGGCTTTTAAAAATAATGTGTGGTTATGATATTGTATATTGTTAAACGTGTAATTATATATTAAATGTATAAATAATTAGTATTAAGTATATTGTTAAATATCTACATATATATAGATATACTTTCAAGTTATTAAATATGTAAGTAAATATGTAAATATATACTAGTAAACTAACTGTAATTTATATAAAAATAAAGATAATATAAATACATAAATATAATTACTAAATATATAATAATGTCTTAAACATATTAAAATGCCATTTTTATTAAATGAAACCATATTATTCATAACTTTATGACCTAGGGATCTTACTTGATGTATATTAGAGTTCCTTCTAGGTAATCACAGATCTGCTTTATTTATTTCTTTGTTTATATTTGTAATTGCGGCAAAAGACACATAACAAAATTTACCCTCTTAACTGTTCAGCGATGTTAAATACATTCACACTGTTGTGCTTCCATCTCCAGAACTCTTTTCATCTCGTGAAACTGAAACTCTGTCCCCATTAATCAACAACCCCCCCCCATTCTTTTGTCCCCCAGCCCCTGGCAACCACCATTCTACTTTCTGTCTCTATGAATTTGACATACCTCCTATAAGTAGAATTGTATGCATGGACCACTTTTACTTATCCATCCGTCAGTGGACACTGGGTTGCTTCCACCTTTTGGCTATTGTGAATAATGCTGCTGTGAACAGCACTGGGCTTGGCCCATTTCAAGGGCTGTAGCCAGGGCACTACAATAACAGTAATTATTATTATTATTTTATAGTGGTGGGGTCTGGGCCTTTCCAAGGCTCAGTATTTTACAAAGGTAGAGTGGAGGGGTTGGCTGGGCCCCATTTAGACAAGTTTTAATCACTGAACGAGGTGAAGCAAGCTGGGAGGAGGCTTTGAGGTCCACACTTTTCAGAGGAGGAATCTGAGGCTCAGAGAGGCTGAGAGACTTGGCCAAGGACACACAGCGAGTAAATGGTCCAGTTTGAATCCAGTTCTCCAGACTCCCAGGCTAGTGTTTTATGTGCCACTCTGAAAACTTGCAGCATCTTGGGAATTCAGAGACTTGAGGCTCTCCCAGCATCACAGGGTTCGTGAGAAGCAGAGATGGGATTTGCACTCAGGTCTGTCCAACTATATGAAATTTTCCCTACACTCTGCTGTCTCCCTAGACAGCTCCCAGAAATGCAGTTACATCATCCTGTACTCAAAAGCTGGTGGGATGATCAACTTAGAAAGAATTATATCAGACTTCTGGATAAAAGTGCAGCTCCTCTCCATGTGAGCCATTTACAAAAATGACTTTCAACCACTCCTAGTATGTTCTTCGTTAATGTCTTTGTGCCTTTTGACTCTTTTTAGGACTTGCCCCATGGGATTTGTCCCAGTGCAGAAAGCTCTCACTTTCTGACTGCAGGTAAGTTTTTCTTTTGGTTGATTTTTTATTGATTTGACCACGAGAGAGAACCAGACCCTAAAGCCATAGCCCTCCTACTTCTGCCTCCCTTGCCCCCTGCTCACCAGCGTGCCTTACAGAGCAAGGCAATGTGTCACCTTCTACAGCAGCGGGTTGGAGCTTGGGTGCACAGCCCAGAATTCAGGGTAAGGTGGTCTGTCTTCATTCCCCCCGAAGGCATCTGATAAAGAAAATGCAGAATGTTTGTGTTAGCCAAGTGTATGAGTTTCTTTTCGCTGCTGTAACAAGTTATTACACATTTAGTGGTGAAAACAGCACAAAGGTATTCTCGTATGGTTCTGGAGGGCAGAAGTCCAAAATCAGTCTAACTGGTCTGAGTCACGGTGTCGGCAGGGCCTCACTCCCTCTGAGGCCCTAGGAAGAAGGCCTTTCCTTCTCCAGGATCTGGAGCTGTATCCCTTGCATTCTGCAGGTCATGGCCCCTTCCTCCAGCCTCCAGGCCAGCAGAATAGCATCTTGCCTCAGTGGGCACATGGCCTTCTCTTCTGCCTCTCAGATCTCTCTCTACCTCCCTCTTTAAGGACATCTGGGATTACATTTATGGGCCCCTGGGTAATCCAGGTTACTTCCACATCACAAGGCCCATAATTTAATCACATCTGCAGCATCCCTGTTGCCATATAAGGTAATATATTCACAGGTTCCTGGGATTAGGACCTGGGTGTCTTTGGGGACTGTCATTCAGCCTACCACACTGGGTGACAGAAATTCAACTGAAACTAACTTAAGCAAAGAGGAATTTGTTGGTCCCTATAACTGGACCTCGCAGGCCCTAGGCACTTCTGGATGCGAGAATGGTGTTCTCAGGGCTCTGCCTTTCTCTCTCTCTCTTTTTTTTTTTTTTTTTTAATTGGGGTATAGTTGCTTTACAATGTTGTGTTAGTTTCTGCTATACAATGAAGTGAATCAACTGTATGTATGCATATATCCCCTCCCTCTTGGACCTCCCTTCCACCTGCCACCCCGCCATCCCACCCATCTAGGTCACCACAGAGCACCGAGCTGAGCTCCCTGTGCATACAGCAGGTTCCTGCTAGCTATCTGTTTCACACATGGTAGTGTATATATGTCAGGGCTCTGCCTTTCTCTTTCCATCGTGGCCCCTGCTTTCCTCTGGTGAGTGTGATTTTCAGGAACATTCTTTCCACATGGTGGGAAAGACAGCCACTGGCAGCCCCAGACTTTCAGGAGTCTGACTGCTGCCACTTGCAGAAAGGAAGAGACTTCCCAGTAGCTCGGCAAAAGTTCAGGAAAGACCAGTGGGTGCAGCCTGGGTCCCATGCCAGTCCCCGACCCTGTCACTGGGGCTTGGGGGGAGAGTGTTCTGGGTTCTGTGCCTAATTCTGGCCTCTTGGGGACCAGGATGGGCTGGGATCCAGGTTTTTCTGTATAGACTAAGAATCTTACTGACTAGTATGTGTGTGTGTGTGTGTGTGTGTGTGTGTGTGTGTGCGGGGCTACCGTGAAGGGAGGGGTCCTGGGCAGGCAGAACAGTTTTTTTGTCCAGAATCTGCTAGGCACAGATTATGAATACACCTCTTTTTTTTATACCAGGGATAAACATATTTCATTTCCTGGGGGAGTCAGAAGTACTTTTTATATCTTTTATTACTCTCTGCAGTCTTTACATTTTACAAAATCCAGTGTTTTCATTTGAGTAAAATAGGTTGAAGTGGTATCACAGTAATCACAGAGACCTTTTAGCCATTGATTAAGCAGACTTGTCGGTCAAAGGGAGCGCAGTGCACTAAGGACTGTGGTTGTAGTGAGAGCAGGGGGTGGAGGACTAAGGCCACTGGGAGGGCTTCAGGGAGGGCTTCCTGGAGGAGGTGCTGCTCAACTGAGTCCTGAGGAGTGGCAGTTAGCAGGACAAGGGGATGGAGGGAGAGGCTTCCAGGCCTGTGGCAGCCCAGAGGCGAAGGAGTGGGGGTGCATCCAAACACCTGCACAGATAGTACAGGTGACCCACGTGACAGTGGCACTAGTGGGGAGGCCGCTGGGCAATGATGCAGTGGGTGGTGATGGTCACTTCGGAGCTTGACTTCCTTCTATACTGTCTGTGGACAGTAGCAGTGGCTGCCTCATTCAGGTCTTCATCAGAGCCTGCGGCTGGGCCTTCTGAGGGCCTGGAGGAGCAGGGGGCATCTGCAGGATGCCTGCACCAGAGATAAAGCCCAGAGTGGCCTTAGGATTTTACATCCAGCAAGTCTCCCGGGAAAGCATTTGTTCCTTAGCCCGAGGGGCTGGGCTG
The DNA here is from genome assembly GCF_965194825.1 of Balaenoptera physalus. Taxonomy (NCBI): domain Eukaryota; kingdom Metazoa; phylum Chordata; class Mammalia; order Artiodactyla; family Balaenopteridae; genus Balaenoptera; species Balaenoptera physalus. The sequence goes on along the minus strand of NC_138884.1, from coordinate 114,251,575 downwards.
CGGTCCAGAGGTGGGTGTCCTGTCCCACTTGTGTGATTGACTGAAACAATCCCGACGGAGCAGCCAGCCTGGGAAAGCTCCTGCCTGTTCCCATGTGAGGGCTGTCAACTCCCCGATGCTCACCTTTGTCCCCATTCCAACATCATGAACTGAATCAACCACAGGTACTATTCTAGAAAAAAAGATGTTGATTTTATCTAGGGTTCCAGTTCCACGTCCTTTTTTTTTTAATTTTAATTTTTCCTACATATATTTAGAAATTCTATTAAAAAAGGGTTCAAAAGCACTTCTAAAGACCTTGCTATCAATACTCTGTGTAAGAAAGACTGAATAACAGGATTCATTCTCAGTCAATATAAGTGTATATTTGGATAGAAGATAAATGTTGAAAAGGCACAACTCCACAATTCAGGTCACTTCAAAATATAAATTTGCACAGTGGTCAGATGAGTTTCCCAAGGACACAGCTGGTGAGTGACAGAGCCAGGATTTGACCGCAGGGCTGTCTGATGCCAGGTGTGTAAGAATCACCTATGGCTCCTCCCTCGCCTAGTGGTTCTGACTCAGTAGGTCTGGGGCGGGGCCCAGGAATGTACATTTCAGCCTACAGCCCAGGTAAGGAGCACAGACTTCGAGAAACACTGTCCTTAAGCTCTGTGTCTCCCAATGAGAATGTCTCATCTTCTTGGCAAAGAGATGGTAAGTCATTCATTCATTCACTCACTTATTCACTTACTCAGCAAAGATTTCCCAAGTGCCTTCACGTACCATGTGGTTTGCCTCTGGAGTTTAACCGCTGCCTTTCTGTATTATGTAATGCATGTGCATTGTTATTTTGCAGCAGAAGCACCATTTGGAATGAAATTCAATAAGAAAACTGAAGTCTTTAACCCACCTCCGACTTCTGCAGCCTCCATTGGGCCTTGGATTCATTCCGTATTTGCTTTTATACCCTCGTGGCCCAAGAAGACCTTGTTTAAAAGAGAGTCTGCTGTAACACACCACTTGGTAAGTAACATGTTCAGTTCTTTAAAAGACATATCAGAAGTTGTAAAGAAGCCAGTTTTGGACCATATGTGTAGAAAATGTCACAGGCTTTTGTTCCTCCAAAAAAACCTGTTCTTCCTCTTTCACTGAATATAGTTATCATTGGGAAGTAAATCCCTTTTTCTTTCCAGAGAGCTGCTTCTTCTGTACAATATACAGTATTTAGATGAACAGGATGTGTGAATCTGAGCATTGGGCCCCCCTGCTGGTTCTAAAGCAGGGCAAGGGGTCCTGTTTTAACCAGACTGATTCACTTGCTCCTGTTATAAAAATGCTGCTACCGATAATAGGGCTAGGTGTTTAACGAATATTTTCTATTTGCCAGGCATGAGGCTTAGCACTGTCTATGCATAATCTCACTGGAGCCTCATTACTAGTTTCTTAAACAGGTACTGTTTTCATTCCCATTTTACAGAGAGGAAATGAGGATTGGAGAGATTAAGAGGCTTGTTCAGGGTCCCACAGGCCGAAGTGGCAGAGCCAGGATTTGGAGCCCCGGCTCTTAACCACTGCCCCTGCCCCCGCTGTTCTTCATATTCTGTGTGATGTGTTGGCTTCACATAGCGCTGACTTTCACCTAAGCTTTCATGACTTAAGATGCCTTGAGGACCACTGCGTTCAGCCAACAGGCTGCCATGGCCACAAGCCCCTTCTTGGCCCCCAGCTACATGTTTGTATTAGTTTCCTAGACTGTGTAACACACTTCCACCAACTTGGTGGCTTAAGACAATGACATTTATTCTCTCCCTGTTCTGGAGGTGGGAAGTCAAGGTGTCAGCAGAGCCGTGCTGTCACTGGGGGCTTGTAGGAGAAGATCCGTCCTTGTCTCTTCCAGCTTCTGATCGCTTTCCTTGGTTTGTGGCTGCCTCACTCCAATCTCTCTATTAGGATTCTCTGGAGAAACAAAACTGGTAGAAACCAAACAGGTGGGACACATGTGAGGGAGAGAGGTGGGGGGGATTTATTTTAAGGAATTGCTCATGTGATTGTGGGGACTGGCAAGTCCACACTCTGCAGGGCAGGCTGGAGACCCAGGGAAGAGCTGATGCTCAGGTTGGAAAGGTGTCGGCCACAGAATTCCCTTTTCCTTAGGGGAAACCTCAGTCTTTTCCATTAAGGCTTCACCTGATTGGGCGAGGCCCACCCACCTCATGAAAGGTCATCGGCTTTATTCAAAGTCCATTGACCTAAACATTACTCTCATCTAAAATACCTTCACAGTGACATCTGGACATGTTTGACTAAATATCTGGGTACCATGGCTGGGTACCATGGCCCAGCCAGTTGACATGTAACATTTACTGTTACTCTGTTTCCACCTTCTTGTGGCCTCTTCTCTGTGGGTGTGTATTCTCCTTTTCTGTCACTGATAAGGACACTTGTCATTGGATTTAGGGCCTAGCTAAATCCAATCCACCTAAATCCAGAATGAGCTCATCTTGAGAGCCTTGGCTTAATTACATCTTCAAAGACCCCTTTTCCAGATAGGGTGACATTCCCAGGTTCTGGGCTTTAGGATGTGGAGCCACATTCAGCCCACCATGTTGGTCATCGTCTTTCCAATCCTCTCCAGTGACAGGTGACTCAACCCCTCTTTCGGCAGCACCTCCATCCTCCATCCCCCCTCCTGTGTGTCTTTGCCCAACAAGCTATGTTTATTCAATTGTCGTTTGCAAGATGCTGTGTGGGGATCAGAAGAGTAGAAAGCCAGGTGTCTGCCCTCAAGGACGCACTGGGGGCCTGGCACGTCAGAGCATGAGAGTGGGGTCGTGGACAGAGACTCAACCAGAATCAGAGGCCTGGGCAGCTTATGCTGCTGCATGTGGTCAGCGTGTTCTCAGGAACATCACTTCCCCTTTCTGTGTCTTTGTTCGCTTCTGTACAATGAGAGGGTCACGCTCTGGAGAGGGGTGTGCGGTGTGGGAGGATCATAGGATACAGAGCACACAGCCTGGGGTGGAGTCCAAGCTTCCTGCCTGTGCAGCCTTGGGCAAGTGTGTTAACCCTCATGAGGCTTAGTTTCCTCATCTGTAAAATGGGAGTAATAGAATTCATATGTGTATAGTGATGGGCATATGCCTGGCACTTGGGAAAGAATAGCCATTGTTATGATCTTTGGTATCACCGAGAGCTGCTGTGGTCTGTGATTGACAGTATGGCTCCACCCACTGCAGATGCAGGCAGGCAGGGCAGACAGCGGGGAGGCATGGCCTGGGGTCACGGGGCATATGGCAAGGGCAGAAATGAACAGGGACCAGTTGTGATTACGAGGGGCAGCGGGGCTGGCATCTGGTGGGCGAGCTCTGGCTTTCCACTGGTCTCCTTCCAGGAGAGCCATCGTGGGGCTGGAGGAGCCCAATCCTGGGTTGATTCTCTAACTGTTGATGATGCACCCCGCTCATGGGAGGTGCCCCAACATGCTGTGGTCCACGTTCACTCTGTCCCTGCCGTGTGGCTGGTGTACCCCACACAGGACATGTGTGCAGCCCTTAAAGGATTTTTCCATAGCTCTGCTCACATGCCTCCTGCTGAAGTGTCAACCCTGGTTTGCTGAGTCCCTGTGACAATGGTGTCACTGACACGCACCCCAGACCAGGACACAGCCCCGTGTGGTCCACGTCCACGTTCTTCGTCCCTCATAGGTTTTAAGTTCCAGTCCTGTAATACTCCTTTTAAAAAATCTTCAGGATTGATGGGAGTTACTACACCAGCCAGAAGTAACCCCTCTGCCTGGCCCTTTTAAAAGTTCATCTTGTACTTTTACTTGACAAATGTAGCATGAAATATTTTTCATTTTCTAATGATTTCTATATTTTATTGTAGTATGGAGACATTTCAAGAGACATTCAAGGAACTTCTGAGAATGGAGTAATTTTTCAGAAATGTGCAGTGGTGAGTATTCATGGGTAGTTTATACTTAAAGAGAAAATCATTGAATTTGCCCAAATCATATATTAGTAGAGTTATGTATTTAAAGAACTGGCGAATCACGTGGTTATCTACCCATGTCTGGACACGGGTGATGTTGCGACACGCAGGGATCTTATATTTTATATGGCAGCACCAGGACTAAGATTTTTTGGTAACAATAAAATTATTGGCAGTGAAAATCCCCTGTGATCATTTAAAATGAGAAAGTATATATTTTCTCTCAGATTTTAACATTGATATGATGCCCGACGGTTTAAAAATTCACTTAATGTCTTTTAGGTCTTTGACCCTTACTAATCTCATGAGACGGCTTTCACATGATCCTGCGTTGAGGGTCCCCAGGACCACCCTCAGGTTCAATGCTTCCCTAGAAGGACTCACAGAACTCAGAAAAGCGGTTCTACGCACAGTTACAGTTTATAACAGCAAAATGATATAGATTACAGTCAGCAAAGCAAAAGGCACATAGGACAGAGTTCTGGGGAGACCAGGCCCAAGACAGCCAGTCTTCTCCTGGTGGAGCTGAAGGAACGGCGCTTAATTTGCCCAGCAATGATGTGTGGCATCAAGCAGGGATGCTCACCCAAGCCATGGAATCCAGGAGTTTTATTAAGGATCCGTCACGTAGGCATGTGCACCCATGTCGCTGACCTCTGTTATTCAGGTCACCTGAACATAGCTTGGCCCAAGGCCCTCACCGTGAACCACATTGTTTGCAGAGACTACCTGGGGTGGCCCAAAGCCGTAGGATATAAAGACACTCTTATCAGGCAGGCTATGCCAAGGGCTTTAGAGGTTAGTCTCCCAGGAGCTGGTCCTCTCTTTGGGATGTGCAGGGTTTGGCCAATCCAAGCCTGCTGAGCTGACCACGTACTGCACAGCCCTCATTTCAGCCCAGGCCCTCAGCTGTCTTGCTCCCCTTCCTGGATAAAATTGGTACTACCAGTTTCTCCTGTGTCCTTCTAGAGATGTTTCCTGCCACTTGCACTCAGTTATGAGTGTGTGTGTGTGTGTGTGTGCACGTATGTACATACACATACCTTCCTTCTTCCCCTTTTTACGTTGGTGCCAGTATTCCATACACGAAGTTTTACAACTTGCTTTTTTCATTTACTACGTTCCAGAGCTCACTCTTCTTGGGACATACATGTCTTCCCTCTCTTTTCTTAGCTCCTGTGTCTCTTTCAGCAGAGCTGGGGTGAAGGAAGGACAGGAGTGGTGAGAGGGTTCGAGAGAGGGAGCAGGGCAAGGTCGCAGAGGCCAGGTGGGGAGCCAAGCTGCTGATGGGCCACTGGCTTTGAATAGCTGAGCTATTCATTTAACTTTTTTTTTTTTCTGGCCTCACCACATGGCTTGGGGGATCTCAGTTCCCCGACTAGGGATTGAACCTAGGCCACAGCAGTGAAAACCTGGAATCCTAACCACTAGGCCACCAGGGAACTCCCTAGCCCTGAGCTATTCAAACATATGGGCAGGCAGAACCCTGAAGGGGGCGACTGGTCAGGAGACAGGAGACCAGCTTGGGGCAAACCTGGAGATCAAATGGCAGTCAGAGGCCCTGGACTGTCTGGGGCTGAATCTTCAAACTAATAGAGTAAGAAAGAGCCACTGTTTGCTTCTCTTGGTGACACCAGTTGTCACAATCTCCCCAGCCTGACTGTGGTCCTGTGCATGGATGTTTTTTCTTCTAAGTTTCTCTGTGGGCATGATTTCACTGCATTTCAGGGTCCCAGTTTCTTTGAAATTATCTCTGAGCAACAGCTTGGCAAGCGGGTGTCAAAATTCTCCTGGGGCCTTTGAAATCAAACCTGATAAATTCTAGAACCTTTGTGAGACCTAATCCCCTCCCACGGGCACAGTTGAGCTGGGGCCTCGTTTTGGGAAGTTGGGTTTGCCAGCAAGCCCAACCTCACTTTGCCTCCTGCCCTAGGTGTCCGTGCAGAGCGAGTGGCCGACAGCCCACGTGCGACTGTTTGTGAACAACACGAGGACGCCCGCGGCTGCCAACCTCTCTGACCTGCTCTTACTGGACAACATCACGGGCCTCACCGTTAGGGAGTCGGCTGGAAACCAGACCTCAAGAGGGTTCCAGGCTTTCAGGAAGAAGTTTCTGCAAGGTAATAGCCACGTGTATGAAGTCAGGGGTGGAAAATGATGAAAATACGTACAGATACTCACAGAGCACGGGATGTGCAGCTGGCATCTTCTTAGACACGTGACATGTGTTCGTGCAGTCGGTCCTCACAATGGATTGTACTGTCAGGGCATCAGAGGAGGAGACCACTGCTCAGTATCTGCACCCAGGAAGCTGGCTTGTCACTTAGGCTGAGAGAGGTGGGATTTGGGGAAAGAGTTTTTGCAATATATGTATATTCAACATCTATTTTGAAAAATTTCAAACATACACAGAGATTATAGTGAACCCCAATATATCCATCACCCAGATGACCAAAATGACCATCACTCAGTAAAATGAAGAGCTTGTTTTGGGGAGTGCTGGGCAGACATGGGCATGGTCTGACATCAGCCCTGGAAGCATGCTCTTGACATGTTCAAGCGTGTTCAGGCATGTTCACGGGAGTAACTCCGCTACTGATTGGCTCCCTTTCAAAGTATGACACCGTCACTGATTGGCTTTCAGAGATGTGTTTCCTGAGGCGAGTTGTCATTGGTTAATTAAGGAGATTTAAAACCAATTCTGGATGCAGTTGTTCCTATGACTTTGGAACTGTCAGTTTTCCTAAGAAGGTGAGATTTCTTTTATTCTGAGTAGGTGCCCTGCCTTCAGATAAAGAGACTAAGGTGGTGAGGAACTTGCCCAAGGCCATAGGACTGGCACTCAAGGCTGAGATTCAAACTCAGAAAGTCTGGATCCCCCATCCACCCTGTACCCAGGACGCTCTAGTGCCTCTCACACGCCTGGGACTCTTACTGACCTCTTCACTTCCATACACATGGCCCACGTTGCTCATTAATCCCACCACTCTTTCTCTCTGTGTCTAGATGAAGCCTCAGAATCCTTCTTAACACCATATTATTGACAGAAGCTACCAGTGGAGTTGGTCCACAAGTAGTGACCTCTTTGCTGGCTCTCGTTTAAGCAGTGTCATAAAAACTATATGATACGTCCCAGCTAAGTGATCTTCAGTGCCTTTCTTCAATGATGTAAAAATAAATCCCCCCAATTCTTAAACTGGTGCTCAGAGAAGAGAACGTGGGGCTGTGAGCAGAGCACAGACTCGGTCTCAAACAGACCTAGCTTGACTCCTAACTTAGCCATTTTGGAGCTGTGTGGCCCCTGTAAATCACCATCTCTGAACTCCAGATGTGGCATGTGTATAACAGCCTCGTAGAGCTGTTGCAGAGGCTAGACGAGGTGATGTGGCCTGGCGCTCTGCCTGCTCCAGTGTGGCTTGCCTCTCTGGTCTTGTTGCTCCTGTGGTATTTTGTAGTCCATGCTCCTGCGGAGTGAACTTGTCACTTTTCTCCCATGGCTCGGCATCAGCTCCTGCTCTTGTGTCCGTCTGGAGGGTCCTTCTCTCCTTCCCTGCATCTCATTCACCTGCGCCTCCTGCATTTCACCTGCTTGGAGCCTGGACCACCCAGGAACTTCATGCATGAACTCACTGACTTCCGCCCCAACACATGAGCTCTGCACACCCTTGAACCTCAGCCTCTGCTCCTGTGAACTGAGGGTGCTGGTGACACACTTCAGGGAGTCCTAAGGAGAAGCTAGTTCATTCACAAAAAGCAACACAGCCTGGCCCGTGGGAAGTGCTCCCAAGTCCATGGCTATTTTGTTGTGATTATTTTTATTTTTTATTTTTGTGTTTGGTAAAAAACACATAAGATCTACCCTCTTAACAAGCTTTTAAGTATACAGTACAGTACTGTTAACTGTTGTACAGCAGATCTGTAGAATTTTTTCATCCTGCATGACTGAAACTCTATCCCCATTGAATAGCAACTCCATTGCCCCCGCCTCCCAGCCGCTGGCAACTATGTTTATTCTTGTGACTGTATTATTATTGTATGTATGCCCTCGCCTTACCTCTGCCTACTAGATTCTACATGCCCTGAGAGTAATATCCAAATTGTGTTTGTCTGTAACTTACCGCAATCTCAAGGGATATGACATTGGTTTTCAACTTAGTGGCATGAAACTTTTTTCCCAAAGAATAAGTGTAGAACTACAGAATCAAATGACCCATCCGACCCCAGCTCATTGATGCTCTGACAATATCAATATCATTTTCATCATCATCATCATTTGCTGCTTTAAAAGAGCCACAGGTCCAAGAGGGATGGGTGGCTTCCTACTTATTAACTGGGTGACCCTAAACGAGTCACTTCATCTCTGTCAGTCTCAGTTTTCTCTTCTGTCCACAACAGGAAATATCATACTTTCCATCTGTCTCAGGACACCATTTGGGGATCAACTGGTTGACGTCCTGCAGACATTTTGAGGGTGATAAAATCACTGCCAGGTCTGATTATAATGACCTTCACTGGTATTATCATTTTAATTAGCAATTTAATCTTTATCACCTTATCTTTATGATCTAACTTTTATCATTATACACAAATAAAGTAAAAATGTTGAGGATTTTTAAAACAAAAATCTTAGGGATTCCACAGGCTCAGTGCTAATTTCTCCTCTTTTCTTTACATCTTTTTGAGGTCTCAATACGTTGAGAGATGAAGCACATTATAGCGTATTAGGGATAAAATATCACCCCTGATACAGGTACAGGCAGAGCCAGAGGACAAGTGTAGGTGAGATCAGGTGGGCTGGCTGACTGACCAGCAGAGTTGGACAGGCTTTGTCACCCACTGGGCATGTTGGGATGGCTCCCCCATCCTGACAAAAAAGCAAGCAGGAGTCTTGCTTTCTGCCAGTAGCCCACTCCCACGAGTAAGATAGGCTGACTGGCAATGTATACCCAAACTTTCCATCGGATGGCGTGCATTGCCCAGTGAGAAAGGGGCAGGGAGAGGCCAGCCCTGTTTCAGGTGGGGCACCCATGCTCAGGGACAGAAACCTCAAGGGTGGTGAGTGTGTGCTTCCCTTGCCGATCTCCATCGTTTTGTTCTCCAAACCCACTGGGCTCCTGGTTAATCTGAGGATTGCCAGGGGGGTGACTAGTGCCCTGGGGAAGGAGAACAGCTGTTGGTCGGGACTCAGGACAGCCCTGCTCCCCCAAACCCCCATTCGTTGCCCCTGTGTGTGTCCTTCTGGAACTGCTGGTTGGTGGAAGAAATTTTTTTTCCTGCCCCATGAAGGTTTTGGAAATGACTCGAGTGTTACATTATTGAAATAAACTCAAAGGATACTCCAGACCCAAGGCTGGAAATTCTCCCTAATTCTAATACCCATTCAGATCACATCCTGCTATGCTATTAAACAAAGTATGTCAGGGGTTTTGCAATATGATTCAAGGACAACCCTGAGTTCATTTGCATCAAGATCCTCCAACAATGACCTGCCAGCACCTCCCTTTTGCAAATTCTCCTGGAGAAATGAAAAGTTCAGGAATGAATCCCTGACAGATAGAAATCCAAATATATTCAAGTCCAAAAGGAATTAAAATCTGAGATCAAAATGTTTGCCCTTGTAAGTTTTGAAGTCCAAAGTCAAAATTCTTAAATTAAGGTTCCCCAGACCATCTTCCCACTGTTTTATTCTGTCCAGACTCCCCCGATGGTTGTTGCTGCTGGGAGGAGTTGGGGTTCCTTCAGCAGAAGAAAGGGTGCAGCTCCTTGACTCAGAAGCTGAAATGCATTGAACCCCAATTTTTTCATATGCTTCACTTTTAAACATTTCCATAGACGTAAGGGGACACAAGAGAGTATCATATAAACAAAATGTGGTCTATCCATACGGTGGGATATTACTCAGCAATAGAAAGGAATGAAGTACTGGTACACACTATGACACGTATGAACCTCAAAAAAAAGAGGTTTGCTCGGGGAAAGGAACCTGGCAAAGAACACAGCTTGTATGATTTCATTTCCATGAGATGTCCAAAAAGGCCAATTAGTCCCCAGAAAGTAGATCAGTGGTTGCCTAGGGCTGGGGGTGGCTATGGAGAGCAACTGCCGTTGGGCACCAGGCTACTTTTTAGGGTGATAGGGATGTTCTGAAATCAGACTGTGGTGATGGCTGTACAACTCTGTAAGTGTACAAAATTCTCTGAATCTCACGCTTAGAACAGGTGAATTGGGTGATGCATAAATTTTATCTCAAAGCTGTTTTTTTTAAAAAAAGTATCACAGTCTCATTTCCACATCCACCCTATTCAGACAACCAGCCGCCATTCTCAGCCTCTGGACAGACACGGCCATGTCCCCAGAGCAGCACTCAGCGTCCTCCCCAGGCCGTGGCTGAGGCTTAGAGCATCCGTCAGAAAGAGCAAGGACAGAGGTGTTGCTTTAGTTCACACGTGCCTTCGGTTTCTGCCAGGTGTCTGGAGCCCACCTGAGAACGTCAGCTCAGTGGGAGAACTCCGCCTTTAGTAGTTAAGGTGGGCACAGTTCATTTCCAACATCAGACGGAAGGGTCCCCAGGGCACGCCGGCTCTACCTCCAGAAGGTGGGGCTGAGACATCCCTGCCTCCTGCAAAACTGGAAACCTGCAGTGGTGGCCACCCTGTCACCTGCTTTCGTTTGGGGTCCCTCTTTTTCCACCAATGCCTCCGGAGCCTGCTTGTTCACCTGGGGGTGTGACTGAGTGTGGCCCCTCCTGATAGCAGAGCCGTCTTCTTCTAACCAGTCCTGGCTTCTGACTAAGGGGAGCTTTGAGTCAGAAACCCCGTCTCCTAGGAAGCGTCTCTGTGTAATTAAGCCATCGAAGGCCAGCCAGAGACCATGAGGTTGGAGGAGACCCTACGTGAGCCTGAGTGACCTTCTCCACTGCCCCCTCCTGGGCCCGGTCTGGCACTGCTTCCCTGTGCTGCATGCTGGGCTTTCAGAACCAGCTGGAGGTGTCAAAGCGGCAGCTAGTGTCGCCCAAAAGTCCTATAAAAACTCTGTCCCATCATTGTGTGGATGGGATCATTGGGAACAAATAGGTCCCCACCTGGATTCAGAACAAAACAAAAAGGTTCTGGATTTCCCAAGTGTATGACATCCTGAATTAGGAGGACTGGCCCGCCCAGCCCCAGGATGGGATGGAGCCCAGGTAAAGCTCCTTGTAAGGGCGCTGACAGCCCTTCCAAGTGAAAAAAGAGGGGTTCCAAGAGCACACCTGCCCCGTTTCTTCTCCCTGATAAAAAGTATGTGAGATCGAAGGGGCTCTTGCTGCCACTGTCAGCTGTGACACCAGCCATCTTTGGATGCTTGGCTGTGTCTGGGGTGTGGCAGGGGCCCCGTTCTTGACCCACATGTGCCTTCTCTCTGAGCAGTTGGAGACTCCTTCTCCGTCAGCTACACAGCCTCGCTCGAAGCCAGAGACGTTGGGAGTGGAGAGGTCCTGATGCTTCCTGCCCAGCTCTCCTTCCAGAGTTCATCACCGGTATTGTCATTGTTACTTTGATTTCTTTCTTGTCACTGTTGTTTTAGAAACCCTGGGCACAACATCTGTTAGTTCATTCTTTTCTTCGTTCCATCCTTCATTTGTTCAGTGACACCCAATTCTGGATAAATGCGCAGGCCCTGGAATCTCACACACTTTACCATGAATCAGGCTCCCTCGAAGCTCCTTGTGACCTTAATTATTTTAACCTCCGTGGACCTGATTATCAAGATATGTAAACGATAGATGTTAATTTCTCATCGCTGTGTCTTGGGCGTAGTAAACACTCAACCAAATATCTCCCATTTGTATTGGTTTGCTAGAGCTGCTGTGAAAAAGTACCACAGACCAGATGGCTCAAAGACAACAGGAATTTGTTTTGTCCACAGTCCTGGAGGCTGGAAGTCCAGATCAAGGTGTGGGCAGGGTTTGTTCCTTTTGAGGCCTCTGCCCTTGGCTTGCAGACGGCCGTCTTCTCCCTGTGTCCTCACGTGGTCATGCCTCTCTGCATGTCTGTGTCCTAGCGTCCTCTTCTTTTAAGGACACTTTTCAGGTGAGATTAGAGTTCCCCTTGATGGTCTCATTTTACCTTAATCACGTCTGTAAAGGTTGTCTCCAAATACAGACACATTCTGAGATACTGGGGATGAGGGCTTCAACATATGGATTTTGGGGGGACGTGATTCAACCTGTAACCCCATTACTATTAGCACCTTCATTTTCCATTCACTTTTTTGTTAATCCACGTAGGCAGTGAATGTGGTTGGTTGCATGACCCGTGCTACATGCTGTGCACTCCTGGGAATACAGAGGAGGAGATCTGTGCTCCGCTCGAGGCCGGAGGTATTGGGAGTGGAGAGGTTCTGTTGCCTCCTGCCCAGCTCTCCTTCCAGAGTTCATCACCGGTATTGTCTTTGTTGTCAAGACAACATTGTCAAGATCTCCGGCCTCTAGATCAAGGAGCTCGTGCTCTAGTTACTCTGGTCATTTTATTCTGATTTCAGTCCCTGGAGAAAGTACCTTTTATAATAGACTTAGAAAATGAGGCTCCAAGGGTGACTGCCCCAGGTCACGTGGCAGAATCAATATCGGACCCCACAGCTGCCGAATCCTTCCATCCAAGGCTGAGGGGCCTGTGTGCAATGTTTCTGCTGCAATAAGAGAAATAGTCCTGGATAAAATTAAATAAAATGAAAGATTCCCAAAAGGTAAAGACCAGATATGAGAAAACTGTATAAAACTGTCAGAAAAGACAAATGTCTCAGAATACAATTAAGTGCAAAGTCAAGAACAGAGGACAAAGAAGGATACAAAAATGGAGATAAAATGGCCCAGAATAAATACCATCCGAATTTCAAAGGACAGGAAACCAAATATGTTAAAGTCAAAATTTAAGATAAGGCAACAGTCAGAAACCAACAGTGAGAAACTCAGAAACCCAGTGAAATTGGAAGCCTCCACCTCCTCGTGTAGGGAGGGGACGTTAGGCCAGGGCGGCTTCACCTCCCAGCAGAGCCTGGGGAGGCTGGTGGGGCAGCAGGAGGCATGAGGTCCGGGGCCTCTCACTCCAGGGCGACCTCCTTGGCTGTCACCCCCGACGGGTCCTGTCCGTTGCTTTGCTTGGTGCCTGTCTGTGTCATATCAACCCCATCCCCCCAGTAAACCCCCATCCGCCACTAGAATGTCACTCCATGAGACCAGGGACCCCAATGGCCCTACTCCCAGGTGTGTTCTCAGTGCCAAAAATAGAGCCCCACCCACACTAGTTGCTCAGTAAATATTTGTTGAGTGAATGAATGAATAGATCAGTGAACTAATGGTTCTTGGGCAGGTGTGTTTTTTTTCTTTTTTAACTTCTCTGAGCCTCTAGTTTCTCATCAGTAAAAGGGAGATTGTTCTTTAGTCTCCAGTCTCTTGTGGTGATAAAAGAGATGATTTTATATTTGCACGTGGCCTGCAGTTTCTTTCCGTCCCCTTCCAAGCCTTCAGGTGCTCTCTGGGCAGTTCTGTAGACAGAGCAGAGAGTCCCCCTGCCCACCTGGAGATTCCAGAGCTCCAGGCTTCACATGTGTTGTAGGTTCCCGCCTGCGTTAGACCGTCAACATCACCCTTCATGGCCCTGCCTTAAAAAAGGCTCGTGGAAGGCCGGCGTTTGCTGAGTGGATAAGTGCTGATGATAGTGAGCGGCTCCTATGCCTCGTTCTCCAGTCGGTTCACCCATTTGGACTTCACAGTTTCTTTGGGTGACTCCTAGGCCTTCCTGCGTGATGGCAAGAAGGTCCAGTGTATTTGGGGCTGAACATGATCAAAGTTTGAGTGAGACTCGCGACAACTCCCCAAGAGAACATTGGTCTACTCTGCTTGTCAGCCATAAAGAGGCTCACACTACAAATGGGAGAATAAAGGAGTTATTTAAAAATGCAGGTGCCCAACTTGAAATCCTTCAAGTTAGCGTGGAGCTGGTGTCTGGTATTTCAGAGGTGGGAACGCTGTCCTCGCTGTGTTTTCAGAACAGTTCAGTGTCTCTGAGTTTCAGTTTTCCCACCTGAGAAATGAGAGGGGTAGGAAGACTCCCCGCAATCTCTTCTAGTTCTGACATTTTCACATGGTATGAGAGCAGTGGAGAGGGTAATAAAAATAGTTACCACTTACTAATCCTCACAGCATGAAGTAGGTACTGTCAGAGATGCACTGTGTTTAGATCTGGAAACTACTTTCTCAAACACACACAGATGTGCACGCATGCATGCACATGGATACACACACATGCACACACATGCACGTGGATATGCACACATACACACATGCACATGGATACACATGCACACATGTGCACGTGGATATGCACACATACACACATGCACATGGATACACACATGCACATATGTGCACGTGGATATGCACACATGCACCTGGATGCACACATGCACGTGGATATGCACACATACACACATGCACATGGATACACACATGCACATATGTGCACGTGGATATGCACACATACACATGCACATGGATACACACGCACACACATGCACATGTGCACGTGGATATGCACACGTGCACACACATGCATATGGACACACATGCATACACATGCATGTGGATATGCACACATACACACATGCACCTCAAATTCATACAGGGGTAGATAAGACAGGACCTAGATGAAGGGAGGTCAAAGAGGGGAAAATCTAGAACATTCATCTCCAGTTCCTTACCATTTATTGTATAAACATCCTGCCCACCTTATAAAACCATCACTGGATCTCACGTGGTCCATGTTTCCTGACTTCAGGCTGTGATCTAAAACATGTTTCTCAAGCCTTGAAGTTTATGTAGGCGCGGGGCTGAGGATTCATGTTTTGCAAAGAGATGAAGTACACTCTCAGCCCCTCTCTGCTGAGACTTTGAGTGTCAGGAAGCACAGGGAGGAGGGACCCAGAGGGAGTGAAGAGAGAGGAAACTGACCTTTGAACCCACTAGTTCAGGAGACCCTGAAACTCACAGGGCACCATGAATATTCCGAAGCACAGACAATTCAGGAACAGAAAGGGCCAAGTGATTGCTTCATAGGTGTCTCTTCTTTAGAGACTTGTTTGTTTATTTGTTTGTTTCTCAAAATTTCCATTTCCCTCCTGAAAAAGAAAGCTTGTGGCATTTCGACTTCCCTTGGAAGCCTCCATCAGATTGTCCTGCTGGCCCGTGATGCATTTGGGATGCCCCAGTGCGCCCAGTGCGGCTGCTGTAACAACTGTAGGGCATGGATCAGGAAGTTTCCTACCTCAGGTGGACCATTGCTCAGGTCAGGGGAAAATGCCTCCAAGTAGCCGTGACAGGATTACCCAGGGGTTGTCTAGCTCACTGGACTTCGGGCTCCAAGTCTCCAGGCCAGGTTATCTACATTGATACAACCACCCATCACCACCTGCTACACCCAATAGCAGTAATACTTTCACAGCACTCCTCCCTATGTGCCAGGCACTGTTCTAATTAATCCTCACAGCAACCCTCCGAGTTGAAGATAATTCCCATTGTACAGATGAGGAAACTGAGGCACAGAGAGGTCAATAACTTGTCCAAAACCAGAGTGCTGGAGAGTGATAGAGCCAGGCATGAACCGGGGTAGTCTGGTTCTCTCCAGAGTACCCTGCACTGCCTTTCAGTTGCAAGATATTCTGACTGTACCCCCAGGAAGAAGTATGAGCTCATGTTGAGTCTCCTCAGATACCACATGGTTGGACAGATAGCAGTCATAACGCTCACCCTTCATTTTTCCATTTCCTATGTTTTCTAAGCAGAGGAGTATTAGAAGGTATTGGGAGGAGACACATAGGGAGTTGGGGTTTAGGGGTGTTGGGAGCATTGGAAAGAGGGCTGACAATAGGAGCAATGACATCGGAGCCTGTGATTCTCTCCCCCTTCCTGAAGGGGACAGACCAGATCCCGGAGGGTGAAAGTGGCTGCTCCAGGTCACAGGGCGGGTAAGCTTCAGGGTCATCCCTCACCCCAGCCCGACCTGACCGTAACCCCAAGTGTTTCACCACCAGGGCACGCTGCCTGGGCTTCCCTGGCAATTAAGGAAACTGGTGTTTGGATTTCACACACACCTCTAGGAGAGAAGGAGGCATCACAGTTTCATAGACCTTTCCCCCAAAGGGACTTTAAGACCCCTACAAGCCTCCACCCCCGAAGTCAAGGGCCTGGTGTTGCTCCAGGCACGGTGGGTCGGTGGGTCGGAAACACGAAATGTTACCCCGTGTCTCAGATGCCAAAACCTATTTACTGAAGTGCTTTCTTTTTTCTTTTTCTAGAACAGAGCCCAGCTAAAAGCCCTTTTCACCATAACAACAGAAGAAAAGATAACGGTAGGAGAAAATCTTTGACCTGGACACTCGCTTTATGCCCCCAGTGTGTCTTTTTATGCCTTTGGTGTGTGGTCTCTTGCTGTCCTCAGAGCCAAGGGTAGGGGCCTGCCGCTGGCCTTAGCCTCCCAGACACGAGCCAAGGCTGGGGGCTCCGTGCAGTCTGGGGTCCCCCAGTGTGGCCTGAGGCTGTCCGGCTAGTTTCCTGGATGACCCTTTCATCTGGGCAAGACGGGTCGGTCACTGCCTGGGCAGGCTGGGGCTCCACCCGCCCATCAGCCGGCTGGTACCCGCCCTGCAGTGTTCACCCCACGGCTAGTGGGTGGTCATGTTTTGTCTTCCCGGAGCTGCCCAGGGCCCTGCAGGCCTGCTTCTGCTGTTCAACATTAACATTTCTCCATTTTTGTTCATCATTCAGTCACCCACAGCTCATGCATTCACTCATTCACATGTTCGTCAAGTGTTTATTCACCATATAACCACGCTCCACATTTCTTAAGCACCTACTAGGTGCCAGGCATCCTAAGCAGTCTTCATTTGCTGAATTGTGACATCTTCACCATAATGTGAGGGGATAGATTGTATTTTAAATCACCTCCATTTCATAGATGGAGAAACTGAGGCACACTTAGGTCAAGTCATTTGCCCAAGGTCACATGGCTAGTGTGTCAGGGTTCCTAAGGCCACTCCCAGGTGCAGCGATTCCCTAGGAGAGCTCACAGGACCGCACACGTAGTCGTACTCAGGCTGATTTATGACAGAGAAAGGACGCAAAGCAGAATCAGCAAAGGGAACAGGGACTCGGGGCGAGGTCTGGAGGACGCCAGGTGCAGGCTTCCAGGGTCCTCTCCCGGTGGAGACACGTAGGACACGCTTAATTCCTCTGGCATCAAGTTGTGACAGCACATGTGAAGTGCTGTCCACCAGGGAAGCTCATTAGAGACCCAGTGCCAGGGTTTGTACTGGGAGCTGGGCACGGGGCACCCTCTGCCTGGTACCTCCCTGTAGGACAGCATGTGTTCAGTGTACCCCACATCCTTTGCCCAACAGTTTAGGCCCTGTGAGCCCCTCTTATCAGGAGATGGTGGGAACCCTCTGAAACCTGAGTTCCCAGACACCAGCCAAGGCCCAGCACCTTGAGCAGGCCTCCCAGAGGATGGAAGTCTCAGGCTGGCTGTGTGAATGCCATTCTGCACAGGTAGTGTTAGAACAAGATATGAACCCAGGCCCTTTGGCTCCAGAGCCCTGCTGCTGGGCAGTGGGCCACACTGCCTCCTAGTGAGCCGAATGCCTGCACAGATGAGGCCGGCACAAAACCCGAGTCAGGCACACAGGTGCAGACAGTTCTGCTGGCTGGTCTGTGAGCTCCTGCCAGGCAGCACCATGTCTGATTCCTTCTTGCATCGTGCACAGTGCCTTACATTGTGGGTGGCACTCAACAGGTAAACATCCCGTGATTGAGCTGATTGTCATCAATGCTGCGTGATTGCAGTAAAGGTCAGAGAACATTCATTTAATCAGTATTTATGAGCCCTTCCTCCGTGGCCCAGACCTTCTCACGTGGATGGAGGCGAGCCATACCCAGGTCTTCAGGGCTGTCTCCAGCTCATTGCCTTCAGGAGAAGCAGGAATAGGTGGCGCCCCTGGGCTGCAGACCCATGGGTGCAAGGCTTGGCAGTGGAGCAGTGGGTTGGATTTCAGCCCCACTGGCCCCTGGGCCAGGTGACCTCTGCCTGTGGACCACGTTCAAGGAGGTGATTATCGAGTGGGGAGATGAGACACATGCAGGTGATGGCCCTAGAGTGTTGTGGGAACAACGGGCTCTTGCACCAGAGGCCTGGACTTGCACCCCTGTTTTTCCACTGATTGTATGTGACCTTGGGCACATTACTTACTTCCCTGGACCTCAGTATCCTGGCTGTAAAATGAGAATAATAATAGTACCCGCTTCGTAGGGTGGTCATCAAAGTAGACGGATTGATGCAGGCAAAGCACTTGGCACAGTGCCTTGCATTCTGTAAGTGCTCAATAAACATCATCCGTATTATTACACATGGAAATAACGCTGCTGTGCAAGTGTTCTGTGTTAATTGTGAAAAGAATGTTAGGTATCAGGGTCTCAAGCTTAAACTCCCACGAGGGCCATGCCGGTACTGTAAGTGTGTGAGTCAGGCCCACGCAAGATTCTAGGGCGCAGTGGAGTCTGAGGCAGCCTGGAGATTCCAATCGCCCATCACCCACCGTCCCTCCCCCACACTGAGACATTAAACAAGGGCAAAAAGCCAAACAAACCATGTACATCAGCTGTGACAACTTGTGAGGTTGTGACCCAACATACAGATCATAGGTGCTGGGGGTACTGACAAGGGAGAAAGGGTGGGCTGGGCGGGCTGGGTGGATGGCAGGCCTCTTGGAGGAGGTAAGAATTCACTTGGATCTTAAAGGAAGGAGTTAATTAAGGGTGGAGGAGAGGTTGCTAAAATATGTATCTGAAGATCTGACGTCAAGGTTAAGCCTGTTTGACTGTAAGTTGGACGTGAACCAAGGTTTACTGGGCTCGAGCACAGTGCCTGGCACCTTTTAGGTATACGTAAGGAGGAGGCTTGGCCCTTGCCAGCTGCAGCGTGTGTTCTAGCACGGTTGACTTGGGCACCTGCAAAGATAACGTCGTTATACTAGGAAAGTGTGACCGTGATGAATAGGAGGAGCTCAGCAGTGAGGTATAAGCTCCTCTGACATTTTTCTCAAGCAGTTAAAAGATACAAAGCAAAGACATTGAGTAACCCATTGTGTAAACTGGGAACTGCAACACTTGGAAGAGAGGCCATCACCTCCTTAATTTCTTATTAATTTCCTGAGGGTGAAACTGATATATGTCAACTAAGACCCCAGGAAGTCTTCTTACCCTTTCTGCCTCCTGGATGAATAGAGAGGAAAAGAATCACTCCACCCTGTGCCGGACATTGAGTACAGGTGTTCTTTTTAAAAAAATTTTATTGAAGTATAGTTGATTTACAATGTTGTGTTAATTTCTGCTGTACAGCAGAGTGACTCAGTTATATATATACTTTTTCGTATTCTTTTCCATTGTAGTTTATCACAGGATATTGAGTATAGTTTCCAGTGCTATACAGTAGGACCTTGTTTATCCTATGGATAGTAGTTGAGTGGAGGTGTTCTGATTGAGCTGGACTTCACTCCAGCTTCTCATAGTGAAGCTGGGCACCCTGCCAGGCACCAGAAGAACAGGTCACCATATTTCACTGCAAGGATCTGAATCTAATCAAGAGAGGGACATTTAAACCAATTGTTATGTCACCCAAATTCATTTGGAGTATAATTCGAATAATAACAATAATAGTGGAATTTGGGGGAGGAATGTGATCAAATCAATCAAGTTTCACCTGGAAATGTAAATTTACAAAGCTAGATGAGAAAATTTCGAAATGAAGAGTAACAAAGGAAGATTTACCCTAGCAGATATAAAAAATTAGAAAGCTATATTAATGCTGTATTCAGGTCCTGCAAAAAAAGTCAGACCAGTGGAACAAAATAGAATATCTACACATATGTATACATGATAAAATGATATTTCAAATCAACGGGAAGAGAATGTCTCATTCATAAATTTGGGGGGCAACTGACTGGATCTTTTGGAAGAAAAATGAAGGTGAATTCCCTCAACAGATTTAAATCTAAATGGATAAAACAATTTGTAAAAAGTAAATATTGGTTAATATGCTATGAAAAAAACCATGGGGGAAAGCCATGGGTCTGAGTACACAAAATAGTTGAAAACTTTACATTTGAAAACAGTATTAAGAAAGGTAAGGGGTAAACTTGGGAAAATATTTGTAGCATACATTAAAAAGGATTAGTGTCTTTATAATACATTATAAAGAGCTCCTATTCATTAATAAGATAAAGAATGCCTCAGTAGATAGCTATGTACGATATGAGAATTTCTCAGATACAAAGATTTACAATGTGTGCCCTTGATCACAGTGGAGGGAACGTGTAACTCCATTGGCAAAATCATGTGGCTTTGGGTGTAACTCAGAGGGCTGGAAGCATGCAGTCGCATATCATCACGTCTGCCTTCTCTGGGTCACTTCTTCTTTGGATGACTTACCAGCCTTCTCCCTGTTCAGTCCTGCTGCCCTCCAGCCCATCATCCTGAAACACCAGCCTGCTCACCTTCTATTCTGGAGGGGCTCCCCATTGCCTGCTGGATAAAGCCCAATTCCCTTACGTTAGGATTCAGGCTCCACCAGGAAAGGTGACCTCTGCTATCTCCCTGTGCCGTGGGGTTCCTGTGTTTTCCACATCGCTCTGGTTTTACACATGCTGATCTTTTCCTTCCTGTCCTCTGGCAGCTCGTAAACATCCTGCAGGACCCTGACCAACTTTCTCCACCTCTGTGATTCCTTCACATCCCCCAAGCAGGCTGGTGGCACCCCTTGGTGGGATCCAATGGCATTGGGACATCTGATAAACCTTGTCACTCTGTGACATTGAGATTATTCCCCTGGTTGGCACTTAATACATTTTTGTTGACATCAGAATAGAATTTTTGCCCAGGGGGAGACTTTAAAGATTATCTAGTTTTACTTCCTCATTTAAGAGTTAAAAATAAACTCAGGTCCTAAGAGGCTCTGGGAACTGACCAAGGTCCTGAAGCTTGATACAACATTGAGGAATGGAATCATGCTGTGCAGTTTGTTCTGTAGTCCAAGCCTTACTCACTGGATTGTAACTTACAGACCTCTGTTAGTGAGTGTGATTGTCTCTGTGGTTACCTTCAAGCTCTTGCTCTTGCCAGAGTTATCAGAGTCTCTGCCCTCAGAGCTGCCCCTCAAGGGCTGTGGGACAAGGGTCAGCAAGTCACTGACTCCTCTGCTTCTTCAAGCAGTTGAAGGATTTCAACTAAATTACTCCTAAAATGTCTTTCAGATAAATCATTCTGTATGCTCTCCCCTTCAAACTTTTCCTGGTTTGGGGAGGGGGTGGGATTTAATATATGTCTATTGTGGACACTTTAAACAAACAACCCCTCCACCCACACACACACACACACACACACACACACACACACAGACACAAGGAGAAAGTTAGAAGAATAAGATAACATTTCTTCATATCCCCACCACCAGAGATAACCATTGCTAGCATGGTAGTTTCTTGCCTTCTGCAAGTCTATAAATATATTTATTACATAATTGAAGTCAAATTGTATAAACAATTTTTCCTCATGCTCTTGTAACTTGTTATTGGATTTTAAGCATTTACAGCGTTTCTTTTGAAAGTCTTTTTTTGTCTGGCATTGCTCTTCATAAATGCAGTGGTGGAACTCATCAAAGGAATCTGCTACCAGCTAATATGTGATTAAAGTGGTGGTAATAACGGATTCTTTTCCAGAGACAAGAAGGAAAGTTAGTGCGGGCTGTGGGGATAAGACAGCTGGGGTCACTGAGCCACCTCTTTTCCTTTATTCTTAGATAATGAAGTTTAAGGTAGATAGGCTCTTTGAAATTCTGTACTTACAATGTTTATCAGTGGAATTTGTCTGCAAGATTTTTGCCCTCATTTTACAGATGGGGAAACTGCAGCTTAGGGAGGGAAAGGCTCAGGGTCCCACAGTGTGGTAGGGGAGGAGCTGAGAGTTGAACCCCCAACGAGGGCCCAAGTCCATGGTCTTTATGAGTATGTTCTGCTGCTTCCCATAGCGTTGTTTCTGGTCCTCATCATTTCTCCATTGGCTGAGTCACCCAGGTTCACCCTCCTCCAGGCTGAAGTCACACAGCATATGGATTTCTCTTTCTAAAATACTGATATGACCATGTTAATCCCTGGCTTAAAACCCTGCAGGGAGCCCCCTAAGCCCGTAGGATGATGTCGCAAATCCCTAACCTTCTCTTGAAGGCCCTCTGGGACCTGGGCTGTGTCTCTTGCATCTGCAACCTGCTCATGTTGTTCCCTCTGCCTGGCTCACCCTCCTCCTGGCCTGGCTCGTTGTCTTCTCCCCACGGGTCACCTCTTGGAAGGTCTTCTTTGTCCTTTGAGCTGGGTTTGGGGCTGCCCCTCTTCCCCCCTTGCCGTAGTCACACATGTCGCCCCAGCCTGTGTGCCTGGCCATTCCTCTATAGGATGCTGAGCTCCTCGGAGCAGGGCCTGGGTCTCTTTCCTCCTTGTCTTTCCTTGTCAAGAAAGGTTACCACCACATCTAAACACTGAGTCAAACCTGGCAGTAATTTTGAGCTTGATTTTTGCACCCATGAAGTGTGAATTCTGTATTTAAAGCATTGTTCTAAAGATTAAAAAGGAATTACTTGGCCTCTGATGAAAGTTCAATAAAGATGTTGATAGTTAAGCGCAGTTTTGAAGGGAAGGCTTTTGGCCAGAGACTCAGGAATTCTAAAATTCTGCTCTGCTAGTCACTTACCCCAGAAGGGTGAGCTGTCTACTCAGAGGGGGGATCAGAATGTTCACAGCGGCACAAGCCCCTGATGACTCAGTGCAGGGCTCCTGGTAAAAGGCCAGGCTGGAGCCTGAGCCCTGGAGAGGCAGCTGCGGTCTGAAGACTACTAGCCTAGACCGTGGGGTGTGAATCCTGGGTCTGAAGACTACTAGCCTAGACCGTGGGGTGTGAATCCTGGGTCTGTTACTTGTTAGCTCTGTGACCTTGGGCCATTTATTTAACTTATTTATACTTTGGCATTGTAATCTGTAAAATATGGATTAAAATAGTGCCCCCTTTATACTATTGCCATGGGGAGTGAATGGATAAAGCATGTAAAGCACTTGGAACTATCCTTGGCACTCAGTATCTGCTCAATACATATTAGCTATAATGATGGTGATGATGGTGATAATGATGGTATTGATGGTGATGATGGCGATGTTATGGTAAGGACGATGGTGATGATGATGGTGATGGTGGTGATGGTGATGTTGCTGGTGATGATGATAATGATGATGATGGTGGTAATATGAGTGATTATGGGGATTTTCCTTCCCATAAAGCTAAATCTTGAGATTCCGTCTTCTTTGGCCGTTTGTATGGAGGAGGGAAGTTGAAGAGTAAAGGTGTTGTGGACAGGTCAGGGGATCAGGACCTAGCTTAAGTTAGTAACAGAGATAAATGAAGAAGGTTGAAAAGAAGAAAGTGGGACTTGTGAGTGGGCTTGCCCCAAGGAGGTAGTCTTTACCTACGTTTGCTTATCACCTGGTGTTGGAAAGTAGGAATTGCAGGAGAGAAGGGGAGAAAGGTGGTGTGATCTGCAGAGCTGGCCTGGCTTTGTCCTCTTCCTAAATACAGGCGTTCATTCCTGCAGCCGTGTTGCTGAATGAAGCTCCTGCTCCTCACACTGCCTCGACTCTTCAAATTCTCTTGGCCACGTGACTGGTCAAAAGACGGCAAGATCTCAAGGTGGAGATTCAGAGAAGGTGGAGGTGGGAAGAGGAGGAGTGAGGTGGCTTGTCTTGGCTGTTCTACTTCCTGAAGCAGGAAAGGGAGGAAGGGAGGGAGACTTTGAGAGAATGAGTTAGTTTTGTTCCTGCTTTTTTTAGTACATTGACGCTGCCTGCCTGTAATTCTGTCCCAATATCTGTTTCTGGTTCTCATCCATCAGATAAGTAACTTCTACCACGGTGTGGGAGGCTGAGACTAAAAATGTGTTTAGAAAACCACACAGCCCCCTGGACGGTAAGTAGTATAATGTACCGGGGAGAACACAGACTTTGGAATTAAGCAGAGCTAGCTCTGTCCCTCTTCAGCTATGGACTTTGATTAACTATCTGATCTCTTTGCGTCTCCATTTATCTATCAGTGGAATGGGGATAATACATCCCCTGCAGGATTGCTGAAGATTGAATGAGATAAAGCAATACCACACTTTTTCAGTTTCCTAGGGCTGCCACAACAAATTATGACAAAGCTTAGAACAACAGAAATTTATCCTCTCACCGTTCTGGAGGCTCGAAGACTGAGATCAAGGTGTCGGCAAGGTCATGCTCCCTTTGAAGACTCTAGGGAAGAATGCTTCCTTGCTTCTTCCCAGCTTCAGGTGGCTCCTGGAAATGCTTCCTTGGTTGTAGCTACATCACTCCAATCTCTGCCTCCATGGTCACGTAGTCTTTTCTCTGTGTGTGTCTGTCTCCAAATCTCCCTCTCCTTATAAGGATACAGTCACTGGATTTAGGACCCACCCTAATCCAGTATGACCTCATCTTAACTTGACTATGTCTGCAAAGACCTCATTTCCAAATGAGGTCACATTCATAGGTACTGAGGGTTAAGATTTCAGCATAGCTTTTTGGAGGACACAGTTCAACCCCCTACATGCACTTAGCCCAGGGAGTGGCATATTGTAGATGATCAAATGTCATTCATTCCCTTTCCTCGCCATTCTTCTCCCTAAAGCTGTAAAATTAAAAGTGTTTGCCTCCTGTCAGTAGCAAACTTTGAAAACAAATCGCTGATCTATAGCCTTTTGTTCTCTTTAGACACAGATGTTTTGTCTCCTTTCCATCAATATTTTAATGTAACCTGTTTGCACTGCTTTTCATAGTTACCCAGCTTATTGATTTTCTTCTTATCTGATAGGTACACAAATCAGAGCTTAGAAGGCTATTTCCAGTGCAAATGGAGAACTTGCATTTCAATTTGGTGCTAATCAAAATGTAAGATTTAGAATCAGGATGTTTGAGTCTGAAAACAGAATTGGTTTCCTGACCACCTCTGATAACAGCTTCTATGGACAGAGGCTGATTCACCATAGGCGAGTCATACATGGCAACACACTTTGATTCAGGTTCCAGTAATTGTCTGGACCGAAGCTCCTGTTCCCGACCTAACTTGGCTTTGACTGTTTGGAAGGTCATGTTGGCCTTGTTGGTCTGTCAAAAAAATTTAACCTTAGCTACAGTGTGCATTGTGACCACAGTAATGAGGAATGGGTTAGTTGTCTTCCAGCTCCTATATAATGCGTTAAATGTTCCCATAATCTGCAGCCACTTTTTTACTGAAGTATAGTTGATTTACAATGTTGCATAAGTTTCAGGTGTACAGAAAAGTGATTCAGTTATACATATATATATTCTTTTTCATATTCTTTTCCCTTGTAAGTTATTTAAAAATATTGAGTATAGTTCCCTGTGCTATACAGTAGGATCTTGTTGGTTATTTTACATATAGTAGTGTATATATGTTATCCCAAACTCCTAATTTATCCCTCCCCCCCCCCCTTTCCCCTTTGGTAACCATGAGTTTGTTTTCTGTGTCTGTGGGTTTATTTCTATTTTGTATATAAGTTCATTTATATCATTTTTTTAGATTCCACATATAAGTGATATCTTATGATATTTGTCTTTCTGTCTGGTTTAATTCACTTTGTATGATCATCTCTAGGTCCATCCATGTTGCTGCAAATGGCATTATTTCATTCTTTTTTATGGTTGACTAATATTCCATTATATATATGTACCACATCTTCTTTATCCATTCATCTGTTGATGGACATTTAGGTTGCTTCCATGTCTTGACTATTATAAATAGTGCTGCAATGAACATTGGGGTCTGCAACCATTTTGAATTAAACTTGTCACAAGTTGGCTTCTCTGGAAGCAGATGCCAAGACAGAAGTGGGGTATAACATGGTAACCAGTGTGCAGAAGAGTTGACATAGCTGGCCTGAGACTGCTATCCTTAGAAAGCCCTACTTACAAGGTTAGCTCTTGGCTGGCATCTGGGAACTTGGATTTCAGGACGATTCTCACCATTTACTGAACTATGGGTGACTCACCCACCTAAACTGTTTTTATAAAGAATATATTTTATGTTGAACACCTCATTTCCTTCTGGAGTCTGGGATTTTGGTACATGCCAGGCAGAGGATGCCTAAGTGACTAGTCCTGAATAAAAACCCTGGGTACTGAGTCTCAAATGAGCTTCACTGGTGGACAGCGTTTATGCTCATTGCTGGAGGAATTAAGCATGCCCTTTGTAGCTCCGCTGGGAGAGGACCTTAGAAGCTTGCTCCTGGTTTCCCCGGACTTTGCCCCACATGCCTTTTCCTTTTGCTGAGTTTTCTTTGTATCCTTTCACTGTAATCATAGCTGTGAGGATGATTATATGCTGAGTCCTTTGTGATTATATATGAGTCTTTGTGAATCATCTAACCTGGGGGTGGTCGTGGGGTTCCCCCAACACAATCAGATCACCTGTGAAGGGGAGGAGGAGGAAGCAGGTTTGAGCAGAGGAAGAAGTCAAGTGTGATCCAGGCTGACAAAGCTTCACCTGGCAGAGAGCTCTGGGGCAAGTGTTGTCACCTGTCTGAGCATCCCTCATCAGGCTAAATGGCTGGCCATTATGCCTCTGCCTTGTTCTGTTACCAGATGTCGGCATGACCTAAGTGAGGTGGCTCTCTGCAGCTGATCTAGACCATGAAGTGGGAGGTCTACTGACCACACTGCCCGTAGCTGGACACCTAGTCCTTCCTTGAAGTGAGATCTGGGTGGTGCATCTCCTTGTCTACCAAACTTACCTTTAGAACTCATTATTATCATTTTTTGTCTCCTGATTATACAAGTAATACATGCCCATTATAGAAAACACAGAAACGTAAAGAGAAAATTCATCAAGTAACTACGCTCAACAAAATTCTGGAATATTTTCTTCATAGGTTCCATATATGGGTGCATATATATTATTTTTATTTTAATGTAATTGGGATTTTTATGTATATACAGCTTTGTGTCTTCTTTTAAAATGTTATACTAGGATATAGACATTTTTTATATTACTAAAAATTCAGCACACAAAAGTCAGTTGCTTTTATATACATATACAATGAACAATCTAAAAAGGAAATTAAGAAAACAATTTAATTTACAGTAGCATCAAAAAGAATAAAATACTTAGGAATAAGCTTAACCAAGAGGTGAAAGACTTGAACACTGAAAGCTACAAAACACTGCTGAGAGAAAATTAAAGAAGACCAGTAAGTGGAAAATCATCCCTTGTCCATAGACTGGAAGACTTCATATTGTTATGATCTACAGATGCAGTGCAATCTCTGTCAAAATTCCAATGGCATTTTTTTGTAGAAATAGAAAGAAAACCCATCCTAAAATTCATATGAAATCTCAAAGGAACCCAAATAGCCGAGACAGTCTTGAAAAAGAACAAAGTTAGAAGTCTCACACTTCCTGATTTCAAAACATTACAGAGCTGCAATAATCAAAGCAGTGTGGTAATGTCATGAAGACAGACATATAGACCAATGAAAAGAATAGAGAGCCCAGGAAAAAAACCCCTCACATCTATAATAAAATGATTTTCAACAAGAGTGCCAAGAGTATTCAATGGGGAAAGGATAGTCATTTCAATAAATGATGTTTGGGAAACTGGATATCCACCTGCAAAAAAATAAAGTTGGACCCCTACCTTATACCATGTACAAAAATTAACTCATAGAGCATCAAAGACTTAAATGTAAGACCTAAAACTATAAAGCTCTTAGAAGCAAACATGTGGGAAAGCTTCATAACATTGCATTTGGCAGTGATTTCTTGGATATGACCCAAGAGCACAGGTAACAAAAGAAAAAAAACAGATAAATTGGACTACATCAAAATTAACAACATCTGTGCACCAAAGGACACAATCAACAGAGTGAAGGGCAGCTCACAGAATGGGGGAAAATATTTGCAAATCATTTATCTGATAAAAGGTTAATATCTATACCACATAAAGAAATCCTACGTCTTAGTCTGGGCTGCTATAACAAAGTATCATAGACTGAATGGCTTATACAACCCACATTTATTTGTCACAGTCCTTTAGGCTGGGAAGTCCAAGGTCAAAGTAGATATGCCAGTAGATATGGTATCTGGTGAGAACCCATTTCCTGGTTTGTAGATGGCCATCTTCTCATTGAATCCCCCTTTGGCAGAGAGCAGAAAGAGCTCTGGTCCGTTTGTCTCTTTATAAGGACACCATTTACCTCCCAAAGGCCCCATCTCCTAATACCATCACAAGGGTGGTTAGAATTTCAACATATGAATTTTGGGAATACACACAAACATTCAGTCCCTAATGTCCTACAACTCAGTAACAATAAAAACCAAACAACCAGATTAAAAAATTGGCAAGGTACTTGAACAGACATTTCTCCAAAGAAGATATACAAAAGGCCAGTGAACACATGAAAATATGCTCACCATCACTAGTCATTAGGGGAATGCAAATCACCTCACGCCTGTTAATGTGTTTTTTTATTAAAAAACACAGAAAATAACAAGTGTTGACAAGAATGTGGAAAAATTGGAACCCTTGTGCACTGTTGATGGGAATAAAAATGTGCAGCCTTTATGGAAGACAGTATGGTCATTCCTTAAAAAATTAAAAGTAGAATTATCATATGATCCAGCAATTCCACATCTGGGAATATCCCCAAAAGAATTGAAAGCAGGGTGTTGAAAAGATTGGTATACTCATGTTTATAGCAGCATTATTCACAAGAGCTAAAAGATGGAAACAACCCAAGTGTCTATCAATGGGTGAGTGGATAAACAGATGTGGCGTATTCATACAATGGAATATTAGCCTGAAAAAGAAAGGAAATTCTGACATATGCTACAACCTAGATGAAGCTTGAGGGTATTATGCTAAGTGAAATAAGCCACTCATAAAAAGACAAATACTGTATGATTCTACTAATATGAAGCCCCTAGAGTAATCATATTCATAGAGACAGAAAGTAGAATGGTGGTCACCGGGGGCTGGGGAAGGAGGGAATGGGGAGTTGTTTAATGGGTACAGTGTTTTAGTTTTGCAAAATGAAAAAGTTCTGGAGGTGGATGGTGGAGATGGTTGTACAGCGTGGTTGTACTTAACACAACTGTACACTTAAAAATGATTAAAATGGTAAATGTTATGTAATGTGTATTTTACTCCATTTAAAAACATCATTCAAAATCTCCTTTTAAATGGTTAAACATTCAGAACTTAAAGCTCCTAGAAAGCAAGATCCTTCTAAGAAGTCATCAGGCACACTTATGCTAAAAGATAGTGGAGTGGCTCCTTCAGTATTCTGAGGGAAAAAGATTTTGGACCTTGAGTGATAGACTCAGCCAAGGTAACAATCAAACAAACACAAAGTAACAATATTTTAACACGTGAGAAATAAAAATATTTTCTAAACCAATTTACTTGAGAACACATAAATATGGAAAATACTCTATCAAACTGAAAAAAAAAAATACAAGAAAGAGGGAGGAATGGAATCCAAAAAACAAGAAAGCAGTAAAGAGAGCTCTAATGACAGCAGTGCAGCAAGCCTAGAAAGTAGCCAGTCCTGAGTAGATCAGAATGTCAAAGGCCTCTGGGAGTGATGATTTTAAGAAAAAAAAAAAAGATGACTCCCTGCAACAGCTAATATCATTAAAGAAATGGGTGTAAACCAGGAAGAAAAAAGAAAAGCAGTGAGAAACCCCAGGAAAAACAAAAAGTTACACAAGGAAGTATTGGTCTAAGTTGAAGCAAACTAAAACTATGGCATGATTTTGAAAATTGATAGTGTAAGAAAGGGCACTGCATTAAAAATATGTGGCTTTTAGGGGCTTATATTTGGTTATACAGGATTACATTCAATTACTTTATTATGCAGTGAATACATATGTCTAATCATAATAATGATATTGTCTTTAAATTTTTTTTACTTTTAGTTTTCAGAATTAACTTACAAACTACCACAAAGACTTAATTGTGGTTGCAGAATATACATACATACATGTATGTATAAAATAAGCAAATTCTGGAGGGCAGAAGTGGTGAAAGGAGAGGTGGGAGCAAATATGGGGCACTTGTTTCACCATGTTTCTTCTTTCTTTCTTAGTAAGAACACAAGAAATATTCTCTAAATTTAATGCCATAAAAACTGTTTCCGTTTTTTAAAGTTAGACAAAGGTAGCTAACTGAATATAACCATTGAAATTGGGACAAAGTGTAGGGAGGGTTATTTGTAGGTAACAATCCTTCAAAATTTGGGGGTAAAAATTCGTGACCTAAATCCACATCTGTCATAGCAGGAATTCATAAATAATGTGTAATGTTGACATATCAAGAAATAAAGATGTATGCATAATTTTTAGAGTATTTAAGTTAACTAACCATTGTGGTTCACTAAACCATAGAAACCAAAACCAGTGTCTATTTAAGATAGTTGCCTCTGGGAAGTGGGGTTAGAAGAGGATGCAGAAGGACACAGGATATTTGCTTCTCTTTTTAAGCCCTTGGCTTCTGTTAAACACCTTTTTTTCCCTAGCAGACATGCATTATTCTGCTTCTCAAAACTTGTAAAATGACTGCATGATTGGCCATTATATGGATAGAATAACTCATAGAAGCTTAAAAGATTTAACCATTCTTTGTGTTGTGGAGCATTTAGGATACATCCCATTTGTGTTATTTTATATGATGTTCTTAAAAACAGCCTTATATATAAATAAGTCTTCATGCATATTTCTGGATCAAACCAACCCGTGTATAAGCTTTTATGCCTATTTTTGAATTATTTCCTGAGGAGTGAATCCTGGATATGAAATCACTAGGTTAAAGGGGTGAACATTTTAAAGCCCCTTGTTATGGACACAGACATTTTTTCCCTTTCATTTTTGAGTAGAGACATTTTGGTGAGAGCACTCCAAAGGATGAAAGCATCATAAAAATCTTAGTCTCTTTTAGTCCAGGCCTGTTTTCGAGGTGACCTTCCGAAGAAATGACTGGGTAACGGTCACCACATAGCATCTCCCTTTCTGTACCAGTGGAGTTGCCTTGGGTCACCCAACCCACAAAGGAAGGCAGGGCCAGAATCATTCACATTTAGTCAGTGAGTGCCATGGGTTAGGCACTCTTCTAGTGACTTCATTGGACTTTGTTCATGTCTCGTGTTTAATCCTTTGGAAGACTCTTGTCTCTGTCTTACAAGGGAAGAGCAAAGGCAAGGAGAGATGAAGTGATTTGCTCCAATGCCACACAGCCAGTAAGTAGCAGAGATGGGTCCCACACCCAGTGGTCTGAGTCCAGAGCCCAAGCTTCACTCTCTGTGCTGTTACAGGCCCTTATCTGTGAGAAGCAAGTAGCCTGGGTCAGCCCCGGTCAGTGTCCACAGGAAGAGTGTAATCACACAAGGGGAGAAAGCATCAGCATCTTATTAGCTTCTAGCATATGGCCTGGTACACAGTGGACACCCAGTACCTATTTGTCGACTAAATAGATGAGCCAAACTTTGCACCAAGCTCCTCTGCATTATTATTTTGTTTAATCTTCATGCTGTGAGGTATTTTTATCCCCATGTTACATATGAGAGAACTGAGGTTTCCAGAGGTCAAGTCACTTGCCCAAAGTATAGAGCTGTTTCGATAGAGGAGGCATTGTAATTCAGGCCTGTAGGATTTTTTTTTTTTTTTGGCTGTGTTGGGTCTACGTTGCTGCACGCGGGCTTTCTCTAGTTGCAGCGAGCAGGGGCTACTCTTCATTGCGGTGGCTTCTCTCTTGTTGCGGAGCATGGGCTCTAGGCTGCTGGCTTCAGTCGTTGTGGCACGTGGGCTCAGTAGTTGTGGCTCGCGGGCTCTAGAGCGCAGGCTCAGTAGTTGTGGTGCACGGGCTTAGTTGCTCCGCGGCATGTGGGATCTTCCTGGACCAGGGCTCGAACCCGTGTCCCCTGCATTGGCAGGCAGATTCCTATCCACTGCGCCACCAGGGATGGCCCAGGCCTGTAGGATTTGAAACCAGAGCTGTTTTTATTTTGCTCAAAGTGTCTTTGGGAGAATTCAAGAAGTTAATTCTTGTGAAACCCTTAGCCTAGGGGTTCTCAAAGGGTGGTAGCTTCCCCTGGGAACTTGCTAGAAATGCCTCTTCTAGGTTCCTGCCCCAGGTCTAGTGACTCAGAATCCCTGAGGGAAGGGCCCAGCAATTTGGGTTTCCACAGACCCTGCAGGTGATTCTGATGTGAGCTCCGACGTACGAGCACAGCCTTAGCCCCAAGCCTGCCCCATGCTGAGTGCTTAGGAAGATGGCAGCTGCTGCTGTCTTTGGCATCACATTCTAGATCCAAAAGAAATGGTGGAGGGAGGGGAGGAATGTGGGGTGTCTAGAACTTACTGCTTCTCACAGTTGTTATTTGGTGCCAGCCACTTCCGGCCCATCCGTGGATTCACAATGGTCCCAGGATGTCGCTGACTGGAGCCCGGAGGAAGCCTTTGAGGAGGGAGAAGTACACTGGGCACGTTAAATGAAGCTCACGTGAAGTCTCGAGCTCCCCCTGGCTGGTCATTTACTGGACTGCCTGGCAGCTGGCCTGCCTCCTGCTGTGTGATGCCTCCCCAGCCACGTGCATCCTCCAGAGTGATCCTGAAGTCCAGGGTGGGCTGCACCCCTAATGGGACGTGTTCCCAGGGCGGGGGGAGCGGACAGCTTTGAGGGAAGGTGAGGGCACCGTGGATTCTTCCTCTGCCCTCTGCAAAATTCTGCCCGACTCAAAACATTTCACAGATCCTTCGTGCTGCCTTAGGTTTGTTACATATTTGATTTGAGAATTTAACATTCCTGAGCGCCTGTGATGTGCCAGGCTTGCGGTGGTTGGTCCTACTGTGTGCAAGCCTCCATGCTCAGCTCCTTGAAGTGCTTGCCCCATTTAACTTGGGCCCAGAGAGGTCCAGCAATGGTCTCAAGGCAACCAGCTAATAGGTGGCAGAGCTCGGTCTAAACCCGGGTCGGTTTCACTGACTCTGTGCTTGTTCTGCTTTAACGCAGTTATAACTTGATTTGAAAGATGTAAAGTGTGGCCACAAACAAATCTCTCTCTCTTATCCCCATAGGTTCTACCAAACCACGGCCTCCACGCAGCAGGGTTCTTCATGGCCTTCATCCTCTCCCTGGTGCTGACCTGGGCTGTGCTTTTCTTCATGGTTCGATATCAGTGTTTGAAGGGAAGCGTGCTTACCAGACATCAGGTGGGAGTCCACGTGCATCCTCTTCCTGGAGGGTAGTTGGTTGGTGGTAGATGTGAGGTTGAAGTTTATCCTTCAGTTCAGTCAGTCTCAACTCTGGATCGATGTCAGGACCCCCAGGGAACCGTGAGGCATGCTCATAGCCAGGCCCTCCTGCACAGACTCCGACTGCTTTGTCCCGAGAGGCGTGCCCATCGTTAGTAGTTTTTAAAAGCTCCCTGGATGATTCTAACAAACGACCAGGACTGGGAACCCCTGCGGTCTGACTGAAGAACTGAGCGCCCACCTGTATGGCCAGCTGTGCATTCATGCCACACCCTGACTCAGGTCCTGGTCTACACTTCCCTCTGAAAAGTCTTTGAAGACTTAC
This sequence comes from Balaenoptera physalus, assembly GCF_965194825.1. Taxonomy (NCBI): domain Eukaryota; kingdom Metazoa; phylum Chordata; class Mammalia; order Artiodactyla; family Balaenopteridae; genus Balaenoptera; species Balaenoptera physalus. The sequence continues at coordinate 114,217,836 of NC_138884.1, read as the reverse complement.
TTTGTCCTCAGGGTGAAGCCCAACTTTGTTTGTCCGCAGGGTGAAGCCTAGATGCCTTAACATGGCTTATAAAGAAAGTCCCCTGTGGTCCAGCTTCACACCTCAGCTTCCGGCTCTACCCAATGACTGCTGAGCTCTCCGCACTCACCTGGATGCTTTTATAATCCTCTCCACTCTTCAATGAGCAGAACTCTGACGCATCCTTTAAGACTCATTCAGGCCTTGCCTCTCCTTGGAAGTCATCACTGGCCACTTCCTGGCTAAGTTGGAGGCTCTCTCTGTGGGTCCCCGCACTAGCTTCTGGACCCCACCCAGCATTTATCCCCACCTGTGAACTCCTCAATCTCTGTTTTCCTGTCTTGGCCTGGGTTCCCACAGAAGCACATCCTGAGACTAGGATCCAAAGGCAAACAGTTTATATGGGAAGTGAGCCCAGGAAGTAATGGTAGGGGGTGGGAAAGTGAGGCGGGAAGGGAAGGCAGTCAGTCAAGCTACCACTGTGGGCACCTGGGGCTTTATCCCACCCGGGATAAAACCTGAGGGGAGAAGGAGCCGGGGTATTTAGCCATCAAATCCCATTGGTCATTGGTTGAGGACAGGGGGGTGAGGGGGCCAGGACAAAGGGTAACGTTATTTCCCTGGCATGGGCTCTGAAGGCCAGCAGGAGCCTTCAGGGGAGGAAGCGTAGGTGTTGGCTGGTGGATCTTGGGCTAAAAGGCAGTGAACGTCAAGGGCGAGGGGACGTGGATGAAGCCTGGATGCTGGCTGCTCTAATCCCCATTGCCTGGTACAGAGCCTGGCGCTTAGAAGGCACTCAGTAAACGTGTGACGGAATGAATGAGCCCCCAGCCGGAGGATGGGCAGACAGAGGCAGGAAAGCAGGGCACCGTCCTAGGGTGAGAAGGCACTGCTGGGACTGAACACCCTGGTAGGTTGTTTGTTCCTCCAGGGCCATGGAGGCTGCAGCTGCTGTGACTCTGTCACCCGGAGGTCCAGCAACTTGAAAGGAACATCTATCATCTTTCTCCCTCACCGTACGCTGAGGAAACTGAGGCCCGTGAAGCTAAACAGCCTGCTTCACGTGGCCGAGTGTAGGCTGGGACCTGGCTTCCGAGGACCACCCCGCCACCCTCTCTGGAGGCTGGCAGTCCTGTCCCATTGTTCATTTTGTTTCTGCTTCCTGGAGAAGAGAGTTGTTATTTCAAAGTGAGGTCAGCCCACAGTCTCCTTGGCAGGCAGAAGTGAGGAAAAGAAAAATGGCCCATCTAATGAGACGTTCCACTTACTCTCCCAAAGCTGTTATCAATCACAGAAGAACAAAACTCACCCTGCTACTTCGATGAAGGAGCAGGATTCATTTCTTGGAGATTAAGGGCTGATTGTTAAGACCGCGGGAGGAAAGCAAAGTGTGAATTTGATTTAAGGTCTGAAGCCTCTTATAGAATTTTTTTTTTTCTGGCATCACAAAACGAACTCTCTTCACATTAAAAAAATTTTTTTCCATTGTGGTAGTGACCAAGGAGACAACATGCTGTAAACAGAAGGCAGCCTTTAGAGTTAGTTAGACTTTGGGTCGAAAACCAAGCAGGCGCTTTATGAGCTGTGGGAACTCAGATAATGTCATTTCATCTCTCTGAGCTACAGTTCCGTATACGTAAAGCGGGGACATCAACACTGACTTTGTGTGACGGTTTCATGGTATGACACATACAAGGCACAGGGACAGGAATTCTTAAATGTTAGTTATAATTATCATGCATTTCTGCAGAAATAATGATGATAGTGAGCAAAACAGGTATATCATCTACCCAATCGGAGGGTTGAGCTTATCTCTGATGTCACTTCCATGTGACAACTCTATAGTCTGATTAGAAACCAGCCAGATCCATGATGTTGAAGTCCATCTGCCAACTGTAATTTTCTTCTGCATGATGATGATGATGATGATGGTGATGGTGATGATGGTGGTGATGATGATGGTGAAATATTTTTATTATGTCTTCATAGTTATAAAGGTCTTTCCATCCATTGCTCTGCTTTATCCACACAACAAGCCTGTGCAGGGCTACCAGAATTATTATCCCACTTCTCTGATGAGAAAATGAGGCTCAAGGAAGTGCAATGTCTTGCCTGAGTCTTACCAGCTCACAAGTGGTGGGGCCAGCTAGGTTCTATGACTGCAGATCCCCGCCTTCCCTCATGACTTTTCCAGCATGTGACATTCACAAGAAGGCCTACTCAATTGTGGTTTCTGAAATTCTCCTGAAGGTTCAGCATCATGAGAGCAAGCTGGAGCGCTCCCAGTTCACCTCAGCTGATGGTGTGAATGAAGATCTCGCTCTAAATGACCAAATGATAGACATTCTGTCTTCAGAGGACCCCGGGAGCATGCTTCAAGCCTTAGAAGAGTAAGAATTCTAAGTCACATTATACTTCCGTGGATATGATGAATGTTTTACCTACAGCCGCATGAGAGCAAACACCGAGTGTGTTTCATTCATTAATTCATCCTATTAATCATTAATTTGTCATTCAGTAGTCATAATCGAACAACTGCCATGCCCTGAACACTATGCTTGGTATTTGAGAAAAGAGATAAGACATAGGTTGAGCTGTGAGGCAGTCTGACCTAGTGGGAAGACAAACACAGAAACAGAAGTGACCATAAATGTTTGATGAGTACCATGCTAAGATCGGGGCTAGCTGAGCCCAGAAGAAAAAGTAATTACCTCTGAGTGGGTCATGGAGATGCTTCCCAGAGGAAGAGATATTTTAACTAATTCTTGAAGCACGGGCAGAAGTTTTTCAAGTAGATGAAGGGAGGAGAGGCTTTTCAGGCAGAGGAAAGACAGGACAGATGCCAAGATAGGAAGTGAACAAGATATGTACATTTGGTGAGGTGTAAGGAGCTCAGTACGATTGACGTGTGGATTGGAGTATTGAGTAGTGTATTGAAGGAGAGGAAGTAACACCTTGAGAGAGAGGCCAGACCAGGTGATGTGATTGTTGGCTAAACTGAATTCAGTTCTTTTTATTTTTTATTTTATTTTAAATTTTTATCAATTTATCTATCTATAATTTACTTTTAAGGACCAGGACCTGAGTATCTTTATTTTATTTTATTACTTATTGAGATAATGTTGGTCTATAACATTATATATTTCATGTGTACAACATTAAATATTTCTACTTCTGTATACCCTACAGTATGTTCACCACCAAAAATTTAGTTTTCATCCATCACCATACAGTTGATCCCCTTTATGCATTTTGCCCTCCCCCACCATTCCTCTGTGGTAGCCACTATTCTGATCTCTGTATATATGTGTTTGATTTTGTTCATTTATTTTGTGTTTTTGTTTGTTTATTTTCTATATTCCACATATGACTGAAATCATATGATATTTTCTTTCTCCACCTGACTTATTTTACTTACATAATACCCTCAAGGTCCATCTATGTTGTTGCAGATGGCAAGATTTCATCTTTTTATGGCTGAGTAATATTCCATACACGTATCACATCTTTATCCATTCATCTGTTATTGGGCACTTAGGTTGTTTCCATGTTTTGGCAATTGCAGTGATGCAATGAGCATAGGAGTGAATGTATCTTTTCAAATCAATGTTTTCATATTCTTTGGATAAATACCCAGAAGTGGGATAGCTGGATTATATAGTGGTTCTGTTCTTATTTTTTTGAGGAATTTCCATGCTGTTTTCCATAATGGCTGCACCAATTTACATTCCCACCAACACTTGTTATTTCTTGCCTTTTTGATAATAGTCATTCCAACAGGTGTGAGGTGATATCTCATTGTGGTTTTAATTTGCATTTCCCTAATAATTCGTGCTATTGTTTTCATGTGCCTGTTGGCCATCTGTATGTCTTCTTTGAAAAAATGTCTATTCAGCTCCACCCATTTTTCAATTGGGTTGTTTTGTTGTTGAGTTGTATCTGTTCTTTATATATTTTGGATATTACTACTTATCAGATATATTGTTTACAAATATCTTCTCCCATTCGGTAGGTTGTCTTTCCGTTTTGCTGATAGTTTCGTTTCCTTTGCTGTGCAGAATCTTTTTAGTTTGATGTAGTCCCATTTGTTTATTTTTGTTTTTGATTCTTTTGCCTGAGGAGACATATCTGGAAAGATATTGTTAAGACCCATGACCAAGAGTGTACCACCTATGTTTTCTTCTAGGAGTTTTATGGTTTCAGGTTTTACATTTAAGTCTTCAATCCATTTTGAATTGACTTTGGTGTATGATATGAGATAGTGATCTAGTTTCATTTTTTTTGCATATCGTTGTCCAGCTTTCCCAACACCATTTATTGAAGAGACTGTCCTTTATCCATTGTATGTTCTTTGCTCCTTTGTTGTAAATTAATTGTCCATATATGCATGGGTTTATTTCTGGGCTCTCAATTCTGTTCCATTGATCTATGTATCTGTTTTTGTGCCAGTACCACACTGTTTTGATTACTATGACTTTGTAATATAGTTTGAAATCATGGCGTGTGATACCTCCAGCTTTGTTCTTTTTTTCTCAGGATTGCTTTGGCTATTCAGGGTCTTTTGTGGTTCCACATAAATTTTAGAATTTTTGTTCTATTTCCGTGAAAAATGTCCTTGAGATTTTGATAGAGATTGCATTGAATCTGTAGATTACTTTAGGTAATATGGATGCTTTAACAATGTCATTCTTCCAATCCATTAGCATGGAATATTTTTCCATTTATTTGTGCCTCCTTCAATTTCTTTCAACAGTGTTTTATAATTTTCAGTGTACATATTTTCACTTCTTTGGTTAAATTTATTCTTAGTTATTTTATATTTTTTGCTGTGATTGTAAATGGGATTTTTTTTCTCAATTTCTCTTTCTGGTAGCTCATTGTTAGCATATAGAAATGCAACAGATTTTTGTATGTTGATTTTGTACCCTGCAATTTTATGTTTGTTTATTATTTCTTTTAGTTTTTTGGTGGAGTCTTTAGGGTTTTCTATGTATAAAATTATGTCATCTGCAAATAGTGACAGCTTTACTTCTTTCTTTCCAATTTGGATAACTTTAGCTTTTTTCTTCCCTAATTATTCTGGCTAGGACTTCCAATACTGTATGAAATAATTTCTCCCTTTAGATCTGTTAATAATTGTTTTATATATTTTGGTGCTCCTATGTTAGGTGCATATACATTAATAACTGTTATGTCTTCTTAGTGAATTTTCCCCTTTATAATTATATATTGTTCATTTTTGTCTCTTGTTACCTTTTGGGCTTGATGTCTATTTTGTCTGATATGAGTGTGGCTACACCCCCTTTTTTGGCTGTCATTTGCTTGAAGTATCATCTTCCATCCCTTCACTTTGAACATGTGTTTGTCTTTAGAGCTGAGATGGGTCTCCTGGAGGTAGCATGTAGTTGGGTCTTGTTTTTTAATCCATCCAACCACTCCATGTCTTTTGATGGGTGAATTCAGTCCATTAACATTTAAGGTTATTATTGATAGATGAGGACTTAGTACTGCCATTTTATCTTTTGTTTTCTGGTTGCTCTGTCTCTCCACTGTTTTCTTTCCCCCTGTGTTTCTGTCTGCCATTTTGATTTGGTGGTTTTCTCTGATGTTTTTCTCAGTTTCCTCTTTTTATGTTTCGTGTCTCTGCCCTAGATTTATGTTTTGTGGTTTGTATAAAACTTTTCATAGATACAATAGTCCTTTTTATGCTGATAGCGTCTTATCTTCGTTCAACTCTGTGGGTTCCATCTTTTTCCTCTTCCCCTTTTATGTTTTTGTTTTCTCAAATTATCCATTTTTATGTTGTGAGTTACCAAACTGAAGTAGTTACCATTATTTTTTCTGCTTTTTTCCCCTCCTTTAACCTTTATGCTATGATAAAATGTTTTAAAACCTATTCTGGGAAAGAGTAACAATTTTCTGATTCTGTTTATCACCTTACTCAAACTTTTGGGTACTTTGCCTTTTTGTTTCTGATCAAAGGGCTCCTTTCAACATTTCTTGTAAGACAGGTCTGGTGGTGATGAACTCCCTCAGCTGTTGTTGTCTGGGAAAACCTTTATTTCTCCTTCATATCTGAATGATAGCTTTGCTGGATAGAATATTATTGGGTGACAGTTTTTATCTTTCAGTATTTTGAGAATGTCATTCTGCTCCCTCCTGGCCTATAAAGTTTCTGCGGAGAAATCTGGTGATAGCCTAATGGTGATTCCTTTGTAGGAACCTTTTTCCCTGGCTGCCTTTAAAATTCTTTCCTTGTCATTGACTTTTGACAATTTTAATATAGTGTGTCTTGGGGAAGGTCTTTTTGCCTTGAGGTAATTAGGTGTTCTCTTAGCTTCATAGACTTGTATATCCAGTTCCTTTCCCAGCTTTGTGAATTCTCAGTTATCATTTCTTTAAATAAACTCTCTGTTCTTTTCTCCCTCTCTTCCCTGGGATACTCATTACCTTAATGTTACCCTTCCTAAAAGAGTTGAATAGCTCTCATAGAATTTCCCTGTTTTTAACATCTTATTTCTCTTTCCTCTTCTACTTGTATCTTTCTAGATTTCTATTTTTGAGCTCACTCATTCTCTCCTCCATATGGGCTGCTCTATTTCCAAAACTTTCTAATGCATTATTTACCTTGTTTATGAGTTCTTCAGCTCCAGAATTTCTGTTTGATTCTTTTTTTGAGTTTCAATTTCTTTGGTAAAGCATTCCTTCTATTCATTAATTTTATTTCTCAGCCCATTGAACTGCCTTTCTGAGTTTTCTTGTAGCTCACTGAGTTTCTTCATGACAGCTATTTTGAATTCTTTATATGTTAGATCCCAGTATTCCGTGACTTTCAGTTTGGTTTCTGGAGATTGTCATTTTCTTTTTGTGGTGCAGTGTTACTGTGGTTCTTCATGGTGCTTGGTGAGTTGTTCCTCTGCCAGTGCCTTTGAAGTAGCAAACACCGTTGTGCTTGATTCTGCGCTGCCTCTAGTTATATCTGAGAGTTGGCACTTTTCATCCTCCACTGCCTCCGTCAGAGGTGTGGCTCCATGTCTTCCTTATCACTTCTTGTGTTTCCGGGTTTGTTGGTGCCTTGCTGTTGCCACTGTCACTGGCATTGCTACCTGGGGCACCAGGATGAAAGGCTTTTCTGCCACGTCTGGGAATCCCTGAGTTGCAGGCTCTGCCACCACAAGGGGTAGTGGAGGGGAGCTGGATTCACACAGGCACCTCTGCCTTGTCCAGTGTTGCACAGTTCATGGACTCTGCTGCTGGGGGTTAGAGGGTTGAGGGGTCAGAGTCATGGGTGCCTCAGTGGCTGGAGGGACAGGGTCCCAGACCCCACTGCCACTGTTGCCCACTTACCTATGGCCATGGGCACTGCTGCGGCCAGGATGTCAGTCTTGTGTGCTGCTTCCCCCTGCTGCTACTGGGATCTTTGGGGCTGTGAGTTCATCTGCCATGACTTGGGGGGCCAGGACTGCAGGAACCAGTCCTGCTCTTCCCCCACTTCTGCCCCTCTGTGTGTTCCAGTCTGCTCACCTTTAGATGTACAAATGTGTGGAATTCTCTGGCATCCTGTCAGGCAGAGGCACCTTTGTTGCACTGTGGGTGCTTTACTGATTACTGATTGAAGAGGAGACAAAGAGAGTGTCTCACTCCACCATGATGCTGATGTCCTCCAGTACACCCATTTCTTTTTATTTATTTAACAAATACTTATAATGTTCTATGTATGAGTAATAGAACGTAGAGCCAGACATGGTTCTAAGAACTTTGCAAATATGTATAATCCTCTCACTAACCCTAGGAAGCAGGCATTGATGTTTTTACCATCTTACAGGTGAGGACTTAAGGTTAAAAAGCTTGCCCTAGGGCACACACTAGTAAATGAGAGGGGCAGGTTTCAAACCCACTCACTGTGGCTCCAGGGTACATGCCCTTAATCAGGGTGCTGCACTGACCACGATTTCTCCTGGCCAGGCAATGGGCAGTCTGCTGGCTGACTGTCACTCAGTAAGTTTCATCAATTTGGCCTTTCCTTCTTTCACTTCACAGATATTGGCAGATGACTTCTTTATATGTTCCCTTTTTTCAGTTGTTGCTAAAATTCTCAGTCTTATCTTTTATTTCTTCAAACATATTAAGCATAATTATTAAGTCTCTGTCTGAAAACTTCATTATCTTTACCCCTGTTCTGTGTCTATTACCTCTCGTTCCTCTGAGTTTGTGATCCTATTTTCCTGTCTCCTTGTATGCCTAGGTAGTTTTGATTGTGTGCCAGACATTGTAAATGAAAATGGAGAAGACAGTTTGAGGACTAGGATGATGTTATCTTCCTCCAGGCAACTAAGGGTTTTATTATGGATTACCTCAATCTAATCAGAAATTGAGTTCATTCGAAGCTGGGCTTCATTTCCTCCAAGGGCTGATCTGTTTCAGGTGTCCTTTACTACTAAGGTATGAATACCAACCAAAAGGCCAAGGGATTTTATCATGGTGACATCTCCTCAGCAGTCTTGGGACTCCAGTTTTCATCATCAGAAATTCTGCTCAGCTTTTCAGCCCCTTGGGCTGCCTCTTCTAGAACCACAAGATGCTCTTAGGAACACAGTGACCCCAAATATGGGACTGCCATCTCTGAGCTTCCTTATTCTCCTAGATCTTAGCCTCATATTTATTCACTGCCTTGTTAGCTCTCAGATGCTTTCAGACAGATTTTGTTTTTGTCCAACTTTTCTAACTGTTTTCAGTGGGATAGTTTGTCAGAATTACCTAGACCACCGTTAATAGGAACAGAACCCTTCTTTGTGTAAACCATACTCTGAGCAATGAACCAGATAGAGTCCCTGTTATCAGTGGCAGCCTAGGAGGGACATAGACGTGGAAACAGACAAGGCTCAAAATAGCATAGAGCAATAGGACCATTGAGTGCATTGGTTAAGACCATGGTCCCTGGAGTTAGGTCAGGTTTAAATCTGGGCTGTATCCCCATGTGGCCTTGGTTTACTTACTTAAGTGACGACTTAGGATGGAGAAGAGGAGCTGGGTCACAGAGATCTCTGGATGTCCAGGACTCCATAGTAGGCATTGGAGACCCAGGCAATGATTTATTAACATGGGTAGATTTTGTTTTAAAAGACTACTCTGAATGCAGATGGCAAATGGCTTAGAGGGGAGAGTGAGGGAGACTTTGCGGGAGATGTTGAGGTGTGATATCGGGTGGTAACGGTAGACTTGAGGAGGAGAGGGTCAAGTGGGAAGAGCCTACAGAACTGGGTAACTCGTTGTTACCTTACTGTGTGTGTATGCACAGGGCGGGTGCAGTTTGGACATTGAAGGAGAGGGAAAATTTTTGGATGACTCCCCAGGGTTGTGGGTTTTGTTTGTTAGTTTATTTATGTATTTGTGTTTGAGGTGGGGGGGGACCACCCAACAGTTCCAGCTGCTCAGTAGATCCAGAGGCTGCAGAAGTGTCCAGGAGATTGGAAGAAGGAGAGGGGTTCACTTTCAGGACAGTAGTTAGATGCTGAATCTGGGGCAGAGGTCTTTGGAAGATCTATTTATGCCAAATATACCATCTGAAGAGATTGGATTCTCACTTGGTTTTATCAGCTTTTTATTTTTTCTGTCTTTGCTTTCTTGTTATACTGCTGATTATTAATACTGGGACCATGTGGGAACCCTTCAAACTGGATTCCATGTACAGCAAACTTTTTCTGAGTCTAGAGTCAAGAGGCATAGCTTCATCTGCCCATTTCCCACTGGGGAGTAATTTCTATGAATTTTGAGTCATTACCATACTGGTAAGTTATAATGCCTTATATTCTTATATAATAACTCATATTTGGGTAGTGTATAAAAATGTACAGTCTCTTTCCCAGGCCTTAGTTAATTTGGTCCTCATACCAATGCTCTTTAGGGCATCTTATTTTCAGTAGTTGATAGTTGAAGAATCTGATGCATGGCTAAGTAAAGAGATTTATCCATAGTCACACATCTAGTAAGTGACAGAACAGGTCTTGAGCTTTCTCAGAATTTAATATTGAGCACATGATACTTTACAAATATTCCCTGAGCCTCAGTTTCCTCATCTCTCATCTGGGTAAACCATAACCTACCTACTGCCCTGGGATACTGTGAAGTGTACTGATATGAAAGATACATGATGGTAGAGTTTTCACTGTGATGTTGCCTCTAAGCCTGGATCTAAGTTAAAGGGAGATTAGCAGATGCTGAAGAGAAGCGTTCAAGATGATCAGCACTTTCTTGAGTCTTTCTCAAGAACATTGCAGATAGAACCGAAAATGGAAGCGCTTGTTACTGAACCAAACTGGGGTCCACTCACCTGTTTGCAGTAAAGCCAATCTACTGACACCTGCTTGTGGTGAAGGAAAGTACAGCTTGATTGCAGGGTGCCAAGCAAGGAGTTCAGGGCAGCTAGTGCTTAAAACCCCAAACTCCCGGGTAGGTTTCATCAAAGAATTTTTAAAATTTTATTTTATTGAAGCATAGTTGATTTACAATGTTGTGTTAATTTCTACTGTACATCAGAGTGATTCAGTTATACATATATACATTCTTTTCCATATTCTTTTTCATTATGGTTTATCACTAGATACTGAATATAGTTCCCTGTGCTATACAGTAGGACCTTGTTGTTCATCCATTCTATATATAATAGTTTTCGGCAAAGCATTTTTTAAGAATTTTTATTGGAGTGTAGTTGCTTCACAATGTTGTATTAGTTCCTGCTGTACGGCAATGTGAATCAGTTATACATATACATATATCCACTCTTATTTAGATTTCCTTCCCACTTAGGTCACCACAGAGCACTGAGACGATCAGCAAAGCATTTTTAAAGGCCAGGTGAGGGAGGAGCCTCCCAGGGTATGTGCAGCTCCTGCACAGTTCTCTGATTGGTTGATGGTGAGGTAACAGGGCAGAGTCACAGAGTTAACGTTATCAATCCTCAGGCACCAGTAGGTCCGGGGGCTACATGCTGACGTAGTTTATTTCTTCCATTTGGTAGGGGTTTTAGCATCTGTAAAACAGCTCAAGAAATGTGCATCCGATACTGTTATCTAGGTCCTTCAGAGAGGAGCTACAGCAGAGGATATGAGGGAGGGGTCTGTCCCGGGAAGGCCCCATAGGGTCCTGCTCTGTTACAAGCTCAGAGGCAAAATTGAGCATCTGTGTGATCCTGTCTCCCTGGAACCTGATGGTGAATAGACATGGACCCAAGATAGAATCAGAAACAGAGAGTGTGGCCTCCTCGTCTTTAGAGGGACCGCTTATCGGCCCGAGAGGAGAAATCTGTTGTGTCTGACTCACAGCACTTTGTGGGCTGAGGGTATTCTAAGGAGAGAGGGGCTTTCCTCCTGCTTGAAAGGCAGCTCCTTCCCAGCTGAGTGAGTGCCTCGGTGCAGGGCCAGGCCATCAGCTTCGTGAGTGCTGGGCCGAGCTGGCACCCAGCTGGGAATCGGGCCTGTTACTCCATTGCTGGGTGTCAGGGTTGTGCAGCCATTCAGTTGTAAGCCTTCATTTTAGCTTAATTCCCTCATCAGAATGCCAAGGGCGACAAATTAAAATTCTCCACACTGTCTGAGAGAGCGGAGGGAGGACAGGCAGTGGGGAGAAGGGGGGTGGTTACTGGCAGAGATTCGTGAATATCTCTAATTATATTAAGTGGTACGAGCAGGTGATTATCCATGTATTTCATAACTAAAAGTCTGTTTTCTTCCAAAACTTGAAAATGAGTAGAGTGAAATGATTTGGTTTGCGTGATCAGCACTTAGATATTTCATTTTGCAAGTAGATCAGACTCTGTCACCTTCTGACCTGAGTAATTAATGAAGCCAAATCCAGTTTTTGTACCCTGACGCCAAATTAAATCTTGGAGACAGAGTTTTGGGTGAAGTAGAAAAGAATAGCTTTATTTCTTTGCCAGGCAAAGTGGTCCACAGTGGGATATTGCCGTCAAAACTGTGTGTGCCAACCTGGAGCGGGTAGGGAGAAGTTTGGTTTTTGTTTTAATTAATTAATTTATTTATTTATGTTTGGCTGTGTTGGGTCTTCGTTTCTGTGCGAGGGCTTTCTCCAGCTGCGGCAAGCGGGGGCCACTCTTCATCGCGGTGCGCGGGCCTCTCACTATCGCGGCCTCTCTTGTTGCGGAGCACAGGCTCCAGACGCGCAGGCTCAGCAATTGTGGCTCACGGGCCTAGTTGCTCCGCGGCATGTGGGATCCTCCCAGACCAGGGCTCGAACCTGTGTCCCCTGCATTGGCAGGCAGATTCTCAACCACTGCGCCACCGGGGAAGCCCCAGGGAGAAGTTTTATAGTAATAGTTCAAACAGGGCGTGATCAGCTCCTGGACATTCTTCTGATTGGTTGGTGGTGAGGTAAGCGGGAGTCAGCATCATCAACCTTCTGGTTCCAACTGGCCTGGGGTCTACGGGCTTGTGGGCAGCACACAGTTAATTTCTCCCACCTGGTGGGGGTCTCAGTATCTGCAAAACAACTCAAAGATATTGTTATGTGTATCCCTTGAGGGAGAACCAGCACCCTGCCCCAAGGCTGCACTATTTCTTGACTGTTCCTCCCTTGTCTAGTATACTCTCCCTTCCCTAATTAGCATCTGTTTGAACCTGCCCTTTGGTACTCAGGGAAGTTCATAGAGGCTGAATGAAGCCTATTTCCTGTGATCAAGAAATGGGGGACACAGAAAGGCTTTTTGCCGAGGAGCCCCACAGGGTCTTGCTCAGTATCATTAGTACTATAAAATAGGAAAGTATTGATCCTTCCGATTTTGTTTTAGATTCAAGAAGTGTTAGCCTATGAAAAGCTAACACTAAATATAGGGGTAAAATCTTCCTTTATCCCTATATTTTATGAGATTATTCTCAGCTGCTGCAATTTGCTGATCCTGGTGTGTGAATGCAATAGGGATATTGGGGTTCACCAAGATTTTATTCTTGTAAATTACTTAGTAACTCTGGACTTTTATATTTATTTCTCCTTGGTTTCTCCTTGGGAACTGATCTTATTTTGTCTGAGGAGTGTTTAACATTGATTATCAAGCATGACCTGAAAGTCCTCAGCTAGAGAACTAAATTTTCTCCTCCCTTCCTTCTCCCGTCTCTCTGCCCTCCCTCCCCATCCTGACACTCAATAGTTATTGCATGCCAGTTCTGTTTAAAGCACTGTGATTGGACGCTCATTTTGGGACCTGGTGATTGTTTAAAAAATCGTAGCATTGCCAGTTACTTTTAATCTTTCCATCTTGATTTATGTCAGGCTTAGAAACTCCCAGAAAGAAAAATGTCACTCAGAATGTCAGGGGATTAATATGCATGGGAATCTGTGATAGTCTCCCCACTAAAAATAGAGTGTTTCTCCAGCAAATCATTTATCCCGTTTGTAATTCTTACCTGAGGTTTAGCTGGGATTCTAAATATGCCTGTGATTTGATTGCTACCTCATTTCCGAGACCCATCAGAGCCATAACTTTGCCCTATATTGCTGATTTATTTTTGACAAAGAGCATTTCCTTGGTTTGCTTGGTTGTTTATCTTTTACATTGTTTATTCATAGGCTGCCTCTTACACAGAGCATTTGAGGAAGGAATATTTCCTTTGATTTTTATCAGGCTCCCCAGCTATGGTCCTAATGGAGGTGGCTCAGCCCCAGGCATGCTGGGACAGGAGAAAGGAGGAAATGATCATGACTTGCTGGTTCTGGAAGCTTCTGGAAGCATAGTGTGCCCACAGGGTTTTAGCTCCAGCCTTGCTCTGGCTCTGACCACCACCAAGCATCTCACACCCATGCCCTTACTTAATTTTCATAGCAACTCTCACAAAGGATTCTGATGTTCGGGAAGGTTCATTGGTTTTGCCTGAGGTCACACGAGTGGTAATAGATTTTGTCCCAGGCCTGAGTGCTTTCAAATCCACCGTTCTATTGACAGAACAGCTTTTTAAAGACTGAGCTTAGGTTTTTCTAGAGAGGCAAAGAAAAATAAGAGAAGATAGTAAGTCCAGATCTGTGTTTATTTCCTTTGTTATTAAAAGGAAGCTTATTGCTATCTTTCGATGCTACCAACATCACCTTCTAAACTGCCTCAAAATCATGTTTTGTACTGAAATCAAGCAAGACCCTGTGGGACTCCTTGCACAGAAGTCTTTATGTCCGTTTCTTGACTCTAACCTCCATGACCTTCCCTGAGTTCCAAAGGGCAGATTCGAACAGTTGCTAATCCACAAAGGGAAGGGATGCAAAGACAAGGGAGGGGCAGCCGAGAAACAATAGTGCAGCCTTGGGGCGGGGTCCTGGTTCCAACTCAAGGGATACACATAACAGTGCCTTTAAGCTCTTTAAGATGTCCACATTCTTCATATGAGAAAGACCACCTGAGGCTACATTAAAGGAACCAGAGAAGCTCATCAAGAAGATTACTTGAGACCAGATTAGAGGTGCAGGCCAAGCATACATCCTAATCTTATCAGCAACCCCACCCTTGAACCGTTGCTATAAAACTCCCCATCAAATCCTCCTGGGCTGGGACACATAGTTTTCAAGGTCAGGGACCTGCTGTGTTCCCCTTTGCCTGGCAAAACAATAAAGCTATTCTTTTCTACTTCACCCAAAACTCCGTTTCCAAGACTTGATTCGACACCTGTGCTGAGAGGCTGAGCTTTTGGCATCAGTACCAAGTGGGTGTTCAGAGTATTTGTAAAACTGAGGCTTTTAAACATGTGTCTAGGCTTACCTGGGAGATACTGTAGGTTCTGTTCCAGGCCACCACAGTAAAGCGAGTTCCATGAATTTTTTGGTTTCCCAGTGCGTGTAAAAGTTATGTTTACATTATACTGTAGTCTATTAAATGTGCAATAGCATTATGTCTAAGAAAACAATGTACATACCTTAATTTAAAAATACTTTATTGCCAAAAAATGCTTTTGATTTAAAGTGAGAGATGTGTAACTTCCTTTCACTTGAACCCTTAGAGGCCATTGTGGGGCTGTTACCGAGTCCAGGCTCGCTCTGCTCGCTGTACAACAGCCCAAAAAATTGGAGACGAGGTGTTGAGGCAAGGAACATGACTTTATTCGGAAAACCGGCAGACCGAGAAGATGGTGGACTAGGGTCCCCCCAAAAAACCATTTTATAGGGGTCTGGATGCCAATTTCTTTTCTAGAATCAGAGAGGGAGGTAAAGTAAAAGGGCAGAATAGAGAGGGAGAGGCGGAGAGGAAGTAAAGTAAAAAGGGCCATCAGTCTTGCAAAACATCTCCTGGAATGGCCAGCCTCCGGAAGGGGATGTGTTAATTTCTTCTTTCTTGAAGCCATCCACAGGTGGGTAGGGTTCCCTGAAGCAGGCCATTATGTATGATAATAATAACAAAAGCAACGAAAAGCAAAGGCTAAAGTCAAAAGAGAAGGATCCAACTTGGGGTCAAAATTGGCTCTTCCCTGTTACAGGTTATTAATTGGCCTCATTTCAATATTGTTGTGTCTCAGGGAATAGGGAGCCCGAAGAGAGGGAGAGAGATGAGGGAATGGCCAGTCTGTGGAGCAGTCAGAACACACACGATATTTATTGGTTAAGTTTGCCATCTTGTATGGGCGCCGTTCGTGGCGCCCCAAAACAATTACAATAGTACCATCAGAGATCACTGATCACAGGTCACCTTAACAAATATAATAATGATGAAAAAATCTGACATATTGCGAGAATGCCAAAATGCGACACAGAGACAGGAAGTGAGCAAATGGCGTTAGAAAAATAGCACCGATAGACTTGCTCAACACAGGTTTGCCACAAACCTTCAATTTGTAAAAAATACTGTAGCTGTGAAGCTCAGTAAAGCAGAGCCCAATAAAACAAGGTCTGCCTATATTGAGTAGTTTTTTATGTACCAACCATGTGATGTTTTTTACAATCACTGTTGGTTAATTTGATGGCAAAGATTAAGAGAAGGTGCAAGGCTACTCAAACTAGAACCCCTAGGATGTAGGTCTGTCCGATGTCCATCCTACAGGTTCCATATATACTCGTGGAATTGAGGAATGATGAGGGAGACTCAGCAGGACCTGCTGATGGATTGAGAATGGGGTTTGAGGGAGAAAGAGCCATCAAGGATGATGCCTAAGTTTCAGCCTGACCAACTGGGAGAATGTGGTGCTATTTCCTAAGATGAGGAAGGAGAGGGCAGGATTGCATTTTGAGGAAAAGATTGGAAGTCAGTTTTGGACATGGTGACTGAAAGATGCCTTTGAGACACCCAGATGGAGGTGTCAGGTGGGCAGTCAGCTGTGTAGGTCTGTTATTGGCTGAAAGTCTGGATGGAGGTGCTAAGTAGAGATGGGGGTTGATGGGGGAACTTATGGGAGAGCACAGAGAAGGAAGGGAACCAGGACGATCCCTTAAGGAATGTCAGCATTTAGAAGTCAGAAAAGTAAGAGGAACCCAGGAGAACAAGGAGGTCTGGAAAGTCACGAGAAAAGGGGTCCTAGAAAAAAGGGGTGACTGACCATGTCTAATATTGCCTGGAATTCAGTAAAGTGTCTTCCTTTCAGCTACTGGGATACCATTGATGATCAGAGCAGCTCTGGGGGAGAGGCAGGGGCAGAAAACCAGGACAGAGTGAGTAGAATGGTGACAAGAAGTGTGGGCAGCTCCTTCAAGGTGCTTTGCTATGAAGGGGAGCAGAGAAATGGAGCCGAAGCTTAAGGAGAACATGGGCCCATGAGAGGGAAACGCTTAAAGCACTCTGGGTGGATGCAGAGACAGCCGAAGGTTGGTTGTAGAGCCCAGGGTTTAGGAAGTCAGGCTGAGCAGCCAAGCCTCCTGGTTTGGGTCCGAGTTCTGCCACTTGCCATTGGGTGATTCTGGTTGCCTTTTCTATAAAATGGGGATAACTGTGCCTGCCTCAGAGAGTGCTAGGACAGTGGCTGGTCCCCTGCTCTGCACAGGAGGGGCTTTTCCAGGTGAGCAGGAGAGGGACGAGGGGAGTATGGTATTCTCCTGTGGCTGCTCTAACAAAGTACTATAAACGATGGCTCCAAGCAGCAGAAACTTATGGTCCCACAGTTCTGGAGGCCGGAAGTCCAAGGTCGGTTTCACTGGGCT
The DNA here is from genome assembly GCF_965194825.1 of Balaenoptera physalus. Taxonomy (NCBI): domain Eukaryota; kingdom Metazoa; phylum Chordata; class Mammalia; order Artiodactyla; family Balaenopteridae; genus Balaenoptera; species Balaenoptera physalus. The sequence goes on along the minus strand of NC_138884.1, from coordinate 114,200,703 downwards.
GAAGTCAAGGTGTTGAAGGGTTGCAGTCCCTGCAGATACTCCTGGGGAGGGTCATTCCTGCCTCTTCCAGCATCAGGGGGCAGCCAGCAGTCCTTCACTTGTGGTCGCATCACTCCAATCTCTCCCCCACGTGGCCTCCTCCTCTTCTGTATGTATCCAATTCCTCTGCCTCTTCCTAGGAAGACACTCGTGATTGGATTGAGGGCTCACCAGATAATCCAGGATGGTCTCCCCAGTCATGATTATTCACTTACATCTGCAAAGATCCTTTTTTCAAATAAGGCCACATTTACAGATTCCAGGGGTTAGGACCTGATATCTTTGGGTGGCCATTATTCCAGGAAATGATCAGGAAATCTCAAAAGAATGAGGAAGGGAGTGGAGACTTGAGGGGTCTCATGAAGAAGTGAGAGGAGGGGGTCTGTGGGTTGGGGGTTTCAAGGAGGTGGGTTATAGCATTGTTTCTGGAATGTTCCTGAGGTTCTCTTCAGACAAGAGCCATTGGAAACGGTCTTCTCTCTATTAAGAAGTAGTTGGTCCAGGGCTCAAATCTGAGTCTTCTGACACCAAGGCTGGGTACCCTCTGGTGCTTCCTCATTGTCTACAAAGCATTTGATGGAGAGTCTTCTCAAACTGAGCAAGAGGAGACTCCCCAGGAGGGAAAGCGGTCCTGATCCAGGTGAGGCAGCCTTCCCCCTCATAGTACAGCTTCCCCACTTCCCTCAGTGGGATTGGGATAGAAGTGGCAGCTTGCAGGTGGCAGGGGTTCAGGAAATACTTATGGCCTTGAAGAATCGCACCTCGTCGCCTGGGGCCGGATGTCCCACTGGAGACTTGTGGGGTCGTGGTGGGTTTTAGGAGGCCAGTAAATAACTCCCTCCTCTTTTCTTCCCAAATTCTAAATGACTTTGAGGATACCTCTTTCCCTTCCCTCTTCTCCCCTCCCCCTTTCCTTCCTCTCCTTCCCCCCTCCCTTCCTTCTTTCCTTCTTCTTCCTTCATTTTTTTTTTTTCTTCTTGTATTGATTAGGCATCTAGTATGTGTCAGATACCGTGCCACATGGTGGGGACACAAACAAGAGTCACCCGTGCTCCCACCCCTGGGCCCCCGTCGGGCCCTCACCACATGGTTTTGTGATGCCCAGACTGTGTGTCTGTTTCCGCATTAGACCCTGAGCCCTCGGAGGGAACCAGTCTGGTGGTACTAGGTAAGCGTCAGCCATCGTCTTGTGAATGAATGAGTGGGTGAAATTCGCACTGGATGTTGAAGGGTCATCGAGACATTGTCAGGAAGTGAAGGGGCTCTTAAGAAGATAAGCCAAGTCTGGGCCGTTCCTGGATTTCTGGAAGGATCAAGTTCACCTAGAGCATCAGATGGCCAAGCATCTTGCTACACAGGCCAACTGAGGCAGGAAGCAGCCCTGTCCTCACACCTGTGCCTTGCCCCTGGGTCCCACCAGTGCCCGACCAGCCGGAGGGGGTTTTTCATGGGGACATAATGAGACTGCTGCTGAGCAGAGCAGCAGCAGTGCCAGTCTGGTTTCCATGGTGACCCTCACTCATCTTCGCAGCAAGGTGTTTGTCGGAGAAGTTCTGTGTCCCACAAACACCTTCTTTCGGCAAGTGTTTACCGAGCTCCCGCTGAGTGCTTGGCGCAGAGCTGGGTGAGGTGCTGGAGAGGAAGCCAAAGCAAGCGAGGACGCAACATGCAGCCATCTACGGGGAGAATCAACTCAGACGAATAAATGCAGCGCAGTGAGACGGTGCAGGCTGGGATGATCATCGACTAGCACCCTCACCCCCACTGCAGCCCCTCTGCTGTGTGCGAAGGACTTACAAATGGTCCGTTTAACAACTGCAGGCTGTGATGGCTGTGCTCTCTGACTCAGCGTCTCACCTTCCTCACACCACCCTTTCCAGATCACAAGGTTCATGCATCCTCTTAGGAGTTTCTTAGACATAACAGGAATCATCTCAACGGTTGGGCGTGTCTGAAGGGTCAGTAAACAGCTCCCATCTCCCACCACCTTGAGTTCTGAGCCAATTGGGAGATAAGACACACATCAGGCATGTTGTCCAGTCCAGCCAGAAAAATCACCCATCACTTTTATTACTTAGAAAAGCTAGGCTGGAGGATATGGCTTTTATCTGGAAGTACAACCAGCCCCACTGCAGGCCTCTCCCTAAAACTGACTGCAGGGGATTCCTGCTTCGGTCCTCCATCACTTCCACTCCCGGATCTTCTCCACATGGAGGGGCCGTAAGCAGGGGGAAAAGGCACATGGCCCCTCCCCAGCACAGGCCATCAGTCAACTGCAGTGATGGACACTAGTTCGTGGAAGTTTGTGTGTGCTGGCAGGTAGGGCCGGGTGCTTCGGGTGTGGTGGTGCTTCTCGCCGACTTCCGAGGCCCTGTGCTGGGCCACCATCTTGACATCACTATCCGCATTGGTCTGGCACCAGCCACAGAGAGCGGCCAGAAGAGAGGTTGTCAGAAGCGACCCAGAAATTCATTCTGTCCTGCAGGGACACGTAGTCCCTGACTCTGATAACACCCATGTTTGCTTTTTTTCTGTTTCTTTACTCAATGTTTTGAATAGTAACTAATGAACATGGCCAAGAATTAGAATGACAGAAGAGGCCATACCGTAAAAACCAAATTGTCTTCTCATCACCTGCGCTCTGGTTGTCATCCCCCAAGGCAAAGGCAGGCTGTTACCCATGTCATGTACCCTTTGGAGATCATCTATGGCTATATGTATATTTACACATATACTCCTTTATTAAAATGCAAAATAATCACATACTTTACCCACTGTTTGGCTCCCTTTTCTCCCACTTTGCAGCAGTCTTGGAGATCTGTACCTACACAGCGACCTTGCTCTTTTAAGTGGCTGCATAATATTCCCATAACAGTAATCATAACTGAATTTTTGGAGAATTTAATATGAATGAGACACTGATCTGGTTGTTTTATTGACATTGACATTAACATATTTGCCCTTCAAAGCAGCCTCTGAGCTAAGTACTATTTACAGATGAGGAAACTAAAGCCCAGAGAGTTTAAGTCACTTTCCAGAGGTCACAAGGCAAGTAGGAGGTGTGGTCAGGACATGCGTCCGGAGCCTACCATCTTAACCACACCCTCCCACAGTGCTGCGGTGCCTGTCGGGCACAGACGTCTTTATGCACGTGTGCAAGGTCACCTGTAGCATGAATTCTTCAAAGTCAAGTTGCTGCATTAGTGTGTATTTTTAAAAATAGGTATTGCCCACCATAGAGGCCGGACCAGTTTGCCACCCCCAGTGTTTGAGATGCTCTCTTTCCCACACCCTAGTCATAGGGGCAGCTGATCTTTCTACCTGTGTCGGTCTGATAGGAAACCATGGCACCTCCCTGGAGCTCTAATTTTTCACTTGTCTTATAATGTGTGAGGTTGGACAACTTTTCATACGTTGAAGGTGTAGTTGTGTTTTCTTGTCTGGTTAGCAGAGGAGGTCGCCTGGGCTTAGCGCAGGGCTGCTTGAGTGGCAAGGCTCTTCCCCACTCTTGGCTCCGCCATTTAATCATTTAATGACCTTGACCACAACCCGTAACCTTCCCGTGCGTCAGTGTCCTCATCTGAACACGGGGATGGTGAAGGTTTAATGAGCTCCCACACACCCAGACCTGAGACTGGGGATGCCTGGCTCATAGTAAGTGAGTCACCGTTTCCAGTCATTTTAGCTCTTGGCTCTATTCTGCCCACTGAACACCATGGTTTCTTTCTATGGCTCAGTTTCATGGATTTTGCAAAAATGGACAACATTTCCTCGGTGACTCCTGACTCCTTATTCCACTGCCCATGCATGCCAGGCAGTCGTTCAGTCTACAGTAGGTGGCAAGGGGCTGGAAATGCAAGGCTGAGCTCAACAGGCAGGGTCCTGGCCCTCGGGGCTTATAGTCTAGTGAGGGAGACAGGCAATCATCAGAGAACCACATGGAAAAATATATGATTCCACACCGTGCTGGGCACCGTGAAGCTTTATCTCCTTGTCCTTAGCAAGCGTCTGCCCTGTAATCAGCACCAGTCCCGAGAAGTGGAAAAGTCACCCCGAGTGCTTAGTAAATGTTGGTGACTGAGTGAACAAGAATAGGATTAATACTGTGATTGTGTCCAGTGCACGTAAAGTGAAAAATAGTTAACTCTGTGCAAGTGTGACAATAAAAAGCCCAGAAATTCATTCACCTCCTGAAACAGTAGTGGCTGAGCTCATGAGGGGCTGGACGTTCCCTCGAGGCTGCCAGGATGGCACACCTTGGAGGTGGTTGTCATGAAATGTTGGGATGTGGTGAAGGTTAAATGAGCAACAAAGGGCACATTTTATATGTATGCATCAATGAGCGGGAAAATAAGCTTCTCTTGGTTATGTAAGAGTACACCCTTATAAACTAGTGAAAGGACAGATGTGGGATGAAAACCATTTTCACAAATTGCTGATCATCTGTTAGCTAACATCAAGTATAAAGTGATTTCTACTTTCCTGGGAGAATAGAATCTTAGAGTTTTGATGCTGCAAAGGATCTTAGAGGTCATCTGGTCTAAATTCTTAGCCAGGGAAAAAGTATTCTTGCTACCAAAAGTTAGGTCAGCTACTCGCTGCTTGAAAGCCAATACTTGAGAGGCAAGGTTGATGGAAAGGAAAGTTTCGTTTATTTTGGAGGCCAGCAACCAGGGGAGAAGGCAGAGTCGTGTCCAAAGGCCAACTCCCCCCTGACAATCAGTGGACAAGAGCTTTTAAAGGGAATTTTCAGGGGTGTATAGGTGGAGGGAGGGGGCTTCGTGCAGAAACGGCACAGTCAGCTCTGACAGTCATCTGGAAACTGGTCACGTTGTGGTCTGATCAGCATCATCTTGATTGTTTCAAGTACAGTTAATCTTCAGTTTCCGGATCAGTTTGCTCCCATTTCCTTGAGGCCAGTTCTCAGAATTGTGGCAGCTTATGTCATGGCTACAGTCTAGTCATCATGTAGTTAACTTCTTCCACCTGGGGAGGGTTTCAGTATCTACAAAACAGCTCGCAGGATATGGCTCAGAATATTATCTATAGCCCTTGAAGAAGAACTAAAAGTCCTTGACTTTGCTTAATGACTGAACTATTGTTATTTGGTCGTGTTTGACTGTTTTCGTTTGCTTCTGCATTTTCTCACTCTCTGATTAATTTTATTCTTTGGCTAAGGTTTTTCTATAGACAGGAGGCAGGTGGAGGACATGGAGGGCAAGGACCATGGGGCCCTGCTCCATTCCATTGTCTCTAGTACACCCAACAGATGGTCAACCCATTTCTACTTGGATATCTCATTGACAGTGAGGGGCTTCCGTTCTTGGGAGGCTGCTGTTGGAGCTTGAATTGTGTCCTTGCAAAAAGATATATTGAAGTCCTAAACCCCAGCACCAGTGAATAGGACTTTATTTGGAAATAGAATCTTTACAGATACAGTTAAGTTAAGATGCCAGTATGATTGGTGTCCTTATAAGAGGGAAATTTGGACACAAACAGAAAGGGAGAACATCATGTGAAGACAGAGGTAAAGACTAGTGATGCCTCTACAAGCCAAGGAATGCCAAGGATTGCTGGCAACACCAGAAGCTGGGAGAGAGGTATCAGACAGATTCTCCTTCATGGTCCTCAGAAGGAACCAACCCCGTGGACACCTTGACTTTAGACTCTGGCCTCCAGAAGTGGGAGAGAATACATTTCTGTTGTTTGAAGCCACCCGGTTTGTTAAGGCAGTCCTAGGAAACCAATACAGCACCTTAATCCATTTCTTCGGAATCAGAATCTGAGAGTAGTGCTGGGAATCTGCATTTTAACATGAAGTCATTCTGGTCATTCTGATGCCTAATAGTTCGAGAACTTCTGCTGGAGACCCGTGTGCCCAAACCGTGCATCCTCTAGTTGGTTCTGGGCCGAGTCCCGAGGTTCCCCGTGTAAAACTGCAAACCCTCCAGCCCTCTGTCTCTCTTACCCTGGACCATTCATCTGCAACTTCGAGCCCTCACTGCCTGAAGGATGCTCTGAAGGTCTTAGCCCCCCTGCATAGCTTCCTGCCTCTTGATCCAGACTTCTGGCCTCCAGATCTGTGACACAAGACATTCCTGTTGTCCTGAGCCACCTGGTTTGTGAGACTCTGTTACAGCAGCTCCAGGAAACCAGTAAGTCGTCCGTCTCAGTGTAGGCAGCTTGTAGTCCTTGAAAGGCCCTCCTCGTCTTTAACCAGGAGTCCCCATTCAAGGTTCCACGTGAGCAAGCAAACAGCCTGGTGAACTGTGGGCATCATCCCGACACGGCCTCTCCTTGGGGCCCCTCACCTCTCTCTCCCAGACCTCTCCCCTCTTTCCATCTCACCTTCACCACCCGATTCCTGGTCGTTGCCATGCCTTCACCGGCCACCTGCACTCACCTCACGTCCATCCCGGACCCTCAATCCATTCTTTTCAGTGACCCCGGCTTTGCCAGCCTCCTGTTGCTCTTGGTAAACCCGTGTCATCTGCCCACAATTGGAAATAGTGTACACATGGTCACCATTGCCAGATACCTCTGAAATCGTCATGAAGATGGTGGAACCTGGAACAACAATAGACATTTTAGGGAGGTAGCTTTTAGTGGATTACGAAGGAGACCATTCTGACTGTCTGAGCTCTCCCACGATGGAAAGCCCGCCCGGAGAGGCAGTTAGCACCCCTCACCATGCGTGTGCAGAGTGGAGGCTGGGTGACTTCTGCACGAAAGATAATGAGGACACCTGGGCGTTGGTTGGGAAGATGACTTAGCTGGTGTCCAGGGTCAATCTCATTTCTAAAGCCGTCTTTAAATGTTCCATCTTATATTTTCTTTCCCATCACTGTCATCTAATCTCCAGGTAGAGCAAGATCCAGCTATACAAGTAAGAATTCCAAATGTAATCTACCTATTGATGTAACATTCATCTCTGCACTTCTCCATCCATCTATCCATCTGTTGATGTTCCCTTCAAATTTTCTCTTCTTTGCCATAAAGAATGACACCAAGGAAGACTCTGATGGCCATAAGCACAGCAACAACAATGTGAAGTAACATTTTCCAGCATCTGTTTTGTGCCGGGCACCGGCTAAGTGCTTTGTGCGTGTCAGTGTGAGGCAGCGGGGCAGAGTATAGAGCCAGGACTCTGGAGCCACATGTCATGGCTTCAGATCCCAGTTCTGCCACCTAATAGCATTGTGACTTTCAACAAGGTAATTTTTCTGTGTCTCAGTTTCTTCACCTACCTTATAAGATCATCATGGGGATTAAATGGCTTGATATCCATCAAGCTATTAAAACAAAGCCTGTGCATAAAAGGCACTATTAATCCTCTCAATGACCTTCATTTTTTTAAGAATGTATTTTATTGAAGTATAGTTGATTTACAATGTTAATTTCTGCTGTACAGCAAGGCGATTCAGTTATACAGAAATACGTTCTTTTTCCTATTCTTTTCCATTATGATTTATTACAGGATATCGACTATAGTTCCCGGTGCTATACAGTAGGACCTTGTTGTTTATCCATCCTATATATAATAATTTGCATCTGCTAATCCCAGACTCCCAATCCTTCCCTCCCCCAACCCCCTTGCCCTTGGCAACCACAGGTCTGTTCTCTATGTCTGTGAGTCTGTTTCTGTTTTGTAGATAAGTTCATGTGTATCTCAATGGCCTTCATTTGACATGGGTGATAATATTCTTACTAACCAACTAGGGATCTAGGATCAGAGACATCAAATAACTCACCTGAGTCACCCAGCGCCTAAGAGGGGGAGCTGAGATTGGAAGCTACGTTGGCGTGACTCCCGAGTTCATGATGTTTTCAGACATAGTGAAACACCATCTCTTGGGAAACGGCCAAGTGGAGAGAGGAACTATCCCTTACATTTTTCGCCTGTTCCAGAGCTGTCCCGTCAGGTCTGGCCACCGAGGGGGTGGGGAGTGGGCAGTGATGTGGAAACGCCAGGATGGAAGGAGTTAATGAGCCCCTGTCTGCTTCAAGCTTGGAGAGGGAGGGCCCAAGCTGACTTCTCAACCAAGAGATCTTTAAGAGGAAAAAGTCAAAGACAAGGATACTGACCCTGGATCTGACAATCTATTTGAGTTTATACCAAACTAAAAAATGTAGGGTTTATCCTAACTTGAACCAGTGTTTCACTCACACACAGTAATTAGTTTTACTCTGATTTAACCTGCCATTACAGTTTTGACAGTGAGGATACCCAGGAGGTATTTTCCCCTCAATTCTTATTGTCCAGACCCTCAAATCGATTGGATAGAAATAGGATTTGTGGTCCCTGCATGGAATCTTGCTGCAGTGAGATGCCATGGAAATTGGCTCCTATGAGGAAAGTTTCGGTTTCACTAATACTCAGTTGGTTTTTGTGGGTCTATTATGCTTACATCAGCCAACATGGAGATTTATATTATAAAAAATGGCCATGGCCATTTCATTTTCACTCTGAATGAACTACTCTCCGTGTTACTGAGTCCTCTTTCTCATTCAGGAGAACACCTACTGCCTTCTGTAGCAAATCCTACCGTAGTTTCTTTCTGACACCTTGCTTGCCATTTGGTGACAACTTGATTCATTTATATACAAAATAAATAAGGAAAAAGACACATGTCTTTCTCTGTTTCTTTTGTATCGTCAGTAGCTAAGCAAAGTATTAATCAGTTCTGGGATAAGTTAGGCTGTGCCGTTTCTTTTGCAAAGATGTTATCATGGGAAAGCCACTAATACATTTTAATGGCTTATATTTATGAAGTGCTCCCTCCGTGCTGGTCATTGTTCTAACTCCCACGTGAAATCACTCATTTATAAGAGGGCTATCGCTTGTACAGGATGTATATGCAGCAAAACTGGCCGGAGTAAGTACGTTCCTCTCTAAAGTACAGTGACGAAAGCTGACACTTTTGCGACCTGAAAAAAATTAAATGTTCTCTAGGAAAGAAGCGTTTGAATCTGGCTAACTTTGCCAACTTGTTGAAGCAGTAAAGAAGTTTAAGAATCCAAGTCCAGTCTGTGCAACTCAAAATGTCTTTGTTTCATGGAGGCATTAGGGACTTTTGGAAGGGGGGGGAGTGGGAAAATATGTGTATTTCATTGTTGTCTAAATAATTAAAAGTACCATAGGGGGTAATGAGAATTTTACCAGTGGATCCAATCCTATATGCAAACTATGCATTCTTAATATGCATTTCGTTCTTCTGTGGCTGTTTGGGAAATTAACAGATGATACCTTCATTAATTGCGTGCTATTTTAATTGGTTTAAAGGGACATTTTTCTTTCTTTTATGGCTTTGGAACACCCTGACAGTTTTATTGTTACTTCTGAGAGTTTATCCATGGTGATTAACATTAATACTATTAAAACAGAAAGTGCCTGTGAGCTTGTGTTCCCAGGGGATCGGGAAGGGTGAGCTGTGAGGACCGACTCTCTTCTGCCACCAATTTCCTGGGAGAGAGAATAGAAAAGAAAAAGGAAGCTACTGTATTTAGAAACAACAAAATGCCAGACTCCGCACCATGTATTTTCTATATCTGTATTATCTATATCTATATCCCTTTTAGCCCTGAACAACTACCTATGAGGATGGTCCCCATTGTGTGGTGGGGAAGTCGAGTCCTTTACCCAGCTCGCTTAAGCTAGGAAGTGATTTAAGAGCAAAGAACTTAGGGAAATGTCCTCCTGTTCATTTCAATCCCCTTGTACCTGGTAAAGCACTTGCAGTTTACCCAATAGGCAACCACCCATTTTCTTATACAAGTTAATAAATGAATGAATGAATGATGGATGGAGTGAGTCAGATAAGGTGTATGAGTTTCATATCCAGCTGTAATAAGTGACCACAAACTTGGTGGCTTAAAACAATACAAATGTATTATCTTACAGTTCTGGACATCAAAGTCCAATATGGGCCTCGCTAGGAAAAATCAAGATGTCAACTGTAGAGGAGAATCCATTTCGTTGCCTTTTCCAGCCTTTTGAAGCTGCCTACGTTCCGAGGCTCGTGACCCCTTCCTCCGTCTTCAAAGCTGATGATCCCATCATTTCTACCCTCCTACGCCCGCTTCCTTCATCGAATCTCCCTCTGATTCCCATTCCTCTTCTGCCTCCTTCTTCCACTTTTAAAGACCTTGTCATCAATCTCTGGTGTAAGGTGGGCTGATTAGCAGCCCTAGTTCCATCTGCAACCTTATTTCTCCTTTACCATGTCACCTAACAGATTCACAGCCTCTGGGGATTAGGACATGAACATCTTTGGTGGGGGGCATTATTTTGTCTACCACAAAAAGCTTCATTAAAGGTGTGAAGTCTATTTTGTCTGTCTCAGCAGAGAAGTAATTCTTTTCTGAGACCGTGGAACATGGTTTGTTTGGTTTCTTGGATATTTAACCATGCATACACCACCTGGAGGCATCTCTTGGCTTTTTCCTTGCTTTATAACCTGCAGACACTCTCTGCACATGCCATATTCAGTAAGTACCCGTTGAGGAAATGAAAGAATGAAATGAACGAGCTGTTGTTTAAAACTAGATTAATTTTGTCGAAAGGACACAGGAGACATTTTGATCTAAGATGGTAAAATTTGAGCATTGAAAAGAATAATGGCTGCAGTCGATTGAAACCCACCAAATATATACAATTTCATAGTGATTCTACGCACAGGCAGGGGGTCTTCCTAGATTCAGCTCAACATTTGCACCCTTCAGACTCCCATAGGCCACACTTGACCCCTTCTATGTAACTCGAGGGCAGGAACACAGTGTATGTGTCCACTGCGAGGGCAGCGTTAGACAGTCTTCTGTGGGTGCCCTTGCCTCAGGTCACACTGCAACCTATAGCTGTCCAGGAGGTATTTTCTCCCCAAGTCACACAGCTCTAGTGCAAGGAGGTTCAGTCTACACCAGGCAGCTATGGGAGCCTTCCTGGCTTAAACGCTTCATACCCCAGAGTTGCCAGCATCTTTTGTAACAACTCGCGGGCATGGCTTCCAGCGTTTCCACAAGGCACATGCCCAGGTCCAAGAATGACCTCCCTCGGGGAAGTTCAAAGCACAGTGTCTGCTTCCCTGTTAGGGATTTACGGTTCATTTACAGGTCCTCCCATCCAGATGTAATTTACCAATCAGGCATCATTTTTGATGACATTTGATGTTCTCGCCCTTCTGAGGTTTTCAGGTAAAAGCCAAAGCTCAGGTTCTCAGGAAGTTGGAAAAAGTTTTATTAACCTTTTGCTCTCATACCAAAACAAGCAAATAAACCATTGAACAAACAGACCCCAACTCATTTGTCACCATTGGAGGTTGCTATGACACCAGCTCTTTAACTAGCAAAGAATCAAACATCTATCATAATTATAAGCTTTATGTCAGAGTAACTGCATTATTGAGGAGAGAAAGTTCTTTGTGAAGAACTCCAGCTTAAAAAAATACAGAAGAAATGATAGAAGTAGAAAGTGTGATTTTTCAACCCCTAGTGGTATCATGGATCTAGGTAACAATTACAATGCATACTAAAGCCATTAGGTGAAAGGTAGACAGGGAATTTCATAATATAGGGATCATGGGCACCACTTGAACCTGTGATCCATCTTAGTATTTACCCATAGTATGATCCTACAGGAAGCACACGGTACTACTTATGGTACATTTGAAAAAAACAAACTTAATCTGACTCTAATCAAGACCGTAGATCTAACTAGTAGTTTGTGGAAATACAAGGGATAGAGGAACAATGACACCCTTTGGAAGCAATCAGCCAAGTCCGGAATGTGGAACATTCTACAGGATGAATGACCTGGTTTCCCCAACAAATCATGGAAGGGAAAATGGAAGGGCAGAATGATATAGGATAAAGTGGACTTAGTCAACATTGTGGGATTTTGTTTGGTTCTTGAATTAAACTTTCAACTGTAAAAATTATTTTGGGACACTTGGGGTAGTTTGAATAATGACTGATATTAATTATTGGAATTATTGTTAACATTTTAAATATGATACAGTTAAATGATATTGAATATGATAATGACATCAAGGTTAGGTAAAACTGATATACATAAACATATATACACATATATAGACATACATATGCACGTGTGTGTATGTGTGTGTATATATATATATATATATATATATATATATATATATATATATATATACAGTTGACAGTTAACGATGCATACTGAGGAAATTAAAGGTAAAATGAAAAATCTGGGGTTTGCTTTAAAATGCTAAGCAAACTTTGAAGGGAGTAACTAAAAGAAGATTGGCAAATATTGACAGTTTTCCAAGTTGAGTAATGATTACATTGGGAGTCTGATTATTCTACCTACTTTAAGTGCCTGAAAATTTCCATAATAAAGTTTTCTCTTCTTTTCTTTTCAGAATTTTTTAAAAATTTTATTTATTTATTTGTGGCTGCATTGGGTCTTCATTGCTGCGCACGGGCTTTCTCTAGTTGTGGTGAACGGGGGCTACTCTTTGTTGCGGTGCGTGGGCTTCTCATTGCAGTGGCTTCTCTTGTTGTGGAGCACGGGCTCTAGGCGCACGGGCTTCAATAGTTGTGGCACACGGGCTCAGTAGTTGTGGCTCGCGTGCTCTAGAGAGCAGGCTAAGTAGTTGTGGCCTATGGGCTTAGTTGCTCCGCGGGATGTGGGATCTTCCTGGACCAGGGCTTGAACCCGTGTCCCCTGCATTGGCAGGCGGATTCTTAACCACTGTGCCACGAGGGAAGCCCCATAATAAAGTTTTCTTAAAACCCTTATATTTCTACAGTCAGATGCCATTTTCTCCTATCAAATTATTAAAGATATTTAAACATTTTACAGGGAGGGGTGAAATAAGGATCCTACTGCATTGCTGGGGAACTTCTGGAAAGCAGTTTGGCAGGATGCCCTAAGAGGCTTAAAATATTGCTAGCATTTGACCCAGTGATTCCCTTTATAGAAATCATACTGAAAAAATCATTGTGAATATCAAAAACTCTTTACAAAGATGTTCACTTCAAGTTATTTTAGACTTTGAATTTTGCAAGTAACCCAAATGTGCACCACTAGAAGAATGGTTAATTGAATCTTGGTACACCACATCATGAAATATTTTGCAACCATTATAAAGGAGACTTTTACAGTTTTTAAATACAACTGGAAGATGCCTGTTACAACATTAATTGAAAACAGGACAAAACTGTACTTGCATCTATGTAAACAATATACATCCATGGGAAAAATATGTATAGACAAAAAAAATACTGGAAGCAAATACAACAAAATGCCTCCATTGGTTCTGATTGGGTGATAGACCTACAGTGAATGAAATCTTTTTCTGTGTTTATTTTCCAGATTTTTCTATCATGGACGTAATTTTGTCCTGTGCATTTTGTAATAGTTTTATAAAGGTATAACCAACATACCATAAAATTCACCCACATTAAGAGTACAGTCTGATATATATGTGTAAGTATATATAGTTGTACAACCACCATTACAATCAAGTTTTAGAACCTGTGACCCTGTGAAGTATCTCACAAATATTTCTTGAGTAGACTTCATTTTTAGAGCAGTTTTAGATTTACAAAACAATTGAGAAAGTAGTACAGAGTGTTCCTACATACCCTGTACCTAGTTTCCCCTGTTATTAAAATCTTCTATTACTATGGTACATTTGTTAAAATGAATGACCCAATACTGATACATTATTATTAACTAAAGTCCATACTCATTCAGATTTCCCTAGTTTTTACTTAATGTCCTTTTTCTGTTCCAGGATTCCATCCAGGGTATTACATTACATTTACTTGACATATCTATACATTAATTTTTAATTGGAAAAAAGTAAAATGAACTTAAGTTTTCAAATCCTCCAAATATTTAACCATTTTTCTCCTGGTCTTTTTGTTTTTGTTGACTTGTTGCTTGTTGACAAAGACCATGTCTTATATTAATTATATTCCTTGTAGTTTCCAGCATGGTACCCTGCAAATTTACTAAATAATATTCTGCTAATTTAGTCACTGTCCTTCAGCAACTGGATGGAGCAGAAGAGAGGGAGAAGAGGAAGAGAAGGAGGGAAAAGGAAAAAAGAAAGACCTTACTTTACAGATAAGTTAAAACCTCAGAGCTCTGAGGGACCTTTGGTTTCTGCTGTGATTTTATGTAATGGAATTCTCTTGACCTTTGTGTTTCCCAGGCTGGAAATTGCAACCCTGAATCGGGCAGACTCAGATCTGGAAGCTTGTCGAACCCAAATCAGCAAAGATATCATTGCTCTTCTACTGAAAAACCTGACCAGCAGTGGCCATCTCTCCCCTCAGGTAGAGAGGAGGATGGGTGCTGTTTTCAAAAAGCAGTTTCTGTTGCTGGAGAAAGAAATTCAAGACGAGTATGATCGGAAGATGGTGGCCTTGACAGCTGAGTGTGACCTGGAAACAAGAAAGAAGACAGAAAGCCAGTACCAGAGGGAGATGGCAGCAATGGAGGAAGCAGAAGAGATGCTGAAACGTGTTAGTGAGAGGGTAAGGCAACTTTGAAAGGAAGGCTTTCATTTGCCTCCCTCCTTCATCATTTATCCATCCATCCATACATACATACATCTACCTGCCCATTCATCCATCCACCCACCCATCCATCCATTCTCCCCACCTACCACCCTTCCATCTATCTGTCCATGTACTCATCCATCCATCCATTTATTCACTCACCACCCATCCATGCACCCATTCATCCAACCTCCAACCCATCCATCCATCTGCCTACTGCCCTTCTATCCACCTGTCCATCTACACTTCCATCCATCCACCCAGAATTCATTTAGAAAGCATTTACTGATCACTACTGTCTAGGCAGTGAAGGTACAGAGAACACTGAGACATGTTCTGGCATTTGAGAAGTTCACAGTCTAATGAAGGATACTCACATAAAACAAATGTGAATTCATTCAGCCATGTTGTCATAGAGGTACGTTCACAGTGCTGTGGGACATCATGGGACGAGTAGAATGGCTTCATTCACAGAAAAGCATGTCCACGAGAGCACAGCTCAGGGGGGTTGTGATGTCAGTGCACATGTGTGTCCGTCTGGACTGCACCGCGCTAAGTTCTCTCCAGCACGGGCTCTGGAGTCAGACAAACCTGGACTCATATTCTAGTACACTCCAGCTCAGCTCCGGAAGGCCTTAACTAGCCTCTGTAAGTCTGTGAGTCAAGGCCGAGGGCGCCCCCCTCTCAGAGCGGCTGGAAGAAGTAATGCAGGAAAGGAGCCCCGGGTGTGGACTGTAGAAGGCTCTCGTGCACAGTGCCCGGTTCTGGGAGTTCTGACCTCTCGGCCTTCCCGGGGCTGGTCTCTGTTGATCGGAGATCAGCTCTCATTTTCCTAAGAGAGTGTCAGTTTCTGTCTTGAAAGGAATCATGCCAGAGTTTTTTCCCAGGCGCACCAAATCCAGTCTGATTTCTGCCTTCCTCCACGGAAGAGATGGCTGGTTCACTCCGGTGACTTGAGCCCACATAACCTGTTCTGAAAATTTATCATCCTAGGGAGGTCTAACATCTTAGGAATGAGCTTCTGAACTCCTAACTTCCATTCTGCAGACTGGCAGCCGTGCACAGAAATCCTCTGGGAGTGAGTAGAGAGCTCTCAGGGTGACAGCACCTGGCTCTCAGATGGTCACCTGTGGTCAGACTACGGGCTGGGCACTAAAGCAGAGAGTTGCGATTCATGCTGTCTCACCCCCAGCCACTCCCCTGCAGCTGGGGTCCCCTCGCCTCAACATCTCATTTTAGGGTGTGCCTTATTTTCTGTTTAGCTCCTGTATGCATTTCCTGTAGCTGCTGTAACAAATGACCACAGACTTCGTGGCTTAAAACAACAGAAATTTATTCTCTCACAGTTCTGGAGGCCAGAAGTCCAAAATCAAGTCCAGAAGTCAGCCAGGCATCCCCCCTCTGAAATCTCTTGGGGAGAATCCTTCCTTGCCTCTGCCGGCTTCTGGTGGCTCCAAGCGTTCCTCGGCTTGTGGCTGCATCCCTCCAATCTTGACCTTGGTCTTCACGTGGCCCCATGGCCCTGTCACCTTCACTTCTGTCTCTTTTAAGGAGACTCATCTTTTGATTTAGGACCTAGCTAAATGATCCTGTATGATTATCTGCAAAGACCCTTATTCCGAATAAGGTCATGTTCATAGGTTCTGGGATTATGATGTGGATGTATCTTTTTGGAGAGGGGGCAACGTTCAGCCCACCACGGTTCTCCTGGCTGACCCCTCTCTCTGATCTCCATCCATGATTGCACAGGTCAGCACTGTGTTTCCTTGAGTCCAGCACTTAAAAAGAATGTGTTAAACACACTGTTCACTGATTCAGCCCCAAACAGTCTCATTCTCTCTCTCTCTCTTATTTCCTCAATTTGTTATATATTTTTTTCTGATAAAAATAATACACATTCAATGAGGGAGGCTTGGAAAGTACACAAAAGCAGAGGTTGGCAAACCTGGGACCCATGAGTCCAATCCTGCCTGGCCTGTTTCTTCTGGCCCTTGAGTTGAGAATGGTTTTTACATTTTTAAAGGACTGTAAAAAGTAAAAACAAAAAAAGAATATGTGACAGAACCCTGACGTGTCCTGCAAAGCCTAAAATATTTATCTGGCCTTTACTGAAAGTCTGCCAACTCCAGCTCCAAAGCATGAAAAGAAAAACCCAGAAAAAAATTGAAACCCATTCCACCAGTCAACAGTAGACAAACATTCGTTCAGCCTGTTTGTTGAGTTCCTGCTGTGTGTCTGAGCCTGGAGACACCACCATGCTAAGGGGACCCCACTCCTGTCCTCGGATTTCAGCATAAACCATTTGCTTTATTTTTACTTTTTTTTTTTTTTTTACAGAGTAAGGTTTATGCGGTTCATTGAACTTTCTATCGTGGTTGTTTCCACTTACCATCACAGATGTCATTTAACCCTCTCACACTTAGCATTCACTGAAGGCCAGGAATTTTTCAGAGCACATCACCTGGACCTTCTCTTCAAATATTCACACCCACTCAGTGAAGTGGGAATTGATAGGCTCCCACGTATACAGGTGAGGAAACAGATGGGAGAAGGTCACCTGCCTGAGGACACGTGGGTGAACCAAGACTCACACCCAGGCAGCTCGCCCCGACCACCAAGCCTCACGGCCACCCTCACGCAACAGTGCATCGTAATCCTGGTGGGCTTCTGCCTTCGCAATGCTTTCGTTACAAAGACTGCCCGCGGCAGCGCAGTTTTAAGTGTTTGCTCATTATTTCCACTGGTTGCTGGGGGCGTGGAGAAGGGGTGACACACAGTGTCCTCCTGCTCCCTCTGCGCAGGGGTCACGGTGGGCGGCACCATCACTGTGCATCCCCCAGGCCACCCTGTACAGAGACAAGTCTCCTTATTTGAGCAAATCCACTTCCAAAAATAGCATAAAGCTGCAAAAGTTAACAGAGCTATTTCCCTTCCAGTCTGTGCAAATCATTCCATCTTAGAATGACTTTGTCATCTATTCATTTATTGTAGTCATCTTTAAATAAAACGCATGAAAATATTTTGGCCATATTATTCCTCCAAGTATTAGTTTTGTTTTTTTTTTTAAAAAAAGCTAAATGAGGAGTATCAGTTTTTTTGAGTAAAGTTTAGGAATTCCAGTAATTAGTATAGCGATGAAATCTGTTCACATTTAAACATCTATATGATCCCGTACAGTCTGTAAAGCGTTTCTGCATGGAGAATCTCTTAAGGGTAGTGGCAAATATAGACTCTGAAGGCAGGTGGCTTAGGTTTAGATCTCACTTTGTTCCTCCAGAAGGTGCATTGTTCAGGCTCCTTGGGTCTCGGTTTTCCCGTCCTTAAACTGGGGATAATAATGATGCCTGTCATATAGGACTGTCAATACTTGTATAGTACTTAGACCGATGCTTGGCAGTGTCAGCCCTGTTCTATCCAGTTTCATTATTTAGTGTAATCTTTAAAGAAGCCCATGACATAAAACAGTCAGGATATGAAATCTTTCCAGAAGCAGAAGCCCAGAGGGGAGGTGACTTGCTCAGCTTCCTGCAAGCAGCCACTGGCCGTTCAGGGTGTGTGCTTTATAGAGGGACTCTTTTCCAGATCCACGTGCTTCCCAGCTAATTGGAGAAGAGGCAGCACCAGCGCATGCTGCCCTGAGCTTCCAGAGGCTTCCTAACTCCTTTGAGTGTGTCTTAAAGGAAAAGATGCCTTAAGTGCAAGAACTCTTACACTGTAACCATCTCTGGGGGATTTATTTCTATAAAACATTTTCACGATTTGCCCAGCTTGCTAAATTGAGTACAGGGAGTGTCATTTAGTACAGTCATAATTTCCTGACACGATTTCACATTTTTGATGGCCTAGAGTCAGTGCGAATAGCAGTTGTCAGAACAGCCTGGCACAGGCCTGCGATTCTCGAACCAGGATCGAAGTGCCCTGTCCTGATGCATGCCTCCCAATCTCTCCATGCAAGTTACTTTTTTAGGCATTTTAAGCCGAAGAATAAACATGCCTCATTTCTCTGAGAAGTCTATTTTAGTGGAAAGTTCAATAGGGAGTTGGGGGTGAGGGACCATTATTTTAATGTACCTTTAAAAATGCACATTTGTTGCCAATATTTAAAACATAAAATTTTGGATAGAAAATCCAGACTTTCAGCTTCTCTTAAAAAAATGGGAAGATATGGCCACACCAGGTGCATAGTCCTACAGAGCCCCCTTTGGTGGGCTGAGCAGTGGCTGACCCCGTAAGCAGGGCTTGCTCGCTCTACTTGACCCCAGTCCCCAGTGCTGCCTAGTACAGTACTTCCCAGGCTACCTCACATGACCTCCCCTGCTTGGCAGGCCTGGGTGGTGTCCCCTGCTTCAGGGTTTAGTCTTCTCATCTGTGCCACAGAAGGATTGAACTAGAGCAGGGGATGAACACATTTCTGTGGGTCTCTGGACCCCCTTAGGAGGGCAGTGTACATGGAAATGGGGGGGACTCCCATCAAAAGTTATTTTAAGGAGCATTTCACTGTGACACAAACACATCATTTCCTCATGCCTTATTCTTCAGCAGAAATACTGTTCTAAGCAAGGACAGATAATTACGTTTTAGGATTTGCACGCGCGCGCTCAAGCATGTGTGTATGCGTGTGTGTGTGTGTGCGCACGTGTGCTGTGTGCTTGCTTTTTGTCCTGGCTGTGAGGAGTTAAATGGATTTCACCCCTGTTTCATTCCTATTAATTAAAATAAATTGAGGTTTGGAGCTTGTCGAATTCCATACTGTTAAAATAGAAGGTCACTTTGATGGATGAATGGACTTACCTGGGCACCAGCTACTCCCCTGGTAGCAGAACATCCCTGTGATGCCCAGAGCTAGGGACCCAACACCCTCATTGTGGGTGACTTACATTCTGTAATTTAGATCAAGTCAGCTGTGAATAGCTATGTCTCTCTAGAAGAGTGACTCGGAAAAATGTCATCCAATCCTGTTTATAAAATCAGTTTCTAAAGAGAACCGTGATGTTTTCTGGTACCTGAGGCCAACCATTACCATTGGGATGGCTCCTGGAGATGTGGCCAGGGGATACGAACAAAAGTCCTCCGGCTTCTGGTGCTGTGGCCACTACTCTTCACATATGCAAAGCTTTCTGGGAGCTCCCCAAGGGCAGGGATTGTCCTGTGCTGGCTGCTGGGCTGCTTGGGCCCCAAATAAATAACATTCCTCTTTCTGGGCCAAATTCTGAGCAAATTGAAAAGTCAGTGAAAGAAACTGGAAATGGGTGTATCACCATAATAGGCCTTTGTGAGCAATTGGAGGTGGAAGCGGGTGGGTCTGTGGCTTGGGGGATTGGGAGATGGTGACGCGGTCACTGAAAACAGAAGATGTAAAGCACGCCGTCTCCTTGTTTAGCTGGAGGAGGTACGGCCCTCTCCCTCTGCCATCATTGCCCATCTGTCTTCCCTAGGTCTCTGCTCAGCCTGGCCACAGCCACCATCCCACGCCCTCTTGACCTTGACCTCTGAGACTGTCGTACCCTCCACCTCACACACACGTACACCTTCCCCTGACTTGCTCACCAACAGGTCACGCTGTCCAGTGTCTAGGAGCCTAAAGATTTGGTTTCCACTCCTTCCCCCCACATCTTGAGTGCTGGCGGGAATTGGGGAACCATGCTTAGCTTCTCTGAGCTTTGTGTTTCTTTGCCTTTAAAGTGTGTTTGTCTGCCAGATCAACACACATTTAGCAACTTAAAACAAGACACCTACCGTCTCACAGTTTCCGTGGTCTGGAGTATGGGCGCGGCTTAGCTGGGTTCTCTGTGTGGAGGTCTCACACTTGCCAGTGTGGTCTCAGCTGGGCTCCCTTCCCCTCCTCTGGAGCTGGGGCCCTAGTCCCAGCTCATTCCGGTTGTTGGCAGAATTCACTTCCTTGTAGTTGTAGGACTGAGACCCTGAGCGCCTGTAGCCTTCCCTTCCCCATAGACAGTTTACACATGCTACTCGCTTCCTCCAAACGAGGAGGAGAGTGGCTGTCTTCTCAGGAAGGCCCAGTCCTTTTCAGGACTCTTCTCATTATAAGGTAGGCCTGCCCAGGATAACCTCTCTTTTGATTAACTCAGAGTCAGCTGATTAGGGACCTTAATTACATCATCAAGACCCCTTCAGCTTTGCCACATAATAATCTGACC
This sequence comes from Balaenoptera physalus, assembly GCF_965194825.1. Taxonomy (NCBI): domain Eukaryota; kingdom Metazoa; phylum Chordata; class Mammalia; order Artiodactyla; family Balaenopteridae; genus Balaenoptera; species Balaenoptera physalus. The sequence continues at coordinate 114,179,959 of NC_138884.1, read as the reverse complement.
ACTGGAGTGACAGTCCCATCATATTCAAAGTTTATGTCCACACTCAGAGGGAGGGGATTTGTGTGACGTCTTACACCGGGGGCCAGGAATCTTGGGGCCTTTCTTAGAATTCCGCCTCTGCACGTGGAATGACTAACACTCCCTCCTGCGGCATGAGTCTTTTGAGGTAATGGGAGTGCAGATGCATCAGGAACCTAGTGAAGGTGTGTCTCCCCCCTGCTGTCCTCCCTCTGGACCACATAAAGTGCAGGCATCCCAGGAGCCACTTCCTACCTCCTCTTTGCCTCCCTTTTAACAAAAATGTTATCAGCTTGGGCCTGATTGCTGGTATTTTTCTCTTCAACTAAGTTAAGGATGAAAGATGATGGAAATAAGCTTGAGAGCCTAACAGCACAGTCCATTGATGTTTCCATTTTGCGAGCTATTTTCAGGCAGTTTGATTTGAAAATTTCCACCCTTGTGACTTTTTTTCTTTGAGATGGTTCTGGAAAACGTTAAGATAACAGGGAGGACAGGTTACAACAGCATTTCCCAGAGTTTAGCAGCTTCCTCATGGCAAATTTGGGATTCAGTTTGTGTGTATGCCTGTGTGTATACATGTGTGTGTTCCATGTGGGTGTGCACACACATGCTTGTGTGTGCATGTGCACATGTGTGCACTGTATTTGTGTTGCTGTGTGTGCCTGTATCTTTGTGCATGTATGTGCATTGTTTGTGCATTTATATGCACTGTGCATGTGTATGTGTGCACATGTGTGTTGGTGGTGCATGTCTGTGTGCTGTGCGTATGTGTATGTGCCTGTGCACGTGCATGCATGTGTGTGCACCTGTATGTGTGTGCATGTTTGTGCATTACTGCTGTGTGCATTGATATGCACTCTGCATGTGTGTATGTTGATGGTGCATGTATGTGTACTCTATGTACATGTGTGTGTGCATGTGCACATGCATGCACGTGTGCCTGTATGTGCATTATTGCTGGGTGCATTTATATGCACTGTGCACATGTGTGTTGGTGCGTGTGTGCATGTATGTATGTACATGTGCACATGCACGCACGTGTGTGCTTGCATGTTGCATGCATGTGCCTGTGCATGCCTGACCAGTGTGTCACCTCCCACGTGCCCCCCTCTTCTCCACAGTCCGCTATCGAATGCAGCAGCCTCCTGCGGACCCTCCATGGCCTGGAGCAGGAGCACCTGAGGAGGTCCCTTGCTCTGCAGCAGGAGGAAGACTTTGCCAAGGCCCACAGGCAGCTGGCCATTTTCCAGAGGAATGAACTGCACAATATCTTTTTTACCCAGATAAAAAGTGCTATTTTCAAAGGGGAACTGAAGGCAGAGGCAGCGAAAATGCTTCTGCAAGATTACTCTAAAATACAGGTAATGCCTCAAATGAGGCTCTCTCTGATGGAGGAGTCATTTTCCTGAACTGTTTCAGTAAATTTCTCCTCTTTCTGAACTAACTCCTGTCTCTTCTTTTGTGCTGGGTTCCAGTGAACTAATGCTGTCTTCCTTCGACCTCTTGATGTGGCGGCTGAGTTTCCAGTAAGCAGGGCAAATGGGGGCTTGAAGCACAGGCCTTAGACTCAGGCTCACCTGGACTTGCATTCCAGTTCCACTATCCATCAGCTCTGTGAATTTAAGCAAATTGCCTAACTTCTCTGAGACTCAGTTGCCTCACCTGTAAAATGGGGGTAATAGAGTCCCCACACTAAAAGGGGCATGATGGAGATTTAATGATCTAATTCATGGAAAGGCAGTGCTTGGCACAATATATGTTTAATATATATAGTGGTTAAAACTATATATGTGCATATACGTACGTGTGTTCACATGTGTGTGGTGATGTATGCCTAGGGTTTATGATCTCTGTCTCGATATTCTTAGGTGAATTTGTGGGTGTTTTTGCATGTAAGCTTGAGTGTGAGTGTCATTAACCCAGACTGAATAAATTCCTAGATGACTGTGGAAATAGTTTATGAGACTGTCACTATTTTTATGAGGCCTGCCTGAGGCATTTTACCTGTGCCTGTACACACTGTAGTACATCATTGATGTGCAGTAATGCACCAGATTTCTGGTCCCGGCACAGGCCTCGTGAGTGAGAGCTGCAACAGATCAGGGCTGTCCCAGGAGGAGACCAGGCGGCCCTCGTGGGCCTTTTGGAGAGAGAGGACCACTGTGAGAAGGCACTGGGCATCTTGGCATGAAGAGAGCTACCCAGCCTCTCCGTTTTGCTCTTGGTTTTTCCCAGTAAAACTTCAGGGGAGTAAACAAAGTCCTGGCTAGGTATTCGGACCCCACAGCATCACTTAGGGATTAACAGATTTTGCTGTCGTTTTGCCCGCTCCTCATGATAAGCTGTGTCTGACTCTGCATGCTGGAAAGAACACGTGTTATTGTTAATAATACTGGGGACAAAAAAGTAACAGCCCTGGTGACAGTCCCAAGGCACAGACAGGTTAGTAGTTGAGGATCCCGACTCTGAGCTTCGCGACGTCAAGGGCTCAGGTCAGCTGACTCACGTGATCCAGCCCCGTAGAGGACAGAAGTGTCACCACGGGGTTCCTGCTGTATTGATTCTGCCGCCGGGAGCTCTCAGAGGGAAGCTGGCGTTTGGCCACATCCCACCGACCATTCTGCTTTTCACTGTCAGGGGAGTGCAAATCCTCAGGTGTTGGACCTGGAGAGACTATAGCTTTTGTGTGGAAAGGAAAACACCATACGTTTCTTATTGAACAAAATGTTGAACTTTCGGGTAACCCACTGCATGGACAGTATTTCCCCAGATTGGAAAAAAGACAGCAGAGCCGGTCAGTGGGATAGTACACTGAGGCTGATGTTTTAATTACCGTGGGTTTAATTACTGCTGGTCTAATTATTATGCTACTGGTTGAAGCTGGATTTGGGAGACAGCCTATTATGAAGTTAAAACACAGGCCCTGGAATTAGATGGCTGAGTTCAAATCCCTGCTCAGTCATTTACCAGCTGTGTGATATGGACTCAGTTTCCTCATCTGTGAAGTGGGAATAATAGTATCCTCTCCCTAAGTTAAGTTACAAAAGACGAGAAATGCTCTGGGTCCAATGCCAGGCCCAGCAAAAACACCCAGTATATGCAAGGCTATTATTACTCTCTTGTGCTTGCTTGGGTTCTTATGCATTTTGTATGTTATAAGAACTTCTTGCTACTCTGTGACCAGGCTCATCTCGTGTCCTCCATGAGTGTGGGAGTTCTGGGGTCAGAGCCAGTGGCTAATTTATCCCAGAACTTCAGCACCTGTCCTGGTGCTGTGTTTGGGGAGCGCCACAGGTGTGACTGTGCACATGGGTGAAGGATGCCTGAGTGAAATTTATATTCCATTCCTAGGGAAGCAAAGTTGTTTTGATAACTCTTTACCATCTGGGTCTCAAATGCACTTTTCAAAGCCCTGATTTCTTATTAGTATGTAATTTTCTTCTAAGCCTTTGTTCGGGGCAGGGACATTTAAGGTGTTAATCCCAGGGCTTCTATTCCCGTGTATTTTCTTCAGAAAAGAAATGTAATATTTTAACTGACTAGAAAGAATTTTCTTTAAATTTTATTTAAGCATACTTTCTTGATTTTTTTTTTTTTTAACAGGAGAATGTAGAAGAGTTAATGGACTTTTTCCAGGCTAGTAAGAGATACCATCTCAGTAAAAGATTTGGCCACAGGGAGTACCTGGTTCAGAACATACAGTCATCAGAGACCCGTGTGCAGGGCCTGCTTAGCACTGCTTCTGCTCAGCTGACCCTCCTTATCCAGAAACACGAGAGGTAAAACCCCCAAGCCACCCAAAATGATGCAGACAAACAGCGTTGCCCCAACGTTCCTCATCAAAGACCATCTACTTCTGTTCATTCAGCGAATGCACTGGCTGCTCCTGACTTATTTCTTAAGAACTCTCTAGTTGGAAGAATCCTTTGCATTACAGAATTTTAAAAACATACCCAATAGTCGAGACACCCATACAGTGTGCCGACATGTGCCCATCGTCAGCTTCAGTAGGTACCAGCTTGTGGGCAATCTTGAGGTAGCTATACATCCCTACCCTGAGTTATTTTAAAGCAAATCCCCAACATTTCATAGAGAAATCAATGGTGGAGGCTTTCATGAACTGTGTGATGGGATAGCCCACTTCTCCTTGAGCTCTAGGACACCGCTGGCTCTTGCATTCACCTTTGTTTTTGTTTTTTTTTGTGGGGGGGGTTGTTTTTATTTTTGTTTTTTTTTTTAATTGAAGTATAGTTGACTTGTTAGTTTCAGGTGTACAGCACAGTGATTCAGTTATACATACATATATATATCTATTCTTTTTCAGATTCTTTTCCCTTATAAGTTATTACAAAATATTCAGTGTAGTTCCCTGTGCTATAGAGTAGGTCCTTGTTGGTTATCTATTTTATATATAGTAGTGTGTATCTGCTAATCCCAAATTCCTAATTTATCCCTCCCTGCCTTTCCCCTTTGGCAACCATAAGTTTGTTTTCTACGCCTGTGAGTCTGTTTTATAAATAAGTTCATTTGTATCATATTTTAGCTTCCACATATAAGTGACATCACAGGGTATTTGTCTTTCTCTGTCTGACTTACTTCACTTAGTATGATAATCTCTAGGTCCATCCATGTTGCTGCAAATGGCATTATTTCATTCTTTTTTATGGCTGAGTAATATCCCATTACATATATATATATATATATATATATATATATATATATATATATGCCACATCTTCTTCATTCATTCATCTGTCAATGGACATTTAGGTTGCCTCCATGTCTTGGCCTTTGGAATTAAGTATGAATACACAGATGCTTATCTTGGATTTTGAGTATTTTTTCTCAGCAACACTGGGGTACCATGCAGCCAGGTAAATGGTGCTGCTCACTGCAGCCTCTAGCCCCTCGACAGTGTTCCTTCTCAGCTAGTCTTTAGGGAGACGCATAATTGTCAACAATGAAATTTATTCTTTGTAGATTACAAGCTTTAAAATGAGTAGGGCCATGTTGATAAAGTTGGCTTTCTTAGGGCAAGCCGTGCTTTTATGAATTGGTTCTACTACCTGGGTAATTGTACTAGGACTTGGCAGCTCTCTTGCCCTCTTTAATGAGGATTCGGTAAGGTGCAAATTATGTGAACACTTCCCACCCAAAGATGCTAATGAATTTGTCACTGCAGTTAACTTGACATTCCTTATTCATTTTCACTCGAGTGAAAGAAACAGCTCCTTGCCTTGAACGGAAGCACCCAACAGCTGGTTATACCATTGGGAGCAGTTACCAGGGAAGTGCTTTGTACCTCTGATTTTTAAATCCTATTTTAATAGGTTGGCACAGACTTATATTTCTGAAATGTGTATCTACCATTTGCTCAGTCACCTATTCATTCCTTCAGAAAGCTTCCATGGTGAATCTACTGTATGCCAAGCAGGGGGCCCAGCCCAAGGATGCAGACAGACTGGGAATGGTAGTGGTGATAGTGGCAGCAACAGAAAAACAGAACCAGTAAGATATGTATGAGGAATTGTGTTGTGTGACTGTGGAGGCTGAGAAGACCCAAAATCTGCCGTCTGCAAGCTGGAGGCCCAGGAAAGCCAGTGATGTAATTCAGTCCAGAGGCCTGAGAACCAGGGGAATCCCAGCCCTAGAGCAGGAGAAGATGAGATGAAATGTCGCAGCTCAACAGTGAGGCAGGAAAAAAAGCGAATTCCTTACTCCTCCACCTTTTATCCTGTTCAGGCCCTCAGTGGACTGGGTGCCCACCCACATTGGGGAGGGTCATCTGCTTTACTGAGCCCACCCATTCAAACGTTAGTCTCACCTGGAAACACCTGCACAGACACACTCAGAAGTGATCTTTAATCTGGGCACCCCGGCCAGTCAAGTTGATAAACAGAATCAACCCTCACACCGAGTTTTCCCTACATTTTACCTCTTGGACTTTACTTGTGCCATTCCTGTCACTAGGACTTCCTAATCTACCATCTCCTCTTGGAAGATTCTGTCTGTTCCACAGTGGTCCCCTTGAACGTTGCTTTCTCCGAGAACTCTTGCCCAATTGTAATTTCTCTCGGGATGCTGAGCTTTCTCTGCACATCTCTGAAAGAGCTGACCTTACCCTTCCTGCATTTTAGTAACGTCTTAGCTGCCTGTTCTCCTGCTTCTTCTGATGGTAGAGATTTCTCTGATTCAAACCAAACTAATATGGAGATGAACATCCAGCCACAGCACAGTCAAGCTGCAGGTGAGTTTGGAGAGTGTGTTAACTAACTCTGCATCTTTTTCATCTAGAGCAGGCTACTTGGATGAAGATCAGATGCGGGTGCTCTTGGAGCGGGCTCAGACAGAAGTCTTTTCTATAAAACAGAAGTTGGACAATGACTTAAAGCAGGAAAAGAAAAAACTCCACCAAAAATTAATAATTAAGAGAAGGCGAGAGATGCTGCAAAAGGTATATAAGGAATTATGCTCCTGATTCTTTCCATAACCATTGTGAACACCCACCAAGTGCCAGGTTGCATGCCAGGCACTGCCATCAGAGGGCTAGGATCCAAAGGGCAACTGGGCAGGCATCCTGATGTGCCATCTACAGTTGATTGGTAGTGACTTTTTGGAACGCTGTGTCAAGATTTCTACAGGTCCTAGCAAAGCTGAGGGTTGCAGTAGGTTAGTAATGTCTGCCAGGGCTAGGGAATAGGAGTGCTGGTTCCAGTGAATAATGACAGATGGGTGCTACAACATTTATGGAGTGTTTAATTGGCACTGTGCTAAGTGTATTATGTATTTTATTTAATCCTTACATTAACCCTATGAGGTAGATGCTACTGTTTTCTCTTTTTTTAATGAAGAATTTGAGGCTGAGAGGGCTTAAGTGTTGTGGTCTCTTTGGGTTGCTTTAACAAAGTACCAGACTGGGTGGCTTATGAAGAACCAAAATTTATATCTCACAGTTCTGGAGGCTGGAAGTCCAAGATCAGGGTTCCAGCAAGGTCGGGTTCTGGTGAAGGCCCTCTTCTGGTTGCAGACAGCTGACTTCTTGCTGGTAGAAGTCAGAAGGGTGGAAAGGGGGAGGTAGCTTGGTGGGTGAGTGTGGGGCCTCTTTTATAAGGGCACTAATCCCATTCAGGGGGCTCCACCCTCATGACCTAAGCACCTCCCCAAGGCCCCCTCTCCTAACACCACCATGTCCCATGTTAGGTTTCAACATATGGATGTTGGGGGAACACAAGCATTCAGATCACAGTATTAAGTAATGAGGTCAAGGTCACATGTTTAGTGAGTGGCAGACATGGAATTGAGTCCAGGCCTGTCTGACTTAGAGCCTCAGCCTTGTCCTTGCTCAGCTGTTTGTGAACCTCAAGAGGGGAGAGACCAACCGGCAACCACAGAAATGCATCATGTGCTCCCTACACGCTCTGGTAGCACAGAGAGGAAGTCACCGTCTCCTGGGAACCCGAGTTCTGGGGGACAAATGAGCATCTGATGCGAGCAAGGCAGGAAGGACACTGCAGGGGATGGGGAGGCGTCTTGTTCAAAGGTGAAGCACTCAGGCGAGGGTGCCCCGCTGTGCTTGGAGCTCCGAGAACATGAGAGCTGGGAGGACAGAGGGCGGGGGCTGGAGGAGGCACGCCCGGGAAGCAGCACCTCGTCAATGAGGGCAGTGTGCCGGGCTGGCAGCTGACCTTCATTGGAGGACAGTGGGGAACACTGAAGGATTTTCAGGAGGAGAAGTGATGCCCAAAGCTCGGCCTCTGTGCGCCAGTGCTGAATCAAATCTTGGAGACAGAGTTTTGGGTGAAGTAGAAAAGAATAGCTTTATTGCTTTGTCAGGCAAAGAAGGACACAGTGGGCTCGTGCCCTGAAAAACTGTGTGTCCCAACCCGGGAGGATTTGGTGATGAGTTTTGTAGCAGTGGTTCAAGGGCAGACATGCTGCTAAGGATCAGGGTGTGTGCAGGGCCCGCAGTTCCCTAATCTGGCCTCAGGTGGTCTCCTGATGAGCAGGTCATTACCTTCTCTGGAATGAAGAATGCTAACATCTTCCATTTGTTGGGGACTTTAGCTCTGCAGAAGAGCTCAAAATACCGTTAAGGGTATCCCTTGAGGCGGAACCGGGACCCTGCCCCAAGGCTGCACTATTGTTTCTTGGCTGCTCCTCCCTTGTCTCTGCCTCCCCTCCCTTCCCTGATTAGCAGCTGTTCAAAAGGCTCCCATGCCCAGGAGCCCCACAGGTCCTGCTCAGTTTCAGAAGGAAGATCAGATTTGGGATTTAGGAAGCTCATGTGAGCAGCCATCGGATAGAGTTGGAGGAGCCCCAGGCTGTAGACCTTGATCAGGTCTACAGTGGGACCAGTGGGAGGCTGTAGACCTTGACCAGGTCAAAACTGATGAGAGCATGTCCTGAGCCTGGGAACAAGGACAGATTCAGAGGAGATACTAGATGCATGGGATAACACAGGTGGTTGTCTGGTGCCATTCGGGAGGGAAAGGGAAACAGAATAACTTAATTTGATTGATTAAAAACTCTGCTTTTATTATCAAGTGTTGGGCCCAGCATTCTCGCCTGGACCATTGAACTCCACCCCATCTTTAGCATCACCTTATCCATCTCCACTGGCTCAAGGATCAAAGCAATGTGGCCCAAGAACACACTTCTGTGATGGTCTGTCCTGGTTCAAGGCTAGGATCTGGAAGGATGGAAGAACTGCAGATATTTCAGCAGTCTTCCATGAGTACTGTTTCTTACAGCTGCTTTTGAGAAACCTTGTGAGTGGCACAGAGTTAGAACATAGCTCCACAAAGGCAAAGGTTTGTGTCATATCCTCAGCTCTGAGAACACATTGTAGGTGCTCAGCCAATATTGTAGAAGGAAGGAATTGACACTCTCTGGTCACCCGGACCCATGAGCAAAACATATTTGCACAAAATAGAACCCAGACTATCCACAGGTGCGCTATTGTCAATAACACCGTGACGTACATCTCTATGCGTGTCAGCTTTTTCCCAGCACAGGGCCTTTATGCCTACTGCTCTTTCCCGCAGGAATATCCTTTCCCCCATCTTAACCCAAATGAGATATGACCTCATCCCTCAGGTCTCCCTTGGGTCTCCTTCTTTATTTTTTATTTTCTTAATTTTTAAAATTGTTAGTAGCGTATTGTTACTATAATTACTCTTGGTGATGATTAGCCTTTGTTTTTGTTTTTTTTTCCATTATGTTTTACTACAGGATATTGAATATAGTTCCCCGTGCTATACAATAGGACCTTGTTGTTTATCCATTTGGGTCTCCTTCTTTAAAAGGTCTTCTGTGACCTCCTCATTTAAATTGTCTCTCATGGATCTCAGGGGAGTTTTCTCTTAGGATATCTCAATTTTCAGTTCCTATGTGCCTGGGACTTGGTAATAATAATAGCAGACATTCATTGATGCCAGTTCTGCACCAGGCCCTCCTCTAAGAGTTACACATGTCTTCAGCAACTCATTGCATCCTCACAACTACTCTGTGAAGTAGATCCTATTATTATCCCCATTTTACAGATTAAGCAGTAGAGGCCCAGACAGGGCCAGACACTCGTTTTGGGTGGCTCAGCTTGTAAGTGGAGAAGCCAGGATGGGAGCCCAGGTGGTCTGCCTCTTGGGTTTTACCTACTCAATAAATACGTGTTCAATAAATGTTGAACAAAGGAAGTTTTCACTACACTTTGGGTTATTTTCTAAAGAATAATGTTGTTTTTTTGGGAGGGGGGAACAACGATCAAGTTTATTGATTCATTTAAAAACAATGCAACCTCAAACAAAGGAGGCACTGCTAAAAGCTCAGTTGGATGAGGCAGATTAAGCCTTTTGCTTAAATCCTCACCAAAAGGTGAGGATTTGAATCTTTGAATTATGAAATTTGCCACCCCTTGCCTCTGGAATACTGTGATTAACATAGACAGAGGCAGATTTTGTCTAGTCCAGAAGAAGAGAGCAAGATAGAGAGAATAGAGAGAATATTATATCTGAGTGAAGGAAGAGAAAAAAAGATGTCCTGGATCCTTCTTTGAAACAAATGAGTAAAAGGTGGTCACATGTTACTAAAGATCAATCAGGTTACACGCTCTTCTCCTTTGGGGAGGATGTGTTAAGAAGATAAAAACCTTAATAGAAATTTCCTCTTGTGTTGTCTAAGGCTTGACTATGGGGAGAAATCAAGAGTCCTTCCAGTTCGGAACACGCTCTTGCAGTATTTCTGTCCTATTAGCCTATTTGCATAAAAATCTTAGTTGGTTTTAGAAGAGCAAAGCATTTATTCAAAGTTTCCATTTCGTGGTTCAATTCTCCTCTGCTGCTACTTTGGCAATCTCCATTGGTCTTTAAATTATGTTACTTTTCTTGTTTTAAAGAATAATTTGCTAAATGTGAGGTGGTTGGGGAAAGGGCTGTTGACATTCTGTGCTTCCTGCAACCAGAGTGTTTTCCCCAAGGGCTGTGCACCCAAGTCCCACCCCCTGTTAACTGTCTGTTCTGGAACTCCTGCCAGCACAAGGAGCAGCGGAGGGAGCAGCTGTCCGTCGCTGAAGCCTTCGGGGCGGCTGAGGATGCTCGCCAGTACATGCGCCAGTGGCGGAGCCTGGTGGCCGAGCACAGCGCCACCCTGGAGGAGCTGCAGGAGCGCCTGGACCAGGCTGCCCTGGACGAGCTCAGGGCCCTGACCCTCTCACTGTCCGAGAAAGCCACGGAGCAGCTGCGGCGGCTGCAGAACTCGGTGATGACCCAGGAGCTGCTCAAGCGCGGGGTCCCCTGGCTCTTCCTGCAGCAGATCCTGGAGGAGCACAGCAGGGACCTGGCCGCCCGGGCCGAGCGGCTCGAGGGCGAGGAGAGGGACAGGGGCCAGGAGGGCATCCAGAGCGTGAGGCAGAGACTGAAGGACGATGCCCTGGAGGCCTCCACGGAGGAGCAGGCGGAGCTGAGACACTGGGAGCACTTGATCTTCATGTGAGTTTTAATCCCTGTGTGTTTTCATCGCCTCCTCTCCTCCCATTGGTGGGGGAGGGATTCCACCGCCTGGTTACGGGGATGGCCAGACACGTGCCATCTGACGCTGGACAGCAGTGTATTAGTCACTTATGCCCACAGCCCAGGGAAGACAGGCAGTGCATGTCCCCCAGGGCCACTCGGGGGTTGCAGAGCAAACAACCAGGGCTCGTGGGGGGCAGTCTTTGTATTTGGGTTGGCCAAAAAGTTCGGGTTTTTCACGTGAGGGGGGAAACGAACAAACTTTTTGGCCAATGCCAGAGTAACAAGAGGGTGAGGTGCCCCCTGGTTCCTGTGGGAGGATGTGGTGGGCTTGTTTGGACAATTACAGGCTGGCAGGGAACTGAAACCCACTGCTCATGAGTAAGCAGGGATTGCACTTGGTCCCCTTGATGAGAAGTGCTGTGTGAAGAGGGGACCTTGTCCACAGGAGCAGGGTGGGGAGGGGAACTTGTAGTTAAGCCACATGAGGCCCTCCCTGTGTCAGCAGATGTCGGGGAGCACATGGTAGTGGGCCTTCATTCCAGGCCTTACGGCCCGCTGCACCGTCTCTTTACGGGGCCCCTTCATTCATTGAATTCAAGAACCACGGAATGACATCCACTTCTGACTAGGAGGCTGTAAGCCATGGCCCGCCAGCAATCCTGGTGTAACAATTATAAAATAATGGGTAATTTGCACCACTAATGTTTTTAAAGCCATTGGATGGAGAGCTATGGAAGCAATGAGGACAAGTTAAAATCAAATTCCAGAGGGGCCACTGTTGACAGTCCTTCACTCCCCTGCAGCATTTGCCAGCTCTTTGTGCAGACTGAGATTTGGTGTGGCCCAAAAGGGGCCATCAGTTGTGTGATAGATGCCAGCAAAGCTTTGGCAACTGTTTAGGGCTGGCATGTCAGATTGGAAACTGGAGGAGCCTCGAACACGGCCCACATGGGGCTACAGAGAGGTATGAAATGTGGGCAGTGTAGACCAAAATCCTGGGTTTAAATCCCAGCACTGCCACCAACTGTCTGAGTGTAGGCAAGTTACTTAACTTCTCTGAGCCTCATCTTTCTTGCCTGTAGAATGGGATGACAATGATTAATCATTTACGGTGCTTTCAGCAGCACATGATACTATTGGGTTGTTAGAAGGTGAAGAAAGCATTTTATAAGAAGTCGGGGGGGTATATTTTCTAGTTTTGATCCCATGACCCAATGATACTATCAAGGATCCAGCCCTCAACATCCTTCTGCTCCACTGTACTCAGTGTGCTGCTTTGGTCTCTGGGCTCAGCCCCACATGGTTTCAGGATGGCTGCTGCAGCTCCAGGTGTCACATACATCATCTCTTTTTAACATGTGAGGCACTGATTCTTCCGATTCCACTGGGCAGGACTACATCACCAGCTCATGCCTAAACCATTCACCGGCAAGGAGAGTGAAATGGCCATGACTGTCTTAGACCAGAGGGCAGCAGACTTTTTCTATAAAGTGCCAGATAGTAAATATTTGAGTCTCTGAAGGCTACCTGGTTTCTGTTGCAACTATTCAGCTCTACCCCGGTAGCGTGAAAGCAGCTACAGACAATCCGTAAGTGAACGTAACTGGGTTCCAATAGAACGTTATTGACAAAAACAGGCAGTGGGCTAGATTTGGTCTGCAGGCCATAGTTTGCCAATTCCTGCCTTAGACCACCTGGGATTCCCTCTCTGGGGCTGTGAGGGGTGTTTCTATCCCCAGCATTGTTGGAGAGTAACCCATCTAAACGAAAGCTGAGCTGATAAGAGGCAAGGAAGTGCCAGCAACCACATCTGGCAAAGCGCCAACTCCACAGCATTGATGAGGGATTACATGAGCAAGTATATGTCAGTCTTTTAACACAGCCCTTGGTCTGCAGTAAGTGGATAATAAGAGGTAGCTGCTATCATCCCCACCATCATTCCTGTGCTGGAAGAACTCAGATGATCAGGAGGAAAACAGACACGTAAATAGATGATTGTGATACACAAAGCGGGAGTAATTAACCAGGTAACCGTATGGAGGACCAGGATTCTTACCAGGCTCTGAAGAAGGTACATTTTGGGTGCCGGCCACTGACCTGGTACTGGGAGCCAGAGACAAGGGGACACCGCCCACTGTTGCCTTGCTGAGGCAGGGCAGGACTAGGCGGTGGAACAGCTGGGTGGGTCCTTGTCTGGGTGTGAAGAGGGGAGACCAATCTCACCGCATGAAAGACAGAATCAAAACCCCCAGCAGCAGCAGCTCAGTGAAGATAAACAGTAACTGCCATCTTCCCAGTCTGTTTATTTAGAGTAGTATAGACCATTTACACATGAGGGCGTAATTGTGCCCATTTGGCTATAACATAGCATTCTTTTCCTTTTAACCAATGGACCCACCCATATTCCCTAAAGGAACCAACCAACCCAGAAAACACTATTGAAGTGAATAAGCAAAACCAAAGCCCTTTGACTATTCTTTCCTCGGTATGGCCACTCCACAGTTCCGTTTGGATCTTAGCCACAATTTCAATTCTGAATTGAATTGAAGCCCTTTTAATTAGAAAAGGTTGCATCGACATAGGATTGTGGAGGGGGTGTTGGGGGAGGGTAGGGGAAGGCGTCCTTCTCAGTCTATCTGCTCGGTCCATCTGTCCCCCTCTTCCCTTGATCCTGCATGCTGCTCGCTGGACGTCGGTGGTCCTCCCCATCTGCACCGAGGCCTGAGCTCTCCTTGAACCCTTTCAGGGATACCAAATAGCAGAGCATCGTTCTGCAGTGTCCATCCTTCCTTGGTGGCAGTTACATCCCATGGAACAAGGTCTTCCTGGCCCCAAGGATGCAGTGCCTCCTCCTTAAGTGCTCATTCCCAGGGACTGACCTTGCTGCCAGGGAGGAGAGGTCCCAGGTGTTCGCAGAGGGTGAGATTGTCTTGGTTTAGATGAAGTGACCTCTCCCCTCCTTCTCATCTCTCTTTCTTTATGGTTCTGTCCTTGTTTAGTTTGCAATCTTTGTTAGTTTTTGTTTTCTTGAACAAACAAGATGCTGTCTTCTCCAAGCCCATACAAATCAGATCCTTAAATGCCACTTCTTATTCCCACGAATTGTTCTCAGCAGTAATTATTCAGCTCAATCTACATTCGACCAAAGTCCCTTTGCTCGATCCAGCCTGCTTTGGGCTCTTCAAAGTGTATGGATTGGACTTGACATTCCCATTATTGGGTGGTCATCTTCTTTGACTTCATGTGGTTCCATTTTGCAGGGAGTATTATTAAAGCAGCCGCCGATTGAGTCGTTCAACAGGAAAAGAGAAATCTCACTTTGGTATCAGAAAACTCTTTATGATTTTCCTAAGGGTTAAAGGGGGTCAACTAACAATACACACAATCTGAGTCTGCTTATATACTTTGCTTATTTAAGACCCTAAAAGATTGTAGCCTTTATTTCTGAGGCATTAAGTAGAAATGGCTTTGCACAATAGTTTTGAAACATATTTTTATAAGCTTCTCAATTTCAAGCAAGAGAGAGTTGCTGTAAACCTGGTCCTATAAAATAAGAATTAATGCATATTTTGCCAGGGAAAGTGTCTTTGAGACCTTTTTGCTAAACTGCTGCCTGGATTTTAAATTCCTTCAGGGCAAAGACCCTATCTCCTATATTTCTGTATTATCTTGGTGCCTACCTAGTGGAGGATTAAAGCCAGACCACCCTGGGCCAATCTGGTTTGCAGATGGGCAAGAATAAAGACTCAGATTCATTTCAGAGTTGCTTTCACCTTGGAGTCCACATAAGCAGCAGACACGTGGGGCAAAGATTCTCCACGAGGGAAGGTACAAAGGAACAGCTTCAGTTTCCTCAAGTGCTTCAGAAAAATTGGTGAGTCCCAGGGAACCCAAGACATGGGCTTGGGGCCCTCAGACCGCTTCTGTCTGGGGACCCAAGTCAGCCCTTTCGGTCTTATTCTGTTTCCACGAGAGAACTTTCTAGGTGAGCTGAAGTCCCACAGGCCCACGTGAAGGTTTTTTGAGTGATCAATGAACAGACACACGTTGCCCAAAGCAGGACAGAAGAGATGGCCTCCCCCCAGATGCTGTCTCCGGGGTCAGGGAGGGCGTTCTGTCCAGAAGTCCCAGCAGACCTCCTCTTCCATCTCATTGGCCAGACTGGATCCCCAGAGGTGGGAAAGAGAGCTTGTGACCATTCTCCCCTGTAGAGTGGCTGTAGCCCTTGCCTGGGAGGAAGAGGGGGACATTCCTTAATTTCCTCATTTGTAAATTGAGGACTGAGTCGCCGAAGGATTACTGAGGGTGCAGGTAAATGTTTCCTGGGGCTGGCATAATAAAGCACCACAGACCAGGGGCTTTAAAACAACAAAAATGTATTGTCTCCCAGTTCTGGAGGCCAGAAGTCCAAATCAAGGTGTTGGCAGGGTCATGCTCTGTCTGAAGGCTCCAGGAGAGAATCTGATCCCCGTCTTTCTCTTAGCTTCTGGTGTTGCTACAATACTCAGCCCTTGTTGGCTTGTACACCCATCATCACATGGCCTCCTTGTGTGTGTGTCTTCTCTTCTTTGAAGGACACCAGTCATATTGGATCAAGGGTCCACCCTACTGCAATATGACCCCATCTTGACTTACTTCTAAACTGCCTCTGCAAAGACCCTATTTCCAAATATGATCACATTCAGAGGTACCAGGGGTTAGGACTTGAACATATCTTTTGGGAGGACACAGTCAGCCCCTAAGGGTAAATCACTCTGCATGGTTTCCAGTACGGAATAGGTTTTCCCTAAATGAGAGCTGTCACTCATCATCCTATAAAGACCCAGCACAAGGCCCCCCTTCCCCATGACCTGCCGAGTTGGGCATCTCTCCTCTGGGCTGCTGGTCCCTACTTACAGTCTGCTGCTGACCAGGCTCGGTGGACAGTTCTTTGTCTTCATGTCTGTTCTAAACGGAGACAGGTTCTCTTCAAGGTCATGAGCGCCGGGACATCTGTTGCCTCCTCACAGACATGCTCACAGGCTTGTCTCATTCAACTCTGAATTCTTAGCCCCGATATGATGTTGTGTCCATCATGACACACATTAGGTGCTCAAGAAATCCTTGTGGAATGAATGCCCAATTAAGGAGATGGTGTTTTTTTTCCAGACGTGGATTTGACTAGTGGAGTTTGAGCTTTGAATTTACACTTTCCCCCCAGCACAACCCGCACTGTCTTCTCTCCACGAGAACATATCACTGTTCTTGCTTTTCCAGGAAGCTCTGGTCCTCTGCCTTCTCCCTGTCCGAAGAGGAGCTGCTCGGGATGAGGCAGGAAGTTCACGGCTGCTTCGCTCAGATGGACAGGAGCCTGGCCCTTCCCAAAATCCGGGCCCGAGTCCTGCTGCAGCAATTTCAAACCGCGTGGCGAGAAGCAGAGTTCCTGAAACTGGACCAGGCGCTGGCCGCCCCTGAGCTGCAGGTAGGATGGGCATCTCGGGGCCTCGTGGGTGCAGAAGCGGGGTCTCCTCTGGCGGTTGATACTGTAGGATCTGGCTCCGCCACCCACCCTCAGCTCATCTCCCACCCTCTCCTCTCTGGCCCTGTTGGCATCAGCTGTTCCTGGAAGCACCTTAAGTTCTGTAGTGGACACACTGGTACCTGGGCTTTGCACTGTCCACCAGTGGCCCTGAGTCTCTGCCACTCACGGCTCACAGCTGCGCCCCTCTCCTGAGCATTCCCCTCAGCGATGGGAGCCACCTGCCCTGAAAGGTGAGTCTTCCGCCTGCCCCTCCCTCGGCCGCAGCCGGTGACCCACTCAGAGTACTTCTGCATGTGGCACAGGGAAGGTGCTCAGCTCAGGTGGGAAAGGGCATCTCTCACCCGGGGCCTCGTAGGGTGATGAGTGACAGATGCCTGTGGAGAGCACGTGTTATGTGCCACAGAGGAGGCAACTCTTGGGTGCAGGGTTTACTCTGGAGCCCCTTATGGACCAGTCAAGGCCAGACCCTACCTGCGACCTCCACCGTGCGTGGCCCTTTCCCCCTCCTGCCCTGGTTCCCTCACCCCCCCATGCCTTGCTCAGAGGTCCTCTCTCAGGAAACTGCGTGCACCCCAGTCCCTGTCTCTGGCTCTGCCTCTGGGGAATCCCATCTGAGACAAGGCCTTTGAACTTGCTGTTTCCTCTGCCCAGAACATCACAGGGCCAGCTCCTTATGGTCTCTTCACATCTCAGTTCAAATGTCACCTGCACAGAGGTCTTCCCTGGGCACTATCCAAGATCGCCACTTTCCCAGGCATCCTTTATCACATGCTGTGTTCCCGCTTCTTCAGAGAATTGATTGCTATCTGCAATGTCCTGGTTTCTCGACTTACTCACGGTCTGTGCTCCGACTACCAACAAGCTCCCTGTTTGTAGTTCCCGTTCAGCACTCCATCCCAGCACCTAGAAGGTGCCTGGTGCATAATAGGTGTGCAATAAATTTTATTGACTGAACCAACCAACCACTGGATGTGGGCGGAATGCGGGGACTTCCCTTGAGTTGATATTATGTTGAGATTGAAAACGTTTTGAATCACTTACACTTCCAGTAGCTCATCTGTGGGTCACAGCAGGGCCAGGAGGTAGATATTTTGTCCCCGTTCTACAGACGAAAGCACCAACCAGCAAAGGAAAAGTGAATTGACCGACGTAGGAGGAAGTAGAAGGACTGGTCTTGGAGCTGGTGCTTTCTGACTTTAAACCTACTGCTTCTCCTTGAGGAGAAAACAAAATTCAGGCACATCCTTGGTGCTCTCTGCCCAGCTATAAGTTCTACCATGATCTCAAGGCCCCCTGTGGTCTGACCCCTGACCAGTCACGTGCTGGTAAACTGACTCTCATTGAGGGTTCAGAGTTCCTGATTTGTAGCATTTGCCTATTTCCCTGGTGTAAATACTCCTTCCAAGGCCAGTTTCAGGCTACCGACTTGACATCACGGTGCGTGGGGCTGGGAAGGATGCACACGATCTGCCCCACCCCCACCCCACTCTGGCTTCCCCCCCTTCCAGTGCCAGACCTTGCTCTGGGCTTCAGGGTCTCACCCACCAGCCCAGCTCTGTTCCTAAGAGGGCTTGACCCCCAATTTCCTCTTTTTGGTATTATCACCATTAGATCAGGAGATAAAAACTATAGTTCACTCATGGGATTAGCTGAGCCCAGCCTGAGTTTTTAAAGACATTGGGTGCAGGAGTCAGGAAGCTCACCATCTAGTTCTTAGGGCTCCCATGATGTGGCTGAGTCCGACGATCCTGTTCCGGCCTCAGTCTCCTCCTCTGTCAAATGGGGGTCTCTGAACTCAGTGAATTGCTGCGTACGTGCTTGCTTCCTCTGAGTGCTCTGGGGCAGGCCCTGAGGACATGGGGGTCTTCTGTTGCATTATCACCATGGCCGTAGGAGCCGGGTCAGAGGCTGGTGGGCAGGCCTGAGTCCAGGTCTAGAGCAGGCTCTGGGAGATCATGGCAGTGAAAGAGTGGAGGAAGGGTGGGTATGTGAGCCGGGAAGGGAGGAGGACTGGCCCTCATGGGGAGTGACCACCAGCTACATATTGCACAGAGCATCTTAGATGTGGTGTGTGTTGTGTTGGTCATGCTACATTATGCTGTACTGCGTGGTGTTATGTTTTGCTATGTTATGTCATGTCTTATCGTTATATTCTCATTTATGCTACATTCTGTTATAGCATGTTGTTAGGTTCTATCGTGTTGTGTTACAGTATGCTGTTTTGTTATATTTTTCTGTTTATGTTAGATTATGTTACATTTATGTTCCATTGTGTTATGTTCTTGCAGTAATCCTATGAGGCAGGTATTATTAGCTCCATTTTACAGGTCTGGAAACTGAGGCTCAGAGACTGTAGCATCTGCTACACTCATTCATTCATTCATTCATTCACTGAATATCAATTTACTGAGCACCCACAACCTCTTCTCTTTTTTAATTATTTATTTTATTTATTTATTTTCTTTCTTTTTTTTTTTTTTTTCTGGCTGTGTTGGGTCTTCGTTATGGAAGTGCGGGCTTCTCTTTGTGGCGTGCGGGCTCCCGGGCGCACAGGCTCCAGAGCGCGTGCGTGGGCTCTGTAGTTTTTGCGGTACATGGACTCTCTCATTGAGGCGCGCGAGCTCATTAGCTGTGGTACGCGGGCTTTGTTGCCCCGCCGCGTGTGAGATCTTAGTTCCCTGACCAGGGATCGAATCTGGGTCCCCTGCATTGGAAGGCAGATTCTTTACCACTGGACCACCAGGGAAGTCCCACACAACCTCTTCTTCGACTCCTCTCACCCTTGCTCTGGGCTTCAGGTCTTCAGGGTCTGGAACCTTCTGTTCCCACATTTTCACACTCCTGACACCTTGTCATGCAGGGCTCAGCTGCAATGTCACTTCTTTACATTTGTGAGAAGCTGGTATGTGTGTGTAGGTTGTGCAGACTGTTATTCTAGGAGGATGGTATATGTTAAAGCCCACACGTGATGCCTCCTTGAATGCATGCATACGGATGTCCTCAGCAGCCGTTCACCTCTGCACACGTGTCCCCATCCGCCTGATGTAAGATAATAGCCAGCATGCTCATTCCGTCTCCTTGTCTTCATGGCACTCACCAACCCTCTGAGAGTGTCTTGGTCAGTTATTTGTTTTCATGTTTACTGATTTTTTTCCTCCGCTATTTTGTAAGCTTCCCAAGGACAAGGGCCTCTTCCGTCCTGTGCCTGATCACAGAGGCTGACGGGTTGAGGTCCCCCCACTGGAGAGGAGGTGGACGCAGGTGGGGCCGCTGTCTGTCTGACTGCAAAGCTCCGGCCCTGCCCACGAGCATCCCTCTCCTCCCTTTGGCGGGACGAGCTCCCAAAGTATGCCAAGACCGAAGGCCCATGAACGGAGTTCATTCCAGGAGAGTGTTCATCTCTCCTCCCCTCTCTGGCTAAGACAGCTGTGCAGTGCCAAGAGCTGCAGGAGCCTCTCTGGGCTTGGGGAGACCAGGGGCTGCACCAACCTGCCGGCAATCACTTTCTCGCCTATGTTTTCTCCCCTCTCTCCAGCCACAGTCCAAGGCGAGGAAGCCACGCTCCAAGAGCAAAAGCAAGACAGACCTTTTGAAGAAGTGCACTGAAGATAAAATTCAGCTCTTTGAGGAACAGGCCCCCGAAGACCTGGTTGAAAAGGTCAGTGTTCCATGTGTCACTCCTCATAGCACATGGCAGGGCTGGCAGCCGCCCAGTTTAAGGGTGCACAGAGCCCTTGGGGGCTGTGACTGTCCATCTCCACCCAGCACCTGTTTTTTTCTTTTTAACATCTTTATTGGAGTATAATTGCTTTACAGTGGTGTGTTAGTTTCTGCTGTATAACAAAGTGAATCAGCTATACATATACATACATCCCCATATCTCCTCCCTCTTGCGTCTCCCTCCCACCCTCCCTATCCCACCCCTCTAGGTGGTCACAGAGCACCGAGCTGATCTCCCTGTGCTATGCGGCTGCTTCCCACTAGCTATCTATTTTGCATTTGGTAGTGTATATATGTCCGTGCCACTCTCTCACTTCGTCCCAGCTTACACTTCCCCCTCCCCGCAACACCTGGTTTTTACATTGTGTTCCTGCGGGTGCGACCCGCCCTGCCCCCCCCCCCGCCCCTTTTCACCTGGTCCTTCTGCCTGGAACCCTCTTCCTCCACTTCTCCCCCAGGAGGTCTCTCTCTGGTCCCTTCTTCTGGCCTCATCTCTGGTGCTGCCTCTGTGGCCTGTGGTTGCCACCATCCTTTGCCTGGCTCTGTGCTGAGGGGTTCACTTGTGCTGCTTCACTTCTGTCTCCGCATTTATCTTGCACGCCCTCCTCTGTGCCCCACAAGCAACCCAGCCTCCCTCACCAGCCCCTTTTGTTACACTTTTGTTTCTGCGCATACTGCGTATGACCACGGGCTGCTTACCCGTGTCCTTCCCTCTTCCTGGATTTACCTTTCCACCTCTTTTTACGTGAACGAGTGGACTTTGTCCTCAGCTGTCCTAAGGCACAGCCTCTGTCCTCAGGTGCCCCCTCTTCCAAGAAGCCTTCCCGGAACACCCAGTTCTCCCACTTACGCCTCCCCCTGCCAACTTTTTTTCCTGTCCTAGCATATCTCACGCTGTTCCTTCATTCCACTGGGATGCTGAGGAGGCAGCAATGTCCCAGGCATGGTGTTCACGACCGCTGGGGTGGTCCCAGCTCTCAGAGACGCACATTCTAGACAAAGAGCACTTAAAATGATAGCTCGTGATCAGTGCCATTAAAGAAATGAATAATATGGTGTGATAGTGTTAGGGTGGGGGGATGGCGAGGGGGAAGTGGGATCCACTGTAGGTGGGAGAGTCAGGTGAGGTCTCTCTGAGGAGGTGACATTTAAGAGTCGACACCGTGTTGTCACTGCCGGGGGCCCGCTGCCTTCCCCAGCAAAGGGCAGACTCCCAGGGGAGTGTGTCACTGAGTGGAGGTACAGACCATATTCTAGAGCTGCTGTTTTTGTTCCTACCTTCTGTCCCTCAGGTCCTTTACCTAGTTATTTTAATTTTTTTTTTTTTTTTACTTTAAGTGTATTTCTCAGAACACAAATGCATAATCCAGCAAAGAGCCATAGAACCTGCTCCAGGCAAGGTCATGGCTCCTTCCAGGTGTGTACAGGTTGTTGATGTCTTAAGGGACACAAGAAGTAGCACCCTATTCCCACTTGTGTTCTATATAAAATTGAGACACAAGACAAAGACTAGGTACAGGTGGAAATATCATCTGTCTTACTGTTAAAGGCTAATTCAGAAGATAGAAATTAGTGTGAGAGCCAGATGGGCTTGCTAAACATCCCAGAATTAAACAGACTCAGTCACCCAATCACACGTTTCCCTGGGAGGGTCCTGGGAGCAGCCTTCCTGGAGGAGCAGAAGTGGGGCTCCCAGAGCAGAGCTGAGCCAAGCGTGCCCAGTGGGGTGGATTCCCAGTTCACCCAGGAGGGGAAGAGGAGAGGGGTGGAGTGAGGCAGGGACCACATGGAGGAACTAGCAGCATGGGGGGTGGGGCAGGGCGTTTCCTCCAATGCACGCTGGTTTGTGACCCACTGTCACACTTAAGGTAGATATTGTCAGAGAAGGAAAAGTGGGGATTTGACTTGGTGGAAAGAATGGGTGGCCTGAGCCATGGCCAAGGACACAATGCAGGTTCAGGGGAGCCCAGAGAGTCTGCAGCCCCGTGAAAAGGCTGCTTTGCTAGGGTGCTGGGTCTCCCGAGGGGATGGGGGAACAGACCCGGGGTGGAGGGTCTCAAGTGCCTGTCTGGGAAGATGGGCTGAGTCTCACCAGCGCTGTAGAAGGAGGAGAGGGACAGGATGAAGGATAGGTTGAGAAGGTCCCGAGGTTTCCTGAGCCAGACTCAGCAGCCCACCCACCGTGAGTTCACCTGACCGCACGTGCTTCCACCATTCTAGCCTGTCTCTCTTTCATTCCATTATGTGCTTTACCCCTTCCGACTTCCTTAAGAAGTAAGAACGGTCCATATCCCTATTTTACAGATGTGGAAACTGAGTCTTCACAGTGAGTTCATCGAGGTTTCTGCAGCCAGGCGATGGTGGATCCAGCACTTCAAATTAAAGCTCTTCTTCGTCTTTGACAGGGAATATTCTCACGGAACATGGTTATTTCCCACAGTTGTGTAATGTTGGATGAACGTGCCTTGGCTCCCACATCTGTAAAATCAGGATTGAGACAATGATAACCCACTAGTCACCGGATTTGTGAGGAACAAATGGATTGGAAGGTGCTTTTTAACTTTGGAGTGGGCTCCGGTGCCCATTTCCCCAATAATGGAGCAACTCATAGGCTACCTAATCCCGGCCTCATGGAGAAAGGCAGCCAAGAGTCATTTGTCAGCTGTGACCTTTTCATGACAGGCCATCTTCACAAATGGCTATCTCACTGTGGCAAGTGCCAATAAAATAGGCACTCCCCAGTCAGCGGCTTTGATGTTCCTCCTGAAATTGGTCGACTGCATCTCTTAGCATCCGAGTGGCAATTGTTCAGATTTTTTATTTGCAGGGTAATTGCACAGAAATGACAGCCCTTGGGGGGCATGCCAGCAGCTGAGAGTTGTTTGATTGTGCTTCAGTACTGGGAACCCCTTCCAAGCTCATGTAGCTATCAAGATGGAGCAGGGACCTAATGGCCACTGCCCCAAGACCCATTGTTAAGCCCCTGTTTGGCTGGCAGCGTGCTGTCCCCAAAGGGACTGTGGCATCACAGCTGGGGTTGCAGAGCATGCTGGAAGCACCTGCCAGGTGCCCCCTTTCTTTACTAGAATCTGCATCAGATATCCCTGCAACCCTCAGCCCCAGGTTGATATGTCCCTGGTCTGGACTCTGCCATCTGGAGAGGTTGGGAGAATCGCCCAAGGTCACTCCATCAGTGAGTGGTTGAGCTGGGGCTCCCACAGGGCACGTCTGCTTCCATCACCCATGCCCTTTCCATCATGGTGCTGGGCCCGCAGTGACAGCGAGAAGGCTTCAGCCTCCCAGCAGGGCTGTTTGGTTCTCTTCCCCACGTCCCCTCCCTTTCTTCCACCTTTTTCCTTTTCCTTGCCCTTCTCAGCTTTCCCCTTTCCCTCATTCTCCTTCACTTCCTTCTTTAGAACATTTTGTAGCCTGTTCAACGGGCCGAGACCTCCCGGGCCATTGCAGGATCCTGCACTTGAGATGTTCACGGTTTTAGGTGAGCAGCCAGTTTGTGCATCGACCGTTTACAAGTTTGCCTCCTGCTTTCACATAGAAGCCACCTGACTATGCTGAGCTCCGCCTTGAATGAGTGGTATGTGACTCATTCAGAAAGACTTGTACGACTGATTCAGGGAGGAAAAGAGAGACAGGCAGAGGGATAAAAGTGGACTTACTGCCTGCCCACCGTTTCTGTCCAGCTGATGGGTTGTCAGCTCCGGTCAGAGGCAGCCATCCTGAGTGGCCTGTGTGCACCTGTGACACTCCACAGACATCCCAGTTTTCTGATGGGCTCATTACAAATGCACAGATGCATGATTTCCAACCTGGAGGACTCTGGAGGGCATGTACATTTTAGAATAAGTTAATCAAGTTCCACGATAAATTTCTGTTGGATTGAACTAAAATTACAGGTTAATTTGAGAATTGTCTTCCCCTCCAAAAAGGTGGAATGTTTCTTATTTTATGTGGATCTTCTTTTAGGATCTTTAATAGATTTTATATTTGTTTCCATTAAATAGGGTGAACATCCATCTCGATATGCTTGGGACAGTCCCATTGTCCCCTGTCATCCCCATGTCCCTTCCCGTTAGCTCTTCCTTTTACTCTCAACTTGGGCGATAAATCATAGGGTCACCTTATGCATAAGGTATACATATACATAAGGTCTTATGTATTCTTTGTGATGGTTCCCAGATACATTATAGGTTTAGTTGCAATTGTGAGTTATTACCTATTTTCAATTATGTTTTGGGCTTATCTGATACTGATGTAAAGAAATGTTACTAATTTTTATAAGTCTTTCCAGACTCCCTTATTCTATCTCTGGAGCCAGACTGCTGGGTCCAAGTCCCTATCTCTGGCACTTTATAGCCTTGTGACCTTGAGCAAGTTACTTAACCACTCTATGCCCTAGCGAACTCATCTTTCAAGTGTGGATGATAGATACACCTACCTCTTAAGATTGTTGTGAGAATATGTCTGTTGATTCTGTTGATTTTTTGCATTTGGTCATAATGTCTACAAATAATCACAGCTTTGTAGCCTCCTTTCTGATCCTTACACCTCATTTCTTTTTCTTATCAGTGTTTCAATGTCTTTATCTGCTTATTCCATCATCTCTCTTATTTCCATTGGTTGATTTTTCCCTGGATTATGGATATTTTCCTGCTTCTATGCATGCATGGTAAGTTTTGATTGGATGGTAGGCATTGTAGATTTTACATGTTGGGTACAGGATTTTGTATTTTCTTTAATAGTGGAGTTTTTTTTTTAATTAATTAATTAATTTATTTATTTTTGGCTGTGTTGGGTCTTCGTTTCTGTGCGAGGGCTTTCTCTAGTTGCGGCGAGCGGGGGCCACTCTTCATCGCGGTGCGCGGGCCTCTCACTGTCGCGGCCTCTCTTGTTGCGGAGCACAGGCTCCAGACGCGCAGGCTCAGTAGTTGTGGTTCACAGGCCCAGTTGCTCCGCGGCATGTGGGATCTTCCCAGACCAGGGCTCGAACCCGTGTCCCCTGCATTGGCAGGCGGATTCTCAACCACTGCGCCCCCAGGGAAGCCCCAGTAGTGGAGTTTTGACATGTAGGTATGTTATTTTGGATTAATTTTATCCTTTCAAGGCTTGCTTTTAAGCTTTGGTAGGTTGGGTCAAGAGCTGCCTTTAGTCGAGGGCTAATGTCTCCCCGCTGCTGAGGCGACACACTTCTGAGCACTCTGCCTGATACCTTGTGCGTTATGGGGTCTTTTCACTCTGGGTAGTGGGAACAGAAACTCTTCCCAGCTCTGTGTGAGCTCCAGCAATGGTTCTGCCTATTATTTCTGGTGGTTCTTTCCCTGGCCTGGCATCGGTTTGTTATTTGGGTTTTTTTCAAGCGTGCACAGTATTCAGCCAAAGCCTTGAGGACACTCCTGCAAATCTCTGGATCTCTCTCTCTCTTTCTCTCTCTCTCCCTCTCTCTCTCAGCAGCTCCTCCTCTTTAGGACTCTGCCCCACAAATTCTAGGCACAGGGGCCTCCCAAACTCTGCTTTTGTTTTCTGAAAGTACTGAGCCTGCTGGTCTCTCCCTGGGTTCCCCTAGTACACAATCCTTTTGTGTACTAGGAACTGCATTCAGGCTGTAAGCTGGGGCAACCGTGGGGCACCTTGTCTATTTCCTTTCTCTCAAGTATCCCAGTTCTGTGCTGTCTGTTGTCCAGTGTCTGAAAACTATTGCATCATGTGATTTGTCTAGTTTTCTAGCTATGGGAAAGCAAATCTGGTTACAGAGTAAATTTCTTCCCTGTTCCTCTATCATGGCCAGAAGCAGAACTTTCTAACCTATCCTTTTTTGATTGATTTTTACTTCTAACAGATCCTTAAAAAGAAAAAAAAAACCTATCCTTCTGTTATTGATTTCTACATTTAGTATGTTTTAGATAGAGAACAAAGTGTATATGATAACAAGTCTTTGGAATGTATTGAGGCTTACCTTGTGGCTTTATTTGTCCTCAGAAAGGCTGAGTATTTTCTGTTAGATCTGGAGAAAGGAGCAGTAGAGGCAGGGAAGACCCAGGTCATGAGAGGCCTGACAGCTACACTGAGAAGCTCAGACCTTTTGAGGAAAAATTGACAAGATGTAGGCACTTCGTAGAGAATGTTTCCCAGGATATATTCATTAGTAGTTCTAGAAGTCAGTCTCTGTTGAACAGTCCTCCTCTCCTGACCTCTGCTCTCGTTGGTTCTAAGGGTTGGGGGCCGTGTCTTAGTCTGACCTGTTCTTTTCCTTCTGTTCGTCAGTGTGAGATGGAGGTTAAGGTTGCAATCCCAGCCCCTGTCGAGAGCTGGATTGGTTTCTGGGGACTGAGGGGCCCTGAGGCCAGACACTTCAGCAAGGATAAGGTTCCAGTCTCTTGATGCCCACCTCTGTTGTTCTGTTAGCAGAATTTTAATTGATGGATCCAGAAACGAAGGCAATACTTCAGTTCATCTTTGGTGCATTCTCTTGCCGGTTTTGCGCAAAGTATATATAAATTTCTCATAAATATTCTCTAGGAACATTTAAATATAAATGAAAGTGACGTGACCATATTTTCTGCTCACCCACGATTTCTGGTATTATTTTAATGATGTTGCTCTCCATCTGGGTGGTGTGTCTACCACATAACCGTTCACCCATCCATTATTCATTCACTATTTCCAGGTTTCGCGATATGCCATGCTTGCATACTTCATTAGCAATCCCTCTATCAGGAGTGGAACTCTTGCAGTGCAATCGACCACGCATCCTAGTGTGTTTCTGCAGCGGCCTCGGCAATTATGCAGAGGTGGCTGGCGCTTCTGTCAGGAGCAGCTCTTCACACACCTGTCATTTCAGAAGTGACTAGAGCTGAAGCATGAGAATAATGTGCTCATTTTCAGATGATCTGACAAGAGAGAAAACTGATGGTACAGGTCTTTATAAAGCTTAGAAAAAAAGGCACATTGGAAGGGAATGCATTTGAGGAAGAGGCGAGAAAATCCATTCATCCACCTACCAAGACTGGGAAAGCCTCCAGATGGTTCTCTTCATGTCTACTCTTGCCCCTGTTTTATCCCTTGAGGCAGACTCTGTCAAAGTCATCTCCCTGAAACACCATTTTAAGGAAAGTTTCTTTCTTTTTTTTTATTTTTATCTTATATTGGAGCATAGTTGATTAACAATGCTGTGTTCGTTTCAGGTGTACAGCAAAGTGATTCAGTTATACATATACAGATCTATTCTTTTTCGAATTCTTTTCCCATTTAGGCTATTACAGAACATTGAGCAGAGTTCCTAAGGGAAGCTTCATATTTCCCACTGCTCCCAAACAAAACCCAGATTCCTGAGCGTAACATTCAAGGCCTTATGAACAGTCTTCAGCTTACCTTTCTCATCTTTTATTCTACTTCTACTTTTCACATACCAAAATGTTGCCATGGTTATCTTTGGATAGTTTGAATGTAGTAACATTTTTCTATATTGTCCATTCTAAAATTTACTTTTCATTTGTATCAAACTTACGCATGTATGCATTCTTTTAAAGAGTCATGTAGCTCTACAAGTTTTGTGCTGAAAAAAAAAGCACCCCTTGCAGCCACACACATACACATTTTCAAATCCCCAGAGGTAACAATTTTTAATTTTTTTAGTTTTATCTTTTGGTGTTTACCTCCATATCTTTAAATACCATGCTTGTCTTCCCATTTCTTGATTTCTCTATTTTGGGTATTATCTATTCACTTTTCTTTATAGAAGATAAGATTTAGCTGTCTTTTTCAACCTGCAGCACATAAGCCCTTCCTGTCCTCCCCGACATTCCATATAGTTAGATCCGTATTTAAGGTTTCTATTATGATTATTTAAAAGTTATTCCCATCTAAGCCATATAAAAACAGATTTATTTTTATTCCTCTGTAACTTTTTGTTTTTTCTGGAGTTATTATTGTTCTTTGGTTTCTTTTTTGTAGTTATCACTAATTCAGTTATGTAGTTATCACTAATTCAATTACTTCTTGATGGATGGCCAAATATCCTATCAGGTCTGTCACACAAGTCATGTCTTCTATTAATTCCATCTTCTTGAGGACATCTGTCTCTGTACCTCTGGAGAGATGTGCTCCAATCTGGACGTTGCCCTCTATACCTTATGCACAGCTGCCATCTTGAAGTCATGCTACAAATTCACTTCACCCCTCTCTTTCCCGATATGTTCCTTATTTTAATGAAATATAGCCTGTATTAGTTTCCTAGGAGAGGACACATGGGAGATTTAATATTTCAAAGCTTTGCAAGACTGAAGCTGTTTTTACTCTGCCCCCGTACTTGATGAATAGTTCGACCAATCTTGGAATTCTGGGAAATTTCCTTGAATAATTTTTTTTTTATAAATTTATTTATTTTATTTTATTTTATTTTTGGCTGCGTTGGGTCTCCGTTGCTGCATGCGGGCTTTCCTCTGGTTGCAGTGAGCGGGGGCTGCTCTTCATTGTGGTGCACAGGCTTCTCATTGTGGTGGCTTCTCTTGTTGGGACCACAGGCTCTAGGTGTGCAGGCTTCAGTAGTTGTGGCACATGGGCTCGGTAGTTGTGGCTCGTGGGCTCTAGAGCGCAGGCTCAGTAGTTGTGCGCACGGGCTTAGTTGCTCCACGGCATGTGGGATCTTCCGGGACCAGGGCTCGAACCCGTGTCTCCTGCATTGGCAGGCGGATTCTTAACCACTGAGCCACCAGGGAAGCCCTCCTTGAATAATTTTGATGATTAACTCCCTATCTTTAATCTGTCTTTCTAGAGCTCTAATTATTTAGATGTTGGACCTCTTGTCTATTTTTCTTTTTTACTGTTTTCCTTCTCTTTTTTCTTTTGCTTTACATTCTGGGGAATATCTTAAGTTTTATCTTCCAAACTTTTGATTTTTTCACTTATATTTTTAATTTCTAATTTTTCAAGAGTTTTTTTTCTCTGAATGCTCTCTACGAAATAACATTGTCTTGTTGTTTTAAGGCTACTATAACTCTTGTATCTCTCTGAGAACATTAAGTTTTTCCAAAAAATTCCTGCATATTTACTATTACTTCTACGTTCATTAGAGGCTTTCCCGGTATGTGGCCATCCTTGGTGGTCTGCTCATATTTAAGAGTGGAGTACTTAAAAGCTACTTGGGGCTTCCCTGGTGGCACAGTGGTTGAGAATCTGCCTGCCATTGCAGGGGACACGGGTTCGAGCCCTGGTCTGGGAAGATCCCACATGCCGCGGAGCGACTAGGCCCGTGAGCCACAATTACTGAGCCTGCGCGTCTGGAGCCTGTGCTCCGCAACAAGAGAGGCCGCGATAGTGAGAGGCCTGAGCACCGCGATGAAGAGTGGCTCCCACTTGCCGCAACTAGAGAAAGCCCTTGCACAGAAATGAAGACCCAACACAGCCATAAATAAATTAATTAATTTAAAAAAAAAAAAAAAAAAGCTACTTGGAGGCTCTGAGCTGTAAGTAGGGCTTGCAGACTGTGACCTTCACTCTGGTGTGACTGGGCTGGACCACTCACTTGGGGAATTCCCAGTGTCTGTAACTTCAGAGCTTTCTTGAAATCTGGTCAGAGTGCCCAGAGAAGACCAGTCTCCTGCCTAAATGGTAAAGGCCTTGCTGCCCATATGTCAGGAGCCAAATGAGGGAAGAGAACTGAGATTTTAGTAGTCAGTATGTAGAGTTTTACTTGAGTCCTTCTGCCTTAAAGAGAGCAGTAGATCCATGTTATAAATCTACTGTCTTTCTCCAGGAATCTCAACTGCTAATATTTTTCTACATTGTGCATGTTTTTTGTAATTAGAAATGAAAAAATTTTTAAAGGAGGAAAGAAAACTCTCAATATTATAAACTGTTGTTTTATCTTTTTCCAGCAATGCAAAGGAGACTCTATTTAACTAATTATAGTAATGATAATCAAAATAATAGTAGTAGTAAGAATATGGCAGCTACTATTTATTAGGGGCTCATTAGGTAGCACAGACTCTACTAGGCATTGTTGCCTGTCATTTTATTGTTTGCTTTTCATAGATAAAACTGAGACTCAGAGAGGTTAAGCAACTTGTCCAGGTCACACAGCTAGTTAGGTGGTAAGTTTGTAGTAGGAGATAACAGATAAGCCATAAACAAAAGAAATAAAACTGTGCTGACTAGTTTAAGGCAGTACTCTTAATTTGTTTGAGATTTTTGCACTTTAATTATCCAGACGATGGGTTGAGTGGCAATGTCTTTCCAGGCATAGAAATCAATTTTTCTATCTTAAATTTAAGCATTAATGATGTTTATTTAGCCAGGTGTTATTTCATTCAATAAACATTAACCCAACACACCTTTACTGAGTCCACTCCCCTCCTGATGCAAGATAAAGGAGAGAGTCTTCAATTTTGAACCCATCCTGCAAATCATGGTTTAAACTGACCTGCTTTTTGAGAGGGCCAGCCACTAGAATACGAGTGCATTCTTTTATTTAAATAGTGTTTCATCAGCATCTCCTCCCAGCATTTGGATGTGAGATTCCTGATGTGACTTCTTTCTGACCCCTCTCTTTCCACATGGAGGGACTTTGCTAGTGACATCCTGGCCTCTCTCCATTCCTTGCCCACTTCTCTTCAAGGAGAGTGTTATCTGATTGGCAAGATTAAAGTAGGAACTGAGCATGCTCAGTGCAACTCCCTCCTCTCTTTGGAAGCCAGCCTGCCTGCAGGAAGCCCCCATTTTCTGACTACGATGTGATGAGCTAGCAGGGAGGCCTGCTGTTTGGAGGAGTGTCCACTCCTTTGCAAACACATCTGAGCGACATTCTCTAGTCTAGTTTCCATCAATATGAAAGCTGACATTTGGTGTCTGTCTGGCTCACCCATGCATCCAGTTGTATATGTTTCCAAACTTGTGCAAGGAGGAGGGGTGTAAGGTCCTGAACTTCTTAGAATCTCAATAATTCTTTGCTGATTGACAGGTTGATTTTATTTTGTGTTTAAAGGACATCCCAATGCATAGAAGAAATTACTTCAAAACTGCACATTCTGTCAGGGAAACTAGTTAGGAAGTTGTTTGAACTTCACATTTAAAATAAGAGTATTTAGCAGCATATTGTTTTGCAAATGAATTTTTATTACTTTAGGTAGCTTGAATATTTAATTAAGCCTGTCATTAATACCTCATAGAAATGCAAATCTGTATCTTTTCCCAGGAGTTCTTTTAAACAAGGATGAAAGCCCTCTTTAGAGGCATATTCTCATGGTGCTAGAATTAACAAATTAAGCTTTCCGAAGAAGAAAGAGGATGTTAGAGAATCTTTCTTTTGTTAATTTCACTGTCCAAGTTGTTCTTGAAGTACATGCAAAAGGATTTACACTTATCCCACATTTTAGGAATGACTTTGCATAAATAAAATGAGATCTCCCTCATGGCCCCCTCACTCTGCCCTGCATCTCTGCAGGGGACTAGGCCTTACAGGGTATTTGGGCCACTACCTGTCCAGGGGTGGGGAAGATTGAAACCACATGGAGGAAATGTGAAAATATGAGCTCATGGCAGGTGTGTAATGAGGGGACCTCTCGTCCATTTCTTGTTCACCTGCCTGTCACTCATGTATTTCCTTTTTAGTAACTTTAATAGGCTTGCCAAAGCCCTTTCTGTTGCCTCCGGAGAAAGGCTACCTACCTTCCCTTGGCAGTGAGGGTCTCTGTAATGCGGTTTCTGTCTGACCTCTATGTCCTTCTCTTCCACTTTTCCTTTCAGCTTTGGTCTAATTCACCCTCTCACTAACCCCATAGGGACCCCATACACTCCTGCCTCAGTGCCTTTGGTTGTGCTCTTCCCTCTTCCTTAATGCCTGGATCCTTCAATATCCAGTTCAAATGCTGATATCTTCACAACCTTCCCTGACCCCTCCCCCTCTTCCATCCTCTAAAATATCATAGCACTATATATGGACCTCCTTTTTGGCACCAACACGTTCTACCTTTGATAATAAAATTAATACTAACAATAAACAACAACAGCTAGCTATCATTCAACACTTCAGTGTGTCAGGCACTGTTGTAGTCAATTAAAAGTAGTAGACTATTTATTTATTTATTCATTTATTTTCTTTCAAGTATTTGTTCTTGTGTGTTTTTTTTTTTAACAGCTTTATTGGAGTATAATTGCTTTACAATGGTGTGTCAGTTTCTGCTTTATAACAGAGTGAATCAGTTATACATATACATATGTCCCCATATCTCTTCCCTCTTGCACCTCCCTCCCTCCCACCCTCCCTATCCCACCCCTCTAGGTGGTCACAAAGCACCGAGCTGATCTCCCTGTGCTATGCGGCTGCTTCCCACTAGCTATCTGTTTTACATTTGGTAGTGTATATATGTCCATGCCACTCTCTCACTTTGTCCTAGCTTACCCTTCCCCCTCCCCGTATCCTCAAGTCCATTCTCTAGTAGGTCTGTGTCTTTATTCCTGTCTTGCCCCTAGGTTCTTCATGACCATTTTTTTTTTTTTTTTTTTTAGTTTCCATATATATGTGTTAGCATACGGTATTTGTTTTTCTCTTTCTGACTTACTTCACTCTGTATGACAGACTCTAGGTCCATCCACCTCACTACAAATAACTCAATTTCGTTTCCTTTTATGGCTGAGTAATATTCCATTGTATATATATGCCACATCTTCTTTATCCATTCATCTGTCGATGGACACTTAGGTTGCTTCCATGTCCTGGCTATTGTAAATAGAGCTGCAATGAACATTTTGGTACATGACTCTTTTTGAATTATGGTTTTCTCAAAGTAGTAGATTATTTAATAATCAAGATAACCTTACTAGGGACTTATTTTGCTTCTGGCCACAATGGAATTGAAGCATCAAATTATCCCCTCACCTAAAACAAAACAAAACAAAAACAATGAACAAAATTTGAAATAATGTTTTTTTTAAAACACTGGACAACAGTCAAAAGTGATCCCTGAGAAACAGGGAACAAATGAGTTGAGCCCTGTGACTGTCCTGGGTATGGCCCTGAAAGAGCTTCCAGGCCGTCGCACAGGGGAAGGAAGCCAGGGAGAACCTGGTGGACTCTTCGAGTCAAGAAGACAAAGCTAAGAATTCAGAGAAGCTAAGTCATGTGCATGACTAAATAAACATAACATAACTAAATAAACATAACACCTGGCTAAATAAACATCATTAGTGCTTAAATTTAAGATAGAAAAATTGATTTCTATGCCTGGAAAGACATTGCCACCCACCCCATCATCTAGATAATTAAAGTGCCAAAATGTCAAACAAATTTAGAGTACTGGCTCTGGAGCCTATGCCTTTCACCATGGTGCCTACTTCCCTCCTCAATTCTGAGCTCTTTCAGGATTAGATACATGTCTGGTGACACACCCGTCCCCATTCCCTGGGTGCGTCACACATTCCTTTATATTATACATATTTGGTGCTCATTAAATTTTTTTGGATGAATGAACAAAGGTGTAAATATATTTTCTGTTTGTGAACTTACTGTGAAAAAAATAACTGTGGGAAGAAAGAGTTTGCTGGAAGACTGTTAGGATCTGTAAAGCACTTCAGAGACTCAGTTTCCAAGTGTCCCCATGAGGAAGTACTCAGACACCGCTCTTGGGGCCCCATTCTCACAGGGCATCGCCCAGTCTTGCAAGGACATTGGACCACCCCTACGAGCTGTGCAGGCTCCTTCATACAAGCTGAGTACGGCTGCTGGCCCACGAAGAAAGCCCACCTAGAAGGCGCAGGCCAGTGATCCGTAATTACCATGGAAACAGGTCACCGGGCTGTCACAAGTGGCTGTCACCTGGTGCTCCAAACTAGGGAAAGACTGGGGTCTGGTAGCATCCTTTTGATAACAAGACTTCATGTTTCCTTTCAAGCAGGGAAATGAAGTGTCTTCTTCCAGAGAAGCTGTTTTCATGCTATAGTTCTGTGTGTTATTGCCTCTGACCCCTGTTGCTAGTGGGCTGCTTTGTGACCCACATATGCAGGTCCCCACAGCGTGTCTTTGAAGAACTAGTTTCACTTGTTGTCCTTCCTTCTCCGTGGCCTGTGGTAAGCACCACCTCTCCAAGAAGCCTTTGCAGGTCCCCCAGCAGAGTTTTCTTTTCCAGCCAATAATACCCAAAGTGGGCTATTTGCTTCTTTGGGGCACTTTTTCCCTCCTTCCTGCAGCAGAGTTTTTCCTGAAGGACAGATCACACAGGTGAAATCTGAGCTTTTTAAACTGGGATTTGCCTTCCTCTGAAGGACACACAATGGGCACAGGAAAATTGCGCAGCCATGGGAGAACCCGGGCCACCATCTTCTGCCAGCCTCTATGCCGTGTGAATATTTTCCCTTGTGCCAGCTACTTTAAAACCTCTGAATATAAACATATGAATCTTAAAAATAGGTTACGTAGCAGGAAACAAAATTCCACAAGCTTTTTTTTTTCCATTTTTTTTATTGTGGTAAAATATACGTAACATGAAATGTACCACCTTAACAATTTTTTCAGTATCCAGTTCAGTGGCATTAAGTACATTCACATTGTATACAGCTGTCACCACCATCCATCTCCAGAACTTTTAATCTTCCCAAACTGAAACTCTGTCCCCATGAAGCACTAACTCCCACCCCCTCCTCTCCCCAGCCCTTGGCAACCACCATCCTACTTTCTGACTCTATGAATTTGACTACTCTAGGAAACTCATGTAAGTGGAATCATACGGGATTTGTCCTTTCGTGACTGGTTGATTTCACTCAGCATAATGTCATCCATGTTGTAGCATGTGCTAGAATTTCCTTCCTTTTTAAGGCTGCATAATATTCCACTGTGTAGATAGACCCCATTTTGTTTATCCGTACGTCTGTTGAGGGGCCCTTGGGTTGCTTTGACTTTGGCTATTGTGAATATATTCCACAAACCTTTAAAGATGAAATGAAAGGCTTCATCGAGCTATGATGCTTGTGTAGGCTACTTTTGGGGTTGTACTTTAGCTTCCTGTGCAGGGGAGAGGGGTGCACACTTACAGGGACCTACCTTTAGGGGCTCGGGTGGTGAAATCAGAGAAGCAGTAGACTAGGTTTTTCCCTGTAGCAAGTTTCCTAGAGAAAGTGTAAGAGGTAGTGATAGCAGAGAAAAAACGTAGAGAAGCTGGAATGAACTACTTAGTTGAGTGAATGCGTATAGTGAATGGATTCTCTCATCTAGAGGCTGCTGGGCCCCTCGGGTGTTGGGCCCTCCCCTGGAGGAGCTCTGTCCTGGTGGGTAAACAGTGTGGTGCCAGCTGGGGAGAGGAGCTTGAGAGACAAAGGAAACACAGAGAAGAGGGCGACAGATGTGGAGTGAGGATGCAGCTCACTTGGGAACCAGAGACGCAAAGGACAAATAGGAAATTTTCAAGAGGACAAAGATGCGGGATGTTTGAATCATAGCAAAGAGCTCGGATGATTGATAGACACAAAGTGCATGGTGTGCAGGGCCCTGAACTGTCAGGAGTAATGGAAGTCCCAGGTATGTGGGTGGAGGTGGCAGAACAGACCAGACCTTTCCAGCTGTACCTTAGCTGGGATCGGGGAGGGAGGGCCTCAGGGGCTATGTTAGGAAGACTGAATTTTCATCCTTTAAGATGGGGAGGCTTGAAGGATTTTGCCCTGGAGAGCAACGCAGTTCGATTTACCTCCGAGAGTGATAAATGTGGAATGAACAGCTGGACTCTGAAAGCCCCGCAGCATCTTTATAAGCAGAGAGGCCCTTGCTGTCTTAAACTGCGCACTGAGATTCCAGCGCTGCTGCCTTGTAACTACTTGAGACCTTGCTCAGAATCCTGAATCGAAGACTGGCTGCCTGCCTGCAGGAATATAAATATACCGTGCTTTTGTAAGCCGCGTGCTCTGTCCTCCGCCGTCCCTCCACTTACTGCTCTCTGGTTCTCTGGCTGGCCCCTCCCAGGTCCGAGGAGAGTTGCTTCGCGAGAGGGTGCAGCAGCTGGAGGCCCAGGAGGGACGCTTTGCCGAGTCCCTCGTCTCCCTGCAGTTCCAGAAGGCGGCCAGGATGGCCAAGACCCTGTGGGCGTACACCGCCCTCCTGACCATCCAGGACCTGCTCCTGGAGGAGCTGAGTGCATCAGAGACCCTGACCAAGTCGGCCTGTGCGCAGATCCTGGAGTCACACAGCCCGGTGAGTGACAGACCTGGGAAGGAAGGCGCGGGGGCCGCACCACATACCTGGGTGTTTCGTTCTGGTGGCCCCCTCCACTTCTCCCACCATTAGGTGGGTGGTCCACTGTCCTGTGTCCACTGCAGGGTCTTGGAGAGGATTGAGTGAGGAAACCTACATGGGAGCATGGTGCACCCTTGCAGCCCAAGGCTGCTCTATTTCATTGCCTCCAAGGAAGCAAACCTTTTGAATTTTAACATTTTTAAAATCTGGGAAACTGGGATGCCTCTTGCAGCCAACAGCAGTATTGTTTCTTTCATACTACTATGAAAAATAGCCGTGTAGCTTTCAATGAATGCTCCGAAATAACGGATTATTTTTTATTTTCAAAATTCTCATTTTTCCTACGTGCTGCTTTTTTTTCAAGGTGTGAGAGGTATACTCATAAAACAAAAGCTACCGACGTAACGGTTTTGAGGACTAATTTTAGTCCCTGTATGTATAATTTTAGAATTTCATGTATTATTATATTATAATAGTTACTTATAGTGAGGAAAGGGAACGCACATTTATCGAGTGTCACGTGTGTGGCAGGCAAGCACTAATGAGCTGTGAAATGGGCGTACTCTCATTTAAGCGTTAACAATTCATTACTTAATTGTGCGTCTTAAGATGATCATTTAAGCATGATTATTAATAAGTTGCAATTTTATGCTGCTTTGCAGTTATGCTCTTCGTCAGACATGATGCCAATTAATCATCAAACCATGCCATGAAGTCGGTACCTTTCCTGTGCTCAATTCTCAAGTAAAGAAATGAGATTCGGGCAGGTGGCAGGTCAAGTTCTTTCCGAGGTCCACAGAGCTAATGAGTGACAGGAGCCAGAAATGTATCCCTTTCTGACTTCAGACCCCTGGGTCACGTTCATGGACTATCCCGGTTGATCTTGCTAATGGGGGTTCCCGTCATTTCTTTACAGAAGTCATAAATAACATGAGACTCTGAAGAGTCCAAGCTATTTTTCCAGCAAACATAGTGCACCCTGCACTGTGACACCTGTTTGTAGGGATAGGAAAGAAGGGGAAGCTTCGTTGATATCCCAGCACAAAACATCCAAACGCTGGGTAAATAAAAATAAACATACTTTTTAATGCTTTACGAGTTCGCCAGAGAATGAGGAAAATCCCCAAGGGCTAAGGATAGCCTGGAGAAGCTGAACTCATAGAGGGAGATAGAAGCAAATCCAGAGGCTGAAATCTAGGGGCAAAGGGTGACCAGAACGCCCAGGGATAGGGGATTAATTTGAAGGACTAGGAGATGGGGCTGCGGGATGTCCTGAGGAGACAGAATGCCCAGTGAGGCAGGAGGAGAAAGCCACCTGTGGTCAAAGGAGCCACCAGGGTAACCTGTCCATCTTCAGCCCTGCTGGTGGCAGGGGGTGAGAGGAGGGAGCGAGTCTCCTCTGAATTTGTCATCAACGGCTTCTGCTAATGTGACGAAGGAATCCAAAAATACTTTAGCCATTCAGTCGGGAAATCTCCAAGGTGATAAATTAAGTTTAAATAGGTCCAGGTGGGCTGCCTGCCCTGGTGCATGGCTAAAGCTAAGGCGGAGCCTCTCCAGAGGAAAATATTCTCAATCTGGGCACCTCAGGATTTCTACAGATTAAGTTCAGCCAAATATGAGTTCTCAATTAAAATTTAAAGAGTCACTGAACACATAAAGACGCAAGACAGGAGGACCTGTATATAAGAGAAACAAAAAACCAACAGATTAAAATCCCCAAAGACTTTAGATGTCTGAATTATCAGTATAGAATATAAAATAATGATTTATGAAATTATTTTAAAAGTTAAAGATAATTCCAAAATGATTTAAAAGTTTCATTCACCCAGAGAGCAGAGAGATTCTCAACTTGCCTATATGTAGTAGAAGACCCAAAACAACAAAAAGAAAAATTGACCAAACAACAGGGAGAAATTGATAGATCTCTCATCATGGTGGGAACTTTCAGCACACCTCCTTCTGTGGTTGATCATTGATCAAATGAAACACCAGTGAAGGTATAGATGAACTGAATCACCCATTTAACAACCTGTATTTAATATACACATGCAGAATCTCACAGCCAACGGTTAACGAACATACGTTTTTCTTCAGCACATATTAGAACAGTTAAAAAGTAATTGACCATGCATTACCCTGTTGACTGCCTTTTTGAAAAAGGGCAATTAAGTTTAAATCCGTTTTCTTAAGAGATTAAAACTTCCATACTTTGGAAGTTTTAAAGCATACTTCTTAATAATTCATGGGTCAAAGAAATCATAATGGAAATTTTAAAATTCAAAGAACAGAAAAATAATGTAGATACGATGTATCAAAATTTGCAGGATTCAGCTAAAGCAGTTTTTAGAGAGGAATTTATGCCCTAAACTTATATTGAAAAAGAAGAAAGGCTCACAATTAAAATCATATAAAAAGTTAGGGGGATAACAACCACAAATGAACCTGTAGAAAGTAGAGGGAAGGAAGGGAGCATAAAGAAAATTAAAAACAAAACTACAGTAGCAGGCTTCCCTGGTGGCGCAGTGGTGGAGAATCCGCCTGCCAATGCAGGGGACACGGGTTCGAGCCCTGGTCTGAGAAGATCCCACATGCCGCGGAGCAACTAGGCCCGTGAGCCACAACTACTGAGCCTGCGCGTCTGGAGCCTGTGCTCCGCAACAAGAGAGGCCGCGATAGTGAGAGGCTCGCACACCGCAATGAAGAGGGGCCCCCGCTTGCCACAACTAGAGAAAGCCCTCGCACAGAAACGAAGACCCAACACAGCAAAAATAAATAAATAAATAAATTAATTTTTTTAAAAAATAAATAAGTGTGAGCTACTAATAATAACTACCATCCTGTAGGAAAATCCAAAATGAATGTCTCCATTATTAAAAAAAAAAAACTACAGTAGAGAGAATCAATAAAGTGAAATGTTGAATTTTTTGAAAAATGTCTAATAAATACACAAATATCCAGAAAGACTGACCATTTAAAAAAGAGATAAGGGACAAGTAATATCAGAAGTATAAAAAGCAACATAACAATAGATGCCCTAGAGTTTTAAAAAATAAGAGAATTCTATGAACAATAATTTTATGTAGATGACTTCAGACACTGCAATGAAACAGAAAATTTTCTAAAAAACTATAGATCGCCAAAATTGGCTCAACTAGAAAAAAAATCTGTATAGTTCTATTACCATGAAAGAAATTGATTCAATAGTTTTGAAATCTTCTGACACACATGCAAAGATATCTTACCTTGATAGTTTTACAGGTGAGCTCCACCAGACCTTAAGGTAGCAAGTTTTTCCAATCTCATATAAGGATTATTTCTGATGTTAAAGAAAATAGGGAATATTCCTCATTTCATGAAGCTCAGATAACCTTGACACCAAAACCAGACATGAATAGTATGAGAAAGTACAATTACAGTTGTCTTATTTTGAGCATAGATGTACAATTCATAAACAAAGTATTGACCTAACCCAGCCATCTGTAAAAAGGATTTAATACAGCATGACCAGACTGAGTTTTTCTCAGGAATGTAAGGTTGGTTTAACATTAAAACATTCATGTACAAAATTCATTAGATTAACAGATTAAAGAAATGACTCCTATGATCATTTCAGTATATACAGAACAAGTATTTTACTGAATTCAGCACCCATCCAACGTAAGACTCCTTAGCAAATTAATAATAGGAGGAAATACCTGCAGGATGTTTACCCAAAACCCACCGTAAGTATCGCTGCCGGGTGGTTGGCATGGAGGTGGCCACTGTCGGGAATTATAGGTGAAGCAGGTGAGGCCTTCAGAGGAAGGGCAGGTCCAAGGTCATGTATCAAACAAAATATATACACTACCAAACGTAAAATAGATAGCTACTGGGAAGCAGCCGCATAGCACAGGGAGATCAGCTCAGTGCTTTGTGACCACCTAGAGGGGTGGGATAGGGAGGGTGGGAGGGAGGGAGATGCAAGAGGGAAGAGATATGGGAACATATGTATATGTATAACTGATTCACTTTGTTATAAAGCAGAAACTAACACACCATTGTAAAGCAATTATACTCCATTAAAGATGTTAAAAAAAAACAACAAAAAAACAAATTAGGAACAAAATAAGACACTAGGAACCTCTGGCTTTCAGTTCCCAGTGCATCTCTTCATCATAAATGCTCTGAGAAGCACCTCAGTTCAGCCCTAAGACACCTAATGGCCCTTTCCACTTGCAACAACCCTTATTCCCATTAGTAATTGGGCAGCACAACACTGACATTTTCAATTTTATCTTAAAGCCCTTTTGAGTGACATCAAAGCTTTCTTATTCTCAAGTGTGTTTAGAATAGATGAGTTAATGTGTCCTGAATTGGAAGCAACTGATAATAAATCAGAGGATGCTGCATTATTAAATTCCTGGTAAAGCGATGGATACGATGCCGGGTGTTTTTGGAGTGAAGATTTGCATTTGGAGGGAAGACAAACCTGTCACTTTGCTCCTGATATTAGACTTTCATTCTGCAATCTGATCATTCTGGGAAAACCACTTTCCCATTGGGAACGGGCTTTTAAGCTGTTACACATTCAGGAGAATTTTAAAAAGCATGAAATGAAATGCTTTGGAAGCAATGACTCCTAAGAAAACTATATCAAGTTCCCCTCACTTGATGAAAGATTTAGACTCATTTTGTGAAATTGGGACATAGGCAAATGCATAAATGAATCATGGGCAAATTTAAATGGGATGGACTTACTCATAACTGATAATGTGACCCCAGACTAACTGTACCCACTGTATTTGCATTTCAATTTAAGTGGCTGCATATCCACTTTTCCAAGCCTGGACTGGACATCTTTCTCTTCTCCCCTCTGCCTTACTGCCCACTTGCTGCCAGTCACCCAGTCTGTCAATCCTGCCTGAATTTTCTCACTTCTGACCTTTGCCACTCAGCTTCACTATTCAGACAAATCTGAAAACCAAAAATCACACCAAGAGTAGCTTGCACTAACTGAGCTCTCGTTAAGTCCGAGGCATCGTGTTAAGTGTGTAAACTTTCTGTCAACCCCAGGATGCTTTTATTCCCATTCTGCAGATGGAGTTGAGGCTTAGGACGGTTAACGCATTTCACCAGGGTCCCACAGCTGGAAAGCAGAGCCCACAACTCCTGCTTGCAAAGCCTGGCTCCTGTCCTGACATTGATTTCCACCTGCCTTCCTCCTTCCCTCTGCAGTCTCCTCCACACCGCAGCCAGAGGAGCCTTTCTGAAAAATAAAAATGATCAGTGACAGCCCCATTCCCAGCTCCATATTTTAATATTTACCCTCTACCCCTCCCTCCCTCAGACTCTGCATTTTAGCCCCTGGACCTTCTTGCAGCTTCCTGAACACTTGAGACACATTCAGGCCTCCATTCCTTGGAAAGACCTCTGCCTAGAATGCTTCTGCTGCCCACCTGCAAACTCCTCTCCATATTCTAAGACAAGCCTCATGTTGCCTCTTCTGTGAAGCCATCCATGATTCCCTTGGACAGAGTTGGTCTCTCCCAGCTCTGTACTCAAATAACTCTCCATCTCGATTCCCAGAGACAGGCTGTTACTGTCACTGTTACTGTGTTTGAACAACTGTCTCCCATGCTAGACCGTGAGTTTCCAGAGTCTAGGGGCCATGTCTCATTCACCCAGCATCCCTCGTGCCCAACAAAAGGCCTGGAACTGTCTCTCTATCTGCCTGTCTGTCTGTCTGTCTTCATCATCATCATCATTTGTCCACCTGTCCAACCATCCATTCATTCAAAAGATGCCTACAGAATGCTTTCCAGAGACAATAGAAGCGAGAGATGGGGCCCAGAGTCAGAGAAACTTAAAATCACTCCTCTCTCGGGTTCTTGGAACTTCAGGAGATCTCCTTGCACTGTCTGCACCTGAGCTACCTTATCGATAAAATGGGACTACCTTGTGCTGTTTTGTGAAGATTAAATAAATTAATTCATGTAAAGACAGCGTGAATCAAATCTAGCACAAGGTGGACATTCGGTATGTGCTAATTGCCGTTATTATTATTAATAGTAAGATGAAGCTGATTACTGTGACTCCTTCCACAAGCCAGGTGCCTGCTTCCTGCTGGGGAGAAGGATGAACAAGACAGTCCCAGAGTCCCTACCTGAGCATCTAAACTCTAGTGAAGAGAGCAGGCATTAAGGAAGACAGTTCTAGAACCGAATCTTGGATTCCAGTTGTGCTAAGTGGCAGGGGTTTGGAGGAGGACTGACCTCTGGGAGAACCTCCCATCAGCATCTTAGAACCTGCAGGATACCAGGTTCCCACCTTGTTTCCTGTTCCTAACCAGGGCTAACCTGGTCTCGGAAAACCAAAGTGTGACTCGCCAGCTCTCTGTGCTCTGCCTGTTTTGGGGACACTGGCTGGCGTGGGTTTGTCCTTTCCTTCCCCACACTGTGGGCTGGGGGCTGGCACCTCGGTGGAAGTCTGGTCCGTGACCAGGCTCCAGGCGTGCTGACAGAACACGCTGCGGGAAACTCATTAGTGCTGCTGGAAATGCTGTGTTTGGTTATGTTTCCAATTTGGGACGCAGCAATGAGAAGGCTGGTCATAATTGGAAATCTCAGCGTGATGGTAGCCCACGCTCAGAGCATTCCAAAGCTTCCACGGCCCTGAAGGCACAACCCATGCGCTCTCCACACTACGACTTCAGTTTACCTCTCTGGCCATTTTCTCTTCTGCCTTGGTTTCTGAGTAGTGTTTCTGAGCCTCTGGGGAACTTTGAGACCCTTCTGAGCACTTGATGCAAGCTTTGGCCCCCTCTGCAGAAAGGCAGACCATTTTGCACAAAATTTAGGAGGACCAAGGGCCACCATCTCCTGATGACACCTATCCAAGGCCTCTTACGATTAAGCCCCATCCTCACACCACCCCACATAGAACACTGGCCAGTTGGTGAATAATAGGTTCGATGTGTCTGCATTTTACAAGGCTTGGGACCTTCCTGCCTACCCTCTCTTACCCATCTAAGCAGGCTGTGGACAGTCTCTCGTACCCAGATTCTCTGACTGGTGGCCTCAGAATGCAGGTTTCTTCTGTTTGGCCAGTGAGAGACAGTATAGCCTGGGGGTTAAGGACACAAACCCTGGAGCCGGCTGGCCTGGCCCCATATTCTGGTTCTGCCACTTAAGAATTGCATGACCTGGAAGATTACTTTGTCTCCCTGCCTCAGTTGCATCATTTGTAACAGGGAAAATAAGTATATATTCCTTACAGTTGTTATAAGGATTCAGTGAGATGAATATACACAGAGCGCTTAGAGTGGGTCAGGCTTGACCTGAGTACTGTCAGTGTTAGGTGTTAT
Organism: Balaenoptera physalus; assembly: GCF_965194825.1. Classification (NCBI taxonomy): domain Eukaryota; kingdom Metazoa; phylum Chordata; class Mammalia; order Artiodactyla; family Balaenopteridae; genus Balaenoptera; species Balaenoptera physalus. Next base: position 114,136,121 of record NC_138884.1, on the reverse strand, counting down.
CCATGGTCGCTGGTCCAGCACAGCCTTCGCCATGTAGGATATGTGCTGGTAACCCATGTGTTTGAGAAACAGGTGGGAGCTGCCAGGCAGCTGCCGTGTGCTGCAGGTCGGGGGATGGAAATGCAGCCCTGCCCCCCAGGAGCTCACACTCTAGCAGAAAATGGAGCACTGTCCTAACGTGCTCATGCTGCTGTATCCAAATACCATAGACTGCAGGGCTTAAATAACAGACATGTATCTTCTCACAGTTTTGGAGACTGGCAAGGCTAAGATCAAAGTGCCGGCTGATTCTGTTTCTGTTGAGAAGAATCTTTGCTGGCTTGCAGATGGCTGCCTTCTCCCTCTGTCCTCACATGGCAGAGAGAGGGAGCTCTGGTCTCTTCCTCGTTCTGTAAGGGGACTAATCCCATCTTGGGCGCCCCATCCTTGTAACTTTATCTAAACCTAATTACCCCCAAAGGCCACACCTCCAAGCCCCATCCCACTGGGGATTAGGGATTCAGCATGTGGATTTTGAGGGACCACAAATATTCATTCAGTCTGTAACAGGAAAATACGAGGGATGGTGAGTGGAGAGTTGAGGGGGGGGAGTCTGCATCTCCCAGGGGACTCAGGGAGCCAGTAGTAAGTGCCTGACAATTAGCTTTTTTGATTGTAATATAAGTGCCTGGCATTCAGCTTTTGATTGTCGAGACATCCATTTCAAAGACATCGTCTGAAAATAAACAGGTTGCCAACTAAACAACTAGATAAAAGCCAGGCTGCCCCACCCATGAAGTTCCCCTTTTTTGGAAAGCTCTGGTTGACCTATATACCTGACCTCTTGAGTGACCCTACTTTGCCCTCCCTGCACCTTTAATTCCTGCTCTTATTATGATTTAAATCCACCAACAAAGAGTGAACCAGTGAAACACTAGGCACCCCACCCTCGGCCATCCAAAAGGCAGGCCCCAGGGCCATGTGCTCTCTCTCTTTGTGACCCTGCTGTGTGGCCCGGGTGTGCCATGTACCCTCCAGGGCGTGTGAGTAATAAACCTTGTTTTTTCAAGCTCCTTGATGGTTGTTGCTGAGGTGAGTCTTGCAATCATAAGAACCACAAGGGCCGGTTCAACTTTGACATCAGCCCATCAGGAAGATGTCTGTGGGCGCTGCCCCAAGGAGCGTGGACCAGGTGAGGACCCCCGGGCATCTCCAGCTAGTAACATCAGAGTCCACAGGCTGAGCCAACACAAAACAGCCCTTTCCTGAGGAGGATCTTCTAAAGCCAGTCCTTGAAAGAAGACTCAGAGTTGGCCAGGCAAACGGGGAAAGGCCCTGCAGGTGGGTGTACAGTGTGTGCAAAGGCACGGAGGTGTGAGAGACCCAGATGCAGTCTCGTCGCGCTGTTTGGCACGGCCAGATCCGGGAGGCAGCAAGACGAGGTGGTGCCAGGTTTGCAGCGCCGTGCCAAGCAGGGTGGATTTTATCCTGCGGTCCACCTGCCTTGGGCTCATCACCTGCCCCTCTGTGTGCAGGAGCTCCAGGAGCTGGAGAGGAAGCTGGAGGACCAGCTGGCGCACCAGGAGGCGGCCCAGCTGCAGCGGGCCCTGGAGAGTCGGCAGCAGTGGGCAGGTGAGGGGCCTGGGCTTCTGCACGAGCCGGAGGAGGAGACGGATTCTGAAAGGCAGGTTTCGGCTGTCCTGCGACGGGCCCTGAGCAAGGGTCAGAAGCTACTGGAGCATCACCAGCAGAGGTGAGCCAAGGGCCCAAGGGCAGTGTGTAGGCTCAGTCCCCACAGGCCAGGGGGGCACCTGACCTCTCAGACTCAGCGGGATAAGGCCCACCTGGGCTGTCGTGCTCCCGTCTGAGAGGTCCTCCCAGCACTCAGGCATGAGCTGCTAACTTCGTAACAGGCTTCTTCCCTGACATCTTTTTATACTTCATTGTTTAATGTCTATTAATATTTAATTTCTATTGAATATTTAATATTGAGGTTTTACGGAAGATAATATTTTTCAGCTTTTTATTTTGAAATAATTATAGACTCACAAGAAGTTGAAAAAAATAGTGCAGAGGTTCTATGGCCCGTCACCCAGCTTCCCCCAATGGCAACATCTCACAGGATAACAACAAATTATCCAGAGCAGGAATTGACATTGGCATGATGCAGGCCTTACCCAAGCCTCACCATAAACATAATAAACATATTACATAATACATATAAACATATAAACATAATATTTATATCCTGCTTTTGTAAAATTATAAAACAGACAGAACCCCCTGATCTTTTTTGTTGTTGTTTTTTGCATTCTTTTTCAATTAATTAGACAATTAGCCTTTGCCCATGGCATTAAGAACTGTTGAAAAAAATATTTTTTCCCTTACAGAGTCTAGGTATTTTATTTTATTTTTGAGTTATAATTAACATACAAGATTATATTAGTTTCAGGTGTACAACATAGTGATTCAATATTTTTATACATTATGAAATGATCACTGCAGTAAAACCAGTTACCATCCATCACCATTCAAAGTTGTTAAGGTATTACTGACTATATTCCCTATGTGTATATTACATCCCCATAACTTATTTATTTTATAGCTGGAAGTTTGTATCTCTTAATCCCCTTCACCTATTTTGACTTTCCTCCCACCCCCCCTTCCCCCCAACCCAACCCAGCAACCACCGGTTTGTTCTCTGTATCCATGAGTCTGTTTCTGTTTTGTTTGTTCGTTTGTTTTGTTTTTTACATTGCATATATATAAGTGAAACCATATGGTATTTGTTTGTCTCTGTCTGACTTATTTCACCTAACATAATACCCTCCAGGTCTATCCATGTTGCTCCAAATGCAAGATTTCATCCTTTTTTACGGCTGAATAATATTCCATTGTGTATATATACCACATCTTCTTTGTCCATTCATCTATGGATGGACACTTAGGTTGCTTTCATATCTTAGCTATTGTAAATAGTGTTGCAGTGAACATAGAGGTACATATATCTTCTGGAAAACATAATTTCTAACAGCTTCGTAATTTTCCATTGTGAATATAATGTTGACATGTGAAGGACAGGGTGAAAACTATATATACAGCATGATTTCATTTTTGAAAACATACACACAAATTAACTGAAGAAAATAGGCCAAATTGTAATAGATGTGATTTCTGTGTGGTGAGATTACAGGTTATTTTAACGTATTTGATTACGCTTTTCTGTGTAAACACAACATCAAAGTGCAGTTCTGTTTTCCATTGAAATAATTGCATAAGAGACTGAATCTGTTTGATCAGAGGAAAATGCTCAGAGATGTTGACTTTGTTTAGACTTGATTTAGGATTTTAGTAATGTATTCCATGCTTCATGGAGGAAACTGCTGGTGATCAAGGTTTTTGTATGAATTGTACCTGCAGATTGGGTTTGGATTGTATTAACCAGCAGGAATGCAGGATGGATAACCCAAGATGCCAACTTTGATTGGCTGAGGGATAGGCTGGGAGGACCTCCCTGTGGGGAAGTCAAGAAGCCTGATAGAGACCTCGTGTGATAAGGTCCCACCCAGCCTCTGTGATCAGAGTCAGGTCCATCCTTGGGAGATGGTCCTGGGCCCGCTTCAACACAAGGGCACATGGTAATTGAAGACTCCAGATCTTGGTGTTCTTGAGCACAAGCATGACAACTAATACTGAGAATTTTCAAATTAGGATCACAGTTGGAGGTCAGAGGGAACGAAAAGTGCCCACCGAACTGAGCAGGCATCTTGAGACCGAAAAACAAGGCAGGCAGCTCCATACAACCAATGGATCTGTTTATCTAGGGTAACATACTCACAGGGTGGGATCAAGCAGACAATAATCCAGAAGGCTTCACAGCTGCATTCCGCACCACCAAGGGGCCATTGGGACAATTTTATAGTTAACCTAGGGTATGGGGGTAGGTGCTTGGAAATAGGACGTGCATTCCTAAGTCAAGATTTATGAATGGGTAACTAGTCTCATGGGTGCCAGGAATACTTCAGGGAAGGTTTTCATCCTTGTCTGGGGACTAACAAAGCATAGAGGCTACCTGATCCTAATGATTATTGAACAATATCTATTAACTACAAAGCCCTTGATGACAGAGAACTGATTCACTGTACAGTCCTAGGTGGGTCAGCAGAAGGACAGGAGTAAGGGCGGCCCAAGATGGCATCAGTTATGCTAATAGCCATGCAGATCACAGATTGCCCTGCAAAGCCACAGAAAAGTCTCCATGTGGCTCCCACAAAACTTCTTGCTTCGAGGAGCTCTCCATCCTGGTGAGCCCTCCCTGATACATTATTTGCAAGGTAATCTAGCTAAAAAGCAGCGAGCTTCTTCTGGCCACCTCTTTGGATGGATTTTTTTTTTTTTTAAATCATGTTGATTAGATTTGTGATCCTTTGTTATTTAAATAACTAGGATTTAAATAACTAGCTTTATAACAAAACTGGACTCATGTAGATTTTGTTTTCACTCTAGTTTGAGAGAGGAGCAAGAGAACAGTGTCATGCTTGAAGATTTGCTGGAGAATATGGAGACGGACACCTTTGTGACCCTGTACGGCCAGGTGAGAACAAGTTTGCCATGTCCTGGGTCCATCCCTTGCCAGCTCGTCACTTCACCCTTTTCTCAGAGTCCACGTTTCCTCACCCTCAGGATGGGGATGATAACACGAACCTTGGGAGCTGCCGAGCGGATCTGTGAAAACGCCTGGCCCAGGGCCAGCACATAGAGGACATTTGATCGGGGGTCACGGCAGCAGCAATGACAATAGTAATCATTGCCCTGGTCAGATTCTGTAATTAGGCAGGCACCCAAACCTTCTTCTTCTCAGTCTTAAGTAAGTTTAATATATGCAGAGTAGGTTCCACCAGGAACAAAGTTGGTCACTGAAATCTGGGCCATGTAAGGAGTCCAGTGAGATTGCACCCTACATTTCAACTTTTCTGTGTTGAGACTGGGTGATCTGTCTCATTCTTGGCCACAGCTGCAGCTCTCAACAGCCTTCCCAAGACAGAGCCCGGAGGCTATGTGCATAGAGCCATATGTAGAGTTACTTACATAAGTCTGCTACTAGTTGTGTTTTATGTGCATCTAAAGGTGGGCTTCCTGAGTTCTGTGAGTTCCAGCAAACGTGATTTGTGACAGTGGCTTATGCCAATCACAAGCCGTCAGGAGGTAGGTGTCGCAGCCCTTGCTTCAGTTCAGTGAGGTCACAGTCCTGTTCTGTGATTCTTGCCACCTCTCCTTCTTAGAGTTCCAGCCACTGTGTCTATGTTCAGGTCAAGAAGGTAAAGGTAGAACACAATCAGCCTGCTGTCTTTTCTTTCCAAGAAAGTACATGCCCCCAAGTCCCTGAAGTAAATTTTACTCACGTCCTGAGGAGACCCAGCCCGTGGACCCCCCGGCCACGAGGGAGGCTGCAAACCAACACCTCTTCCTCGACCTCCAAAGACAGCCAGCAAGGAGAAAGGGTGGGGACACTTTCAGGTGCCCAGCCAGCAGAATTGGCCACAGCTGTCCACAGGCACATGCAGCTTCCCACTTGTATTAGTTTCCTACTGCTGCTATAACAAATTACCACCAATTTAGTGGCTTAACAGAACACAAATTTATTATCTTCTAGTTCTGTAGGTCAGAAGTCCTACGTGGGTTTAGCCAGACAAAATCAGTGTCGGCAGGTTTGTACTCTTTCTCAGGCTCTGGGGAGAATCTGTTTCCTGCTCATTCTAGTAATTGGCAGAATTCAGTTCATTGCGGTTGTAGGACTGAGGTCCCCACTTCCTTGCTGGCTGTCAGCTGAGGGCTGTTCCCAGCTTTTAGAGGCATCTGCATTTCTTAGTTTATGGATCCCTTCCTTCATCTTTAAAGCCAACAAATCGCATCTCTCGGATGCCTCTTCCATTATCATCACATCTCTCTCTGACCTACCACAGCGAGGAAAGTTCTCTGCTTTTAAGGACCCATGCGATGATGAGGTTGAAACCACCTGCATAATCTAGGATAATCTCAGCTCATGATCTTTAAGCTTAATCATAAAGTCCCTTTGCCATGTAAGATGACATATTCACAGGTTCTGGGACTGAGGTGTGGACATCTTAGAAGCCATTATTCTGGCAATTGCACCGCACAGGAAGCCAAGGTTATGTGTCAAGGTCAGTGGTGAGTCTAACGTGCTCCTTCCTCTTTGACATGAGAGCTGACCTGGGCTTTCTAGATATTTACAACAAGAGAGGAGCACCCACCCATGGCAGGACCCAGGAGAGTACTTGCCACTCATCTCACTGACAGGCAGTTCTATCATCACCCCCTTACAGACAGGTCCTCCAGAGGGGAAATTGTTGCCCAATTCACACTGAGGAGCCAGGTGAAGCTCAGATTGGAACCCACATTCTTCCTACCCCACATCTTTCAGCCTGAGCTCCAAAGTGGGGGTGGGGGAGGGAGCAGAAGTTTCTAGAACACCTACTGTGCACTATCATCCCGGGTGCTCATATCTCTTATTCATTTAATCCTTGCAGAAAGCTGGGAAATGGGGACTATGTTCTCCATTTTTCAAATAGAGGAACCATGCCCAGATTGGTGGCGTGAGGGCTCCAGGGCTCACTGCCTCTCCTTGGAGCTCAGGATTCAGCCTGGGGTAGGTGACTACACAGGGTGTACTCTTTTTGCTCAGTTTCCCTGCAGAGCACATGCTGCCTCTGGCCTGGGTCTCTGGGGGAACTGAGCCATCTCCACACTCACTCTGATTGCCCACCCCCCCCAACCCCCGCTTTCTTCTTTGTAACTAAGAGAATTGACAGGCGGCCAAAGTGTCACATGTGGAATTTCATCCAGATTCATTTCTGATTTGTTGGCTCTTTTAAACTGTGAACTCTGCTAAAGAATTGGCCCTATGGTCAGGGGGTGGTTCTTCTCTGCCCCCAACCCTGTGCCTTGTAGAGTACCCTCAGCAAAGTCTACTCAACTGATTTGTTTCTTTTCCAGCCCCTGTGTATTAGTGAGGATTTTTCAGAGAAACAGAACCACAAAGACTTGGGGGGAGAGAGGGAGAGAGAGATTTACTGTAAGGAATTAGCTCATGTGATTATGGAGAGTGGCAAGTCCAAATAGGCTGGCAGGGTAGACCAGCAGGCTGGAGACCCAGGGAAGAGCTGATGTTACAGTTCAAGTCCAAAGGCCCACTACTGGCAGAATTCCCTGTGGCTCAGAGGTCATTCTTTGTTCTGTTTGGGCCTTCACCTGCTTAGATGGAGCCCACCCACATCAAAGCAATCTGCTTTAAGTCCACTGACTTAAATGTTAATCTCATCCAAAAGCTCCTTCAAAGAAATCTCCAGAATGATGTTTGTCCAAATATCTTGACACTGTGGCCCAGACATGATGACCTGTAAAGTTAACCATCACTCCCTGTTTAGAGGACTCCTGTATTTTACCTGTTTTTTCCTTGTACCAGGCGAGATGATAACCAGGAAGGCCCAGTTCTCCCTCCCTGTCTCCCTCCCTCCCTGTTCCTCCTCCTACTCTTTCTAATTACTCCTCCTCCCTCTCCTTCTCCTCTTCCTCCTTCTTTTTCTTCTTCTTTCTCTTGTGATCTCTCTGTCTCTGTCTCTCTCTCTTTTGTTTTATTTCCTCACGATTACACTGCCTTAGGGACAGCATAGTTTGAATTACAAAATTTGCATGAAGGATAGTTTCCACACGAGCACCCATGTTTTCATATTTATGCAACTTTGCCAACTCCTCCTTTTTTGCATATTTATCACAATATCAAAATAACACTCTCGGATGCCTGCTCTGTGCTAGACACATCACACATCATCCCAGTTAATGCTCACCATTGCTCTGGGGACCCTGGCAGTGGGAAGAGCCTCCCCAGGGCACTACTGCAAATCCATCAGCCCTTCTGTGATGGTGATGATACAAACAGCGGCTGATATCAGCCCAGCGTTGAGGAGAGGCATGGAGAGGATCAGCGCTTGACAGATGAAGAAACTGAGGGTCAGAGAGGTGATGTGACTTAGCCGGGGTCCCATAGCCAGTCAGTGGGGGCTGGTGTAAAATCAGGGTTTTTTTCCCTTTAAAGGTTCTACTCATTCCATTTCATGCTACTGCACAATTCCCTTTAAAGCAAAATATTTCCTAATTGCTTCATGAATAAAACGGGAAGGGGGTCCTCATTTAAAAATGAATGGTACTAACCCCACAAGGCAGGAAGTTTCCCTGTGCTGTGGGGAGAGGCTGGGACCCCATCTGTGGTCCTCACTGAACTCACCTCCTTTCTCCCTTGGCGCTCCAGCATGACTGCAGCCACTGTAGACAACAGAGTGGCATTCTTTTCTAACCACGTAAAGGATGACTTAGATTCAGCTTAAGATCTTCTAAACGGGCTTTGTTCTTGAATAAATATTGACTGTGCTCCTAGTAAGTGGCAAGTGCTATCCTAGGCACTGGGATTTTAGCAGCAAACAAAACAGATAAAGCCCATGCCCTCAGGAGCTGATATTCTAGTGGGGAAAGCAGGCAATCAACAAAATAAATACATAAACCAAATAGTATTTTATGTGGATTATGATCTCATTTTTATAGTCATGTCCATCCATCCATCTGTCCATCACTTCATCTGTCTGTCTATCCATCCATCCATTCACTTGTCTATTTGTCTACACATCCATCCATCCACCCATCTATCCATCAGTCCATCTGTCTGTCCATCCATCCATCCACCCACCCACCATCCATCCATCCATCCATCTATCCATCTGTCCATTTGGCCACTCATCCATCTATCCATTCACCCATCTGTCCATCGGTATACCCATCCATCCATCCATCCATCCATCCATCCGTTCATTCATCTACTTATGTATATGCCTAAAAATATTCCTGGAATGTGGTTTGCCTAATGGTACTGATAACTATTTCTGGATAGTGGCATTTGGAATAATTACTTTAACATTTTTGTGCTTTTCTACATTGTTTGATTCCTTAAAATTAGCAGTATTTCTTAAAAATCAAGGCAAGGATGAAATATGCCAAGATACACTGAAACAATGGAAATCCATGCCAGGTCCAGTGGTGGTGAAGCAGAACAGGAGAGAGGGACAGACAGGGCCTGCCGTTAAGCCTGGTATTTCTGCCACCACCTTCTGCATGAACAGCCGGTCCCCACATTGCTTTGTGATTCATTTCAGTCTCTAGAAGTGACCCACACAGATGCTTTTTGTGTCACCACCTTCAGGAAGACTTGACCCAGTTAATTGACCTGTGTTAAGGATTATTTTATTGATCAGAAAGCTTCAGAGCTGGGAGAGCCATGGCAGTGGGCCAGTGGGTCCCCACTTTCACCAGTGGGGATCCCAGTGATGAAGGGTTACTCCTCTGCCTCAGGAAGAAGTGAGTCTACAGGGTGTTGATGGCGTTTATTCATTTATTCGACCCACGTCTGTTGATGTTTTTCTCTGTGCTAGGAACCGGGTTAAATGCTGGAGGTAGAGAGGCATATGATGCTGACCCCATCCTAAAACCTCACTGCAGAGACACATGAGAAATTGGACAATTGAATTTGATACAAGAATTGGACAGAATACTGTTGATTAAAACCAGAGAAAAGCAGAGGAGAGGCATCTGTCCCAGAATGTGGGGTCAGGAAAGGCTTCCAGAAGCCCAACACTGGTGTAGAAACCAAAAGAATGAGTTGAGGAGAGCCAGACAGAGAGCACTTTGGGGAAAAGTGTACTATAGGCAGACGGAAGCACATGGGTCGCAAGGAAAGAGCTTGGTATTTATAATAACACTTTTCCCCATCACTGCACTGAAAGCATTGGTCAAAGTAGTAAGCAGCCCCATGTTTCCAAATCCAGGGGGCAAGTCCATGTCTTTGTCTTTCTTGATCTCTCTGTGGCACTTGATCCACAACCCTTTGCTTGAATATGTTCCCTTCTTGGCTTCCAAACCCTGGACACCTGGTTCTCTCCCAGCCCTCTGGCTACCTGTGGTCAAGCCCCTATGTTGGATGCATCGTGGCCTTTGGACGTTGGGAGCCTGAGGACTCGGTCGTTGGACCTCATTCCCTCTCATCTACATTCACTCCCTTACTGATGTCATCACCACACTGATTACCATCTAATCTTAGCTCCAGACCCCTGCCCTGAACTTGAGACTTGACATTGCCATTAGTGACTTAACCTGTCCAAACAGAACTCCAAGTGACTGACAGTCCCCTATCCCAGGCTTGCTCCACTCATCTCAGTAAATGACACCAGTTACCCAGCAGCCCAAGTGAAAGATGGTGGAGTCATCCTTTCTTCTTGTCTTTCAATGAACCTTGTTAGCTCTACCATCAAAGTGTCTCCTGCGTCCCACCACTTCTCATCACCTCCCCTCCACCACTCTGGCTCACACAGCTACCATCTTTTGCCTGAGATGCCACCCCTCTGCTACCTCACTTGTTGCAGATGGTTCATGGCCCCTGTGTCATCCAAAGTAATCTTTAAAAAATGAGAATCAGCTCATGCCACTCCCACTGCTTAAATTCCTGCAATGACTCCCCAGCTCACCATGAAGACAAGTCAAAATCCTCCCTACGATGAAAAGGTCCATATGAGCTGATCCCCCACCACCTGTCCCAACTTAACTGTTGTCACTCTCCTTCTCACACGGTCCATGCCAGCCACACTGGCCTCCTTCACTCTCCATGAAACATGCCAAGGATATCCCCACCTCAGGGTCTTTGCCCTTGCCTTCCCTCTGCCTGGAAAGCTCTTCCCTTCCATGTGCCCATAGTTCACTTCCTCACTTCATTCAGGTCCCTGCTCAGACGTCACCTCCTCAGAGAAGCCTTCCCTGACTACCCGTCTCAAATATCAGCCACCCCCGCCCCTCACCCTCTGTCTCTTTATCCTGCCTTGTTTTGCATCCTGGCAGCTACACTGCCTGATACGGTGTTTCTTTGTAGGCTTACCATCTGTCTCTTTGACCTGACTGTGAGCCTCGTGAAGGCAGAGACTTTGTCTGTGTTACTTACTGCTCTGCCTCCAGTGCCTGGAACAGGGTCTGGCGCCCAGTAGGACTCCATCGTGGTGTTGGTTGAATGAATAAATGTACTAATAATCTGGCACAGTGGCCCACCAAACATGTCTAAGTCCTAATTCCCAGAACCTGTGAATATGACCTTCTATGGCAAAGGGGATTTTGCAGATGTGATTAAGGATTTTAAGATGGGGGTGTTATCCTCGATTATCCCCGTGGGCCCTAAATGTAATCACAAGTGTCCTTACAAGAGGGAAGCAGGAGTCACAGCTTGAAGAGAAGGCCACGTGACAATGACAGAAGCAGGGATTGGAGGATGAACTTTGAAGCTGGAGGAAGGGGCCATAAGCCAAAGAATGCAGGCAGCAGCTGACGCTAGGGAAGGCCAGGGAAAGGATTCTCTCCTGGAGCCTCCAGAAGGAGCCAGCCCGGCTGACCTTGACTTTAGCCCAGTGACACTGATTTTCAGACTTCTGGCCTCCAGAACCGTAAGAGAATAAATGTGTGTTGTTTTAAGTCCAAGTTTGGGGTGATCTGTTACAGCTGCAATAGGAAACTCATACAAATACTGTAACAACAGCAACAACCAACACTCACTGAATGACCTTGATTTGTCAAGCACGGCACTTAGATGTCTTGTAAAGTCAGAATTCTTTTTAGGTGAAGGTAACAGAAATTCATTTCAAACTAGTTTGAGTGTAAACGAAATATATTAATACCCTGACTATCCCCTCAAAGAGCAGAGCTGAGCTCTGGGGGCTCAACTGGCAAAGGACTCTTTGTGGGTCTCTCTCCTTCTCTCTCTCCCTCCCCTGTTTCTTTGTGTCCACTAATAAGCTTATTCCACACAGGAAGTGACATGAAAGCTGACAGCCCTGAGCTGATGGCCTTTCAGCATCCAGCTCTCCTGGTTTTGCTGTATAAAGTGCTTTTCTCTCCTGGGTTTGCTGTGTAAAATCCCAGGGAAGGTCTCTGGTTGGCCAGGTGGCCAGGCATACCCACGCTGTTGCTGGGAAAGGGAGTTTGCCTTCTTAACACAGACCAGTTTTACACGTCACAGCTCATTTTGTCCTCACAAAACCTTTTGGCATAGGTATTACTGTTACCTCATTTTACAGATGAGGGAGCTGAGGCCCGAAGAGAAATAAAGACACTTCCCAAGGACACACAGTTCTGTGCAGTGGGGCTGGGAGCCAGCACAGGTTTGGGGGAGTGCAGAGCCTGCCTGTACTCTCTCTTTCTCCTTTTCAAACCTTTTTCTGAAATACCTTTAGGTTCACAAGAAGTTGCAAAGCTAGTATGGAGAGTTCCAGTGCCCTGATCCCTGTTTCACTGTTTCCCCGCATGGCTGCATCTTACAGGACCCTAGGACAACATCAAAACCAGAAAGTTGACATGCATATAAAATGCATGTATAGTTCTGTGTCATTTTACCGCATGTAGTTTAGCGTGACACCGCATTTAAGATGTCGAACTGTTTGGTCACCACAAAGATCTGTTTGTGCTACGCTTTTATAGTTATATCCACTTCCCCCCCACACCCCTAACCCTGGCCACTAATGCTCTGTTCCCCATCTCTAAATTTTGTCACCTCTGGAATGTTATTCACGTGGAAGTACAGCGGGGCCTGGCTCTTTTTACGCAGCGAAACGCCCTAGGGATCCATCCAGTTCTTTCCTTTCACTGCAGACTGGTATTCCGTGGCATGGCCATAGCACAGTTTCTTTAACCATCCACTGATTTAGGCACATTTCAGTTGTTTCCAGTCTGTGCTGTTCCCTATGAGCCCTATCGCCTCACCGAACATGAGTAGGAGGAGAAATTACTAATGGGCCCGGGCTGTAGCTGTGATGAGTGAGTGGAGAGTAGTTGGAAGGGATGGATGAAGCTTGGGGAATGTCATGGGGAGCCAAGGCTGCTGACCAAATAGATTTTTCTTGACAGCTCTGTGAATTTGGGAACATGTTTTCAAGACTGAGGTACTAAAATATTTATCTCCCTGGGACAAAAAGTCCTAAGACTGTGATCCATTAAAACTTGCTGTTCATCAAGGTTAGAGCCATGAGGCTCCGAGTCCCTGCGTTCACTCCTCTAGGAGCTGAGACTGGCGTCCTACCTGTCGAAGCTGACGATGCTGCCGGGGGGCACGCTGCGTTGGCTCCTGAGCGTGGCTGTGCCTGCAGCCTTGCAGCCCGAGCTGCTGGCCGTGCTGGATCCCGTGGGCCAGAGGCATCAGGACCACACAGCGGAGAGTGACGGCGGCGGGGCGCAGGCTGACCTGGGCAGGAGGGGGTGAGTACAGGGTGGGAAAACGAGATCCCTGTAGAGAGAACGGATGGGAGAGGGGAGCGGGACCACGGGGCACAAGCACACCCGCCTTCCCAGGGGAATTTCTTTGCTCAAGAAGCAGACAGCATCCAGGAGAGTCGCCATGCATCCTCTGTGTAAGTCATGGCAGACCCAAGTACTTTGTCCACAGCTTCTCTCTTCATCACCAATTCATTTCCCCAGTAGGATCTTAAGAGAATAAGTTGCCTTGGGCTGTAAATATGCCATATATGCATATTTACAGCCCAAGGAATAAATAATAAAGGAAATAAATAAATATAATACATACATAAAGGAAAAAGGAGAAAAAAAATATCCATGGTTCTGTCAGCTGGAGAAAATGGCTGTTAGCGTCTTGCTACCATTCTTCCTCCAGAACGTGTTTCCTCTGCTGGGTTTTATGAGTCTGTGCATTGTGTGTGTGTGTGTATAGGAATCCCAGTATATACAACCTTGTGTCCTGCTTTTCAGAACCTTATATCAGAGGCAAGTTTGCTTATTACCTTTCGACTCCTGTCCACGTGCAGACGTCTTTCTAATTATCACACTATTTTGACTCTACCTCTGCTGTTTTTATTAACAAATTAAAATTCATACTTTTCCCAGTTATTGAAACATCTCCATAGATATTATTTTTAACAGCTGCCTATTATTCCACTGAGGTGTGTAGCATAGTGTATGTAACTGTTACCCTCTTACTGGACATTTAGTTTGCGTTCATTTTTCCTCAGTTATGAATAATGCTGCAGAGCTACTTTTTTAGGGTCAAATTTCAGGTGTGCGTTTGATCAGTTAAGGGTCTTTATAAGGCAAGACATGAAGCAGGGCTGTGGATAAGGTGGGTTTGGGGCAGCCAGTGGTGCCACTTGAGAGCAGAATTTGTTGGGGGTGAGGCTACAAGGAAAGCCACGACCAGACCTGAAAGTGTTGAAGGCCAGGCAGTGAAGCTGAGGTCCTCAACCAGGACCCACAGGAGGCTGGGGATGGATGTCTCGGAGCCCATGAGTCTGCCAAAATGGCATGATTGTGTGGAAAGGTGTGTATGTACATTATTTTTCCTGACTCGTAAAGGGGGTCCCTGACTCAGCTGAGGGCTAAGAGTAGGGTTAGGGTGAAAGGAAGGATAGGAGCATGGGAACAACAGCTGTTGAGCAGGGGTGGGAGTCCACAGGGGCTGGGACGAGCATTCCTAGAGGTGGTGGGGACCACCATGAGGGGCTGGATGTGCGTGTGGTCACAGGAGCTGGGGTGTGGGTGGGGTCAGGGCTGGTGTGGGCGTGGTCAGAGGGCTGGGTGTGGTCAGAGAGTTGCATGTCTCAGCCTGGTTTCTCTCCGTGCACAGTCAGGCAAGAGCATGAAGATGGCAGATGTTGGTGGTGACGCTGGAGCAGGAATGTGCAGGGTCACAGCGACGTCACCTCTGCCTGAGGGCTGCCCACGAGGTCCTTGTTTACGGGCTCCCCTTCGGCCAGTTTAGTTTGGGAGACTGGTGAGCCGGCATGGGCAGGTGGGTGTGGGACAAAGCAGGAGCGCCCAGGTGGCTTGTCACCAGGAGTGTGGAGTGTGGGCATGCCCTTCTGTAGCCCGACCTCGTGGCCAAGTAGACTGGATGACGTCTGGAGTCAAAAGCCACTCACCATAGCCTCTGAGGGCAGGGCAGTCACTACTCCTGTGTCCCGAGCGACTGGTGCCTGGGCACACCATCAGTTCAGAGTCTTGGGTTTCAAGCAGCAGAAACTGACTGATGAATCTAAGCAAGAAAGGGTGCGTGAGGGACCTGTCAGGATCCAGGACGAGCTGTACGCCAGGTCCCTGGATGGGCAGGACCAGGAGAGCACGAAGACCATCCTCTCTGCGTGCTCCCTTCAGAGGACCAGCCTTCTCTGCCCAAGAGCTAGACTCCTGGGACAGAGAGCCTGGCCCAGCGTGGGCAAGGGTCCTTCACCCCACCAGCTGGGCAGTGTGAACCAGCTGAGGCAGAGTATGAACTTGGCCAGAGGCAGGCATAGACAGGACTCTCTCCTACACTGACCTTTATTGACTTGACTTGAGCCCAAGCCTGCGAACATCTCCCCACCCCGTATTCCTTATACACTGTCCCTTCTTTGGTCGAGAATCACACTCCTTCACGTGGCATGAGGACTCCCTGCCTCACCCACCTTCCAAGCCTCCACTGTGCCTTCTCAACCTTCTTATTCACATATTCATGAACACTTACTGAGATCCTCGTATGTCGACTGTCTTAGGCACTGGTGTACGTGGGAGAGTGAGGGACAGTCCTGCTGCATGGAGTGTCCACTCCAGTGGGGGAGATGGACTGCACGCAAGCCGAGGCAGAGAGCCCATTCCTTCTCGAATGCTCCATGCGTTCCCTCTGCTGGGACACCAAGATTCAGCTCAAGTGTCCCACATCGCGGCAGTCTTCCTTTATCTGACTGATGTCACCTGGTACCTGTCTGTGACCCCTGGATCGGGGACCCCTTGCGGCAGAGACTGTGTCTTGACTCTGCCAGAAAAGATGCTTGATCAGTGTTCGCAGAGTGAGTGAGAGAACAAACGTGAAAACTCCCAGGGTTTCTCATGTCAGCCAAAGGTCACACTGAGGGAGGGGGTCCCCATCGTGCTTTTTAAGATTATGCATCACTTGAAGATTCTGTTCTTTTTGAAAAATATAAGAATGCTCCCTTCTTGCCTTCAGGAAACATCAGGGCTGGTGGCAAGCCTTTGAGAGCAAACTTCGAGGAGAACTGATAAGCAGAGGATTAGAAAAGATGCGCTGGGCTCACAAGAGGAAGGAGAGGTAACGAGGGCATCTGCTCAGGTGGGCTGAGGAGGGCAGCCAGACCGCCTGTGAGCTGGGAAGGGGAGGCGGAGGGGACCACAAAGGGAGGGTCACTGCAAACATACCAACATTCCTTCCCTAAAGACCGCAGTCTTTATTCAAAGTGGGCTTAGTATGAAGTGAAGTAAGCAGAGAAAGACAGATATCATATGATACCACTCATGTGTGGAATTTTAAAAGTAATACAAATGAACTTATTTACAAAACAGAAAGAGACTCACAGACGTAGAATACAAACTCACGGTTACCAAAGGGGATAGCGGGGGCGGGTTGGGGGAGGGATAAATTAGGAGATTGGGATTAACAGATACAAACTACTAGATATAAAATAGATAATCAACAAGGATTTACTATATAGCATAGGGAACTATATTCAATATCTTGTAATAATCTATAATGGAAAAGAATAACCTATAATGGAAAAGGTGCACTTTGCTGTACACCTGAAACGAACACAATATTGTAAATCAACTATACTTCAATTTTTTAAAAAAAAAATGCAAAGTGCGCTTAGTTTACGAGCTGAAGATAGCCGCCAGCTATCAGTGGGAGAATGCTCTCCTGTCATTTATTAGCATTTTAATTGCAGTATTTATTTTAACTAATGGCTCTTTTTAAATGGAATCTCATTAGAAGGAGAATAATTCCTTATAGCTGTTCAGACTTTATAGTTTACAAAGCCCTCTCCCACCTTGCTGCACTGAGCCTCCCCACTTTCTGGAAAGTGGGGGAAATCCCACGGCCACGCTTCACCAGCTCAGGGAGGTCAGAGGAAGAGACCCCTTGCCTGCAGCTGTTAAAAGTGACCGTGGAATTTAGGGCCATTTAACCAACCCCTTTATTCCCCCGAACTTCCAGGCCAGCACTCTTCTCACTCTCTCGAGTGCCTTCTCTTTCAGCTGTGGTGATTGCACACCTGGAGAGCAGAGGAAAGTTAGAGGCAGAGCGGTTTTAGGGTGCTGCAAACAACAGACCAAGGGTCTCGCGTGTTTCCCACTAGAGATTCGGAAAAAGGGTAACATGAGACACAAGAGTTACATTAGCCCATTTAACACACAAGGTTAAAAATGTGATAACCAAAGTGTGCTCTGGAAACAGAGGATGTCCAAGAGAAGTGTCCTGCCCCTTCCATAATTTCTCAGGGCTCCGGTGAAGCCGCAGAGACAAGCTTCCCAAATAGTCCCTGAATAAAAACCTGGGAGCCATTGATAACGGGCCAGGTATCAGAATTTAGTCCCAGAGAAATTAGATCCGGATATTGAGCCCAAACCAAGAAAATTAAATTCAAGCTGTATAAATGTAAAGCGCTCCACTAAGGAACGGAAGTCAGTTGTTCTAGATTAGCATGGGGTGGGGCTGCTGAATGCCTTCCTGGGCTGCACTGACACAAGTGGGCGAGTACAGATCAGGAGAACCCTGGCGCCACTGTCTTGGGTCACCGTACTCGCCTTTTTGCCTTGAGGTGCTGTGTACGATGGTGGGAGGAGGAGAGACTGTGAATCAGTCCGAGTTGCCTTGAGTCCTTGCTCAGATCATGCAGCTGCCGGGGCAGGAGTTCGTGGTGAGGGGGATGGAGCCTCATTAGCCACGCCTGTTCAGGAAGGGCCCACGAGCCTACCAGCGGCCTCCAGTAGGTCGACCCCCAGTGACCTGGCCTTGTCCTGCACCGCTTGGGCAAAGGACCCTGTGGCTTTCAGGTTGTATAGCACTCTCAGAAAGAGTCAGAACCATTATGAAGAGCAGCCAGGATTTAGGGGCTGGACTGCTTATGGGCAAGGTTCCAGCCATCCTTTTACAGGATATTTCCAAAGCGTGTTGCCCTGTTCTATTTCAAACACATTTTACCTAACTTCTAACTGTTGCTTTATCATCAGGTTTTATCAGCCTGCTTTTAGTGTGAGGCCCACAGGCAGGGGTGTCCTAGGAAATGTCTCACAATTGTCTGGGGGGAGATGGGAGCTCTGATTTGTAGCACTTAGTTTCCGTGGTGTGAAACACTCCCACTGTGGCTGATTCCGTGCTGACGATATGATGACAACAGGCTCACAAAACTCCACAAAAGTGAACAGTCATGAGTTGATGAGAGCTGTCTGCACCACCACTGCCACAGGCTTCAGCTAATCTCAGGGGCAACCTGGCAACCACAGGGAAAAACCTTTCTTTAAAAGACACTTGATTGGGGCCCCAGGGACAAAAGGGGGTTTTCCTAGAGAACTCTGTCAGGACACTTGGGAGAGTCAGTTGCCAAAAATGTCGTATCTGATCTTCTGTTCTTCCTTTAGCATATTAAAGAAGACGTGTCCCCCTCTCAGAGAGAGGGTGATATTCTCTGGAAAAGGAAGTTGGCCACACCTGTCACTGGAGTCCATTGGTGAACTGGCCCCGGTGCCCATTGTAGGGGCAGAAACCATTGATTTATTAAACACGGGCGAAAAGCTCTTCATCTTCAGAAATCCAAAGGAGCCGGAGATCTCACTGCACCTTCCTCCCAGGAAAAAGAAGAAGAACTTTCTGAATGCCAAAAAGGCCACTTGGGCCTTGGGCATGAACTAGCCCAAAGGAAAGCTCCAAGGAGTCTGAAGCCAGAAAGATTTGTTTCCTCCTGCCCACATGGGTGGGTGTGTGTGTGTTTATAATGTACAACTTGCAGGTATTCATTGCACTTGCAGGGGACACATCCATCCACTCTCCCTCCCTCACCACGACTTTCATGGGCTCAGTTTAATCTGGTCCCATGAATTCCCAGATGGCCCATTCCCTTCAGCATCGCAAGGGACATGAAGAGACAGGGGACCAGCCCGTGAACCCTCGTTGCTTTCAGTCCCACCTTGCTGAGGGTCTGGAGGAGCCCCAGGCCCCTAATTCACATCCCCGCAACACCTGGCTGAAGAGTGGGCTGTGTGTTGAAGGCAAGGCTCTCTCTTCTCTCACATTGTGTGTTTGTTACATATTCTATTTTTATCAAGGGAGCTTTTGAAAATCATTTTACCTAAAGCTCTTCTCAAGGGAACTTGTCTTTGCTTTCTGTAGGAACCATTTATTTTTAATCCCTTCTTGGGTTTTGGCCCCCACGTTGTGATGTTCAATGGAAATTTGCCCTCCATCTTTCCAGGGGTCAGAAGATGTGCCAGCCACTGGGCGATACCATATCCAACTCAAATCAGGAAACTCAGAGGCTTAAGAAGGTGAGGGGATTTAGGCAAGATTATAAAGCCAATAAGTAACAAAGTCAGGACTCCACTGAACTCCTTACGGCCCCAAACCCTTGTCCCTTCTCCTGGACTTGGTAAATGGACACATACCGGCCCTCAGGTGTTTGCCAAGAAACTGACTGCACACAGGTCCTCGTGTTGCACAAAGTGCTTTCCTGTGCCCTGACCCTCTCCATCCTCACAGTGTGGTTGGATCGTTATATGAGCTTTTCTGAGAACCAGGCAAAGAATACAACTATAATGGGTCTTTCCTAAGCGTGGGAAATGATTAGGCAGGGAATCCTGTCACCAGCGAGAAGAAAAGGGATTCTGATGAAGCATCTCCTACATGAGAGTTGCTCCTAGACCCTTACAGCTACTTGAACCCACTTCTTTTTTTTTTTATACGGCAGGTTCTTATTAGTTATCCATTTTATACATATTAGCGTATATATGTCAATCCCAATCTCCCAATTCATCACACCACCACCACCGCTGCCACTGTCCCCCCTTGGTGTCCATACGTTTGTTCTCTACATCTGTGTCTCAATTTCTGCCCTGCAAACCAATTCATCTGTACCATTTTTCTAGGTTCCACATATATGTGTTAATATACGATATTTGTTTTTCTCATTCTGACTTACTTCACTCTGTATGACAGTCTCTAGATCCATCCACGTCTCTACAAATGACCCAACTTCGTTCCTTTTTATTGAACCCACTTCTTAATCCTTGACAATACCCAGCAGATGGAGATCACTACTCCCATTTTACAGCCAAGGAAGCTGTTTTATTGAACCCACTTCTTAATCCTTGACAATACCCAGCAGATGGAGATCACTACTCCCATTTTACAGCCAAGGAAGCTGAGACTCAGAAGGTTTAAGTAACTTGCCTGTGATCACACCACGTGTAAGGGAGGAATCCTCACTTTGAACCCAAGTCTCCTAGCTTTCAAACCCTTACCTGCCATGAGACATCGCATTGCCTTTGGCAACCTGAAGGCCAAGTCTTATTTGCAGTTTCCCATCAGCATGCGTGCAGCATGGTGATCAGGGATCTTTGCCTGGAGTTGCGCTTCTTCCAGGGGGCAGCTGTGTACCATCGTAGTGGCTGCCAGTTGGCCATATCTCTGCATTAGCAGATATGCACAAGTAAGCAGTGCAAATGCAGGAGAGAAGAGTGGATGGGGTCAGTTTTCCCATCAGAAGCTCAAGTGAGAAGAGAGAGGAGAGAAAGAGCAGTGATTTTCACACAGGATAGTGGAGTGGGAAACGCATGGTCTTTGGTGTAAGCTTACTTAAGTTCAGATGCTGCTCTGTTGCTCGTGAGCTGTGTGTCCTGTGGAAGTCACCTGACCTTTCAGAGCCTCATATTCTTCATCAACAAAAGGATGATGAGAATCCCTTGTTACGAGGATTAGATGAAACTGGATCAGTAAAGTGTTTGGTGGTGGTGTGCACCTGCCACATCTATGTCCTTCTGTATTCCTTGAAGGTGACCCATCTGCCTTTCTAATAATTTCCTGATTCTAGGACTCTGCTAGAATTATGCATGGTTGAAAGTAGATTGCACATAAGGATTCGAAGAAATAGCTCAAAATTGTGGGCTGAAGACTGATTGAATAGATTATTAGCAACAACAGGAGGTGCTCAAGCTATTCAAAATACAGCATTTGAACCTAATAATAACTCCTTATGTTAATACACAAAGACTAGCTATTGATTTAATTTCTCTAAACTCACTGCATGAGAAACACAAAGATGTGATAGGGAAATCTTGTGCTCCTGGAATCAGGTAGCTCAGGTTTAAATCCTGGCTCTACAACTTTTAAGCAAGTCACTTTACCACTCTGAACCTGTCTCCTCATCTGTAAAACAGGCGTCCTAATACCTACCTTAGGGTAGGGATGTCACCAAGAGTGCAGATATTGGATATTATATAAAATGTTGGTGTTCAATAAAATGTTGATATGCAATAAATGTAGCTTATTTATTATATTTTTACATACTCACAAAATTGAGCTTTGTGGTTCCTTTCATTCCTGTTTTCACCCTACATGAAGACAGTGACCCTTCTAGAAGGGTTGCACCTGCCACAATACATGGAAGCCTATTCATAAGAGAGAAGCTCCAGGGAACTTGAATTGAGAGGACTTGATTTCAAGATTGGGCTCCATTACTTATAAGTTGGGAGAATTTGAGAAAATTGCTAAACCTCTCTGAGGCTCAGCGTCCCATGGATTATGTCTTCTAAGAGTTCAGTCTAGTTAAGGTGACAGACACAAAAATAAATCATCATTAAGTGCAAGGGATAAAATAGAGTTCTGAAAACCATGCTGTGGGAATTTGGGAGTGAGATGCAACCTGACTGGGGATATTTGGGAACAGCTTTAAGCTTTTGACCCCAAATCTTTATCTCCAGACTGGACTTCCTCTTGGACTCCAGACACATTTGTCATAGATGCCTGTCCAACCCTGAACCCATTGGCTTCCTATAAAACCTGTTCCACTATGGATGTCCCCTCTCTGAGTAGATGGTACCAAGTCAGAAGCCTACAAGTCATCCTAGACATCTTCCTGTTTTCAACCCCCAAATATGATGACTACGTCTTGCTGATTGCACTACTGCATTAACCTTCACATCTATGCCCTCTTCCTCCCCTCCACTCCTTCCCAGGCCACGTCTCTCCTGGATGGTGCCAGCAGCGTCCCTTCTCTCCAGGTTGGCTCAAGCCAGTTTGTTCTATGGTAGCCATATCTGAGTCACTCCCTTGCTGAAAGACCTCCAAAAACTTGTCAATGCCTACAAGACCTCCATGAATTGTCCTCTAATAACCTTCCTACCTGTGTCTATAGAGGAAGCCTCTACTTTCCAGGGAGCCATTGATTGGCAATGAGACACAAAGAAGAAGGTGTGTCTGGGATTGCCTCCTGGATCTGCCATTTACTCTGTGGCCCTAGAGAAGCTACCTAATTTCTGTGAACCTTTGTTTCCCTCACCTGTTTTATAGGATTAATGAAGTGATACTGTAATGTGTCTGCTACAGGGAACACACAATAAATGCTAGCTATTATTATTGTCTTAGAAAGTTTGTAAACAGAGGAGTGACATGATATGATTTGTTTTAGAAAGGGACTCTAAAGGTCTTATGGAGGATGGGCCAGGAGTAGAAGCAGTTACTTGGGCTTTTTATTGGCTTCTGTCCTCCAATACACAGCTACAGGTAGGGAGTGAGGAGATAATTCTACTCCTGCTTTGTGTGCGTCCTTGCTTGTCTGGCCTTTGTTTGCCAAAATTACCAGCAACCACTCCACCACCACCAACAACAACACTAACACGATTACTCTTGAGTTTGCCTTCTCTGGATCAGGCACATCACTTGAAGATTTATCTAAATTTTTCCTAATCCTCAAGAAGACCAGGTAGAGGAGATGTTATTATTCTTATTTGACAGATAACCTGCTATGAAATGACCTTACTCATCATTAATGTATATGGGAACCACCATTTCTCACCCACCTGAGAGTATTTCCTCCTTAATCTTACTGCACCCCAACTTCATTTATGTGGTAACATGTTCAGGGGAAGGGAATTCCTCCTCCAGCCCCAGGAGATGAACCATCACTGACTCCCAGAGTTTCCTTACAGGCTGTGGGGGGTGATGCTAAAGATCTCTGCCTTTTATTTAACGGGGGTGTTTAGACCATTATATTTAATGTATTTGTTGATATTTGCCGTATTTGTTATGTTTGCATTTTAATCTACCAAATTGCTATTTCGTTTTCCATTCTTTGATATGTTATTTGTTCTCTTTTTCCTCCATTCCTGCCTTTTTGATATTGAGTATCTCTTATGATTCAGTTTTATTTTCTCTGTTGGACTATTATCATACTTTTTTTTAAATTTTATTTATTTATTTTTGGCTGGTTGGGTCTTCACTGCTGCGTGCGGGCTTTCTCTAGTTGCTGTGAGCGGGGGCTACTCTTCGTTGTGATGCGCGGCTTCTTATTGCGGTGGCTTCTCTTGTTGCGGAGCACGGGGCTCTAGGCACATGGGCTTCAGTAGTTGTGGCGCACAGGCTTAGTTGCTCTGCGGCATGTGGAATCTTCCCAGACCAGGGCTTGAACCCGTGCCCCCTGCATTAGCAGGTGGATTCTTAACTACTGCGCCACCAGGGAAATCCTATCATATCTCTTTTGTTTAGAGGCTGTCCTAGGTTTTACAATGTACATTTTTTACTTATATTCTGTCTTCAAATAGTATTATGTACCTTCACATATAGTGTAAGAATCTTGCGACAATATACTTCCATTTCCCTTCTCTATCCTTTCTGCTATTGTTAACCACATTTTTGCTTCTATTTGTGTTAAACTCCCACGTACGTCAATGATATTTTACTTTTTATATGCAGTTATATTTAAAGACATTTAAAATTAGAAAAATATGTTTTTACAAATATTTGCAACTTCTGGTGCTCATTTTTCTTTTATGTGGATCCATATTTCCATCTTGTATCACTTTCCTTCTGCATAAAAAATGTCCCATAATATTTCTTCTAGTGCAAGTTTTCTGGTGATGAGTTTTCTCACACTTTGTGTCAAAAGTCTCTTTATTGCCTTCATTTTCAAAAGCTATTTTTAATGAATATAGAGTTCTAGGTTTCCAGTGTTTAAATGTTTTCTTTCACTACTTTAAAGATATCACTCTTATTGGATTTGATTTGCTAATGTTTTGTTGAGGATTTTTGCATCTGCACTTACAAAAGATATTGGTTTGTTGTTTTCCTTTCTTATAATATCTTTATCTGATACTAAGGTAATGCTGGCCCCATAGAATGATTTAGGAAGTGTTTCTTCTGCTTCTACTATCTGGAAGAGATTGTAGAGAATTGGTATCACTTCTTCCTTGAATAATAATAATTATCATATGGAATAGTTTCACCAGTGAATCCATCTGGGCCTAGTGCTTTCTGTTTTGGAAGGGTATTAATTATTGATTCAATCACTTTAAAAGATATAAGCCTATTTAGATTGTCTGTTACTTCTTGTGTGAGTTTTGGTAGCGTGTGTCTCTTGAGAAATTGGTCCATTTCATATAAGTTATCAAATGTGCAAACATAAAGTTTTGGAAAATATTCCTTTGTTTTCCTTTTAATGTCCAAGAGAATGGTTGTGAATACCACTCTTTCATTTCCAATATGTAATGAGCTTATTCTCTTTTTCTCTCCCTTGATTAACATGGCTACACGTATATTGATTTTATTGATCTTTTCCAAGAACTGGTTTTATGTTTTCTTTATTTGTTTCTATTGTCCTATTTTCAGCTTCTTTGACTTCTGATACTACAAATTTTAGTATTTCTTTTTTTCTACTTAAGATTAAAGTACAGTTCTTACAGCCCCCTGTAGTCCCCTGCCCACTACTCCTTACCTTTAATTTCTTCTTTTCCAGGAGCAACTAATTTCAACTGTTTAGCTGTTTCTTGTCGCATCAAGATTTATACTCTTAGGAACATAGTGCAACTTCTCAGTGCTGTTATCATTCATAACATATATTGACCTTCTATTATAGCAGATGAGAATTTAGCTTTCTTAGACACCCATACACATGTAAACACACACACAACACACACACCCTTCCTCTCCAGTTATCTAATGCAATTAAAGTACAATTATCACTAAATATTCAGCATTTATGTTATTATAACTAATAAAATTTTATTTGAAGCTGATCCATGTAGTGCATTTTAATTACATTTCCTTTTTTGGGTAACTTTTCATTTTCCCTAGAGTTAACAATTGGCTAGGAATAATTGATAGTTATGGTAAAAAAAAAAAAAAAAAGACTCATCTTTTGGAGAAACATACTGAAATATTTATGGACGAAATTATATGTTGTTAGAGATTTGCTTCAAGATAACATGGAAGGGCATCTGGCCATGATAGAGTAACAGAGACTGAATTTAAACTTCCAACTTAAACAACTAGAGAACTAGGCAAAATACAGGAAAGAACTATTTTCAGACATTGAGCAATAGGCAGCATGGGACCGTGATATCTAAAAAAAGGGAAATAAATGAAGGGAGCCCTGTGACTGCCCTAGCTTAGTGCCCGGAGGCAGTTTTAAGGCTGCAGATCAAGGAGGGAAAACCCAAACAGAGCCCAGCAGTCTCCTTGAGTTGAGGAGACAGAGAGCAGAATTCAGGGAGGCTGAGGCAACTGGGATTTACGAGGCAGAATATAGAAGACAGACACAGAGAGGGAGAGAGAAAAAGAGGGAGGGCACGTTAGTATCAACAAAAGGGCCCCCTTGAGTCTTTGTCTGAATACTGAGCCATGTGTACATGAGGGTAAACTGTCAGCGGGGAGAAAGAACCACCAGAAAGAAGTAGTTTCCAAACAATTCCCAAAGCTCACCAAGGACTGGGAATATTTCCCATTCCCACCAGCCAGAGTGTGATGCATCAGCTGGTCTTCTGATGGATCTTGCCTTGGTAATGGGAATAAATTAACTGCTCTGGATTCACCATAACGAAGCTTAAAAGCAAGTCTCCACAAATCTATAGAGACAGAAAGTAGATTAGTAGTTGCCTGGAATCATGAGGGATGGACAGGAGCATGGGGATTATGGAGAGCGATGGCTAATGGGTACATTTTGAGGTAATGAAAAGTTTATAAAATTAGATTGTAGCTATGATTGCACAACTCTGTAAATATACTAAAAACACAGGGAACTGTACACTTTAAGTGGGTGAACTTTATGGTATGTAAATTCTATCTTGATAAAATCATTAAAAAAAAAAAAAGAAGACAAAAACAAGCTTCAAACAATTTAAACTGATCTCAAGTGACTTAACAGCATGCCAGAACAAAGTCCAAAGCCACTTACAGGAATACAAGATAATCCAGTGCCCCCAAAACATAAAATCACCTATGCCTGGTAGCCAATCCAAAAGTACCAGGCAAATAAAAAAGACCAAAATGATGCCATTTGCAGCAACATGGATGGACCTAGAGATTGTCATACTGAGTGAAGTAAGCCAGACAGAGAAAGACAAATATCATATGATATCGCTTACATGTGGAATCTAAAAAAATGGTACAAGTGAACCTATTTACAAAACAGAAATTGAGTCACAGATGTAGAAAACAAACTTACGGTTACCAGGAGGGGGAGATAAATTGGGAGACTGAGATTGATATATACACACTACTATATATAAAAGATAACTAATAAAAACCTACTGTATAGCACAGGGAGCTCTATTCGGTGCTCTGTAATGACTTATATGGGAATGGAGTCTAGAAGAGAGAGGATACATGTATATACATGCCTGATTCACTTTGCTGTACAGCAGAAACTAACACAACATTGTAAATCAACTATACTCCAATAAAAAATTAATTTAAAAAATTACCAGGCAAGCAAAGAAGCAAGAATATAAGATTCATAAGTATGAGAAAAAACACCCAATCAATTGAAACTGACTTAGAAATGACAGATATGAAAATATTAACATATGTTGACATTAAATCAGCTATTATACATTCCCCATATGTTCAAAATGAAGGAGAAAACATAAACATGATGGGAGAAACAGAAGATATAAAAAGTGTTCACACCACTTCTGGTTTCAGTTCTGACATGTTCAGCTTAGAAGTCAGAACTTCTGTCTTTCCAACAAGAAGAAAAGCTGAAAAAACTGAAAAACAATGTCTTTTCTGGATCCTATCAGAGAACTGAAGTCACAGGGCAAACTCCTACCCTGAAATCTGGAGGGATGGGCCAATCAAGAGAGTCACAGCCAAGACCCAAAACTCAGACAGATTCTATGTAAAGGGATGGAGACAGACATTCCATGCATGCCAACACTAATCAAAAAAAGAAAAGAAAAGAAAAGGTCTGGATTTATACAGTGAAGCAAATCAGACTTCAGAACAAAGGGAATTATCATGGATAAAGAAGACATTACATATTAATAAATGAGTCAATTCTCCAGGAAGACATAGTGATCCTAAATATGTATTCACCTAACAATTGTGTATCAAAATACATGAGGCAAAAAATGATAGAACTACAAGGAGAAATACTCCATCTAACAGCAGCTGAATATGCATTCTTCTCAAGTTCACATGCAAAGTTTGCAAAGATAAACCACACTCTGGACCATAAAACACAACTAAAAAAATCTAAAAGAATAGAAATTATTCAAAGTATGTTTTCAGGGCTTCCCTGGTGGCACAGTGGTTGAGAATCTGCCTGTCAATGCAGGGGACACGGGTTCGAGCCCTGGTATGGGAAGATCCCACATGCCGCGGAGCAACTAGGCCCGTGAGCCACAACTACTGAGCCTGCGCGTCTGGAGCTTGTGCTCCGCAACAAGAGAGCCCGCGATAGTGAGAGGCCTGTGCACCGCGATGAAGAGTGGCCCCTGCTTGCCACAACTAGAGAAAGCCCTCGCACAGAAACGAAGACCCAACACAGCCAAAAATAAAAATAAATAACTAAAATTAAAAAAAAAAAAGTATGTTTTCAGATCACAGTGTAATTAAACTAGAAACCAAAAACAGAGATATAGCTGGAAAATCACACAAGTATTTGGTATTAAACAACACACTTCTAAATAACATATGGATCCAAAAGTAGTCTCGAGAAAATTTTAAAAAAGTTTTTGAGTTGAAGGAAAATGAAAATACAACCTAACAAAATGTATGGATGCAGCAAAAGAAGTATGTGTGGGGAAATGTATACCATCAAGTGCATGCAGTAGAAAAGACAAAAGATCTAAAATCAATAATCTATGTTTCTGCATTATGAAGCTGGAGAAAGAACATTGCATGAGACAGACCCAAATTTGAGGCTCTGTGTTGCCCCCTGACGAGCTGTGGGACTCTGGAAGTGTTTCTCAACCTCTATACTACTCATTTTATTCACCTCTACAGTGAGGATATGAAATAGTACCCATCTTATGGTTGTTGAGAGGATAAAAAGAAAAAGCAAACTCCCAATGCCCAGCACATATTAAGGGCTTAACAAATGTTGGCTGATTGTGTTGTTATTGATGTTTTTATGGTAGTATAACATAACATAAATATTCTATATTTTATTCAGTTTTATTGTTGCTATTTAGTTGTTTAGTGGTGTTGATGAATATTTAATGATGTAGGAGAGCTTTAACAAATACAAATAAGTAAAAAAAAGCAGACTTATGGGAGATAACAATGTTTAGCATTTAATCAATGTCTGTTCAGTACATGAATTAATGAAACAGGAAAGGAGGGAGGGAGGGAGGGAGTGAGGAAGAAAGGAAGAGAGGAAGGAAGGAAGGAAGGAAAGAAGGAAGGAAGGAAGGAAGGGAAGGAGGGAGGAAGGGAGGAAAGAAGGAAACTTGTTTTTCAAGTGATTATGTAGAATAAAAAAAGAACTTGAAGAAAGTAGAGCAAAATGTTAACATTACTTGCCCCTGGAGAACTGATTACAGAATATTTTCTTTTCCTTTTCCTTTGTGCTTCTGAATTTGTTAAAATGAATCTCTATTGCCTTTGTAATCAGACGGCACAAAATGGTATCTAAAATCAGAAATTTCATATAAAGAAAATAATTTTCATAATTTACCTTCTAATCATATTCCTCGTTTAGGAGTATCTAAAACGCACTTCACATAACAATAATAAATCATAAAATCAACTTTTCTTACCAGTTTTTCTACTGTGCTATCATTGGGTAGATTTGAGTGATCAGCAGACACTCATAGTTTCAGTTAGAGATTGAGTTCTGCTGCATGTAACAGAAAAAAAAGGTAATAGTGATGTAAATAAGATAGGAGTTTAATTTTCTCTCACATGACACACAACCTAGAAGTGGCATCCAGGCTGGGGCAGAAGTTCCACAATGTCACCAATGCCGTCTTTCTGCTCAGCCATCCTAGGTGCATGGCTTCCATCCTCACGGTTCTCTCATGGTCCCAAGATGGCTGCTGCAACTCCAATCGTCACATCCTCATTCTAGGCTGAGAGAAAGAGGAAGGAGAAGAGCAAAATATACCAGATGTGGCAGCCCCCTTTAAAGAGCTTTACTAGAAACCCCACTTCATAAGGTCTGCTTGCAAATTATTGGCCTGAACTAAATCACATGACAACCCCAAGTGAAAGGGAGGATGCGAAATGTCATTTGGAACTGGCATCCCCCAAATTGGGGTTCTCTAGTAAAATAGAAGGGGAATAAATGGTATGGGTGGGCAACTCAAAATCTCTGCCAAATTCTCATGTGGCCAGTGGGAGACCAGAAATGGTTGAGACTTTTTTCTTACGGGAAGAGGAAGCTAGGGCTTCTGTGTGCTGTTTCTTCTGTGGACATTCTCATTTACTCCTCAGAACTCTTTAGACTCAGAAGTGGATATTACTATTCCCATTTACCTCTGGAAAGTGGGGCTCAGATAGAGTAAATATCTCCCTAAGAGCCACCCAGCTTTGCAAATTCCAGAGCTGGGTTTCTAACTCAGGTCTGTCTGACTCCAAAGCCCATCTCTTTCCACTGCACCATCCTGACTCCCCTGGTCTGCAAATGCAGGCATCATTTACTTTTTCTTTCAGCCATCGATAAGTGCATTGTGTATTGGCAGGTAGTAGATACTTAGTGACTATTTGTCCAATGAATGAATGAATGAATGAATGAATGAGTGACTAAGCGCCTGCCTTGTGGGGAGGAGCTCACTGTCTTCCTGGTGAGGGACATCAATCAGGGCCACACAGCGCCATCTACAGGATGCTGTGACCCCCTATTTCTGAGAAGCACCCAGGAAAATGTCACCAAGGATACTGGGTGCGCACCTGAGCCGGGAGGACGGAGCAGGGTGTGCAGACGGGAAGGGAGCTCGGGCTTGAAGGGATCACAGTGCGGGTGGGAAGAGGGGGTGGGGATGCTCCAGAGCAGCAGGGTCAGGGTGACACAGGGCAGGTCCTGGAGACCAGGCGCTGGACTCCATCTCAAAGGCTCAAATGCTCTGTGTCCCTGGGGAGGAACAGGCCATGGAGCTCAGTCTGGGCATCTGTTGGTGGCCCTTTGTGTCTTTACCAGTGTTTGTAGCCCCTCACTTCCACTCCTCTTTTTTTTTTTTTTTTTTTAATAATTTATTTATTTTTAGCTGTGTTGGGTCTCCGTTTCTGTGCGAGGGCTTTCTCTAGTTGCGGCAACTGGGGGCCACTCTTCATCGCGGTGCGCGGGCCTCTCACTATCGCGGCCTCTCTTGTTGCGGAGCACAGGCGCCAGACGCGCAGGCTCAGTAATTGTGGCTCACGGGCCTAGTTGCTCCGCGGCATGTGGGATCTTCCCCAACCAGGGCTCGAACCCGTGTGCCCTGCATTGGCAGGCAGACCCTCAACCACTGCGCCACCAGGGAAGCCCCTTCCACTCTTCTTGTTTCCTTCTCAGCGACTAAGTTTTGGGAATTTACAAAATGATGGGCAGGAGACTCTGGCGGTTTGTCCTGAAGCTCCAATTTCATTTTTCGAATTATGTGAGTTTACTCTTCCCTGTTGGTGAACGGGGGGGATTCAGTGGCCAAGTCCATTTCTGTGGACTCACCCTCAGGTCTCCAGCTCCTGGGACAGAGTCGGCTGTGCTTGTTTTCAAGGTTAATGTGCTTTCCCTAGAATTGCACCTCTTGAAACTAAGAAGGCGGGAGTGTGTGGCGGGGTGGGGAGGAATGGTGGATGGTAGGATTGCGTTCTTTCCGGAGGAAATAAATATAAATCTCAGGTGGCTCCGTGAAAGCAAGGGTTAATCTCATTCCTCCTCTAGTGGGTTGAACATTTGACAACTTAGAGACATAGGCGGCAAACACAGAGTTTTCTCTTTTTCCGTAATGACTTAATTTCCATTTCTAGCCAGCATTTTCTGCTGTAGAAAAAGTTGACCAAGTCACGGCCAGGTAAGCCCCAGCAAAATCAGTGATTTCTTAGTTTTAGTTTAAACTCAGATGATTTCAGCATTTCTCCCTCCCCCCTTCTCCCACCGCTGCCATTTTGGTTTCCAGGAGAGGGAGGCACCCGTGGTTCTGGTCCAGAGTTCCCCTTGATGAGCATCTGGAGGTGTATATGACCAGCCTGCTGAGGTCTTGTTGTCAGTTTCCACCTCAGCTTGTGGCCAGGACACCCACACTGTCACCTGTGGTTGTGTCCCCTCATCACAGCCCTGCAGGCTCCAGCTAGGACCTGCACCCTTTTCTTGTCTCCCTGTGCCATGCAGGCGTGGAGGTGAATTCCCTGAAGCCGCCCTCCAGTCTACCACCTGGACCCCACTCTACCAACCCGACTCCAGCATCGTGATGACAATGCACCTTTTCCTTGAGGGTTCTTGCCCTTCTGGAGCCCCAGAAAGGAAGCAGGTGCAAGTTCCCTCCGGACACTCCTCATGTAACAGGTTTCTAACGTTCTCCTCACCCTACCTCCAGGGTTTCACCTGGAGAAGGGGGAAGAGTGTGGAATTCCTTCTAAAAGACACTCTCTCAGCCTCTTCCCCTCTTTTCTTCTCTCTCCCTCCTTCCCTCATGGCCTCACCTCCTGTTGGTTTAGAAAACTTGTTTTTATTCTTAACATATTTTTTGCCATCTCTACTGTGTGTGATCCAATCTTTAGACTCAGAATCCTGCCAACTCCCAGATTCGGGAAACACTTCTGAGTCTCTCAAAGCTTGCCTCTTGCAGTTGAAAATCGGGGTTTCAAACCTGTGTCTTCTCTGATTTTCAAGAGATTATTTTGGAAGTCAACAGCTTCCACTGTAATCTGATTTCTGCCAGGTCATTCCAAGGAGAGGACCATGTGTGTTGACTGTTGCTGCTTGTTTGGGGTGGATGGGTAATGGGTACAAGGAAATGGGTGGTGATGGTGGGGAGAACCTTGGTTAGCCCAGAATTTTCTCTTGCTCCACGTCCAGGTATCCGGTAGGGACCCCACAGATGTTTGTTAAGTGGGTGGATGTCTGAAATGTAAGAAGCACATTTCTACATGATTTTAGACTAAGCATTCCAATCATCAGAACCTCCGTTCCTGTAATTATAGTTGGTTAAATAAGGAATTCTTGCCTGTCTGCCTCACTTAAGCAATGTGGCCGGGGGGAGTGGAGGAATTGTTTCCACGGCAGGGCAGAGAAAACCATCCATTGCTGATACTGTTGAGGTTGGCAGTGGGCCCAGGAAAACCAAGGAAGGGACTGGAACAGCTGTGTGGTTCCCATAAGCAGGCTATGCATGAACTTTCCCTGCCATGATGAGTGGTCCTTTTGTCCAGAAGGACTTTGAGGAGCCAATCCTGAGAGCTTGCTGTGTGACCAACGACTAGCCCCTCATATATAATAACCCACTTATGTCTCACAACAACTCTGCAAGGTAAATACTAATATAATCCCCGTTTTACAGATAGGAAAACTGGGGTGCAACAGTTAATGCACACAGAAGCAGAAACTCGTAGGTGAGGGAGCCAGGATTAGAACCTAGGCAGTCTACCTCTGGAGCCTACATCATCATCAGATGACAAGGATGAGTGGTGGCCCCCGAGGGGTAAAGGTGTTGGTTCTTTTAGGAGGTCCCCATAAAAGCTGTGGGCATTGGAAAATGAGGGCTCCTTACAGGAAGCTGAGATACACATCATGGGTATAAATATTTGGGATTTCCCAGGCACAGGTCACTTTCACATTGCATGTCCAAGACAGATCCACCCAGAAGCTGGTCTCCTGTAGGAATCAGTCAGCGTTTGTTGAACTGATTGAAAACAAGGTGTTATTAATATCACTTCTCCCAGGGCTTGTTTTCTCATCTAGAAAACGCACACAAGAATCTCTACTGTTAAACCTGCGTGTGTGTAGGTTAAATGCAATAACAGAACCTGAGGTTACTAGAGGCGTTACGGGACAGTGACAGTGTCCTGCACCTTGATGGTGGCTCAGAGCTCTAGGAAGGGAAGACAGGAAGTCCCATGTGTCGAGCATCTAAGGGAGGGAGCATCTTCCTCTCAGGTGGTCGCATTTGACTCTATGACCTTGTGAGATGAATATTCTGCTCCGTCAACACTGATCCTGGCTTTCCCCTCAATTCCTTGAAAAGCATCAGTGTCTGTGCTGCTTCAGGGTTCTTTACACCTGATCTGTTCCTGCTTCCTGGTATGTTTCCCTCCCTTGCAACACACACATGTGTACAGGCATACACACACACACATGCACACATGTGCCATCCTTGTTCTTCTGCCTCGCTAACTTCTTTAGGTCTCATTTAAATTCCTTTTTGGGAAGCGTTCTCTGATGTCCAGACCTAGCCTGGTCCTCTCTTTATGCCCCGTGGCCCCTACATGTCTTGTTGGAAATGTGCATCACCCTGGTTCTTTGTACACGTCAGCATGCCTGGCTGGATACAGACCAGTGAAGGCTGTGACTTTGTCTTACCCACCAGCATCCTCAGCGCCTGGCACTGGGCCAGGCACTTAATAACTGCTCGATTCACATTTGTTGGATGAGTGCACAAATTATTTGTCTTCTCCATTTTCACACGAGGAGACAAGGGCTCAGAGATATGCAGCGACCTGCTCAGGGTCACCCAGCTGGTGAGAAGGACTCTTGCCAGGCCTGGGACTCTGAGCTCACAATAAAACATCAACAGGCCTTGAAAAGACTTCAGAGCTCTGTTGAAAGGTGCAGAGGCTGAGAAGAAAGGGCGTGAAATCCCTCTGGTATTCCAAACATGTACAAATGGGGAAAAAAACTAAATTCACGCTGGAAAAGGAGCTTGTTTTCAACCCTTCCAAGTCATCTTATCCCAACACTTTCTCTCTCTCCACGTGTTACCTTTCACGGTGACACACCTGACCCCTCTCTTTCAAATGACAACTCCCTCCGAGCTCCTCTCTTCCCCATCTCTGCCTATTTTTCTCCATACACCATCTGACACATACCTACGTATCTGATGGGTTGTGTATGGTCTGCGTGGCGGCACTGGGGTGTCAGTTCTGTGGGAGTAGGGATGCTGTCAGGTTTGTTCACAGCTGTATCTCCAGTGCCTAAAACAGTGCCTGACACCTAGTAGGCACTCAATTAAAAGTTGTAGAAATTTATAAAAAAGGAAGAAATGAGTAAGTGAAAAAAAATTGCATCTCACTCATATGCTGATTCCTCTCTTAAAAATCTATCTTCTCACCGAGCAATCTTACTATGACAGTTGACTGAAACTCCGCTGTTTGGAAAGGTCAGAGGCAGCTGGAATAGCAAAAATTAGATTTTAAAAATTCATTAGCATGGATGAGTGTGTAGTGATGGGGAACATTCAGACAATGAGGGTGGGAGTGGAAACTGAAAGAGCTTCTCTCAAAAACCTGCTTCCCTACAACCTTGCTAGCAGTATATGTTGTCCAAGTGTTAGAATTTTGCCAGTTTGATAGGGGAGAAATTGCACATTAAGGTAGTTTAAAAAAAAACTGTATTGAGGTATAACTGACATGTAATAAATTTCACGTGTTTAAAATGTACAATTTGATGCATTTTGAAGTTTGGTTACAGCTGTTAAACCATCACCAAAATCAAGATAAAAAACATATCCGTCCCCCACGAAAGTTTCCTTGTGCTCCTTTGTAATCCCCACTCTAAAGGCACCTCCCACGTCATCCCCAGGCAACCACTGACCTGCTCAGACCTTATAAATTGGTTTGAATTTTAAAGCATTTTGTATAAATGGAACCAAACAGCCTGTATCCTTCTTTGATTTCTTTCACTCAGCATAATGATTTCGTTTCATCCATGTCATTGCGTGTATCGATAGTTTATTCTTTTTATCTCATAGCAGTACTCAGTTGTACAGATGTACCACAAAGTGTTTATTCACTCACCTTTTGATGGACATATGAGTTGTTCCTGGCTTTGGCTATTACATATAAAGCTCTGTTAGTGTGCTTTCATGTCTCTTAGAAATATACCTATGAGCGAATGGCTAGATCATAGGATAAGCATATGTTAAACTTTGTAAGAATCTGTCAAGCTGTTTTCCAAAGTGGTTGTTCCATTTTACATTCCCACTGAGAATTCCAGCTCCTCCACACCCTCACCTAAATGAGTATGGCCGTTCTTTTTACTTTAGCCATTCGAATAGGCGAGTAGTGATTTCTCATTGCAGTTTTAATTAGGATTTTATATGTTTATTTGCCAACCGCATATCTTCTTCGGTGAAGCATCTGGTTAAATCTTTTATCCATTTTTAATTAGGTGGCTTGTTTTATTATTTAGGGTATAAAGAGTTTATTTATATTCTGGAGACAAATTCCTTATCAAATATATGGTTTGCAAATATTTTCTCTCCTTTTGCTCCTTATCTTTTCATTCTTTTAACAGCATCTTTCAAAGAGCTGAAATCATTAATTTCAAAGTCCAAATTGTCAACTTTTTCTTATATGGATTGTGCTTTTGTTATCTAAGAAATAAATATTTGCTCAACCCAAGGTCATGAAGGGTTTTTCCTATATTTTTTCCTAGAAGTTTTATATACATATATTATATATGTATGTAGTGTTACTATATATGTATATATGGACATACATATGTGTATGTATGTACTATATATGTATATGTACACATATACAACAATATGAATACATGCATATACATACATGTATACATATATAGTTTTATAGCTTTACACGTACATCTATGCTCCATTTTGAGGCTTTTTGGTATATAGGGCAAGCTATGGATCGAATTTTTTTTTTTTTGCATATGCATATCCAATTGTCGTTACAGCATCATTTTTTTGAAAAGGCTCTCCTTTTTCCACTGAATTGCCTTTACACCTTTGTCAGTTATACACATATGAGTCAGTCTGTTTCTGTACTCTCTACTCTTTTCCACTAATCTATTTGTTTATTTTGACACCAATAGCACAGTTTCTTAATTACTATAGCTTTATTGTCTTAGATCAGGTAGTATTAGATATATAAATTTGTTGTCCTTTTAAAAGGTTGTTTTGGCTATAATAGGTTCTTTGTATTTCTGTACAAATTTCAGAATTACTTGGTTTTTAAAAATATTTATTTGTTTATTAATTAATTGGTTATTAATTAATTAATTAATTATGGCTGAGCCAGGTCTTAGTTGCGGCACACAGGACCTTCGTTGCAGCATGCAGGCTTTTAGTTGTGGCATGCGGACTCTTCGTTGCAGCATGCACGTGGGATCTAGTTCCCCAACCAGGGATGCAACCCAGGCCCCCTGCATTGGGAGCGTGGAGTCTTACCCACTGGACCACCAGGGAAGTCCTCAGAATTACCTGTTAATTTCTATCAAGAATCCTGATTTTGATTCAGATTGTGTTGAATCTACAGATCAGTTTAGGCAGGATTTACATCTTAAAAAGACTGAGTCTTCTGACCCACAAATATAGTAATGAATTATTTTTAATACTATTGTAAATCATATTGCTTTTTAAACTTTTCAATTTTTGGCTTTTTTTGAGTCTCCTGCCTATCATTATTACTTTATTGAATGACAGTCATTGTAACTTGTTAGGGGCTAGATATTTTTGTATTCCTATAAATATCCTTGAGCTTTGTTCTGGGATGCAGTTAAGCACTTGGAGGTGTTTTGATCATTTTTTTTTTTTAATAACTTTATTTATTTATTTATGGCTGTGTTGGGTCTTCGTTTCTGTGCGAGGGCTTTCTCTAGTTGCGGCAAGAGGGGGCCACTCTTCATTGCGGTGCGCGGGCCTCTCACTGTCGTGGCCTCTCTTGTTGCGGAGCACAGGCTCCAGACGCGCAGGCTCAGTAGTTGTGGCTCACGGGCCCAGTTGCTCCGCGGCATGTGGGATCTTCCCAGACCAGGGCTCGAACCCGTGTCCCCTGCATTGGCAGGCAGATTCTCAACCACTGCGCCACCAGGGAAGCCCTGTTTTGATCTTTTGAGTCTAGTTTTTAAGATTTATTAGGTGGGACCCGGGCAGTGTTTAGTCTATGGCTAAGTATTCCCCACTATTGAGATATGCTTTTTCTGAGTACTCTACAGAATGGTCCCAGAATTAAAAGATCGTCAGGTCTGGGAAGAGCACCATTCCCAGCCCTGTGTGAGCCCTGACTACTATTCCCTCTAATCCTTTTTGGTGTTTCTTTCCCTCGTCTCAAGTAGTTTTCTCACATGCATGTTCTGACAGTACTCCGCTGAATAGTTGAGGGTGACCCTCTGAAGTTCTCTGAAGTTCTCTCCTCTCTAGTACTCTGTCCAGAATCTCTGGCCACCGTGAACTCTCTGGATCTGAGCTCTGTCTCCTTAACTCAAGGAGCCCTTGGACTCCACCTGAGCTCCCTTCCCTGCAGGGATGCCTAGAATGTCTTTCAAGGCAGAAAGTGGGGCCATCACAGGGCTCAGTTCATTTATTTCCCATCTCTCAGGGTCACTGCCCTTCATTGCCTGATGTCCGATATCTTGAAAACTATTGTTTTGTAACTTAGTCTATTAAAAACCTTTTTTTTTCCTAGTGGAAGGGTAAATCTGGTCCTTGTTACTACATCTTGGTCATAGGCTCTAGACTAAAGTAGCTTTAGTTAATTTTTCTCATATCAGTTATGCATCTTTTCATACACTTTAGATTCTTTTTCGGTAAATTGTCTATTTGTTTCTTGGCTCATTTTTCACCGGGGTTTTTCTTCCTCCTATAATTTTGGAAAACTCTATAGAGATTTCTATATTAAGGATACTGATACTTTGTTGTTCTTGTGATTTAAATTCCAAATATTTTCCTAGAATAATATTTGTCATTTTAATTTTTATGTTTTTGTCATGCAAATGCTTTTAATTTTTATGTGTAAGTATTTTCCCTTATTGCTTCGAAATTATTAAATGTATTTCTTAAAAACAAGCAATATAAGTAAGTACATTAGGGGGAAAACAAGCATTCAGATAAACTCTTTAAACATCCCTTGGGTGAGGGACACTAAGGTTCTGATGTAACAGCTAGACTGTCAGTATCCAGATTTTTTTTAGAGAATAATGTCTTTGAAATATGTTTGTATTGAATATTTGCATGAATCTGTGCTACAAATCTGTTGCTAAAGTTGTATGAGGTAAACCTCTGAATGTTGAATTCAGTTGTTCTTCCTTTCAAAGCTCCGGTTATAGTGAAAGGATCCCTGGGAAGAAATTCCAAGCACAGGAACCCAAGCAGAAAGACTCACATTTAGGGATGGGCAAAGAGTCTAAACAGGGAAGCATGGCTAGGGAAAAGCAGTGCCATCCTTTACTGAGCATATACTATGTGGTGACACTGTAGAAGAAGATAGTTGTATAAGAGAAAGGCTGCAGTGGGTATAGTCCTGTTTGTGGCTGCCTAGTCTGTGGAATACCCTTCCTATATTTGGAAACTTATCCTCCTTATGATACCTGCATCCCTGAAGCAGAAATCAGTAACTCACTTTCCCAGCCTCCCTTGCAATTCAGGGCAGGCATGTGATTCAGTCTTCACCAATCAGATGCACTGACCTGAGACTTTGATTTGCAAAAGAGAAATGATTGGATGAGGCAAGTGCCTCTGGAAATCCACTTTCTCAGGAGAATTACAGCAGAGGTTACTCCAGAGAGGGACAGGCTGGGCTGGAGTTCTGGGGTCCAGCCTCGCAGTCAGCCTAGTAAGATAAGATGTCCAAGCTCAATGGAAGTGCCAGTGGGTGAACTTCACCGGAGGTGACAAGCAGGGAGATTTGGACATCGTTCCTGGATATTGTAGCCATCAAACCTGATCCTCAGACCCTTTGGTAGGGGCGTCTGGGAGGTCCCTAACATCTTTAAACTGGTGCTGGGGAAACCTCTGGCTATTGCCCATTATTTAAGTCTTGTCAGTAAAGAGTTGCATTTGAAACTTGCAGCTTCTTCCCAGCTGACGGGAAAAAAAGAGGGAGACAAATAAGAAAAAAATTCTCCCTGTTTTCTTTAGAAATTAGAGATGAAAGTAAAACCATTGCATTATCACCACCAACCATTCTCTTTGTTCATTTGAAAAAGAGTCTAGCATTTTCTATATACCAGATGCTGTGCCGAGTGACAGACCTCTATGAGATGCAAAAGGAAAACCAGGATATCAAAACTTTTCAACCAGTGGGGATGCCAAAAACAGTAAAAGCCTTTATCACTCACTGCAGTCGCATCCGGAAAATAATTCTGCACAGGCTGCGCGGTGTGAGATGTTTGAAGTTACTGAACATGAAGCCCAAACATGTTAATTTGAGAAATTAGCAGGAGGTTATTCCATCCCCCTTCCCAAGAATATCATAGGAAATTTGTTAGCACAGAATGACAATACTCCAAGGAAGAAATATGGCCAGAATTGTTCATTAACCTTTTAGTTCCCATTGCTATAAGTTAGGTTCTCTTGAGAAAGCCTTTAAACTCTTTCAAATTTATTTTATTGAAGTATAGTTGATTTACAATGTTGTATTGATTTCTACTGTACAGCAAAGTGATTCAATTAAACATATATATACATTATTTTTTAATATTCTTTTCCATTATGGTTTATCCCAGGATATTGAATATAGTTCCCTGTGCTACACAGTAGGACCCTGTTGTTTATCCATCCTATATATAATAGTTTGCATCTGCTAACCCCAAATCCCAATCCACCCCTCCCCCACACCCCTTCC
Organism: Balaenoptera physalus; assembly: GCF_965194825.1. Lineage (NCBI taxonomy): Eukaryota > Metazoa > Chordata > Mammalia > Artiodactyla > Balaenopteridae > Balaenoptera > Balaenoptera physalus. Next base: position 114,096,064 of record NC_138884.1, on the reverse strand, counting down.
CCCTTGGCAACCACGAGTCTGTTCTCTATGTCTGTGAGTCTGTTTCTGTTTCATGTGGATAAGTTCATTTGTGTTATATTTTAGATTTCCACATATAATTGATACTATATGGCATTTGTCCTTCTCTTTCTGACTTACTTCACTTAATATGATAATCTCTATGTCCATCCATGTTGCTGCAAATGGCATTATTGCCTTATTTTTTATGGCTGAATAATATTCCATTGTATACATGTACCATATCTTCTTTATCCATTCATCTGTCAGTGGACATTTAGGTTGTTTCCATGTCTTGGGAAAGCCTTAAACTTTGATGGTCAATGCAAAACCCCCCAGCCTCTCACCTTTATGTGGTGCCTCATCATTTTCAAAGCATATTCCTTCCTTCCTTCCTTCCTTCCTTCATTTATTCAACCAGTAGTTAATGGAGGATCTACTATATGCCAGGCACTGTTCTAGAATCAGTGAACAGCAGTGAACACTACTTGCAAATTCCTCCCCTCCGTGGAATTAACACCCTCCTGCCATTCTCCCATAGCACGGTGAACAGCTCTCTTGGATAACGATCACTTTCTATATGGAAAACTGAGATTCAGGTTATGCAGCCTGTAAGCCCCTCCCCAGTCTGTTCTCCACAGAGCAGCCAGACTGATCTTCTAAACAACGCAAATCACTCCCTGCTGAAAATCCTCCAATGGTTCCTCATCACTCATAAGAATGAAATCCAAATTCCTTACCATGGCCTGCAAGGCCTTGAGGGATCTGGTCTTCTTTGACCTCATCTTGCACCTCTCTCTCCCTTGCTCACTGTAATTGAGCCACATTTGTCTTCTCTCTATCCTTCCAATACACCAAGCTACATCCCACCTCAGGACCTTTGTACCATCTATTCCTGAACATGCGACTCTCCATGTATTTCCCTGCTACCATTCAGGTTTTGGCTCAAGTATCATCTCTTCAGGGAGGCCTTCCAAGACTTGGCTGCCTTACCTAAATTATCACACACTCACCCATCTTCCCCCAACACCTGTTTTATTTTTCACATAATGCTATCAGTCAGCTTTCTTAATCACAAGAAATGGAACGGGACTCCGGCTGATGTAGTGATGGTGAAAGGGAATAACAGCCTTCACAGTTTGACACACTGACCTGTCCTTCTATCCCTTACCAGCTGTGTGGTCTGAGACAAGCTTCTTAATCTCTTTGCTCCTATAAAGATGGTAAGTCAGGCCATACGCTTCCTCTGCACAAAGCCTTCTAAGGGTTTCCCTCTCAGACAGAGAAAATGTCAGGCTCCTTTCTCTGCCCCGTAAAGCCAAACCCACTGGACCATTACGTGCCTGACCTCTTCTCCCCCTCCTTCCCCTCTCACTCTGCTCCAGCCACTTTGGTCCTTGCTATACCTCGAGCAGCTAGACATGCTGCTCCCTCAGGGCCTTTGCACTTGCTGATTGCTCTCTCCGCAGTACTCTTCTCTCACCCTCCACAGGGCTTGCTTCCTCACTTCTTTTCAGCTTTCATTCAGACGTTGCCCTCTCAGTGAGACCTTCCCTGGTTGAAAACTGCAACCCCGTCCCTCCCTCCCCACACCTATCCCCCTCCCCTCATTTCCTGCTCTGTTTTTCTCCATGGCACTCATCAGCTTGTAACACACTGTGTCATTCACTTGTTTATATCCTGTCTCCCTTCACTGCAATGTCCGCTCCATGAGAAGGGATGCATCCAAGCCCTTAGAATCCGAGCACATGGCAGGCAGATCTGCTGAGCAAATGAATAAACCAGATCAGTTTCCTTTCCTCCTCGCCTGTGCCGTGGGTGGATAGTCTCTCCTGACATGCATGTTGTGAAGATGAAATGGGGTTAAGTCCTTAGAGCGTCTGGTGTGCTGCCCACAGGTACAAATCTCAGGTCCCCTCCCGTCCAGCCTGCAGGCCCGGCTTCTCACCCAACGCAAACAGCCCCGGGCACAGACCTGATTAACACCCTTCACCTCAAGCACCCTGAGTGCCATGTTTGAAGAAGGCATGCAAATAACTATCAGCAGCTAAACTCCTATCTGCCAGAGGTTCAGCCCAGAGGTGGCCACACTCAGGTGGTCACTGGGGAGAGGGGACAAGGATGATCAGCTTTGGAAGGAAGCAGGGCACCATCGACCCTGCAGAAGGGGAGGCAGCGGGGGATGTTCAGGATGCGCTATCAGCCTGAAGGACGCACCGTCTAGCTGGGTTCACTCACGTACCTCATGGTATAGACGACGGAATGCAAATAAATAATGAGCTGCTACAGAGATTCACAGGTGGGAAGGGAAGATTTCTTTAGGAAGGTGACAATTCAATCGAATTATATTGCGAGGAATTTGTGGGTATCTTGGAGGCAAGATAACACCCAACTTTGAACTAATTAAGACCAGGAGCACAATGGGTGGAGATGAGAATACCATCTTTAAAGGTTGAACTGGAAGATGGTTCTTTGGGACACTAATCTACCACCTTCTTGATCTGCTGGCTTTCAGAAGAAAAGGCTGAACTGGTCCCTGTACCTGAGCTGAGTGGCCACATGGATTTCCTTCTACTTTACCACTACCTCATGCGTTAGGTAGGTTTTCTCCCCACCATCACAGTAGTTCATACATACAAGATGAGCTCAGATTTAACCCAGACCCGGTCAGTGGTGCTGTCCAATGGTGCACAGCAGGCAGCTCTCTGAGAAGGGGGTTCAGAGACGACCATGCCCAGCTCAGTGATGAGACAGAGAGAAACTCAGACTCTCCCTCCTGGAGAGTGGGATGCAAATACTCTTGCCTTTATGGAAATACCAGGAGTAGGGAAGAAATTTCTCCTTGCAAAGCTGGCCAATCATGGCCAGCTGAAGTTTAGGTTGATCTGGAAAACTGTAACAGAAGCAATGAATTCAGACGGGTATATCAACACGGCCCTCATCATCAACATGCCAACAACAACAACAACAATAATAGTAACAGCAGCATCCCAGCAACGGCAGCGGCAGCACCGGCCCCTCCGGTGCTAGGGGGCAGCACAGTGTGTTTACTTAACATGTATCATCTCATTTAACCCTCACAGGATTTGCCTGAAAAGGTGAAATGGGGAGAGACTGTGGATGAAATTATACCCCTAAGATATTTGTCATCCAGTGAAAAAGAACTCAGTTTTGGAGGTAGATCAGTCTGAGTTCTAGCCCAGCTTCTTTTATTGCATGAGCAACCTCAAGCAAGTTCCATAACCTCCCTGAATTTCAGTTTGTAATCTCTCACGGGGAGATTAAAAAATGAATTCTAGCTTTGTCGGGAGGACTGGGTAAGGTGATGTGCGAGGCGCGGAGCAGCCTCCCAGGGGGGTCAGCTGGAAGGCGTCTTGTCAAATCAGATTCGAAGAGAAACAGCTGGGGGATGAGGTCACCCTCCCACCCACCCTCTCTCTTCTCTGGGGTCCTTTATCTTTCATCATTTAGCGTCCTATCAGCTGGGAGCTGTCAGAAAATCTCAGAAGGGTGGGAAAAGACACCTTTCATCCCCTACGCTTGTCATCTCCAGCTTTTCCCTGATGCTCAGTTCTGTTTTCTCAGGAAACATTAAAAAAAAAAAACCCTTCACAAACAGAAAAACACCGGAAACAACCCTACTTCTTCAAGGCAGACTCTCCGAAGACAGAGGGAACTGAACCGCTATCCACCTGAGGACCTTGTTTGGGTTCTGCATGTTTGTTCCCAAGAGAATTGGCACAAAGGCCAGGATACTCAGGGGACCCTGGGCTTCCACTGAACAACAACACACTTTCTTCAGGCTCCACACCGGGAGGCAGCACGGTGAAGCACGTGTGCTTTGAGAAGCGGGGGTGGGAACGGTCCACGGAGAATGTGCATCTGCGGAAGAGGGCTGAAGCAATCTCCCACCTTCAGCCAATAGAATTCATCCCTGACTATAGGCACTCGCCCTCCTTGGCCTGCAGTGGTCAGCACTCACCAACAAAGCTATCGTTCTTCTTTGCAATTGGCTTCCTGAAGTCAGGGGCTGCGCTGTTTGGTTTGCCACTCTCTTCCTCATGACTACGTTTCCCCCTTGGGTCAGATTCTGATCTCCGGCAGAACTCCAGCCTCAGCCCCATGGTGAGCGGTGCCCATGAAGCAGAGATTACATCTCAGAATTTGTCCCGCCCCAGGCGAAGGTGCAGGCTTTTGTATTCCCGTACTGGCCATCCTTGGCTATGGGGTCGGGGGGGGGGGGTGGGAAGGACCCTGGGAGAGTTCTTCTAGCAATCTGTACCAGCAAATAAGGCTCCAGTGCCCAGGGGCAAGCCTGGGAAGGTTGCAGGGGCACACCCTTGGCAGCAAAGCATACAGGGCCTGGGGGTGGAGGCCTAGAGCTGGTGAGAGGGTTCTCAGGAGGTCTGGGCTGGGCCTGCTGTGCTTTCCTTCAACCAAAGGTTTGGGTAATAGATCAATGTATATACAATGGAATATTACTCAGCCATAAAAAGAAACAAAATTGAGTTATTTGTAGTAACTAGGTGGATGGACCTAGAATCTGTTATACAGAGTGAAGTAAGTCAGAAAGAGAAAAACAAATACCATATGCTAACGCATATATATGGCATCTAACCAAAAAAAAATGGTTCTGAAGAACCCGGGGGCAGGACAGGAACAAAGACACAGATGTAGAGAATGGACTTGAGGACACAGGGAGGGGGAAGGGTAAGCTGGGACGAAGTGAGAGAGTGGCATGGACATATATACACTACCAAATGTAAAATAGATAGCTAGTGGGAAGCAGCCGCATAGCAAAGGGAGATCAGCTCGGTGCTTTGTGACCACCTAGAGGGGTGGGATAGGGAGGGTGGGAGGGAGACTCAAGAGGGAGGGGATATGGGGATATATGTGTATGTATAGCTGGTTCACTTTGTTATACAGCAGAAACTAACACACCATTGTAAAGCAATTATACTCCAATAAAGATGTTAAGAAAAAGGTAGGCCTGCGTGGCGTTGCTCACACGGTCCCCCTGATCTGAGCAGAAGGAGACCTTCACTGCCACAGTCCGATATGGTCATCCTGGGGTTTGAGACCATAACCCCCGCTGGCAGCAGAATGTCCCCTGCATGGCCCTGCCCACTTGTACAGAATTCCCACGTGTGTGCAGGTGGCCATGAGGGAGGGGCCTGGTGTGCCCAGGGCTCTGGCACAAGGCTCCTGTATCATTATAAAAGCAGTATATGAAAATGAAAACATAGAATACAAGCATCCTGAATGGGGACCCCACCTCCAGATGAGTCCTGCCACAGAAATAATGTTTAAACTTTTCTGCTTTTATTTTTTCTGATTGTGTATCACCCAATTTTATGTGCACGTATGTATGTTTTTGTGGTTTTTTATGTTATAGGTAATATTTATTGAGTCACTAACATAATCACATTTCAAGCATTATGCCATTTAATATTGAAAACAATTTCAGGAGGCAGATCCTGTTTTTAGTTTTATTTTACAAATAAAGAAATAAGTTCTTGAAGGTTGATGAACCTACCAAAATATATACATAAAGAATCCAGAAGTTTGAACCCAGATCCTTCTGATGATAAATGCATGTTCTTTATCACTAAATTTAATGTTTTCTTTTTTTAATTGAAGTATGTGTGTGTGTTTATAATTATACATAACAAAATTTTTTGAGATTATATAGTCTTTACATTGAATAATAAGGGATCTAGTTTATTTGCTCTATTATCCACTTCCTCTTCCCTCCCTCTACATTTTCTGTTTTCTTGAAGTTTGGTGTCATCTGTTGATTAGAGGTAGAATGACTGTAAATATAAGACAGTTGAAGCTTTGGATGCCTCAGTTTCTCAGGTTCCTTCCAAAGCCTTGGACCTAATTTTGAATTTGCAAGATTGTGCTCATTTTCTTAAAGACAGTCCACAAATTGTACAAGCTCCAGACCCTCAAAATCCGGATCTGCCCCGTTAACTTTATAATGTCAAAGTTGTCACATATGTATGCAGTATAGGTATATAACATATAACTCTACTAGCATGCTGTAATCACCATGTTATAATGAGGATGATAATAAGCTCTATTTCTTGTTTCATCAATTGAAATTGTGCCTGTGGACTCCCATCGTGAAAAAATGAGTTGCTTAGCACCTGGAGAATTCTCTCCATCGCTTCACCCCTCCATCTTCTGACTTCCATCAGCTAAATCACAGTCACATTCTCTTTATTAAATATAAGGAAAACATCTTTGCTTTGTCCATGGTTTGATTCTACAATTTTAAACCAGCAGAAGCATTTGCAATACTATGTTGGTTATGTTTCCTTGGATATAAATTTCTACCAAGCCAAGGGGTTTGCTTGGTTCTAAGAAGAGGCAGCCACTATGAAAGAAGCAGAGGAGGAAAGAGATTCAGGCCTGGATTTGGGGACTGGCTCTTTCCTTCACTGAATGTGTGACTTTCACAAGTCATTCCTCATCCCTGGGCCTTGGTTTCCTCACCTGTGAAATCGAGATCCTAACTGAGTTGATCTCATGAGCTGTGAAAGTTCCGTGTACGTGCATGCAAGGTAGACTGCTTAGCATGTAGTAAGCACTCAGTACACCTTAGTGTTATTATTACAAATACTGATCTCATGTGTCTCAACCTCTTCATCAGATTTCACTCATATTCTCTTTACTTTCAGTTCTATGACATTTCTTCCACTTGCTTCTCCAGCGCTTTTATTGCATTTTTTATTGGGGCCATAATTTTTAATTTCCAGGAACTCGTTCATATTCTTCCCTTTTTTTCAGAACAGCTTGTTCTGTTATTTTATGGCTGCAATATCTTCTCAAATCTCTCTGAGGATATGAATTTAATCTTTCAGAGTTCTCTTCTCTTCCCTGATTCAACTATTTCCTTTGGGGAGAGTTGTTCTGTGTTTATTCTGGCCTCCTTCTCCTGTGATCTGCTGTTCTCCAAGGTCTGCTTATCGTGGCCTGTTCTTATGGTTCGTCAATAAAGGACCAAGCTGATTGTCGAGGTGGCTCCATGGGCTTCTGCCAGGCCTGTGTGACCGTGTTCGATCTCTCGACTTCCCCGTGAAGGAAGATTGACGTGGGTTTTCCCCGTGGGTGGGGTCTGTCAGAGCGTGGCTTGACTTCAGTGTGTAGGGCTGGTACAGACAGACAGACAGAGTGCCCCTCCTCCAAGCATAAGCTCTACCCTGAGCACTAGGACCTGCAATTAGGTTAGCCCTCCTCAGGGACCTTTCTGTTTCTTTGGAAAGTAGGACTCCAATTTCAGTCTTGGAAAAAATGAAGTTTTGCTGGGGTGTGGGTGGAGGAAACAGTGTTGGGAGGGCTGATGGCCAGCTCTTCTGCAGACATATTTTTTAAAAATCTTTTTTGAGATACATGCACCCCAATGTTCATAGCAGCATTATTTACAACTGCCAAGGTATGGAAGCAGCCTATGTGCCCATCAATAGATTAATGGATAAAGAAGATGTGGTATAGATATACAATGGAATACTACTCAGCCATAAAAAAGAAGGAAATTTTGCCATTTGTAGCAACATGGATGGACTTGGAGGGCATTATGCTAAGTGAAATAAGTCAGGCAGAGAAAGACAAACACTGTATGATATCACTTATATGTGGAATCTAAAAAATTCAACAAGCCAGTGAATAAAACAAAAAAGAAGCAGACTCACAGATATAGAGAACAAACTAGTGGCTACCAGTGGGGAGAGTGAAGGGGGGGTGCAGTATAGGGATAGGAGATTTAAAAAAAAAGGTTATTATGGGATTACATGAAATCATGTGTGTGAAACTTTTGAAATTTGTAAAATACTATAGAATTAAAAACAATAAAAACCCTTTTTATTTTATACTAATTTTAGATTTACAGAAGAGCTTCAAAGACAGCATGATTTACCTCTCCCAGTGTCGACATCTCACATACCCACAGTACATTTGTCAAAGTTAAGAAATGAACATTGGTACGTTACCATTAACTAAATTCTGGACTTTATTTGGATCTCGCCAGTTATTCCACTAATGCCCTCTCTCTGCTCCATGAGGCCATCCAGGGTACCTCATTCATTTAATTGTTGTATCTCCTTAGTCTTTTGTAATTTGTGATATTATTCAGTCTTCCTTGTCTTTCATGGTTCTGATACTTTGGTGAGTGGTGGTCAGGAATTTTCAGTTGAGGTTTGTCTGATGTTTTCTCATGAATCCACTGGGGTTATGGATTTGGGGGAAGCACACCACAGAGATGAAGTGCCCTGCTCATCACATCTAATTCGGGATACATGATATCAATGTGACTTTTTCCTGGTGATGTTATCTTTGATCACCTGGGTTAGGTGGTGTCTGTCAGTTTTCTCCGCTATAACATACTTTCCTCCTCTTTCCATATTGTATCTGTTAGAAGCGAGTCACTAAGTCCTGCCCACAGGTCCCAGGATAACTGCCATGCTCTCCCATGACCCGCCTCCCTTGCCACTCTTGAGAGCGAGACATGGGAATGTAGTATTCCTTCTCCTTCCCCTGAATGTGCCTCTATCTCGATAGGATGTGCACAACTGAGGCCGCCATTTAATGACCAAGAGGGTCAACATCCTGAAGACAATGCCGACACGTCAGGGGTATCAGTGCAGAAGGATGAACAGAACATGGGCTCCTGATGATGTTGTCGATCGGTGAACAAATATTTAATGAACAAATGAACATAATTGGAAGAGCTCTCTATTGATTGCCCAGCTATTTCACAAAGGTTTCGAGGTGGCTCACAAGGAAGAAACCTAATAACATTCTGTGCCAGGGATTTTCCCTCCCGTGGACTTGCTGTTAAGTGGGATAATACATTTTCTTGTATAAGATGGTTAGAGTTGGGTTTCTTCTTGCTTATAGCAGAAAGAAAACAGATACACTACACTTTTAGAAAAATCCTCCTGCAAACAAGCAACCTTTTTGAAATACCTCTCTGGAGACTCTTACAGAGATGTCCTTTAAACACGGCTGATGTTTTTATCTGTGAGAGAAAGTGTGTGTGTGTGTTTGTGTGTAAAGGGAGCAGGACATGGAGGGTTGGGCAGAGGAGCAACCAGCTGACTAAGAGAAGCAGATGGGAGAAAGAGCTCAACCGAGGGCATCGAGTGCTTATTGTTCCCACAAGAGGGATAAAGGAGAGGAGAGGACAGCTTTCACTCAGTGTGTATTGCATGCCAGGCAATAGGAGCTCTAAATACATGATTTTATTCACTCCCTATGATGGGCTTAGAGATTTAAAGTGGCTTAAGATCTGACTCCAAAGTCCTGCCACTTTCCTTTACCACCCCAATCCAATCCTTAGACAAGTCCTCTAGAAATGTCCCCAATCCACCCACTTTTCTCCATCTCCGGCGTTACCACCCTGATCCAAGCCCCATCATCCCTTCCCCGGTCTGCGGCATCTCCCATCTAACTGGTGTCTCAGCTGCCACCCTCACTCCTCCTGCCTGTTGTCTGTTGTCTGCACTGTCTGTTGGTCGCTCCTCTCTCCAAAATGATTCAAGGACATCTCAGTGTGCAAATCCAAACTCTTTCCTGTGGTCCCTTTGGATTTCCATGATCCGGTCCTGCTTGTCTCGGCAGCCTCATCTTGTACATTTTTCACTCCACTCACCAAGCTCCAGCTTCCTTGGCTTCCTTACTGTTCTTCCAGGTAATTCCTAACTTAGGGCCTTTGCCCATTTGTCCTCTTTGCCTGGAATGCAATATCATCCACCATTTCTTTGCACGGCTGATGTTTTTCAACCTGCAGGTCCTGACACAGGAGGCTTTCACTGAGCACGCCAGGGTAGCTCCTGTCTGCGTGTCACCCAGGGTACTCCCTTTATTACCTTCATCTCAACTTGAATTATTTTTATTTCTCAGTTACTCTCCTTGACTGACTCCCCTGTTTAGAATATTGGCTCCATGAAGGCTAGGACCTTCTCACCACTGAGCCTCCAGCACTCAGAACAATGTTTAGCACGTGGTAGGTTCTCAATAAATATTTAATGAACAAATGAACATAATTGGAAGAGCTCTCTATTTATTCCCCAGCTATTCCACAAAGGTTTCGAGGTGGCTCATAAGGAAGAAACCTAATAACATAGAAAAATGTAAATGAACACCGAGAACATCAGAAATAGGGAAAATGTAAATTAAATTACAAGAGCGACACCAGATACTTAACCCCATGCAATTCTTAAAAATGAGCCTAATCTTGGCTACGGGTTCCCTTTGTAAATAGTTCAGTAAAGCCCTTTGTAAATGGCAAGGGGTTCTAGGCCTGGACTTCCTGCCCACACAGCCTCACCTGACTGAATCAGGACCGTCACTGACCTGAACTGGGCCAAACTCTCTAACACTTGGACCAAGAGATACAGAGAAGGACTTGGACAGGGGGTGTTATGTTCTGGAACTATGAAAAGAACAAGCCTTGGGCCATGGGCAAGTAGATGGAACAGCGGGAAAAGCAAGCGTGGGAAGAGGAGCAGGAGTGCAGCATGGCCGTGCAGAGATGGAGCAGCGGAGGAGCTCCTGCAGCTTCAGAGAAGACGGCGGCGGCTGTAGCTGCCTGCTGACTCCGCAGTTCCCATGAGGCCATCTGAAGTTCCCCAGTTAGGTCAGCAGGACTCCGCTGGGTCCTTCTGACAAATCTTTTTCTTGAGCTTCTAAGTCTCTGTTCTTGGTAATCATGTGGTTCTGAGGCCAGGACTGATTGATAAGAGACGATAACACTGAATCACACTAGGCTAGATTGTGCTGCAGTAACAAACATCCCCCCAAACTGAGTGGCTTACAAAGCAAAGACCTATTTACCACTTCTGCTACATATCCATCAAAGGTTGACTGCTGTTCTGCTGCAAAAAATCTTCACTCTGGGACCCAGACTGATGGAGTAGCCTGTATTACCAGTCACTGTGGCAACTACCCAGTGGGTTATGAGTGGTTGGAAGGAGGATTTCACCTATCGTGGCAATGAAATTTCCTAACTATCCAAATTATGAATGGGCAGCTGACACTTGCCAAAACCCAGACTGGCCATGAGAGGGCACAGGGCATTAATGACCACAGGATTCTAGAGTCTGAAAGTCCAATATCCACAATATCACTTTCTTCCAACCTTCTATCTACTCCCTGCTTAAACCATATTGAATATTTGCTATTCCTGGAAGATGCCCAGATTTCTTTTTTATCTTTGGGACTTTGCAAAATAATGGTCTTCCCCTCCTCCTAATCTTCACCCCCTAATTAACTCCTTATTTCTTTCACTTTTCCTTCTGGACTGAGGGACTGTCACCTTTTCTAGGAAGTCTACTCTGATCCTTTAAAGCTAGGCTAGGATCCCTGCTCTGTGTTCCTATAACTCCCCCTCCCCCTGTGCAATGTCGTCTACCTGAATGATAGATGTTTACGGTTCAGATTGTCAGGTGGGTAGCCTGACAGTGTAAAAATCTTAGTAATACCCAGAGCCTTACAAGATATGGGACTAATTCTTTCAGAGGCACAGATGTGAAATGTAATACAAAAGAGCATGTCTATCAGTACACCCTGGCCGTGACTTCAAAGAGTGGTAGATAGGTGAGGGTGGAGAAACTCTATGGAAGGAGATGTAGAGGAGGCAAGTGAATAAATCCTGGGCTTATTCGATTTTGGTTTCTCTGATAGAGAAGGACTCTCCTACAGCTTCATAGTTAAGAGAAAAGGGGAATTTTCACACATTTTGCTTTGCCAGGCATGTCTGTGATCAATCCTTTCCCATTTCTCTCAAAATAAAAGAGGAATTTGATCTCATTAATTAGAGCCTAACTCATAGTAGCCATTGATGGGGCCACTATTACTAATGGGTGGAACTGCCATGCTTGGCACCCTTGAGGTTGCTGGATCCTAGGTCAGATTTTGAGAAGAGTAGGGGGCCTTGCTAAAGCTTTGATCCTGGGCTTCTTACTTCAACTTGAACTTCCCACAGGGCTAGCTCGGCATTGGGGTTTCAACATTGAGAAGGTCAGTTGTTCGCTGGTTCCTATTATGTTCTTGTATGCTGAGCTCCCTTGAGAACCTGTTGTGAGGGGAGCCGGGGAGCTGGGGAAGGGCTGATCAGCAAAACAGGATTCAGGTTTTTCTCATCCTGGCCAGAACTCCATCCAGGACACCCCCCCCACCCCCCGCCACCACCATTCTCACCCTTAATTGTTAAGTTGACTAAACATGACAGGTGAAATGAATTCCTATTTAGAAAATGCCATTGAACTGAGCATAGAAGGTGGTTGTACAAATAGATTCTTAGCACGAAGACAATGCCAGGATGCAGGCTCTACGCTTGCGAAGGGTCTGAGTGTAACTTGCCATCCTCCCTGCAGAGAGGAAATAATTAGCAAGTGTGTGTTTGGGGGGATGGAGAATAAACATGAAGTGCAGAGACACTGAGAGGGAAATACATTAATCATGTTTGTCTGTGATTACCCAGGAAGAAGAAGCTGCTTGTTCCTTGTGACAGTTAGTAATTAAACATGAGAGAGGCCTAGCCATGATTTCATGTTTGAGGTCAGAAGAGGAAATGGGACAGACAGTGAATGGTGAGAGGCACAGTGTGTGGGCTGAATCGTCAAAGTGATAGGCATTTGCTAAATGAGTCCCAAGCTCGGTGCAAAGGTGGGAGTGTCTGCACTTCTTTCATGTCCATTGAGAGATGGCTTTAAGGCAGCTCTGTGCTGGGGGACCAGCTATACACAGCCCACCCTGATGGAGTTCACAGCCTGGAGTGGGGTGTGTGGGACACATAACATCATTGTGTTATACCAAACTCCGGGTCAGCTGCTCACTGCTCAAAAGCCAATAATTCGAGTGGCAAGTGCCAGTAGAAAGGAAAGGTGCTTTAATCAGAAAAGCTGGCAATCTGGGGAGAAGGTGCACTCATGTCCAGAGACCAACTCTGAAGATTCTGTTCAGCCATGACAGTTTTTTAAGGGGAAGAATCTCAGTGAATCATTGAGGCAGGAGGTTGGGTTCTGCATCATTCTTCATTGCATGCAGACTGGCTGACTCTCTCTCTTCAGATGTTACCTTGCCCGCGTGATCTGCCTGCAGGATTCCTTAGGGGGTTGTTGGGGCGTAGAGAGCTAATCATTCCTTAACTACTGGATTCTTCATTCTTACTTCTTTTTATCTAGGAAAAGGATCAACAGGTTAGACGAGGCATGGTGTGCATTCAGGAAAGCATAATTCAGGAGTTAGTTTCAATTGCTTAGTGATCTCATTCCTTTAATTTGGTTTTTAAGGTTAGAGGGGGACAGAAATGGGTAAACAGGAAAGGGGCAAAAGAGCTACTTTCAATTGGTCCAGTGCGGTAAGTGCTGCCAAAATTAAACCGCAAAAGCAGAGACGCTACACAGAGGGCTGCTGGGAAGACTTGCTGGCACGGGGAGGAAGAAGAGAGAAAGAGAGTGACTTTCAATACTCAACTGGGAAGGGTGTCACTGACAAGCGTCCACCTTTGGGAAAAGGCCCAACAGTCAACCCATGAAGACAAAATGGACTGTGGATTTCTCTGCAAATTCTTTGCCATGGGGAACTTGTGGGGCTGAATTGCCGGTGAGCAAGACAAAGGTGCATTCTCAATCTGCCCATCTAATGTCCCAGATGTGTCTCCTGGATCAGAGGTCAGCAAACGTTTTCCTTAAAGGGCCAGATGATAAATATTTTCAGCCTTGCAGGCCATCTGATCCCTGTTGTAAATAATCAGTTCTGCAGCTGTAGTTTGAATGCAGCTGTAGGCACATGGAAGCAAGTGGGTGTGGCCAGGTTGGCCTGAGGACAGAAGGGACTAGATCATTGTTACTCCAAGTGTGGTCCCTGGTCCATTATTATCAGCATGCTCTGGAAGCTTGTTAGAAATACAGAATCTCAAGCCCCACTTGGGGCCCATTGAATTAGAATCTGCTGCTCACAAGGATTGTTCCTGAGACCTCCACATATGTCACTACCATATATAGTGGTCGCACTTTTGTCACCTGTAAAATGGAGATGATTCATATACCCAGCAGGCTGGGTGGCGTGAGAATCCTAACTGTTCACAGCTTGGCAATGCTGGGAGACAACTCTCCGTGGGTATCTTGTGTCAGTGCATGTCTTATAAGTGAGACTGATGGCCTTTCTGCTCTAGAAGAGCTTCTCAAGGATGTTTGTGCAGCAGACAAACCTGGCTGATGGAGACTGTGTCTCCCTCGGGAGCAAAGGGCGAGTGTGCTCACGGCCTGTTATAAAACATCCGGGTTCCCTGGGCTCAGGGTGCCCTTTGTGTAATGCACCCCACTGCACGTGCATGTCTGCTGGCCTACTCCACAGCATTCTGAGGGAAATGGGGCACAAAAGGCAGCACAAGAACTTGCTGACGCTATGATACTGCTGTTGTTATTAGTAATAAAGCCCTCTGATGACTTAGGAGTCTCTTGACACACCTCCCTTCCCTGAAGAGAAGGAAGTTTCCTGGATGGGTCAAAGTCAAGGAATCTGTCAAGGTAAAGGGTTCCAGGCAACTTCTCCCAGCAACTCCTTGTGCTTTTAATTCCACAAGAAAGGAAGAAGGGGTAGCATTTACCTTTCCTTGGACTCCATCCTTGGCTGGTCCCTGGGAATCTTCTGTAGGATGCTTGAGGTCAGAAGTGCTAAGGCTGGGTCCTGATTCAGAGATTCCATCCCCTGGCCACCCTCTTTCTCCCTTCTAGAGCAAGGGGCCACAAACAATCAATGTACTGGGAAGTGTTTTAAACCTGGTTCATAGCAGCGTGGAAATGGTAAGGAGCGTCACATCAGAGCTGGAAGCTGGCTGCTGTCCCCCCCTGAGAAGGTTCTCTTCCAAATGCTCTTCCTGGTAGAGGACAGAGTCTCCTTATAGTAACAAGTGGCAGGGTGGCTCCAGGATCTCTATAGAGCAGGGATTAAAGAGCACCTTTATGGGGTGGTTTTGTGATACTAAGAGAGATTGGGAAGGGCACCCCCAAGCCAACCCTGTGGGGTCTCCACTATGTAATAGAAAGTTCATGAAGTTTGGATCCTGGCAGACAGTTCAAATCTTGACTTTACCACCAAGTAGCTGGGTGGCCTCAGACAAATTATAAGTCCTCTGAAGAGTTTGTTTTGTTTATCTCTAAAATGCACATACTCCATAAAATTAAAATCATGTGAAGTTCCTGGCAGAGAATGGGCATGGAATAAGGGTGTATTCCCACCTCTTGATCCTTCTAAGCTCTGGCCTCTCTTAGGACTCCTGGGGGAGGAGCAGGCTGGGGCACTGGCTGCTGGGCTCCGTCCATACCTGGTCTTTGTCGTGGCTTCTGGAACGGCCACTGGTAGCTATTTGACCCGAAGCCTGAAGTAGGCTGCATGGGAAGGGACAGAGATGGAGGGCTTATGAAGAGGGTGGGTGGTGGAGACCGCTGTCTGCAGAGATCAACTTGGACAATGTGTGGGAAGAGCTTCCAGAAGTGGGAAGCAACGCCCTGCTTGGTGAGGACTTCAGCTCTACACGGCACTCCATGAGTTAACACGTGCACTGCCCCCTTAGAGCCCTGAAGTTGACCTTCATAACTGCTGTATGAAAAAGGCAGAGCAGGAATTACCAGGCCCTGCTCATGGGTGCAGAAACTGACACTCGAGATGTAAGCACTTGCTGAGAGCCTCCCAGTGGGGCCACACAGTGAATGGTGGAGCCATGATTTGAAGCCAAATCTCCCACTGCAGAGCCAGCTCTCGCTGGGCCAGTATCAGACTGGGTGGGCTCATGCCCACCCCAGAGAGGACCAGTGTGTCCAGTGGGGAGCAGCCTCCCAGCCATCGCTGGAGACTTCAGGACATGGAAGCTGCTGCCTCCCTCAAGAGCTGATTCCTGTGTGGGCCGAGGACCCCGGAAAGGGAAGCGGACCAGCCCATGATGGGAGTGGAGGTGAGTCTGATGGACAGGGGTCCCTGAAGAAGGCTGAGAGATAAGCCCTGGCAAGGGGGCCAGGGAGCACCAGGAGGCAGGGACCCCAGCGTCAGTGTGTCCCTGCACAGGACCAGCCACATCGTGTATTTTGAGAAGGTGAGGGAGGAGGCATAAAGGCAAGAACTGAGTTGCCTACAGCTCAAGAGCTTTGCGTTGGAACCACCATTAGAAGAGATGATTTTAAGAAGTGCAAGCTGTGTCTCTACAGGCTGGAGAGAAAGAAAAGGGGTGCAGGCTGATGTTCTGGCAGACGCCTGTAGGTGAGGGTCACGGCTCATGGTGGCCAGGAATCAGGATGGTCAACACAGCAGAATGACAACAGCCGCAGGCACTGAGGATTCATAGGGCATCCCCTTCTCCCCACTGGTGGGCAAGGGGCCCTTCTGGCTAACAGGAAATTATGCTGTGGTCACTCAGGCAAATTTGGGGAGGATTTCGGACAATATACTGTATTTTCTGCCAGTGAGTGGGAAGGGACTCAGGGCACGCAGCTTGGGTTACTATTACTAGAAACGTGACCTATGTTTACTTACTGGCACGAGAAGCCCAAGTTATATTTCAGTGGAGGTGGGAAAGCCCTGTCGATGTTACCAATTTACAGCTTGTCCCTCTGTGCCTGAATCCCAAATCGTAAGGTGATTCCTAATGCAAATTCTTGCTTGGATACATATTTCTCTGATTGGACTGCTTTCCCAACAACTGGCCTGGGGCTCTGTACTCTGGGAATGGGGGTTTGGATGAGGGAGAAGAGAAAACTCATTTGGAACTTGAGACTGAGGAGATACGCTCTTAAGGGGATTGGGGGTGGGGACTGGGTACCTCATTGGTGGTTCAGGGGGACGCAGCCTCTGGGAAACCACTGGGACCAGGAGAGAAAAAAAAAAGCAGGGGAGGTGGCAGTGGGACCAGACAGGAGGCTGCCAAAAGCAAGCTTCACCCACTTGGAGAGTTTGTGTTGGGCTTGCATTTATCTCATTCATTCCAAGTTACTGATTCCCTCCTGTGAAACAGGCGCTATTAGGACCGGAAGATGGAGGGTGAGAGGACATAGGCACGAGAATCAGACCTCTCATAGGAGCTTGAGGATAAGCAGGATGAGCCAATGGGCGAAAGTCACCCTGTTGTGCAGTTGGCAGCAATCAGAGCTGCGGAAAGTCACAGAAAATGCGTGAGAGGGTGTGTGGAGGAGATTACACCTGGCTTGGGTTAGGGTTGCCGTAAGACCCAGAAGGCATCACGGGAAAGGTGGAATTGGCCCATGAGAGGCACGTATTTTAACACGCAGAGATGGGAGTTGAAAGGCATCCTGGGTAGGGAAGGCAGGGTGGGCAAAAGCAGGGAGGCGGCAAGTTAAGGAATCCGTACAATAGAGCAGTTACTGCTCATTTGCACCCATGTGTGTGCTATATAAAGGTTTGAGCAGTAATTTGAGGAGATTTTAAGAGTGTTTTTCTTTAGGTGGAGAATCTTCTGTATTTTTTAGAATAATGATAAGGACGACAATGATGATGGTGTTGATGATGATGATGGTGATGATGATGGTGATGATGATGGTGATGATGATAACATGAATTGTGATCAAGTTGATTGAGCCTTGAATTGCCAAGTTTGGTTTTATTCTGTGGGCAAAGTAAACACATCACTGACTTGATATCCTCCCCACCTCCCCCCCCCCCACCAGTCTCTATGTTCCTCATTAAACTTGACTTTGAGGGAACACTGCCCATCCAACCCAACCCTGAATAAGAACAAAGTTGTAAGAAGGAATGGCCAAGAAATAGTTTATTCTGAACAAGGAACAAGGCTAACTTGAACAGAGCCAGGAAATCCAGCATCTTGGGCTACTTCCAGCTCCTGCCCCTAATTCATGAACTCAGCCCAGTGAGGGGCCCTAAGTGCTGCCAGGGTCACAGTGAAGAGAGAAGCAGCCCCATTATTTCCTGGAGGGGACAGGATGGTGCCAACGGGAATCAAAGAATGAAAAGTGTGCAAGACAAGTGGACACGTGGGCAACACCATCTAGAAATAGCCTGGGTTTGAAGGAGGAAAACAATAATCATTTCTTTCCTTTTTTTCCAATAAAAATATAAAACCACGTAATACATTAAAATGTCTCTTAAGAAATCTAAGAGATGGCATTGACAGTCCCAAGGATTGATTTATGATGTAAAAAGTGAAAGTTGGATGAAAAATAAAAACACAATTGAACTTTCAGAGGAATGCACAGATATCAGAGACTCCAGGATGAAAAGTTCAAAGAATCTTAAACACCAGGCTTGTTTCTACAGAAAACTGACCTGCCAAATGAATGAAACAGGAAAGTTTCTTCAAATGATGCTGATGATGATGTAGACCAAAAACTGCTACCATTCACAGAGTACTATGTGCTGGGTATATCACACACAGGATCTTTCTTTAACCCTATAACAACCCCCGAGGGTTAGTTTTATTATCCTCGTTTTAAAACGAGGAAACTGACACTCAAGGGATTACGCGATTTGCCTGAGGTCTTCCGGTTAGTAAACAGCAGGGCTGAATTCTGGACACAGTCCTGATGCCAAGTCCAAGCTTTATCCCGTATGCTACAGCATCTCCCACTTCAAAGACAAAGTGCTCCCTGAACAGATCATAAAGTAGTTTGCTCTTTGTGTGAGCCCACCGTCCTCCTAAACTTTCTAACCACCTGTGCTTCCTAATTTATCCGTGTGGAGCAGCCTCCTTGATGGCAGTTGGAGACCCTCTTTAAGTCAATGCCGATGAGATGACATAACCCCTTTTCAGGAAAGAAAACCTGGACGGGGACGGAGACTCAGAGTTCTGCTGTGGGACTGGGTTTTGGGAGGAACTCTGCCGACACTCTATAGGAGAGACTGATGATCAGTGACTTGACCTTCTGAGTGGGCATCTACGGGCCATCCCAGCACCAGGGGTGGCGTGGGAGTGGAGACCTACTGAAATTAAAGGTGGAGATGGTGGAGAGCCATCTTAGAAGGTCAGAAAGACTGGCATGACAGAGAAGGCAAAAGAAGACACTTCCGGCTTAGCTCCAGGATTGGGGAATGGTGTTTCCGTAGGCTGGGCTAACACATCAGATGTATGAGGGCTGCATTTTCGAAAGTACTGTCTTAAGAGCCAGGATGGACCGAATTGCAAAGTTGTGTTGATCTAATTGCTTTGGGGGAGGGGAGTGCACTTCAAATATTAAGGTTTTATTTTGCCCGTGTAAACAACTTTATAAAGGTTTTGCATGTCCGCTACCCAATCGGATTCTTTGAATAACCTTGTAATTAGAGGTGGGGCAGAGAGCTGTTTAACCCCTTTGGCAGATGTGGAAAACTGAGGCACGGAAAGGGCAAGGCTTGTCCACAGTCAAGCAGGTATCAGCCGGGCAGCTGGGACCAGAACCCAGGCTCCCCAGCTCCGAGCCCAGGGTTCCTTCTCTGCATCTGATGTTATTAGAGGTGAGACAGGGACCATCGTGGCACAGAGAGGGGCTTTTGGTGGGCAGGGCAGAGGTGTGTGCAGTCCCGCTGGAAGCCGCAGGCGGTGGCTTAGCTGCTGCAGCCACGGGAGCAGGCGTGGGCCAGAATGTTGTTGTTACACCCGTCCTGGAGCTTGCCCTGGGCCTGGCTCCCGGCTCGGCCTTCTGTGTCCAAGAGCTGGCCGCTCTGCCCTTGCTGCTTCCTCAGCCTGCAGACAAGCACAGCATAGACCCAAGTTAGTGATGTGGAGCGGGGGATGTCCAGGGACACGGCTGGGGAAGCAGGGCGGCCGAGGAGCCTTCATGTCCCGCTGGCCTGGGGAAGCACAACCCCTGAGGGGGCCAGAACGCTGTGTCTGGAGCCTGGCAGGCTGGGATCCACACCCAGCTCAGGTGTGGATCTGATGAGCTACTCAACACCCAGAACCTCGGTTTCTCTATCTGTAAAATGGAGATAATAATACCTACATCATGGCTCCTTGTGAAGTCCACAGGAGATCATGTATATAATTTGCCTAAGTTCACATAGTAGGTAAAGAGGCGTGTCCCACACATCATTCGCGCATGTATATGTAGTGAATACCCACTGATGGACCAGTCACCGTGCCAGGGAGCAGAGGAAACCCTGGCGAGCAAAGCAGTGAGGTTCTCCGTCCTCATCGAGCTTATCACCTGATGGGGAAGATGGACACTGATCAAATTGTCCCACAAAGAAATATCTGAACAGATGAGCACACAGACTTACAAACTACCCCATGACACACTGTGTTAAGGGAGCACAATTTTTTAAAAAAAATTTTTTCTTGAAGTATAGTTGACTTACAATGTTGTGTTAGTTTCAGGTGTACAGCAGTGACTCAGCTATATATCTCTATATATCTCTATCTAACTATCTACCTATCTATCTACTCTTTTCATATTCTTTTCCATTATGGTTTATTACAGGGTATGGAATATAGTTCCCTGTGCTCTACAGTAGGACCTTGTTTATTTTATTTATAGTAGTTTACAACTGCTAATCCCAAACTCCTAGTTTATTCCTCCTCCCTCCCTTCACCCTTTGGTAACCATAAATTTGTTTTCTATGTCTGTGAGTCTGTCTCTGTTTTGTAAATCAGTTCATTTGTATCATATTTTAGATTTCGCATATAAGTGGTATCATATGGTGTTGGTCTTTCTCTGTCTGACTTACTTCACTAAGTATGATAATCTCTAGGTTCATCCATGTTGCTGCAAATGGTATTATTTCATTCTTTTTTATGGCTGAGTAATAATATTCCATTGTATATATGTACCACATCTTCTTTATCCATTCATCTGTTGATGGGCATTTAGGTTGCTTCCATGTCTTGGCTATTGTTAATAGTGCTGCAACAAACATTGGGGTGCGTGTATCTTTTCGAATTAGAGTTTTCTCCAGATATATGCCCAGGAGTGGGATTGCTGTATCACATGGCAACTCTGTTTTTAGGTTTTTAAGGAACCTCCATACTGTTTTCCATAATGGCTGCACCAATTTACATTGAGGAAGCAGGACCGTGAACACTGCATTTCCTAACAGCTGGTCACCTGGTCACCTTCCACACGATTGAAGACGTCAACACACCTCTCTTTCTGATCTTCAGTTTCAGGTTTGTGCACTATCCCACAGCTGTCACTCCATGTGGACCGTGCAGGTAAAAAATGAAACCAAGACATTTAAGGAGGCAGCGAGAAGTTTGAGAATAGGGAAGAACTCAGCTCAAACCCTGGCTCTCAACATCAGCCACTTGGATCAAAGGGTCAAGCTGCTTATCTTGTGAGCCTCAGTTTTCCTATCACTGGGGACTATATCACTCCCTTGGCAGGTGGCTAAGGGGAACCAGAGAGAATGTGTGTGAAATATCTAGTACAGGGCTGGAAATAATATAACTACAGTTCTACCTTGTTCTGAAAGACACAGGTTTCAGCTGAAATGTACCTTTTACATTAGCATGTTCTGTTAAACAGAATGCAGACCTATTGCCTGATTTAAATGAAAGAGTTGTTTCACCCAACAAACATCTGTATGTACTTGTTATGCGCAGGGCACTGTGGATGATCCTCGGATGAATACAACACAGCCCATGGCCTCGGATGGATCACAGCTGTGTGTGTGTGTGTGTGTATGTTGGGGATGCCATGTGTGTGTGTGTTGTGTGTGTGCACAGGGTAGGGATGCCTTGTGTGTGTGTGTGCATGGTGGGAATGCTCTGTGTGTGTGTGTGTTTGGCAGAGATGCCTAGTGTTTGGAACCATGCCAGTATTTGAGCAAGTCCTTCAGGCAATGTGAAATACCAGCATCAACAAAGTAGTTTATAAGACAGTGAACTTGGAGCTACTGCCTCCTGTCCTTTGTCTACTTGCAGGGACTAGGACCAGGTGCCCCGTGCCTCTGCCTCTGAGGCTTGCAGCCCTCCAGGTAGGACAACTGGGAAAGGTAGTCAGGATAAAATACATCATCCTAGTGGAGGAGGGCTCAGGGCCCAAAGGCCCAGAGGCACTGGATCTAGAGGCCAAAGTGAGCAGGAAGGGGAGAGCCTAGGATGAGGAAGGGAGGTGGTCAGACTTCCTCAGCAAGGCTGGGACTGCCTGGGAATCTTGCTCCCCTGGCCCTTTATTCCCTCTCCTACATTCAGAGACTCTTTCAGGCACCTCTGGAGAGAAAATCAGATCGGAACTAGGGAAAAATCAAATGACTAAGAAATCTATGATAGTGAAAGGGAAATGTTTTTACTTCCAAAGTAGGACATTGCTGTTTGGTTCACAATCTGTGAAGCCCCAAAATTCTCTGGGTATATTGCAAGATAAAGATGAATGCCATTAAGATTTTCTTTTAAATGCCTAAACATAGCATAGACAGCATTATTATCTCTAGATCTCTGAACTTCCCTGATTATAATGCAAAATAAAGCTTCAAAGACTGCATAATAAAGAGTGGAGCAGAGGGATGAGAGAGCCCTGATGAGGGAGAGATGGATTCTGAAATCTTGTGTAGATCAGGGAAGGCTTCCTGCAGGAGGCAGCCTTTGAGCTGGGCTTTACGGATTGGTCTGGAATGTGTGAAGCTGGAGGGAGGGAGGGAGGAGATTTGAAATGAAGGGACACCAGTGAGGTAAGTCACGGAAAGTAAAAACAATACTGCATGGTGGACCAGAGTCCTTTCTGGAGCTGGATAGTTTCAGCCACTTCAGCTCCGCCTTCTGGCCAGAGCTATTTTAAAGAGTGGAACCAGGGGCTTCCCTGGTGGTGCAGTGGTTAAGAATCCACCTGCCAATGCAGGGGACACGGGTTCAAGCTCTAGTCTGGGAAGATCCCACATGCCGTGGAGCAACTAAGCCCGTACGCCACAACTACTGAAGCCTGCGCGCCTAGAGCCTGTGCTCCGCAACAAGAGAAGCCACCGCAGTGAGAAGCCCGCACACCGCAATGAAGAGTAGCCCCCACTCGCCGCAACTAGAGGAAGCCTGTGCACAGCAACGAAGACCCAACACAGCCAAAATAAATAAATAAATTAAATAAAATATTAAAAAAAAAAAAAGGAGTAGAACCAGCTGTTTCAAGTCTCCCCTCCTCTATGGAGGGTCATAAGTATTCATAAGAATACTATGACCATGGGTACTGGAGGCCTAGAGCGGTGTCTAAATGAGGTGTGAGTCATGCCCCTTGCAACTTACCACCAGGTGCAGTGTGAGACGAGAAGGCAGAATCCAGAAGGATGGACCCCTCTCTAGACATCCACCCATCCATCCACGGGCTTACACAACTGGATTCGAATCTAGTTTTGGGAGGCTCCAAAGCTTGCATTCTTCCCACTACATCTGCATTCCCACCTACTACCAACCATTTAGCATCCAGCCACCATCCACCCACCCATTCACTTTCTATCCACCTATCCATATATTCATTCATCTACTTACCCATCTGCCTATTCATCTACCCCATCCATCCAACCATCATCCATCCATATGTCCATCTGTCCCACCCCACCCCCACCTGTCCACCCCTAGTCACCTAACTGACCTCCCCTTACTCACTTACTTATTCACCTACCCACCCATGTACCTCTAACAGACACCTATCTATTCACCTCAACCATTCATTATCCATCCATCCATCAATACATCCCTCCATCTACCCTTCTACTCATCAACCATCTAAGTATCCACTTACCATCCATTTCATCTATTCACTATCCACCCATCCATTGATTCCCCCCAAAGACCCCCAATTTACCCATCCACCCACACAGCTACCTCACATCACCTATTCATCTAGAATCCATCCACCCATCTATCCATCCATCCACCACCCTTCTGCCCATCCAATCATCCATCTGCCGCCATATTTCCATTCATCACTGCCACCCACCCATCTGCTCAATGCCCACCCACCCATTCACTCCCCTATCCTTCCACTCATCCTTTTTACCAGCACTATCTGTGCGCCAGGTTCTATGTTCCAGGCTCACAGTTGAAGGGGCTGGGGGGCAGGACAGAGAGCAAACAGTGAACGTTCACTGTGATGAAGTCTTTGCTGGAAGGAAGCAGTATGGCTTGGCATTCAAGGCCTGGGTTTGGAGCCAGGCTGTCTGGTTCTACCCCTGGGTCTGCTTACCCACTCACTAGCCACGTAACTTTGTGAGGCTAGATTCAAACCCAGGGCTGTCTGTCTCCCAGACCCCTGCCCTTTCCACTGACTCTTATGCCTTTCAATCTGGATCTGGAAGGAAGGTAGCATGGAATGACTTTTCCACACTCTGAAGGAATTAGAAAGTCTCAGTTTGCTCAACTAGGACCCCACGAACCAAGACAATGATATGAAACCATATGGTTGGCCCCGAGAGCTCACTTCCATGACTAGCCCAGAGCCTAGTTACCTATAATTCCGGAGGAAACGAAAAAGGATTTTACACATCTTACTAGACACAGCCCAAGTCTATCGATGCAAATTGGCTAGTTATCTCCACGATGGCAGGAACATTTAATTTTCTCAGCCGCTTTATCAAATTAATTGTCAGCTTTGTGACCAGAATTCTGAGTGATGGATGTGAATGCTCTCAACGTCTCAAACTCAAGCATTAGATTCCAGAAGGAAGTGCTCTGTGATGGAGACCCTCGATTAACAAGAACAGAACACATTAAAATTTGTAATAATTTGGGCTGGAGGCATTTTTCAAAGGCAAAGCACTACATAGGACTAAAATAAAATGGTTAGCAATCAAACTAATTTCAAATCAGGCTATTACACACCCCAAGGATGGAATCAGTTTCATACCAACATTGATCTGCAGCATCAAACCCTAGGTGCGGCCTGGCCTCCTGTTCCAGGGCGATGACCAGCTTTCCTTCGCGCTGTGTGCTTTAAAAATGGGAAACATTTCAAGTGCTGCCACACCTATTCATGTCATTTCACTGGTTATATGTCTCCTGAACTGTGTGGAATCGTGGAGTGGCAGTGTGGCATGGTGGGAGAAGGCAGGATTTGGAGCCGTACAGAATTCGATCAGCATCCCACCTTTGCCATGACTGGCTGAGGGGCCTGGGGGAACTTGCCCAGCTTCCTGAAGCCCCTCTTTCCTTACCTGTAACATGGCCACAGCACCACCTCTTTAAAGGAGAAGAGGAACTAATGCATAGTATCCATCTGCCCTGTAACAGGCACTTTATAAAGGGCAGCGACTTTTATGATGATGATTGCAGTGTGGGGATACCCCCATTTCACAGATGGAGAAACTGAGGATCAGTAAGTAAAGCTTAACTTCCTGCCACAGTTCTGATGAATGTCTCCCAGTAAGGAGGCCCCCACAGATGGTTCTGCAGGCCTCGTTCTGGGGGATCGAGGCTGAAGACCTGGAGAAGAGGAGGGTACTGGAAGGGGGTACACACAGAGTGGCTGAGAGTCAGGACCCAGAAATGGGTGAAACAGGACAATAGGCTCAGGGGGAGGGAATCCAGCCCCACAAGTCATGGTGGGGTCCAGAGGGGCCTGTAAACCAGGGAAGGCTGGGCATGGAACTGGCAACTGGAAGTGGGTCTCCAGCCTGGTTACTGGTCTCCCCTCCTCTGGGCAAGGGACACCGCATGCCATCTGTGGCTGCACAGCAGCCGGCACAGCGACCAGCCTGGGGCGGTGCACAGTCAATGTGTGTTGGAAGGCTGGGCGGGTGAATGCAGGAATAAATGTCCAGCCAGGTTTCCACCGCTCATCAGCAGCCTGTTTGCACAGGTTGGCAGGCTCTGTCTCAACACACCGAAGGGGGAAGGATGCCAGTCCCAATTAAATGGAGTAAAAGGATGTCTTAGCTGGACAAAAATTGGATGACCATTAGAACTGGCGAGCTTACAGCCCTCGTGGACAACAATTTGCATGAGTCAACATGCATGGAGCTTTTTCTCTTGTGCCCAAGGGAGTCGAGATAGGTTGTTATTTTGTGTGTATGCGTAAGAGTTCGTTAAAGAATTACGGCAAAATGATGTTTGACATGGCACTTAATTGATACAGTACTGTGTTGGTCTGATAATTTTGTGCATAATTAATATTACTAGCAAACACTTGGGCAGTGCTGACTGATTGTGTAGGGCGGCTGTTAAGTGCTTAACATCTGTTAACTCACTGGTCTTTACAACATTCCTTTATATGGAGTAGGTTTTAATACCCCATTTTACAGATGAGGAAACTGAGGCAGTACTGTGAGGCCCAAGGTCACAAAGCTAGCATGGATCAGGATTCAAACCAGGCAGTCTGATTCCAGAGGCTGTGCTTTTAGCTGTTACGCATACTGCTTCTCTACGGTTAATAAAAACAAGAGTCGAAGTTACCAGAAAGTTCTGAAAGGGAACACTCCAAATTGAAGAATGGTTGTCTGTTTGGGGACAGGGGTAGATACTGAAGAGAAGAAAGCGAACAGTCACCTGGTCTAATTGTTTGTACACTGCAAGGATCCCGCCTCTAGCATCCCTAGCAGAGAGTCGGCCAGTCTTAACACAAACCCCACTGCCCACCTCCCAAGATAGCCCATTTCATGTGGGAACTGCTTAAATCCTTAGAAACTTTTCCTTCATATAACATTTCAACTGAGAAATCTGCTGCCTGAGAGCTCCTCCCAGTTGGCCTTTGTTGTGCTTCCCGGAATTATTCAGCTGATTCTAATTTCTCTCTCATGGGACACTCCTTCAATTCTTAGAAGCCCCCTGGACCTCCATCGCCCATCTTCCATAGTCCCCAGGTCCACCCTGCCCCACTCTCCGCCTGCTCTCCAGCTTGGGACTCCGACTTGTAGGAATTGTATCAAAAGCTCCCAAGCTCTTTGGGCTTCCAGCTGGGCTTGGCCCATGGGGAGCCCTGGCAGAAATCAGAAGGAGCAAGGGCAGTCAAGTTTGGGCATCAGGTCCCCAGCCCCTTTCCTGCACTGTCACCTGGGGCTGCTGGGAACACTGGAAGGTCGCTGCTCCAATCAAGGTAGCCTTCTCCCTGGATGACCTCCCTCTCCTCATCTCTGTCACCCACCGGGTGGGAACACCTTGCCTTCTCCGAAGCCCCAGTTCACTGCACAAGCTTCTATGACGCCCTTACAGCCACACCTTTGTAAAGTGTCCTTTGAAAATAAATTATCCTTGGAGTGTTTCCTCTGCAACTCTGACTGATACAACATGTTTCTGCTCTCCCATGAGGTGTCTCTTCCTTAAGTAAAAACTCAGCATAACTGGCTGTTCCACTTTCAAACCTCATCACTTATTGGGAAGATCACCTTGTATGCAATACTTACCTCACAAATTCAGTAACAGCCTTTGGCCAGAAGCATTACAATTCTGTCTATTTTATCGGCTTTGCCTGAAGCAAAACCTATTTGAGGGAGTCTTAGGATGGCGTCAGCTATGCCGTGGGTGTGATATAGCAAATTGTAGGGGATTATCTTACTGAGCATCATGTCTATATACCCCTTTGCAAATGGATGAGCTCCGGGAAGACTGAAGGGATGGCAGCCCTGGTTTCTGAGCGATAGGGATTGAGATTTGATGAGTTCATCCTCCCTCAGCACCTCCTCATTGAAAACCTACACCCACCCTTCCAGATAAGAATTAACAGCACCCATTCTGAGGGTGAGAAAAGGATGAGAGAGGTTGAGGAACTGGTGGTAGGTCACACAGCTTTCCAGAGGGGAGCCCCGGCTCAAATGGAGGGCCTGGCTCTTCCCATCTTCCCAGCTAAGTGCTCCTCGCTATACACTGGCACTAGTAGATTTCTCTCTAGATTTAGAGGTGGGGCTGACCTTTTACGTCTGAGCTGGCTTAAGGATGAGACTTGCTGGGTCCTCACTTCTGTGGGTTGGGGGCCTGATGGACAGGTAGCCACTAATGGTGTTCACCAAGCCTTCTGATATGCCCCTCTCTGGGCACGCAGCAAGATTGCACTTCCTGGCTCCTCTGGGGCTGGGTGCGGCCATGTGACCAGTTCTGGCCAGTGAGTGTGAGTAGAAATGCTACCATCAGGCTGGAGCATTGCCGATGCAAGACCCTCCCGAGGTCTCTTTCCCTCTGTCACTCTCATGGCCATGTTCCAGAGATGCTCCTTCAGTCTGCGGCCTGGAATGATGGGGATGGTGACATGGCAGCAGCACCCGCCCCTCCCCCCCCCAGCTAACCTGCCATGAACAGGAAACAGACCTTTGCTGTTGTAAGCCACTAAGATTGGGAGTTTGTGCCTCTTTAGGTTCAGAGAGGGGTTCTGGAGATCCAGACACTGGTCTGTTGGTGAGTAATGGCCTCAGTCCAATTCTGGGCCAGAGAGTAACCATGGGAAAACCCTGGGGCTGCAGATTGAAATGAACTCTTTGACGGCCAAGGGACCTGAGTTGGTGTCCACTTTGGGGCCGGTACTTCCATGCCTGGGCAGCCAGCCCTCCCTGTCTCCTATTCCCCCGCCCCATCCATGTACAGTTACCACGTTCTACCTGCCCAGAGGAAGGGAGGAGGTCAGACAGAAAGCCAAGAGGGACCACCTGCCATTTCTTTATTAACCTTCCCCAGACCTCAACGTCTGTCACTCCCTATTCTTTCCTCTCCTGGGCTCTATTTACCCTACGCTATCATCCTTACTTTCCAAGTGGAGTGGACCACCATCATTTTGCCTTTCTAGTGATTTTATAAATCTTACCTCCCTCTCACAGCTATTGATTGGCCTAAGGGCAGACACATGACCCAATCAGCACCAGTCAGAGTTCTCCAATGGCCAGATTTGATTGGTCCAGGGACTAGCACCTGACCAATCAGAGTCATTCCCTGGGATACTCGAATTTGAGGTCAGGAAAGCATTCTCCTTCTTGTCTTTCCTCAACTCCCTGTTTTATCTACTTTCTTGAGTTTGGTGGCAGAGCTGGGAGACTCTGGAGCTCAGTGTGTAGAAAGAACTGGTTTACAGTAAAAGAAAATGACTTTGATGCGCAGAGAAAAACAAATCACCGGAAGAAGGAAGGAGTGAGTTCAGGCAAGGTCCCTGGCCCCCGTCCCAGTTACTTTGGGATCACATTGCATTCCAGCACTTCCTGTGCTACATGAGTCCTCCAGTAAGTTTCCATTTCACTGAAGCTGTTTTCTTTTTGTTTTCATCCCTTGTAGCCATGGTAGTCTCAGAGAATTCACCATTTACGCTGGTATCTGCCTCTCTAGACTCCTAGAGCCCCGATTTGTGTAGGTTAAGCCATGGGACTTAGGTATGCGTTTTTTATATGTATATATACACACATATATACATATATACACATACATATATATATACACATACACAAACACACACATATATATATACACATCCCAATAAACCCCTTGTAAGTCGAAAATATCCTAAAAGTCAAAAATGCATTTAACATACCTAACCTACCGAACATCATAGCTTAGCTTTTCCTACCTTAAACGTGCTCAGAGCTCAACATCATTAATCATTAGAGAAATGCAAATCAAAACTACAATGAGATATCTCACACCAGTCAGAATGGACATCATCAAAAAATCTACAAACAACAAATGCTGGAGAGGGTGTGGAGAAAAGGGAACCCTCTTGCACTGTTGGTGGGAATGTCACCACCACCACCACCATCATTTATTCTGAAACAGAACATTAGGTCCTATTTATAATTTTCAAATTTACACATAGCTTCATTTCACAGAAGGCCTATAAATATTCACATAAAAAATTAGGGTACCTCTTTTTTACTAGAGAAAACCGATTGAAGGGAAAGTAAAGATGGGTCTTTAAATGAGTTAAGTCTGAGCAGACCAGTAAGAGGATGTGCTTTACTGCTCGGGGCAACGGGGTTGTATACACTCGGGGCGATCTGTCAGGGTCTGTGTGTCTCCCTTGGCTGACTGAAAACCAAGGCTCCTATCTTTTATTGGTTGAGATTGATATGTCAAGATCAGTCACCCTTTTTCACCGGGCTGAAATTTCCTTTGATGGAGAACCGAGTGAAATGGACAGAGGGCCCTGATTCCCGTGTGATTTCTTGATTTCGAGTTTTCATGAAACTTGAGTTTTCGAAAGAGCCCAGAATCCAGTGGATGGAAGATGAGAGTTCAAGTCCTTCATCTTCCAATTAAGAGCTGCAAGAGCTTGGGAATAATAATAATAATAATAAGTACCTCAGGAAAATGTGATGAGTAAGGATTAGAGCAATGGTTCTCCACTGGGGGTGATCTGCTTGCCAGGGAACATGTGGCAATGCCCGGGGTCATTTTTGGTGTCACAGCTATGGAGGTGCTACTGATATCTAATGAATAAAGGTCACAGATTCTGCTAAACATACTACAATGCACAGGACTGTCCCCACATCAAAGAATTGAAGTCAATAGTCATCAAGTGTCAACAGAGCTGAGGTTGAGAAGCCCTGGATTAAAGGAACAGGATCTAAAACCATAAAATCATGTACAGTTACTGTTAATAATATTATTAAACATAACATGTGCAGTGTTCGATTTTTGAAATGTAATGTTTTCAAGGGCTCCAAAGGTAGCTTAAATGTGCTTTTAAATGATTTTATTTCTTTAAGAGAGGAAGCAGAGAGAAAATTCACCTGCTCAAACTCCTTTTGCACCAGGGGCTTCTTATCCTGCAAAACTTTGTCAAATGCTATTGAAAAGACCTTTTGGAAAAATCACCCCTGCTCGGATCTTTGGCCGAAATAGGAGGACAAGCCCCACAGTGCACTTCTCAAACTAATGGAAGCTCAGCTGCCCAGGCCCTGGAAGCCCCGACCAGTCCCTGGAAGCAGATGCTCCACCTGGCTTGGTGGCCTTTTGCCAGCTGAGACCATTAACCAATAATAGCTGCATTTCCAGAAAATTAGGCAGTGCTAATTTTAATCTTGTTCTCTGTTTAAAAACTGAAGTCCAGAGAGGTCAGACCTAGGGCATCTCCTCCACGTCTGCACAGTGGCCTAAGAATGTCTGCATCCCACCATCTCCTTTGCAGGCTTCAAGCATCCTGAGGACATGGTCCTGCCAGATCCACTTCCATGACCCCAAGTCTCAGGTCAGGATTATAATATATCTGTCAAAGGGCTGAATGAGAACCTTCTATGGGAGCTGCCACAGTAGATGCCCGGCCCGTGTCCCCTTGGCACTTCATGCCTATGACAGCTTCCTGATCCCACGGAGGGAGGGGAGCCTTTTCTCTGTCCGAGACTTTTTTCTAGTTGAGGAAGCGCACTTGGCCCATGCAAGAAGTAGGTAGCTATGCTGGGCCGGTTAGAGCCTTCAGCAGTATTCTTCCACCCACGAGGGCTCGAAGTTGCAGGTGAAAGATCCAGGGCAAAGGAGAAAGAGGGCTGGAAGGTTTGCAGTGTGTATGGCTGTTAGCATAACTGACGCCATCTCGGGCCTGTTCATTTCCTCCTGTCCTTCCACCGACCCTACCTAGGACTGTACTGTGTAGTAAATCTCTTCTCTGTCGTCAATGGATTTGTGATCATGAGGTCCAGGTAGCCTCTATGCTCTGTTAGTCTCCAAATAATGATAAAGACCTTCGCTGACATATTCCTGGCACCCACCCATCATAAATCAGATAAGGTCTTGACTTAGGAATGCAATCCCTGTCTCCAAGCACTTACCCCCATACCCTGGGTTAACTATAAAATTGTGATGGTCCCTCGGAGGTGCGGAGTGCAGCTGCCGAAGCCTCCAGATTGCCATATGCCCCATCCAATCCGCATGTAAGTTACCCTCAATAAACTTCACAACTGTACTTTATGGAGCTGCCTGCCTTGCTGTTTGGTCTCAAGATACCTTCTCAGTTCGTTGGGCACTTTTCATTCCCTCTGTCCTCGGAGACAGTTTTAGATGGGGAATTCTCATGACTCAGCCCAGAGCCAACTGGAGGATGCACGGTTTGGGCACACTGGTCTCCCGCAGAAATTCTCATCAGAATGACTGGAAGAACATGTTACGGTGCAGATCCCCAGGCCCATTCTCTCAGCTTCTGATTCAGAAGTATGCCGTGTTGGCTTCCTGGGTGCGGGGCTGGGGAGCTGTAACATGGTACCGCCAGCAGGGTGGCTTATAGTAACAGAAATGTACTAGCTCACAGTCTGGAGGCCAGAAGTCTGAAATTAAGGTGTTGGCAGGCTTTGTGCCTTCTGGAGGCTTTGAGGGAGAATCTGTTCCAGGCCCCTCTCCCGGCTTCTGTTGGCTGTGGGCCATCCTTGGCTTTCCTTGGTTTGCACACGGATCACTCCAATCCCTGATGCCATGTTCACACAGTCTTCTCCCTGTGTCTGTGTCTCTTTTCTTATTAGGACAGCAGTCGTATTGGATTAAGGGTCCCCTGCTCCAGTGTGAGCTCATCTCAACTAATTATATCTGCAACAACCCTGTTTCCAAATAAGGTCGCATTCTAAGGTCCTGGTGGCTAGAACTTCAGCATATCTTTTGGGGGGGGACATAGTTCAACCTGTAACAGATGCAGCAATTCTAAATGCTAACAACCCCCCGGGAGATTCCGACATGAACCCCTGTGACTATGGCACTTCCTTCTGGTTCTTCTTTACAGAGCCTTCTGCAGAGACAAGGCCTGTAACAACCGTACATGGAGAAGGACCAGTCTGTTGCACTTTGACGGCCGGGCGTGCAGGGAATGAAAGGAAACAGAACTGCTGGAGGGAGGCAGCGAGGGGGCAGCATGGTCCCAGCGGAGCATGAAGGGAAGCCTGGCTTGGCGTCTTGGCGTCCCCTACTGTCACCCCACTGGCCACATGTCTGAGGTCGGAAAGAAGGTACTTGACTTAATTTTCCAGCTACTCAAATGCCAACACAGCAGGTGCTTCAAAAACAGGATTGCAGAAAGAAGTGCAGGATGAATAGTGCCGACTTTTTTTTCTTGGTTTAAAAGGAAATCTCTTGCTTTGGGGCAGATCATGCCTCATGAGTTGACTTCTCACAGGCACTGTTGTAGACGAGAAACCGCAGCAGAGAGGGTTATGGGTAGATGCAATGTGGCTCCCTTCCCATGTACATTGTGGAGCAGGGATGGGGTTTGACATGAAGCGGTCGACGTGATGCTCAGACAGCATCCAGACACCAAGCCGTCCACCTGGATAGTTTTATATGGTGGGTGGGGAGAGGCTGGGGGAAAGGCACTGCTCCCAGCACACCTGCTCTGACAGGTGGCCTATAGCCTCAGAGCCACTGGGGGGCGCCTGAGGTGAACAGAGAGGCAGGGAGGAAAGAGCAGGAACCTCAGTGAAACCCATGCACATCTCCCCTTACGGGCCATCTTCTTTCCTGCCTCCTGCTTTTGCATATGGTGGTCCTTGACCCCGCAGCCCCCAACTGGAAAATGACTTCCACCCCCTCTCTGTTAACGGTGCCAGCCTCACTTCAAAGCCATGACCACAACTCTCAAAGGGGTCCTCAGCACGGCTGGGCGATCCTACTACATTTCCCTATCCATTCACTTTTCCACGTGAGAAAGAACACCTAATTGGTCGAAGCCACTATATAGTTAGATTTCTGCTAAAAGCAACCAGATGCAACCCCTAAACAACATAAGGAGGGATATCTCATGTTCATTTTCTTTTAAAGGGAAACAACTTGGATTCTTCGGATTCTAGATTGAAGCATCGTCTGGCACGCAGCACAACATGCAATGTGATTGCTATCCGCTCGGGTCCGTCACCCCTCTGCCTTTTCACAGGCTCACATCTGCCATCCAGGCACTCTCGGAGGACCCTTCAGACATGCCTGAACTGATAAAGGACCCGAGGCAAGGTTGCCTGGAGCCCACCATCACTTTGGTCCAAAGTGCCCAAGCTGGTTTGAGCGGAAGCTCCCAGGACTGGGTGTCTGCCGCCGGGAGGGGACCGTGAGCCTCAGAGCAGGCAGGACCACAGGGAAACTGTGATGAGCTCTGAAACCACTCACCACGTCAGCCCCCGCCCGCCTGTCCCAAGTCTGATGGGCTGTGTTGCACAGGCGCTTCCCGTTCTGCTGGCACCAAGGACGTAGTCCCGCAGTGGGTGAGGCTTGCTGCCCAGCTTGGTGTGTGTGTGTCTGGGCTAACCTGGGCATCCACCAGCCCTAGAGCTTTAGCTGACCAGGATAATTGACAGGCTGCAGTCTCCTTCACCTCCCCCAGTGCCCACTGCGAATGGGGCCCCACCCTGCCCACCGACCCAAACAACTCTGCCCCGGGGCCCTCACCTCGGGCTGCTCCACCCTCCATGCACGCTTAGGGAATACAGACTTCTGAAACAGCCGCTGGTCCCTGTGTCTGCCACGCCAGCTCGTTCTCCGTGCATCGTCCTCGCTCCTGGAACTCCACGCCTTGCTCTCCTCGCCCGCCAGGACTCAGCCGGGCATGGTGCCTCCAGAAGCTTCCCTGACACCCAGGCTGAGCCTGGCACCTGCTGTCGGAGCCACGCCTGGGCTGCCCTTTTCCATATCATGCATCCCCAGTGCTGCTGTCACCTGCTATAAGCTGAAAATGGTGGAACGCTGGTGAGCGCCTAAGGGCCAACCTGGCATGTGTCCATCTGGCCCTCCTGGAGGGAGGGAAGCGTATCCGATCATCTCCGCAAGCCCAAGGCCTAGTTGAGTGTTAGCCAAATGGGGCTGATGTGCTGTCAGTCCTGCCTACAGGGTTTCAGCTCCTGCTGCACGAGCCCATGGCTGCCCAAGCCTCTGCTCTGACTCATCAGGCACAGGTGGATGAGCCCCCAGATAGTAATGTCAGCTGGGACCAAGCCTGAGCCTCTGCTTCCTTGGCTGCCGTAAGGGCAGTCATGCGGCCAGGTCAGACCCCAGCTTCGCCCCTCCCAACTCAGCATCATCCTATCTCCTGCCAGCCCATGATGCTGGGGTCCCAGCACAGTCCACACCACCTTACCCCGTCAAATAATAACAAGAACAATGGCAACAACAACAACAATAATAGTAATCCTTTTCACGAGTACTCCTACCATGCCAGGTATTGTATCAACAGCCTCATTTAACCTTACAACAAACACATTGCAAGGGAGAGATTTCCACTTTGTCATTGCTGAAAATGAGGCTCAGTGACGTTAAGTGACTTGCCTTAGGTCACTCTGGCAGCGGAAGAGCCAGGACTTGATCCCGGGCAATTTTGCTCCAGAGCTCGGGCACGTAACCATCTGTAGGCCTGCCCCTCTGCGCCAGCATCCTGTGTGCCAGCTTGGTCCTCCTGTGGCCACCCCACTTCACATGAAGACCCTGAGGCCCAGAGAGGTGAAGTTAGTGCCTCCTCGGGCCACACGGCAGAGGCAGGATTAGAACAACGGGGTCCACCTGCTGCTTCCCTTCCAGCGTCGTGGCTGGCTTCATGGGGGGCCAGGGACCCCGATTCCCCCAGGGAGACTTTCTGCCCTTGGAAGGGCTCTGCCCAGCAGATGCTGGTGGTGGACTTACTTCTCTCTGTTGAATATGATGAATTCTTTCCGCACCGTCTCCAGGCACTGCTGGAGGTGTCCATTCTGTCAAAGAGCACAGAGAGGGGACTGTAAGTGATGAAGCGTCATCCAGGGAGTGAGGACGAGCAGAAACTGATCTAAATGGGACCACGGACGCTTGCGGCTGGGGACAATCGAAGTGGCTGGAGCAGCCCTGATTGTACTGGCGGCTGTGCCACTGGGGATGGGGAGGGGGGCTGGCAGACAAAGATGCTTTTCTCCATTTTAAGCCATTAAATCCAATTTAAAAGCCATGTTAAAACGGAATAGGAATTGAAAATCATGACCTTGGTTTCCTGATCACTTGAATGTTCGTTAGTCCTAATTAAGAAGCATGGTGGGGAGAGGGAGAAATTTAAGGCCATCGTGCAAAGGTGCTCATTCTCCTCAGGAACAGGTGCCAAGGACCACCTGTCCCACGGATGCTCTGTAATACACGCCCCAGAGGCTGCCTGGATGCCGAATGTCCACCGCATGCCTGTGCAGGAACCCCACACCCTTGTGCGCCCTTACGTGCACACACCCAGCCCTTCCCAGGCCAACTTCTGCATTAGGCTCTGCAGGCACTGGCCGAGGCTCCACGATACTTTTAGGGGCTACAAAGATGTTTTAATTTCTTTTCAAATAAGCTGAAAAAAATGAACTTTTAGCATTGAAAGTTATATTCATCTTCTTACCAATGTAATCATGCATTACAATTTTTAATATATTTTGATGGAGGAAGGGGCAGTTGTGGGTTGAATTGTGTCCTCCAAAAAGATATGTTGTGGAATGGATAAAGAAGATTTGTATACATACAATGGAATACTACTCAGCCATGAAAAAGAATGAAATAATACCATTTGCAGCAACATGGATGGACCTGGAGATTATCATACTAAGTGAAGTCAGTCAGAAAGAGAAAGACAAATACTGTATGTTATCACTTACATGTGGACTCTAAAAGATGACACAAATGAACCTATCTACAAAGCTGAAATAGACTCACAGACATAGAGAACAGACTTGTGGTTGCCAAGGGGGAGGAGAGGGTGGGGAAGGGAAGGAGTGGGAGCTTGGGATTAGCAGATGCAAACTATTATATATAGAATGGATAAGCAACAAGGTCCTACTGTATAGCACAGGGAGCTATATTCAATATCCTGTGATAAACCATAATGGAAAAGAATATGAAAAAGAATGTATGTGTATAACTGAATCACTTTGCTGTACAGCAGAAATTAACACAACATTGTAAATCAACCATACTTCAATAAAAAATAAAAAAATTTTAAAAAGATATGTTGAAGTCCTAACCCCCTGGACTGGTGAATGTGAGCTTATTTGGAAACAGGGTCTTTGTAGATGGAACTAGTTAAGCTGAAGTCATCCTGGAGCAGGGTGGGCTCCACATTTAATGACGGGTGTCCCTAAAAGAGGGCCGTGTGAAGACACAGAGAGGAAAACGCCACGTGAAGACGGAGGGAGAGATGGGAGTGATGCAGCTGCGAGCCAAGGGATGTCAAGGGCTGCTGGCCACCGCCAGAAGCTGCAAGAGGCAAGGAGGGACCCTCCCTATAGCCTTTGGAGAGAGCAAAGCTCTGTCAATACCTGGTTTTGAACTTCTGGCCTCTAGAATTGTGTGAACACATTTCAGTTGTTTTAAGACACCAAGTGTGTGATACTTTGTGATGGCAGCCTAGAAAATTAATGCGGGGGCCCACAGAGTGTGGCCCTGGGTGCCTCCACAGTATAAAACCTTTGCAGAGGGTGCTGGGGGCTACTAGGAACAGCGCTGGTGTCACTCAGCATCACTTTTTCTGCTCTTTCTCACAGACACGGAGGTTCCTGCACTAGGAACAGTGCTAATGTGAATGATGAGAGCACGGATATGTCCATCTCCAGTGATGCTTTCACGGCGTCCTGCTATGAAAGACCACTTGTTCGATGGAGGCATTTTATTGACTGCAAATGAACGTATTTGGTGGGGCAAAGTGACAAGCCTCCCATCTGGCTAAGAAGCAGCTCAATCATATTCACTGGAGTATAGGATTCCTCTCTGCCTGGGGTCTGCTCCTGAGACAGCACTCACCAGAGAACAGCTGTCCTTCGTGCCATCTTTGGACCTGTTCTTTGCCAACCTCTTTTTCTTTTTGTGAAGTGGTTTGGATTCAAGAATCATTTCTTCAAGTTCAAATGTGGGATCACAGTTCAGTCTCCCTTTCTGAAAGGAAATGGAAAAGAAAACACGGTTTGTCTTTGTTCCGTGCCATTGAATTGTATTTTCATTCATTCATTCATCCATTCGTTCAATCATTCATTCATTCAACAAGTACCAATGAACTACTCCTATGGGATACATCAGCTACACCTTCTTCCTGATAATGAACAATGACACATCCTCGCTGCACATGTCATTCATTTATCCCCATAATCCTGCCCACCTTGCACACCCCACTTATTAACATCCACACGTTCCCTTGATCTCCTTACGTATGTTCATTTCGTGAGGTTGAGTTCAGTTTTCCAATCTGTTCTTTTCACTTATTTTCTCATACTCTCCTTCTCATGTCATTACTACCTTTTCTATAAATATCATTTTTAACAATTCCATTTAAAAATACCATTTCTGGACAAAATCTACCCAGTTCCCCATCCTGGCTCCCTGTTCTCCTGCAGCTAGAGCCAGCTGACCCTCAGGCCTGGCCCTGCTCTAGGCTGGGCTCCTGCCACTTTGGTCAGGAGCAGTAATGGTCTCCCTGACTTATCCCAGGTGGCTCTTTTCCATTCTGAGACCCAGCCCAGGATGCTGGCCCTCTCAGGCAGCACAGTCTGGTGGTTATAACATCAATAACTCTGAAGGTGCTCAGAAAAAACAACAACCCAGTTCTGCTGCTTTCTGACCTTGAACAAGTTTTTAACTTCTCTGGGACTCAGTTCACTATCTGTAAAGTCTGGATAAGCATTCCTCCCTCATGCAAGATTAAATAAGTTAATAAAGTTCTAGGGCCAAGTGAGAAGTGAGTTCTTGAGTAGGTGTCCCTGTTTCTGATTGGATGGGGGCCAGGGAGGAGAGGGACCAGGCACAGCCCCGGGGGTGCTGCCAGCCTTGCCACTGAGTCCTACAGCCTCACCTTTCACCTGCGTGTCTTTGAGGGAGACATATAACCTCTCTCTGCCTCAGTTTCCTCATCTGTGTAAAATGCAGCAGGCTCAGTGGGTTGATGAGGGTTAACTGAGATGGTGTTTGCAAATCTTCTAGAATGGGTCCTCCCTGATCCATGGCGGGCCTGCAATGACTGACCACTCCCTCTGCTGCCCTGCAGTCCCAGCCGCCTCCCATGGGAGCCTCGGCCTTAAACCCCAACTTATAAGCGAGGGTCTTGCTACCTGCCATCAAACTTGCCTTGGCCAGGCTGCCTCACCCCTCGATGTCAGCCAGTGCCCTGCCATGGCCAGGGCAGGAGGAGGAACCAGGGCTTTGCAGATAGAACTGGGGCAAGGCCTGGCTTTTCCACTCACTAGCAAGTCCCTCAACCTCTCTGGCCCTCAGTTTCCATAACTGTAAAATGAGGGTAAGTGCTCCGAGCTTGTGAGGCTGGGGTGAGACAATGCAGGGAAAGCTCTTAGCCCAGTCCCTGCCCCAGGGTGGGTACCAACAAATGTTAATCACAGTTATTATTAGTATTGTTTTGTTGGTGGTCTGATGGGGAGCAGCACTACATTCTTTTCCCTTTCCCGTCTCGATCCTGGAGAGAGGTCCCAGCAGAACAGTCCCCACTGGGATTGTCTGTACTGACAGCTCTCCCACACCTGCCCCTGCCGGGCTCCTCACACCGCCAACTTCTATGGCTCCACTAATAGTCCCCTTTCCCTTGGTGGCACATCTGTCCCCCACCACTCTCCCTCTCCCAGTGAGCAGGTCAGATTCCAGGCCCAAGTCTTTCCTGGCCTGATTTATCTTCCCTCCCTCCCTCCCTCCCTCCCTCCCTTCCTTCCTTCCTTCCTTCCTTCCTTCCTTCAATGGAGGCTCTGGATCCAGACTCCCTGAGGTCAAGCCCTGGCTTTGCCAATTTCTCACTGCGTAATTGTGGGCAGTTTGCTTAACCTGAGACTATTCACTTAAGCTGAGACTACTAACAGGGCCCCCTTCCCTGTTGTGAAGCTTATATGACATAATGTACATGAAGCTTTAGAACACGCTTAACCCTATTGGCTACTATCATTAACTGATCCATACTCATGTGACAAGCACATATTGAGGTCTTCTAGCAGCTTCTGGGGTCACCCATTGCTCTGGGATCTCTCTCAGGCGAAGGTCAGCCAACCCACCCTCTGAAGCTCTCAGGGAATGGCAGATGCACGCAACAGAACATGATTGACCGCTAATGTAGACCTAGGCACCTGTCCAGTGGGGAACCAGGGAGGGTGAGATCCACTCCAGGTTAAGGGGATTGGAGGGGCTGGCTGGGAAAACGTCCCAGAGGAGGCAATGATTGAGTTTGCTCCTTATCCAGAAGGCAGTTACCAAGACCCTCCAGTGGACCACTTGTTGTGCTTTACGCTGAGTCTGGAAGGAGGGGTAGGAGATTTCCAAGTGGACAAGAAAGGCATTCCTGGAAGAGGAAGCAGTGTGTTCACAGGTATGGCGCTAAGAAACAGTGTGGCCAGAGGGGACAACTGCAGGCATCTGGGTGTGGACCTCGGAAATCAGGTACAAATCCACCCCGAATCTCAGTGAAACGTGATTCCTCTGGTGCTCAGGTGACCGTGGCCAGCAGGGCCCCCACTGGACAGCTTCTGGCATCTTCCTGCCCGCCCAGGCAGGGGACCCTGCACAGGGCGGGATGCCGTCGAACAGGACCTCACTCACATTGGGTACGAAGCCGGGCATCAGGGCCTTCTCCCACACCGCGTCCCAGTTCATGTCGGCCAAGTAGGGTGCGCTCTGGACGTCACCGAGGCTGGACAGGCGGCTCTTGGGGTCCTTGGTCAGGAGCTGCAGGCAAAGGGCAAACGTGCTCGCTTGGGCAGTGCACCCCACCGAGGTTTTGTGGGGAATCCGAAGCCGGAGTCTTGGGAAAATGAAGGTGCCCCTGCTTTCTGCGTTCCATGAATGTCCTGCCCTGTTTGGGCTGCTGTGTTGGAAGCGTCACCTACACTCATCTCTTTATAGCCAGGGAGGAACTGAGGGGCAGGCTGCTGGGAGGTCATCCAGCAATGGGCTCTTTGGACAGGGACTAGATTTTCCCCCTTGGGAACTTGCACCCTGTGACATGCCACCTCTCGCTGAGGTCTGCAGAGGCTTCCAATTAAAAAGAATTAGCCACCTTGTTTTAGGACTTTCAGCTTGGTAATGGGATGCACAAAAGCGTAATAAAATTTCTCCCTGGACAGCTATGAGGTGACCTCTGCAGTCTGATGGAATGGCCTCATTTGTAGCCAAGGGGTCAACTTTTAGCATCCTTTCAAATGGAGTTTCTGCTAGTAAGGGGTGATGCAGTAAAAGAAAAAAGATAGCCGTACAATATTACCTTGCATCCAGAGGGGGTTTCAGCTTTCAAAACACTAGCTTATCTGGTGCAAGAACACTGAGGCTAAAAGTGAACGACGGGGCCCAGCCCTGGGAGGGCCACTCGGTAGCACTGTGGCCCCGGCGGAGCTGCCGACTGCGCTGTGCATGTTTCCTCCTCTGCAAGTAGGAGGGATAATGGTGACTCTTCCACTGCCGGCTCATGATTCAGATGAGACCCAAAGGGGATGGGTGAGGGGCTGGGACACACCAAGGCCGGATGCCACAGCCAGCCGCTGGCAGGTGGGAGCTGGAGTCCGGACCCCCGCCAGTCGGCTCTCGCCTGTCACTGCAGCGAGTGGGCTACAGTCACACCATGGGAGGGGCACCTGGCAGGGTCCCACCTGCTGATCATGGTGGCCTCTCTCTAGGAACTGTCCCCAAAATGACGGGTACAGATTTAAACAGAGATGCTGCTTCAGTGCCCAGGGCAGGGCGGCGGTGGAGGGGGCTGGTCACCGTTTAGGGCAGCGGTTAGTTCTCTGACTCCATGGGTGGGTGGGAGGTGGAGGTGTTGGCAGGTGGGTAGAGCTTCCAAGTGATTCCAATCAGCAGTTGGTTAAGGACCACTGATGTCTAAAACCCAGGGGGTGAATCATCCCTAAAGCAATGTAACTAATGAGTAATTCCCTAAGTCATCTACAGAGTTTGGAGGGATTAAGAGCTGACATCTGGAGTTCAGAGAGCTTGGATTTAAATCCTCCTCTGCCTCTAACAGCCCTGTGACAGTGAGTGAATGATTTGCTTTCCCGAGCCTCAGTTTTCCCATCTCTACTATGGGGGCACTAACACTACTCCTCTCTCAGGGCATGTGAGGACTAAATGAGCAGAGCCCACATATAACATTCCCCCAACCAGTGCTGGCTGCCGTCATCATAATTCCTTCATTAAAGGTTACTAGTGTTGACTACATGCAAGGCTCGACTCTGTGTCTCGGACGATTCCGAGTGAGTTTAGCTGAATGCCAGCCTCAGGAGGGCGCCACGACCCACTGCCCATGCTGAACTCGAGCTTATCAGAACACAAACAGCAGGGCCCGCCCCACCATTTCTAATTCAGCAGGTCTGCGGGTGGAGCCTGAGAATCCGCATTTCCAACAAGCTCCCAGGGGATGCTGGTCCAGGAACCACCTTGGAGAACCAGTGCTTTATTCTACTAGCAACAGCTCCCAGGAGAAGTCAGGACACGCCCAACGTCTTAAAGGTCAGCAAGTTAAAAGATGATTTGTAAAATTTTTAAAGAGCTATATGCATTAAATATCTCTAATTATTAGAAGCTTATCGTGGAGTGAAAAGAGCCTGTGGGCTTTGTTGTCGCAGACGTGACTACAAGCCACCCTCTCCAGCGGCTCTGTGGTCTTGATGCGGGATGGTGAGAGTGCTTACGAGGAGGCGTTAGAGCACCGCTGACTTTATTATTTCCACCACTGTCCCGCCGTTCGTTTTCTCATTCCTTAATCTGCTGGTCTGCCTGTTGCACCGAGTGCCCAGCTCCTTGGCCAGGCGGGCTGGCGGCTGCCCCCTTACCTTCTTCAGCAGGG
Source organism: Balaenoptera physalus (assembly GCF_965194825.1). Taxonomy (NCBI): domain Eukaryota; kingdom Metazoa; phylum Chordata; class Mammalia; order Artiodactyla; family Balaenopteridae; genus Balaenoptera; species Balaenoptera physalus. The sequence continues at coordinate 114,053,519 of NC_138884.1, read as the reverse complement.
CGACCATGCCCTTGCACCACGTGGAGGAGTAGTGGACACGCTCCACCTTGAACATGTTGAGGATCTCATCGATGGGGGTGGCCGAGTGGATTTCATACGGCCTCTGCAACCAAAGGACAACAGACGGCATCAGAGAGGGAGACCCCACGCGGTTAAAACAGACATAGAGAACAGACTTGTGGTGGCCAAGAGGGAGGGGGAGGGGGAGGCATGGAGTGGGAGTTTGGGATTGACATATATACACTATTGATACCATGTATAAAACAGATAACTAATGAGAACCTACTGTATAGCACAGGGAACTCTACTCTGTGCTCTGTGGTGACCTAAATGGGAAGGAAATCCAAAAAAGAGGGCATATATGTGTATGTATAGCTGATTCACTTTGCTGTACAGTAGAAACTAGCACAACATTGTAACGCAATTATACTCCAATAAAAATTTTTTAAAAATAATAAAATAAAATCAGCTCTGCGCCTTTAAGCTCCAGGCTCAGCCTTAATCTGTGTGCGTGGTTGTGGAGAAAGCCAGGTCCTTCGACAAGAATACTGGCCCATATTAAGATCCATATTCCACCTGCGTCTGGTAAAGAGTTCGACTGATGCTCGGTTCTCACTCATTGGCCTTAGGATGTCTTGACTCAGAAAACCAAGTGGTCTTTATAAGGTAAAGTAATTACATGTTCTGCTGGTGAAAGTGATTTTGGCAGCAGGGCACTGGATATACTCATTATAGAGTGCAGGTGCGTCTCTATTCCAGGAAACTCAGTTTACAAAAATTGCCAATTTACCGAGAAATGGAAGAAACCGGAAAAGAACTGCAGTAGACCTGTTATTTTAACTGTTAGAGCTGAGCTGGGCCGTGGGGACCACCTCATCCAATGTTTTTTCCCCCAAATCTTTTTACTCAAAATCCCAAACATAGAACAGATGAAAGGGAATAACAGCTCCCTGGGCTATTTAAACCTCCAAAGCCTGGAGAAATATTTTTTTCCCATATGAACTGTTGAATCACCTCTTCAGGGTCCTATACTTCCAGGAAACACAGCTTGAAAACCCCTCCCTTTATGGAGATATAAAACGTGGAGGGGCGAGGTCCCAGAGTTCAATTCCCCCCAGGTTTCTGACTCCCAGCTCAGGGCTCTCTCTGTTTGCTTTACCGAGGGACAGAAAGGCGGTGCTCAACCCAAGGGCTGCCTCTCTCCCTTTCTTGGGTTAATATACCAACAGATTCCTTGTCTCTGTGGTTGAGCCCACCATCTGGTGTGTGCCCAGCGGTTCTTAGTTCTGCTCCAACCTCTAGGAGCGCCACACCCCTCCCTCTATTAGCCATCACCCACGCCTTCTCTGTCTACTGAACCCTAAGGAGAAGTGCTGACAGGGGTCAAAGGCAAGGGTAACACCATGTGAGGGAGGTGGTTGGGGGGAAGCAGAGAGGGTAGAAGTCCTCATGGCACCATAGCATGGGCTTTTAGGGCTCCATCCCTTGCTACAAGGCCATGGGCCAGTGATCTGACATTCAGAATCTCAATTTTTCATTTATTTATTTTTAAGAAACTTGACTGAGACTTTATTTATCCATCTGTTATTTAGTCAGCAAGTATTGTGTCCCCAAGGTATACCAAGCTCTGCTCTAGGGGCTGGGGAACACGTTAGTAAATAAACAACAGAAAAATCCCCACCTCATGGAGTTCACATTCTAGTGTGGGGAAATAGACGATCAAAATACATAAAACAGATATTACATGGTGTTACGTGTCTTAGAGAAAAAGGAGGGCCTGAGGTGTTTGTGGGCGGGGGGGAGGAGGGGAGTTGCAACTTTATTTTTAAAAATTTTATTAGAGTATAGTTGATTTACAACGTTGTGTTAGTTTCAGGTGTACAGCAAAATGAATCAGTTATACATACACATATATCCACTCTTTTTTTAGATTCTTTCCCCGTATAGGTCATTACAGAGTATTGAGTAGAGTTCCCTGTGCTATGCAGTAGGTCCTTATTAGTTATCTATTTTATATAGTAGTGTGTATATGTCAATCCCAATCTTCCAATTTATCCCTCAGTAAGTCAGACAGAGAAAGACAAATATCATATGATATCACTTATATGTGGAATCTAAAAAACGGGTACAGATGAACTTATCTACAAAACTGAAATAGAGTCACAGATGTAGAAGACAACGTTTGGTTACCAGAATCTCCTTTAGTCCCCTTGATTACTCTATGGCAGTGGTTCTCAAGCGGGGATAATCTGTCCCTCCAGGGGACATATGGCAATGTCTGGGGACATTTTGGTTGTCCTTACCGGGTGGGGGCAAAGTCCTGCTGGCATCTAGTGGGTAGAGGCCGCGGATGCAGCTAAACATCCTACAGTGCACCGGGCAGCCCCTGTCACAAAGCAGTACCCAGTCCCAAGCGTCCGTAGAGCTGAGGCTGAGGAACCCTGTGCTTTGCAACCACTGTTCTCCCCATTTGATAGACAAGAAACAGGCTCACCCCAGACATTCAGAAACTGTGCAACAAAGCTGGGATTTGATCCCCAGAACATGTGATTCCAAAGCCCAGACTCTTGCTTGACCACCGTGCTGTCGCTTCCATGGACGGCACCACACTGCCTACAGAGTGAAGCCAGTGCCTCCAGCTGACCTCAGGGTCCTTTCTAGGCAGCCCCCAGACTGTCTTTCTGACTGCTGGTCAGTCTAAGATGTTTGCTGTGTCAGCCTCAGCTGCCCTTCCCGGTCTCTGCTCACACGGTTTCCCAACCAACTCATGTATGATCCCCCTTAACTCTTCCTCCCTCAGAAATTCTTCCCTGCTCCTCTAAGAAGAAGTTATCAGCGCTGTCTCTGCAGCTACCTGTCTGAGAATCATCACCACGTGCACATTTATGTAGCGGTCAGCATCCCTCCTGTGTGCTGGACACTGCCTGTGCCCCGCCTACATTTTCTCCCGGAATCCCCACGGTGACCCCGCAGGCCGGCCTCATCATCCCCATTTCATGAAGGAGGAAGCCAGGGCTCAGATGAGTTAAGTGACTAAGGCGGAATCACCGCATCAAGGCACACGGGGTGTGGATGGGAGCCCGGACCCCTGCCCACCGGGCCCGGGACCTCCCCACTAACGGTCCGCAGCCACATGTGACTCAGCTCCTCCCCCAGGGCCTGTCTCCACCTTGAGAGGTGCTAAGTTGGAAAGGATGCAGGCCTGCCAGCAGGCCGCCGGGGGTGGGAATCAGAGAGACCAGGGGAGGGGAGCTGACATGGACCGAGTGCCGACCCTTTATCAGTCCCAGAGCTGGGTAATTGGCATCGTCAGAATCACTTAATATTCACAGCCACCCTGTTGGGTAGGTGTTACTATTATTATTATTTTTTCAGTTAACAGATGGAGGATTCTGAGCGTTTGGTCTGTCTACTGGACTTGGTTCAGATCACAGACAAGGCGCCTGGTAGAGCCAGGGTTTGAACCTGTGAATTCTTCTAAGATCCTCTTTCTGTGTTACGAGGAGGCAGTTTTCAGTTGAGTGCGAGGAAAATCTTTCTAGCCATTAGGGCTTTAAAAGAATGAAACAGGTTCTTTCTGGAGATAAGAGCCCTGTGCATGCGAAGGAAAACCAGAGGACAGGTGCGTGACACTGCCAGGGATGCCGTCAAGGAGCCTGGAAGGTGGGGAAATGGGCTGGGCTAAGACCTTTAAGTCCCTTCTCTGGGTCAGTGGAAGAGAAACCTCCCTCTCCTCTCTGTCCCCACGGGGGGTTCTCTTCAGGGGGTGTGGTCACAATCCCAGAGATAATTGTGCTCAAAAGGGAACTCTCCAGGTGGCGCCTTCTTGAGTCTGTTTTTTTTTTTACTTAGCAGGTCTCAGGGTGAGAACTGAGATTCTTGTCTGGACTCATAGGAAAGTTGGGTACAAGTTACTCCCCTCGTCTGGGCTGCAGGATCCAAGCGGGATCACAGAATTCTCTGCATTGACATTTCAAGCCCACCGATGGCACCCCACTCCTCTGCTCTCCTGATAGAGCATTTCCGGAGAGATGTCTCTTTCTGCTCTAGGACTAGAGCATGCCTGGGTCCCTGGCTAACATACCATATTAATACCTTCGATCTCCCACCTTTCATTTCTCACGCTTTCCAACTCTACGATCTTAGAATATGTGTTAGAAAATTCCCATCATGACTTTCATCTTTTGGAGGTAAGGAGCCCCCTGGATCCTGAGGGAATCAAGGAACGGGGGGCGGGGAATCTCCTATCAGGGATGCTGTCACTGACATGATGGAGGAATTTCAATGAGGAAGGATAACTTCTAAATGCACATGGTCCATGGAAAAATATGAGTGTTTTTCAGTATAGCTTTTGGACTAAATGTGATCGTTTCCAGGATTAAAAAAAACAGAATAAACTATTTGCATAAACCCATTGTGTTTCAAGTCGGAGATGAAGAGACCAAGATATCTGGGAGAGAGAGTCACACTAACCCATAACAGGCATTCTTGTTCACTCTGTCCCCACACCAAAGGCCCGATCCCACCATGTGGCCCTCCCTCTTCTATTAAAAGTGGCATTTGGATCCCTGAGCAGAAAACTCAGATAAATTGAAAATGAAACGTTTTATTTTGAAGCCCTTGGGGCTTTTTGCCAAGTGATCATCTTTGACTGTCCTGACTTGTATTCTGACAGAGAATATACTTTCTGCTGGCAAATGACCAATCATGCTTGGGTCGACTGCTTGCCAAGGTCATTTGTATGATTGATTCCGTGATAAACATCATCTGGCGATGTCTGTGTTCTCTGGTTGATACAAATATCATGGGGACCCTCATGTCCCCTCCTGGAGCATGTATATCAAAGAACCAGTACACGACAAAGGAACCAACCAGGGAGATGGGGAGAGATGAATTGTTTTCATTCAGTGCCCGAGAAAACTCACAAGTCCATATACATATTTTTTGCATTCTAACAACATCATCAGGTATGTTTTTGAGGAATTCAGGGGAAATCACTGAGATCAAGAGAGACCCCAGTTGCCTGAACCACAGGGTGATAACTAATAACACTCACATAGCTTGGATGGTTTTCACACAGCTGTCATCATTCCTTCCTTCCTTCATTCCCACCAGTTATCACTATGCACTGGGGGCTCCTGCCCTCAAGGGGCGCTGTCTACCCCCCTGAATATGCATATATGCAGATGACCGTGAGACAATGTTAAAGCAGCAGCCAGTGGGAGGAACTGACTCTCTACACTGTGTGCTGTGTGCTGGGTGCTGGAGCTATAAGGTGGGTAATATGCAAACTGAGTGTCCCAGTCTAGGGGCGCATCGATCCCAGGATAACTTCAGCACCACAGAATAGACTGAAAGGATGTTACTATCCCCATTGTATGAAGGGGAAACCATGGTCCTGAGAGGTTAAGTGGCGTCATTTTCAAATGATACTTGTGTAAAAAAAAAAAGCCTCTAAATTCATTTGTCATAATTCTTTCTGCTAAAACAAAACTGAGTTATTAGTTGCCAAATAGCTCCACTAGTCATCTTCAGCTTTTAAATTTAAAAGAAATAAAACAAAAATACATACTGAATGCCCCATTTTTATAGGACACTGAGCTAAGTATTCGGGGAAGGTTGGAACTAAAATAACAACAACAAAAAACCAAGCTGGAAAGTTGGGCACGGGCGCATCATGTTGTGGGGTGAAAGAGGACAGCGTTTGAAATCATGACACCAAGATGCTTTGGGTGTTTGAGCTGCCACGGATCAGCTGCTGAGTTTCACACAAGACCCTCCCCCTCTGGACGTCCCTGTCCCCGTGAGTAGAATGAGGGGCTGGACCAGAAGCTTGTTAAGAGCTTTCTAATGCTCAGGACCTTGGAGTTGGCACACGGGCAATCAGGACTGACACCCAGGGCTGCTTGCCGGCGTGGTGCACGTCCAGCGGCAGGGCCATTCCACACCACCCAAGCCTGGTAGAAGCTGAGCCCCCCACTTCCACAGCCCTCGCGTTCACCACACGGGCGCACATCTTACCCAGCCCCGCAGCAGCTCATAGGCCGTGACACCCAGGGACCACCAGTCAACGGGGTAGGAGTACCCGGGGCCTCCGTCCACATACACCTGGAACACTTCCGGGGCTGCCAACGACAGGACAAAAGAACATCACTGCGCATCTCACTTTACACTCCTTGCCTCTTACAGAGAGGACGCAGGGCCAGGAACCCAGCTTTCTGGATGGCAAAGCCAGTACTCCATCTGCTATGCCACGTGGTTTCTGCCCTCCGTAAACCACCAGGTGCAGGCATCACAGGAAACACCGGTGTGCCACCTGGGACAGAATACAAATGGGGCACCCCAAGTGTGCTGTGCAGGGCGTTCTCTCGGGGAGGGTCAGGGAAAGTCTGGGGAGGAGGAGGGTTTGCTGGAGCGTGAATCACGGTCAGCACGGGGAGTAAAGTCGGAGTTCAGAAGAAGAAACTGCACCCCCAAGGGGCTAAGAACCTTGCTAAATGTCATTCTGCTCTGGCACCAACACCAGGTCAGGTGTCCCAACAACTAGGATGCTTAGAGCCCTTTGTGCCTGGTGCCTGTCTCAGGTACGGTTTTATTTTAGCATAGGTGGGATCGAATATGAAATATCCAGGATAAGTAAATGCACAGGGACAGAAGGCAGATCGTGGGTTGCCAGGGGCCGGGAGGGAGGATGGGGAGCAACGGCTCACTGGGTTTCCTCTGCAGTGATGAATGTTCTGGAACTAGACAGAGGTGGTGGTTACACAACATTGTGAATGTACTAAATGCCACTCTGTTTGAAAACAGTTCATTTTATGTTATGTGAATTTCACCTCAATAAATAAACAAGTGGAGGGTGGAGGCCCCTGGGTGATGGATCCTTACTCCTCAGGGGGCTGCAGCTGTTCCAGGGTCCCCTGGCTCTGCTGCTTCCTAAGCTAATGGGTGGTGGGTTCATCATTGCCTCACCCCCAACTCACCAGGCCAGGAGTGCATCTCCAGCTCTAATTGCTCATATTGGCTTCCAGGAAAGTCTTGGGAAATGTGAATCATTTCTAGCAAATTAATTTGTAGATGTAATTCCATTTTACAGGTGTCAGAGCAGCCAAACTCTCTCGCCGGGAACCAGGACATGTTGTGTTTAAAGACATCTCGACTCAATTTTCAGACTGGCATTCAGATGGCGTGGGATCAGGGAGGGCCAGATGAGGCAGATGAGGGCAGACATGGACGCTCGAATCTGGGCTCTGGATTGGCAGCTGGACCATTGAACCTGACCAGCGGCCAGATCCCAGCTGCCCTCTAGAGACCCTCTCCATTTACTTTGTATTTTATAGCACTTTCACCCAAGGGTTCTCCTTTCCTCTTCACAACAACCCTCAGGGCCATGTTATCATTTGACACATTTTACCAAAGAGGTTCAGAGAGGGACAGCGGTGCACAGGAAGTTACACAGCAGGGGAGTTCAGAGCTGAGGTGCGCCTTGATACACTGGTCGGATCCCAGTTTGAAAAAAGGTTCGTATCAACATTTGAGTACAGAAACATACTCAGTCTGCACTGGGGAAGATGTGGTTGGGAGTTTGAGGAAATGTCACTTTGGGTAATTTGAGCTTCCCAAAGGAAGCAACATGGTGTGATGGGAAACAGGAAGAAGGTCAGTGGGGCTGGAGCTGAATTAACAAGTTCTATTTGCCTCAGTTTTGTAAAACATGAACAAGAATAAACAGTGTATTCATAGGGTTCTTATGAGGATTAAGGAACAATGCAGGCTGAGAGCTAAGCCCGATGCCTGGCTGGTCTATTGTGAGCGTTCCGGGAATCTTGGGCATGGTTTTTATGGCTAGAATTGTCATTCAAACCTCCGCTTCTGATCACGCTCGGCCTCCCCACGGTCCACACAGTCAGCCTGGGAAGCGTGCTAAACTTCATCCTCCTCAGCCTCATGACCTATCAGTCTACAGACCCGCTGAGTTTGGCATTTCCAGCATCTTTCTGTCTGCCCCTTCCTATCGATCCTAAGTCAACCTGAATTCAAAAGTGGCAATCATACCTGTTCATTAAACATCTAGTGAGAAAATATTTCATTTCCTAGCAGCTCCAGGCACTGAGCTGTGCTATTCTGCATCCCACTGGGAGCCTGAGGCTGAGCTCCAACCCAGAGGGGCTTCCTTCCCTGCACCCCAATCTGTGTACTTGTCCTTCTTCCCTCCGTGCTAAGGGTTCCAGGAGAGAAGGAGACACATCATGCTGGTCTGTGCATGTGTAGATGTAATTCTACAGAACCGGGGCCTTGACAGCTGCTGGCCCAGCCCATGTGCTCAGACAGTGAGGGAGGCAGGGACACGCCCAGGAGTGCAGGAGAGGCTGCGTGCCCAGGTGTCCCCATAAATCCTTGTGGTGCCTGGCAGCCCCATGCCCATCTGGAATTCAGGGTAGAAGCAGCAGCTGACCAATTCTGTCCTGGCTGTTGACCAATTCTGTCCTGGCTGTTGTGACCAACCAAGTGACAAATGTCTGCAGCCTGTGACCCCACTCCCAGAGAAGGTGACAGTCTCTCCTCCCTTGCACACTTGGGGCTGATAGAACATAAACAACCTTTATGTCACAATCTATATGCCACCAAAACGGCCGCTTTAGTGGCCTGGATCAGTGCTTAGAGGCGAGGGCATCATATAGGATTAGAGATTGAAGGACAGATACAAGACACAGACCTGTCACCATCATTTCAGGTATGAATGAATGAGTATGGAAACTACAGTTTGCCAGGTGCTTTGTTAAGGATTTTACACGTACTACTTCTCTTCATCCTCCCAACCGCCCAATAAAACAAGCCTACAATGATCTCCACGTTCCAGATGAGGAGGCAGAGACATGAAGGGGTGTAGTTGGGTGAACAGTGTCCCCAAAAGATATGTCCAAGTACCTGTGAACGGGGCCTTATTTGGAAATAGGGACTTTGCAGATGTAATTAATACAGACGTCAAGATAAAGCCATCCCGGATTCAGGGTGGACCCTTCCTAGATTCAATGGCTGATGCCTTTCTAAGAGAAAGAAGAGGGAGATTTGAGAGAAAGAGAAAGCCGTGGGAGGAGGCAGAGCCTAGAGGGATGCGGCCACAAGCCAAGGAAGCCCTGGAGCCCCCGGAAGCTGGAAGAGCAAGGAAGGAGCCTCTCCCACACCCCCGAGGGAGCACGGCTCTGCAGACACCTTGATATTGAACTACTGGCTTCCAGAACTGTGAGTGAATGAATTTCTGTTGCTCCAAGCCACCACATTTGTGGGACTTTGTTGTGTAGCCCTAGGAAACTAGTAAGAGGGGCTGGGAACTTGCTCCAGGTCATCCAGCTGGGATGGCAGAGCTGGGATTAGCCTCTCTCGGTATCTGATTCCAAAGTCCTTTCTCCTATACTGAGGTGACTTCCAGGGGTGATGGACTTACCTGAGGATGGGTCCTGATGAAAGCTTCTACCTTCCTTCCCTCTGTCCCAGAGCCTGGCACTCAGCCAAGTACATGGTAGGCACTTAGTCAATGCATGTCAATTTCACCCTGGTGCCATAGAGCTGGTCCAGCACATTGCTTGCCCGCTTCAGAAGTAGAGACAGCTCACAGCCTAGGAGTGTCAGCATGGCAGAGGTGCAGGGTCCCTTGGAAACCGTCTTGTCATCGTCCCCTCTGTGTTAGAATTGGCCATTGGTCTTGAGGGGAGAGAGTGGCTTGCCTCGGCCACAACTCACCAACTCAGGGCTCAAGTCAGAACTACTGGTCCTGACTTCCAGGTTCAGGGGGTTCCCATTATTGGAACAGTTAAATTCAGCCATCAATGCCGGATGACTCTCCCTCCTCAGCTCCTGTATCCCCTTCCTCCTCTTTGCCAACACATGGCCCTTGTTCAGATCCCCATTCTTTCCTCCTGGTCTCCTGCACTAGCTTCTCCACCAGTCCTCGGGCTTCCAGAGTCTCCTTCTCCAGTCCGTCCTTGCTTCTGGGGGAGTTAGCTTTCTGATATGCAACTCAGACCATGGCAGTACCCTGCCTCAAGGTCTTCCTATCACGATGGCTGTTTCACAATCTGTATTCCCAGGAATGCCACCAGCCATGTTAGGCTCATAGATTTTGGAGGAGAAAGGATTCTGAGGTCAAACATGTCTGGGAAATGATGAGGTTCAATTGCGTTCTTTCTTGTAGATTTCTTAGCGCCTTTAATGACTCAATAGCAAGCATGGTTTGGAAATTTATTAGACTTGATCCTGGAATCTTTTTGATTTTTCAGTGGAACAGTACAAAGTACTAGGGCTGGAAACCCATGTGGCCTAGAGGGTGGTTTAAATTCTGTAGCCCCTCAGCTCCTACCTGTAGATCTTCTAAGCTGTATTACCGCCCAGGGGTTGCCCATGGCCAGCTTGGGCTCCAGCTGTACACGCTGCTTGCTTTTCCTAGAACACCCTGTCTGTCTATCGGTCTCTTTTTCTCTCCCCTAATCCACCAGGTTCTCTCACAAAGGGTGCAGCTTCAGAGTTACCACTTCTAGGAACCGAATACGTACCATTCTGCAGGCTTCTTTACATGTGTCATGTATTCCTCAAAATACACCTCTGCTATTATTATTTTCTTATCATTCCCCTCCCTCCAGACTAGATTAGAGCTTCCTTTTTATCCCCACCTTCCCCAGGCATCTCTTGATTTTTTACATTCCGGCTGCATTTTTGCTTATTTGTCTGCTTCTTGCTAGACTTTAAGCTCCCTGAGGGCAGGGACGGTCATGCTCTCCCTGGCTCCCCAAGTCTTGCCTGGCATGAAGAAGACACGTGGGCAAGGTTTGTTGACTGACCAAATAAATGAATGATCGTATAAAAAAAAAGCAAACACTAGGACAGCCCGCGCTATGTGCCAGGCCCCGTTCTAAGCTCTTGACACACTGCTAATAAAAATAGCTCATCTTTCTGGAGCATCTATCATGCACCAAACTTTGTTTTAAGGGTTTAGCAGGTATTAACTCATTTAATCTTCACAATGACGTGGAATTTGGCTAGCTGCAGCTGAGTCTCACTGAGGAAAGACCAGGATGTTCTGGGCTGATGCTGGCAAGGCTAGGACTGGGGGTTCCCTGGAGCAGAGTGAGTGATGAAGGAACCCTGAAGGGGGAGCCCAGGACAGCAAACGACAAACCAAGCAGATAGCTGAAGTTGGCTATGGTCTCGCCCAGAAAGGATGTCCAGGGCCCAAGGTCTGGGTACGCCTGCAGGGGTGATGGATGAATGAAATTCCCCAAGGTCTTCCAGAAAGAAAAACAACTAAAACTTCTTGCAATGCCCTGGTGGGGTAAGGGCCAACCTTGAATCTATTTTGAGCCATAGAAAATGCCCACTGTAACCATCATCATCATGCACAAAACAGTCATGCAGAGCTTTCTAGGGTACAAAGATTCCTTCATAATTACCCCCACCCATGCTCAAAGCACCCTAAGCCCCAGATGAAGAAACAGACGCACAGAGAGGTAAAGGGGCAAGTTCAGGGCCGTGGAGACAGCAAGTGGAAGATCGTGGACGGGAAGGCTGCTCTTACCACTTTCAAGGGGCGCTCAATGCAGCTGTTCCATTATTATCATGAGCAGTGGTTTTCTTTACAACACCAAGAGCTGCATTACTAATGTGGCCATTTGTTGAGCATCTACCATGTGCTAGAAGCTCTTCAAGTTTCTTTACATACATTACTTACTCCTCAGGAAAGCTAACATTTATGGAACACTTTCTACAGTTTCACATGCATTATCTCATTTTATCCTCAGAAGGAACTTGAGAGGCGAGTACGATCATGATCTCCATCTGAGGAAGCAAGGCTTGGAGAGGTGACACAGCTACCGTGGCTCTGAGCCTCATTTGAACCCAGGCCTCCCCCATTCTCTGGGGTCATCCAGAATGACGTCCAGATCTTGCCCTGTCTCCTTCAAACTCCAGACCTTACACCATCTTTATGTATATGCTGAAAATAATGTATCATAAAACAGATATACATATACACACACAATATATACTTTATATGTTTTATACGCCAAAATCTCTCCATGGTCAATGCATTAAATCTGTGAATTCAATTGGAACGAAAATCAAGAGTATTTACGAAGGTCTGGGTATTCTAAATTTAGGAAATTAAGGTTTCAACATAGTCCAAAAGAAGAAAAAAACATGTGGTTCGCCATTAACGTGCACATTAATAAAAGTGGCTGTTGAATCACATTCCCCAGCAACACCTGTTTCCTTCCCCGCTACATCCCCAGGATCCTTCACGGTGTGCATGCATGTTGCACGCTCCATGGATAGTTCTGAGCCCACAAATGAATACACTGCGGGGGAAATCGGGCTCCACGGAAGCCGCTTCCCCGGCACGGCCCAGTGGCGTGGACAGATCAGCCCCACTTCCCACTAACCACTTCTACCAGTAGCTGAGCAATTCTGTCCGTGCAGGTTTTAAATGGAAAGTGAGTCTGGATTCCAAGGGACATCAGAGAATTGGCCTTCCAGAAAAGCAAGAACATGGGGTGTCGTCTGAAAGAGATCACCCCGAGGCCATGTAAATATGCATGTGGTGGGCTTTGCCCCCTATCCTCACCACACAGAGTTTACTTCCTCATTAGGCTAAAAATATGGAGAAAAACCACAGAAATCTCCTAAGTTATAATTATTGGTCTGCTGCTTTAGCTCTACGAATATTCCTGAAGGCTTTGATTGCTGCAGTGGAGCGTGACAATGCTATTCAATGTCTAGCTTACAAGCTGACTGGCTTCCAGGATCGGTTTCTACAGGTAATTGCGTCCTTCTGGAATGGGAACATAGAATTACCGCATTTCAGCCTAGAGGGGACCTTCAAGGTAATTTCCTTCCTCCCCTACATTTTGTAGGTGAGGAAGCCGAAGCCTGTTGGAGGAGTTCCATGGCTTCCAGCCCAGCTGGGACCAGAGCCCAGTTCTCCTGTCCACTGAGCCTTTCTGTGGCTCACACATCCCGTCTGGCAGGATGTGCCAGATCTGGACACCTCCACCGAGAAGCCCCACAGGCACGGCATATTCAATCTGTCCAAGCCAAACTCTCCCTCTCCAACTGCCCCTTCTCGTGGGTTCTCAGTCTCTGTCGATGGGCTGCTCAGTTGTGCAAGTCAGAAACGTGGGAGTCTCATGGACCCTGCCCCTCGTCCAGCCTATGTTTTGGATCATGTGATTAATTCTCAAGACTCATCATTTTTCCCTTCCAGAATCTTCCTCTCTTCTCTGGTCCTTTTTCACTTCTGCTTGGACTCATGACAGCTCCTCCCCTACCCCAGCCTGGGGCCCTTTAATCCCACTACACTTACTCCTCAAACACCTTTCTAAGTCAGTAGAATCAATGGAACGGAGAGACAGAAGGTATGAGTGTAGTGATTATTCAACCTGAACCTGAACCCCAGCTCCCAGGCTTACTGCCACAGTGGCCTCAGGCAAAATGCCTAACCTCTTATTTGTACCTTGGTTTTCCTCATCTGTAAAAAGGAATAACGATGTCTGCTACATCAAGTTACTGAGAAGAGAAAATGAAGTTCTGTATGTATTTATTGAGCACAAAGTAAGTGCTCAATAAATGCAATCTAACATTGTTGTCATTGTATTATCATTCACATGTTCAAATCACTTAATTAAAATCTTTCCAAATTTTTCTATTTACTGTAGAATAATGGTCGAACTCCTTAGCATGAAAAATTCCTAAAAATAGGTTCCAACTTCCTCATATTTTGGCCACTATCTTTATTATACCCATTGTGCCAACTTTAAAGAATAGGATACACTTTATGTTTAATCTTCTATGACTTGCCTGGTAATCTTTACCTTATTTTTTATATGCATGAACTCCTATTCATACTTCAAAACCCAGACCAAATTTTACACCTTCTGTGGAGTGTTATTCAAGTCCCTTCCTGTTTCTCAGTTCCCTTCTTTTCCCCTCTCTTGGCCAAGTACATCAGTGTTCTGGATTCTCACCAAACCCTTGTCAGTTCCTGCCTTGCAGCACTGATCATGCCATACTGTAATTAAGGATATACATGTCCACCGGTCTCACTGGACTGTGAGCTCTTTGAATAGGGGTATGACTAAGTCAGGGTCAAAACCTCAGGGATTAGCACAAAGCTATATGTGAGTCATTTAGAACAAGGACTGACACAGAGCAAGTTCCAAATAGATGTGAGCTAGTTATTATTATATCAATTCATTATTGAATGGGAAATGAAATGCACACATAAATGAAAGCTCAACTCACAAATGTACATGTTGTACATGTTCCCCAAATAATTCAAGAGCTCCATCATCATTCTTTGATTAGAGTGTGTGGGAAAGCTGTGGAAAGCAGAGATGAGCAGGGTGCCTGGCCTCTGTCTGGATCCCTTGGGGGCAATTCATGCTTCTTTGGCTTTTTATCTTGGCAAATGAACTCAGACATTAATCTGAGATGAAATGAATCTGTTGCATCAGTCTGATAATTTCTTTCTATCTGGTGATGCTAGTAGCATTAATAGTAACAGAAGAATGATTTCATTAAGGTGTGTAAGACGCTGCTCAGGTGTGGACCAGTAGGACCTCACCTGTCTGCATGAGAAAAGGAATGGCAGGGAAAGTTTAATTGGCTGAGAAGCTCTGATGAGATACAGAAGTTAATGATGCACCAGTACCAGAAAACTACTTCATGTTAAATGTGTCAGATTAAATTAGTAGATTTAAAAAAAAAAAGACCCTTGGAAAGTTTTCAGAGAGAATGATGGAAAGTGCTAACTGAAAGCACAGGGTTAGAATCAAGTGCATTTTACACAGTTAATATGTGACATGGGGGATAAACATCTAAATAGCATGTTAGGCTGATGGAAAAGTTCATTTAGATAGTGTTACTCTCTTAAAGGATTCCAAGATCCCTGTTTATCTAAGGCCCATAATGTTCATTAAAATTTCCCACTGTCAAAAGCTTTGGTGGGTACACAGGTACCACATGATCTGGCCCTGCCATGTCTCCAGGCTCACTCTCCTTGCCTACTTCGTTCAGGCCAATCTAGTTTCTTTATAGTTCTTTCGATGTGACAAGCTCCTTTTTGCCTCAGGGTCTAGGCAAAAAGTTGCCATCTCCTGCAGTGCTTTTCCACCTGTTGTGCTGAACAACACCTATTCATCCTTTAGAACCCAGCTGAAAAGTCACTTCCTCAGCAAAGTTATCCTGACCCCTCCAATCTAATCATCTATCCCATCAGCATCTCTCTTTTTCCACCATAATCCTTACAAAGACCTCAAACAATTCTACTCTGTTTAAAATGTAGGAGTTGGAAAGAGTGTCACTCCCAGCCTAACAGTGAGAAAAAGCTCGATCATCTATGAAACCATAACTTTTCTTGAACTCAACTAGTCTGAAATTTAAGGAAAGACGGGTGCCTTCAAGAAGATTTGGGATGTGAAGACTGGCTTACCTTGGGAAGAACATGGGAAGAAAATAGGGCTGCCATAGAAGAGAGTAAGGAGACTTAAATTAAGATGCTTAATTTAACTGAATTGCTGAAGGTTGTGTAAGAACTTAAGTGAGAGAATAGAACTATTGTTTGTCCAGATAAAAGAGGAATTTGCACTACTCACCGACTCCTCTCTACATACCCTCACTGGGTACTCATGACAAATACTGGGCACAAAGCCCTTTCCTTACATGAAAAGGCAAAGGATAGAAAAGCCAAAATAATTTTGAAAAGAAGAAAAAAGCTGAAGGACTCTCACTACCTGATCCGAGTATTATTATGAAGCGAAAGGAAAAGTATGAGATTAGTCAAAGCATAAACAAATAGATCAATGGAACAGAATAGAATCCAGAAACAGACCCATACATTTATGGTCAATTGAGTTTTGATGAAGTTGCAAAGCCAGTGCAATAGAGAAAGAATTGCCTTTTCAACAAATGCTGGATGGAACAATTTGACAGCCCTTGTAAATCAATGAAAATTCACAACATATTCAAAAGTGAACTCAAAATGGACTATAGTTCTAGATGCAAAACCCCAAAGTATAAAAATTCTACAAGAAAACAAGCAGAAAATCTTTGTGAGGGAGGAAAAGATGTTTAGAATGACACCCCGTACATGATCAATAAATGAAAAATAAAAAATTGGACTTCATTTGAATTTAAAACATCTGCTTTTAAAAAGATGTTATTAAGGTAACAGAAAGACAAGCCACTGACTGGTGAAAATATTTGCAAATATATCTGGTAAAAGACTTATAACCAGAATATATAAAGAATTGTCAGAACTTAATAATAAAAAACAGATGACCCAATAAATTAATGGGCAATGATTTGAACAGATACTTCACAGAGAAGGTATGTGGATGGCAAATAAGCAAATGAAACTATATTCAACAGTTTGTCAGTTTCTTAAAAAGTTAAATGTACATTTACATATGACCCAACAATCCCACTTCTATGTAATTATTCTAGAGAAGTAGAAACTTAAGTTTATATACAAACCTGTATGCAAATAGTTTATTTATAATTTTGTAAAACTGGAATGCCGTAAACTGGTGAATGGATAAACCAAATGTGTATATTCATCCAAAGGATTTCTACTCAGAAATCAAAAGGAAAGCTACTGATCCACACAACATGGCAAAACCTCAAATGCATTATTCTAAGTAAAAAAGCCAGATTCAAAAGTTTGTAGAAATATGACTCTGTTTTTGTGACTTTCTGGAACAGTCAAAACTATAGGGATAGAAAACTGATCACTGGTTGCCAGGAACTGGGATGAGGGAACCTTGGAGGTGATGGAACTGTTTCTCTGTCTTCATTATGGTGGATTAATTTACTGGATCACACTAAAAGAGTGCATTTTACTGCATGAAAGTTGTTCCTCAAAAATAAGCATCTCGAACTATATATTTATCAGTCTGATGATTTGCAAAGTGATTGTCTCCCTCACAAACAGCCAAATCGATGAGGGCAGGAATATTGCCTATTTGTTCACAGATGTGTTTTCAGCCCATAGAACACTGCCTGGCAGGTGGAAGGTGCTCAATAAATCTCTGTTGGATGGATGAATGATGGATGGATGGATAGATGGATGGATGGATGAATGATGGATGGATGGATAGATGGATGGATGGATGGATGAATGGATGGATTGGCAGGTTCTCAGGAAAGATATTGGGCCCTGCAGCCTCATGGGCCTGCTGGCTCTGTCACTTTCTCTGGCACAGGGGTAGCAAACTTTACTCCCTTTAGCCTCCATCATTTCTACAAGGAAAGTACAAGCATGGCCTTGGTGCCTCCACAACCACCTGTGTTTGCTCACTGGGGAAAGGAACTCACATCTGGTGAGTACCGAGAGGGCACCGGCCCAATGATCCCCCAGGGCACCCACCACCCCCCCAGCCGACCCAACTCCTATCGTGAATTAGGATTTGGTTGGGGTCTCTTTCCCCAATTAGACTGCAAACTCCATAAGGCAAGGGAATGTCAGATTTGGCTCTGGGTTCCCAGGGCTTAACATATACTAAATAGTCTGAATAATGACAACAGCGACAATAATAATATCAGTTACCAGTTTGATGCATCTACACTTGACTTTAGGTTATGTACTTTCCACAGTTACATCATGAAATCCTCACAAACAATCTACTAAGGCAGACTGCATAACCATTAATCCCATTTCTCAGATGAGGACACTGTCGGGTCCCGTGGTTTGACCTTGACCATGATGGGCAGTTTAAGTGTATTATGTTGGCTAATGGGATTTGCCTAAGTTCACCCAGCCTCTAAGTGGAAGACACCCTAATTACCCCACGCTGAAGCCCACACTTCATCGAGACCCATTTCTGGCAAGCCCGATTGCCTATTTTCTTCTCCAAGGCCACCCATGAGGCCAATCCCGTGAGTCTCCAGCATTGGCCTTTCCACTGGTTCTGTGGCCCTTATCATGGCATTCAAGACCCTGGTACTTTGGCCTGCTTCGTCTCTCCCTCTCACCTCCTCTTGTTCTACAAGCTATAAAAAGATGGGAGCTCTAGGGTCTCCCAGCCCACCACGCTGCATCACTCCTCTATGCCTTTGCACGGACTGAAATGGCCTTTCCTTATCCTCACCTGGCAGGTGAGCTCTGAGCACACCCTGAGATTTTAACTCCTCAGATGGTCCCACTCTGGGGAATCCATCTTGACAGGGACCTGCTTAAATCGAGGCCTGCACAGCTCTCTGCCCCACAGGTGTTGCGCCCCTTTGGCCCCGGACAGCATGACTCACCCCTGTGCCCCGGTGCCTGACTCTGAGCCTCACATCTCTGCAACGCGCTGTGTTTGCCGAAAGACCACTCAGCTCTTCATTTCACCTCGGGTGAATAAACTCTGAAGCCCCGGGAGGCTGCTGGAACATTTCTGACTCCTAATCTGGCACGTTTCAGAGAGTTTTTTTTTTTCTCTGTTGGTGAATTCCATCTGCTCTTTTAATGAATGAAAATTCAGTACTATGCAAATATTTCTTCCGGGATCATCCTTCGTGAGCAACCTCTGGGAGCTTACTCGTCAGCCCGTTCCCTGAATCCACGTTTGGAACATTCTGGGAACTCGTTATTGGGCCTTTGAACTGAACAGCTCAAGTGAACGAAATCAACAAACCTGCCACTCGATAGCAGGAATTTACAGCCCTGGGAACTGCAGGATGTGACCTGAATGAGAGAGTTTCCCTCTCACCCCCATTTTCCCCACTAACCTCCCACTGCTCGGCACTGCCAACCCCTACAGTCTCTGAAAATATATCCATTTGGTAAATCAGCTGTGCTCTCTAAATCCCATAAAAATCTCTCCTGTGCAATTCGTTCACTAATTCAGGACTGAAGCTCCTTTAATTAGAAGGACCCTAGAAGCCCTGAATCCTAGGTACAGCTGGGACAATACACTTTTTTCTTGTCTGAGAAACGTGGCTTTCTGATACAAGAACTCAGTGTCAAAAAGGCAGCTTGGTACAGTGGCAAAAGCATGGACTTCAGAAGCAATGTAAGTGCCCATCGACAGATGAATGAATTAAGAAGATGTGGTATATATACACAATGGAATACTATTCAGCCATAAAAACAAACGAAATAATGCCATTTGCAGCAACATGGATGGACCTAGAGATTATCATACTAAGTGAAGTAAGCCAGACAGAGAAAGACAAGTATCACATGATATCACTTATACATGAAATCTAAAAAAATGATACAAATGAAGTTATTCACAAAGCAGAAGTAGACTCACAGACATAGAAAACAAACTATGGTTACCAAAGGGGAGGGGGGGAAGGGATAAGTTAGGAGTTTGGGATTAAAATATACATGCTACTACATATAAAATAGATAACCAACAAGGACCTATTATATAGTACAAGGAACTCTCCTCAATATCTTGTAATAACCTATAATGGAAGAGAATGTAAAAAAAGAATATATATATTTATACATATATATACATATACATATACACACATATATATATAAAATGAATCACTTTGCTGTACACCTGAAACTAACCCAATGACTGTAAATCGACTCTATTTCAATAAAAATTTTTTTAAGAAGCATGGACTTCGGACCCAAATAGACATGGCTTCAAATTCTGGCTCCATCACTTGCCAGCTGTGTGACTCTGGGCAGGTTGGCTAACCTCTATGGGCCTCAGGTTACTCATATGTAAAATGAAAGAGATGTACAATCCTCATGTGGATCTTCTGGGGATTAAATGTAATGACAGACATCTGGTAGGGTCAAAATACATGTTGGTTTTCTTCTCCTTTTTGACAGTGGGGCCACTGTGGTGAGTGGCCAGCTGGGTCAACCCTGGTCTGCTTTCCCAGAGGCTGAGAGCCTCAGAGATGAGTGGGAAGTCAGGGCATGAGGCTGACGTAGCCCAGGAAAGTCTGCTATGAACAGTGGCAAAGCAGGGGCAGAAAGGTCAGGGTTGGGAGAACATTGTCTTGAATTTCTCCAGTGGTCCAGAATCTACTTTCCTAGAGATCAATTTACTTTTGGGAAATAGCCTCAAGGCAGTGGGAACTAATTTATAGGATTATAGAGGTGGCTCCAATTGGGAGATTCTTCTCTTATGTCACCTCTCTCCTCCATCCTCACTCTGGAGATGATGACTCCTCCGGCCTCTACCTGCCCCTTCTGGCAAAATGCTCCTGGGCTTAGAATCGGTGTTCTTCTCTCCTGTGTCCTCCCTGGGGGATCCTGTCACTGCCGTGGCTTTGCTGCATCTCCGTGCCGGTGACTCCCGATGCACCGATGGAGTCCACATCACTCTCCAGATGCTTGGAGTACATCTGAATGTCTTGAAGTTCCTACAGACCTCACTTTCAACTTCATCCTTCCCACCATCCCACACACCTGCTCCTCCTGTGGTGTTCCCCGCACAGTGATCTTCACTGTAATCCCCTCTACTGCTTGATTCAGAGGCCTGGAGGCAGCCTTATCCCCTCCTTCACGGCCATTCTCCATCTCCATGTCTGATCTCTGTTGAATCTTAAAGCAGGCACCTCCTTGGATAGAACTGCCCCAGCTCTGGATCCTTCTGGAATGGGATTTCAGAAAGATCGTCAACAGTGAAAGCCTTATTAAGGTCTGTATTCAGCATCCCAAGGGGATTCTCTGAAGTGGACAGACCCACTCACTGTATACCCTCTGGTGTTCACAGTGACCTGGGTCTGCTCTCACCACCAAGGTCAACCTGGGTAGGTCCCCCGACCTCTCTCAGCCCATTTCCTCAACTCTAAAATGGGAATAAATAATTGCACCTACTTCATGTTTGTGAGGATTAAATAAGGTTATGGATGGAATGCCTGGCACATACATAGTAAATGCTAAAAAGTATTGTTTTTACCATTATTTATTGCCAAACTTCATTTATGTAATCTATTTAGTAAGTTAAAGATGAAGGACACAAGGAGTCCATTCTGGGGAGACGCTGACATAGTTTCTGAATCTCCGCAATCCACATATAAGCAATGGCAGAGCAGATAAATCGCTAAACCAAAAACCATGGGTAATATTTACTACAAAGCTAAGTTGTCCCCCCAGACCCCAAACTATAAGCAGGTGGGAACAAACCAGCAACAGTGACAAGCCCTCCATGGCAGTGATTTCTGTACAGAAGGAAACAAAGAAAAAAACAACACAGCCTATGATGGACCAGAGGACAGGGAACTCCAAAATAGTGAGCAGACATTGACTGGGAGGCAGAGCTGCCCAGTCTGAGAATAGCAGCTGAAACTGGGAGGGACTTGTGCAGACGCATCTCAGGTGAGTGAAAAGGGCCCTTGGTAAGTTTTGCAGGACCTGGAGAGTCTGGGACACAAAATCGCTCTAATCAATCCAGCCAGAGCTCCCATCTAGGAAAGATCCCAGGGAGAAACTGTTGGGAGTGAAATCAAAACTGAGCAGGAAGGGGGCCCCTCAGACCAAAGAAAGAGGAGGTCCAGATGGAAGTGGGCAAGGAAATCCCAGGTAGCAAGCTGCCTTGGGATGTGACATGTCACTTAAACAACAGAAGAGGCAAGTCTGTTAGAAAAGCTACCCTGAGCCACACCATCTTATAAAGGTTCAGGAAAACTAATATTACGTGAAAATGAGCAACAGGAAAGTATCAAAGTCAAATTCCATGTCAAGTATAAGAGAAAGGAGAATAAAGAACAGAACAACATTGTACAAGGAAAGCACCTCAGAAAAGACAGTGTGGTGGATTGTTTCATAAATGGTTCCCCAATGAATCAGGCTGTCTGGTATCCATGCCCAGTGCAGTCCCCTCCCATGTGGTCCCTGGTCTTCGTCATGTGACTTGCTTTGTCCAGCTGGACATCAGGAAATGTGAAGCAAGCAGAGGCTTGATAGGCACGTGGGAGTTGGGTTCTCCTTCTTGAAACCGCTGCCACCATGTGAGCAAGCTCTCTCTAGTCCCCTTGATAGGAAAGACCACGCAGAGAGAGGGGCCCATTTATCTCAGCTGTCCTGGCTGACCCAGCAGCTGAATGAGTGACCACAACAAAAACCAGTAGAAGAACCACTCAGTCAAGTGGCAGATAAAAAAGAACGAAACTGAGTTATTTGTAGTGAGGTGGATGGACCTAGAGACTGTCATACAGAGTGAAGTAAGTCAGAAAGAGAAGAACAAATACTGTATGCTATCACATATATATGGAATCTAAAAAAAAGAAAAAAAGAAAAAAAAATGGTCAGAAGAACCTAGGGGCAAGACGGGAATAAAGATGCAGACCTACTAGAGAATGGACTTGAGGATACGGGGACGGGGAAGGGTAAGCTGGGACAAAGTGAGAGAGTGGCATGGACATATATACACTACCAAACGTAAAATAGATAGCTAGTGGGAGGCAGCTGCATAGCACAGGGAGATCAGCTCGGTGCTTTGTGACCACCTAGAGGGGTGGGATAGGGAGGGTGGGAGGGAGGGAGATGAAAGAGGGAAGAGATATGGGGACATATGTATATGTGTGACTGATTCACTTTGTTATAAAGCAGAGGCTGACACACCATTGTAAAACAATTATACTCCAATAAAGATGTTAAAAAAAAAAATCAACTGGCAGAATTGTGATAATACAATTGTTATTGTTCTAAGCCACTAGGTTTTGACATGGTTTGTCATATAGCAAATGACAACTAATACAGACATTAAGAATTAATAACTAATATAGACATTTAAAAATTATGCAAGATGTGAAAGAACACATAAATTATAATTTAAATACTCAGAAATCTGGCAAAAGAACTCAGGAAAAAAATTAGAAACAAAGGGAAATTATTTCAGAAATAAATACTTCACTACAAAGCAAATAAATGCAACAGAGAATGCTTTAAAATAAAGAGAAAGAAAAAAAATGAGACAAAATTTAAACATAGGATGAAAGAGATAAGAAAGATTTGAAAATGGCACCTATTGAAGACTGACAAAGAAGACCCAACATTCAGATAATAGGCATCCTTAACAAAGAAAATGTAAAGGAAAAGAATGTGTAATAAAAAAAATGACATTTCCATGAAAGTCCTAAAGAAAAACCAACCTGAAACCACATTGCAAGAGCACTGTGTACCTAAGAATATAGATCCAAAATGACCAACACCAAAATTGTATTCTGGCAACACTACTGGACTTTAAGGAAAAAGAAGAAGGGTTTGTTGTTTACTTGTTTGTTTGTTTTTCCCTAAGCTGGAGCCAACCTTTCTGGCTGAGTAGGAGTTCTCTAGAAAACACAGGAGGAGATGGTCTTCCTGGCAGGGGAGACAGCTTAGGTAAGGGCCAAAGGTGTGAGAGAGCATGGCACATACTGGTCATGGTTTGGGGTCTGGTGATGGGGATGGGAGGTGGGTGAGGGAGGGATGAGATGAAGCAGGAGAGGAATGCTGAGGCCTGAAGGGGTCTGGAATACTCACCCATGTAGGGCTTGGTCCCCGCCATGGAGGAAGCCTTTTCTGTGCCTTTCACGACCGTCGCTATGTTGAAGTCTGTGATGTGAACATGTCCTGGAGATAGAGAATCAGAAACCACAGTTAGCAAGAGCTGCAGGCAGCTGGGTTATTTCGTTGTCTGATTTAAAGCTGTGGTCTGCAAAGCGGTGGGTGCAGCAGGAGGAAAATATTAGAACTTTTACTTACATTAGTATTTTAACTGATACTTTAGAAGTGCCTATTTTGGGCAGCATCATTTACAGTAGCCAAGCTATGGAAACAACCTAAGTGTCCCTCAACAGTCAAATGGATCAAGGTGTGGTATGTGTATACAGTGGAATTTATTCAGCCCTGAGAAAGAAGGACATCCTACCATTTGGGACAATAAGGATGGATCTTGAGGGCATTATGTTAAGTGAGAAGTCAGACAGAGAAGGACAAATACCGCATGGTCTCACTTGTATGTGGAATCTAAAAAAAAAAGTTGAACTCATAGAAACAGAGTAGAAAAGTGGTTGCTAGGGGCCGGGGGAGGGGGAAATAGGGAAAGGTTGGTAAAAGGATACAAACCTTCAGCTCTAAGATGAATAAGGTTTGAGGATAATGCAAAACATGGTGACTACAGTTGATAACACTGTATTGTATAATTAAAATTTGCTAAGATAGTAGCACTCAAATATGCTCACCCTCCAGAAAATAGATACATATACATATATAAATATGTGAGGTGAAAAAAAAATCTATTTTATACGCAGGTTTTATAATGTGAATTTTGGTGGTACATGCATATTATTTATAAATAATCAAATATGTTGAAGACATAATGAAATTTTTATGGATTAAAGTTTAGCAGCACTGGTCCAGAGAGTGAAAGCTCCTGATAAATAAATGAGACAGGAGAGTCCAGACTCCCTCTCTCAGGAAAACAGTGGGTTGGGAGAGGGCACAGGGAGAGAGGATTCTCATGCCCTGAAGACGCCCTTGTTCTGCTGTCTGTCTGCTCTGGGCAGTGGGGGCCTTAGTACTGTACCTGATGAATTGAGTAGGGAGGGGGCTTGGGGGTTGAGACCACCTTCCATCCAGCCTAAAGTAACGGCAGCAGATGGGACGTGGGTGTTGAAGAACCCTGAGAGGGAAGGAAGAGGGGCAGAAAAGGAAGGAGACAAGGAGATGTGGGGATAAAGGGGGAAAAGAAAGAAAGTGACAGAAAGAGGGTGAGAGGTGAGAAGGAGGAAAATCCAAAATAGTGAGTACTGGCTCTCTGGGGAATTTGGAACATAAAATAAAACCAGCTCTGTCCATCAATGGATGAATGGATAGAGAAGAGGTATAATGGGTGTAGATATACAATGGGATAGTACTCAGCCATAAAAAAGAATGAAATTTTGCCATTTGCAGCAACATGGATGGACTTGGAGGGCATTATGCTAAATGAAATAAGTCAGACAGAAAAAGACAAAAACTTTATGATATCACTAGTATGTGGAATCTAAAAAATACAACAAGCTAGTGAATAAAACAAAAAAGCAGCTGACTCACAGATGTAGAGAATAAACTAGTGATCATCAGGGGGGAGAGGGAAGGGGTAGGGGATTAAAAAAAAGGGTTATTATGGGATTATAGGAAATCATGTGTGTGAAACTTTTGAAAACTATAAAGCACTACAGAATTTTAAAAACACATAAAATAAAACCAGCTCTGAGACCCTTGAATACCTGATATAAATGCAATCACATTTCTTTCTGTTTGTCATCACATCATCTTGTGAAAATGGTTGGATTTTCACCAAATCTGAGAGCTGTGTTTGGGATGGTGGGGCTTAAATACACAGGTGGGTGGCATACACAAAATTGGGACATTGGGAGAGCCTGGAGGGCACCTCCAAGAGATGGACAGAGCCCCGCTAGAGCAGGTGCACAGAGGCCTGCTGAGAGGCTCATGGGAGAGGCGTGGCTGATGTGATCAGCCACAGTGGACGGAAAAAGCACCAGCGGTGTCACGTGCAAATCCCAAATCTCAGGCTCAACGGCCAGCACTGATGTGTGACCAAGCTGCTCTGCCAGGCGCTCTGTCCAGTGCCCCCCGGGGGAGATGCAGCAGGAAGTACTCAGTGATGATCTGGAGTACCCTTCAGCTGCTTGTGGATGAAGCTTAAGTCACCCAGCCAGGCCTCTGCTGGGGAACCTTTCTGGCCAGACACACAGTGTCCCCACCCAGGTAGCATCTCTAGAACATATCCAGTCTGCTCCAGCCTCTGGGGCTGGGATGAGCATCCCTCCCATTCAGCCATCCGTGGTCCTATCTGCAGAGAGGCAGTGCAGTGCAGTAGCTGGGTGTACAGACTCTGAGCCAGGCTGCCTTGGTTTGGGTCTCAGCTTTGTTGTGACCAGCTGTGTGGTATTTGCCTTGGGCAAATAATCTCCCTGAGCCTTGGTTTTCTCATCTGTAAAATGGGGATGATGATAACAAAATATCCATCTCAGAGGGCTGTTGGGAGGAGTCAGGGAGTTAATACATATGAAATGGTTACAGCATACTGACACACACGAAATAGGGAATTTCGTATAAGCATTTACTCTTAGCAGTATTGTCCTGCCAAGGCGTGTCTCCAATCCCCCTCCAGCTAGGGCCAGTCTACCCCTCCATCCTCCGTTGCCTCATTTCTAATACTAACAAACAAGTGAATTCACAGTCCTGTTTTCGACTGTGAGGTATGTGAAAGTAGGTGGACATCTGAGTCATTTCTGCACCCCACACCTGAACAGTTCCAAGCACAGCAGCACCGCTGGGAGGGAATTCTGGAATCTTCAAATATGGCTTTTATTTGGTTTTCTTTCATTTCTCCTCCTCTTAAAATTTTTTAATATTTGCATTATGAAAGTAAAGCCAGCTCATTATAATAAATCACAGAATACAAACATGTGTTTCAGTCTCTCCTTTCCCTGCCATATAACCACCCTGATTCATACAGCTCCTCCATTATTTCTCCCTTCACTTATGCAAATGTATATCCACATACGTTAGGACTTTGGTTTGTTCTTACAATAAAGAGCTCAATACTCCATGGGTCATTCTAAGAGTCACTTTTGCATTTAACCACGTATTGTGGACATATTTCCAAATCAGTATACGTAGGTCTACGTACGAGATCCACAATCCCTACTTCCATTCGAAATCCATTGTTTTGTTTTGTTTTTTTGTAATTCATTTGGTGATAAAATCTGACCTGGAAGTCCTCTTCATAGTTTTTTTTTTCTTTTAATTTATTTATTATTTATTTATTATTTATTTTTGGCTGTGTTGGGTCTTCGTTTCTGCGCGAGGGCTTTCTCTAGTTGCGGCAAGCGGGGGCCACTCTTCATCGCGATGCGCGGGCCTCTCACTATCGCGGCCTCTCTTGCTGCGGAGCACAGGCTCCAGACGCGCAGGCTCAGTAGTTGTTGCTCATGGGCCTAGTTGCTCTGCGGCATGTGGGATCTTCCCAGACCAGGGCTCGAACCTGTGTTCCCTGCATTAGCAGGCAGATTCTCAACCACTGCGCCACCAGGGAAGCCCAGGTTGTTTTTTTTTTTTTTCTTTTTAATTTATTTTAAAAAATAAATTTATTTATTTTATTTTATTTATTTTTGCTGCGTTGGGTCTTCATTGCTGTGCGCGGGCCTTCTCTAGTTGTGGTGAGCAGTGGCTTCTCTTGTTGCCGAGCATGGGCTCTAGGCACGTGGGCTTCAGTAGTTGCAGCATGTGGGCTCAGTAGTTGTGGCACGTGGGCTCTAGAGCACAGGCTCAGTAGTTGTGGTGCATGGGCTTAGTTGCTCCATGGCATGTGGGATCTTCCTGGACGAGGGCTCGAACCTGTGTCCCCTGCATTGGCAGGCAGAGTCTTAACCACTGCGCCACCAGGGAAGCCCTTCATAGTTTTAGTTATTCTACTTAGGGTGAAAAGTCATGTTTTGCTATAGAAATATTTATATATTTGATTACAAGATGCTCTCCAAGCCTTGCTACATAGTATACAGTACATATTACATAATATACAGCATATATTATTTTAAAATATTATTATATGTTATGTTAGACACATTATTTTCATATTATTATGATATATATTATTTAATACAAGTATATATTTAAGTCTGAAAATATCTGAGTTATGAAACCATATCTGGCCCCAAGAGTTTCAGATAAGAAATTGCGGACCTGTATTTGCAGAGTATTCCATATATGGTTATACCATATTTTATTCAACAATTCTCCTATTATGGCACTCAGGTTGTTTCCAGTTTTGTTTGCTTAATTGTTTGTCTTGTTCTTATAAAATATGCAGCAGTAGTATTCTTGAGCTTCTCTTTACATATTGGTACTTCTATTTTGACTGGATAAATTCCCAGAAGTTGAAGTGTATAGTTAAAGGGTATGCATTTTATGTTCCAAAAACTTACAATTTATGGTACTATGAACAGAATATGAGTGTGTATTTCTCTGCACTTTTACTAGCACTAACTGCTATCAATAATTTTACTTATTGGCTATTATCAGATGGTGAGAAATGTTATTTCAGTGCTGATGCGGCTGCATAGTCTTCATGTGACCAGTATCCCTGCGAACTGCCTATCTAGAGTCTTGGTCAATTTTCAGTCAGAGCTCCTTGACTATTCAATACATTTACTCTTTTCTCTGGTCCATCTACTGCAGATATCTTCTTCTAGATTATTGTTTTTCTTTTGACTTTGTTTATAGGCTCTCTTCCATTTGAAAGTTTAAAGAATTCAAACAATATATTATTTTTATAGTTTCTGAGTATTATTTTTCTTATAACTTTCCAGTTTCCAGAAACCTATTCTACTCCCAAGATTTTACGTATTCCTCAATATTTTCTTATTATATATATATATGTAAAATTTATATTTTATATCAATATTTAAATCTCCCAACCATATGGATTATATTTTTCTATATGGTATAATATAGATTCTGATTTTATTTCTTCCAAATAGATAGCTATTTGTTTCAACATTTATTGAAAATTTCATCCTTTCCCAATAACTTGTAATTTGACCTTCATTTTACATCAAGTCACACATATATGTGGATTTGCGTATGGATTCTCTCTTCTGTTGTACTGACCTATTGTTTATTGCTGGACCAGAACTATATTCATTTCATTACAATAGATTTGTAGCCCACTGTAAAATTAGATGAGAGTGGTCACCCTCATGATTGTTTCTTTTCCATGTTTTCTTGGAAACATGGAAAAGAATATTTATTCTCAAATATTTATTTTTGGAGATGAATTCTGTCCAGTTTTAGGAGATACTCCCATTAAGATTTTGATAGGAATTACACTAAGTTACGCATTCATGTGAGAAGTGTGGACATGTAATCCACCCAAGGTCAATGCTCTGTCTTTCATTCAGTCCTTGCTTTATTCCTTCAGTGTATGTTTAGTGTTTTCTTCATTTAGACCTTGCAACTCCCTGGATAAATTTATTCCTAGATATTATATAGTTTTGATCACTATTTTGAATGAGGATATTTTCCTTTTCTTTTTATACCTAGTTGTTTTTAGTACAATAAAAAGCTCTTAAGTTTTGCTTATTTATCTCCTATTTGGCTACTCTATTCATCATCCATAGCACAAGATATTATCTCCCAATATCCCATCTCCCCTTCTCAGATAGTAATAGAATTTTTAATTGAGTTCATGCTCACCCAGTTAAAGACTATATTTCCCAGACTCCCTTGCAGTTGGCTGTGGTCATATGACCAGGTTCTGACCAATGGGATATGAACAGAATGATATTTGCAACTTTCAGGATATTTCCTTAAAGGGAATGAGAATTCCCTCATTCCCTCCACTACCCCCCCCCCCATTCTGTCACCTGTTATGTGGACTTGGGGGGATATTTTGGGCCACACAGATGTGGAGCAACAAAGTAGAAGCAGCTTGGGTCACAGTAAATGTCAATGGAGGAGAGATTAGACTTTTACCAAAGAGAAAACTACTTCTGTTTCATTAAAAAAATTTTTGTGAGTCTTTGAAAAGCAATTATGTCTCTCCTAAATTTTACAACCCGCTATTAATTTTGATAGTTTTTCTAGTGAGCCTTTTGGTGTTTCTAGGCATAGAAGCACATCATCTGCATACAATGATGGTGTCCTTTCCCTGGTTGAACGGCTTAGAGCACAGTGGTTAAGAACAGTCTTTAGAGTCAGATTGCTCAGGAACAAACAGCTGCGCTCCTGTGTGGGACATCTGCTGTTTGTGGCCACTCACATCCCCTTATCTCAGCAATTACTCATCCCTGCACATCTGGCTGTGGAATGGGGCATGTGGCTCCAGCTGCAGCCAGCCAGGCTAACCTCACCCCTTGGCTCTAACAGTTGGCTCAGGGTTGGGCATATGAACCAACTGGGGCCAATGAAAACTGGAGAGATGATTTTCTAGGGATTCAGGAAATGAAGAGTTTTCTTTCTTTTTTTTCAGGAGCTACCTAAAGTGATATTCTCTGCCTTTGGCCAGTGTGATGTGGGGATATAACCACCCCCCTGCCCCACCCAGGAACTGTAGAAGCCATTGGCTTCCACAAAGAAAGACAAGCTAAAGATGAAGCCTATCCCTGGAGAAGGCAGAGCTGCAAGGGTGGCAGAGAAATGGTGCCAAAGCCTGAGCGAACCCTTCCTGAAGCCACAATCCACTGGGCTTCAGCTATACAAGCTAAAAAGCCCTGTATTGCTTCGGACTATTTGAGTTGGGCTCCGTGTTCTCTGCCACACACTGCTGGCGTCCTAATGATGCAGCCACTTACCATGAGATTTGGGCAGGTTATTTCACTCTATAAGCCTCTGATTCTTCTAATGTTAATAAGTGCCTTGTAGGGTAGTTGTAAGCATTAAACAGGGTAGATAGGCACTGAGAATGCGACTTTTGAGCAAAGACCCAAAGAAGAGAGGCAGCAAGCCACTGGACTTCTGGGGGAGGAGTGTGATGGCAGAGGGAATGGGCAGCACAAAGGCCCTGCAAGGGACCAGCGAGGGGGCCAGAGAGAGAAAGTGGGAAAGGGGCTCAGATGGCTTTTACTCCAAGTGAGAGGGTTTTGAGAAAGAGAGATACAATCCAACTCACTTTAGAGTCACTTTGGCTTGTGTATGGACTGTAGGGGCAACAGTCAAAGCAGGGAAACTGATAAAGACGAGAAAAAAAATGTATCCCCCATCTATTTAAGCTGCTGTTGTTTAGGGTTGCATAACTGGTACATAATTGGTGCTGAAGCGTATTTAATCCTTGAAGTACTCTTATCAGGGGGGTATGGCTACCCTGTTTTTTACAGAAGAGTAGCCTGAAGCTCCAGAGGCCCGTGACTCATCCACGGTCAGCAGCTGATACGTGGGAAGCTGTTTGTCTCCAGCTTCTTCCGGGGCGGGCATTTCCCTCCGCCCCACGCCGCCCCCTTCAGGGCTGAGTCTCACAGCCCAGCCCTTACTTCCTCCCGGCCTTCTGGGGTGGAGGATCTGGGGCAGCTCTGAAGCAGACCAGTCTACCCGGGAATTCACGTCCAACAGGAGCGCCAGACAGCTGAATTCCACTTCTGGTTTCTGTACCGCGTGAGTTGATGCGCTGTAATTTCCCGGTGTCTCCTTTAACGGTTGAGTCAAGATGTGGGAAAGTGAAAATTAGTGCCATATGAGGTCTCCTCTGAGTTCCTTCTAAGGAGAGTGGAAATTTACTACAAAATGTGCAAATATGAACTGACTTCTCAGCTATTTGTTTTCTGTAAATTAAAAACATTCAAAATTCAGGGAGAGAAGGAGCCCAGGATATTGTGTGAGATCTGTTAGTACAAGTTTTAATGAGAGAATCAATAATCAATAATCATCCTCCCAGCCCTGTTTATGAATCCTGAACTCCAGCCCTGCTTCTCTCCTTTCTCTGAACTCATGGAAATTCATCACACCTCCAAGACTCTGACACAATTTGGAATGCTTTTCCCTCCCCTCTGCCTGGCAGATTTCCATTCATTCTTCAAAACCTGGCTGGAGAGTTATATTACTGCTGGATGCACATCTAACCTTTGCTTGCTTGCTTCCACTAACAGGAGACTCACTACCATGAGGGGTGTGTGTCTTAGTTGGCTTGGGCTGCTAAAACAGATTACCACAGACTGAGTGGTGTAAACATCAAGCATTTATTCCTCACAGTCCTGGAAGCTGGAAGTCCAAGATCAGGGTGCCAGCATGGTCGGGTTCTTGGTGAAGATCTTCTTCCTAGTTTACATGGCAACTTTCTTGCTGTATCCTCACATGGTGAAGAGAGAGAGAGCTCTGGTCCCTTCATCCCCTTACAGGGCACAAATCCCATCATGGGGGCTCCAACCCTATGACTTCTTCCAAACCCAATTACTTCCTAAAGGCCTCAGCTCCAAGTACCATCACACTGGGGGTTAAGGCTTCAACATATGAATTTTGGTGGAGACACATTTAATCCATGGCAGACCGACTAGTTTAGGCCTCTCCTCTGGACCCCGACCCATACCTCCACAGTCCCCTCCATTGTCATTCCCATGCTAGCATTCACCATGTTGTATCTGTCACTTTGTCCATCTCCTTGAGGCCAGGAATCCTCCCTCATTCATTTCTATGTCCCCAGTACCTTAGCACTGGCCTGACCTGGAAAAGGTACTTATCAAGTGTTTGTTGACTGGCTGATCGACTGACCAAATAAAAGACTGAATGAAGGAAATATGGTAGGTAATCCTATCACCTTTCTTCATTCTTTACTTCTTAAGGCTATCATGATATTTACAGGAGTTGACAACACTCCATTTCAATTTTTGGCTTTTAAAACTGTAGCAACGTCACTTTTTCAGCTGGACCTCAGCTGGTGGGACTCAGCCACCCTCTCCATGGTTTTTGTAATCACTGGTGCCAGTGTCAGGATTGGCACCACGAGGACCTGTAACTTGGGCTATTTTCCGAGTACAAAAGTACTTGACATCCATGTGACTTGGAAAAATTCTCACTCATTTCTTCATTCACTTAGCAATCACTTAATGAGCACCTCCTACCTGTGCATATGGGTGGAGGGGGCTTGAAACTGAAGACCCTAAGGATGTGCCAGTTACCTGTGTCATGGAACTGGGGGGTGGGATGATGGGGGTTACACGGGGCTGAAGTCCCATCCACAGTCCCCTCATTGGGGTATAATTGCCAATGCAGAGAATCTTCTCAGTATTACCAGTAACAGGGACTCCTACTTCGAAGACTGATTCCTGCATCTTCCCTATATATTCCAGGAGAAAACATCCAAAGCCTTCCTGAATTTTGCTGAATTTTCATTTGTTTCTTCTGCAGCTACATTGCACAAGTGTCTATTCCTGCTCCACCATGCCACCCCCCTTCCCTTCTCCCCTCTCAGCCCCTGTAATGAAATAACCCCAAACCTGCGTGGGTATTTACCAAATGAGTGAGGGCAGTGCAGTGCTCTCACTGGGACCGACAAGGCCACAATCCAGGAAAAGATGGGGTCTGCTTGGGAGGGGATAGTCAACCCAACGGCAGGCTTTGTTTACTGCAGAGTGAGTTCTCTCTAGATCTGTCCTCAGGAAGCCAAGATTGGATTCGTGGCTGTGAATTCCTGGGAGTGAGTGCTAAGGTAGCGCCCACCAGAGGGCACTAGATTGGGAGTTAGGCTGACAGGGGGTCCATGTGTAAGAGATGATCTCCTCCCACATTATTTTCTGCCCTGTTTCCCTGGAACTTGGAGTAAAGCCTCATGGGAACATCTATCCCCACCTTAGCTGGTTCACAGGGTCTACATCATGCCTAAGCCAGAGGTCACAGTGGTGCTGCTGAAAAGATGCAGCTGGATGCCCAAGAGGGTGAGAACCTTGCTGTGGACCCAACTGCCCCACCATGACAGGCTCACACGCTCACTGCTAATAATACCTGTACTTCCAAGATGTCAGTGTGATGCTACCCTGGCTGTGATACGTCCCTCAGGATCACACATCCTGGGCACTGTTCCCTCCTCCCACTTGTCTTCATGGAGATGACAGTGAATGTACTGCAGGACAGTGGCAGAAAGGGAGAGGGGGTGAGGAGAGGGAAAAGGAAGGAAGGGAGGAAGGAGAAAAGAAAGAAAGAAAGAAACCAAATCAAATTCCAGGGCACCAGCTTATCCAGGCTTCATTTGGCTTTACCTCAACCAAAGATTGACTCTGTTTGGGGGCACGCCTTTGCCTGATGTAGAATGAATGACCCTCTGATTTTCTTCTGTTCTATTTGATTTGACCTCCTCCCCTATCTTGGACATGGGATGGGAAAGAAGGACTTTCAAAACAATCTGTGTGGGACTTCCCTGGTTGTCCAGTGTCCCCCTTCCAATACAGGGGATGCTGGTTCGATCCCTGGTCAGGGAACTAAGATCCCACATGCCGCAGGGCAACTAAGCCTGCGCGCCTCAACTACTGAACTCGCGGGCCTCAACTAGAGAGCCCGCGTGCTGCAAACTACAGAGCCCACGTGCTCTGGACCCCGCACACCACAACTACAGAGCCCACACACCCTGGAGCCTGTGCACCACAACTAGAGAAGAGAAAACCCGCATGCCACAACCAGAGAGAAGCCCACGCACCACAACGAAGAGCCTGCACGTCGCAACGAAAGATCCCGCGTGCCTCAATGAAGATCCCGCATGCTGCAACTAAGACCAACGCAGCCAAAACTAAATAAAATAAATAAATAATAAATAAATCTTCAAAAAACAAAAAACCTGTGTGCTCCCTGCTCCCCCTGTGCGGGGGTGAACAAACGATAGCAGGGTACAAGAAGTGCAACACGTGTGGGACTTCTTGAGTTCCTGGGCTGAGATTTGGGGGAACTCCCACCCAAGACGAGTTTCAACACCTTCTCCCTGGATATATTGTGATTTCATAAAACCTGCCCAGCCTTCACACCCTATTTGATTTGATGCTGCTTGGAAACCGCCTCCCCCAAGGCTTTTGAGAGGGCTCAACAATTCTGAGTGTCTTTCCCCTTTTCTCTACTTCTGTGGCTTTTAATGTTAAGTCACTAGATTTTGGGTTAATTAGTTACTGCAGCTTAGCCATGGCTACCTGATCAATCATTTCCCTTCCACCTCTCTGTGTTGGCATGTAATTTTATGCAATCATACTAATCACAATGAATTAGGTTTACAGAGAGGTTTTTATAAACTTTCTCAGCCATGATTTGCTCTTTGCAATGACTCTGAGAGGCACCGGGATAGAGACTATCTTTTGATACCTAGCATCCCTTTCCACTCCATTCTTTCCTGCCTCCTGTATTATAAGGACCAGAAAGAGAGAAAAACCACATGTCCTGACCCTCTTGCAGCTAGGGTTCTGGACAAGATTTAGGTTCTGCCATTCAAATGCACTCAGGCAAGGTGTGGAAGCAGAAAGGAAGCAGGAGAATGTCATTTGAAGTCTGGAGTTACACTGTCTCAAGTCAAGGAAGTATGCGTGTCTCCAAACCAGAAGCTGGCAAACAGAACTGACACACACCCTTCCCTGTCACCTTCAGAGGAAGCACAGCCCTGCGGACACCGTGACCT
This sequence comes from Balaenoptera physalus, assembly GCF_965194825.1. Taxonomy (NCBI): domain Eukaryota; kingdom Metazoa; phylum Chordata; class Mammalia; order Artiodactyla; family Balaenopteridae; genus Balaenoptera; species Balaenoptera physalus. Next base: position 114,018,450 of record NC_138884.1, on the reverse strand, counting down.
CGGTTCCTAGTCTCCAGGACTGTGAGCCAATACATCTCTGCGGTTTATTGCCTCTCAATTTGTGGGACTTTGTTCCAGCACCCCTAGGAAACTAATACAGGGGGCTATTTACTGGGGGTCCTCAGAGATTCCTGCTCTGGGTCTTCAGGACTTTAAGACATCACACTGTGCTAGACACTTCCATTCCCAGCAGTCTGCAGAAAGAATCTCATTACAAACCTCCCAAGGGCTCCAGGCTAGCTTTATGCCACATTCCTAAGCTTTAGCCTTAAACTCGTCTAGAATAATGACACCCACTGTTGGCTCCTCTGACTTAGCAGAACCACCTCTGCCCCGCAACTTGCCTGGGTGGCTTTTCCCACTTCCATCTCAACTGCTCCAATCCCTGCATCTGAGGCTTCAGAATCAACACACGCCTGATTTGTTAATTTCCTGGAGTCTCGTGATGGTGATGTCACGGCACATACAGTGTTTTGACAAGTGATAAGGGGGTGTTGCTGCTGGCCACTGCTGTTTTGGGGAACACTTATCACACTTGCCGACAAATATGTCAGCAACAGATGGAGAGGAAGTTCTTTGAAATAAGTCCAGTGAATGAGTGCTCTGAAATATAGCCTGTTAATAGAAAATTTGAAGTAAAGTCAACAGATTAGGAGACAATTGCCATTGAAAAGATAGTTTGTTATTCACAGTTCCTAAGAGGAGGGGTCACATCACACCATGTGGGCCCCCCCCCCCAGGGAAACACTAGCGTTAGTCATGAGACAGAGGGAGAAGGGAGAAAATGTGGGCAAGAGCCTTTCTGGTGGTTTCTGTGGGAAGGAACAGGCAAGGCAGGGCAAGCAGGCTTAGGACTGGCTAGTCTGAATAATTTCAGGGGTTCTGGGGCACAGGAGCTGTCCCTGGCTGTCTGGATCCTGGCACTGGGGTGTGTAGGGCAAGTGGATAGTGGCCTGGAGTGTGCAGAAGTCAAGCATCAGATTACAGGAAATAGAAGACATGGTGAATACAATGAGGAAGCAAATTCATTCTGCTGGCATGGCTGCTGTGTCACCTGTTACTGAAGATCCAGGTGAGGTTTCTGATGCCCAAGCGCCCATCCAGAGGTCCCTGAGAAAAGAATGAGTTCTACACCTCACAGCCTGCTGTCCTCTGGCCAGTGGAGCTTTCTCCCTTGCCCTCCGGAATGCTCTGCTCCCAAATGCTTTGGTGACCACACTCTGGAGGGAGGATCCAGAAAGCCCTCCCTCCCCCTCCCCCAGCTTCACTGCCCTTCTGCTCCGGCACAGCCTCACCCCTGCCCGTCCCAGCACTGACCCGGCTGGGTCGGAATCACATGTTTCCTTTTCTGTCCCTCCCTCAGCCCTGGCTACACCTTAGAACCACCTGGTAACTTTAACCCCACCTTCACCCTGCCCAGCACTTTCTCCTGCGAGATGCGTCAAGTGAGGGCCTCTGCGGGTGGGACCTTGGCATTGGCACCTTTTACAGTTCCTGGGTGACATGCAGCCGTGGCTGAGAAGCGCCACCCTAGACCACGATGTCCTCGGCCACAAGGGGTCTGTGTCCTTGGGTCGCCTGTCACAACTCCTGGCTTACGGCAGGTCTGCAAAAGTGCAGGAATTACTTTCTTGCGTACAGAAGAGGACAGAGCTACAGTTGTCCCTCAGTATCTGCAGGGATTGGTTCCAGGACCCCCACTGATACCCAAATCTTTGGATGCTCCAGTCCCATGTATAAAATGGTGTAGAATTTACATATAACCTGGGCACACCCTTCCATATACTTTTTTCTTTTTTACTTATAAATACCTAATACAATGTAAATGCTATGTAAATAGTTGTAAGTACAATGTGTATGTTATGTAAATAGTTGCCAGCTAGCAGCAAATTCAAGTTTTGCTTTTTGGAACTTTCCGGAGTTTTTTTCCTGAATGTTTGCCATCTGAGGTTGGTTCAATTCTAGAATGTGAAACCCCAGGTAAGAAAGCTGACAGTATATGGTCAGTACATTTTGACCAAGGGTCCTCAGTAGACACTCAGGGCAAAACGCAGGCACTGCCCTTCTGTCTCTGACTCCTGGCTCTTTGCTCATTTGGGGGGAAGTCAAGCTCCCATGTGTTAAAGACCAGCCCTCCACCTGCGCATCTGCTGGGTGATTGCATTAATCTCCGCAGTTCCTCCTCCTCTGTATCCTTCCTTTTGCCATGTCATTTGGCAGTGCCCAACCCCAACCCGGTTGGGCCTTGTGAGTTGCTTTGCCCACTGGGATGGCAGCAAATGTGATGCAGGTGGTGGATTAAGTGACTGGGCTTTCCCTGCCTCTGTTTCTGCTGTGGCCACGCGAGGTCACACAGGGCTGGCCTGCCAGAAGGTGAGCCATGAGGAGCTGGGCCGAGTCACCCAGTCAATGAGCCAAGGTCATGGTGTTCCAGCTGGCAGCCAGGCGACCCCCAGACATGGGAGTGAGCACAGCCAACGTCACCGTAGCTGCCTGGCTTACCCTGCAGGACCTCAGTCTTAGGAGCAAGCCCTGCCTACAGGAGCTTAACCCCACAAGCCTGTGAGCTTACTGGATGCTTCTTGTTTATGCCATTAAATTCATGTGGTTATTCATCACCCAGCATTATTGTACCAACAGAAAATGAATGCAATCCCTTCCCCTTCCCTCTACAGTTTTAAATTCCCCATTTCCTGGAGCACTTTGCCCTCAGCCCTAAAGCACTCTCAACTCTTCCTCTCACACTGTGCTATGATGCTACAGCCTCCTTCAGCTTCATTTTACCTCCAGGTATGGTGTCCCTCTGCTTTTGCTGCTAGCCAGGAGACCCCAAATCTCAAAGTAGAATTAGCGCCCATTCTAGGAGATAAAACCAGCCTGAAAGATCAGAAAGCAGAGCAGACACCGGGGGAGCAGAGACACTCCTGTGAGTCTTGGATTTTGTATAACCAGCAGATCTTGAACATTTTAAATAAAATATGAATGCATTTATTTAATTATGCTTATAACTCACTGTAAACACAGCAACCAACTTGTTCTCTGAGAAAACACTTAATGAGATCGATCAAACTCTTTAAATAGAAACACATAGTTATCTGTTTTGTAAACTGTTTTTTTTTTTTAACGCATTTAACAAAAGGGTAAGGAGATCTAATGTACAGCATGGTGACAGTAGTTAATAATACTGTATTGTGTGGTTGAAATTTGCTAAGAGGGTAGATCTTAAATGTTCTCACCACTCACACAATAAGAAGGTAACTATAAGAGGTGATGGATATGTTAATTACCTTGTGTTGTTAATTTCACAATGTATATGTGTATTAAATCATCATGTTGTACACCTTTAAAAAAATCACATTGTATAACCTAAACATATACAGTTTTTATTTGCCAATCACACCTCAATAAAGCTGGAGGGGGAAAAAACGCAACAATGACTAAGTAAGAAAAAAAGAAAGGAAAGCTGATGAGCATCTATCTCCTGTCATAAATCAGGGAAAGGAAAAACAAGCCACAGTCTCCTCTCTTGTCCTTCTCTCCTAGGGGAGAAGATTTGTGTTTTTTGAGAATTCTCTGCTCCTGATTTTCCTTCTGCACTGCCTAAAAAGGCACTCACTGGATGCTAAAGCTGATGGAGGGGAGGGTATCAGCCATTCACATCTTAGTATGGAATAGTGTTCAGTGCTCTGTCTCGACTGCAAGCTTGATGAAAAAGGAGCTTAGACAAGAGAGAGGAGGGTTCGAATCCTTGGGGAGCGTGTGGGATGCTGCAAAGCCAGAGGGCAGGGTCAGGACACTGTGTAAGGCATGTGGGAGATGATGAAGGATGGGGAGATCTGGGAGGAAAGTGGGAAAGGGCTGAGGGGGAGAGGATGAGCACAGAAGGGGAGGTAGGAAGGGATGGACAGAGATCCAGGAGCTCAGGAACGAGGGAACCCAGAGAAGGCTGTGTGAGCTCTGACCCGAGGCTGTAGCATCGGGCAGGAACTACGGCGTCAGGCAGGCCCTGGTTACCCCACAGGCTTGCTGAGTCTCATTTCATCCTAGAGGAAATGGCTGAATTATTCCTACTGCTTGGTGTTCCTGCCTTGATTTTGCTTCTGGAAAGCTGCCCAGGGCCTGAAAGGTCTTTGTCCAGAAGTCTCTCTCAAGTCTCTAGGCAGGGGCCGTGAGGATCCCAGCCAGGACCCCGCCCTCCACACCCCTGGTTTCCAGGACAGCCCTGCCAGGGGTCCTGCATCACCCAGCCTGTGCCTCTTCTTCTTCCACCTCACCTGCTTCTGTGATCTGAGCAGAGACGGGACAGGAGAGGCTGAGAACTATACGCTAATACGAGCCCTCCTGAGCACCTTTATGTCCTGGTGCTGGGACAGTGGCTGATCTTCAGCATCTTGTCTTAGACCTTTGCCACCCTGCAAGGTGGTATTACTTCTGTTTTGCAACTTGCCTGAAGACACACAGCTAGTTGGGGGACCAGCTGAGACCCAGGTCTCGGGTTCCTGCCTTTTAGATACAAACTGGGGACCTTGATTTGCAGCCTCAGCTCTGCTCAGTTTCCCCCTGGCAACCTAAGGTCATCCTTGACCTTCCATTCGGGAGCACAGGGATTTCAGCTCTCTGCCCCAAAGCACTTGGTCTGGTTTCAACCTCTGGCAGGAGACTGGAGCCCAGATGGTCCCATCCACCACTCCCACTCTGTCTCCCAGTGCCAAGGGGTTTATACAACGAGGTAGGATTCCCTGAGACACACTGGTGACACACACAAGTCCTAGAGGGGCTTCGGGCTGGAGCCACAGCCTCAGCCTGCGGGAGGGAGTGGGGGAGGTAGGTCAGAGGAGCTGTGTAGAAGAGGCGGCAGACTCATCCCTGAAAGATTCAGCAGCACATCAGAAAAATCCCCACCTGCTCACTCCAGCCCACACTCCCGAAAGCCCTTGGGAGATGAGTTCCTGAAGCAACATCAGGGAATTTAGTCTCCAAGACTGCCATGATGCTTGGCTGCAAAGCTGCCTTTGGCATGGACTGCAGTGGAGTGTCAGTCATTGCTGGGCTGCGCCCTGGACTTGTGGTCCTGACTTGACTGGGCACCGCATCCCTGGGACTGACTCAGAACACAGAGGCCCAGGTTCTCTAAACAGGACAGGGTCTGGCCTCTGATTCTTACCAAGTCCCCCAGGGGATTCCAATAAGACCAGAGTTGGAGAGCCGCTGACATGCAGCCTTCTCCATGGGCCAGAAGTGTCAGCCTCAGCTGCGAGCTGTTATAAATGCAGAATCCCAGGTCCACCTCACTCCACTGAATCAGTTTAGGAAGATGCCCACACTCCGTACACACATAAAAGCTTGAGAAGCCTGGATGAGGGAAAGGCTTCCCTTAGAGGGAAGCCTGGATGATGACTGATTTCTAGCTTGCCAAGCACACCCTATCGCATTTGATCCCCACGACAATCTGGAAGGTGGGTATCATTTTCCCCGTTTTACTGAAGGTGATATTGAGGCTTAGAGAGGTGAGTGACATCTCTGAAGCCCCGGGTTCACAGGTCGGGGAGCAGGGGTGGGAGGCTCAGAGCTTTCCAGCCTTGTATCCCATTCCCATTTCTGCCCTGTTGTCCTCACACCAGGACGTGAACGGTGATGTCTTTAGATATGAAACCATCAAATACATTGGACTTGACTCACCGCAGCAGGACACAGACCAGAAATTTACACAGGTGTTCATTCACCAGGATTGAAACAAAAGAAGGCTTTCTAGTCAACCCTAAAATCCAACTCACCAGGACCAGGACCAAATTCCCAGAGCCTCCAAGTTCCCACTGAAATAGTCTCTAGAAAGCGTTCATAACAGGCTTACCGTGTTCATCCAGCAGTATGTTGTCTGGCTTGATGTCTCTGTAAGAGAAAACAAAGAAGCTGAAAATGTGATTTCTGGAGCCTACCGAGCAGCACGTGACAAACATGACAACTGCGGATAAATGCCTGACAACACCGAGAGTGCTTGTCTCTCCCCCGGCGTGAGGGCTCAGACAGGGAGCAGGAGAGTGATTGTTATGATCGTGGAGCCCCGTGTTCTTGCTTCCTTCCCTTTCCTTTTCCTGGAACTGCAAGTGGATTGTGTGAATATTCTTCTCCTCAACATTCTTAACGATTTCTGGCCTCTTGAGTCCCAGGAGTGACTGCTCACTGAGCACAGGGTCTCTACTGGTGGGTACAGACACTTACCCCTCCTGATGGAATTTAGCCCTCCCACCTTGCTAGGTACTAAACCTCCCAGGTGTAATGGTCTCTGCTCTATAGACCCGGGAACTGAGGCTCTGGGAGGTTCAGTAACTTGTCCTGGTCAGCCTTGTCCACAGCCTCTGCCAGTTTTTGTACAATCTCAGAAGATTTGACATTTATTATAAAGAAGTGAATGGGGCTTGAATTTCTAAAATCTGTGATTTTTATATGGAGCTTTGGAAAGTGTATGCACGTTCATGATGACTAAATCAGGGTTGAAGATGTCAATTCAGTTTCTTAAAAGATCACACCCAGCAATCAGCCGGTGTTTGTACAGTCTGTGAGCTAAGTAAGGCTTTTACATTTTTAAAAGATTGTAGAAAACAAAACAAGACACACACACACACTCACACACGCACAAAGCAAAAAGGAAAAGAAATGTATAACACAGACTGATGTGACCCTCAAAGCCTAAAATATTTATTATCTGGTCCTTCAGAAGTTTGCTGATCCCTTTTGCACACAGTGAGCCATGTTCAGCGAAATCTCGGCTGGGGAGTTTCTGGAAAATTCTGCTCTATGTCATCATTATAGCAAGGGGCTCCCAACTCCAAGCTGTGCTTTTTAAAGGCAGGGGTTTTGCTTTCTTCACCTCTGCACCCCTAGCATGGTGTCTGTCACCAGCAGACACAGTCAAAGAAAAACCAGGACAGTAGTTAAAGCAGTAAAGACAGATTTTATTCAATTGCAATCACCAAAGGGGAAAAGACACCTCAGCATAGAACTGGGCTCAGTTCTGAACACAACGGGGACAAGTGGGGATTTGTAGCTGAGGAGCAGGTGGGGATCGGTGGAGACATCAGAGGTGAGGGGGGTTCAGGATTCCTGCTGATGGCAGGCCAGGGTGATCAAACCACCCGGGGGATGAGCAACCTGATGAGAAGATGATCAGGTCGGGAGGATGGGGGATTCTGGCTAAACCAACTTAGCAGGTTCTTGCTAAGACCGGACAATGCAGAGACAACACAGAAGTACAAAAGACGAGGTCGGGTTTCAGAACAACTCAGAAGAGGCTGAGTAGAGTTTGGGGGGGAAAAGAACCTTTGTCAACACACAGGAAACACGGAAGAATGAATGTGAGAGAAACACAGCCTTGGAGAAACTCATTGGACAGCTTCAACTCTGATTCACCCATCATTAACTTGCATACACTTTCCAAAGCTTCGTATTAAAGCCATAGGTTTTAAAAATGCAAGCCCCACTCACTCATTTAGAGTACATGTCAAATCTTCTGAGACTAATGACAGCTTTCTTCCAAATAAAAAGCGATTGCTCCTGAGTTTATCAAATAGCAATTCTACCTGAAAACACACCATGGTTATTTGTAACAATATGAGGTAATGCCCACGGCTTTGGGGAAGAAAGATACACTCAAACCAGAGCTTTAAATTTTCATTTTCATTGTGACTTGTGAATGCTGATGAGCATGAAGCCAATGGAGCCCCAGCTGCCAAGTTCACAGACACACGTCCCTGGTGAACGGAGATTGGTCGTTAGGGGTGTGCCCAGGGGGAGGACGAACTTGAGAGCTCACACAATTAAAACAAAAGGCGGAAGACCTGGAGTCAAGTGTTTGTGGCTCAAATCAGCAAACCCTTGGCCCCTGTCTGGGGCCTCTCCCAGGAGGGTTTCTCCAGAAAAGGTGAGAAAAGGGAAGATAAATACTTGTCAAGAATGAAAACACAGCAGCAAATATTCAAGAGCATCCTTTCTTTAAGGTGTCCCTAGAACTGGGATGACCTTGTTTGGGGTGTGCAGATCTCGGAGGAGGTGGCCGTGGACCAGGGGCATGAGCCCCAAAGGCCTGCAAGGTCCTTGGCCTGAGCTGCCGCCTCCGCTGATGCTGAAACTGCCCTGTTTTGGGGTTTTCTGCCCACCCCTCTCCTTTGCTTCCTTCTTCATCCCTCACTCCCTCCTCTGACTTCTTCCTTTTCCTACCAGGGCATTCCCGGGATAGTCCTCAAATGCCTCCTCCTGGCAGGTCTGGGCAGAGAGCTGGGGACACAGTCCCTCCCCTCTGGAAGAACAGAATCAGTGGGAGAGGGAGACATGTGGGTGGGGTGGCACAGAAGCCACGGTGCAGGGAAACTGCTGTGAACCCTGGGGGAGATGGAACTGGGGCAGCTGGAGAGGGAACGGCCGGCCAGGGAATCACACGGACCAGTGGGGACCAGGGCATCAGAGCCAAGAAAAGATGAGGCGGTGGTGGCAGACCTAAGGAGAGGTGACCTGGTGTAGTAGGGTGAAGAGTGTCCCCCCCAGACTTCACATCTACTTAGGACCCCAGAAGGTGATAGTATTTTGAAACAGGGCCTTTGCAGCTTCAAGGAATTAGTTAAAGATCTCAAGATGAAATCATCCTGGGTTTGGGGGGTCCTAATGCCTGCCGTCTTAGAAAAGAGATAGAGGTTTGGACACAGACACAAAGGAGAGAAGAGGCCATGTCAAGACAGGGGCAGAGACCACAAGCCAAGGAGAACCAGGACCCCCCAGAAGCTGGAAGAGGAAGGAAAGGATTCTCCCCCGGAGCCTCTGGAGAAGGCTGACCCCACTGGCACCTTAATTTCAGTCCTGGCCAGAACTGTGAGGTCACGAATTTGCATTTTTTTTTTAAGCCACCAATTCTGTGATAATTTGCTGCAGCAGCCCACAGGAGGCTACACATCTGGCAGAGCAGAAAGAGAGCTAATGAAGGAGGTGGGTACATGTTAAGTGGCAGCCAGCTTCCCCCACTGACCACGGTGTGACCTTGGATAGGCCCAGCATCCATCAGAGCCCGCATTCTGAAAGGCCTCCGTCCATGGTCTCTCACATCATGAGGACCAAACAGGGGCACAGATACGAGTGGCTTGGTAAATTAGACCCCAAGGCTCCAAGGAAAGAGGGTGTCCTGCCCAGGCGAATCCTGCTTGGGAGCGGACTGCCTGACACCCCGGCGCCTCTCCTGCTATCGGGGTGACCTCCCTGTGCCTCGGCTTCCTTTGTGGTGTGGACTAAATGTCTGACACATGCCTCTGTCGGCTGTTAGCACGGAGGGGAGTCAATGGCCCTCAAGCATCTTGGGGGCGTCCCTTCCATGGTCACTGGGGCTGCAACAGTGAACAAGGCAGACCCAGCAAATGGAACTCGCTTCTAGGAGGCTGACAGGAGCGCATAAGTGACACAACCCCAAGTTGAGACAAGTGCTCTGAAGAGAACAAATCAGGGTCTAGAAAAGAGACCTGCTTTTGGTAGGTGGCCAGGGAAGGACTTTCAGAAGACGTGACATTAGCTTGACACGTGAATGACAAGAAACAGTCAGACGCAACCCGGGAGCAAGCTCTCATCTTGCAGATGAGTCCACAGAAAGCTGGGAGGGTGAATGGCTTAACCTGTGACATCTGTCCAGCCTAGGGAACAGGACAAAGGTGGTGGGGTCATTCCCATGATCACAGGCTATCAGACTGAGTCCTGGCAGGCTGGAGCGGGAGCGGCCACATGGCAGGGACCTGCGGGCACCTCTAGGAGCTGAGCGCCAGCAAGGAAACAGGGGGAATTATTCCTGTAGCCACAAGGGACTGAATTCTGCCAACAACTAGGAGAGCTTGAGAAAGATCCAGAAAGATCCAGAAAGGAGTGCAGCCCAGTGGACACCGGGGTCGAAGCTTTGTGACACCCTGAGCAGAAGAGCCAGCTAAGCTGTGGCCAGACTCCTGACCTGTGGAAACTCTGAGGAAATACATAGATACGAGTTTGTTTTAAGCCGCTCATTTAGTGGAAATTTGTTCCGCAGGGACAGAAAATTGTTACGATAGCTACATGATCTTGGGTAACGTACTCTGGGGCCTCACTCTCCTCATCTGGAAAATGGGAATGATGGTCCCTATCTGACAGTTGCTGGGCGTATACACGGAGGTGCTATCATGCAAGGCTTAGCAGGGCTCCCAGTGCGTAAGAAGTGCTGAAATAAATAACGATGAGGGGCCTATCTCTGCTCTTTAAAAGGAGCTAGGGACGCCTCAGGGGCGGATTCTTGAGCTTTTAGCAAAGTGAATTAGATCTCTTTCATAGGAAACTCACCAGGCAGACTCCTGCAAAGCCTCATGGAGGAGACGGGAGGCTGATTCATTCGGGATTTAATAAGAATAACATTTTATGGGCAAAGCATCTTATCAGAGTCTCTAGGTTAGCGGGTTCCAGGACCATTTCCTCCGGTTCCACTTTTCACATTGATCATATCTCAGCCCAAGCACGTCATCCTGCTGAAAATGGGCCCGTGTGTTCAGAAAGGGCATTAGAAGCACTGCGAGGATAGGCAAGTCTGCGACAATGTTTTCTGAGGACAGGCCCCATAATTTCAGAGCTAGGCAAAATGACACTTTGATAGAAAGTGTGCATGCGAGGCTATAAAACCTGGTTCTGCTTTTGGAATTATCCCCCAGCCCCCAGATAAAACAAAGCATAAAATGTCAGTTGGGCTATTTAAAAAAACAAAAAAAAAATAGCACAGAAATGGCTCTGATCCAGACTGCAAAAAAGGGCCGTGGGGACATTTCTGCACGTGTGCCTTTGCTGGGGGTCTCTGAGTGTTATACGTCCATGATCTTATGCAGTAATAAAGACAAATAAAAACCTGGTGGAAAAAGATTCACATCTGTGAAGTGAAATTCTGTGGATATTTTACCCCTAGAGAAAGAACATGCTGTTGACATCACAGAAGTAGCAGGAGGAGGCGGACACACAGCGGTCATATTCCAGCCCCGAATTTGCTGGCCCTGAGGTCCTGGCACAATGCCCAGGGCGAGCCTCGGTTTCCTCAGCTGTAAACTGGAAAATAACACATATTCCACGTAGTTACGGTGAGGATTTGTTTGTTTTAGTCGTTTTTATTTTGTCTGTTGTTAAAGCGCCTAAACCTACATCCTAACTCTTACAGGAGCTTATCTTGGTCGTGTTCTGAAATGCAAATTCGATAGTTTCAGTCGTGCGATCCAGAAACTTCTGTAGTTCCTCACTGCTGTCCAAGGAGTTACATGTAAGGCATTACAGGCAGGACTGGGGACAGGAGGAGGGATGGCCAGCTCTGAGGCTGGAGAAGACTGGTCTTGCCGGAGTGGTGGGTTAGAGGTTGGTGGGTAGAGGGAGATGGGTTTAGACAGGTGGGTTGAGACCACTTATGAGGGGCTTTATTTGATTATGGAGCCAACTTCAGGTTGTTAGACTTAGGAGGCAATACCTGGGATTTTCCTCCAGGCTGGCTGGGGTACTAGATGATTCCGTTTGAGGTAGGTGGGGTTTTATGAGAGCAGCCAGCCAAGGGCCAGGCCTGTAGGATGCACGCCTGTTGTTAGTAACAGAAGGAGCAAAGACATTTCAGTCTTGGGGATGAGCTACCAGAATGGGCACCGGGGAGGGAGGCTGGATGCAGTGACTGAGCCAGGGTTGAACGGGTGGGATTCACCTTGGCTGTGGACCTCTGTGGCCAGCTGGCACTCATCCGGCAGCAAGCCGACGGGGGACAGGAGGCTGATGAACTTGGCTCTCACATTTTGGAATCTCTCACCATATTGGTGCGGACTGTCCTTCCAGAAACTGGGTACCGATTCTGAAACCGCATATCGTTGCTACTGGTTAGATTTCACTTCTTTCTCCTGTATCTCTCCTGCCTCCTGTGGAGGGCAGGGACCATGTACGGCCCCCAGCCCCCAACACGATGCCTCCACATCAGCAGAAGTCCTGATGCTACTCACAGCTGCACTTCCTGCAGAGCCTACTGTGACTTGGGCACCACGAGGGCAGGTCACGTGGGTTTCACAAGGAGCGTGGCTTCTCTGGATCAGGTGTTGTGGCATCACCTTCTGTGTCACCCCGCTCAATTCTGACACAACTCTAGAGGCAGGGATCACTCACTACTCCTATTTTATTGATGAAGAAAGAAGTATTTACAGAGGGTCAAAGGTCACATGTCAGCAGACAAGACCCATTCTCAACTTGCCTCTAGATCAACGTTCTCTACCTGGGGGAAATACTCAAGAAGAAAATGAATCTAGTAATTCCAGGAGCATGCCTATAATACACATGTTATTTGATCAACAAAATTATGTTACTTGGATTTCAGGATATGTTTCTTTATTACAACACCCACATACAAGGTTGTATTTCTTTTTTAATATGACCCGAATGGCTTTCCAAAACATACATCTGTCCCTTCTTACATAAATTCCCTCAATTGCCCTCTGGTACCCACAGCACTTGGGGCCAGAGTCTGGGATTCCATATTCTAACATAATCTCAAAAATAAAAAGTGAATGCTCATATGTGGCTGTCAAGTTTGAAAGCCATCAACTGAGGGCATCAAAGAAAACTAGCAGCCACTACCACTGTACTTGTACAAAAAGAGGGAAGGAGAAGCCTGGAAGAGTCATGAGGACACAATTTCAGCATAAGGTACGGCTGTCATAGGCCTCAGGCCCATTCCTGGAGAAGTGTTTATTATTTTTTAAAATTTATTTTATTGAAGTATAGTTGATTTACAATGTTGTGTTCATTTCTGCTGTACATACAGACGGGGACGACCATGTGAGGACACAGGGAGAAGGTGGTGGTCTACAAGAAGAGAGGCCTCAGAAGAAACCCTGCTGACACACTGACTTTGAACTTCCTGCCCCCAGAATTATAAGCAAATAAACTTCCGTTGTTTTAGCTACCTAGTCTGTGGTACTTTGTATGCAGCCCAAGCAAACTAACACAGGTAGGTAATATTATTATCCTTATTTTACTGGACAACAAGACTGCAGCTGAGAGCAGTTAAACATTTTCTTCAGGTCACAGAGTTCATGGTAGAGCCTGGATGGACCAGTTAGAGACCCAGGTCATGATTTAAAGGTATGGAAACAATTTTTAAAATGTACACACAGCCTGGTGAGTCAGTTCTTTCTTACATCTGGCTTAAAACCTCTTGTTGCAACTCAAATCATTTTCCTCTCACTTTATCCTTTGGGAGAGAAAGTGCATCTGGTCAAGCCATGCTTGGGGTTTGTTAGTTTTTCTTTAATCCTGCAAAGAATAAACATCAGCATGGTTGACATTGATTCATTACATTCAAACGCTATGCCACTCCATGGGGTCTGGGTGTAAACTTGGTTACTAAGGCAATTGCATTCAGCTAATTGCTAAGTACACCTCATGGAGAATTCAAGAGTTTCAGGATTTACAAACAGGTTCAGGGATGCACTGGGCTCAATTAATTCCTTCATGGATGGGTGAGCCCAACAGAACGCTGCCCTAGACATAGTGAGGGTGTCGCCTTCCCAGGCAGGTCAGGAAGGGTCCGTGAAGCCCACGCAGACCCACCCAGCCCAGTTTTCTTTCTTTCTAGTTGCTCTAGGAACACTAAATTACAAAGGTCTGTCCATGAGTCAGTCTGTGAACTCCTCAAGTTAAGCGCCACTGCACAGCATATGGAAAACCATAAAAGTGTGTAAGAAGGATAGGGTGCTTGCCCACGCCCTGCAGTGACCGCAGGACAGCCTGTGATGATGGATAAAGCTTTGAAGCCCTTCACACATGAACCCTACGACTGCCTGGGTCTCAGTTTTCCTCATCTGTAAAATGGGGATGAAATGAAATAATGAACGTAAAGGACCTAGCTCAGTTCCTAGCATACAGTAGGTGCTCAAAAAATGGTGACCATTTCCCCCACTTGGACCCACCCCTACTTAGCAGGGAGTTTAGAGGGAACAGGATGGGGCAGAAAAGGAGATGGAAGAGCCGACCCTGAAAATGATTATGACCATCCTTCACATGTACACAGTGGTACAGTTCACAAAATCCCTTCCCATACTGTAATTCATTTAACCCACATGAATGCCCTGTGGAACCAGCATTATCTTCTTTTCATGGACAAGGAAACTGAAGCCTAGAGAGGTGAAGTGACTTCCCATGGTCAGAGTTAAAAGTGGCAGCAGAGGGATTTGAACCCAGCTCTCCTGATGCCCAATGCTCTTTCCATTTCCTGGGTGGGGCAGACACCCAGTCCTTGTGTCTGTGCACACGCTGTTCCCCGGTCTGGAGCTCTCCAATCGCCTCCTGGTCAACCCCCTGCATCTGGTTGCCCTTGCTCAGCTGCCACTGCCTCTGAGAAGCCCTCCTTGAAGTCCTGGATGGTCCCGGTCACTGTCCTGCATTTCCTTGTTCCCTGAACTTCACTGGCTGTGACCACAGCCAGTGAGTATGTGTGTGTGATTATCTGAATGATATTTTTCTTTCCCAATAGGCTCTGAGTTCCATCGAAGCAGGGCCCACCTCTAGATCAGCAACCTGGCATGGTGCTGAGCACAGATTGGGCTTTTGACAACTATTGATTAAGTTCCTACATCTATAAACTTGTCCCAAGGCACAGGGTAAATGTTGGCCAGAACCCTAACGTTTGAGTCCAAAGGTCCCGAGGGAGAACCAGGCCAATTAGCGTCAGGTCCTGGCAGGGGGTGGTCCAGGCAGGGCATCCCCCCAACTCTCCTGGCTTCCCCAGAGACCACGGCTTAGCTCTCGTTTTATTTCACTCAATTCTGGCAGCTTTCAAACTGCCACAGTCATTTGGTCCTTCATTTCCCTCTTGGATTCAGTAATCGTGGTGGGTTCCACGTGGCGGAGCCTAAGAAGTGCCGTGACTCTGCAGGAGCTCCGTGGTCCCTCCCACAGCTCCCAGTTCTTTGCTTTTCCATTAAGATGCTCAGACATACGCCTCATGCTCTTAATGCTACTTTCTGAGGAAAACACTGGAAAGAGTTAGGCTCCATGTCAAGGTCTTATTCTATTCATGTGATTCCTACTGGAATCTAAGAGCACTGGCCAGGGGGACACCTGACCCCCCCTCAGGAATAACCCTGTCATTTTCCAGACCAACAGAATGACGTTCAGGAGAGGTGAGTCATTTCCTTCAGGGCTGGGGTTTGAATTTTGCTTTCCTGACTATTGTAACCTTCTTAACCGCCTGGATCTTACTGAGTCAGTGAGAAAGGTATTGTATAGCTAAAAAAGGAGCTAGGAAATAATTTTGTTTCTCCCTCCCTTTTTACAGACGAGGCAAATGAGTCTCAGAGAGGTTCAATTACTTACTCTAAATTACAAATACGTCCTTACAAAGCTGCGCTCAGGTCTGGCTAGATCTTTCTCCATGGCCAGTGTTCTTTCTATCACCAAGAGTTTGTTTTCCCACTTCTACTACCTTCCTCCTACCCCCTCCCTCCAGACCACTGTTTACCTCCACCTCGGCTTCCTCACCACCTGACACTTTACTTACGGACTTGTTTTCGTGGTTTCCCTCTCCAGACTAGGCTATACACCCCATGACAGCAGGGATGATTCCCCCCATTGCTGTATCACCAGGACCTGGAACACTATCTGCCATAAAGAATACACTCAGTAAACAGTTGTTTGGATACTTGAGTGGGTGAAGGCCCAGCATTCAGGACTGCCTGCACCCGTGGTTCCTCTTCATCTGTTTCTCAGGGTTGGTCCACAGTCTTCCAGCTCCAGAAACCAGGGTTCTTCTGAGTAATACAGCAACTCAGGCCCCACCCTAGACCAACCACAGCCTCAGATTCTGTGAGCCAGGCCTGGGAACCTGCATTTGGACAAGCTCCAGTGGAATTCTGATGCCTCTTGGGGTTTGAGAGCCCTGCTCTGCTTAAGGGGCGAGACAGATATCTGAGTTGGTTCACGACGGGAGGCTGAATTCAGGAGAGGAATTGCCCAGAATTCTTAGTCTCCAATCCCTGGCGTGTAGGCGTCTTTCACTAAAACATGGGGCCCCGGTAATGGGCTCTGATTCCTTTGGGAATAAGTTAGGAGGATTGTGTTATAGCTGCTGAGTCCCGTGGGCCCCCTTAGGGGCAGGCCCGCTCAGTTTGATTGGCGTGATGGGGGGATGTGGAGAGGGGAGAATCACCTTTTGACTCACAGCGCGGATCTGTGTGCAGAAGTGAGCAGAGCAGGCTCTATTTTAGTGGGTTCTAAAGCAACCAGACATGGCAGGTACTGATCAGCTGGCAAAGGAAAGAAGAGAACAGCCCCTGACACCCACCCACCCAAGGCTGATGGCAGGGCCCAGATTGGGATTTCCCAATCTCTGATTTTACTAGGAATGAGGGAGGCCTGGTTAGAAAGTAGAGTCTATGTGAAGCATTACAGTGAATTAATATTTTAAGAGTTGCTATTTTTAGGGCCCAATCTCTCTGATATTTCATCCAAGGGAGCACGCTGCCAAAATGTGTAAGAGTCACCGAGTCCCAGCCTGTCAACGCTGGAAGGGACCTTAAGTGTATCTGAAACAAACTAGCCGTGGGTCTTGTAACCTTGCTGAGACTCAGTTTCCTTATCTGTAAAGTGGGATAATCATCACGTCCACCTCCAAGGGTTGTTGTGAGGATTCAATGAAATGATGTATACAAAAGAATTAGCCTAGGCTTGTTGTGAAGTCTCAGCTAATACGTTAAAAATTTTTAATTGCTTAATTATAAATAACTCTTGGTTTGGAGAAGGGAAATGCCACGAAAAGTAGCAGAACTGAGACCAGGATGGAAAGCTGGGGTCTTTTTGCTGCAAGTTGTTGAGAATTAACATCTTGGGGCAGCCTCAGGAAGAAGACCACGGAGAGGGACTGAGGGGCCCTCTGTCACATCTCCCTCTGTTCCTTCCACCCGAGGGAAAGGAAGACACAGCTGAGAGGGAAGCTTAGTAAGATTTGAACAGGGGGCCTGCGTGTTCATTTTGTACTGGACCCCTCTAATTATGTAGCTAGTCCTGCTTTTACCTCTAATCATGTAATTCGTAGCTTATTCTGCAGACTCAGAGAAGTCAGGCAGCCTGCTCACGGTACAAAGGTCGTTGTGTCACCATCATCATCACCACTGTCGTCATCGTCCCCAGCACCATTGTCATCACCATTGTTGTCACCATCACCATCATCATCCCCACTAGCTTACCCTGCCCCCCAGCTCTCTGTCCCGTCACCCAGGATACATCTGCCCAACAATAACACAATGTGAATGACTACATGTCATCTGTTTTCTTTTCACTCCTTGTCCCTCCCTATTGGAATGTAATCTCCAAGAGAGTAAGAACCTGCCTGAGCTTCGTCCACTCTGTTTCAAGTAGAGAGCAGTGCCTGGCACATAGTAAGCTCCGAATACACTGTGGAAGGAACTGATGATTTCCCAGGTTTCCATTGCCAGAAACTGCTGTTACTTTACATCCTTTATCTTAGTTAATCTTTCCAACTACCCCTCTGGAAGGACAATTATTCCCATTTGATGGATGAGGAAGCTAAAACAGAGAGTTTAAGCCCCTGTATATACACAGAGAGAGGGAGAGGGGCTGGGACAGGATTCCTGTAAAGTCATCCTCATCTTAAACATGAGGCTTTTCTCTGTATAACATCGATTCACAAAATTAGACAGAGCATTAGTACAGTTCCTGTATGTCTCCCAAGCAACACCCTTCTATTTCATAGTGTAATTTCAGTACAGAAGTTTGGCCTTTTGTGTTTCTCTGGGTAGCACTGGAGAAGTTTGGGAGTGCGGCTGGGAGGGAAGCGAGGACCCTGGATTAAAAATAAGGGGTTGCTCTGATGCAGCCCACTGTGTTCCATTTTCTTTTTTATCTGTTGAGCGAAGAGATAATGAAACAGCTCTCAGCCAGCTGCAGGATAGGTCTGGTTAGGGGCAGCTTCACCAGAATAATAAACCTATTAAATTGTCCCCAGGAAAGAAGCAGTGGGCTTGGCAGATGCCCTGTGCACTGGATGTGGCCCTGAGATTCCGGCAGCCTCACGTGTGCACGCTTTCATCACGTCCTGTCTCAGACAATGGTGGCTCCAGCTGTAATCCTGGCAATACTGATGCCAGCAGCCCCTGGGCCATGAACCTCACTGTTCTTAGTAACGGAGTCACCTCCACAAAGATCCTAATTCATCACGTGCACAAGGAGGGGAATACCTGTGCCCTGCCTCCTTGGAAGGAAATGACTTCAGGTAGCTGGCTTTAGGCGGGGCTGGGATCTAGGGGTTGTACTTGCTTGAGGCCCCAAGGATGCACCAGAGGGACCGTTAGCCCTCAGTATAGTCTGCTTGGGCTGCCATAACAACATACCACAGATGGGGCAGGGAGGATGGAGGGCTTAAAAAACAGAAATTTATTTTCTCATATTCCTGGGGGCTAAAAGTCCAAGATCAAGGTGTGGGCAGGGGTGATTTCCTCTGAGGCCTCTCTCCTCGGCTTACAGATGGACGTCTTCTTGCTGTGAACTCACATGGCTGTCCCTCTGTTCATGTCTATGTCCTAATCCTCCCCCTCTTATAAGAACACCAATCATATTTGATTAGGGCCCACCCATATGGTCAATCTTAGTCATCTCTTTAAAGACCCTATCTCCGAATACTGCCACATTCTGAGGTACTAGGGGTTAGGGTTTCAACATATGAATTTTGGGGGACACAATTCAGCTCATAACACCCTCTTATGGGATGATGTGAAAAGGAGAGAACCCTCTTGACCTCTGGGTGGAAGAGGGGATGATCTGCCTCCTCTGGAGATGATTATGGGGGAATAGAGGTCCAGGAAGAACCAGGCTCCCTGAGGTCAGAAAGGGTGCCTGCGGTTGGCATAAGGATGATATGTCCGAGAGTGGACCGAGCAATGGAGTTAAAGGACGTTGTACAGAGTGAGGACCAAGTGATGGAGCCAAGGGGACCCTGGAGAAAGGTCTGAGAAGAAAGGGAATGTGGTGGGGTAGCACCCAGGGGTAGCACAGAGGCTAGTGCCACAGGTCTTGGGGACCTGGGTTTGAATCCAGCTGTGCCAACAATCTCATAAGGAATAGAGGAATATCCGTTTACAGAATCTCAGGTAACCGGTTACTCTCAACCTCACCATTATCACTGCCCAGCAAAGGTGGCGAGGCGGGGGTCTAGTTCAGGGCTGAATCCTGAGGTTTCTCCCCACCAGTGTTCCCTCGTCCCTAACCTCAGTGTTGACCCCTGAAAGCTCTCTGAGTGCTCGCTATCTGCATGGCTCAGAGCTGCCCAGAGGCTTTACCTCTCTACATAGAGCTTGGCAGACTGGACACACCAAGGAGAGCCAGCGCAGGCGGGGGAGGGGGAGGAGGGTACACAGCACAGGGCAGGACGAGGCGGGAAGTTGGGAGCAGCGGCAGCTTGTTATGAGGAACAGGGCCACCGAATCTGGGCTTTTTGAGGAGACCTGAGGAGAAGCCGCGGGAGAATTTCTAACACGGTGGCAACTTGCTTACTTAGCATTTGAAAAAGACCCTTCGGGACAGCTGGGAAGATAAAGAGGCAGAGAAAGAAGGCAAGGCGTTGAGACCACCAGTAGGGTTGCCAGTAAGCTGGGAGAGAAGTGAGTGGGCCTGGAGAGGAAGGGACAGACGCGGAGAGGGGAAGAGGGAGAGGGGAGGGGGAGGGGTGGCTGCAGATTCTGACCAATAACTTTAAAAGGGACTAAACATGCTGTGGGAGACTCTGCTTCTTCCAGCCTCATTTTCATCAACCTGAAGCTCACAAACGGCCGCATTTGTGACAGTTCCCTGGGATCTGTGTGCGCTTGTGGAGGAGAAAAGAAGTAAATCTCTGTGCCGGCCTTTCTAAGACAGGTAGGGTCGCTGGCTCCTGGGTCTTGCCAGTGCTGTGGTTGGGTCCCTCTCTGCTCTCGGACAGATGGCAGGCGGGGGACCGATAAGAGGGAGAGAGAGAGAGAGAGAGCGAGAACATGGGTTTGTGCACCGATCTTGAGAGAAGGGAGGGAGGCGGTTTGGGAGCCAAGGGGAGCTGGGATGTCAGACGTCCCTCCTTGAACCCAGCTGGCTTCACTGGCTTACTTTGTGACCTGACCTAACTCAGTCATTTGACCTCTCTACACCTCACTTTCCTCATTTACAAAGTGGAGGCAACAATTCTTGCCTCCAAGGAGCGCTATGAAGCCTAATGTGATAACAAATGAAAACAGGACACCCAGTGCTGCAGGAAGACAAAGGAAGCACCGAGGCTGGGAGGAGGGAGGGTGAAGGGTCCTGGGGAGACTTGGTTGGGGGGTGTCAGGACACACTCCAGCCAAGCTGAGGGCCTTCGGTCTAGGCTAATTGCAGTGTGAGGATCCTGCAGGGGTGTAACAGAGGACAAACCTGACTCCATGTTGGATCTATCCCTTTAGCTCTAACCCCTGAGCTCTGTTGCCTGTGCTTAGTCATGCTGGCTCTGCCCCTTTATAATACAATGTTGCCTATAGCCTGAAATATACATGATAGCCCATTCTCAAGGCTCTGACCTTTAAAGGTTTAACACTTTTCCATTCATATAGAGATACAAAGTTGCAGAACAGAGAATAACATTCAGTCTTGGAGGCTTAGCAGGCACAGGGTAAGGGATCAGCAAGTATTTATTCAGTGACTGAATGAGTCCCCCGGCAAGACAAGGAATAAAACCAGTATGAACCCACTGGGACAAAGAGATCAGGACAATTTATACCAAAGGATGAACTGTCATCACATGTTTAAAAAGCAAAGCAGACGGAGGAGCCGATCGAATGGGCTGGAGGACGCTCTGATGTCAGGGCTCCCACGGGGGAGCCCAGCAAGGCGGTCACTCACAGAACCTTGGAGAATCTCCAGCTGTAGAAGGACGGGAAGCCATTGAAGATGGGCTGTGCTAGGGGCTGGATAGCTGACACTCTGCCCCTAGGGTGTTGAACCCACAAATCCACTCCCAGCCCCATGATGCTGGGTCACTCACAGGGAAGGGTGGACGTGAGCACAGGGCTGAAACAGGGAGGGTCATAAACAAAAGTCTGATTCATAAATGGTGTCCTGTCCTGCAGCCACAACCTCAGCAGCCAGGCCAGGGTCAACACCATTCATGAGACTGAGGAGGCCTCAGAGCTACTGCCTGGGCATCCCATGGAGGAAGCTCTCCACCAGCTCTCGCTGTGTGAAGCTCCACTGTGGGGTCTTCCATGCTCAAGACCCACCAACCAGCTTTTAACCGCCTCCTTCTTCAATATCAGTGAACAGTTATCCATGACCAGTGGCCATTTGAGGAAAATCTTCAAAATGAAAAGCAGAGATAAAATAAAAATATCAAAGGACCTCAGAGGAAACAGAAATAAATTCAGGGAAGAGGAAACTTCAAAATAACTATTATTAATATCCTCAGAGAGGTAGGAGGAGATACTGTGCCCATAAAACACAACAGGGCACAATGAAAAAGGAACCGTCAGAGGAGGAGAAAGAGCTCTGGGAAATCGAATATCTGACAACTAAAAAAAAAAAAAAAAAGAATCAATAGAAAGGTTTGGAGGATGAAGTCAGGGAAATTTCTCAGAAACTAGAATGAAAAGTCTCACAGATGGAGAATAAGAAAAAAAATTTAAAACATAGGGGATCATTCTAGCAAGTCCAACATCCAAATAATTTAGGAGAACAGGAAGGTCCAATGTGAGCAGAGGGAGTGTGGGCAATGAGGTTGGGCCAGCAGGTGGAGGAGGTGGCAGGGTATGAAAAGCAGGTTGGGTGGGGAGCCTGGAGTTTTAGGAAGTGGGGTTGCCAGGACCATAGTGGGTGGGCGGTGGTTTTAGTACACAGGCAGCCTCATTCTGTTGCACTGGAGCACAGAATGAGAATTTCTCATTCAGTCCTTCTAATTAGGTCAAAGAGGTGCTTTGGTTTGATTCTTTTATCTCTTCAACATCGGACACTTGCTAATATCCCTTTTAACAAAGAGAGAGCAGATAGCAGGATGAGCACCTTTGACAATGGGATCTAGCTAGTCCTTAATAACATCATTTTGATTTCACTATGTTTTCATGGTCACCTTATATTTACGACAAACAACACCGTTTCCTCTTTCAAGAACTAACATAAAGTGTCTTTCTGAAACAAATTTATCTTAGCAAAAGCGAATTGAGTTTGAATGCTATTTAAACAATAGTATAGGTAGTATGCAGATATGGCAAAAATCATAAAGGTAGAGTATGAGTTTCCTAGGGCTGCTGTAACAAATCATCACAAACTGAATGATTTAAAACAACAGAAATTTATTCTCTCACAGTTCTGGAAGCCAGAAGTCCAAAATCAAGGTGTCAGCAGGGCCAAACTCCCTCTTGAGGCTCTAAGGAAGGGTCCTTTCTTGTCTCTTCCAGTTTCTAGTGGCTCCAGTGTTCCCTGGCTTGTGCCTCACTCCAGTTCCTGCCTCTGTCTTCGTGGCTTTCTCTCCTCTGGGTCTCTGTGTGTCCTTTTCTGTGTCATAGGACACGGTCTTTGGATTTAGGGAATTTAATGGTTAATTTTATGTGTTAACTTGACTGAGCCATGGGGTGCCCAGATATTTGGTTAAACATTATTTCTAAGTGTTTCTGTGAGGGTGTTTCTGGATGAGAGTAACATTTATTGTTTTTTTTCAGTTTTTGGTTTTTTTTGGCTGCACCACATGGCATGCAGAACTTCCCTCCTGCTGACGGATTGAACCCATGCCCCCTGCAGTGGAAGCATGAAATCTTAACCACTGGATCACCAGGGAAGTCGAGAATAACATTTAAATTGGTGGACTGAGTAAAGCAGATTGCCCTCTGCAGAGTGGGTGAGCCTGATCTAATCAGTCGAAGGCCTGACTAGGACAAAGAGTAACCTCCCCTAAGCAAGGGGGAATTCTGCCAGCAAGATGATCTTCAGACTTGGATTGCAAGGTCAGCTCTTCCCTGGGTCTCCAGCCTGACAGCACACCCAGCAAATTTTGCACTTGCCAACCTCCATAATTGCATGAGCCAATTCCTTAAAATAAAGCTCTCTGTTTTAGAGAGAGAGAGAGAGACAGACAGACAGAGAAGTGGGGGAAGGGTATATATAGATGTAGATATAGATGTGTAGATATATCTTACTGATTCTGTTTCTCTAAAGAGCCCTGACTAATAGTGGAGGAAATGGATAGATCTGGGATGTTCTTTCAACTTTGGGGGTTTGGGATGTTGGTGAATTGGAGAACTCTTGGATATCTGGCTTGAGCACTTGCCACTATCCACCACCTTCTTGAAGCTCCTTCCCATGAGTGTTGGTGTGTGCTGGCTGAGTTCTCTCGCCTCTGTTCTTCTCATTCCTTTGCTGCTTCTCTTTCTGCTGCTCTCAAAGTGTGGGAATTTGGGTAAAGTCTTGCCCTGGCCCTCTGAGTTTCTTTTTAAACGTTTTCTCTACCATTCCATGAATCTTCTTTTCTCTTATGGTCTTGAACTTTCAACCTCCAAAATTTAACTCTTATTAACTTATTAAATCATTAAATTAATGTATGGCGTCTCTGAGCAGATGTCTGCTAAATAGCACGTATCTTTCACACCTGAAGTGTGAGAACTAAAATAAGAGTAAAGCTAGAGACCAACATGCTGTCTTTATTACTGGTAGAGGTTAAGTTGGAGGATGAGGCTTAGCAGGAGGGCCCAAAGGGCCTGGGAATCAGAATATTTTCCCACTCAGTCTTGGGTAACTCAACCAAGGAAGGTCCCTCCACATGGAGAAGATCTGCTCAGTTAAATGTGTAGCACAGAGAACAGAACACGTGCTCTGTGGGCAAAGCTGAGCAGGCCACGGCCAGTAAGTCTTTCCAAGTTCCTAATCAGATGAGTCACTCTACATTAGCACTGAGGGGCTCAGAGAGGCCAAGAGTTACAATGAGTGCCCTTCAGAGGCAGAAGGTCAGGAGTGAGGAAGGACCATGTCCACCAATGCCTCTGATGCCAGTCATCTGTCCAGACTGATATGGTTGTCCCTGCCTGCCCAGCTGCTGTCTCCAACAATCTCAGCTGTCATTGGTTAAAATTCCAGATCAATCCATAGACCAGCCACCCTAGTGGGAATTGTGAATGGATGGTGTGATGGTAATTCTACTGCATCAACTTGATTGAGCCACAGGGTGCCCAGATGTTTGGTCAAAAGTTATTCTGGGTGTATCTGTGAGGATTTTTTGGATGTGATTAACGTTTGTATCAGTAGACTGAGTAAAGCAGGTTGCCCTCCCCAATTTGGGTGGGCCTCATCCATCAGTTGAAGGCCTGAGTAGAACAAAAAGTCTGACCTTTCTCCTTGGAGGAGAGAATTGTTTCCCGCTTGCCTTTGACCTTGAAGTGAAATATCAGCTCTTCCTGGGTTTCGAGCCACCTGGCCCTTGGACTGGAAATACCATCGGCTCTCCTGGGTCTCCACCTTGAGGACTCACCTGTGGATCTTGGCACTCGTTCACCTCTGTAGTGAAGTGGGCTGGTTCCATATGCAGATGGTCCCTTGCTTACGATGGTTCAACTTAATGATTTTTCGACTTTACAATGGTGCAAAAGCAATTTGCATTCAGTAGAAACCATACTTCGAATTTTGAATTTTCATCTTTTCCCAGCCCCATAATAGGCAGTGTCATGATGCCGGACAGCAGCAGTGGCTGCAGGTCCATCAGTCACATGATCACGAGGGTGAACAACTGATACACTTACAACCATTCCGTACCCAGACAACCATTCTGTTTTTCACTTCAGTACAGTAGTCAATACATTACTTGAGATAGTCAACACTTAACTATAAAGTAAGCTTTGTGTTGGATGATTTTGCCCAATGGCAGGCTAATGTAAGTGTTCTGAGCATGTTTAAGGCAGGCTAGGCTAAGC
This sequence comes from Balaenoptera physalus, assembly GCF_965194825.1. Taxonomy (NCBI): domain Eukaryota; kingdom Metazoa; phylum Chordata; class Mammalia; order Artiodactyla; family Balaenopteridae; genus Balaenoptera; species Balaenoptera physalus. Next base: position 113,993,488 of record NC_138884.1, on the reverse strand, counting down.
TATAATGTTTGGTAGGTTAGGCGTATTAAATGCATTTTTCACTTACAATATTTTTAACTTACAATGGGTTTATCAGGAAGTAACCCCACTGTAAGTCGAGGAAAATATGTGTATCTATCCTATTGGTTCTTTTTCTCTGGAGAACCCTAACAAATACGGATGGGCAAGCTATACCCATGAGGACTCATCTTGTTTCTGTTTTCTGAGTGACTCCTACTCATGCTTTAAGTCACAGCTGCAAAGTTGTCTCCCTCTAGAAAGCTCTTCCTGGCTGACCCTGCTGCTGCTGCAATCACATCTTTCAATTGGTGTGAACAAAATGCTTGACTCCTAAACAGCATCCAGTTAATCCTTGTCGACCTCAAACAAGCAAAATGAGGATTCGCCACTAGGTCCATGGGTCTTGTGTCTTGAAGGGCCTCCACCGTGCTGAACCCAATCTTAAACTTTATTGGGCTTATGGCAGAAAACTCAGCTTCCATGCTCTGTAGCATGAAATGCCTTGCAAAAATCAATCTGAATTCAGGAAAAAAGTACAGATGTGTGTTGGAGCGGAAGAGCTGGGAATATTAGTTTGGTAGAATCCCCTTTCTCCTGCTGAGGCCTTGAGCTCAAAGTGTGTAGATGCAGTTATTATTGTAATGATAGGGATTAAGCGGAAATCTTAATCGTAAATAGTCCACTGACCCAGAAAAAGATGAAAGCTGTCATCTTCGCCTTTTTAAACACTCTGAATTTTTGGGTCAGCTATAGGACAACTGCCTCGGTAGGATGCCAATACAGAATAGCAATGACGATGTCTGGAATGCAGAGCGAGAGCTAAGGGGTGCTGGATACCATGAGTCCTGGCCCAATGGAAGCTTCAAGGCTCCAGCAGAAAGAATGGATGGCATCATGGTGTTTTCAGTAAATTAACAAGTCCATGCACAACCCGGCTAGACAGAGGAGGCAGAAACCAGGGAGTACCAGGGCTGTCGCACCCTCTGCTTCCACATTTTCTGTTCTCTTGCTGGTTACCCTGGTCCCCAATCCTTTGTCTGTATTTCCTCAAATGTAAGCCCTTCTAACTACTGGTGTTCATCTCTCTGTCATGGGGTTAGTCAACTATTGGCTAATTTTCTTGTGCTCTCATTCTGGACCATCTGCTTTATCTGTATTATTTGCCTGTCTGCAGGGATGAGTAGGGTCAACTCAAGTGCAGCCCACATCCTGGCCTGTTGCCAGGGGTGGAGAGAAGTGGCTTGTGCCTCCAGCAGGACATCTCTGTGACCATCTGGGTGTGTCCCGCACCGGGGGGGCTCTCATTCCCACTGTGCCACCTCCTGCGACACTGCCCTTCCCTGGTCTCCCTGCCCCAAGTTCCATAGGCTGGAATCTTGGACAGTCACACAAGAGAATATATTTAAAAATATTTATATCCACTTTATTCCAAACAGGTTTATAAAGTGGCTTACACAACACATACATTACCACTGGGTTATAAAATAAATAATAACTGATAATGTGCACATACATTACCACTGGGTTATAAAATAAATAATAAGTGATAATGTGAGGGAAACAGAATTCAAGCCCTAGGAAAACTGCACCATTGGTCTATACAGTACTCTCGTATGAATTGGAAAAAGACGCCCCCCTCTAGACAGAGGTCAACCTATGTCTCAGGCACAAATCTTGTTCTGGTAAATAAAGTTTTATTGGAATGCAGTCACCCCCATTCATTGAAGCATTGTCTATTATTGCTTACACACTGTGATGGCGGAGCTGAGCAATGAGACAAAGACCTTATGACCCACAAGCCTAAAATATTCACTCACTGGCCCTGTAGGTGAAACGTATGCACCATGAGCTGAGCACAGCCAGGGCTGGATTCCAGCTCCCCTCTCTCCTCTGCTGCCCTACCTTGTGTTGTCTTCATAATAACCTTGCAGGGGACTTAAGACAAGAGACAGGCTCAAGAATGACAAAAGCTTGGCTAAACCCCAGACAGGTTCCTCTGAGCCCCCTTTCTGATCAGACCTCATCTTGGGGTCTTGTCTTTGGCCTGCCAAGTTTGACTTTAGGGAGAACACTGCTGCTACATCAGTTTAGTGAGAATTCCCCTACTCTTGATGTCTCCTTCTAGTAAGTTTTCATCTGCTGACCCTCCATTCTGCTCCTTGGCTAGAAATCCCCACTTGTCTTTGCTGTATTTGGACCTGAGCCTGATCTCTCTTCCCTACGGCAACAGTCTTGACCCCTTTGCAATAGTCCTGAATAAAGTCTTCCTTACCATTTTAGCGAGTGTCAGGATAGTCTTTTCTCTAACAGAGGTGAATATCTCGCCTGAAGTGCCATGGTCAGTCAGTGATGGCACCAGGGCTCCAATCCAGGCTCTGTGGCAGCCAGTAGAGCAACTTTGTTCTGTGGCACATGCCTCTCCAGCTAGGCATCCAAGCTCAGACGCTGCTTGCACACACTGAACTCTGGATTTGAGTTTGGGGACCCTTTTGCTTGAATAAAACATTTCTCACCCCAGAAGTATAAACAAACCTCTGATTCATAGTCTTGATCACCACCTTTACCCACTGATGCCATTAGTCACTCTTCAGGATTAAACTCTCTCAAAAGGGCTGTCAAAGAGTTCATTCATTCACTGGTTTATTCATTCAAAAACATGGCGCTCCTGCAACGTGGCAGGCACTGAGTCAGCCAATGAGAATCCCACAGCGAACACGAAGACATCCACAAGAGCCTTACCACTGGTGAACTGCTTAAATCAACTCTGTTCAATGTGCTTGCTCATAGCTTCATAGACCATCTTGGCCCACATCTGGGAAATGCACCTAACAGGATCACGATTGAGATCTTCATGTTGCCTGAGAATTGACCACCAGGTCCAAGAAGTGGATGCAAAGAGTTGACACAGTTGGTCCATCCTTCAGCTGCCACTGCACCCCAAACCCTCATATAAGAAGACTGGTGAGGGTAGAGAGTGAGAATCATCAGGCGTGATTTGCCAGCTTGGAGAAGGAAGCGCATGAACACGGAAGAGTTGCACCCACCCAAGAGAGGGGGTAAGAGACCCACAGCAGTGATCAGAGCTGCCTGCAAGACCTGATGAACGGCATTTTATCCACTGTCTGCTCAGGCAGTGAGCTTGCCGCTTGCCCTTGTGCTGACCTGAACAGTGGAAGAAAGAATGAGAGTGAGAGATATAGACTGATTAGCTGGATTTAGGTTTGGCCCCTAGATAACTGTGGCTTGACAAAAGAAAGAAGTTTATTTCTCCCCCATGTGGAAATCTAGAGGTAGGCACCCGAGAGCTGGCACAGCAGCAGGGCACCACCAAGTCTTTGGGGAAACAGGTTGTTTCCAGCTCCCCACTCTAACGTCACTGGGGTGTGGATTCTCACCCCCTAGAATGGAGCTCCAGGCACCATGTTTCCATCCAAACAGCCAGGTGGAAAAAGGGTGGAGGAAGAGGCAAAGAATAAGTATCAGCCTGCTCATCAGAAGGTTCCTGGAAGTTGCCTTTGGTATTTCTGCTCACATCTCATAGGCTAGCACCCAGTCCCACAATCACAGCTAATGCAAGGGAGGCAGGCAACATGGTGTCTATTCTGGACAGCATGCCCAGATACAATTTAATACTATGGGCCAGAATTTAATCCTATGGGAAGAACACCTACTGGGGACAATTTACCATTTTGCCACAGCAGGAAAGAGGAAGAGAATAGCAGGAGGGCAGCCTTCTCCCTCCCAGCATCTGACACAGCAAGGATGCGTGAGTCTCCTGTGCAGAGTCCCCAGGCCAGGGGACACCAGCAGCGTCCCCTTTGGGGGTGTCCTTCAGAAGACAGGAATTGAAGGGGGGTGGAAAAAGGAAGGTCTGCTCTGCAACTTCCATGTCAGGGGGTCCCTGCCAGGCCCACTTAAGAATGCACTCATGCCCGTGAGAGACGAGGCCATGTGCCACCAGGACCGCCTGGGTTCACCTCCTATTTGACCTTGGGCAGGTTGCTGTGCCTCTCTGCCTGTTTCCTCATTTCTAAATTGGGAATAATAATAGACCTAATTCAGGACATTGTTGTGAGCATTAAGTGAGTTATTGAATGCAAACCCCTTAGAACCAGACCCAGCAAGTGGTACGTTTGCTGTGGTTTTATTCAGACATCTCCATGCAGAGAGCGTCCATGGCTGGTCAGCCAACAGCGAAAGGACTGACGTGGCTGGTTATTCAAGTCCCTTTTTAATCTTCCTCTTCTTTGACCTGACACACCAGAGAAGTGAGAGACCCAGAAGAGGGGGGACTTGGGGCTGGGTATCTCCACACTCACATGCCAAGGGGAGAAACGGGAAAGAAAGGAGAAGGCAGATAAGCACCTCCCCACCTCAGTGTCCGCAGCCATACGTAGACAGTGACTGGGGAGGGGAAGGCTCTGGATCTTACATGAGATTAGAGTTTCCAAGTGGACTAGATAGGACTTTTGATTACCGAAGTTTCCTGGGATGTGATGGAATCTACCCAAAATGGGATCTGCTACCCAACAGAGGAAGAACATTCACCACTGTGCATCTGAACCAGAATTAGAGAAAAATAAAGGCGATTTGATTTAAATAGCCCAACAAGCAGAAATAACATAATAAACTGGTTATGTTCACATTTCCTTCCTACAAGTTGACTTGTACTTGGCCAAGCGCAACAGCCCCATGGGTGGTTCAAGGGTGTTGCTATAGACAAGCCCGAGGAAGTTTCAGTGTTGGTGCAGGGGAGCTGCCAGCCCCCTGGCCCGGTGCTCTGTCCCGGTATGCGTCCTCTCTCCAGCATCCTGTTCAGTGGTCCTCCAGCCTCCATTGAAGTGGGCTCAGGGCAAGGCAACTACTCACTGCCTGGTGAGGCTGTTGGCCACAGGCTGGACAGCTCCAATCCTTTATGTGATGGAGAATCCAACCAGCCTCCCCATCACATCTTCCCCTTTGCGCCAATTCTGCCCTCTGGGGCCACACAACTTAAGCATCTTTCCTCTTCCATTTGACAAATCAAAAGGCATAAAGAGCCACCCCAGAGGTGCCCCAGAGCATTTCTGCATCATGGTGGGGTGAATGGCCTTTCACTGGGCATTGACAAAGGAATCGTCAATATCTTATAAAAAAAAAAAAACCCATGTATCACATTTCTCTTTTAGCTTAGTTCTAGGGAGAAATGTGAGTTCTTTCCATGTGATAAGGGTGTTTTCTTTTTTTTTCTTCTGAAGTTAAAAGCTAAACGTAGACTGGAGGAAAAGGGCAGGGACACTGAGATCTGCAGTTGTGGGTTTAAATGCCTTCCACCAATTCCTGTCCTCACAATCTTCCACATGCTGTTTAACCTTTCTGGGCCTCAATGTTCATAGCCGCAAAATGGGAGGCGGGTGGTTCATAATGCCCAACAGACATGATGGTTGTGAGGATTAAATGACATAGTGCATGTAATGCGCCTAATGGAACCCTATACCGCATTAGGCACGCAGTAAATGGCAGCGATCCTCAGGGCCACAATTGATATTATCCACTCCAATTTGCCTTCCAAACTTAGCAGTCTAGGAATTTGACACCAGCTTCAACCAAGACAAGGTCAGGATTTGGACCCAAGTCTTTCTGTGTGAAATGTCTGGTGTTTCTGCTCAATGCAAAACATTACAAAGAGGCCACCAAGAATCCAAGTACATCTGATGCCACTTGAGTCATCACCTGGGACAGGTGACTGGGCCATTCACGCCTCTTGCCCTGCTTAGTAGGACTGATGTGCAAGTTTCCTTTTCTCACACGTGCTTTGGTACCTCCCTGGCACTGAGCATCTTCTTATGAGGGACATACACTCACCTCATTTTAAAGATGAAGGAAATGAGGAATCAAAGAGATTGATCAGCTTGTTCCTGGGACTCAGAGAGCAAGTGGCAGGCTCCAAACTCAGTTTTTTAAAATAAATATTTCACTCTGTTTCAATGTACCTTCCTTGTCAAGCCCTTTGGGAAGGTAAGAGATGGGGAGATGCGACAAGTTGAGCAAGTGACTGTGACAAGACACATCCAGGGCTTGGCACTCTGGTACACCATCTCTTGAGTCCTCACAGAATCCCTGCGGTTTCATCACCATCCCCATTTTGGAGGATGAGAAGTGGATCAAGGCTCCGGGGACTGAAGTAACTTTCCACAGAGAGCACGGCTGGGGATTCGGTCTCGGAACCTGGAATCTCTGCTTGTTGCCTTTCATGCTCTCCTTCCATTTCTGTCACCCCGGGTTCTTTTGGAAGTAGGTTTGGGGTATGCACACCTCTTACAGAGATAAATACTAGGGAGGAGGATCTGTCCAGCACCTGCACAACTGTGAGTTTTCCATACATTTTTCATGCACATCTGTAAACATGGAAGAGCACAGCAGAGTGGAGTCACAAGTTCTAAATCAGGTCCTGGAACACTGCCCTTTAAGATCCCAAGCCCTCAGCAGTCTGATTCTTGGCAGCACACCTTTGCAGGATACACACACACACACACACACACACACAAACACACATACACTCACTCAACTCTTGATAACATCCTCTTCCCAGTGACTCACTAATCAGTCTCTTTTGAAGAATGAGTAATATCAACATTGAAGGCAAGCTCCCAAGTTAACTTTTCAACATTCCACGGGAAAATGTGTGTTGCCACATCAGGAATATCGCCTGCTGCCAAACTCAATAGAAATTCTCTGCATTTTCATGCAACTGGTGAGGTTGAAGGTTTTCAAACGCGAAAGTCTCTTCTCCAGCCCAGAATCTAATTTCACTCATATAAAACCAAATGTGACTTGATATGCAGCTTTTGAAGTATGCAGATAAACAAGATGAATGGTAAAAACATGTAAGGAACTTTAAAATGGGAATGAAACGGTATATTTAGGTTTAATGTAGAGAAAACTGAGAGGTTTCTTATTGATCACCTTATTCACTGCTTCTAGATATATCTAGAACCTACTGTGTGCCAGGCACTGTATTAAACCCCCAAGGGAGCAAGATGCATAAAAAGACTCAAGGAGGGGGGATAGCTACATATTTTAGAAGAATTTGGGAAGCCTTCTCAAAGGAGGAAGTATTTTTTTTTCCAGGAAGAGTTGATAGAAGAGGGGCATTCAGCCTGTGAACACTTGGAGACCTAAAAGGATATTGTGGGTGTGGACTGGAGTAGCAAGTTGTTTTTCGGCTTAACATAGTTTCCTGCCTCTTCTTCTGGTTCCTTTGGGTAACCCCTCTCCCCTCATGGTGGTCCCAGAGGGGCTGTCCATGGGGCTTGGGGGGGGGTACGTGGTTCAAGTATCTAAATTATAATATTCCATCGTTCTGCCTACAGGGATTCAGGCAGGGATAGTCACGTGAGTCAAGCAGAACCAATCAGAGGTTTTTCTGGGATAGTCATGTGACTCAGAAGAATCAATCAGGCTTCTCTGGTGAAAGAGAAGACCAGCTTCCTCTGTGATGGTCCAGCTGGGGACATGGCAGCAGTGGGGTTGCGAGCAGCTATGCTGCTGGCCCACTGGAGAGCTTATTTGCCAAATGAAGTTAGCAGACAGCTACAAAGCAAGATCTCTCTCCCCCCTCCCCCGCTCACACACCCTACCCGAGACCGGGCTTCAACAATATCAGATATGCTAACTTCCAAATTTTTAAAATAAAATTTCCTTTTTTCTTAAACTGGTTTGAGCATCTATCACTCTGAATTTATTAAAACAACTATGACAAGTTGCTGTACCCTAGTAGCGTAAAGGGAAGAGTGGGCAAAATGAGAATTAAGGGTCCGATTATGAACAACAGGGCTAAGACACTCAGACTTTATTCTCTGGGCAATGGGGAGTCAGTGAGCGTTTTTAAGAAGCAAAGTAACATGGTTCAGTTTTGTTTTAGAAAGATGTCTCCAGCAGGGGAATGAGTCAGGAGATCTTTCATCCATTGGTTCACGCAAATATTGTGAGAGTTTCCACTTACTCAGTGAGGGTGGAGAGAGAAGGATGCATATTTTGAAACTGATAATTTCATCTGAATATGCCAGGAGGCAGTTTTCTCTTTTAGTAACTAAGATTATTCAATTAGCAATGAATCTTGAATTTTTCTATGTTCAGTAATGGAGTAAACACTTCACAGGAACATCTCTCATACAGCCAAAGCCCCATAGGTAACAGGACATGTGTCACAATTAGCAAACACATCAATTAATAAAGGAAACAAAGGAACAGTCACAATAGGGAGGCTGGCCAAACACATTTCTCCACATCTAATTCTTTGGTTAGAGCAGCTCTGCTCTGGATAATATCTTTTTCATAACCCTGAACTAGAAGTTATTCTGTTTTGGTCTAAAAGCTTCAACTTTTGACAATCCTTATAATATCTAAAAGACGCAATGCCAGGCATAGTAACTGAGAAAAGGACACAGAACTAGCATCAAGGCTGGAGTCTGCCTTTAATGTGCAAATGTTGCCCAGAACCCACAGGTGACACATCACCCAGGCCTTGGACTCTGATCCAGAACACCAGCAGCAGGACCTGCTTCCAGCCTGACTAACCCTGCAGCCTTGACAAGCCATAGCCTCTCTCTGAAGCTCCATTTTCTCCATCTATAAAATAAGGGAAATCATAAGATATAGCCCAAGCTAAAGAATTGTTGCGTGAATTATATGAAATAATACAAGACTCTCTAAAGTTAAACTGTTTGAATTTCAAAATATTTATGTGAAAGATGTAGTTATATAAAAGGTGCATAATCTTGTTACAGGCATTCCATGGTCATCCATCAAACATTCTTGATAGGTACTCTGCTAGGCATTGGGTCTGTACTGATGACGAGAATATGGTTCCAAGCTTGTAGGGACTGAAACCAAATGGGAGAAATAGACTAAGACTACAGGGATGGTCATTATGATAGTGGGGGTCTGTATGAGGTACTTTGGTAGCAGGGAAGCATGGAACTGCAATGTGTTTCCCTTTGAAGTCATGGTAGCCATCATGGAGGGGACAATACTGGAGTTGGTAGTGACATCACACCAACAAAGTTCTAGGGAAATCACCCAGGAAGTATGGAGGCTGGATTGATGGAAAGCCAAAGTGTAACCAGCTAGACCAGGTAGTTGTGCTGGTCATGGGCCAGCACATGGTTTGATCCATTTCCTGTTCTTTTCTGTATCACAGGGACCACATTTCCTGGGCATACTTGTCTTCTGGTTTCCAATTGGTTTTGCCCTATGGTGGAAGACTGGAGAGTGGGAGTTGGGGAGAAGCTAGGGTGTTTCTTTGGGCAGCACCCCTGGCAGGGCTGCATCTTCTCCACGTTGTTGTTCCTGCTTGTATCACACAGTGCCTGCCCTTGTGGTACTTCTCAGCTCCAGCTCTCATGGACCAGATCCTCTGAGGGTCTAGCTCCACTGCAGAAACCTGGCTCCAGGGGTCCAGGACACCACCCTTCCCATCCCCCATCCCATCCCCCATCCCCTGTGTCCCTCCAGGGTATGTAGCAGCTGCCTGCTCTGGTTCATCTCTTTGTTGCCTCATCAACCCCTGTTTGTTCCTCAGTACAGAAGACATACATCAATGTCACCAATTCCTTGTACTAAGTTCCCTCTGTTTGAAATACTAAGGGTGATTTCTATATTCTGCCAGCATCCTGACCTATATACAAAGGCCAATGAATTAGTCTAAGAGAGATGATGACGGATGGAGGCAGAGAGGTAAACCAGGAGGATTTTGAACTTCTGTGCATGTGGGAATAAGAGAGAGGAGAGCTGAGGGATGGTTCCCGAGATGACAAGACCTGCCAATTTTCAAATAGATTAGGAGTGCATAAGGGCTTAAATTTATTCCTTCCATTCCTGGGGTTTAGCTGACTGTCTATGATTTGTTTGTGTCTTCATATCTGCAATTCCAACTTGAAGTCGAGGAACAGATGTAAAATTTCTACTTCCAGCACTAAGGAGAGCTCCTCCCGCAATATGCAATTTTTATTGCCTTTTCAAACAAATAAATAACAGTGCTCTATATATCTTGATGGAAATGAACTCTCTCATATTAAAGAAGGCTTGTTTACTTTTGCAGAGAGAAATCTGGTTTCTGCACCAAAACATTCAGAATTTGCAAATGCCTCCCATGATGTTGGAAAGGAAGCAATCTCAATTACTGTGAGTACTAGAAGTTAATTCTAATGTCTAAGTTAATTCTAATATCCTCAGAACTGAAATACTGATTTCAATCTTTCCTTTTACATTAGTACCCCATGACATTAACATCTGTAGCCATCTCCTAATTGGCTGCCTTGACCTAAACCTCTCTCTTAGAATGCCTGCTCTGTGCAGTTGCCAGGAAGACTAGAGTACACTGTTCATCTCCCCATGGTCTACAGAACAAAGTCTGAATTCTTTAGTCCAGCAGTTGAAGTTCTTCAATATAAAACTCTAGCACAGGCAGCTTCTCAAAAAATTAAAAATAGAATTCCCATGTGATCCAGCAATTCCACTTCTAAGTATATGCCTCAAAGAATTGTTTACAACAGCACTAATCACAGTTTCCAAAAGGTGGAAGCAAACCAAATGTCTATAAACAGATGAATGGATAAACAAAATGTGGTATATACATACAATGGAATATTATTCAACTTTAAAAATGAAGGAAATTCTGACACATGCTACAAATGGATGAGCCTTGGACGTGATGCTAAGTGAAAAAAGCCAGTCACGACAAGACAAACACTGTAGAAGTCCACTGATACGAAGTCTCTAGAGTTAAGTTCAGAGACAGAAAGTACAACAGTGGTTGCCAAGGGCCAGAGGGAGGGGGGATGGGGCATTGCTGTTTAATGGGTTTATTCTGAGCTTCAGTTTGGGAAGATGGAAGAGTTCTGGACACTGGCTATACGAAAATGTGAATGTACTTATTAACATTACTGAACTGTACACTTAAAAACAGTTAAGATGGTAAATTTTATGTTATGTGTATTTCACCACAATAAAAAATAAACAACTCCAGCTCAGCTTTCCAGCTCCATTCTCTCTGTCAGCTGCAAGGCTATCTAGGTAATGCCCACCTCACACACCTGAGCCTCCTGCACATATGATCACGCCATGCCCTGCATCAGTTATGCCCTCCCACACAATAGCTCCAACAATCAGAAAATGGCCAGCCCCTCAGAGCAGAGCACACACCCCTCCTAAAGCAACAAAGGGTCACCTAATCTCACCTGGCACCCCCTCCCCTGGGCGGGCTCACAATGACATTGCCCCTGACTTAGGGCTTTTTCTCTCCAAGAATGTGGGGCTCTCTGACCTGTTTTATTGTAGTTTGTGAGCATCTCTGATCTTCCCCTCACTGGGCATGGAGTGCTCTGAAGACTGGCATGGTTCCAGCCCAATTCTGTCACCCCAGAATGTAGTGTTGGATCTGGCACCTCACAGCAGAATTTGTCAAACGAACAACAAATGGTCTTTGAGTCTCTCTTTCCTGGTAACTGAACTGTGGTTGGTTTGGCCAAATGAGGTATTAGGGCAGGTTATCTGAACTTCTGTCGAAATGTTTCTCTGCTCTCCAGCAAGAGCCATGCCTTCTCTTCACCCCTAGGGAGGGGAGGCTGCTCCCCCTTCCTCCTGCCTACTGTCCATCTTCCACACAGCAGCCAGAATGACCCTGTGAGAAGCAGCCAGCATGCACTTCTACTGAAGCCATAGATCAAATCATGTCACTCCTCTGCTGAAAATGGGGTGTTAGCTTTCCACTCTGTTAGGGTAGAAGCCCAAGCCGATGACTATTCCCCTCTATCTCACCTCTCCCCTGGTCTCACCTCCACCACTCTCCCTGATGCTCCAGCCACACTGCTCTCCTCGCTGTTCCTGAGACACGCCAAGCACACTCCCATCTTGGCACCTCTACACCTGCACCTGGAAGGGTTACCCCAAGATTGCCACAATCCCAACCCTCACATCCTCCAGCTCATGCTCACATGGCCCTGTATGAGGTCTTTTTCTGACCACTCTCCTCCATAAAGCATCAGCAAGACAGACCCCTGCTTGTGGTCCTCCCAATGTTGCCATAGAATTTAACAGCACTTATCATCTCCTGACATATTACATACACATTTGTTTGTTGTCTGCCTCCCTCCACAAGAACATATGCACCAAACAGGCAGAAACTTGATCAGCTGTTCACTGCTGCAGCCTTAGCCTGACATGATGTGGGTAGCTGGTAAGTCACTGTTTAGTGGATGCATGCATGGATGGATACATGGATGAATGGATGCATGGTTGGATGGATGAATGGACAAACAACTGAATGAACAAATGAATGAATGAATCAATGAATGAATGGGTACTTGTGAAGACTGCACAGGTTGTTGGGTCCAGCCCAAGGGAGATAATGCAGACTGGCACAGTAGGTATCACCAACCTGTAAATATGGAAAATCTACACCATCTTCCTCTGTTCTTTTTTTTTTTTTTTTAATTTTTAATGTTTTTTGAACATCTTTATTGGAGTATAATTGCTTTACAATGGTGTGTTAGTTTCTGCTTTATAACAAAGTGAATCAGCTATACATATACCTATATCCCCATGTCTCCTCCCTCTTGCGTCTCCCTCCCACCCTCCCTATCCCACCCCTTTAGGTGGACACAAAGCACCAAGCTGATCTCCCTGTGCTATGCGGCTGCTTCCCACTAGCTATCTATTTTACATTTGGTAGTGTATATATGTCCATGCCACTCTCTCACTTCATCCCAGCTTACCCTTCCCCCTCCCTGTATCCTCAAGTCCATTCTCTACATCGGCGTCTTTATTCCTGTCCTACCCCTAGGTTCTTCAGAACCTTTTTTTTTTTTTGATTCCATATATATGTGTTAGCATACAGTATTTGTTTTTCTCTTTCTGACTTACTTCACTCTGTATGACAGTCTCTAGGTCCATCTACCTCACTACAAATAACTCAATTTCATTTTTTTATGGCTGAGTAATATTCCATTGTATATAGGTGCCACATCTTCTTTATCCATTCATGTGTCGATAAACATTTAGGTTGTTTCCATGTCCTGGCTATTGTAAATAGTGCTGCAATGAACACTGTGGTACATGACTCTTTTTGAATTATGGTTTTCTCAGGGTATATGCCCAGTAGTGGGATTGCTGGGTCATATGGCAGTTCTATTTTTAGCTTTTTAAGGCACCGCCGTACTGTTCTCCATAGTGGCTGTATCAATTTACATTCCCACCAACAGAGCAAGAGGGTTCCCTTTTCTCCACACCCTCTCCAGAATTTGTTGTTTGCAGATTTTTTGATGATGGCCATTCTGACCCGTGTGAGGTGATACCTCATTGTAGTTTTGATTTGCATTTCTCTAATGATTACTGATGTTGAGCATCCTTTCATGTGTTTGTTGGCAATTTGTATATCTTCTTTGGAGAAATGTTTATTTAGGTCTTCTGCCCATTTTTGGATTGGGTTGTTTGTTTTTTTGATATTGAGCTACTTGTATATTTTGAAGATTAATCCTTTGTCAGTTGCTTCATTTGCAAATACTTTCTCCCATTCTGAGGGTTGTCTTTTAGTCTTGTTTATGGTTTTCTTTGCTGTGCAAAAGCTTTTAAGTTTCATTAGGTCCCATTTGTTTATTTTTGTTTTTATTTCTATTTCTCTAGGAGGTGGGTAAAAAAGGATCTTGCTGTGATTTATGTCACAGAGTGTTCTCTCTATGTTTTCCTCTAAGAGTTTTACACTGTCTGGCCTTACATTTAGGTCTTTAATCCATTTTGAGTTTATTTTGTGTATGGTGTTAGGAAGTGTTCTAATTTCATTCTTTTACATGTAGCTGTCCAATTTTCCCAGCACCACATATTGAGGAGGCTGTCTTTTCTCCATTGTATATTCTTGCCTCCTTTATCAAAGATAAGGTAACCATATGTGTGTGAGTTTATCTCTGGGCTTTCTATCCTGTTCCATTGATCTATATTTCTGTTTTTGTGCCAGTACCATACTGTCTTGATTATTGTAGCTTTGTAGTGTAGTCTGAAGTTAGGGAGCCTGATTCCTCTAGCTCCGTTTTTCTTTCATTGCTTTGGCTATTTGGGGCGGTTTGTGTTTCCATACCGATTGTGAAATTTTTGTTCTAGTTCTGTGAAAAATGCCAGTGGTAGTTTGATAGGGATTGCATTGAATCTGTAGATTGCTTTGGGTAGTATAGTCATTTTCACAGTGCTGATTCTTCCAGTCCAAGAACATGGTATATCTCTCCATCTGTTTGTATCATCTTTAATTTCTTTCATCAGTGTCTTATAGTTTTCTGCATACAGGTCTTTTGTCTCCTTAGGTAGGTTTATTCCTAGGTATTTTATTCTTTTTGTTGCAATGGTAAATGGGAATGTTTCCTTAATTTCTCTTTCATATTTTTCATCATTAGTGTATAGGAATGCAAGAGATTTCTGTGCATTAATTTTGTATCCTGCTACTTTACCAAATTCATTGATTAGCTCTAGTAGTTTTCTGGTAGCATCTTTAGGATTCTCTATGTATAGTATTATGTCATCTGCAAAGAGTGACAGTTTTACTTCTTTTCCAATTTGGATTCCTTTTGTTTCTTTTTCTTCTCTGATTGCTGTGGCTAAAACTTCCAAAACTATGCTGAATAATAGTGGTGAGAGTGGGCAGCCTTGTCTTGTTCCTGATCTTAGTGGAAATGGTTTCAGTTATTCACCATTGAGAACGATGTTGGTTGTGGGTTTGTCATATATGGCCTTTATTATGTTGAGGTAGGTTCCCTCTGTGCCTAGTTTCTGGAGGCTTTTTATCATAAATGTGTGTTGAATTTTGTCGAAAGCTTTTTCTGCATCTATTGAGATGATCATATGGGTTTTCTCCTTCAGTTTCTTAATATGGTGTATCATATTGATTGATTTGCGTATATTGAAGAATCCTGGCATTCCTGGGATAAACCCCACTTGATCATGGTGTATGATCCTTTTAATGTGCTGTTGGACTCTGTTTGCTAGTATTTTGTTGAGGATTTTTGCATCTATGTTCATCAGTGATATTGGCCTGTAGTATTCTTTCTTTGTGACATCTTTGTCTGGTTTTGGTATCAGGGTGATGGTGGCCTCGTAGAATGAGTTTGGGAGTGTTCCTCCCTCTGCTACATTTTGGAAGAGTTGGAGAAGGAAAGGTGTTAGCTCTTCTCTAAATGTTTGATAGAATCCGCCTGTGAGGCCATCTGGTCCTGGGCTTTTGTTTGTTGGAATATTTTTAATCACAGTTTCAATTTCAGTGCTTGTGATTGGTCTGTTTATATTTTCTATTTCTTCCTGGTTCAGTATCGGAAGGTTGTGCTTTTCTAAGAATTTGTCCATTTCTTCCACGTTGTCCATTTTATTGGCATATAGTTGCTTGTAGTAATCTCTCATGATCCTTTGTATTTCTGCGGTGTCAGTTGTTACTTCTTTTGCATTTCTGATTTTGTTGATTTGAGTCTCCTCCCTTTTTTTCTTGATGAATCTGGCTAATGGTTTATCAATTTTGTTTATCTTCTCAAAGAACCAGCTTTTCGTTTTATTGATCTTTGCTATTGTTTCCTTCATTTCTTTTTCATTTATTCCTGACCTGATCTTTATGATTTCTTTCCTTCTGCTAGCTTTGGGTTTTTTTTTTTTTTGTTCTTCTTTCTCTAATTGCTTTAGGTGTAAGGTTAGGTTGTTTATTTGAGATGGTTCTTGTTTCTTGAGGTAGGATTGCATTGCTATAAACTTCCCTCTTAGAACTGCTCTTGCTGCATCCCATAGGTTTTGGGTTGTCGTGTTTTCATTGTCATTTGTTTCTAGGTATTTTTTGATTTCCTCTTTGATTTCTTCAGTGATCCCTTGGTTATATAGTAGTGTATTGTTTAGCCTCCATGTGTTTGTATTTTTTACAGATTTTTTTTCTGTAATTGATATCTAGTCTCATAGCGTTGTGGCCGGAAAAGATACTTGATACGATTTCAATTTTCTTAAATTTACTAAGGGTTGATTTGTGACCCACGATATGATCTATCCTGGAGAATGTTCCATGAGTCTGAGGCCTTCTGCCAGCGTTCAGTAAGTGTTCTGTAGGAGCTGTTCCACATGTAGATGTAGTTTTGAGGTATTTGTGGGGAGGAAGGTGATCTCCCTGTCTGACTCCTCTGCCATCTTGAAGGCACCTCCTCTTACTCTTTTTTATGAGCTAGTCTTCACATTAGTGCACTAGTGGCCTTCCGTACATGGTGTTGGTGCTAGTCCACTGGGTGCCAATCAGCAATCTACTCATTTAAGTGAAAGATCATTTTTTGCAGGTCATTTTCTCATCTTCCAAGCTCTGTGTTCCTCAGGAACAATCTCTTCTTTTTGAAAAGCAGTGCAATATAAATACATTGTGACTTTTAATTTTTTAAAAAAGCCTGTTGACTTCCAATTGTTCTATTTTTTATTCACGTATTCTCTTTTCTTTCTGGAACCTCCACATGTTCACCAACCAGATGCTCTCCGAACTCTGTACTTCAGGGATTTTTATGGAGGCTTCATTATGTAGGCATGGTTGATTAAATCATTGTCCATTAGGGAGTCCTCTCTTCTTTCTTTATCTCAATCTTCATCTGACTTGAAGGATTATTCCAACAATCCTTATGGCAACTGTCACAAGATAAAGCCCATATTTAATAACCTTGTACTCAAGGTCCTGCACAAGAAGACCTGAAGTAAGCCAACCCCTTTCTTGTGTCAATTCCTCTTCCTGGAAAAATGTTCTCCACCACCTGTACCTTTTAAAATGCTATTAGAGTTTAAAGTACAGCTCCTCCAGAAGCCCAGGCAAGGTATAAAATGTATGTGATCTCTCACTTCTTGGAAATGTCAGAATATTTTGTCTTCACCTACCCCCTCTCATGATTCATATCCTTTCTAGCCCTGTATTTTCTTCACTTGCTAAAAGGGGGTGGGGAGGCTATAATGAATCATAATTTTTTATATATATATATATATATATATATATATATATATATATATATATATATATATATAATATGTATAATAATAAGATATGTATAATAAGATATATATATTGTAATAAGGTATATATCTGTAACTGTGTGTATATATGTATATGGTTATGTAGAGCACCATATATGGTAGCTATTATTATTAATAACCAATGTGCTCCTCCCACAAGGATTGAGGCTTCCTGAGGGTAGTTTTGTTGTCTTAATGCATCTCTCCTTAATGCCCAAGCTTTGAAACTTGTCCATTGTTGTTTATTGAATGACTGCATGAATGAATGAAGGCTTCTACTTGGGAAAGGGATTTAGAGCCATAGGGAACAGCATGGGAACAAAGTTCAGAAATCTTTGTGTTCTCACTGCATGCTGACACTTCCAAAAATGCTGACCTGATTTCCTGACACTGCATTCATTGTCTTGCTTTTGAACATCTTCTGTAAAACAGCCTCTAATTTATTGCATTCTTTCAGAGGTTTATTCTCTGCTTTCAAATTCTGCTCCCAGATTTCATTCCAGTTTCTTTGACATTAAGTTGAGATCCAAGTCCTTATTTCTAAAATTTATTATCTAACATAAATGCTTGCCACCCAATTGCAGGAGCAATTTATACCCCAGAGATGGAGCAATCCCTTTAAGGAATAAATTGGATTCTCTTGTATCTCATTTTTTTTTTTATCATCACAAAGTCATAAATTCTCAAAATGCTGGCCTATAACAGAAGGGAAACCAAGCTTTGTGCTTAGA
This sequence comes from Balaenoptera physalus, assembly GCF_965194825.1. Classification (NCBI taxonomy): domain Eukaryota; kingdom Metazoa; phylum Chordata; class Mammalia; order Artiodactyla; family Balaenopteridae; genus Balaenoptera; species Balaenoptera physalus. Next base: position 113,975,723 of record NC_138884.1, on the reverse strand, counting down.
AATAACAAAGTTACTCCTGAAATTAAATAGGAATTTCCATCTCAAATGACACTTCTGCATGTCTTCAATTTTTTTTCCCATCTGAAAATTTCTATCTTGTTTCTCTGACCCTGGTCCCACAGGATAGTGAAGAAGAATTGATGAAGTGTTTCTTCTTTAATCTGATGAGAATTGGCAGTTTATTTTCAGCACAGTGTTGCCAGAGGGGGTGGGGAGGATATTTAGGAAATAAAAATAGGTCATATCGGTTTTATTCTGTGTTTATTAATTATTATTATTTTACTATGGATCTCACCGAAGGCTTAGTATGTGTGAAGCAGGCATTATGCTATGAGAATTCATGGAAAATTTCGTCCCATTCTCACACGAGCCCATTTTAAGGATGACAAAACTGAGGAATGATGAGATGAACTTTTCTGAGCTCTCACATTTGGCTTAAGCGGTGGTGTTACGATTCCAATCCAGGTATTCCAATCTCAAGCTCATGTCTGATAGACTAATTGTAAGTCTAAGTGTAAAGCACCAAAATTTAGGATGATGTTAAAGTGATTTCAACAGCTCTGAATTTTTATCAAATGTATTTGCTTTTCTAAGGTACTCACCTCCCCACCCCAATTGTGTAGTTTTCAGTAAGGATCTAGAAAAAATATATAAGGGAAACATAAGATAATTTAATTGGTACTAAAATACGCTAATTTCTGTAGAAAAATACTAAACTGTGTATCTGAATATACATATGATTACCGATGCAGCCATAAATAAAACATTGCTATTATAAAAAATAAAAATTAACAAAAAATAAAGTTCATGTTTGATAAACACCGTCCTTTTAGAGAGAAAGCTATGCTTTGATTTTCTTCATTAAAAGGATGACATGCTTATTAAAGAAAATTTCAAAATAAGAAAAAGAAGGAAAGAAAAATCTCCCTTCAACCTAGTGCAGCGGAAAGCTGAGGGATTTTTTGTTTGTTTAATAAGCAGGCATTTCTTTACATAGTCATGTAAAGACTATGTAAAGAATTTTACATAGTCTATATAATTTTTAAAGCTATAATTTTCTTTCAAGATCATGAAAATAACCCCTTTTAATATTGCAGGATTTTCATAGTAAGCCCTATATATGTGGGTGTGTCATAGTCTCAAGTCTCTCAACAGTAGGTATACAGTTTACTAAGCTGATTTCTTTCCCTTGGGTTATTTCAAAATTATTGGTTATCATAAGCAATGTTGTAATAAAGATGCTCACACTTAGAACTCTTTAGGCAGGCCAGACTGGAGACTTATAATATATTCCAAGAAGTGAAATCAGTGGGTCAAAGTGTATAAATATTTTTAAAGTACTTGATTCTTATTGCCAAATATCTTTTCAAAAGGGTTGTAACAATTTCTATTGCCACCAGCAAATACATATTCAGACTGCCCAGAAATTATTTTTCTAGAATGCTGTGTCTTAGGAAGTACTCCCTTCTCCCCCGAAAGTAAAATCCAACCTAGATGCCATCATCTCCCCAAAGCCTGAATGCTCCTTGAAGCCAAATTTTATCCTGGCTCCTCTGTGTTCTGTAGCACTTTGAATGTGCTTGAACCAAGCACTTCCCACCCCAGCTGAGATGGCCATTACATGTCTGTCTCCCTACGCCGACTGTGAGCCCAGTGGTAGGCACACAGTAGGTTCTCGATGCATACTTAAGAAGATTTTGGGTTTTGAAGAAAGGGACCAAGTATTTATGTATCATGGTTTCTGCTGTGCTGTCTGGCACACAGTAAGTGCCAGTTAAATACTTACTAACTGAATGAATGTGATCCTGAGATTTGGTTTACTTCAAAGCCTGCCAGGGCAGAAATATCTCACTACCTGGAAAAATCCTTTCTATTTCTTAGGCCTCAATCATTCATTTAAGGCATAAACATTTATTTTTTTTCTTTTTTTTTAAATTCTTTTCCATTACGGTTTACCATAGGATATTGAATATAGTTCCCTGTGCTATACAGTACAACCTTGTTGTTTATCCATTCTATATATAATAATTTGCATCTGCTAGTCCCAAACTCCCAATCCAACCCTCCCCTGCCCCCCACTTCCCTTTGGCAACCACAAGTCTGTTCTCTATGTCTGTGAGTCTGTTTCTGTTTTGTAGATAATTTCATTTGTGTCATATTTTAGATTCCACATATAAGTGACATCGTATATTTGTCTTTCTCTGTCTGGCTTACTTCCCTTAGTATGATAATCTCTAGGTCCATCCATGTTGCTGCAAATAGCATTATTTCATTCTTTTTTATGGCTGAGTAATATTCCATTGTATATATGTGCTACATCTACTTTATCCATTCATCTGTCGATGGACATTTAGGTGGTTTCCATGTCTTGGCTATTGTAAAAAGTGCTGGTAAGGCATAAACATTTATTAAACACTTACTATGTGCCAGGACCTAAAATAAGTAACCAGGAGATAGATAATTCTGAAAGCATCTTCTGGAGGAGCGTATAGTTTGGGAGGTCTCCTGAACACAATAAACAAGTGGAGGGAGGTCCCCCTTGAAGTGTGAAGAGGATGCCCAAAGGAGGAACCACCCAGCTCCTTGGAGCAGTCGGGAGTCTTCACACAGGAGTGACCTTGGAGCTGGAACATGATCGTAGTGAGTTACACTGTGTCCTCCAAAAAATATGTCTAAATCCTAACCCTCCGTGTCTGTGAATGTGACCTTATTTGGAAATAGGGTCTTTGAAGATATAATGAAATTAAGTATCTAGAGATGAGCTCATCCTGGTTTAAGGTGGGCCCTAAATCCTAGTACTGGTGTCCTTTAAAGGGAAAGGAGAGGGGGATTTGAGACATGGAGAGGCAGGGACGAAAAGGTCACATGAAGATGGAGGCGGAGATTGGAGTGATGCTGCTACAAGCCAAGGAACGCCAGGAGCCATCAGAAGAAACTATCAGCAGATAAGGAAGGATCCTCCCCTAGAGACTTCAGAGAGAACCTGACCCTGCTGACACCTTGATTGTGGACTTCTAGCCTCCAGAACCAGGAGAAAATAAATTTCTGTTGCTTCAGGTCTCCAAGCTTTTCGTACTTTGTTGCAGCAGCCACAGGAAACTAATGTGATGATGTAGAAGATGCTCAACACCAACTCCTGATATCCCTCTTTTCCTCACTTCTCCTCAGACCATTATTCTGAGAGATTGGATTCCAGGTATGGGTTAGGGCCTCTTTTCTTAGGTGCTGGGCCACTGTGTGCTGAAAGGTGAGTGCAGGGGTGGGGCTCACTCCCTCCTGTTTCTCCCTTCCTTGTGGTCAGAGATGAAGCCCTACAGACGACCTCTTCCCTGACTTACCACCTCTTCCCGTCCAGGGGTGTGGCTGGCCCGGGCCCATGGGTGTGAGTCTGCTCAGCACTTGCCACGGATGCAACCATCCCTATTGCCCGCCTATCTCTGAGGCATCCTCCTGGGCACTAGGGAGATGCAGCCTCCTGGCCTCTGGTGTGAAGGCGCTGAGTCCTAATTAGCTCAGTGGGCTCATGCTCCACAGCGTCCGGCTCTGCTCCTAGAAATGCCTTATTCTGAGGTTTGGGGCCCAAGCCCAGCTATAAATAAAGGGATATTCAGGTTTTCCATAGGGTTGCATTCCTCAGGGAAGCCGTGTGTTTGCAAAGCTGTTGGTTTGGGGCAGGGCTCAAGGATGATATCCCCTAATGCAGTAATTCTCATCCAGGGATGATGTTGCCTTCCAAGGCACATCTGACAATGTCTGGGGACATTTTTGATTGCCATAACTTGGCGGGGAAGGAGAGGTAGGGCTCTAGGCGTTTAGCAGGTAGAAGACAGGGATGCAGCTAAATATCCTCCAGTACACAGGACGGTTCCCACCACAAAGAATTATCTGGACCAAAATATCAACAGTGTTGATATGGAGAAACCCTGCCCTGTGGCCTGCAGAATTCCATTGTGAGTTCTAACAGATGGGAATAAGCTAAACAGGTGGATAGGGTAAGTAAAAGCATTTCTTAAAGAGAGATCATCATGCAAAGGAAAAACAGAGGTGGAAGACAGCATGAACTTGGGAGAAAAGCAGAGTCTGGGACAAGTGGACTGCAAAGGTCTATGGGCGGAACCAGAGGAGGGGGATGCAAGAGATGAGGCTGGAGAGATGGGCAAGAGTAAGGCCCTCAGATATCATCATCATCTTCTTCATCTTCATCATGACCTTCATCATCACACCATCATCATCATCATCATCATCAATATCATCACCACCATCATCATCATCATCAATATCATCACCACCATCATCATCATCACCATCATCAGTAACCTTTGTCACAGAAGATCACATTTATTGAACAGTTACTAGGTACTAAGTTGAAACATGCAACACACATTATTTCAGTTTGTTCTTTCAACACCCCAGTGTAGTAGAGTATTAGTTTCCTGCAGCTGCTGTAACAAATGACCACAAACTTAGTGACTTAAAATGACAAAATTTATTACCTTACATTTTGTATGCCGGTCAGAGGTCCGATGGAAAGTCAAGGTTTCAGCAGGGCTGCTTTCCTTCTGGAGGCTCTTGGGGAGAATCTGTTTCCTTCCTTTCCCCAGCTTCTAGAGGCCGCCTGCCTTTCCTCGCTCATGGCCCCTTTCCCCATCATCAAGGCCAGAAAAGAATGGAGTGAGGGTTGAGTCCTTCTCACACTACATCCCTCTGACCTCTTCTTGTGCCTGCTCTTCCACTTTTAAAGAGCCTTGTGATTCCATCGGGCCACCTGGATAATCCAGGGCAATCTCCGCATCTCAAGGACAGCAGATGAGCAACCTTCATCCACTGGCACCCTTAATTCCCCTTTGCCATGGAACATAACATGTTCACAGGGTTCAGTAATTAGGATGTGGACATCTTGTGGGGAGGGCATTTTTCTGTCCACCACCATTTTCGTCTACAGGTGATAAACCAGAGATTCAGAGTAATTAGATGCTGTGCCTGAGCTCACAGCACGGAAGCCTGGCTCTATCTTAGCGGAATCCAGGCTTTTCACCACTGTGCTTTCCTGCTCTTTGCTCCCGAAAACAAGGAGCTACACTTGCTGAATACTTCATGTGTGTCTGACACTCCACTTGCATCACGTCATTCTGTGGGCGATCGCTCCTCTTGTTAACAGAGAAGCAGACTCAAGTCAGAGACGTAATGGACTTCCTCAAGGTCTCCTGCGGCTGGACCACGATGTGAGAACTCTCAGCACTACTCCTTACAATGGGAGTGGTGGGCCAGGACCCTGCCTACATGCAGGAGATGCCCTTGACCCCTCCCCTACTGTCAGGTACGGAGTCTGGTTTCTCCTCTTCACAACCTCATTTCCTGTGTCCCACCACTTTGGTCAGAGGTTGGGATTGTTTGTTTACAAATTCCACTGGTCATCAAATGGGACCCAAACTGGGAGCCAGAGAGAGCAGGCTACTGCCCAAGACTCAGCCAAAGCCACTGAAGCCACGGGTTAGGAAATGGTTCACTTCCACTGCCATTACGTGAGGGACAAGCCTTTGCCAAAGATGACGTGGGATTAGCAGCCCGGTCATATTTCACCCCTCGGCACAATCCCTGTCCCTACAGCTTAGAGGCATTTGATTTTCCAATAAACTGATATCGGCCACTGAAAACCAACACCCCACCTCACCCTGCACACAGTTCCCTGGGAAATGCATGTAGGCCATGTTGCCAAATTATCAGGAATTAAGACAGTTTCTCTTTCCAGAGTTCAGGAGGCACAAGCATAAGGGAATGAGTCTATTTACCAAAAAAAAAAAAAAAAAAAAAAAAAAAAAAATCATAAACACACAAGCATTCCAAAGTAAGGACAGGAACGCTAGCCCCATCAGTTTGTGCAACCCAAGCTGAAAACTGGTGCTGCCCCACAAGATAATGAGCAACTCATCTGGCAATGCCAAGGGCTTCAAGGATGGAGGAGGTTGAATATTGCCACAAAAAATAGAGTTATATTTGTATGTGAACACAACAGCAAAAGGTGTCACCTTTTCCTGAGAGTCAGTCACATGATTTTTCCTTCACAAAAGCCTGGGTAATAGAAAGATTCTATGTGTAAATATGATTAGAGAACTTGACTGCCAATTATTATCAGTATAGAGACAGTAAGAGCTTGGTGACTTGAGGCGTCCACTTAGTGTTTGCTCCCAGGCAAGTAATTTATTCCCTATGAGACTCAATGTTCCCACCTGTAAAATGGGGCTGATAATGGGCCCCACCTCTGTTGGCTGGTGTTGGGATTAGGTGAGATCATACCTGCAAAGTACTTAAAACAGAGCCTGGCACAAGCAAAGTGCTCAGCAAATTTTTATCTCCATCATGGGTGTAGCATCTTACAAACAATGATTTCTATTTTGTTACCTACCAATCACAGGTTTCAAATATGGGGATGATCCACTGCATGTAAATTCTTACTGTACATAAATACGAACAAAGCTCAGTTCCAAGCCCTGCCCTAGTGAGTAATCTCCTTCTCATACTATTCCCACCCAAAGACACACAATGCCAAAAATCTCGTGTGTGTGCGTGTGTATGCACGTGCTTCATTTACTTTTTACCTGTTAATATTTTTAAATTAAGTTGTCCACAGGGAATATGAATGGTGAATTCAAAGTGGAAGTTTGAAGCATATGCTGTAAATAAGTGAAAATCCTCAAAATAATGGGAGAATTATTTTTCACTTGCACACTTTTTAATCTTTTGAACTTTATAACACGTACACATACTCTCTATTAAAAAATAAGACCTGGACTTAACGCTAACAAAACCCATAGCAAAAAAAAAAATTTTTACTTCTTTACTTTCTCAGTTTATTCAATAAAGTGACAAAAACTTGTGATAGGGAAGAACTTTGTATTCTACTACAGGTTACTCACTAAAGGGATGTTAAAGTATGCATAATGGTCCATCTCTGGGAACCCTGCCTCCCAGGTAACGGGCATTAAGCTAAAATACCTTTGTTTAGCTCACAGGAAACATTCTGACCAGGCCCACCTATGAATGACAGCAGCAAGGAGAAAATGAACACATCCCCTCCAGAGGCTGACCAGAACCAGGAAATGTTTGGCTTTATTCCCTCCCCTTTTAGTATAAAAGAAGCCTGAATTCTAACTCAGGCAAGGTGGTTCTTTGGGACACGAGTCCACCATCTTCTCGGTCTGCTGGTTTTCCTAATAAAGTCACTCTTCCTTGCCTCCACAACTCATCTCTCGATTTATTGGCCTGTTGTGTGGTGAGCAGTATGCACTTGAACTCGGTAACAAAATGATAAACTTTATGTAACTTAGCATTTGTATACTTATTTTCTAGACAATTTGTAGAAATGAGAAGTGGCTTTGAAAAGCTTGCTCTTCTCAAAGATAATGCTAGTTTAAAGAAAGGTGCTTGCTAGTGTTTCAGGATTGAACTATTATTTTTCCTAAAGATAAAAAGGAAAAGAAAAAGATTTCTGACAAAGCCCATAAAGAAGCCCTCAAATAAAACTTATAATTAGCTTTAATGATAGAGAGGGCTTCACAAATATTTGACCTATTAAGTAGATATTTTCTCAAGGCTGAATACTTTCAATAAACAACTCCAAGGCAAAGCTGAAGATGCTTCTCATATATCTGATGAGATTTCTGCCCTGGAAAGGAAGCCTGTGAGTCTGATGAAGTGAAGGACCACTGGGATTACAAACCTTTGAGACTGTGAGTTAATCTGCATGGGATGCAGGTTCAGGGCTGGAAGCAAAACAAAATGCACTATATAAATAATCAGACTTCATTGAGAGATTTTCCCAAGGGAGTAAAGGACACTGCCCTAGGACTTTCAGGAATTTTCAGACCACAGTTTGGTAGAAGTAACCTCACTGGTGAAAATTTTTCTTCAAAAGAAGTTTGAAAATGTTGCCCCAAACCCACTTCGATTAGCATTTAGATCACTGCTCTGTTCAAAACAGTGAACAAGCTTGCTGTTTACAGGCTCATATTTATGTGACTGGATTGGATCTATAAATAAAAGACAAGGGAGAGAATTACCGGTGCCGTGAACCTCACCTGAGCCAGGAGCTCTCTTCAAATCTGCTCATTTCCCCCAAATTGATAGATGTAATGCAACAGCACCTGCCACTGACCAAGGAGACTCCAAGAAGCCTTTATTGTTCATTTCCTTTATTTTTCTGATGAAAGGTAGTTCTTCAAAGCACTACTTTATGTATCAAAAGAATTATGACTACATATTGCAGTGGAACTTGGAGAAATTTTTAACATCAAACACGAGATTTCAAAGGAATTTCATGCTTGTGCCTGGCTACTTTGGGCCCCACCAGAAGTTTTCAAAAGGCTGACTCCTCAGATATCAAGGGATATTTGGGCAGAAAAGTTACAGGAAGCAGTGCAAGATTTGGGTAGTGACTTATTGAATTTGAACTTGTATTTTCAAGTAATTTCAAGTAAGGCGTGTCTTTCACTTCTTTCTTTAGTACTTCTTCATTGATTCAATATGTAGTTATGGAGCACTTCCTCTGTGCCGGGCAGTGAGTCAGGGGTGACCTCAGGCTAGGGGGCGTCACCACCAGAAGCCTTCCCTGCTTCATGGGCACTGCTGGAAGAGCCTTCCTCAGGGGCGGTTGTGAGGAGTCGATGAGATCCACCCATGCATATTTTTACGTTCAGATGTGCAAGCACCCTCACTCACATAAGTGTTTTATAAACAGTTCAATGCAGAAAGCCAGGATAGCATGTGCTCATCAGCATGGGATCTGGGGTCAGAGTGTCGTGGTTTGAAACCTGGTTCCATGACCTGCCAGCTGTGTGCCAGAGTGCAAATCACCCAATTGCTCTGAAAAATTAGGATAATCCTAGTACCTAGCCCATTTGATTGATGTGAGAATTAAATGAGATGATATTTGTATGTATATGAATATACACACATATGCATATATATGCACACACATATGCAAACACACACATACACATGCATGTATGTATGTGTATATATATATAGTTTAAAGTAGTGCTGACACACAAGAGCTTAATAAACTTGATTCACTGTCGCTGTTGTTAGTCATCTGCTTTTGTATGACCTGGCCCTTCTGGGTACCTAGTCCAGTAACCAGCTCTGGCTGAAGAGCAGCCCGGGGAGGTGCCTTCAGTGAACGTCATTCTCGATTACCAGTTGGATCACATCATTCCCAAGCTTCAACCCATCAATGACTGACACCAGCCGGAGCCTCAGGAAGTGCTCCCTGCCGAGCTGACCAGCTCAGGCTCTGCCCACCCAGGCCTCTCAGTAGGAGCCTGTCTGTCCAGTGCCTCCAGCATTCCTCTTCTCTGGGCTAATGTCTATTTGCCCTACAAATCACATTTGCGTGTCCCAGAGGAAGCCTTGCCAGCCTCCTCTATGCCCCCTGCTCTGCCCCCCACCTCAGTCTGGGCTGGGTGCCCTCCTCAGCAGTCCCGCCCACCACTGTGTGGTGTCCTGTCCTGGGTCCCCTCTCCCCCTCGGACTGCAGTAATTTGGCCCCTAGAGTGGTTGTCTCTTCCACCCGGGGAATCTGCTCAGGTGCAGGCAAAGGGTCCCACCCATCATTTTCTTCCCGGGGCTGGCACACTTCTTGGCCCAGAGTGTTTTGAAAGAATGAAGGGCCAACTCAAGTGCTCTAAAAAGTAAATCTTCTAATTGTTTTAAGACAATGATTTATTTTGAACCCACAATGGTATTTTCCTGCTTATGCACTTTCAAACTCACTGGGTTATACTCTGAAATACCTTTTATTTTCTACAGATCTACATCATCCTCAAAGGATGGAGATTTGTCACCACTAAGTATAAATGAACACTTGGTTTCAAAATCAATTCCGCCAGAAGAAAGAAAGAGGGATGAGGCACCTAAAAGGTCCCAGGCACAGTTAAATCCTTTATGAACTTTTTCTCACGGAATTTGCATCTCATGGAATTTGTGAAGTAGGTGTCATCAGGCCCATTTTACAGATTAGGAAATGGAAGTCCAAAAAGCTAAGTCACATGTCCAAGTCCACCAAGATGGAAGATAGAAATTCTTGGCAATTCAACTCAGGCTTGCATTTGTGGAATGATTCTACCACTTGCAAGTGTGGCTACTTGGAAAGAAGCAACATTCATCAGTCTGTATAAAATATGGCATTGACAGTGTCTTGTACATATGCAGTAGGGGACTTACATATTCAGCTGTTGAGTGAATACAAAACATTGCACAACATTATCCTATATCCCTATGCATAATGTGTACAGGCACACATAATTTCAAGTCTGTACATACATACACAATGAAAAAGAGATTTATTGAACCATATGGGAGGGGGACAAAAACCCTGACTCAAATCTCTGCCAAATCTGTAAGTTTAGAAATGGTAAGGTAATTCCATTTACTTTTAGTGGATTGTTAAAAATGTCCTTGCATTGTTGGATAGCTCCTTTTCTCTCAGGTAGATCTGGAATCTGAGGGCAGATGACCCCACATAGAGCAACATAAAAACATTTGTTGAAATACAATGAAATGGTTCCAAACCACCATGCTCTTATGTGACAGTTCCATTTTCCTCCTGGTCTATCGTCAGCTCTGCTCTGGGATGTTGGCATCTGTCTCACCAAGGTCCACATGACTCAGTGTCTGGGGGGATGTAGGCAAATAGATCATCTATTACACACTAGTGGAGGAAGGACTGTGATAATGGGTGAATGACACTTGTACAATAGGTTGGTAAAGAACTCGCTCCTTTCATTGCCTTCAAAGACGCCCAGCCAGCCCACAGAGGCTACTCTGGTATAGGGCGACCTTCCTTAACAAATATAGCAAGCACAGTGCTTATAAACCCAGATTCCACAGCAGGAATGCCTGTGGGCAAAAGCTAGTCAATGACTGTGTGAATGAACAATGGACCTCAGGAAATACTCTGCGTTACACTGAACAGTCCCTTTACTCCTATTTGACCAGGGCTGCTGCTGCTACTATTACTACTACTACTGTTACCACTGGAACTACTACACTTCCTCCTCCTCCCCTTCCTCCTCTTTCTACCTCTCCTCCCCCTCCTTCCTCGTCTTCATTTGCATTTTGTTATGTTTGTTACTATTTGTGTCAAAATTATACAGGGGAACAGTTCCAAGAATCAAATTGTGCTGAAAGTTTTGTTACAATATAGCAACAATCCCTATCACTTTCTCCCTGATTTCTCCCTCTCCATCCATTTATCTCTCCCAGGCTATAATTTTGGTATTTAGCTCCTTATCTTGAAATGACCGCTGTACAGGACTCCTTGACTTTTCAATTTCCGGCTCCATCTGCTGGCTTCCCACTATGGAAGACGAGTATGTAGGAGTCTTTCCTTCGTGTGTCCCCACAAGGCACACTCATCTTCCCATTTCCTCACTTCCCCTCATGGGGTATTATTGTATTTTTGGTTAGGTCAATTTTTAGGGGTTAGGTGATTATGATTAAGCATGCTACGCAGAGATGATTCATGTAGTAAATTGTATGATATGCAATGTCCTGCCCAACACTTTCATTCCCTGGAGTTAAAAATTATCTTCTATTTATTGCTGAGTTTTTTCCCTGAACTTCTCATTTATTCAACTTCAGATTCTTTGCCAAATAAATAAATATCTCAAGGCAGACAGATGTCTTAGGAATTCTATCAGCTCACTCTTCCTGAAGAAGTCTCTCCCAGGGACTTCTGATCTGACTCCAATCAGAACTGGTCATGGTCTACACTGCAGGCACAGCTGACATCCTTGACCCACCCATCATCCGGAAGATTTCCTTTGCCTCTCTCTTCTTTGCTGGAGCTCCAGCTTTCCGTATTCCATTTCTTCCTCCTTGATTTAGTCCTTCATTTTAGTGGAGTCCGTGTCATTTTCTAACAGCTACTTGAGAAAAGGTATACGAGAAGTATATTTTTTGAGACCTTGAACTTGTGAAAACGTACATCTCACATTTGATTGATAAGCACGTTTCCACTGCCTTCTGGTGTTTGATAATCCCAAACTATTGTTGCTACAGTGCGAGCTTACTGGATCCAAAGTTTGTTTTGATGTATGTCTGTTTCTAGTCACTGTGTCCTTGGTGGACCCTTCAGTCTGGAAATTCATATATTTCAGGTCCAGGAGATTTTCTTTATTTCATTGATGATTTCTTGCCCTATGTTTATGTTTTCTCACTTTTCTTTCTTCCCTTCCTTCCTTCCTTCCTTCCTTCCTTCCTTCCTTCCTTCCTTCCTTCCTCCCTCCCTTCCTTCCTTTCTCTCTCTCTCTCCTTCTTTCTTCCTTCTCTCTCTCTCTGATATTGAACTTACTGTACTGGTCCTCTAACTTTCTTATATTTTCTTTTTGTCTTTTTATTCTACTGTGCATAGGATATCTTCAAGCTTTATCTTCCAAACATTTATCTTTTGAATTTTTCATTTCTACATTCATATTTTTAATTTATAAGAGCTCTTATCTGATGTCTGTCCTTTGAATTTTAAATACACACAGTACTTCTTATTTCACAATTGCAAAAATCTTTTCATCCCGCTGAAAATACTGATCATAGTTTTTCTGATAGTGTCTTCTCCTGGCAGAGTCTCTGTTTATTCCAAGCTTTTTTTCTTTTTCCATTTGACTGCGTGGCTCTCACTATTCATGTTAGAAGATTTCTCTGGATGTCTGATAATCTTTAGTTGTCACTAACTTAGTTGGGAGCTTATAACAAATGAGCAGGGCTTGCTGACCCTGAACTACACTCCAAGGGTCTTGGGGAACTTCTGATGTCTAAATCTCTTTCCTCTTGGCTCAGCCAAACCCCCACTGAAATCATCCAGGTGTCCAGCCTGGAGGAGGAAGGCCTGAGCCCAGCTGGAAGTGGGGAGGGTGTGTTATATGAGCATCTGGTATGGATGCGTCTACTTAGTCATGCTATTTTCAGTACCATATCCCAACTCAAGAGGCTTGATGTCTTTCAGTCCAGACACTCTCTATTTTACTCTCTTGAGGGAACAAACCTTCAGTCTTCCGCTTGGAAGAGGAAGGGACAGCCATTCAGTTATTCAGGATGGGTAAGAAGATTGGGGGTTCTCAATACATCTTACAAGGCTTTCAAACAATGAGCCTCATTTTAGCCTCTCTTTTACCCCTTTTCCTCCTTCCATCGATACTGATGACTGTCCATTCCTGAGCCTTGTGGGGGATTCTTTAGTGCCTATCAGTTCATGGTTCTTCCCAGGGACAACTCAAAATTCAGTTTCTGGCATCCTAAGCCATTTACTACTCTACATATTCTTTCTAATCCCCCTCCCCACCATGTTTTGCTATAGTCTCCTCTTTAGTTTTCCCCATCCTTGTGAATTTACCATTTTTCAAACCCTCCTTACTGTCATTTTATGGAGATTTTAGAAAGGAGAAACTGTAAGTGTGTGTGTGCACGTGTGTGTGTTTCATCTACTGTCTTTACCCTGAAGCTCAAGTTCTTGTCTTTCCCAAGTCCTCCAAAACTGTAAAAGTTAGAAGAAGATCCACTAGGCACAGTGCAAGACGATGGGTGAACAGATTTGGAGCTACTCACGCTGGCCCCCTCCTCTGTGGTCAGAGAGAAGACTTTATTAATGAAACCATTGCTTTCTGAAGCCTCTCGCTGGCCTCCTGCCTCTGCAGTCAAACTTGCCTTGCTCACCAGGTTGGATGTGGTGCTGCTGTGCACAGGCGGGGAGAAGCAAAGGCCCTGAGGAAGCAGCAGAAACTCAGAGCATATCCAAAGCCCAGAGCCAGCACTGAAGCCTCCCAAGAGGAAGAAATCCTCCATGATGCACAGCATTGATTTCAAAGTAAGGAAAGGAATAGAGTAGAGTCCCTCACATTCCCATCTCGTGCCACTGTGACTTTTCTAACCTGACGCTAGAGGGACAGAACATTCCAGCCTCCCAAAGACACAACAGAATGGAGAAGCAAAGGCCAACCACCAGCCACATCTTTAAGCAGTGGGGTACCAAGAGAGGAGGTTACACAGGCAGGGGGAGTGTTCCACCTCGATGCATGTGACAAGGGAGTAGGTAGAGAAGGTAAAAGCAATAATAAAGCTGTTCTGCTTTTTATGATCTCCATGTACTGCCACTTCTAAAGAATGTCAGTGAGAAAATACTCTCGATGGCTGCAGACTCCCCCCCCCCATCACACCCTACCCCCCAGCATCCCTCCAGCAGCCTGGTTACCTGTGGATGATGTGATACCTCTGCAGATACTCCAGGGCCAGGGCCAGCTCGCAGATGTAGAGCTTCACGGCCCCCTCTGTGAAATGTACATTCTGTTGCAGGTGATAACGTAGGTCCCCTCCCAGCAGTAGGTCCACCACCATGAACATGTCCTCCTCGTCCTGGAAGGAGTACCTAGGAGCACCGAGGGGCAGAGAAAGTTAGGGATGGAGATGACTCCAATGCCCTCAAGACCGATGCCCCCATTTTACAGAAGAGCACAACTGAGGCTCAGAGAGAGGCACTAATGCTGCCCAAGTTACAGTGTTCTATGACACAGCACCAGTCCTCTGGCTCACAAATGGCACTTCAACCAATACTGGACTCCAACATGTTACTTTGTTTTTAGTACACGCTTTAATTAGATGTTGTCAGGACTTAAGTAGCTGGTCTCCAAAGCTGCAGCCCCTTCTCCACTCATTCCCCTGTCCTCCCCACACATGCCGCTCCCCACACATGCCGCTCCCCACAAGGATCTTGTTTCTGCATCCATTGAAGGTAGTGATGCTCTGGTAAGACACACCCAGGCTTTAAGGGAACTGGCAGTTTCTACTCACATTGCTTCTCAGAACCTGGCCAGAGCCCAAGCCCTGTGGAGAGGCCACAAGAAGGAAAACCAAGGCGCCCTGTTCAAGAGCCCCAGCTGAGCACTCAGTGACAGCCAGCGCCAACCAGTAGCCGTGAGAGTGAGCCACCTTGGGAATCTGGATATTCTGCTGCAGTCCCAGCTGCCATCACATGGGGCAGAAGAGCCGCCCCGATGAGCCCAGTCAACTTACAGAACATGAGATAATGAAATGGTTGTATTTTGAGCCGCTAAGGTTTTGAGTGCATTTTCCCCCCAAAGCAACAGAAATTGCACTTAGGCCTTTTAAGGGCTGAAGCACCAACATAAAAACCCTGAGAATGGCGTTCAACAATTGTAAACTAGAATCACGTCATAAAATGTCATCACATTCCGTACAGAACCATGAACTGTAATACAGGCATCACAGAATGACAGGATGTTGTCCTGGATGCTTAGCTCTGTGTCTCAGATCCTCGACTATTAGACCTGGGCCAGCCAGGCCATTCCCCTCGTTTGACAGAAGAGGGAAGAAGGGCCTCAGTGAGCCACTGTCAGGGCGAAAACAAGACTCAGACCCGCCACTCTCATCGAGCTCTTACAACCACACACTGCCGAGACGCTGCTGTAACATGTACTTGCTGTGTTTCCCTGACCTGGGCGGGCTGCCCTGAGGAGGGAGCCTGATTCGGCCACAGGGGAGGTGGCAGACCATGTGCTTACGGGATGAGGGACTCCAGGGATGGAAGGAACCTTAAATGCCATCTACTCCCACCAGCCCTGTATTACAGAGATTGGGATCCAGAGAGAGAAGAAATGGCTGCCCAAGAGTCACAGTTCTCCTTGTATATCTCACCTGCTGTTCATACGGGTCAGAATCAAAGCAAGGAGGAGGGCGGTGATATATTGTGACCCCAAACTGTAATTTTTTTTTTTTTTAAAGAAATTCACGTTCTTTTATTTACTTATTTATGACTGTGTTGAGTCTTCGTTTCTGTGCGAGGGCTTTCTCTAGTTGCGGCAAGTGGGGACCACTCTTCATCGCGGTGCGCGGGCCTCTCACCATCGCGGCCTCTCTTGTTGCGGAGCACAGACTCCAGACGCGCAGGCTCAGCAATTGTGGCTCACGGGCCCAGTTGCTCCGTGGCATGTGGGATCTTCCCAGAGCAGGGCTCGAACCCGTGTCCCCTGCATTGGCAGGCAGATTCTCAACCACTGTGCCACCAGGGAAGCCCCCAAACTGTAAATTTACCAGATGTTTACAGAGTACCTGTCCTGTGACAGGCATTGGGCGGTGTGCTGGGGACACTGGGACAAAGCAATTGTCCTCACCCTGAAGGGGCACACAGTCCCCTGGGAGAGAAGGGCTAAGTCAACAGTCAGTGGTCATACAGGGGGACAGGGCTCTAGAAATCTCTCTGGGGTGCAATGGGCATGTGGAGGGAGGAAGTCAGCTCTCCAGCAAGTGAGGTGGGTGGAAAGGTCTTTGCAGATGAAGGGTACCCTGGGTCTGGGACACACAGCGACTGTGACCCAGACAGAAGGACAGCACGAACCTTCTGGTGCTGGGAGTCCAGGACTCTGTAGGGTCTTGGGGACAGCACCTCCCATCCCCCCCAGTTTCAGCATCTTAGCCACTGACAATCCAAGGGTGATGATGCAGAACAGCTTCTTCCATTCTCTTTCAGGCTGACTTCAGGGCTGGAGCAGTGGCTGCCTGCCCAGGCAGGAAAGAGGTGGTCCAGGGGCTTGTAGGGTTGTCCAGGGCCACCTGGAGGGCACCAGCTGGACTTTATATTTGGTTCAGGACAAGTATAAGCTGTCTGGTGCATGATCACTGCTCCAATTGATGCATTACAGGAGTTGGATGCTCGTGAAGATGTTAAAAAATAAAGCTTGCCCAGGAGCCTTGCCCAAGGTAGGCTCCCCAGCCTGGAGGCACTGGCCTTTTCCAGACACTTTTTCTGGGTGGACTCTCTGGGCCCATGTGAGGATGGAGAGAATCAAACAAAGATGCTCTTGACACACTGGAGCATGGAGCAGGTAACCAAGGGCCTCCTTAGCCAGCACTGTAAAAGCCACGCTTCAATCTGTCTTTCAACATGGTCATAGCCATCTGTATTAACCTTTTCTCTTTCACGGGAATTTTAGAATAAGCGTATCTGGTTTCTTGAAAAACTCTGACTTTTGTTGGAATTATGTTGAATTTACAAATTAAAGAGAATTAGCATTTTTACGATGCTGGAACTTTCCAACCTTTCCATGAACATGAAATATCTATTTATTCTGGTCTTCTTTTTATGTTTGTCAATAAAGTTTTATAATTTTCTACTTAAGGGCCTGGCATGTATGCATTTTTTTATGACTTTAACTTTTTATTTTATATTGGAGTATAGCTGATTAACAACGTTGTGATAGTTTCAGGTGTACAGCAAAGCGACTCAGCCATACACATACATGTATCCATTCTCCCCCAGACCCCCTTCCCATCCAGGCTGCCACATAACATTGAGCAGAGTATTCTAATATTTTAAAATAAATTTTATTGCTATTGTGAAGATAATCTTTTAAAGTAAGGTGTACTAAATGGTCATTGCTAGGGGAAAATACACTCCGGAATTGCTTATGTTTATCTTAAATCTAGCAGCTTGGTTGACCTCTTGGTTATTAGTTCTAATACCTTTCTTATATTTTTTCCACTTATTATATGAAGATGATTATGTGTTCTACAAAAAACTGCCATGTTTATACTCTTGCAATCCTTATGGTGTTTACTTTTTCTTGTTTTATTTTACTATCCAGGACCTCCAGTAAAACATTGATTATAAGAGGTGATGCGGGGCATTTTTATCTTGTTCTGGCATTTAGTAAACTGTTTCTCCATTAAGTAAATTGTTTGCTGTAGATATTTGATGGATATCATTTATCCAGTTAAGAAAGTTGCTTTCTAGACTGCTAAGAATTTTTATCGAATGGGTTCAAAGGTTTTATTTTATTTTTTTTAACATTAAACTGTCTTTGCATTTCTAGACTAAACCTTACTTGATAAACACACATACATATATGTATATCTATGTATATATATACACATATGTATGTGTACCTGTGTATTATATATAACATATATAATAATAAATAAATATATAAGTATATATTTATAATATATATTTTAAATTTATAACTTATATAATATATTATATAATATAATAATGTATAATAAATATATATATAAGTATATTATATATAACATATACTATATATATGTGTGTATATATATATATTTCACACATACATATATGTATATCTATGTATATATATACACATATGTATGTGTACCTGTGTATTATATATAACATATATAATAATAAATAAATATATAAGTATATATTTATAATATATATTTTAAATTTATAACTTATATAATATATTATATAATATAATAATGTATAATAAATATATATATAAGTATATTATATATAACATATGCTATATATATATGTGTATATATATATATTGTTTTTACTGGGTTCAGGTTTATTCATTCAGGATTTTTGCATCAAACGTTCCAAGTGACACTGGCTTATATTTTCCTACCTTTGTCCTGACCCTGTTTTGGTATCATGGTAATACTGGCTTTGCACGATGAAGTGATTTTGTTTTGTCTACGTTCAAGAAGAGTGTACACGAGACATCATGTGCTTGTAGAAAGTCTGGTGTCAAAACGCCCTCCATTCCCCCACTTATGATGCACTTGGGATTTTCCCTCCTCACTTAAGGCATACCTGTGGGAGCTGTCTGATGATTCCTACTCCTCCCTCTCCACCAAAGACGAGAACATGACTAGAAAGTTTACACGCGTCCTCTGGCCACTGGTGTTGGTTCATCAGGCCCCCTCAGAGTGCTCCTGGGGTCAGTGTGTGGATGAGGAAAGAAAAGCCTCTTCCTCTAGGTATGCTCGGCTAGAAGCTGTAACTGAGGCTGTCTAGATCCTGTTGCCCAAAATGAAGACAAGACCCATCTGTAGAGTGAAGCTGCAGAGAGTCAAGCAAGGCCGAAGGGCTGAAAACAGAGAGAGGCCCTGCTGGAGGTGAGGGCTCCAGCCTGGGCGGAAGAGCGGTCTGTCGCTGAACTTCCTATTTACACGGGCAATGACTGTACTTTTTGATTTAAGCTACTTAACACTGTGTTTCTGTCACTTGGAATTCAAAGTCATCTGATGCATCTTTCCACGTATTTGCTACTGGAGATAAGGGTTTAGATGCTCAGAAAGAAATGACAGGAATCAGCTGTAATACGCTCCTACAGATGCTCAATTTGTATTCTAATAGTTGATGGACTATTGAAACGCTATGTTAATGACCAGTGAGTTCTTGCACCCTCAATTCACAGCTAAACTGTCAAAGGGCATCTCATTCAGTATTCCATCAGAACTTCTTGGAGGAGCAACATGAATTTTCAGGGGAGAAACTTGCAGACCAGAATGAATTCTAAAGAGAAAATCCAAAATGCAAAGATAACAATAATTTAGGCAATAACTCAGATTATGGCTTTTTCTCGCTGCAGATCCATCGTCACCCTGGGCCACGGACCCTACATTCTCCAGGAGACTCAATGTTATTATCGGAGAACAGAGAATGACCTTGCATTGATCTTTCTGTAGTTTTGTGCCGTTCCACAGCTCTGTGCCATTGCCTCTTTTGCTTCTTATTGGACTGGAATTATAATTATGTTCTCATGACGCTGTTGCATATTGTCATGGAAATGATGGAGATCACAAATGAAAAACCTGCACTTGATTGCAGTAATGCTGACCATGGAGAAATCTGGATAATTAGGCTCAATATGCAAGATCAAAGAAGGTCAGGAGCTGGGATGGCATCAGTCCTGGCCTGGACATTGACATAGGCCAACATGAAGCATCCAACATCCTTCGGGTTTTTAAAAAAATGTATTAATTTCCTACCTTATTCCAAAACGGATTAAAAGTGACTTGCAATATACATATAACATAATACAATTAAAAATAAGTAAGCCACAGACCAAGTCAAAGAATAATAAAGGAATACAAGAAAATGGATGCGGGCAAAAATACCCCAATCCATGCCCAAAGAACTTGCCTGCTTGCCTGAAGTAGGCCATCAATGCATTTCTTTCTTTTTTTTTTTTTTTTTAGAAGAAAGCAGTTTTTGTTTTTTGTTTTTTTTTTAAATTTATTTATTTATTTTTGGTTGTGTTGGGTCTTCGTTTCTGTGTGAGGGCTTTCTCTAGTTGTGGCAAGCGGGGGCCACTCTTCATCGCGGTGCGCGGGCCTCTCACCATCGCGGCCTCTCTTGTTGCGGAGCACAGGCTCCAGACGCGCAGGCTCAGTAGTTGTGGCTCACGGGCCCAGTTGCTCCGCGGCATGTGGGATCCTCCCATACCAGGGCTCGAACCCGTGTCCCCTGCATTAGCAGGCAGATTCTCAACCACTGCGCCACCCGGGAAGCCCCATCAATGCATTTCTAACCTTCCCAGCAACCAGAGCAAAGTGAGAATCATGACCAACTTCATGATTCAAGGGTCAAAGTGAAAAAACAGATCAATTGTTTATTTTTATGTTTCATATGTTTATTGCTGGTGCAGAAGCCAGAGGGAAATCTCTCCCACTGGATTCTTATAAAGACGGCATTCTGTAACGTGGTGATCAATGAGCTATATAAAATAGCTCTGAACAGAGTTGCAAGTTTAACGGGATTTTTGTATGATGTTCCTCAAGATAGACTGAATGCATCAAAGTCCAATTCCGTAAAAGCAGTGCTACATGGGGCAACAGCAAAGTGGTCTGGGCGTCATGCTCACAGATGAGCTTTCTTAATAAAATAAATGCTGGTGAATGGCCTCAGGGACTACTTCACAAATATGAGCTCATGCACACACCAACAAACACTCAGTAGGCTTCTACTACGCATCCAGCCCTGTGCCAGAAGCTGGGATTCAGTGGGAGAAGTTGCCCCAATAGGTCACCTGAGTTTGGGATAATCATAAGGGGTCTGGAATTTGATGTCCTGTGCCAGGACAAGTGCCCCCTGATGATCCATTGCTGCATTTCCATTTTTTGCCCTTGGCCATGGACTTAACAGTCCCAAAGACGCTCATTGTTGTCACTCTCTCATCCCTATCTGCTCAGTCACAATGCTCCCTAATCCCACCTCTCTACTCTTATCCATCATCCCCTTCCCAGTTCAGAGCAGTGGTTTCCAACCAGTGTTCCAGTGGGGACATCTGATGACATCCGGAGACATTTTTGGTTGTCACACTGGAAGGGATGCTACTGGCATCTAGTGATTAGAGGCCAAGGCTGCTGCTAAACATCCTACAATGAACAGGATGGCCCCATGACAAAGAATGATCTGCCTCGAATGTCCAGTTAGAGTATCTCCAGCGCTCCCTCTCACTTCATCTCACCTTGCCCAGTACCTGGTCTCTTCAACCAACGGTGTGTTATTAATAGCTGGGGAGGCATGGAAATGAAAGGGACCTTCGGCAGGAAATCCTAAACCTTCTTAGTCTTCCAGCAGCGCAATGCCACTTGCCCACTGGAAACAAATGCCTTTCTCTACTTTTCCTGAGGCAAAAGGAGTTAACTGCCCAGAGATGACTCCGTGGGATGGTCATTCTGGAAGCCCTGGCAGCAGGACAAGCCACGTGTCTCCAACATTCATCTCCTCTGTCCTTAATCTGTCCACCCACAAGGACGAGGAACCAAGCATCTCCTAAGACCATTTTCTGTCCAATTTGATCTCGAGGGGGAGCAGATAGAGAGGGGGGCTCACCCACCATGCTCACTTCCAGCGATTCTCAGAGACTTAATATCCAGCAAGAGAGGAGCTAGAAATACCCTCTAGACTAAGAAATCCAATAATGGGATGCTGGGCCTTCTGTTAGCTCACATCAGACAAATAAAAAGGAGCTTATCAAACCTGAACTGTGCTTGATACATATGCCTTTAGTAACATTCACAGTAATAAGCTGTTTTTAAAATTTTTAATTTGACTTCAGCCACAAAAGTCACCAAGCCATTCGAACATGCTAGCCCTCACTGTTCTCACACTAGGCTGATTCTGGCCCTGTCTCTGTCCCAGGAGATTACTGGTTAGTTTCCATCTGCTGCCTGTAAGCCAAGTGCCATCAAGGGGAGACTCTCAAATGCCATCCGGCTCCCCGGGCCAAGGTAGTTTAGGGCAGGAGAAATTGTGGGATGATGCACAGGCAAGATGCAAGTCCACGGCCCTCCCCACCTGCCAGCTACACAGTGGGATTTGCAGACCCTAAAGTGTCATCTCTTTGTGTCAGTGCAGGACACTGTTCTTGTGGCTTAATGGTTTCATTTATAGATTAAATCTGTGCTCACTTCTGCTTACTTCTAAAGGTTTTGCAGTGCCTAACAAAGTAAGACTGATGGATGCGATGGAGAGGAAAAATGTGGAACAAAGGAGAGGCGAATGTTTTGTTCACATGGACAAACTGATTGTGAGCATGGTTCAACCTTCTTCACAGGACACAGCAACAAAGGCAATGCAGAACAGACAACCCACTCTCACTGTCTGATTGAATGAGATGGAGCCAAACATCTCCCCTTTGGCTGAATTCCAAAAGAAATGTATAATTTGCATTCTTTACAAAGAGGAGGCATGGAGTAAGAAATAGGAAGCAAATAATGGTAATTCACACTTGTGGATTGTTTCCTATGCATATTCCAATATTCATGAGAGATACTGGTCTGTAGTTTTCTTTCACTGCACTGTCTTTTAAAAAATTATTTATTTATTTATTTATTTATTTATTTATTTATTTATTTATTTATACAGTAGGTCTTTGTTGGTTATCTGTTTTAAATATAGCAGTGTGTACATGTCAATCCCAAACTGCCAATCTATCCCTCCCTTTCACCCTTCCCCCTGGTAACCATAAATTCATTCTCTAAGTCTGTGAGTCTGTTTTTCTTTTGTAAATAAGGTCACTTGTATCATCATATTTTTTTTAGATTCCTCATATAAGTGATATCATATGATATTTGCCTTTGTCTGACTTACTTCACTTAGTATGATAATCTCCAGGTCCATCCATGTTGCTGTAAATGGCATTATTTCATTCTTTTTAATGGCTGAGTAATATTCCATTGTATATATGTACCGCATCTTCATGGACATTTAGGTTGCTTCCATTTCTTGGCTATTGTAAACAGCGCTGCAATGAATATTGGAGTGCATGTATCCTTTTGAACCATGTTTTTCTCTCGATATATGCTCAGGAGTGGGGTTGCTGGATCATATGGTAGCTCTATTTTTAGTTTTTTCAGGAACCTCCATATTTTTCTCCATAGTGGCTGTACCAGTTTACATTCCCATCAACAGTGTAGGAGGGTTCCCTTTTCTCCACACCCTCTTCAGCATTTATTGTTTGTAGACTTTTTAATGATGGCCATTCTGACTGGTATGAGGTGATATCTCATTGTAGTTTTGATTTGTATTTCTCTAATAATTAGCGATGTTGAGCATCTTTTCATGTGCCCCTTGGCCATCTGTATATCTTCTTTGGAGAAATGTCTATTTAGGTTTTCTGCCAATTTTTTGATTGGGTTGTTTGGTTTTTGGATATTGAGCCACATGGGCTGGTTGTAAATTTTGGAGACTAATCCCTTGTTGGTCTCATTGTTTGCAAATATTTTCTCCCATTCTGTGGGTTGTCTGCAAATCAATCAGTGTGATACACCACATCAACATACTGAAGAATAAAAACCATGTGTTCATCTCAATAGAGGCAGAAAAACCTTTTGACAAAATTCAATATCCATTTATGATAGAAACTCTCCAGACAGTGGGCATAGAGGGAACATATCTCAACATAATAAAGATATATGACAAACCTACGGCTAACATCATACTCAATGGTGAAAAGCTGAAAGGATTTCCTCTAAGATCAGGAACAAGACAAGGTTGCCCACTGTCACCACTATTATTCAACATAGTTTTGGAAGTCCTAGCCACAGCAATCAGAGAAAAAAAAGAAATAAAGGGAATACGAATTTGAAAAGGAGAAGTAAAACTGTCACTGTCTGCAGATGACACGATACTACACATAGAGAATCCTAAAGATGCTACCAGAGAACTACTGGAGCTCATCAATGAATTTGGTAAAGTTGCAGGATACAAAATTAATACACAGAAATCTGTTGCATTTCTATACACTAACAAAGAAAGATCAGAAAGAGAAATTAAAGAAACAATCCCATTTACCATTGCATCAAGAAGAACAAAATAACTAGGAATAAATTTAACTAAGGAGACAAAAGACCTGTACTCCAAAAACTATAAGACGCTGATGAAAGAAATCGAAGACAACACAAACAGTTGGAAAGATATACCATGTTCTTGGATTGTGAGAATCAATATTGTTAAAATGACTGTTCTACCCAAGGCAATCTACAGATTCAGTACAATCCCTATCAAATTACCAATGGCATTTCTCACAGAACTAGATCAAAAAATCTTAAAATTTGTATGGAGACACAAAAGACCTCAAATAGTCAAAGCAATCTTTTTTTTAAAAATAAATTTATTTATTTTTGGCTGTGTTGGGTCTTCATTGCTGCGTGCGGGATTTCTCTAGTTGCGGTAAGCGGGGGCTACTCTTTGTTGCGGTGCACGGGCTTCTCATTGTGGTGGCTTCTCTTGTTGTGGAGCACGGGCTCTAGGCGTGTGGGCTTCAGTAGTTGTGGCACATGAGCTCAGTAGTTGTAGCTCACAGGCTCTAAAGTGCAGGCTCAGTAGTTGTGGCACATGGGCTTAGCTGCTCTGTGGCATGTGGGATCTTCCTGGACTAGGGCTCGAAACCATGTCCCCTGCATTGGCAGATGGATTCTTAACCACTGCACCACCAGTGAAGTCCCCCAAAGCAATCTTGAGAAAGCAAAACGGAGCTGGAGGAATCAGGCTCCCTGACTTCAGACTATACTACAAAGCTACAGTAATCAAAACAGTATGGTACTGGCACAAAAAACCAGAAATATAGATCAGTGGAACAGGATAGAAAGCCCAGAAATAAACCCACGCACCTATGGTCAATTAATCTATGACAAAGAAGCCAAGACTATACAATGGAGAAAACAGTCTCTTCAATAAATGGTTCTGGGAAATCTGGACAGCTGCATGTAAAAAAATGAAACTAGGACATTTGTTAACACCATACACAAAAATAAACTTAAAATAGATTAAAGACCTAAAGGTAAGACTGGATACTATAAAACTTTTAAAGGAAAACATAAGGCAGAACACTCTTTGACATAAGTCACAGCAATATCATTTTTGATCTGTCTCCCAGAGTAATGGAAATAAAAACAAAAATAAACAAATGGGACCTAATTAAACTCAAAAGCTTTTGCACAGCAAAGGAAACCACAAACAAAATGAAAAGACAATGCACTGTCTTTATCTGCCTTTGGTATCAGGGTAATACAAGTTCATAAATTGAATTGGGAAGTGTTCACTTCTCTTCTGTTTCCTGTAAGAGACTGTATAAAATTCTTTAAATTTAATTCTTTAAATATTTGTTATAAGTCTCCCATGAACCTATCTGGACATGGAACTCCATTTTTCAGGAGCTTTTAAATTATAAATTCAATTTATATAAAAAAGATAGAATTAAGTTAATTTTTTCTTGGTTATGTTTTGGTAGTTTGTGGATTTTGAGGAATTGGTCCATTTCTTCTAAGTTGTCAAATTTATGAGTATAAAGTTGTTCACAGTATTCCTTTATTATCCTTTTAATGGCTGCAGAGCCTGTAGTGATAGCTTCTGTTTCATTCCTGATTTTCTTAATTTGTATCTTCTCTCAGTTTACAGTTTTCATTCTTGCTAGAGTTTTATCAATTTTTTTTGAAGAACCAGCTTGTTGTTCCAATTGATTTTTTTTCTATTGCTATCCTCTTTTCAATTTCATTGATTCTACTCTATTGTTTCCTTCTTTTTGCTTGCTTCAGGTTTATTTTTCTCATTGTTTTTTAGTTTTTTGAGATCAAGACTAGATTAATTTGAGACCTTTCCCCTTTTCTAAGGTAAGCATTGAGAGCTATAAATTTCCCTCTCATCACAGCTTTAGCTGAATCCTACAAATTTTGATATGCTGTGTTTTCATTTTCATTCACTTGTATGTATTTTTATTTCTTTTGAGGCTTCTTTTTTAACCCAAGGATTATTAGAAATTTGTGTTTAATTTACAAGTATCTGGAGGTTTTCCTGTTGTCCTTCTGTTATTGAGGTCTAGTTTGGTTCCAATATGGTCATCGCACATACTCTATCGTGATTTCATTTTTAAAAATTTGTTGAGGTTTGTTTTATGAACCAGGAGCCAGGTAAATCTTTGTGACTGTTCCATGGAAACTTGAAAAAAAAAAGTATCTTCTGCTGTTATTTGGTGAAATGTTCTGTAAATGTCAGTTAGGTTCTCTTGGTTATGGTGGTGTTCATTCTTTTATATCTTTGCTGACTTTCTGTCTAGAAGTTCCATCAATTGCTAAGAAGTCCCCAACTATAATTGTGGTTTTTTCTAGGTCTCCTTTCAGCACTATCAAATTCTGTTTCATGTATTTGGAAACTATGATGATTGACCCATTTATAACACATTATTTGAATCATTTTAATATAGTATCCCATATCATATTACCATGTATATATTTTATATTTATAAAGTTTATTTATCTATTTCCTACTGAGAGATAAATTTCAGCACAATTGTTTTTACTTTTCCCTTGTTACAAGTGATGCTGCAATGAGGCTATTTACATATTTCTTCTTGTGCTCACATGCACAAGATAATTTATTAAACAAGCATGTATTGAGCACCAACCATATGTTGGACACTGGTCTAGGTGCTTTGGATACATAAGTAAACAACAGAAATCATGTCCCTCTCTCTGTGGGATTATGTAAAGTGAACTAAGCAACTAGCACAGTGGGTAGCACATAGGAGGTCTTAGGGGGAGCTGATTATAAGAATGAGCGACTAAATGAATAAAGCTAACATCCTGATGTTAAACATACTGAGTGATAAAGGTGTATCACATCCTTACTCTTATAATCCTTACAATAACTACAAAGGAATACACAATTATACCTATTTTACTAAGGCCCAAACAGGCATCTTGAGAGTGTAGCTTACTTAACATCACACACTTGATTTATTTTTTTAAAAGGAAGAGGGACATTTTAACCAGTGGCAAATGGAAAGTTTTTCAGTAAATGTTTCTGCATCAATTATATATCTATGTGGAGAAAAATGAATTCTGACAAAGACCATATATCATACACACCTATCAATTGAAGATGGATTGTAGATCTCAATGTGTAATGTAAAACTGAAACTTCTAGAAAAAAACATGGGAGAAGATCTTCATGACTTTAGGATAGACAGAGACTTCTAAACAGGATATTAAAAGCACTGATAACAAGAATGCATTGATAAATTGGATTTGATTAAAATCAAGAACTTCAGTTCTCAAAAAACGCATGGAATAAAAATGGGGCATAATGTTAACAACTGGGGATATGTTTAAAGCATATAAGTATCTTTGTAATATTTTTGCAATTTTTTAAATTTTGAAATTATATCAAAATAAAACTTGCCAACACGCACTCACACACCCACATCCAAATGAGATTGTTTTAACTTAAAATTTTAATTGTTATCCTCAGGGCAACAAGTAAGAAAATAACTCAAAGATATGTTAAAAGAAACAAGGAAATTAAAAGAGTGTGCCAGAAAATATTTGTTTTACACAAAGGACAGCAGTAGTGGAGGATTAGAAGGGAAAAACACATAAGACATATAGAAAAAAATAGGAAAGTGGTACATGTAAGTACCACCTTATCAAAAATTACATTAACGTAAACACTCTAAACAATACAATTAAATTGCAGAGATTGGCAGAATGGATTGTTTTAAAAAAATGATCCAATTATATGTTATTTACAAGAGACACATTTTAGATTCAAAGAAATAATTAGGCTTAAAGTAAAATAAACATACAAACAGTAATCAAAAGAGAGCTGTAGTGACTATACTATATCAGACAAAATAAACTTTAAGATAAAAACTGTTTCTAGAGACAAAGAAATATATTTTAAAATGATAAAGAGTCAGTCATTCAGGCAGATATATATATATACCCACACACACACACATATATATCTTGTTACATATGTATCATTATATATATAACATTATAAATTATATCTTGTTATATATGTATATATATAGGTATATACATATATATACACACATAACAAGTTTTTATATATATAACAATTATGGTAGAATTGTAATGTTGGCTTAGTATACAAAAATCAATGTTAATACTGTATGAATGGAGTAAAAGACAAAACCTACATGATCAAGTCAATAGCTGCAGAAGAATTTGACAAAATTCAGTGCCCTTTCATGATAAAAACAGTCAACAAACTAGGAAGAGAAGGGAAATTCCTCAACCTGATTAGGGTCATTTATGAAAAAAACACAGTCAAATCAGGCTTAATAGGGAAAGACTGAACACTTTCCCCTTAAGATCAGGAACATGACAAGGATCAGCTCTCACCACTGCAACTGAATGTTGTCCTGGAAGCTCTAGTCAGGACAATTAGGAAAGAAAAAGAAATAAAAGGTAACTAGATTAGAAAGGAAGTAAAACTATCTCCATTCAAAAATTACCTGATATTGTACATAGAAAATTTTAAGAAATCTATTTAAAAAAACTTTTTAGAACTAATAAATACATTCAGTAAGGTCACAGGAAGGAGAATCAATAGACCAAAAAGAAAAACAAAAACAAAAGCAAATGTATTTCTGTATACACTAGCAATAAACAACCTGAAAATGAAGTTAAGAATACAATTCCATTTAAAATAAAAATTATTAAAACATTTAGGGATAAACTTAAAATAAGTACAAGACTTTTACATAGAATACTACAAAACATCAGTGAAAGAAATTAAACAAGACATAAAGAAGTGAAAATGTTCATGGATCAAAAAACTAAATAGCAATATCCCCCAAGTTCATCTACAAATTCAATGCAATCCCTATCAATATTCCAACTGCAGCTTTTGCAGAAACTGCAAGCTGATACTAAAATTCACATGGAAACAAAAAACACATAATAACCAAAACAATCTTTAAAAAGAACAAAGTGAAGGGACTTACTCTAACATTTTCAAACTTATTACAAAGCTATAGTAACCAAGACAGCACAGTACTGGCATAAGGAGAGACATATAGATCAATGTAACAGAACTGAGAGTCCAGAAATAAACCTTTACTTTTATGATCAATTGATTTTGATAAGAATGCTAAGATAATTCAATAGGGGAAAGAAGTCTTTTCAACAAATGGTGCTGGAACAACTGAATATCCACATGCAAAAGAATGAAGCTGAACCCTTACCTGCCACCACACACAAAAATTAACTGAAAGTAGATCACAGACCTAAATGTAAAGCTAAAATTTTAAAACTCATGAAAAAAAACATAGGTGTAGAGCTCCATAGCTTGATTATTGAATTAGGCAAAGATTTCTTAGATATTACACCAAAAGCACAAGTAACAAGAACAACAACAACAAAATAGATAAATTGGATGTCATCAAAATTAAAAACTTCAAAGCACACTATCAAACAGCCCACAGAATAGAAATTATTTGCAAATCATGTATATTATAAAGAACATTTATTTAGAATAAAGAACTCTTTCAACTCAACAATAAAAAGACAATCCAATTTGAAATTGGGCAAAATATTTGAATAGACATATCTCCTATAAGAAGATATACAAATGACCAATAAGTAGACGAAATGATGTTCAACATCATTAGTTATTGGGGCATTTAAATCAAAATCACAACAAGATACAATTTCACACTCTTTAGAGTGGCTCAAAAAAAGATGGACAATAGCATGTATTGACAAGGCTATGGAGAAACTTCATACGTTGCTGCTGGGAATGCAAAATGGTATATCCACTGGGAATAGAAGTCTGGCAGTTCTTCAAAATGTTAAATAAAGAATAACCATATAACCCAGCACTTCCACTCCTAGATATATACCCAAGAGAACTGAAAACATATGTCCGTCCACACAGAAACTTGTGCACGAATGTTCATAGTAGCATTATTTATGATAGGCAAAAATTGAAACAACCAAAACGTTCATCAGCAGATGAATGGATAAATTAAATGTAGTAAATCTACACAATGGAAGATTAATCAGCCATAAAAAGGAATGAAGTACTGATACATGTTACAATATGGGTGAAACTTGATGTATTATGCTAAATGAAAGAAATTAGTCACAAAGGCCATATATTGCATGGATTCCATTTTTACAGAATAGGCAAGTCCATAGAGACAAAAAGTAGATTAGTAGTTTCTAGGAACTGGGGAGTATAGGAAATAAAGACTGACTGCTAATGGGTATAAGATTTCTTTGAGGGGTGATGGAAATGTCCTAAAATTAGATGGTGGTGATGGTCATACACCTCTGTGAATGAATTAAAAACTACTTAATTGTGCATTTAAAAAGGGTGACTTTTATAGCATGTGAATTTATATCTCAATGAAACTGTTACCAAAATAGCAACATACACAACCATGTTTAGTGTACTAAACCATTTGTGTAAAAAGTGGAAGAACATTTTATAAATAACACATATATTTTCATAAAATATATGTGTTATTTATACATACTTAAAAGATCTCTGGAATTATATTTATAAGACTGACAACTGTGATCTGGGCAGGATCACTAGATGGCCTGGTTTCAGAACTAGAAGAGGGAATTTTCACTATATACCCTTTTGTATTATAAATCATATGAATATACCTATTCAAAAGTGAATACATTAGATTAAGTTCACCCATTAAAAGTGAAAGAAAAATGTGCAAGAGATTTGAAGAGGTGCTTCAACAAAAGGGGGGATATACAACTGGTATATATACAAAATATATAAAGAGTTCAGCCTCATTAGAGAAGTGCAAATCGAAATGAAAATGTGGTTTCTCATCACACTCAACAAAGTGGCTAAGATAAGAACTACGGACAATAGCATGATTTGCTGGCTGTGTATCAGCCCTGACTCTCATACCCTACTGATGGGAGTGTAAACTGGCCAAACACTTTGGAAAACTATTGGTAGTATCTACACAGGCTGAACATAATCCAGCAATTTCTTTTCTCTGTATATACCCAGCAAAAATGTTCACCTATATACACCAAAATACATGCACCAAAATGTTCCTACCAACAGTATTTGATTGAGTGTGTTAGTTTGCAGGGATACCATAACAAATTTACTCTCTGACAATTCAGCAGGGTTGGAAGTCTGAGATCAAAGTGTCGACCTGAGGCCCCTCTCTCTTGGGCTTGAAGATGCCTGTCTTCTCCACGTGTCCTCACATGATTGTCCCTCTGTGCGTGTCTGCGTCCAAATTTCTTCTTCTTATAAGGACATCAGTCAGATGGATTAGGGTCCACATTAATGACCTGATTTAACTTTAATTACTTCTTCAAAGACCCTATCTTCAAATACAGTCACATGCTGAGGCTCTGGGAGCTTCAACACATTAATTTTGAGTGGACACAATTCAGCCTAAAACAATGAGTCTGATATTTAACCACAGATTCATATGCCACTTGGGCCTTCTCCTCTGTGCACTGTCTGTTGTTGTTCATCGTCCATTTATCTATATGGCTGTTTGATCTTTCATTAGTTATTTGTAGACACTGTTTACATATTGGAGACTAACCTTTTTACATGTGTCTAGGCTGACAATACCTTCTCTCATCCAGTGCTCTGACTGTTCACTTTGTTTCCTGTTATTTCTATGCATTAGCTTAAACTTGTTAATTGTGTCTTACTAACTGTCCCTTTGATCTATCTCCCCATGAGACAGGTGAGTTAAAAGTCTCTCACCAAATATTTGACTTCTTATATTTCCTTACGAGTCCAGCAATTTTTGCTTCACATATTTTTCAGTTTTATATCAGCATACAAGTTAAGAGACGTGAATTTTCCTTCTTATCATTTTGTAGTTTATCCTCATTATCCTGAAAAAAAAGGTTTTTTTTGCTGTGACATCAATTTTGATCTATATTCTTTTCCTGGTCTACCTTTTTACATCTCATTATGTATAGATTTTCACTACCTTCATGTTTTTTGCTGTGACTCTTATAAATAGGCCATGCATAGATTTTTAAAATATCCAAACTGAGAGTTTGAGTATTGTTTAGTGAGTTCAGTATGTTTATATTTATTATAGTGACTGACTTTTTAAAATTTATTTATTCTTATTTTTGGTTGCATTGAGTCTTCGTTTCTGTGCGAGGGCTTTCTCTAGTTGCGCCAAGTGGGGGCCACTCTTCATTGTGGTGTGTGGGCCTCTCGCTATCACGGCCTCTCTTGTTGCGGAGAACAGGATCCAGACGCGCAGGCTCAGTAATTGTGGCTCATGGGCCTAGTTGCTCCGCGGCATGTGGGATCTTCCCAGACCAGGGCTCGAACCCGTGTCCCCTGCATTGGCAGGCAGATTCTCAACCACTGCGCCACCAGGGAAGCCCCACAACTGACTTTTTGAATTACAGTTATCCTTGTGTTTAGTGCTTTCTGTCTACCATACTTTTTTCTTACTTTTTTCCCCTTCATATCTGCCTTCAAGTTCACTGATTGAGTTTCTTTAGTTCCCCTCTTGGCTATGTATCCTATTTCTAAACTTTTAGTGCTTACATTTAAATTTTAACGTCTGTACCTTACTTAACATGGTATTGAATTAAACAATATTTCTACTTTCTTTTTAAAAAACATACAAGTAATATGTTTTACTATGATCACCTCTTCTTCCATATCTGTTATGTTATTGTTACCTAGTCTTTTTTAAACCTAGTTTTTAGAATTAAATTTTATTTATCTTAATCTTGTTCTATTTGTTGTCACTTAAAAGTATTTCAGACAAAGAATATATATATATATATATATATATATATATATATATATATATATATATATATATATATGTATAAAACACATGTACCTGTGGTTTGTAAATAAGAATTAAATAAACTCTATAGCTTAATAAACAGACCTGATTCTGGGAAGATGGTGGAGCAGGAAGCACCAGGAATCTCTATTCCCACCATGACAACAATTGCACTGGTTGTCTGATGTAATTATTTGGGAACTCTGGAGTCTGATGAAGGCTTGCAACTTCCAGGGAAAGGCTTGGATTGAAGTTAATTATGGTCAATTTCAGCTCTTAGTAGGGTAGTAGCTACCCATCCCTCACCCCCAGCCCCAGAGCAGGCAGCTGTGCATGTATTCCAGGAGCAGCTTGCAGAAGCCTGGGTGGGTGAAGAGGATCCTGTTCTTCAAATATTGGAGATCTGTGACCTGACTGCTAATTGTTGCTTCTGATCACAGAAGTGCAGACAAAGAGGTGGGTGACCATTGTTGTTGCACCTACCCCCATTGTTGTGAACCCTGCCCCCACTGGCCGAAGTGACTTTCAGGAGACTTAAAGGGCTTGTGCCCTTTGCACCCCACTTTCATTTTTCTCTTTTCCTCTTTGGGAACCAGATATTAATGACTAGTATATATAAAACCACATATATGGGAAAAATTAGAAATTCACCATGCATGCACAGGGAAAAGCAGAGGCTCAGAAAAAAATTGAGAAGATCTAAAGTTTACACCTCAGACTGATCCTTGGCACAGAGACAATATACAACAATCAAAAACAAAAGCAAAAACAAAAAAATCCTGAGGAAGGGAAAGAATCTGATTCCTGAGTTACCAAATTATTAGATTCAAATGTCCAGCTTTCAACAAAAAAGCCACAAGACATAAAAAGAAATAGGATAGTATGGCCCGTGTGAAGGACAAAATAAACCAACAGAAACTGTCCCTGTAACAAGATCTGATGACAGATTTACTAGACAAAGACATTGAAATAATGGTTCTAAAGATGCTCAAAGAAGTACAGGAAGCTGTGGAGACAGTCAAGAAAATGATACACAAATAGCATGGAAATATCAAAAAAGAGATAGAAAACTTAAAAGAAACCAAAATGAAATTCTGGAGATGAAAAGTATAGTAACTAAAATGAAAAATCACTAGAGGGATTCAAAGGCAGATTTCAATGAGCAGAAGAAAGAATCAACAGACTTGAAGATAGGACAATGGAAATTATTGAGGCTGAGGAACAGAAGAAAGGAGATTGAAGAAAAGCAAACAGTGCATAAGGGTCCTGTGAGACACCGTCAAGTGGACCAACATACACATCGTAGGAGTCCTAAGAGGAAAAGTGGAAAAGAGGCAGAAAAAATATTTGAAGATATAATGGCTGAAAACTTCCCAAATTTGAGAAAATACATGAATATAAACATCTAAGAAGCTCAACGAACTCCAATAGGATTGACTCAAAAAGACCCACACTGAGACACCTTATAGACTGTGGAAAACCAAAGACAAAATCTTGAAAGCGGTAAGAGAGAGGCAACATGCCACACACAAGGGAACCTCAATAAGATTATCTGCAGATTTCTCATCAGAAGCTTTGGAGGCCAGAAGTCAGGAGGCTGATATGTCCAGTCCTCAAAAACACCCATCAACCAAGAATCCTATATCCAGCAAACAGTCCTTCGAAAGTGAGGGAGAAAATAAGACATCCCCAGATAAGCAAAAGCTGAGGAAGTTCATTACCTCTAGACCTGCCCTGTAAGAAATTCTCAGGGGAGTGCTGCAGGTTAAAACAAAAGGACACTAGACAGTAACTTGAAGCCACAGGAAGAAATAAAGGTCTCAATGAAGGTAAATACATGGGCAAGTATAAAAGCTAGTATTATTGTAACAACAGTTTGTAAGTAACCCCACTTTTCACCTTCTCCTGATTTAAGAGATTAATACTTGTTTAAGAAGCAATTATTAGTCTAAAAGTTAGTATTATTATAACTTTAGTTTGTTAACTCCATATTTTATTTTCTACATAATTTAAGAGACTAATGTATTTTTAAAAATATTAGTTTATGTTTTTAGATGCACAGTGTTTAAAGATGTAATTTGGGGACATCAAGCACTGAAAGGAGTGGGGATGGAGGTGTAAAGGAGCAGAGCTTGTGTATGTTATTTAAGTTAAACTAGTGTAAATCCAAATTAGAATGTTATAATCTTAGGATGTTAACTTTAACCCCCATGGTAACCACAAAGAAAATAGATATAGAATATACACAAAAGGAAAGAGAGAGGAGCTTGAACATTTTACTACAAAAAAATATAACAACACAAAAGAAGACAATAATGAAGGAAACAAGAGGCAAAAAGCTATAAGGTATATAAAAAACAAATAGCAAAGTGACAGAATGAAGTACCACCTTGTTAGTCAGCCTTAAAATGGAAATAAATTCTGACATGCTACAACATGGATGAACCTTGAAGACATCATGCTAAGTGAAATAAACCAGTCACCAGAAGTCAAATACTATATGATTCCACTTGTATGAGATACTTAGAATAGTCAAAATCATAGAGACAGAAAGAAGAATGGTGGTTCCAGGGATGGGGGAGCTGGTAATGGGGAGTTATTATTTAATGGGTATAGATTTTCAGTTTTGCAGGATAAAAAGGGTTCTGGAGATGGATGGGGGTGATGACTGCACAACAATATAAGTGTACTTAATACCACTGAACTGTACACTTAAAAATGGTTACAATGGCAAATTTTATATGTGTATTTTGCCAGAATAAAAAAATAAAACAAAAAATAGAATCTGACTGATAGCACCTAAGTCTTTGCAGACCTCTCTTCAATTACATCTTCCTCTATCTCCCAGATGGAACTACTAATCTTTTTTTAAAATTTATCCTTGTCTTACTATTTTATAGATATACAGTTGTGCATGTATCTAAAATGTGTTGCTTGGTTTAGCATAATTTAAAATGTATACAATGATATTTATTGTACAGCAGTACTTCTCTGTAATAACGTAGGTAATATATATTCAAGCTCCGGTACTTGTGAGGTGTACACTTGGGGTCTCACATTCACATGTGAAATAATGTTTTTTCTTTCCAGAGCCCATGAGAGACTTCCTGGTTATCTCCTTTGCTGATGAACATTTTTTTCCTGGTTGACTTTTCAATGAAGGCACAGCCTTCAGAAGGTTCCCAGTTTATGTGGAGGTCTCAGTTCATACTCTCTGCCTTACATTCGCCCAAGGTCTAATCTTCTACCTCTTGGGTGTTGAACCCTAAGTCCCAGTGTAACTGAGATCAGCACCCTCACCTGTTCCTGGGCAGCTATAGTGTCAGGTCACATCCTTCACGCTCTGGTTTCTGGTGGCCGCCTTACTTTTGGCACATGAAGATTTTCCTTTCTTTCAAGCTAAGTTCTGTACTTAAAATAATTTTTAAAAATACGTTTTGTCCCGTGTGTCTTGGTGCTCTTACTGGGACGCTTTTCATGTCCTATACTAGAGCACTGCTTTGCCAGAAGTAGAAACTGTCATGCAATCTTGAACGGCAGCTCTTTTTTTCAACCCTCACCACCCCTGGGACTCTTCATCAGTCACTCCATTCACCTCGCCGCTGGCCAGCAGCTATGGGCACAGCAGAGTATGGCTTCTTGATCAATCGCTCTCATTTAGGGCATCTTAAAGATGGTGGATATGCAGTAGAGTGTCACATCAAGCATTAGAAACAGTTCCTAGGTCATTCACTTATTAATTCATTGCACAAATAATTAAAGAATACCTGCTGAGTGATAGGCAAGGCTTAGTATAGCCAGAAATATTTTTATTGATGGTCAAAGAAATGTTTAAAAGATCCAGATTACAGGTTGTCAGTAACATACAATTTTTATACAATTTTAAAAAAATCTGTGTATCCTTTTCAAATATGAAAGGAAAAATACTATTTAAAGGCTCCTGAAAATGTTGGCCATCTGAACACTAAAAAGACCATATATGCGTGAGCCACAGAGATATAAACTTTGAGGTGCAGCTCTTTATATCATCTTTTTTTTCTTTGAGTAAAACACCTCCCATTAATTTTCACATCACATCCAGGTAGGCAGGTGAAAACGGATTTATCCACTTGTTATAAATGGAGAAAAATGGGTCTGAGAGTGTACTCATAAGCAAATGAAGGTTCATGCTTCAATTTCTTGACGTCTGTGTTAGCTGATCCACAGGCACACCCCACTAAAATTGCTACTGATTGCAATGTTCTAAGGTGTCTAAGGTAATTAAAAAAAAGAATGAATTGGCTGAGTAAAAAAATAATACTCCAGACAGCTTTCTTGTCCCAGAAATGACCTGTTCTCTAATAGTTCTTCCATTGCCCTGTACTGAAAATTAAAAGTGAGATACACACTTGCACAAATAATGGTTCAAACTAAGCACATTCAAGTCAATCCTAGAATGGGCATTGATTCTCTCTGCACTCTACCATCTACAACACAACCATCCTACAATGCCAAATTGAACATGCTTGCTATACTCGATCTTAAAAAAAAAAACCCACAATAAACAGGAACAAAAACAAACAAACCTGTTTGGCTTTCAAAGGCTCCATGTTTATCACAAGGATTTGGAGTTGGAGAGAACAAACTCAGTGAGATAAAAGATCATCTGGAGCAATCCATCTTGGTTCCAAAGTCTGGCACTCATATTTAGTGGGAACTAGTACAAATGAACAGCAATTAAACAAGTATTTACAGAGTGCCCTCTATATGAGTCAGTCAGTCAGGGAGGAAATTGGAAAACCCCGCAAGCTCCTGTTCTCACTGTGAGGCAATTTGGTGCTGCAGAAAAACACCAGAGCTGGGCATTTGGACAGCGCAGAGGTGGAGACCATGTATTACCATTTGCCAGCTGTGCCTCTCTGGGCAAGTATCTCAAGTCATTGAGCTGCATTTCCTTTCTTTCTAATATGATTATTGTAAAAATAATAACAAATCACGGGTTGTTATGAGAAACACATCAGAAGACGCATGTGGAAGCAGTTTGAAAAATAGATGCAATTACTATTCCATTAAAATAACAAATGAAAGAAAAAGAATCTGCTTGTGTTTTAAGTCCTTTGGTTTTCTTCTCAGCCAAGAAGTTGCTACATGATGTACAACAACCCTTTCAGTGAATTCCTTCAAGATTTGATATCGGAGACTCTGGAAACATCAAATTCTCTATCTTCACGCAGCAGCCTGGGGGGAAGAGCTTGGAACGGAACCTGTGCATGGCAAGGATGGCATAATAAGAGAGGGCCCCTGAACTCCCAAAAGTAGGATGTGCATTCTAATAAGTCTGTATACTTTTTAAAAGCATCAAAACTTGATAAAATTTCCTTTAAAATGTGGGCTGACTGTGTTCTCACTTTGTTCTTAGGTGAAATGAGATGCTTTGGGGCATCTACAACAGAAGATAGAAGTGATGTGCTGGAGCACCTGGAAGAGTTGGGGTGACTGATGCATGGCTGAAAAACTGGTTCTGTTTAAAATGTTAAAAGTTCCTCATGAGGCTCTCCTTGACTTCTCAAATGTGGGCCCTGCCTTTACTTTGAGCCCACCTTCCTCCTCACCCCACCAGTGACCTGGGCCCCAGCCGTACTCAATGTGAATGACTCAATGGTGGTTCTTCCTACAGGGGACCCTCCCAGAACTTCTCAACTCAGCCCTAAAGCCCCATTCATCCCTCCATCTATTCATCCAGTGTTTCCAAAGCACCCACTGGACACCAGCCATTGCAGAAATTGATGGGGATACAATGGTGACAGTCATGGATACAACATCAGAGCTACAATGTGAAGGGTGGACATGAGATAGCAAGCAAAGGATTCATGGGGGTTCGGAGGTATGGCAAAGGGGTAAAGCAATCCTGGAAGACAGTGTACCTCCTCTGAGAAGCCTCCTTCTTATTCCCCACACAAACTGGGTGAGAGAGCAACCAGACATGAACCACAATAAGATGTTTGCATTGAAATTGATTTGTGGCAGTTTTAAATAAAACAAAAACAACAGATTCTTGGAATCATGACTGAAAAGTAATTGTTTACTATAAAATATAATGACAAATTGGAACAGAATCAACTCACTCTCATTGTGATAATGAAAGAACATGAAGGCTAGATAGGCAGTGACTAAGTTGAAACTACATCACTGCTTCATATTATATAATTGGTTTACTTGTTTTATCTGAATATAGTCTGTGCCCCCCATTAGAAGGGGCCTGTCCTTAGAGGACAGAGGCCTTGTCAAAATTCAATTGACCATATATTTGTGGATCTATCCTTGGACTCTCTATTCTGTTCCATTGATCTGTCTGTGTTGATACCAATACAACACTGTCTTGATTACTGTATATTTATAAGTCTTGAAATTAGTTTTGTAACTACATTCTTAATTTTTAAAGTTGTTTTGGCTATTCTAGGTGCTTTCCATTTCCACATATATTTTTAAACCAGTTTGTCAATTTCTACATAAGAGCTTGCTGGGATTTTGATTGAGATTGTCTTGAATCTGTGGATCAATTTGGGGAGAATTGACATCATAGCAATATTGAATTTTAAGACCCATGAGCAAGGTATATCTCACCATTTATTCACGTCTTCTCTCAGCAACGTTTTGTAGTATTCCATGTATAGGTCTCACACATGTTTATTCAGATTCGTCTCTAAGTATTTCATATTTTTATGTTACTATAAATCGCATTTTTAAAAAATTCAATTTCCAAATGTTTACTGCTAATACACAGAAATACGATAAATTTTTTATATATTGACCTTGTCTGGAACCCTACTAAGTTTGCTTATTAGTTCTAATATTTTTTATGTAGATTCTATCAGATTTTCTATATAAACAACATCATCATATCATTTGCAAATAAAGAGGGTTATATCCATCCTTTCCAATCTGAATGCTTTTTTTTTTCTT
Organism: Balaenoptera physalus; assembly: GCF_965194825.1. Lineage (NCBI taxonomy): Eukaryota > Metazoa > Chordata > Mammalia > Artiodactyla > Balaenopteridae > Balaenoptera > Balaenoptera physalus. The sequence goes on along the minus strand of NC_138884.1, from coordinate 113,935,884 downwards.
TCCTTGCCTTATTGCACTGGCTAAAACCTCCACTATAATGTTTAATGGAAGTAGTGAGAGTGGATATTCTTGTCTTGTTCCAGATTTTAGGGGGAAAGCTTTCAATTATTCTCCATTAAATATAATGATATCTACAGGTTTTCTGTAGATGTCCTTTATCAGGTCGAAGAAGTTCCTTTCTACTCCAAGTTTGTTAAAAGTTTTTACCAGGAATGGATGTTGGATTTTGTCAAATGATGTTTTTGCACTGATGGAAATGATCATATGTTTCTTCTTTTTTAGCATGTTTATATGGTGAATTACATTGATTGCTTTTCAAATGTTAAACCAATTTTGAATTCCTGGAATAAATTTCACTTGGAAATGATGTATTATCCTTTTTATATACTATTAGATTTGATTTTCTAAAATTTTGTGAATAATTTTTGCATCAATGTTCCTGAGGGTTATTAGTCTGCATGTTTCTTTTCTTGTAATGCCTTTGTCTGGTTTTCATAACAGGGTAATGTTGGACTCAAAGAATAAACTAGGGAGTATTCCCTCTATTGGTATGTCTTCAAGTTCACTAACCATTTCTCCTGCAATGTTTAACCTGCTATTGATCTTATCCAGTATATCTTCAACACAAACATTTAGTTTTCAACTCTAGAAGTTCGATTTAGGTCTTTTTTATATCTTCCATGTTTCCACTTAACTTTTTGAACTTATGGAATACAGTTATAATAACTTTTAATGTCCTTGTATGTATCACACAATTTTTCCCTTCTTTGGTTGTTTCAGGAGGGAGGATAAATCTGGTCTCCCTTACTCCACCTTGGTCAGAAGTGGAAGCCCTTAGCCTACATTCTGTTACAGAGTAGATTTTCCAAAAGAAATGTTGATGGAATTAATGACTATGGAATGTTCTAGGTGCCAGGAATGCACAGTGAACAGGACAAAAAGACCTCTGCGCTCATGAGCTTACAGTCTAATGGAGGATGACAGTCAACAAACATAATGCAAAAAATAAATGTATAAATGAGACAATTTTAGATAGCATTAGGCAAATGAGAGTGATCACTAGGGACCGGAAGACAGTGGGAAAACAGCCTTATAGATATTGGTCAGGAATGCATCTCTGAGGAGGAGGTGACCATGTAGCAGTCATGGGGGAGGGTACTGCAGGTAGAGAGACCCACAGGTACAAAAGTCATGAGTGGGAAGTGAGCTCAGCACACTGCAGTGCAGAATGAGGGCCAGAGTGGCTGGCATGTAGTGAGAGAGAGAAGCGGAAGGCAGGGGCCAGATCTGATAGAGTCTTACACATCAGGGGCAAGGTGTGGAGCAGAGTGGGAAAACTGCACTCAAACACACAAAGAAATATTAAAGTGAAACTTTCTTTACATCCCTCCCTCTAGAAGGATGAACAACAAACAGAGAAATTGGCTCACTTTTCCTTGTATCTACAGATTGTGTTCAGCCCACAGGCTGCTGGCAATCAGGATGGAATGGTTCCTAAACCTACTGCCGTCCTGCACCTCATCCAAGGCATCTTCCTACAGCACACCCTAAGCATTGCTGGCAAACCATTCCCGTTGAGCCCACAGCCATCCTCCTCACTTTCTGGTCCCAAAAAGGAAACAACAGAGCTGCAAGTTGTTTGGCAGCTGCCACATTTCCTTCCAGAGATGATAGAGCATAGAAATGGATGAAGTATTCAAGGGTTCTCTTTGCATGAGAAAAAGTGGTACAAACAGTATCTCTTTAGAGTGGGCTGCCATTTACAATAATAAGCGGAACCATTTTTCAAATTCCTTCCCCCACATTCTGGTATAATTTGTTCTCTCCATATTTGGCTTCGAGAAATGCATAACCAGAATATCTGAATAAACTTGATTTATGTCCCAGCTGTGTGACTTACTCACTGTGTGACCTTGGGCAAGTCATTTAATTTCCCTGAGATTTTGTTTCCTTTCCTGAGATATGAGGATGCTCTCACCTTCCCATCCTCTCCCAGGGGAGCTGCTATTAACCATATTAATGATACAGGAGTCTTTCCCTACCCAGACATGAGGCTTAGCCACACACAATTCCCCAAGTAAGAAGAGAATTTGGCGCTAAGCTGAGAAACCTAGGGGAAATGGGGAGAGGGAAAGAATCAAGATCACAGTCTGTAATAAATACTTTTATTCAATTTTAAAAATTAAAGACTGAACTGAACTTAAAAGAATGTCAATGGCATTGCACCCATTGACTCAGCCATAATGAATACCAATTTACCACTCATTGCTCGCTGGGAATCTTTCAGATCTTCTTCACTCAAAGTTTCAACAAGGTGATTGAAAATGTGGTATGCTCTTTGCAAACAAAACAAATTTTCCGTGTAAAGTCCTCCATCCAAGCATTCTACGTCATCTTGGTTTCATGGTTCAGAACCTATCTCCTGGGTCCCATCTTGGTCCTATGGACCCCAAAGAGTTTGGGTGTTTGAGATGGGGAGCCCTTTGCTTGGCCTTTATTGAATTTTCTCTGCTGTGGGCAAAATATATTTAAAAGTATAAAATCAAAGTTCATGCAAAAGATTCCGGGGGTTGAAAAGGAATTACAAGTAAAGTAACTTTAGAGTTGACCAAGCAGTTTCACCTTCTTCCTGTTATTTTACTTTGCAAAGTCAGCATAACTATTATCCCCCATGTATAGACAGAAACCTGAACCCCAGAGAGATCAAGGAGAATTGGTGAAGATCACAAAGATGGAGGAAAGGAACTCACATCCAAATTGCCTTTCCAAACTCAATGCTCCGGAGGAGCATCTAAGTCATGCTAGAAGAGAGCTATGACTGGGGTAAAACACTATTAATATGAGACCAAATAATTTTGATTCAGACGACTGCAAATTTTCACTTTCACTCTGTGTTCCTTGGCGATTGCAACAGAGTTCTTTATCTAATTTCTTCACCTTTTCCCAGAGTTCACGCCACCTCCCAACTGAGTCCCATCTGTGAATTTAATTAACCAGCTGCTGTCCTGGTCTTTCAGATCATTAATTAAAATTTTCTTTGAAACCAGACCTAACCCTTTTACCCTCAGACACTCTCTGGAGACTTTCATTTGGCTCTGAAGATAACTGTTTATTTTAACCTCACATTATATGCTCAGTTTGCAAAGAGAGTTTTATAACTGTACTATCTCAAAAAGTTAATTTCTCCAGGGACAGATTGTGAGCCAGCTCTGAATATGTTTTGTCAAAATCCAAACACAATAAACTGCTTCCAAATGTTGTTGATGCTTTTGTTATTATTAATGTTAGGTAATTAGAAAAAATATTGATAAAATTCACCGTAGCATCTTTGGTTTAAATCCCAAACCTGCTGAATGCATACATATTATCAGGGGACTACATGTATATCAGCAGACTAGAAATACCCATCCATTTAATCCTTTCATGCAGGAATCCAAGACCTAGGAAGTTGCCTTAAAGAACTAAATTAACATAAGAAAAAAAATGTTTATGTATAAAGATGCTCATCATTTCATATATTACCAAACACTGGAGTTGATCTTATTATCTAACAATAAAAGAATGGGTAAGTACATTTTGGTACCATATTATGGGATATTACACTGTTATTAAAATCAACACTATGTAATTACAGGGAAGGCACTTGGGATATAGTATCAAGTGGAAAATAAAGAAGACAAATATGCAAAATCTATAATTACTTTATATAGAAGTAAGTCTGTATGGGCAAACACTGAAATGACCAGGAGTGAAAATTAAGAACAGTCAATTTGGAGTGACAAGATTGTGGAAAGTTTTATTTGCATGTTTATTTTTAAGTTAATATGTATGCAACAAATAAACGTTGACCTAACTCAAAATATCTTAGAAACATCTCGATGATCATTGTGCAGTTCAGGATGTTTGCACTATAGTTCTCTACAGCAAATGTGTCAAAGTCCGCCCATAAACCTTGGACTCTACCATTTCAATTAGCCATGAAGTACTCCTAACTGCCAGTATCTGTATTTCTATACCCAAGGACGTTTATCTGGACCTGCAGGAGGCTATGTATACAGCAGATTAGAAGATCCAAAGAATTAACACTTTCTTAGAAGGAGGCTTCAACTACTCTTAGGAGTCAAACAAACACCCAACATTCTCACTTTTCAGGTGGTATAATTCTTAGATGGCTGTTTTGCACCATTTCCCAGATTCTAACAAAGGACCAAAGAAAGTCACTGGAGAAAGGAAAGTCTTTCTAACATTTAGGACTAGAAAAACTGCATCCGTATGGGATAAAAGAAATAGCAATCACTACCTCACACCATACACAAAATATAACTTGAGACAGATAACAGATCTACAGGTTGAATATATTTTCTAGAAGAAACACAGAAAACTCTCTTTGTGTTCTGGGGTAAGTAAGAATTCTTAGGGGATAAAAAGCAATGAACATAAAGAAGATTGATCAACTCCCCTGGCAGTCCAGTGTTTAAGACTCAGCACTTGCAGTGCAAGGGGTGTGGGTTTGATCCCTGGTCGGGGAACAAATATCCTGCATGCTACACGGTGTGGCCAAAAGAAAAAAAAGTAGAACCACCACAAGAAAAAAATGAAGCCATACATAAGATAAGAAGATTGATCAATTGCAGTTCACCCAAACTAAAATATTACTCATCAACGATATCACAAAGAAAATGGAAACAATTCACGGACTGTGATAAAATATCCACAGTGTATAATTGACCAAGAACTTTCATCCAGAATTTATAAAGGACATCTATAGTTCAATAATTTTTTTTAAAAACCCAATTTTTAAAAATACAAAAGACTTGGGCAGGCACTTCACAAAAAAGATATATAAATGCTAATAAGTAGATGAAAAGTTCCTAACATCATTAGTTATCAGAGAAAAGGAAATTAAAACCACAGAGGAATGCCTGTACACACTGACTAGAATGGCTATAAGTAACAAGTCTGATGGCTCTGAATGTTGAAAACAACGTGGAGCAAGCAGAATTCTCATAAATTGCCATAAGTGAGCATCAAATTTTATGATAATTTTGGAAAATTCTTTGGCAGTTTTTTATAAAGTTGAACAATTCAGCTCTTTCCTAAATGTTTACACAATAGAAAAGAAAGCATATGTTCACAAAAAGACCTATACAAGAATATTCACAGTAGCCTTACTCATAACAGTCCCAAACTGGAAACAGCAAATGTCTATCAACAGGAGAACAGATAATCAAGTGGGGTATTTTTCGTACAGTAGAACACTACACAATAAGAAAAAGGAATGAACTACATACACACAATGAATGATATGACTGAATCTCAAAAACATGTTGCTTGAAAGAAACCAGGCACAAACTTTCCATTTATATGAAATTCTAACAGGCAAAATGAAACTATGGTGAAGGAGATAAGAACAGTGATTTCCTGGAATGCAGCAATGGAGATTGACAAGGAAGGTGCATAAAAGAAATTTGGGGGTGATAGCCATGCTCTGTGTCTTGATGACAGCTCTGTGTCCAGTGAGAGCCAAAATCAAGTCTGAGATACTCCCTGATGATATTCACAAAATATATGAGCCTGTATTGATCCAAATGGACTGTCCCCCAGTGAGACATCCCTCTTTCTTCACCACTTTAGTGAACATCAATTCACACCAGCAAACATTTTCTGAGCCCCTAATGGTGCTGACACTGCCCTTCAGGAGCTCACGGTCTAGTAGAAAGAGAGCTCCACAAACCAATTTAATAAAATAAAGTGCTAAAATGGAGGGGTGGGTAGGAGATCGTCAACTCTTTGGGGCAGGTGGGGAGTGAGTGGTCAGGGAAGGTTTCAGAGTGGAGCTGATATTTGTGCTAAGTCTTCACAAGGGAGTAACTCAATGGCTTTACTCTGATAATTAAAGTAATAGAGGTTCGTTGTGAAAAAAAATTAGAAAAGCACTGAGTATTGTGAACCTCAGTCTACATCCTATCATTCAGAGATAAGCTCTGTAAGTATTATGACTGTGTCTTTCCTGCCAGACCTTCCCATGCTAAGTGCTCTTTATTTCTTTAACATGAATATGGGATCTTATTATACATGTTGTTTTATAGGCTGTTTTCTTTAATACTTCACCATACATCGTTGCTAGCTCTTCATGACTGTATGAGTCCACGTAGCCATTTTTAATGGCTGTGTAGAATTCTACCCCACAAGCTGTGCCCTGCATTTAACCAACCTTCTCCGGATCATCCACAATGGTTTTCAGTTGTTTACAATTGTTACAAGTGTTTAACTAGGTCTTAGAGAGGGAGGAGCTTCCATGAAGATGTGGGAGGGGAAAAGGAAGAGATGACTGCAGACATGAAGCCAAAACCACGGAAAGGGGCATCGAGAATTTGGAGAATGCAAGCCACTCTGTGAGGCTGGGGCACAGGCTGTGTGTGGAGCCAAGATGGGAGAGGGGAATATGGTCAAACAGAAAGGGTCTTAATGGCCAGTCTAAGGATTTGCACCTGAATCCAAAAGTCTGGGGGAGCAAATCAAAAGTGTGAATCAACAGAGTGACACCAGCAAATCTGTGTTTTTGAAAGGCCACTCTTTTCTTCCTGAGTACTTTGATGCCTTATGCATTACAATCTTGAGTATCTATTCTAATCAGTTCAGGAAATAACCTCCCACCCCTCTAGACCATAGGGACTGAATATAAACCAGAGGCAGCCAATAATTCCTTTCATTGAGTTTTTATCCCTGTGGATACTTTGGCCTTGAATAGCTATCCTTTGAGGTTTGGCTCAGGCTAATTCTTCTCTCAGGTTTGAGCACTTGGCTTCTGGATGGATTACCTGACTTAGGGACACATTGCAGGTTTGGACATATGTGGTTTTGGCTGACACTCTCTAGTTTAGGGGACAAGAGGCTCCAGTAAGAAGTATATCAATAAGAAGAGAGTCGGGACACAGAGGTGAAGTGGGGTGAACGCTCTCCCACTCCAAGGGTATGGACATTCTGAATAAAAGATAACCAAAAGATCTAAATAATCTGTTCAAGGTCAAGAGTGAGAAAGTTAAAGAAGACAGATGCAGAGACCAGGTGGTATCTCTAAGTCAGAGAGGTGAGATGAAGTCAAACACTCACAAAGTCAGAAACAGGCCTTAAAGGTGGGGAAGAGTCAGCCCATGTGGGGAAAGGAGATGGGGGTTGGGCCCAAGATAATTGGGAGAAAAGGGAATTGAGGGCTCAATGAAGCAGGGAGCCTTGAAGGCCTACATGATCAGTGGAAAATATACTTAAAACACCTCCTGCACACCCAGGGAAATACAAGAAAACCTTGCCATCCACTCTGGGAAATGGTGGGAAAAATCACCTGCAAGAAATAAAAATTGCAAGTCTGCATCAAATGTGGTTGGAAGGTGAAATTCATACCACCCATCTGGTAGGCATTTAACATAAAAACTGGCCTTGAACTAGTGGAAACTGACACCCCAGCAGAAGAAAATGTGAAATACTTCTGCAACCAATGCAACACAGAAAATTGGCTGAAGATGAATCCTCTGACAAAAACTTTAACCACACATCAGATTTTTTAAAAAGAATTAACCTCTCAATAAACGGACTTAAAGGAACAACCTGAAAGGGAGCTGTAGATAAGTATTTTCAAATTATTTAAAGAAAAAAATAAGAAATAGAAGCCATAAGTCAAAAATAAGAAGAACTTGAGAACAACAACCAAAAAAAAAAAAAAAACAGGAAAATTGAAAAATAATGAAATAGCCCAAACTATGTGCTGGTCACAGTTCTGGATGATGGGAATATATCATTGAGGAAAATGGACAGAGCCCTGTCTTCCAGAGCCTTCATTCAGGAGGGGGAGACTGCAAATAAATAAACATAGAAAATAATCTCAGTGCCATCAGATTGTGACAAGACCAAGTGAACACATACACTGACCAAACATATAATGAACAAAGTGATGCATGTGTATAGCTCATGAAAGAAAGAAGAGAGGACATTTGGTGTCATGGGTATGACACAGGGCAGTTGTATTAAATAGGCATGAAAAAAAGTGCTCATTTCACCACAATTTCATTAAGATTAAGAAGGATCTAAGATATAATCAGACCTTCTTAAGCAAAGTTCAGTCCTTGATGTCCCAACCTCCAAATCTTCTGAATTCATATAGCTCTTCCTCATTACAATACAAACCCAGAAGGAGTCTTCTCCAGAGAATTCCATTTCTATCATTAGTTGACTTCTGCCATTTTTAATTGAAAGTTTTATTGAAATAATTTTAGACTTACATGAAGTTCTAAGGAATAATTCAGAGAGATCCCATGTACCCTTAACCCAGTTTCCCCCAAATAGTAATATTTTGCAAAACTATAGTACAATATTACAACCTGGTATTGACACTGTTGCAAGCCACCCATCTTATTCATATTTCCCCAGCTTTACTTTTACTCAAAGGTGTGTGCATTTAGTTCTACACAATTTTATTGCACGGGTGGGTTCCTGCAACCACCACCATGGTCAAGATACTGATCAGTTCCATCACTGCTAGGAGACATGGCATTGTCCTTTAAAGACCACACTCACCTCCATCTTCCTTTGCTCCACCACTATGCAGCCCTCCCCACTAACCTTTGTCATTCACTAATCTGCTCCCCACTTCTAAAACTTTGTCATTTCAAAAAGGTTATATAAATGGAATCATAACGCAAACTTTTGGGATTGGCTTTTCTCATTCCCCATAATTCTCCAGAGATTTATCCAAGTTGTATACATCAATAGTTCTTTTTGATTGCTGAGTAATATTCTATGGTATGCATGTACAACAGTTTATTTAACCATTCACCCATTGAAGGATACCCGGGCTGTTTTTTAGCATTTGGCTACTACCAATTAAGTCATTATGATTAGGTTTTGTGTGAACATTAAGTTTTCATTTCTCTGGGATACATTCCAGAGAGTGCAATTGCTGGGTCATATGGTAGTTCAATGTTTAGTTTTATCAGAAACTATAATACTGCAAAAGTTTTACAGAGCAGCTGTATCATTTCACATTCCCACCAGCAAGGAATGAATGATCCAATTTCTCCACGTTCTCACCAGCATTTGGTGTTGTCACAGTTTTTAAAATTGTAGCCATTCTGATAGATGTAGAGTGATTTGTCATTGCAGTTTTAGTTTGCATTTCCCTCATGGTTAACAGTGTTGAACAACTTTTCATGTGCTTATTTGCCATCTGTGTATCCTCTTCAGTGAAATGACTACTCTTGTCTCTTGCTCATTTTTTAACTGGCTTTTTTTCACTATTCATTATCTATTCTAGATACTTGTTCTTTGTCAAATGTGTGAGTTGCAAATACTTTCTCCTACTCTGTAGCCTGTATTTTCATAGGAGTTTTTGCATAACAAACATTTCAAATCTCAGTGAAGTCTATTTTACCAAATGTTTTGATCATGCTTTTGATATCAAGTCTAGGAATTCTCACTAAGCCCTTGATCCCCAAGACTTTCTCCTACATTTGTTTTCCTATAAATTTTATAGTTTTACATTTAAATCCATGATCCATTTTCAGTTAGTTTTCGTATAAGGTGTAAGGTTTAGGTTGTTTTTTTTTCTTTTTTCTTTTGCCTATGAATGTCCAATTGCTCCGGCACTATTTGTTGAAAAGTCTATCTTTCCTCCATTGAAATGCTTTTTGATCTTTGTCAAAAATCAGTTGAGCACACAAATTTGTGGTTCTGTTTCTGGGGGTTTCATTCTGTTTCACTGATTTACAGTTCTACCCTTCTGCCAATACCGCGTGGTCTTGATAAGCATAACTGAAGAATAAGCTTTATTATCAGGTAGAATAAGAAGAACTTATTTCTTCTTTTTCAGGATTGTTTTAGCTAATTTAAGGCCTGTGCCTTTCCATATAAATTTTAGAATAGTCTTGTCCAGGTCAACAAAACTCCTTGCTGGGATTATGCTAGGGATTGTTTTAAACCTATAGGTCAATTGGCAAGAATTGACATATTTGCTATGTTGAGTTTACCAATCCATGAAGAGGGTATGCTGCTCCATATATTTGGGTCTTTCTTGATTGTCTTCATCAGCACTTGCAATTTTCAGGACACAGAGCCTGTAAATGTTTTGTTATGTGTACACTTATATATTTCATTACCTTTGGAGTGATTATAAATGATACTGTGTTTTTAATTTTGGTTTCTGCATGTTCATTGCTAGAATATAGAAATGAAATGGAGTTTGGTGTGATGGTTTTGTATTCTGCAACCTTGCTGAACTCATTTATTAGTTACAGGATTTTTTTCTGGTAAATTCTTTTAGGTTTTTTATATAGACAAACATGATATCTGCAAATAGAATAGTTTCATTTCTCTTTCCACTACATATACATTTTTATTTTCTTTACTTGACTTATTACATTGACTAGAACTTCTAGTACTACGTTGAATAAAAATGGTGAAAGTGAATATTCTTGCTTTGTTCCCAATCTTAGGGGAAAAAAGTTCAGTCTTTCATCATAAGTATGATCTTAGCTGTGGGTTTTTGTAAATGTTCTTATCAAGTTGAGTGGTTTCCCTCTATTCCTAACTTGTTGATAGTTTTTATTATGAATGAGTATGGGATTTTATCAGATGCTTTTTTTTGTATCAATAGATATGATCATATGATTTTTTCCTCTAGATTGTGGATATGGTAGATTACATTGACTAACAATGCTGAAGGCTGAACTTGGCATAGCTGGGATAAATCCTACTTGCTCATGGTGTATGACTCTTTCTATACATTGTTGGATTCAATTTGCTAATATTTTGTTGTGGATTTTCAAGTGTACGTTCATGAAAGATATTTGTCTATAGTTTTTTGGGTGCAGGTTGGTACTATCTTTGTCTGGTTTGGGTATCAGGTAATAATGGCTTTATAAGATGAGTTGGGAATGTTCTACCCTCTTCTGTTTTCTGGAAGAGATTATATAAAGTTGGTGTTAATTCTTCTTTAATTTTTGGTAGAATTCTCCAATAAAACTCTCTAGGCATGAAGATTTCTTTTTCAAGAGCATTTAAATTACAAATTCCATTTCTTTAATGGTTGTAGGAATGTTCAGGTAATCTATATCATATTAGTTAAGTTTTGATGGTTTGTGGTCTTCAAGGAATTTTTCCATATCTTCTAAGATATTGAATTTATTTTGACTGTAAACTTGACTGAAGTATTCCCTTATTAACCTCTTAATGCTGCAAGATCTGTACTAACAGCCTCTGTTTTATTCCTGATATTCATGGTTTGTATCTTCTCTCTTTTTATCTTTGTCAGTCTTTCTGGAGGTTCTTCCATTTTATTGATCATGTCAAAAAATCAGCTTAAAAATTTTTTTTCTACTGTTTTCTTTTCTTTTCTTTCTTTCTTTTTTTTTTTTTTTTCCTCCGGCTGTGCCATGCGGCTTGCTGGACCTTAGTTTCCAGACTAGGAATTGAACCTGAGCCATGGAAGTGAAAGCGCTGAATCCTAACCTCTAGACCACCAGGGAACTCCCTCTACTGTTTTCTTATTTTCAATATTGTTGATTTCTATTCTTATCTCTATTATTTCCTTCCTCTCTTTGTTTTGGGTTTAGTTTGCTTTTCTTTTTCTAGTTTCTTGAAGTAGGTACTTAGATTATTAATTTGAGATTTTTTCTTGTTTGTAATGTAAGCATTTAATGCTATAAATTTACCACTCAACACTGTTTTGTTTCCCGCATATTTTGATGTATTGTATTTTCACTTCCATTCAGTTAAACGTATTTTAAATTTTTTTGATACCTCTCAATTGATCCTGTATTATATAGGAGTTTGTTGTTTCAGTTCCAAGTGTTTGAGCATCTTTCTGATATTGATTTCTGGTTTTGATTCCATTACAGTCAGATTATACTCTGAATGATTGTAACTCTTTAATATTTGTTGAGGCTTGTTTTATTTTTACTTTAATCTTTTTCAGGCTGTGATTCCAATGACAATTTAGTTATCAGCCACTTGGGAGCAATTACGAACTCCATTCAGCTCTTTAGGCCTCAGCTTCTTCATGTGTAAAATTGTTGTGGATTTAGGCAGACTTACTGAGAGCCTGCTCTGTGCCAAGCACTGTTCTGGGTGCTTCATGCACAGCGCTAGTCCTCATAGCACCCTTGCAACAAAGATACAGTTGATTCTCACTGTTCATGGTAGCTTTGTTGGATGAAGTTGCTATGAACACTGGATTAGTGAATAGCAAACCAGTGCTCCTACAGGGCTAGGCTCCCAAGAGCCTCTGGTCACAACCTTTTACCAACCAATCAATATACAACCTTGCTTTGTGTGTGTTTCTGTTTAAAGACAGCTTATTTGATGTATATTACTGATTAGTTAACAGTGAACTCACAGCCAACAGCACTATAACTCATGCCTGAATGAAACTTACCTAGTACACGTGTTTTCTCCATAAGGCGCATCACAGCCTTGAGATTAGGAACACTAGACAGCACTTCAGCACTAGGCTTGGGGACCACTTAAAACACCAACAGCGACAACAAAAAGCATAAAAATGCAAATAGGACGCTTGTCACAATATGAGAGCTGAAACAAGGCAGCCTTGTCCAACCTCAGCTGGAAACATGCACATCTGGTGACTCAATTTTTTTTTTGCTGCTCTGTGCATGTCCACAAATGACCATGACAGTGCCACAAGTACTGATTCTGGGGTTTCAAATAAATTTTGGTGAGTAGGCAAATTTGTAAATATGGGATCCAAAAATAATGAGGATTGACTGTATTCTTATCTACACTTTCTAGATGCAAAAACTGAGGCTCAAAGAGGTTATGGCGTCATCCAGTAAGAGTCTGAGTGTGTTCCTTCCACAAGACAAGCTCAATTTAACACCTTCCCCCAGACTTTCTTTTGCTCTTCCTGAACTCGGTAACTCCCAGGGCAGAAGTGCAGCCTGTCCCTCCTCTGAGTTCCAAGAGCAGAGATAAGGATGTGACCACAGCTCACATTGCCCAAGCATCTGCCGTGTGTGCTGGGTACTGGGCTAAGTGCTTTGCGAGAACCGACTCGTCTTCACAACCACCTTTGTGAGTCTGTGTTAATATTATCACTGTAAAAATGCACAGAGCGGTCAAGTGACGTGGCCACTGTCACCCAGCTTGTAAGAGGAGGATCGAGGATGCAATTGCAGGCAGCCCAAATCCTTGGCAGGCGCACTGCACACATAGCCCTGGACCGAACCCTAACCTCTACTGCACACACAGCATGTTGTGTGGAAATTACCTATTTGCTTCTCTGTTTTTCTCCAAACGATTGTGAGTTCCCAAAGGACATCAGCCTTGTTTTATTCCTCTCCACGTCCTAACTGCCTGGCCCAGATGCTGACATGGAGCAAGTGGTCAGCAAATGATTGGCAGATAAATAAATGAAGGCGTGAACCAATGCACCTCTGTCCTCCTGGTGCCTGGCACAGGGCCTGGCACACAGTGGCTGCTTAGTAAGTGTTTGCTGGAGAAGATGATTAACATTTTCCATGAGCAGCATCATTTGTCAGCAAAAGAGAGAGGGCACAAAGTTCTCTGATTGCTCCTGCCCACTGGCCCCGGGCAGGCTGTGAAGCTAGCTCCTTCTCTGAGCCACAACTAGATGCATCCTGGCTCCAAGAGAGTCCAGCTAATTAGACTCTTGTCTGCCAACAGAGAGCGTGGACAAACACGGAGAGGAAACTGTTAGCAGCAAAGAGAAGGGAAAGGCGGGAGGGGAAAGGCGAGGCATCAGCAATTTGTTAGAGGCGATGAAATGGAGCAAGTTATGCCTCCCACTAAATTACCATGTGTGCTAACTGTATATGCACCAGTAATTGCTGGCTCCTGCTCATTTACATTTGATTATTATATTTGCTGTTTTTAATTGCATTTGAATATGTCTGCCCTTAATACTGTCAAGATCATCATAGCTGTCAGCAATCCTCAGTGCTTTTTCTGCTAATAAAATGCAGATCTGCTACTCGGGCCTGCATTTTATCCAGATAATGATGGCAATAGCCGTGGTAAGTAATACTAATGACAACTAGTGTTCTGAGTACCCACTGTGTTTCAGAAACTGTCCTAAGTGCAGAATTTTAAGTCTGGTAAAATTGGGTTTCATTCCTGGCTCTGTTCTTTACCACTGTGTGATTTTAGGCAAGTTATTTAACTTCTCTGATCCTCAACTTTATTCTGTGTAAAAACGCATACTTTGCATAACTGTTGTGAAGGTTGATAACATTAGGTTAAAGGGCCTTCTGTGGGGCAGGGGTGTAATAAATGATGACTGTCATGACTCTCATTTACCCAGAAATCTTCCACGGCCCCACTGCCACTATCTTTGCTAAGGGCCTCATCACCACTCACCTGGACTGAAGCAATAACTTTCCCCACGGGGCCCTCTCCCTCCCTCCCCTCTCCTCCAGTGCTGCAGGTACATACACATCTGAATGCACGTCTTTTCCTTGTGCAGAGACTGTTGATGACTCTCTGCAGCCTGCAGGACAAGTTCCAAGCCTCAAAAACAGACACACAAGTCTTCACGTAGAGGGTCAGGCTGCCGTGATGGAGGCTGCGAGCCACCCCCTAGACCCTTAATAAGACGGCAGGCTCGTCACCCAGCTGCTGGGAGAGCTGAGGGTAGACAGCCCTTAGATATCAGCTGCTTTTAGAACTGCCTCAGCTTAAGAGAGCTGCCTTAGCCAAGGTCACTCGTGCCTTCCTGGGGCAGCCCACAGCCACTGCCTGGCCACCCTGGGGGTAGAAAAAGCCTGGCCCTGTCACTCTGACTCAGGATAACTCGGAAGAGCTGGCCAGTTTCAGAACGCCCCATGGGGTCATCCGAGGCTTCACTGAAACCCCACCAGGACCAACCACTCCCCTGCTCAACCCTGTCTCCCCCCTTCTCTTCCTTCCCCAGATGCCGATACCCAGGGCACTCCTTAATTAGACCCTCCCTACCAATCCCCTGCTTGCTCATTTCCACCTCAGAATCTGTTGCCCAAGAAACCAACTTGCAACCCAGGCAACCTCTCTAGATGGGTGACCCACCTCTCACATGTGTGACATGTGTCAGCTGCCTCTCCTTCCCACAGGCCACTCACTGTCCCGGCTTCCTACTGTTACCCACACTTCTCTCTCTTTCTAGAAGGACCTTTCAAACTTAGCAGCCTAGAGAGCCCCTTCTCCTCCAGCAGGTGCAGATTGAATGGCATCTCCTCCAGGAAGCCTCTCCTGATTGTCCAGGCAGAATTCTGGTGTGGGTCCTCTGGGCCCTGAGAGGCCTGATTTTCTCTGTAAAGTATGGGTTGCTCAAAACCTACAAGGTGCGAACTAAGATTCTCCCAATGCACTACAGGGAAGCTGAGACTCAGAAAGGTTCTATAACCTGTCCAAGGTCACACAGCTCGTAAGTGGCAGACCAGGACTTGAGCCCAGCATTGTATGCGGCCTGCAGTTTTATCCCCAGTGCTGTGTCACTTTACAACACCATCACCATTTTTGTTTCTATTCTCTGACTTGATCCTCACAACACTATACTGATCTTATTCAGTTCTGACTACGGTCCGGCACTGTCCTTAGTGCTTCTTATGAACTGACTCACTCAGTATTCTCCACAAGCCCATCAGCAGGCACAGAGAGGTGAAGCAACGGAACAGAGTCACATAGCCAGTACCGAGGAGCCGGGATTTGGACTCAAGAAGTCTGACCCCATGGCCCACACTCTTCTCCACTGTAGTGTTTAAATGAGATGAGAGTCACTGAAGGATTCTGAGCAGAGTAACATGATAAGAGGTCAAAGGGTCCCCCTGACTGTTGTGTTAGGAAGGGACTGCAGGGAGCCAAGGATGGGAGGAAGAGACCACTAAGGGTTGAGACCCTGGTGGTCAGAGAAGGGTTACGGTGGAGTGGAGAGGAGCTGCCATGTTCTGGGCAGAAGTCTGCATTCATTGGCCCATTCATTCATTCACTCATTCATTCATTTACTTATTCCTGGGGTGCCTGCTTTGCACTTTTCATAGCTCCATCCTCCCCTGTGTGAGGCCCTGTGCGAGGTGCCAAGGATAGTGGGCTCGAAGCAGACACGATCCCCACCCTCACAGAGCTCAGAACCTCACCAGGAAAGGAGACAGGAAGCACATGACTGCACAGGGCATTCTAGAAGGTCAGGGCTCCACGGGGCATGTAGGGCTTATCTCAGAGGAGCCGATCCATTGTGAGCCCAGGCCGAGTCTAGCTCATACAAGGCTGCAGAAACCCAAGAAGAGAGTCAGTCTCTCCGGGCACAGGATGTGTGACCTGGGCCTTAAAGTCAGAAAAGTAGTTAAAGGGTGCTCAGACACTACAAGAGAAAAGCTGAAGCATAAGCTTGGCTGAGCATTCAGAGAACAGAGGTGCTCTAAGTCTGTACCAAAGGATACAGCTGGGTTATTCCATGGGGAAGCGGGAAAGGGCTGGGAAGGCTGGGGCTGGGGAGGGAGGGTCTTTGATGGATGCTCGCCTTGGGTCTGCTCTTTTATGTATAACAAACTCCACCCCGCTCTGTGCTCCTGTCCCCTAGAAAACCTCAGGTCCTCCTCCTGAGATTCCAGGCTTGGACACCCTGTCAATATGCCTACACTCTGTCTATGACAGAATGCTCTGTCAACTGAATTTCATACATGTTTATGAAAGACAGTCTCTGGCTTAAAAGACATTAAGTTTGTGAGATGAACCATCTGTAAATTCCAAGCGTGGTCCCAGGAATGTCACGTCCTCCCTTTGGGTTCAGTGTCTGCATCTATAACAGATGGGGAGGCCTGATGAGATCAAACATCAACTCTAGAGCACAAAGCCCACAATTTCCTTCTTCTAAATTCAGAGTAATAAATAACCAAAGCAACCACTTACATGCAATATGGCACTGGGACTTGCAATATCCTTGCACATACTATATACTTTGCATATTATACTTCCTTCAACAATACTCCATGAGGTGTAAATTGCCCAAGAGACATGAGTACATATGTTCACCATGGACAAGAAAATTCACAGCAGCCTTATTAATAACAGCCTCAAATTATAAGCAACCCAATTGTCCATCAGTAGGAAAATGATTAAACAAACTATAGTAAATTCATATTGCAGAATAGTATACAGCAGTGAAAAAGAACTTCCAAGATACAACAGATGAATCTCAAAGACACTGTTCAGTGAGAGAAGCCAAACGTGAAAGAGTATTTATTCCATTATTCTACTCATATAAGGTAGAAAGAGACCACATAATCCTCTAGAGATAGAGACTGGAAGGGCAGTAACCTCTTAGTAGGGGTATTGACCAAGAAGGAACATGAGGGAATCTTCTGGGATGCTGACAAAGTTCCACATCTTGATTCAGATCATTGTCAACTAAGGTACATACATATGTAAAAATTTGTTCAATTGTATAGCTAAGATTAATGCACTTTGTATACGTGTGTTATACCTCAATTAAAAAATAAATTTAAAAAATTCTGGGAATTCCCTGGTGGTCCAGTGGTTAGGTCTCTGTGCTATCACTGCCGAAGGCATGGGTTTGATCCCTGGTTGGGGAACTAAGATCCCGCAAGCAAGCCGCGTGGTACGGCCAAAAAAAAGAAAAAAGGAAGAAAAAATCCTATGAGGTAAATATTAATTAACAGAAGGAGAAAGTCAGATGGCTGAGTATTAATTAACAAAAGGGGAAATTCAGATGGCTGTGATGCTCTCAAAGTAATACAAGAACGTTGCGATGTTAGGCACCAAACCCTATTAGTTTTTCTGCAACTTGGTGTGTGAATAATAGACCTGCCCCTCTCCAACCCTGAACAGGCAAGATTCCTTAAGTATATGGTCTCAGAGAACATGTTCATTTTCCTCAGAACACTTATCTCAGTTTAAAATAACACATTATTACACTGATTATTTGATTCATGTCAGTCTGCCCCATTGGGCTGTGAAATCTGGGACATGGTCTGATTTTTCTCGCTGTGGAATCTCCAACATTTAGCTAAATGCTTAGTGTGAAAAAGGTTCTCAATAAATATTTTTTTAGTGAATGACGGCTGCTAGTAATAAACTAAGAGTTTTATGTATGGAATGTTTATTGAGGCTTGAGGATAATTCAAAAGAAAACCCAAGATCATAACATCCACTTCATCTCATGAGTCTTTTCCTTTACCTTTATTTTTGGTAATCTTTAAAAAAAAGTATGGGCAAAATTTGAAGAACTGCATCTAAGAACGTAGCACATGTGAGGTCAGAAGGCAAAACCTGACAAAAGATTACATTCCGGTTACAGTTCAATTAAGCTAAATCTTAATAATAAAATGTTAATTAGAAAATCTCCAGATGTTTGGAAATTTTAAAATACACTTCTCAAAAACTAATGAGTCAAAGCAAAAATTACCATTGAAATTAGAAAATAATTCAAAATGAATGATAATGAAAATATGATATACTACACTTGTGTGATTCAGATACAGCAATGCTTTGAAGAAAATTACAGCCTTAAGTGCATTGTTAGACAGAAAAAATAATGCTGAAAATTAATGATGCATGTATATATCTAAAGAAATTAGAAAAAAATTAAAAGTTGCAAGCTAGGATATAATTTTTAAAAAGTGCATAATCAATGAAATAGAAACAAATGTACCAAGAAGACCAATAAGACCAAAAGTTACTTCTTTGAACTCACTAATAAAATTAATAAACACCTGGTAACATGGATGAAGAAAATAAGGAAAAGACACAAACAACGTCAAGCGTGAAGAAAGAGGCATCATTCTGGATCCTAGAGACATTAAAAACATAAGAGGTATGGTAAATTAATTTATGACTATAAATTTGAAAATTTAGATGAAATGAAAATCTCTAGAAAGACATAGCTTACTAAAACTAGCACATGAAGAAATAGAAAATCTGAGTGGTCCTGTATCTATGAAATAAATTATAAACATTTGCCAGGTTCTGGGGATTCCAGATAAATAAGCCACCACCCTTGCCCCAGAGAAACACTCAGTCTCAAAAATATGTCTAGTTGGAGGACCAGGCTTGGTTTTATACAGGTTTTCTTCAGGCAGAGGTGGAGGGGAGCTCCCTCTAGGCAGAGAGAACAACATAACTACCCAAGAAACAACAGGGCAAGTGGATGAACCCTGTGCTACTGGATGGAGTGCTGTAACCCCCAGGGGCTTTCCAGGAAGCAGCTTCGGAAAGGGATGATAAGGCCAAATTATCATCCTGAAAAGCCAGAGAGAAGAGTTGTTCTTATAGGTGTTCAGGAGCCACTGAGAACAAGGATACGTCCTTGGGAAGCCAAATGTGGCAGTGGTGCTAGAAGGATTAAAAGGGACAAATAATTAGAGAGAATAGAGAAATGGTGATCAGTTACAGGTTGCAACCAATCCTGATGAGAGAGGAAGAAGTTCGCATTTACTCAGCTCCTACTGAATGCCAAGCAATGTACCAGGCACTTTATAAGTCATTGCATGTAGCTCTGACACTGATTCAATGATTTTACTGCATCTGTTTTGCAGATGGGGAAACCAAGGCATGGGCTAAATAGTCTGCCTCAGATCACACAGGTTAGAAGTGGTACTGCTGGGATTTATATCCAGGTGTGACTCCAGCTCAGGTTCTTTCTCCTCACTCTTTTCTCTCCTAAAAGTGAGTGACAATGACAGCCTAAAGTAGAGGGAATAGGTAAGTATAATAGAGTGGACAGGATAGCTACAGGGCAAGGGACAAAGGAGAACGCAGGGCTGAAGAAGATGTACAGACGGGGCTGCTCATCATCTACCTACCCAGCATCACTCTCTGAGATGAAGTACTGTAGCACAGGTGGTCGTTGTCATGGATACGGAAGATGATTCAGTTTCTTCCAGTGCCCATGAGCTTCAGTTTTATTTCCTATAAAATGGGGATACTGAAACTGATGTCATAGTATTCTTGTAAGAATTAGAGATTCTTTATCCAGTGCATGCACCAGAGGTCCTGGCACTGGTAGATACTCACGAAATGGTTCTCTTATGGTCAATCGTAGTAAATGTCCAACAGGAATTTATGCGAAGGGGTGGAGATAGAAAGAAGTGGCTTTGAGTATAGAAAAGGTATCTCATCACAGAAACTCCTCCTTTCCCACTCTGTTCCTGGAAGTGCCTCAATTAAGTCCCCTGGCTGGGTTTTGCCATAGACTAATTGGAGATCTCTGGGTTAGAGAAGTTCAAAGAATACAAACTTCATAATGTAAGCCTTACACATATCCATTTATAACTTGTACCTTCTCAGGGAGCTTTCATAAACATCATCCAATTTCTACATAACTCACTGAGAAGCAGCGAGGGCAGCATTATCACAGCATTATCAGTCTTATATCTCAGATAAGGAAATTGGTGCCCACACAGGGTCTGACATCTTATCAAATGTCACAAAACGAGTTAGGGGAAGAGCCAGCCTGAGAACTCCGGCATTCACACCTTGGGAAAAAAGGCTTTTAACCTACCTCTATGCTTGATATCTAGATCAAGGAAGAGGGAAACCATGGGGAGAAAATTATTTTAATAAACATTAAACCTATGTTTTATTATGAATTTTATGTGCTTTGGGCCTTTGCTAGCCCTTGAAGATACATATAGATAAATATACTTCCCCTTACTTCAGTAGATCCATTGTTGTCTTAGCTCCTCACAATTCTATAATTTAAGTTTTTATTCCTTTCCCCCCACTAAGCTGTAAACTCCTTAAGAGCACGAATCACATTTAATTGGATACCACTGTATCCCTGATGCTCAACATAGTGTCTGGCACACAGTAGCCAATGAATAGTTTTGGAGAAAGGAAAGTGGGGGAGGGAGGGGAGACAAAGGGAGGAAGGAAGGAAGGGAGGGAGGGAGGGAGGGAGGAAGGAAGGAAAGAAGGAAGGAAGGAAGGAAGGAAGGAAGGAAGGAAGGATGGAAGGAAGGAAGGAAGGAAGGAAGGAAAGGTGGAGAAATGGAGGGAGGAAAGAATGGAGGGAGGGAAGAAGATGGAAAGTGGAGAGAGAGCTTGGGCTCTAGAATCAGAATGCCTGAGTCTGGATCCCATCTCTCACCAATGGGAACCTTGGGCAAGTCACTGAACCTGCTTAAACAATCCAGACACCAGGGACCAACCTCCCACAGCACTGTGCATGTGCTCCACTGAGCTCACTCTGCAGATGAGGACACAGGCTCATGGCTTTAGTGACGTGCTGAGGTTTCATGGTGAGGAAGTGATGCAGCCTGGCTCCAAAGCCTAGACTGCCCCATCTCAGCCCACAGCCTCCCCAATCGTGGGAGAAAACAGAGACCCTTTCCTCTTAATGGCACTTAGGGCAGGAGGGCTTTCCATGGTGACCGACCCTCCAGTGAGTGGAGCCAAGCTCAGAATATTTGGCATGCTATGAAGCCACCACACATTTTAACATGAGAGTCTTCAGTGACTCATTTTAGCTAAGAAGGCAAAGCGCTTCCTTCTATCAGCTGGGATTAGGACAAGGAACCAGAGTAGGACAGTTCTGGGAGCCAAAGGACAGTGCACAGAAGATCAGTGACTTTATTCCTGACCATGAACAGAAACTCAGTATTATTTCAGATTCGGCCTTTGAAATTTGGTAATGAGGCTGAGGGAGTCTTCAATCATGACAATGGCACTTGCTTCTTCCACCCTGTTCCATCAACATACAAAGAACTCCTACAAATCAACAAAAGCTAAAGACAACTTCACAAGTCATGATAGAATGCTAAGTAAAACAGCAACAACAAAGTTTCACACTATCAGATAGCCAAGAATTTAAAATTTGACAATATCATGTGTTGGCAAGAACATGGAGCAACAGGAACTATCAGCATCTTAGAAGTGATACAAACTGATAAAACCACTTTGGGGGACAACTGACTTTATCTGGTTGCTGTACCACGTGACCCAGCAATCTTACTTCCTGTCATAAACATGGAGAAACACTAACATAAACACGGACAAACAAACAGCATGTGTAAGAAGGCACATAATGGCATTATTTGTAATAATAGAAAACTGGAAACACAAATATTCTCCAGCAGAAGAATGGATAAATATGTTGTGATAGTTTCCTATGACAAAATCTTTATAGCAGTAAAAATGAATGAACTTCCAAAGACAAAACAACAACAAAGCAAGCTGGATAACTTTCATACATGATATCATCTATAACATGATAACATTTAAAGACATGCAAACGATATCACATGTTGCTTATTGATACATCCATATGGAGAAAAGTAATGTAAACTTTATCATTGGGTAGTGTCTGTGGTCGTGTTTTACTGTACTTTCACCCCTCAGTGGTTTCTTAAGAAAGGTGATGGGCACACTGGTGTATTTTTTTTTGTAAGTCTGAATTGGAATAAGGATACATTTCTTGCAGTATTTGTTTTTAAGTTTAAGTGAGACAGTATATGAAAAAGCACATGGCACACATAAGAAGTCAATAAATATTTGTTGATTTAGTAACTGAGTTCTCAGAAATAACTAAAAATTCAGACTTTCAGGATAAACGTTTCTGCAATCCATCATTTAATAAGGTTAATATGTTAAAATCTATGATAAATATTAAAAAGATGGATTGCTTACTTAAGAGAGATAAAATCACAAGGTAGGAATTAATGTGATTATTTGGTCCAGGAGATGTTTAATAGCTAGGCAAAATTTCTCTGCTTCATTTTTCTGTTTCTTGATGGATATAGTTACAAATTAACTTTTCTTGATCTCATTATTCGTAAACCTCAATAAAGTGTCATCCCCACAAATTATAACCCAATTTCAGGCTTGACTCATTTCCGAATAGCACAGAGAATTTACAGTTAAAATGGAAGTCGGCAGTCTTGCTAACCAGCCTCCCACTCAAGGCAGAAATTCACTGTCTGAGTGAGGGTCGTCCATCCCCACAAATTATAACCCAATTTCAGGCTTGACTCATTTCCGAATAGCACAGAGAATTTACAGTTAAAATGGAAGTCGGCAGTCTTGCTAACCAGCCTCCCACTCAAGGCAGAAATTCACTGTCTGAGTGAGGGTCGTCCAGCCCAGAGTTACATTCTCCAGATAAGAGCACTCACTCCCACCCCAAGCAGCCTATCCCTTCCCTAAGCGGAGGTACCTGTGAGAAGGTTCTTTCTTAATCTGAGACCAAAGACGCCTCCTGATAGCAGAATGCCATTATTGTTTTTAGTTTTATTTATTCAATTATCTCCTTACTTGCTCACTCCCTCATTCACCCACATATTCAAAAACACTTACTGAGAGCTTAGGTTTGAATCACTGCTTCAGTCACAAAAGTAAGTCAGTCACGGTCCCAGTCTCTAGGCAACTTCTAGTCTAGGGGGTTACAGAGAAGTAGACGACATCAATTTCATCTGCTAAGTGCTGCGATGGAGAGAAGCACAGATCAAGATGTGAGCACAAGTCAAATGTCTAGGGCAGCCTGGGGTGTCAGGGAAAGCAAGCTTCCAGGAGGAAGCAAGAATGGGTAGGAGTTAACCTGGCAGAGGACGGGGTGTCCAGGCACAGGCAACAGCCAAGAAAAAGGTATGGGGGTATGAAAGAGAATGATTCATTTGTAGCAAATCATGTTGTTCATGTTGCTGGGAACAGACCTGCACTTGGGGAATGAAGTTGGAGGCAAAAAGAGACCAGAGTCTAACCTTCAACATCATTCAGATAAAAGAAAAAGCTTCATTTTATTTAATATAGCCATAATAATAATTACAGCTGATAGTCAACACTCATCTTTTTATCTTGCCTTTGAGTCTTTTAAGCACCTGCCTCAACCCTCTGGACTTCCTGAGAATGGGCGCCACCTGCAGGCTCGGCCCTGTCTGGCACCTGAGCGGGCCGGAAGTCCCCGTCCACGCGCAGCACTTCCATGCGCGTGCGCAGCACCTCCATCTACGGAGCCCTAAGATCAGTCTCACTCTTCAGATCTCGCATCTCCGGCATGCTCAGCGGGACTCAGAGCCTCATACTTCACTCTGGCCACCCCTCGCCACAGGGGCTGAGTCCTGTTACCCGAACCATCCCCCTCAACCCCAGGCCACAAGCCCAGTTCTGCCTGTATAGGACACATCATCTGGAAAGATGTGATCCTGCCTTCCTGCCTCCAGTTCTGCTGGTCACTTGACATCTGTCCCCCAGCAACCTCACTCTTTGACCCCAACCCACTCCAATTCATTGTTCACCCAGCAGCCAGAGAAATCTTTTTAAAAGAAAATATGATCTCTTTGCTAGTTAAAACACCTCACCGACTTCCTGGAATAGCATCCAGACACCGGCCCTGCCCACCTCTCCCATCTCTGCCTCTGTCTTCCTGCCTTCGGCGCTTGGCTCCAGTAACATCAGCCCTTCACTGTGCTCTCACGCTGGGTCTTCCACATGCTGCTCTTGCAGCTTGGAAACCTCCCCCACCCCCAAAATGCTTCCTTTGATTAGTCCCATCTTTCATCTTCAAGATTTAGGATAAACATCATCCCTTCTAGACACCACCAAAATCTCTTCAGAAGCATTAAGCATTTCCTGCTCTAATTTCCATAGTATCTTACTCATTCTCTGTTACAGCACTGAATTTATTGCCTTGTAATTATCTACTCATCCATATTCCCCACCAGGCTTTGAACTCCTTGAGATCAGGGTTGTTGGAATGTGCTTATCTGTGTCCCATGATGCCGGCACAGTCCTTGGCATACGTTTGATGCTGAGCACGCAATTACTGAGTGGATGAATGAATTAATAATTTATCATGGCCCACCTTCTAGATGCTACCTTCTCCACTTGCCTAAATCATGCTTGAATCTGTGTCATCCAGTGGACACTCATCGGGCACCACCAGGACCAATGCCAAACATGGGTCCTTTCACCCAGGCCTGCCTTCTTCCCCTCGCACTGCTCTAAAAGGTTCCCGTTCCCACACATCAGGTGGTCTGGTCATCTCCATCCCATTATGACCCTATCCTGACTCACCTTGGTCTTGTCGTATTGAAAGAGAGGCTTAAATTTCTTAGATATAATTTGTGCCCCTCATCACCTTTTAGTCTCCTCTTAGTGCAATGTGCTGACATGAGGCTCCCCGGAGTTGACCCCATTACCACCATGATGGTCTGTACAGAGCAGAACCCTGTAGGGTAGTCACTGACTGCGATCTGTTCGCCACTCCCCCTCCTCTTCCCCAGAAGGACGGATCCTGCCTCCTCCGTGCACAGATGTGAACCCTTACAAAGCCTCCTACAAACATCAACTGCAAATGTAGGCTGACTTGTCTGTATCCACTACTAGAATAGGCTCCTTAATTCAATATTCAGTTAACAAACCTTGTTGAATGCTTCCCCCTACAATGGCAGGCAAGAACCACATGTAATTCCCTCTTCTTTGACACAAGCAGATACCAAAACACATTTACTCAATGACTAAGTGGATAAGCACCTACTCACAATGATGGCATGTGCCAATTTTTTGGTCAAATTAAATGTTTTATGAACTACTGCCAAGTCAAGTCTTCCCACCATTTTCTGGGTAATTAATTGTTTGATTCTAAATGTTGAACTTTATATTCATCAGAATTCAATTTCAAATTGCCAGGTTTGAACCCAGGATGTAAGCCAAAACATGCACAAGTGAATCTAGATTTTTTTTGCCATCCACAGTTTGAACAATCCCTTCAAAAAGGATGCCACTTAAAACTGCTATAAGGGGTTGAATTATGGCTCCCCAAAAGACTTGCCCACCAAGAATCTGTGAGTGTGAACTTATTTGTAAAGAAGAGTCTTTGCAGATATAATTAAGGATCTCAAGGTGAGATCATCCGGAATTAGGGTGGGCTTAAAATCCAATGAAGTATCCTCACAAGAGACAGAAAAAGAAAAACGAAACAGAGAGAGGGCCACGTGAAGACGGAGGCAGAGACTGGAATGGTGCAGCCACAAGCCCAGGAACGGTTGGAACCACCAGAAGATGGAAGAGGCAAGGGAGGATTCTCCTTCTAGAGCCTTCAGAGGGAGCATGGCCCTTCGGACACCTTGATTTGGGACTTCTGGCATCCAGAACTGTGAGTGAATAAATTTCTGTTGTTTTAAGATATCCAGTTTCGCGTACTTTGTCGTGGTAGCCATAGGAAACAAATCCAACTTTTGACGCCTCCTTCTATATTTTCATCAAAGAATCACACAACCATAGACTGTGAGCTTAAAACAACCTTGTATATTTTTAAGCTCCCTTTTTTTTAAATAAGAAAACTAAGACCTAGAAAAAGGAATTTGTTGGGGGAAAAGCAGCCTCGACCTCTGATTTGGACCACGTATTCTGATTCTCTTTCCATCTTATCATCCAATTAAATGTTGAAAAATATTAGTGAGAGGGGACAAAGGAAAGAGTCCAGTGGTCCTTTACCAGAAAGCTCACTTTAACTCTCCAACATCATCAAACACACTATGTGGCAGTAGAGACACATCCAGTGCAGACTTCACCTTGACATATTCCTCTCTGGGGAAAAGGGCGACATTGGCATCACATATCCTCGGAGATAACGTGCTGCTGCTTCTCTCCTTGGTCACACACCACCCTTCCCACGATCCACTCTCATTAAGGCTCACATTTGTTTCTAGCTCACATTTCCTTTCTCTTTAATAATTCCTTTCCCTCATCCTATTAGATTCATTGTCTCAGTCTTTCTGGTAAGGCCTCAGAGGAAACATCTGCAAGTTCTTCACTCCCCAACAATTAAATCCAGCTGGCCTTACAGACCTCATTGATAGAAGCTGGGTTCTTTCTTATTAATCTGCCGGGTGGGAAAACTCTTCACAATAAAGGATGAAATGGATGCAGGACATTAATAACTAACATCTGCAGATGTTCGCACAGCATTTTCACATCCAGTTCTTCATGTGATGCTCCCAGCGGTCCCTCCAGACAGCGTGAAGCAGGTGGTGAAATGCAGGAGCACCCTGGCTCTCAGATGCCCCAGTGGCTGTGACAGGAACGGTCCACCTGTCAGGGTATAGTCGCCTATTCGCCTTTGGCTAGCTGCCCATGCAGAGGAGCTGTCAATCACAGTGTCCCACCCCTGGCAGGGCACTAGGGAGCCTGAGTGACAGCCAGGCTGGCCAATCAGATGGTCCCATTGCCCTGGTCACAGGGAGTGGCTCAGGCACGTGACCAAGCCAGACCAGAACACCTTTTGGCGGGGGGAGGGGGGTTGTGTTTGCAGAATTTAACCTTAATTTAGGCTGATGATTCCTGGAGGTTCTGGACAATCCTTTTTCTTCTTCTTAGTTATGTATTCCACTTCTACAAACTAAGTTCATCAGAGAGCTTCCTATGCAGCGCAATCAGGAACACATGATGTAAGAAGAGACGGTGTTGGTATAGCTGCTTTTGCAAACTGTTTGACTCTACCTGTTCAAACTGGATATGAAAACATTCCACCTATGTGCTGTGACTCAGTCATTCCACATCAAGGTATATATCCAGCAGACATGTGCATGTTTGCACTAAAAGTCTTGTAGTAGAATGTTCATAGCAACACTATTTGTTAGAGTCCCGAAGTAGAAATAACTCAAAAGCCCATCAACAGTAGAACGGATAAATAAATTGTGGTATATTCACACAATGGAATACTACACAGCAATGAGAACAAGTGATCTACAATTGCCTAGGAAGGTATGGATGAACCTCAAATCACAATGTTGAACACAGTAATCCAGACAAAGAGGCTCTGGTCCCATGCTGTGTGCACTTTATCTACGTCTCATAACTACTGTCTGATGGCATTTATATAAAATACAAACACAGGCAAAACCAGTCTATACTGTTCCAAGTCAGGATAGTGGCTACTTTTGGGGGATAGAGATCGAAGGGGATCTTGGGGTGCCTATGTTCTGATTCTTGTTCTGGGTGCTGGGTGAGTTCAGTTTTGGAAAATTCTTTGAGCTGTACCACTTATTACGTGTGCGCTTTTCTGTATGTGTTGAATTTTTCTTAAAGCTAAACAATTTTAAAGAAGGAACAAAGGCTATTCATCTAGGAAAAGAGAAGACTTGGGTAGGAGGCAGAACTGTAGATCTTTATGTATCTGAGAGAGTGCCAGGTAGAAGCAGGTGTGAAGTTCAGAAGACTGAACCTGAAACAGGAGGAGAATGACCAGGAGACACTACAACTGAGTTGTAAAGGTGACCTTTTTGAGAATTAGAACTTCCCCTTGAATCTCACCTTTGGAAGGTGGTCAAAAGGTACAAACTTCCAGTTATGGAATAAGTCTTGGGGATGTCATGTACAGCCTGGTGTCTATAGTTAATAATACTGTATTGTATATTTAAAAGTTGTTAAGATAGTAGATCTTAAAAGTTCTCATCACAAGAAGAAAAAACTGTAACGTGTGTGTGGTGATGGAAGTCAACTAGACTTACTGTGGTGATCATTTCACAATATATAAAAATATCCAATCATTATGTTGTACATCTGAAACTAATATAGTGGTGTATTTCAGTTGTATCTCAATATAAAAGGCCATGTGGCGGGACCTCCCTGAAGGCGGAGTGGATAAGACTCCGTGCTCCCAATGCAGGGGGCCCGGGTTCGATCCCTGGTCGGGGAACTGGATCCCACACGCATGCTGCAACTAAGAGTTCACATGCCACAACTAAGGAGCCCGCCTGCCTCAACTAAGGAGCCCACCCGCCACAACTAAGACCCAGCGCAACCAAAAAAAAAAGGACATGTGGCTGTTTCATAGAGAGGTAGAAGATAAAAGTGGAGAGGTATGCAGGGACTAAATTGTCCGTGGCTTTATGGGTCATGTTAAGGATTTTATGCTATCTTCTAAGAGTAATGAGAAGCCCCTGGACCATGTTAACCCAGAGATGTTAACGTGGTCTTATAAGGACTGCATTTGAAGCATTTTACCACGATGGCAGTGGAGAAAATGAACAGAAAAGGGGTTAAGAATGGGCACAACAAATCACTTTATGGGGATGCTGTGGATGTTCAGCTGACAGATGATGGTAATTTGGACTTAGGCAGTGGTAACGGATATGGAGGGAAGTGGAACGACTAGAAGTATGTTTTCTAGTAGAACAATAGGACTTAGTGACAGACTGGATGTGAAAAGGAAAAGGAAAAGATGTGAAAGATCAGTGAGGGCGGTCATGACCTGCCTAGTCATCAGTGCCTTCCTGACATCTAGTTCCTAACACATCACAGGCACACAGTAGGTATTTGTTGAATGAACAGGTGTGTAAATGGACTGAGGTGCTGTCCTTTTACTGATCTGGGAAACATGGCAGAAGAAACAGAATTGGAGGTGAATACCACAAATCCAGTTTTAGACATAGGGAGTTTGAGATGCCCATCTCATTCATGAAAGAAGAACTGTAGGCACTGATATGCAGCAACCTGGATGGACCCAGACATTATCATACTAAGCAAAGTAAGTCAGAAAGAGAAAGACAAATACCATATGATATCTCTTATATGTGGAATCTAAAGTACGACACAAATGAACCTATCTACGAAACAGAAACAGGCTCACAGACATAGAGAACAGACTTGTGGTTGCCAAGCGGGGTGGGGACTGGGGGGGGAGAAGGACTGGGAGTTTGGGATTAGCAGATGCAAACTATTATATACAGGATGGATAAACAACAAGGTTCAATTGTATAGCACAGGGAACTATAGTCAGTATCCTGTGATAAACCATAATGGAAAAGAATATGAAAAAGAATGTATGTATATCTATATATATGTATAACTGAGTCACTATGCTGTACAGCAGAAATTAACACAACGTTGTAAATCAACTATACTTCAATAAAATTTTTTTAAAAAACAACTGTAGGCACTGAAAATATGAGTCTGCAACTCAGAAGATGAGATCTGGCCTGGAGATCCTCATGTGGGCACTGGTGGCATATGAAAGGTAATGGAAGCAGGTTCAAAAAGGAATTAGAGGGCTTCCCTGGTGGCGCAGTGGTTAAGAATCCGCCTGCCAAGGCAGGGGACACGGGTTCGAGCCCTGATCCGGGAAGATCCCACATGCCGCAGAGCAACTAAGCCCGTGCGCCACAACTACTGAGCCTGCGCTCTAGAGCCCGTGAGCCACAACTACTGAGCCCACGTGCCACAATTACTGAGCCTGCGCTCTAGAGCCCGTGCTCCACAGCAAGAGAAGCCACCGCAATGAGAAGCCCATGCAACACAATGAAGAGTAGCCCCCGCTCTCCACAGCTAGAGAAAGCCCGCTTGCAGCAATGAAGACCCAACACAGCCAAAAATGAATAAATAAATAAATAAATAAATAAAAAGGAATTAGAATGAAAGGGAAGAAGACCCAGAAACTCAGCTCTGAGGGACACTAACATTTAAAATTGGGAGATTGGGATTGACATATACACACTACTATATATAAAATGGATAACTAATGAGATCCTGCTGTATAGCACAGGGAACTCTACTCAATACTCTGTAATGACCTATATGGGAAAAGAATCTAAAAGGAGAGTGGATATGTGTATATGTATAACTGATTCACTTTGCTGTACACGTGAAACTAACACAACATTGTAAATCAACTATACTCCAATAAAAAATAAAATAAAAATAATAAAACTCAGGCGGAAGAATCTGCCTCCTGTTTCCAGCAAATTTTTCTAACAGTGAATTAGTGTATCACACGGGCTACCTCAAAAACTTAAAATTGAAGAATATTTTTGTGTCATTAATGAACATTTATTGACAATCTTCCTGGGACTTCCCTGGTGGTCCAGCTGTTAAGATTCTGTGCTCCCAAAGCAGGGAGTCCAAGTTCGATCCCTGGTCAGGGAACTAGATCTCGCATGATGCAACTAAGAGCCCGTGTGCCGCAACTAAGACCTGGAGCAGCCAAATAAGTAAATAAATATTTTTTAAAAAGAAATAAAGAAAAATTTTTTTCCTATATAAGCTCTTAGGTGCTGGAGATACAAACCTAAGGTATATTCTCTGCCCCGAAGAAATCAGTGACCTAACCAGCCATGTGATAATGTCCTGAATTGCTCCACACCCTACGATACCCAAGAGGAAGTAACTATGATTAAGCATTTTGTCTTCATCATAAGGAGTGCTCTGGGCTTGGCTACAGAAAAATAAAATTTTATTTCTGCGGGCAAAAAAAAAGAGAACTTTCCCAATACAACCTAGCTTGAGAGGCGGCTCTGACCACCAACACGCCACAGTTGACGGTCAGTAAGTGTCCAAATGCTCCCACAAATGGATCGCATAGTTACCCCACCCACCCCTGTTTTCCTGGAGTCTTGTTCTGCTCCTGTCCTCTCCTGCAGGTCTCTCAGTGTTAGATGCTCAGTTCCCCTTGTTTGTTGAAGAGCTGGTAAGTGACAAGGACCAGACTCCAGCCCACGTCTGCCGGCCGATAGCCCATCTCCCCTCCTCCTGCATCTGGTACCTCCGTCTTCACTTCTGCAGACTCACTCTTAGGAGGAGGAAGTTATACCAGGACCTGATGTTATTAGCCTTGTTAAGAATCTGCAGTGCTGTTGGGTTCAAAGGTTCAAATTGAAGATTCTAATTTTAGCCAAATGAGACAGGAGCCAACTGTTCTCAACAGATTCTCTTCCTCAGTGACAAATACTTTATTTAGTCAAAATAACAAGTTATGTTATAACTTGGATTTAGTAAGTTGCGATGCCAACCTTTCAAGTGTAGGCAAATTTCTGTCATATTTGGCTAAGGTATAACCTTCTTTTTATCTTCAATTCTCTTCATACGGACAAGCTCTTGGATAAAGTTGCTGGATTGAGTTTGACATGCAATCTAGGATGAATAATCTAAAGAGGAAGTGTTCTTTCTGTAGACAGATCTTTAAAACTCTTACTACCCTTCAAATGGTCCAAAAAACCACATGATTTACAGCGTTGCAGTGAAACCTTTCAAAGGAGAGGGGAAGGCATGAGAAGAATAGCAGCAGCTACTTACAGAGCATCGGCCACATGCCCAGCACTGTTCTAAGCTCTCGCCACATCCCACCTCATTCCACCTTCCCCATAACACTAAGAGGGACACACACTGTCATTCCTTTTCCACGGAGAGGAAACCAAGGCACAGGGAGATTAGGTAACTTACCCCAGGTGGCACAACCAGTAAATGGTGGAGCTGGGATTCAAATTCAAGTATTCAGGTCCCAGGGAACATCTTCTTGTCCACCAGGCTGGCTACCTGGCACCCGCCATGTGCTAGGCATTGTACACAGCACCCTGCATGACAATCTCATGCAGGAGGCAGCCAAGAACCCATTCTATAGATGACAAATCTGGAGTTTTTTTCAGATTGAGCTTCTTGCCCAAAGCTGCCCACTAGTAAAGGACTGAGAAAGTCCACCTCATCTCCAAATCTGTGCATGACAAGGACATACCTCCATCCTTCTCCACCCCATCTCAAGCAACCAGCACAAGACCTGGCACATAACAGGCATTCGATTACTATTTGATGAACGAATGAATGAATGAATTCTTACCACCCTTATTATGGGGTTCCTTCTCCCTTGTATCTTTGTTCTCCCTCTCTCTCTCTCTCTCTCCCTCCCTTTCTCTTTCTCTCTCGGATCTTTCATCTCAGCACATGATTCTGCTAATCCTGCCCCTCGAAAAAAAGATTCTCTTTTGTCCCCTAGATCGTCACAGGGCTACTGATTCCTTTTGATTCTTCTTTCATTCTTCACGTTCATGTTTCTTTAAAGATGTGTCTACACTTGTTTCTTCTCCTTCCTCTGTGACCATCAATCTTGAGCCCTTTGTTATCTGGTTTCTCTTTTCTACCCACAACCATTCCTTTGAGAACAACTCTTTCTAAGGTCACATCCATCCTTCATTTGCTCAGTCAATATTTATTGAGTGTCCACTGTATATGAGGCAAGGCAGCTAGAGCATGGAGGAAGTCATTCATGAGCTGTTCACCTCTTGGAGCTCAGGAAAGCACAAATAAAACAAGTCATAGAAAGTGTGATAAGGAATATTGAAAGAAGGCCATAAATTCCTTATGAGAGTGACAGTGGAGTTTCTCATGCCTGGCTAGTCCTCAGTCTGGCAGGGAACATTTCCTACTGCTGTACAACCCGACAGGGAAGCCTGGAGGACCTGGGAAACTGTACCTACATCAGCAGGCCTGCTTGATTATCTCTTGCTTTCTTGTATCTGTCTCCAGAAGTTTCTATATCCTTTTCCATGGACTCTAAATAGGTCTGCTGGCAGCTTTCTACCCATCATTGTGACAACCACTCTCTCCCAATTTCCCCCACCTCTGCTATTCCTGGAATTTCTTGGTAATACATCCATTCCTTAAATATTGGTATTCCTGAAGGTTCCATTCTAGAACTGTTCTCATCATCTTCTAAGGTAATCCCATGGGGAAATTTTCTGTAGGTTCATCTAGCCCCTGTGATAAATAGCAGCTAATATTTCTTGAGTGTTCTATGCCAGAACTGCACTCCATGTTTTACATATGTACATGTGTATAAATGCTTCTTAAACACCATATCACTAGCCCAAATAAGCATCTTAAGCTCTGCACTAACAGTTCTCAAAATGTGCTCCTTTGGGGATCTCTCAGATCCTTTCAGGGTGTCTACATCATCAAAATTGTTTTCATACTATTAAATCTTTATTTGCCAAAACTTTCATATTCTCATGAGTGTGTAGTGGAGTTTTCCAAAGCCACATGACATGTTATGATGTCAAATTTAAATGGAATGCGTGCTTGTATATTCTTGTGTTTTCTAGACCTTTCTAAGGTAGCAAGTTTGAGGTATACATATGTTCATTTTCAAAGATTATCTCAGTTTGGTCTCAGAATTTCCACTGTTCTTATTAGCCATCTTTGGTTATATCTGCTTAATATCTGTAACCTCATTATCATCCAATAAATTGTTCATTTGAAATCCTGAAGTTCTCCTTATACTTACTTAGAATCATAAAAACTATCTTATGTTGTCCCATTTTGTAATAACATTTAGAAAATAATTTCAAAATAATTTCTAGAAAATAAAAATATGAAAATTTAAATCTTATCTAAAACCTTTGTTATTTTATAACTTAGTAATATTTTACTTTAAAATAAATGAACATTTATAAAATACTTTTCTTCTGTTTAAGAATAGGTCATTAGCTTAAAATAATTTAGACGATTCACCTCCTCAACCCATAGCTGAATCATCTGTAACTAAAATTCCTGAGAAAGATGAAACAGACATATCAGACCATTCTGACTCAAGGAAGAAAGCAATCTACTCCAAAGAAATTAGGTAAAAATACAAACAAAACTACAATGAAAAACAAAATTACTTTAGTTCCCTCAACTTCACAGATGTTAATCATTTATCTTACTGTGTTCTATGGAACAGACCATTTTAGAATACTACTGTGGTGCCAGTTCATTCAGAATTTAGAGAAAAAGGAACTAAATATATTAAACATAGACAAAACAAGTTCCTTAAAAGCCAAAAAGGTTGTTTATTACAGTTTTTCACAGTTTAAATGAAAAAGCCACTCAAGCATGTTACAGGATAAGCTATCACATTTCATTGGCTAGGGAAGCACAGATGATAGCTCAGAGGCTAATAAAGGCTTATACCCTTGACATTACTGAACGTCTGACGAATGATAAGTCCGCAAAAGAAACCATGGCATTGACAGTTTCCAACAACACAGTTACCTTTTGAGTGAAAGAGTTAGTTGCAAACATAAAGACTGAGTCAACCAATCAAATGTGGAACTGTACTTTTGTCTTACAAATCGACAGATATGGCAGGACTTGCAGTTTTGCTTGTATTCTTCTGGTATCAGCATCAGCTAATCATCAAAGAAGATTTCGCAACAGTGGTGCTGAAGTATTCAAAGTGCTGACTATCTTATGAATCTTGGAATGTGTTTTCACTGACAGCACAAATGCAATGATGGGTAAAATGGATGGCCCCTTTGCACAAATTAAAGAAATGGCACCAAACTGTACCAATAGTCATTGTGTTTCTCGCTGCCACACACTCATAAATAAAAGCCAATTCACTTAAGAATGGCATTGATGAAGCAGGAAAAAAACTGTATAAACTTATATCCTTTCTTTTTAATAGTCTGAGTGACAAAATGGGAAATTTGTATAAAGCACCTCTCTCCAGAAAAAAAAAAAAACCCTTTTTTTGCAGTTAAGTCATAAACTGAATTGAACTAGACACTTTTTTCATGGGACGCCATTTTTACTTCAGAGATTGACTGACTGACAAACCTGAAGATGAATGAAGTCAGCCTGTCATTTCAAGAAAAAAACATCTGATTGTATTTGTTGCTGATACTAAAATTTAAGTTTTCAACTAAAAAGTAGACTTTTAGGAAACTTGTGTCTGTCACATGAGTTTGACAGCTTTCTGACACGTAAAGATGTTTCTGATGAGTTTGGTAGTCATATTAACAAGTGTGATTTTTAAATGTTGTATAATGGAGTATGCCAACACTGAGAAGCTCTGAATAAATCATTGACTATTTTCCAAATTACTGATGTATTATGTTACAAAATAATGCATGAGTAAAGGGTCCACTTAAATTTCAAGATAGACTAAAGGATTTTAAGGTAATAGAATATGAAAAGTTCATTGACATGGTTTCAGATATCATACCACAACTGATCTTTAAGGAGATGCCACTCATTGGGTTTTGAAATAATATCAAAGAAGAATATCCAAAATTATCTGAAAAAAGGCCATCAAAATACTCCACCCTCCACCAACAATATATGTGTGTGATGCTGGGTTTTCTTTATATACTTCAATGAAAGCGTCACATTGCAACAGATTGAATGTGGAAGCAGATATAAGGATACTGCTTTCAATAAAACCAGATATTAAAGAGATTTGAGAAAATGTAAAACAATGGCATTTTCTCACTATATTTTTGTTTGGAAAAATAGGAATTTTAATAAAAATTTTATTTATGTTAACATGTAGGGGATTTATTATTGTCACTTAAAAATGCATTTATAAATAAATCCTTTTTAATTCCTTAGTTTTCATTCTTAAAATTATAAACATTAATAGATACAACCCATATAAACAAAATCTCTTTGAGGTCCTCAGTAATTTTCAAGAGTGTAAAAGGGCACCTGAGACAAAACATTTTGAAAACCACTCATCTAAATTGTCTATTTGATGTCCACTTGGATGACCATGGACACCTGAAATAAACATTTCTAAAAATCTCAGCTTAAAAAAAAATTAGCTAACAGTTCTTGAACGTTGACTATGAGCCAATCATTGTAGTAAAGTCCTTATAAGCATTATTTAATCCTCACAGCTCTATGATATAGGTATTATTAATTACTGCTCCCAGTCTTTGTTTTGGTTCTCCAATAACAGGTCCTGAGATGAGGATTTGTCTGAAAGCAGTTTACTGGTAAGGGTTTCTAGGAAAACCAGTCAGGGAGTAGAGAAGTGGGACCCAGCATGAAAAGAGGCCAAGGAAGAATGTGACATCTATACACAGGAGGGTTCTAAGGGGGAGCTCTGGAGACAATGAGAACCACTCCTGAGATGTCCCTGATTGAGGTTCAAGGGAGCTGCAGGATTTACACATCTGCACCCAGGTATCTCCAGGAGGATATAAATTCCTGGGCAGTTCCAGCAATATGTGCATCAGGCAGAGAAGGCTCTAGAAGGCTGAGAGCAGCCCAACAACAAAGACACGTAGGTGCTGGCAAGCTGGAGGGAAGCACGCTGTGATCCAACAAGTGGTAAAGTGATCCAAGCAGGCAAGGGCATGGCCAGAGCACCGACAGCATCTGCTACATGCCCATTTCACGGGTGAGGTAAGTTATTGTGCCTCCCACCCAAACATGTCTTCCTTCGTCTGTATTATCCATCTCAGTAAACAGTACCATCCTTCCAAGCCTGAATCGCAGGTATCACTAAGATTCCTCCTCTTCCCTTATCTCCTATCTCCTATAGGAATCAGGTCACCAAGCCCTGCCAATGTTACTTCCTTAACATCTCAGGAATGCATGCCCGTTAGAAATACTGGATGCATTTTATTGCTGTAAAGTTGGGTGAAGAATGCAGCTTCTTCTACTGGTGGAAGTAGAGATACCACTGATTACTTCCTTCCAACAGTAGACGCTGGAACTTCAGCATTCAAAGAGTTGGATCTATAGAGCAGATGCTTCACCCACCATCCTGGTGGGCGGGGCAGTAACAAAGAGAAGGACGTGAACTGCTTCCAGGCAGGCCATCTCTAAGGAATAGAGAGGGCCAGGCACCCTCAGAGGAACACTCACCTTCAATATGCCAATTATTTTCAATAGAGAAAGGAGGTTTAAGTGATGTTATATATCCAATTACTCAGAAATCCGATAAGTTATGAGAAGCACGAAGAAATGACAGCAGCTTATTCTCCAATAATTTTCTTAGAAAATGGATTGGATTTTTTAGTAGAAATTCCTACTTGGGGTGTCAACTTGATAAAGAGGAGAGGGCAGAGATGGTTCTCACTGCCATTCTTTTAGTTGATTACTGCAACAGGGACCTCACTCACCTCCCGCCTCTGTTCTTTCTGCCTCCAGTCAGTGCCACGCTCCCACGGAGATGCAGCCAAGGTATAAATCATTTCATGCCCTCACTTCCTACTTAAAGGAAGTGTCTCCAGATGAATGTCTGGAGATGAAATCTAAATTTCTAAGCCTAGCATATGAGGTTCTTGGTGACCTGCTCTCTGCCTTTCCAGCCTCAGCTCTAGTTGTTTGACGTTTTGCATTTTATGTTTCTGTATTTTATGTTACCGTAACCTGCTTATACATGAAATGCCTTCTCTCTGCCTCACACTAACCTGCAACCTGTCACTCACTATTCAGTATTCAGCTCAGAGATCATCTTCACCAGAAAGCCTTATCTGACCTCAGCAGGCTGACCTATACTCAACACCCATCACCCTGTCCCTGGGATTTCTTACACACTTGCTAATCCTTACAAAAGGACTGTGTGCTCATTTGTGAGAGCTGGAACCCTGTCCTGTTGCTCTTAACACTCCCAAACCTTATCACAGTGCCTGGCACAAAGCCAGAGGCCCTTGGATGGATGAACAGCTGAGAGAATGCTTCAGGACCCCGGACAGTTCCCAAGGAGCTCTTTTGCTCTGATGGTTCCTGAAGCCATAATGAGTGAGGGTTCTGGGGTTAATCCCATCTTCTCTTTGGGACTCTTTGTTAAGAATTCTTCACATATTGTAGGCTGGCGTTTGTAGTTCTTACCCATGAGGCCCAATCCTTTATCTGGCTCTACATTTAAAATGTATCTGAAATTCATCTACTTTCCATTTACAAGCCTAATTCAAGACACTATTATCTTTTTCCTGGGCCACCACAAAAGCCTCCTAAATAGGCCGTTTTGCTTTTGCACCCCAATCTATCTTCCCCACAGAAGTGAGAGTGAGCTTTTAAACATACAAATCAGCGTGGTGGATTAAAAGTGGACACCAAATTCTTCGCCACTGCTCCCATCAAAAGGTATAATCTACTTACACTCCCTTTGAGTCTGGGCTGGCCCAGTGGCTTGTATTAACTAGCAGTGCAGCAGAAGTGTCTCTGTGCAACTCCTAGGGCTGGGTCTTGAATAACAGCAGTATAGATTTAAGCCGTTTATAGAGCCCTGCAAGGTTGATAACGAGGTACACCCACTTCACCTGGTTTAAAACCCCATAGGATTTTAAGTGCTTCCCATTTACCTTGGGATAAAAACTAGACATCTTAAGCTAGTTCAGAAAGCATCTCCACCTCCTCCAGCCTTCCCCTTACTTTCTGCATGTCCATCACATTGGCTGTCTCTATGCATCTTGTATTTATGTGCCATCCATCTTTGTCCAACCTGTGCCCACGCATAAAACTTGTCTTTCTCACTGCTCCATCCTCCTTCTTCAGTCTGACAAACTCCAATCTATATTTCAGGTCACAGCTCAAAAATCACTTCTGCAAGGAGGCCTCCCTGACTCTGACCCATTGACCAGATGAGGTCCCCTACTGTATACTCTCAGAGTTTCTCAACATTTCCCTGTCATGACAAACACCTTACTTTGCTGTTTATATCTCCAGTAAGTTCCGTTGGACCATAAGTTCCATGAGGATAAATGCTGTGCCCATTTTGTTCATTGCTGTATCCTTGGCAGACAACAAATGCTTAGCACCTAGATAAATGGATGTTATTTGTCTTTAGCAGAAGTTCTCAAAGTGTGGTCCCCAGACCAGCAGCATGAGATCCCCTGGAGACTTAGAGATGCAAATTCTCTGGTCCCATTCCAGACTTACAGAATCAGAAACTCTAAGGTAGGGCCAGAAGATCGTGCTTTAGCAAGTTCTCCAAGTGATTCTGATGCACACTAAAGTTTGAGAACCATTGGTCTTTTTTAAATTAATTAACTAATTAAAGTATAGTTGATTTACAATATCGTGTTAGTTTCAGGTGTACAGCACAGTGATTCAGTTATATATATTTTTATATATATATTCTTTTTCAGATTCTTTTCCCTTATAGGTTATTACAAAATATTGAGCGTAGTTCCCTGTGCTATACAGTAGGTCTTTGTTAGTTATCTATTTACCTCTAGACAGCACCAAGAACCACTGATCTTTAACACTAAGGCACTCACACTGTAACAGGCAAGACTTAACACTGCTCAACCACAAAAGGCAAGACTAGAACCAATGGGTGGATGTTCTTTGCAGGCTGATTTTGGATAAGGGATAGGAGGCATTTTCTCACAATCATGAAAGTTCCATAACAGAATGCTCTTGAGAAAGCGAGCAGGGCATACCAGGCACCTAGCTGTGCAGGTACATTTTCTGGCTTAGAGTTACCACTCAATAAATGGTGATTTGAACGGTGGAGAAGAGATTCCTGAGTCAGGTAAGACCAGCTGCTATGTTCCCATTCATCTCGAAGACTGTTGGAGACACCACAATTGTGCCTACTCTGAAGATTTAAAGGAGCGTAATGAAGCTTAGAGTGGCTTAGGTAAAACAACCTCTAATGTTGAATAAATATAGCAGAAGCCATGAACTGTCCCTCTACCTGACTCCAGGAGAAGCTAAGTAATAAAGATTTTATAAACGGCTGTAAATTTAAAAAAAATTAAATCTAAGTGGGAAGCTGTTTGACAGAACAAAGAAGGTCCAACTTCAGGAGACCTGAACGGGAGAAGCTGCCAGTATTGGAAATCAAACGGAGCGTGTTCCCTGTGAAAGGTGCTCTGCGTTTACACACTGTCTCCTAATTGGGGCTGACTGAATAGATAATCATTTGGAGAGGAAATGATGTTGAAAGTCCTGCAGTCAAATTAGAGAAAGATGTAAAAACTGATTGAAGTGACTAAGATCTTTAAACACCTCCCAACAACAATCAACACATCAATTTCCTATTTAAAATTGCAGTTCACACAATTGCCATACAAATTGCAGGATGGTTCTCTTTTGACTTAGAACTTAGTTAACACGCTATGTTCTCCAGACTTTCTCTTGACTCTGAAAGGGTCACGATTGACACTGCTGAAGGGAAAGGATTCCACATGTTTTTGTGTCACTGTTTGTTCCTGAAATAAATAGTTCGGTGATGATCCCATATAACAAATACCTTGCTTCCATCTAAGGGCCTTCAAAAATGATGGTTAGACTTTTAATACATCCATCATTCCCAGATGTCTTCGTGTCACAGTTTTGAATGGATGATCCAGCCCTTTCCATATATTGTCACCATTCATTTATCAACAAGAAAAGAACTATGTTAAGTAAGTAGTTTAGAGTCACAATATCGTTCTTGATTTCTCCCAAGATGAAAGGCTTTCTTGCTTCCTCTTAAAACTTTAACGCTTTTGTTCATATCTTTCTCATAATAAAAACACAAATTTGAAGCATTTGCCAATATGCATCTAAACATAGGAAAAAATGAAAATTTCTTCCTTATAAGGAAAAAAATGAAAATTCAAATCTGTAGGAATTACAGATGTTAAGGAAAAATTAAAATTATGTTACGGAAAAGTGAAAATTCATATCTGTATATACAGTCTCTCCTGGATGTACAAAAATAGGCATAAGCAAAAGACTAAAAGGAAATGCCAAAGAAATTGAGACAGAGATAGTCTTTTTTTTTTTTTGTAAATTTATTTATTTTATTTTGTTTTTGGTTGCGTTGGGTCTTCATTGCTGCACGCGGGCTTTTCTCTGGTTGTGGCGAGCGGGGGCTACTCTTCGTTGTGGTGCGCAGGCTTCTCATTGTGGTGGCTTCTCTTGTTGTGGGGCACAGGCTCTAGGTGCACGGGCTTCAGTAGTTGTGGCTTGCGGGCTCTAGAGCGCAGGCTCAGTAGTTGTGGTGCACGGGCTTAGTTGCTCCGCGGCATGTGGGATCTTCCCGGATCAGGGCTCGAACCCATGTCTCCTGCATTGGCAGGCGGATTTTTAACCACTGCACCACGAGGGAAGCCCCGACAGAGATAGTCTTTAGCTGATAGGATCATGAGAGATTTAAAATCTCTTCTTAATTTTCTCTTATTATTATCAGGTTATAACAATTCATACAGTGTGACAGTAGTGCAGGGTTGGACAAGTAGACCATAGGAACTGAAAGACAACCCAGAAACAAACCCACAGGTATAATAAAATGATATATAACACTGCAGGTCACTGGAGAAAGGGGGGACATTGTATCCATGAGGGACTATAATAAGTGGTGCTGAAATAGTGGGTTTTCTATAAGGAACAAAATAAAACTGCACCTAAATATCACCATATACAAAAATCAACATCTCACACCATACATAGAAACCTTTTGGATTTAAGAATCAAATGTGAAAAGCCAAACTTCAAACTGTTAGAAGAAAATATAGGGACCTGGAGATTGAGAAAGCTTTTTCAAAGCAGACATAAAATACACTAACTTTAAAAAGAAAAG
This sequence comes from Balaenoptera physalus, assembly GCF_965194825.1. Taxonomy (NCBI): domain Eukaryota; kingdom Metazoa; phylum Chordata; class Mammalia; order Artiodactyla; family Balaenopteridae; genus Balaenoptera; species Balaenoptera physalus. Next base: position 113,893,877 of record NC_138884.1, on the reverse strand, counting down.
ATTGGTAATTTAATTCCATTAAAACTGAGATCATTTTTATCAAAAGTCACCATAACATGTGAATACAAGCTACAAATTGCAAGAAGATATCCAACATATATAAATCCTTCCATAAATCAATAAGGAAAAAGACAATCTTGTTAAAAATGAGCAAATGGCATGACTATAGATGGGAGAGGGACTGTCTGAAACAGGGGACAGAGAAGGCTTCCCGAGAAGGCAACATTTGTGATTTTAATGAGGCAGGCTTCTATATGGCAGGAGAAAGTTCAATTAAGGGGAGTATTGAAGTCCACTCATTAGGCAGACCCAAGCTCTGTTCTTGGACAACCTCTGTATCAGTAATAAACATGATATTTGCATCTTTATCGGCCTCACTTCTGGGTTCATTTCTCAATTGGTTCTAAGCTGGGTGGGTAAAAGAGAGGGAACGCTATTATTTACCAGACTCAAATCCCAACAGGAAAGAACTTGAATTTTATTCTGGATGGTTTTGAACAAGTATGACATGACCTGACTTCAGTTTTTTTGAAGTTTATCTTGGCGGCTCTATGGAGAATGGACTCAGGGGCAGAGATGAAAGCTAAAAGATCATTAGTCCACTTTCACCAAACCCAGGGCAGGCATGAGGGTGGCTTGGTGACAGGAGTGGAGGGATAATAAGCCTTCAGAGCCAACGGGGTGTGTATTGTATTGAATGGGGGGGGGAGGGGAGAGACGGGACCAAGGATGAGCCCTAGAATTAAATCAAATGTAAAGAATAGTGGATGTGACGTGTCTTGAAGACAGAGGTGCTAATTCACAATGGCTCTTCAAATAAATATAATATTTATTATATGTTATTATATATTGTACTAATATGTAAAGGGGATATTCATATATATACATATATATGCATTTTTAATGAGTGAATGCTGATCACGTTTTATCTGCCGTTTAGAGCAGGAGGATGGAGAGAATCTATTTTGTAGTGGTGCAGTAAGAAAATACAGAGGGCAGACACTTGCTTTTAAGAGAACAATGCCAACCTTCTTCCTGCAGTAATTAATTTCTCCTTGCCTGGGTCCTCAGAAGCTGCTTTCTTCTCACTCACCAAGATCTCCAGTAAGTCTGCTCATCCCTCATGAACATTTTATCCTTACAGCCAGCAGCCTCAACCTAGTGCAAATATGACATTTATGTCCAAATTGAATGTGCATAAAATGTCATCCTACCCTCAGCCCAGCACAGCAACTTCCAATTATGTCATGTTTTAAGGGATGATGACAAATGCAGGAGAGATCGCCTAGTGGCTTTTGTTAAGGTAACAAAATTGGAATGTTTGGATTAAATCACAGTGTGTTGAGGGCATTCTGACTTCAGGGCTGCCAGCTGACTTTGATTAAGCAACCACTGGGTGCTTCTTCAGAGGCACCATGGGGGGCTGGGGGTTCACCCACATCTTTTGTACCTTTCATGGTCCACACAGTCCCCGTAAAGCAGAAAATCATGAATTATGTCCCGAGACCTCTTTATTAGGCTGATAGCAAGGCCACAGGCTATAGGGAAGGGACAGTTGTTTCATGAGGTGTCACATCCAAGCGTTACTTGGGCAAATAACCCTGACCACCTGAGGCTGGATCCTGGTCAGCCAGGGGCAGCTGCACCACTTTGGACAAGTTTTTTTGAATCTTGTGCTTCAGTTTCTCCATCTGTTAAATGTGAACACTAATCCCATCTGCTTCCCTACTCATCGTGAGGATTAAAAAAGGATGACCTGTATAAAATGCTATGTCTTGGTCAGCTGGGGATGCTATAACAAAACATCGCAGACCAGAGGGCTTAAACAACAAAAACAACAAACTTTTATTTGTCTCTCTTATGGAGACTGGAAAGCTCCAGGTTGCTAACAGATTCGGTGTCTGGTTCATAGACTGTCTTCTTGCTGTGTCCTCACATAGTGGAAAGGGCAAGGGAGCTCTCTGGCGTCCTCACGACCTAATCACCTCTTAAAGGCTCCACCTCCAAATACCAGCATATTGGGGGTTAGATTTCAACATGTGAATTTTGGGGGTCACAAACATTCAGTGTACAGCACACTAGAAGAGTGCCTAATGCACGATGGATGTTCAACAAAGACTAGCAGGTAATATTATCTTTAAATAGGACCACCTGCAACATACTCTATTACTGTACACGGCACATGATAGGGGCCAAATAACCATTTGTTGCAAGGATGTTGAATGAATTATCCTCACTCTCCCATCTTCAGTCTCCGCATTGGTAAAAGGGGACAGTAAAATCAACTCCCAAGGTTATCACAAAAATGAAATAATATGGCAGATATCAAATAAATGGTGGTTCATCAGGGACCAAAAAGAAAATACAATCTACGGAATGGGAGAAAATATTCACAAATGAAGTGACCAACTAGGGCTTAATTTCCAAAACATACAAACAGCTCATACAACTCAATAACAAAAAACAAACAACACAACCAAAAAATGGGCAGAAGACCTAAATAGACACTTCTCAAAGAAGACATACAAATGGCCAACAGGCACGTGAAAAGATGCTCAACACTGCTAATTATCAGAGAAATGCAAATCAAAACTACAATGAGATATCACCTCACACCGGTCAGAATGGCCATCATTAAAATGTCTACAAATAACAAATGCTAGAGAGGGTATAGAGAAAAGAGAACCCTCCTACACTCTTGGTGGGAATGATAATTGGTGCAGCCACTATGAAAACAGTATAGAGGTTCCTTAAAAAACTAAAAATAGAGTTGCCATGTGATCCAGCAATCCCACTCCTGGGCATATATGCAGAGAAAACCCTAATTTGAAAAGATACATCACCCCCAGTGTTCACAGCAGCACTATTTACAATAGCCAAGACACGGAATGTCTTGTATATATGTATATAAATATGTGTATATATATATATATATATATACACACACATATTTATATACATATGTATACACACAATGGAATATTAACCATAAAAAAGAATGAAATAATGTCATTTGCAGCAACATGGATGGACCTAGAGATTATCATACTAGGTGAAGTAAATCAGAAAGACAAAGAAAAATACCATATGGTATCACTTATACGTGGAATCTAAAATATGATACAAATGAACTTATTTACAAAACAGAAACAGACTCATAGACACAGAAAACAAACTTATGGTTACCAAAGGGGAAAGGGGGTGGGGGAGGGATAAATTAGGAGTTTGGGATTAGCAGATACAAACTATTATACATAAAATAGATAAACAACAGGGTCCTACTATATAGCACAGGGAACTATATTCAATATCTTGTAATAAACCATAATGGAAAAGAATATTTGTGTGTGTGAGTGTGTGTGTGTGTATAACTGAATCACTTTGCTGTACACCAGAAACTAACACAGCATTGTAAATCAACTATACATCAAGAAAAAATAAAAATTTTTTTTAAAAATCAGGAAGACTTGCCACTTGCTTGTTTTGATTCACAGTTTAAAACGCAAGTTTGTTTATTTTTCAAAAGAACAGACTGCATTTTAAACTGTGAAACAAGATTGTTTGGTTTCGTTTGTTTATTTCTCCCTGGGAGGGAATGATGCCTACCTCATAGGGTCATTATGCAGAGTGAGTGAATCAACACAAGGGAAGCCTGGCCTGTAGGAGATGCTGGATGGAGTATTCCCTTCCCCGAAGAAACGAACAAATAACGTTCATTAGTTGTTATGAACAACATATCCAGCAAGGAATCAGAGCCATCCATCTCCATCTCCCTCTTCCTCCCTCTTCTGCCTGAATCCCATAAGCCAGTGGACACATGGCCTGGTTTGAGCTCTGTCACTGGAGGGGAGGTAGTCCTTCCGGTCATCCCACTGCTGGTGAGGCCACTTCCGGTGGCTGTTGGTGCTAATCTTGCTCCCCACATGGCAGCTCTACATCATCCAGGAAGTTGGAGTCTGCAGGGGAAGAAGCTCTGTTTCTCTCTACCAGAGTTACAAATCGTTCCCATTAGCACTGGACCAGAAAAGCTTTCTCTTCTTAATTTCTTACAACATACGCAGGGAAGAGGTGTGAGGAGTAATGGGTATTTGTGGAAGGGAGGGGGGTCCAATGGGCAAATAAGTTTACTGGGTTATAAAATGAAAATGGGTTTCTCAGAGCCTTTGCACACCACTATTCATATGACCACTATTCTTATATTCCCATAAGAAGATATAAGAAGATTTAAGATATAAGGAGATATAAGGGGATATAAGAAGAATTTCTAAAGCTGACTTAACCACAGTACACTCTTGCACACTGTGGTATGTGTACCCGTGTTCCAAGGAACAGATTTAAGACTGTATTAAATGCCCATTTATCTGCTGCTGAATGCCCGCCAGTGGCTACCGCAGGGCTGGACACATGACAGTGAACTCCACACTCCATCTCTGCCATCATGGAGTTCGAAGTCTAACCAGGGAATGACTGACAAGTCAATAAACTCCCAAGTCGAGTTCATAAGACATACCATTAACAATGCAAAAGCACAACATGTTAAGTTTGAGGGGAGGGCAAGAAAAAGTCTCCATGGAAAAGGAAGGATTTGTGATTTTGATGAAAGACTGGCTAAGGTGTGAATGTGCAGAGATGGGTAGAGCAGAAAGAACAGCAGGGACCAGGGCAAGAAGGCTGGAGTACACAGGCCCAGGCTGTCATGCAGGTTCGAGGAGGGGCGAGATGGAAAGCGAGATATGCACAATGGGTCAGGGCATCCTGGGGAAAGCCTTGATGATGATCATGATGATAATGATGCGGGGGAGGAGGAGGAGGGGGGGAGGAGGAGGAAGGGGAGGAGGAGGAGGAAGGGGAGGAGGAGGAAGGGGAGGAGGAGGAAGGGGAGGAGGAGGAAGAGGAGAGAAGCAGCTCTTTGGTCATTGTCCATAATCATAATGATAAAGTATCAATACTTCTACTACCATGTATGAACACCCACATCATTCTTGCCCCGTAACTGGTGTTTGACATTTCAGATATTGTTTAGACCTCCCAAGAACCCTCTGAGGTAGGGAATCCAACCGTTATGGCTTAGTGAGGTGGTTAAGAGCACGGGCTTTGGAAGCAGAAAGACCTAGGCTAAGCCTGGCTCCACCACCTACTGGCTGTGTGGCACTGGGCAATTTGCTTAACTTCTCTGAACTTCAGTCTCCTTATCTGTAAAGGCGGGCTCTGTAATCTAGCTCCCAGTATTGTTGGGGCCTGACAGATAATATATGAAAAGTGCTGAGCAGCCCACCTAACATTTAGAAAGTACTAGATAAAAACACATTGATTGAAGAAACAGAGGTTCAGGGAGCATAAAGGACTTGCCTGAGGCCACACAGCTAATAAGTGATAGGGCGGGCATTTGATCTGCAGGCTGCCAGACACCAAAGTCAATGATCACCCCTTAGTGAATTTGCTGCATTGGAATGATGATGATGATTAATATATAATTAATATTCACTGAGGGCTGGCTCACTACCCTGAGCACTTTACATGTATTAATTTATCTAACCTCTGCAACAATCCAATGAAGTAGGTACAATTATTATATCCATTGAATAGATGAGGAAACTGAGGTCCAGGATGGTGAGATGACTTGAATAGATCAGAGGCGCTCACCATCCTGAAAAGAAGGAAACGGCTTATTGCAGAGAGATCCAGGGGGCACCCCCATATTCATCTTTACTGAGCTGCAGTGCTGAATCAGGTCCCTTTCATCGATGCCACGTGCCTGGAGCTATGGAAGGGGGGATGTCTCAGCTCTCAAGCCATTGGCCCTGACCAGACTCTTCATTCCTCTCCTCAAATGCACTTAGAGAAACCGCATTTGCATACGTAGGCTGGAGATTCAGTCTGCGACATTATGCCTTTGTAACAAGATGCTATTTTCAAGGAAATGGCTGCTAGATTACGTATGTGCTGAGCTGTGGGCGTGTGTTTGACATTTTAACTTTCCAATGGAAGTGCTTCAATGATGCATAATTTAAGTCTTCTAGGAATTGTGCTGTTACATCCAAACCAGGCAGTCAGCCTCTAAAAATTCACATATTTGGCCAAAATTCCTTGTGTCGGCAACATGAAACACATTGTCCTTGGAGAAGTAACGGCGTAGATGAAATGGTCTGGGTTTTGGAAGTAGACAGTTGGGGGTGGGGCACATCCTGATTGTTTCTTTTTAGCCTTGCAACTCTGGACGGCTCTTTAAAGTTTCCGAATAATTTTCTCCTATGTAGAATGAAGATATTATAAATGCTTCCTAGGGGTTTATGATAATTAGGTAAGATAATGTAGATGAGGGATCTAGCATGGAGACCAGCACATGGTAGGTGTTCAATGTAAACTATGGCTACTATGATTACTATATCATCATTATCCATTCAGTTTCGTTCAGCAACTATTTACTGGGTGACACGGTGAACTATGTGTCATGCAGTCAGTTCTCTAAAAAGTCAAATAGACAAGAGACAAGGGGAAGTAAAGGTTGGTCCTTGCCTCCTTGGAACACAGGAATGAGTGGGGAGAAAGCAACTTCATGAGATTATTCTCTTGCCCACTGTTATTCCCCTCACTATCTTCAGAATTTTGACTGGTGGTTGCCTCAGTCAAGAAACGTAAATCTGAATTTCTCATACTTAGTCTCCCAATCTCTCTCTCCCTCCACCCATCCTACTGTCAGTGTCTTAGTCCAGACATTCATCTTGTCTGCCCTGAACCTCTCCATCTACAGAAGCACTGAGGGGTGGAAGCTGGGAGAAAGATAGAGCACATTGAATAAGGTGGAGGGCTCATGAGGAGGAGGAATGCCCAACTGGGCAGGACTTTGAAAATCAATCAAAGACATTTGGGCTTTCTCCTGAAGGCAATGGGAGGCAGGGCAGGGGGTGGGGGGGAGCGGGGGGAGGGCATGAACAATCTCACAGAGGGGAGGAAGTGGTTTCTGAAAATGGAATTTTTAAATTTATTTTTATTTTTGGCTGCGTTGGGTCTTTGTTGATGTGTGCAGGCTTTCTCTAGTTGCGGCGAGCGGGAGCTATTCTTCGTTGCGGTGTGCGAGCTTCTCATTGTGGTGGCTTCTCTTATTCTGGAGCACGGGCTCTAGGCGTGCAGGCTTCAGTAGTCGTGGCATGGGGCTTCAGTAGTTGTGCCACGTGGGCTCAGTAGTTGTGGTTCGCAGGCTCTAGAGCATAGGCTCAGTAGTTGTGGTGCACAGGCTTAGTTGCTCTGCAGCATGTGGGGTCTTCCCAGACTAGGGATCAAACCCGTGTTCCCTGTATTGGCAGGCAGATTCTTAACCACTGTGCCACCAGGGAAGTCGCTGAAAACAGAATTTAATGAAGACTGCTTATGAAGCATTACAATAATTTGTCAGACTTTGGACAAAATGATCATATTTACCAGATGGGATTGATTTGGACAACTCAAGCCAAGATTAGGCTCTGTCATCTCTTTCCTACCCACCATGGGGTGATCAGCGAGTTCCTAAATGGATCTTCCCTCCTGCCCCACTTCAAGGACCAGTGGCTGAAGTCACAGACGGGAATCCAAAGCCAGAGTTTGAGCAGGGAAACTGGGGGCACTTGTAGCATCACAGACGGAGCTCTTTCTTTGAAGCGAGAATTATACCCACAAGTCCCACCAGCTGACTGACTTTAATCAAGTCATGTAGTCTTGCTGGGACTCAGTTTTCTCACCTGTAAGTGGGGAAATTTCTCATGACTCGTGTGAAGATCAAATGTCATAACAACTACAAAACGTTGTGTATACAGTAAGAACTCAATAAATCACATATGAGACTTGGTTCTCCTCCAGAGCACAGATTGTGGTTTGTTCTTATTTATCTCTACATCACCAGTGTTTATCATTCATTCTACTCAGCAATACCTGGTTCTCCTTCCTTTCTAGGCATGTGGTAGAAATACATTTCCTGACCCCTTTGTGGTGGACAGAGCCCTGTAACTAATTCTGAGTGGTGAGCAGAAATGGGTATCTGTCATTTTGGGGCTGAGCTCCCTTTCCCTCTGGCCTGGCATGGATGGTGCTCAAGACATATCATCTACTTATAGGCCTGGATCCCTGTGAAAAACGGGGCCCTCTGTCAGGCCAGGCTGCACATACTGTAGCATGAACAACAAATAGACCTTTGCTGTTTTAAGCTCTTGAGAACTGAGGGCTGTTTTTTACTGCAGCATAGCTTAGCCCATCTTGACCAACACAGCAGTGCCTGTAACATCATAGCAACTCAGATAATGTTTTCTTTTGGAATACATGTACATAAAAGGAATTGAGGATTAAAAAGTGAGGGGCGAGGGGAGAAAAAGGAAAGGAATGAAAGAAAGTATCCAGATGAGGGACAACAAATGTATGACAAATGCCACATGGCTCCCTTTTGGTCACATGGCTAGAAAAATAAAAGATCTTTTCCCCTCCTGGGTCTGCTCTCTCTAGCCTGGGCTGTGGGATAAGTGGCAGGATCAGCCTGGGAAAAATCGAAAAGGCTTTAGTTCTGCAGGAAGTTGGAGAAGATGGAGACAGAGTGAGGGATGACAGGGGTCAGGATAGGTGCTGTGGGGTCAATGTTTTAGGCTCTGTGGGACATATAGCTACTCGGCTCTGCTTTGGTCATGTGATAGCAGCCATACACAATACTTAAAGAAATGAGCATGGCTGTGTTCCAATAAAACTTTATTTACAAAAACAGCAGGCACATCAAATTTGGTCCATGAGGCATAGTTTGCCAACCCATCGAGACTGAAAACCAGAACCATCTAAAGCAGTTTAGAATCAAGTGGGTCAAGAATGGGTTGAGTCTGCAACGGCACTTTGTAGTAGCTGGCCAGGGTAGAAAGAACGATATAAAGGGACTTAAGGAGAAAAGAATGGAAGAATTTGTGGAAGCAGAAGAGAAGGGAGAGAAGACAGCCAATGAAAACTCAAAGATGAAGGCACCCCAGGCCCAACCCCTAACCTCCTCCTCTCCCCGTCCCCTGGCTCAGGCTCCTCCTTGTATGTGTCTCTGTCTTCATGGGTGCAGAATGGTTCTGGCGGATGCTGTCTTGTTTCCGCAGAAACAGATCTGGGTTTATGGAAAGGCTCCACAGACGGAACTTCCACCTCCCCCTCCACAGCTGTTCCCACTCTGCTCGAGTGTGCATGACTCACCCGCAGTCACTTCAATTACTGAGGCCTCCATTCGCTAGCCCCTCCCTCTGCCAGGGCTCTCCCTCCTGAGGACACCAGCCCCCACCCCTGAGAAGTGATGACGCCGTTGTTAGCTCAGGACTAGAGAACTGTAATGAGCTCTCCAAGCAATAACCACCATCAACTATTGACCACATTACTGTTTCCAAGAAGTATGGCAGCTCTGTGGAGAAGCAGCCAGAAGCAGGGGCTACTGAAAGTGACTATATAGTAGAATATTGCTGCAAATCCACTTACATGGAAGCCATTCCCTGCCCTACTGCTAGAGCCATCCCCGGTTGAAGGAAAAGTCAGGAGTCAGAAGGAAGTTCTGATGAATTACCACAAGAGAAGAAAGTCATAGCTTTTATTGGAATATAAGGGGGTTGGTTTGTTGGATGTTTTATTTTTCTGCTAGGCATTATGACCCGGGAAGGTATTTGACCAGAACTTATAACTAGCCTCTATCCTTGTCACAGACTTGAGAAGGAAATAGCAAAGGTGACACTCTAGACTAAAGCAGTTGGTTGAACACTATAAAGCTTTTCAATCAAACCCCCAGTTGGGAAGTCTTGGCCCCTCTTGGACTGGACTGGCTGGGTGCCCTGGTGCTAAGAATATTCCTTCTGACCTAAGTAGAGACAACCCAGGTGGCCTGAATTAAAGCCAGCTCCAGTTGCCTTTTCCATCCCTTTGCCCCAAGGCCCCATCCTAAACTTGTGTCCCAATATCTTCTGATGGAGAGAGGAAGGGAGGTGAGACTAAGCAGGAAAGAATTCCTCTAAGGCAGGATGGATTCTCCCCAAGGTTCAGAGTAGAGGACGAGGGCTCTACACAATCCTAGGCTTTCCCAGTTTGAGCTTCCCAGACACACACAGTGCACCATCACCCCCACTGTCACTTCCCCCTCCAAGCCCGAACCTCTCAAATTACACCTCAACTAAGATGAAAAACTGCCCCTGCCATCAGCAGAGCCCTCAGAGGTAGAGAGTAGCCATCCAGAGGGGCCCTCAAGGCTCCAGCCACCAACAACATAGTCTAGTCCAGTCCAGTTAGGCCCATGGGCAACACCCCTTCTTCTCCATGTCTCCATGTGCCCTGGACCCTGCCTTGTCTTTGGAGAGAGTGAGGGAGAGGGGGTAAAGAAGCAGGAGCCTCAAGAGCCCCAGCTCCACTTACAGCCACCAGAGGTCCACCAAGGAGGAGAAAGAAATAGGGTCAAGGACTATATTTTGCACAAGAACCAAAAGAAGCCCACCGTTTACTGTCAGTACCACTCATGTGCTCTGTGGCCCACGTCCGCTCTCTAGGCCTCAGTTTCCCCATCTGAAGCCCATCACAGTCCCACCACAGAGCACATATTCAATAAAATGCCCACCGAAATGAATTATGGGAATCTCACTTATTAACCTCTAGGACTCTGTCCAGCTCTAAAGTTCTACAATTCAGTTATCACCATTTTGCTATGAGCACAGGTTCAGATATCAGAACCAGAAGTTCCAGAGACCATGTTCGTTCCACTCCCCAAACTGTCTGTTTCCGAGTTCTATAATTCTACCATTTCAGATATGCACCTTTCTTAGTTGGGTTTTTCTGGATGCTGACCCTGGGGTGAGGATTTATCAGCAAGTGATTCATTAAGGAGTGCTCCCTGGGTGACCAGCGGGGTAGGAGCAAGGGTGTGACATCAGGCAAATACAGCCTCCCTCAGCCTGATCCTGCAGGGAGCTCTGGAGGGCACATACCTCAGTGCAAGAGAGTTGGCCTCTCACAGTCCTGGAACCATCATTCAATGGCTACAGGGTCACCTGGAAGGAGTGCAGACTCCCAGGCAGGCACTTCTGGCTCTGCAGCAAGTTGCCATTGTAAACAGTTTTGCTTTCTTAATTTTTTTTTTCAGATAGTTTGTTGTTATTGTATAGAAACACATCTAATTTTTCTATGTTGATTTTGTGTCCTGTGACTCTACTGAATTCATTTATTAGTTCTAACAGTTTTTTGGTGAGTATTTAGGATTTTCTGTATATAGGATCAAGTCATCTGTAAACAGAGACACTTTTACTTTTTCCATTCCAATTTGGATGCCTTTTATTTCTTTTTCCTGCCTAATTGCCCAGTTTAGGGTTTCCAGTAGAATGTTGAATAGAAGTGGTGAGAATTGACATCCTTGTCTTGTTCCTAAACTTAGAGGAAAAGCTTTCAGGTTTTCACCTTTAAGGATAAATTTAGCTGTGGGCTTGTCATATATGGCCTTTATTATTTTGAAGTGCATTCCTTCTATACCAAATTTGTTGACAGTCCTTATCATGAAAGATGTTAAATTTTGTCAAATGCTTTTTCTGCATCTATTGAGATGATCATATGACTTTTACCTTTCATTATGTTAATGTGGTATATCACATTTACTGATTCATGTATGTTGAACCATCCTTGCATTTCAGGGATAAAAATCACTTGATCATAGTGTATTGTCATTTTAATGTGCTGTTGAATTCCATCTGCTGATATGTTGTTGAGAATATTTGCATCTATTATATTCATTAGGGATATTGGCCTGTAATTTTCTTCTCTTATCTGGGTCCTTATCTGGGTTTGGAATCATAGTAATGCTGGCCTTGTGAAATCGGTTTGGAAGTAGTCCCTCCTCTTCAATTTTTTTGGAAGATTCTGAATAGATTTGGCATAATTTTTAAATTTTCGGTATAATTCACCAATGAAGCCATCTGGTCTTGGACTTTTCTTTTTTGGGAGTTTTTTGGGTTTTTTTAAAATTTATTTTTATTTATTTATTTTTGGCTGCCTTGGTTCTGCATTGCTGTGCACGGGCTTTCTTTAGTTGCGGCAAGTGGGGGCTACTCTTCGTTGCAGTGCTTGGGCTTCTCATTGCAGTGGCTTCTCTTGTTGCAGAGCATGGGCTCCAGCCGGGCGGGCTTCAGTAGGTGTGCCAACTGGGCTCAGTAGTTGTGGCGCACGGGCTTAGTTGCTCCGCAGCATGTGGAATCTTCCCAGACCAGGGCTCGAATGCGTGTCCCCTGCACTGGCAGGAGGATTCTTAACCACTGAGCCACCAAGGAAGCCCTTTTGGGAGGTTTTTGATTACTAATTCAATCTCCTTGCTCGTTATTGACCTGTCCAGATGTTTATCTTCATGATTCAGTTTTGGAGGGTTGTATGTTTCAAGTAATTTATTCATTTCTTCTAGATTATCTGCTGGGACATAATAGTTCATAGTAGTCTCTGTGTTATCAGTTTAATATCTCCTCTTTCATCTATGATTTTATTTATTTCAGTTTTTTCTTAGTCTAGCTAAAGGTTTTTCAACTTTTGTAATCCTTTGTATTTCTGTGTTATCCTTTGTATCTCTGTTATCAGTTGTAATATCTCCTCTTTCATCTATAATGTATTTATTTGAGTTTTTTCTTAGTCTAGATAAAAGTTTTTCAATTTTACTTATCTTTTAAAAAAATCAACTCTTAGTTTCTTGGATCTTTTCTACAGTTTCTCTAATCTCTGTTTAAATACTTCTGCTGTAATCTTTATTAGTTCCTTCCTTCTACTAACTTTGTGTTTAGTTTGTTTCTTTTTCCTAGTTCTTTGAGACATAAAATTAGGTTGTTTATTTGAGATCTTTTTTTTTTCCTTAATGTAGACATTTATCAGTATAAACATACTTCTTAGAACTGCTTTTGCCACATCACATAACTTTTGGTATATTGTGTTTCCATTTTCATTTGTCTCAAGACAGTTTTTGATTTCCTTTTTAAATTTCTTCTTTGACCTATTAGTTGTTCAGAAGTATGCTGTTCAATTTTTACATATTTGCAAATTTTCTAACTTTCCTCTTGTTTTTGATTCCTAATTTCATACCACTGTGGATGATAAAGATACTTGATTTGATTTTAATCTTCTTAAATTTCTTAAGACTTGTTTTGTGACCTAACATATGATTTTCCTGGAGAATGTTCCATGTGTTTGCTTCAGAAGAATAAATAAACCAGTTCTGTGAAGAGCCAGAGCTGGAAATGCGAGTCAACACCAGCCAAGTTAATTTGGCACCAAGCTCGGTTGTCCTTTCCCAAGGTAAACATTAATAGGTGAATCTTAACTAAAGTACCCAGAGGACACTCCTGAAATTACTGCTCCGTTGGGAGTAGATGGAACAGTCAAGATCTAGGGCTGAAGTGCAGGTACTATGCCTTGCAGGTCACTCCATTCCAGGGTGCAAGCCCCACATCTAGGGACAGCTCTGTGTTTCTTGCTGATCAGCTTAGGCAATGCAAGAAGATGAGCAGCCACACTAGCTTTTCCCCAAAGGTGCCCTGCACTGGACAACTCTGCTTTCTTTCCTCCCCTTCCCATACTTTAAGACTGGGGTACAACTGACTTTGGGGAATACAATTGGCACCTCAATCACTGAGCAGTGTGTGAACATCAAACAACTTTTCCTAAAACGAAACACCTGGCTGACAGCTTCCTCAGTGGAAACCCACAGAGCTGGGGGACTTCCAAGGCTAGGTGGGGTGCAGGAATGCTCATTGCATCCTCAGACTCAGGTGCAGGGACAGGAGCACAGGGATCTCCCATGAGCAATGTTGCCTTTTTGGACAGGAGGGAGCTGCTGCCCCTCCCACTCCAGAATGTTGCTGAGAACACTGTTGGTCTCTCACTTCCCCACTGACTCACATCTCCCTAATATAGAAGGAGAGGTTCACCCAATTGACCAGACCCTGATATTCATTTGCTGAGCCTCAAAAAGCAAGCCTGTGCGTATTTCCCTGCCAGCTATTCCTCCACCCACAGGGTCCCAGGAAGGGTCTGGCCTCTGCTTCCTGCACTCCTTTAATTCACACCTCCTAGGGCTGAGGCGTTCAGCAGCTCAGTAGTTTCAACACTAGCTGCACCTTAGACTCACTTGAGAAGCTTTCAAACCACTGATGCCTGGGCGTTGGTCTCAGCTCAATCACACCCCACTGAGTGGGGTCCCAGCACCCATCATTGGCAAAGTCACCCCAATGATCTGAGGCTCAGTAAAGGCTGAACCATCAAGAGGCTATTTGGTTGAGTACATTCAGGGTCTGCTGGTCACAACTTTTCTTAGTTCTGCAGCCACATCTGGGTTCGTGGATCCCCACCTCTAGCTTTTTTTTCTTTTTCTTTTTTAACATCTTTATTGGAGTATAATTGCTTTACAATGTTGTTTTAGTTTCTGCTGTATAACAAAGTGAATCAGGTATATATATAGATATATCCCCATATCCCCTCCTTCTTGCATCTCCCTCCCACCCTCCCTATCCCACCCCCCTGGGTGGTCGCAAAGCACCGAGCTGATATCCCTGTGCTATGCAGCTGCTTCCCACTAGCTATCTACTTTACATTGGGAGTGTACATATTGTCAGTGCTACTCTCTCACTTCGTCCAGGCTTACCCTTCCCCCTCCCCGTATCCTCAAGTGCATTCTCTACGTCTGCATCTTTTTTCCTGTCCTGTCCCTAGGTTCATCAGAACCATTTTTTTTTTTTAGATTCCATATATATGTGTTAGCATACGGTATTTGTTTTTCTCTTTCTGACTTACTTCACTCTGTATGACAGACTGTAGGTCCATCCACCTCACTACAAATAGTTCAATTTCGTTATTTTTTATGGCTGAGTAATATTCCATTGTATATATGTGCCACATCTTCTTTATCCATTCATCTGTCGATGGACACTTAGGTTGCTTCCATGTCCTGGCTATTGTAAATAGAGCTGCAATGAACATTGTGGTACATGACTCTTTCTGAATTATGGTTTTCTCAGGGTATATGCCCAGTATTGGGATTGCAGGGTCGTATGGTAGTTCTATTTTTAGTTTTTTAAGGAACCTCTATACTGTCCTCCACAGTGGCTGTATCACTTTACATTCCCACCAACAGTGCGAGAGGGTTCCCTTTTCTCCACACCCTCTCGGGCATTTCTTGTTTGTAGATTTTTTGACGATGGCCATTCTGACTGGTGTGAGGAGATACCTCGTTGTGGTTTTGATTTGCATTTCTCTAATGATTAGTGATGTTGAGCATCCTTTCATGTGTTTGTTGGCAATCTGTATATCTTCTTTGGAGAAATGTCTACTATGTAGGTCATCTGCCCATTTTTGGATTGGGTTGTTTATTTTTTTGATATTGAGCTGCATGAGCTGCTTGTGTATTTTGGAGATTAATCCTTTGTCAGTTGCTTCATTTACAAATATTTTCTCCCATTCTGAGGGTTGTCTTTTCGTCTTATTTATGGTTTTCTTTGCTGTGCAAAAGCTTTTAAGTTTCATTAGGTCCCATTTGTTTATTTTTGTTTTTATTTCCATTTCTCTAGGAGGTGGGTCAAAAAGGATCTTGCTGTGATTTATGTCATAGAGTGTTCTGCCTATGTTTTCCTCTAAGAGTTTTATACTGTTTGGCCTTCCATTTAGGCCTTTAATCCATTTTGAGTTTATTTTTGTATACGGTGTTAGGGAGTGTTCTAATTTCTTTCTTTTACATGTAGCTGTCCAGTTTTCCTAGCACCACTTATTGAAGAGGCTGTCTTTTCTCCACTGTATATTCTTGCCTCCTTTATCAAAGATAAGGTGACCATATATGTGTGAGTTTATCTCTGGGCTTTCTATCCTGTTCCATTGATCTGTATGTCTGTTTATGTGCCAGTACCATATTGTCTTGATACTGTAGCTTTGTAGTATAGCCTGAAGTCAGGGAGCCTGCCTCCTCCAGCTCCATTTTTCTTTCTCAAGATTGCTTTGGCTAATCGGGGTCTTTTGTGTTTCCATACAAATTGTGAAATTTTTTGTTCTAGTTCTGTGAAAAATGCCATTGGTAGTTTGATAGGGATTGCAGTGAATCTGTAGATTGCTTTGGGTAGTAGAGTCATTTTCACAATGTTGATCTTCCAATCCAAGAACATGGGATATCTCACCACCTGTATCATCTTTAATTTCTTTCATCACTGTCTTATAGTTTTCTGAGTACAGGTCTTTTACCTCCTTAGGTGGGTTTATTCTGAGGTAATTTATTCTTTATGCTGCAATGGTGAATGGGATTGTTTCCTTAATTTCTCTTTCTGATCTTTCGTTGTTAGTGTATAGGAATGCAAGAGATTTCTGTGCATTAATTTTGTTTCCTGCTACTTTACCAAATTCATTGATTAGCTCTAGTAGGTTTTTGGTAGCATCTTTAGGATTCTCTATGTATAGTATCATGTCATCTGCAAACAGTGACCATTTTACTTCTTCTTTTCCAATTTGGATTCCTTTTATTTCTTGTTCTTCTCAGATTGCTGTGGCTAAAACTTCCAAAACTATGTTGAATAACAGCGGTGAGAGTGGGCAACCTTGTCTTGTTCCTGATCTTAGTGGAAATGGTTTCCGTTATTCACCATTGAGAATGATGTTGCCTGTGGGTTTGTCATATATGGCCTTTATTGTGTTGAGGTAGGTTCCGTCTATACATACTTTCTGGAGAGTTTTTATCATATACGTGTGTTGAATTCTGTCAAAAGCTTTTTCTGCATCTGTTGAGATGATCATGTGGTTTCCTCCTTCAATTTGTTAATATGGTGTATCACATTGATTGATTTGTGTATATTGAAGAATCCTGGCATTCCTGGGATAAACCCCACTTGATCATGGTGTATGATCCTTTTAATGTGCTGTTGGATTCTGTTTGCTAGTATTTTGTTGAGGATTTTTGCATCTATGTTCATCAGTGATATTGGCCTGTAGTTCTCTTTTTTTGTGACATCTTTATCTGCTTTTGGTATCAGGGTGATGGTGGCCTCATAGAATGAGTTTGGGAGCATTCCTCCCTCTGCTATATTTTGGAAGAGTTGGAGAAGGATAGGTGTTAGCTCTTCTCTAAATGTTTGATAGAATCCGCCTGTGAGGCCATCTGGTCCTGGGCTTTTGTTTGTTGGAATATTTTTAATCACAGTATCAATTTCAGTGCTTGTGATTGGTCTGTTTACATTTGCTATTTCTTCCTGGTTCAGTATCGGAAGGTTGTGCTTTTCTAAGAATTTGTCCATTTCTTCCACGTTGTCCATTTTATTGGCATATAGTTGCTTGTAGTAATCTCTCATGATCGTTTGTATTTCTGCAGTGTCTGTTGTTACTTCTCCTTTTTCATTTCTAATTCTACTGATTTGAGTCTTCTCCCTTTCTTTCTTGATGAGTCTGGCTAATGGTTTATCAATTTTGTTTATCTCCTCAAAGAACCAGCTTTTAGATTTATTGATCTTTGCTATCGTTTCCTTCATTTCTTTTTCATTTATTCCTGATCTGATCTTTATGATTTCTTTCCTTCTGCTAACTTTGGGTTTTTATTGTTCTTCTTTCTCTAATTGCTTTATGTGTAAGGTTAGGTTGTTTATTTGAGATGTTTCTTGTTTCTTGAGGTAGGATTGTATTGCTATAAACATCCCTCTTAGAACTGCTTTTGCTGCATCCCATAGGTTTTGGGTTGTTGTGTTTTCATTGTCATTTGTTTCTAGGTATTTTTAAATTTCTTCAGTGATCTCTTGGTTATTTAGTAGCGTATTGCTTAGCCTCCGTGTGTTTGTATTTTTTTACAGTTTTTTCCCTGTAATTGATATCTAGTCTCATAGCACTGTGGTCGGAAAAGATACTTGATACGACTTCAATTTTCTTAAATATACTAAGGGTTGATTTGTGACCCACGATATGATCTATCCTGGAGAATGCTCCATGAGCACCTGAGAAGAAAGTATATTCTGTTGTTTTTGGATGGAATGTCCTATAAATATCAATTAAGTCCATCTTGTTTAATGTATCATTTAAAGCTTGTGTTTCCTTATTTATTTTCAGTTTGGATGATGTGTCCATTGGTGAAATTGGGGTGTTAAAGTCCCCTACTATGATTGTGTTACTGTCGATTTCCTCTTTTATGGCTATTAACATTTGCTTTATGTATTGAGGTGCTCCTATGTTGGGTGCATAAATATTTACAATTGTTATATCTTCTTCTTGGATTGATCCCTTCATCATTATGTAGCGTCCTTCTTTGTCTCTTATAATAGTCTTTATTTTAAAGTCTATTTTGTCTGATATGAGAATTGCTACTCCAGCTTTCTTCTGATTTCCATTTGCATGGAAATCACTTTCAGTCTGTATGTGTCCCTAGGTCTGAAGTGGGTCTCTTGTAGACAGCATATATACAGGTCTTATTTTTGTATCCATTTAGCCAGTCTATGTCTTTTGGTTGGAGCATTTAATCCATTTACATTTAAGGTAATTATCGATATGTATGTTCCTATTACCATTTTGTTAATTGTTTTGGGTTTGTTTTTGTAGGTCTTTTCCTTTTCTTGTGTTTCCTGCCTAGAGAAGTTCCTTTAGTATTTGTTGTAAAGCTGGTTTGGTGGTGCTGAATTCTCTTAACTTTTGCTTGCCTGTAAGCTTTTAATTTCTGTCGAATCTGAATGAGATCCTTTGCTGGGTAGAGTAATCTAGGTTGTAGGTTTTTCCCTTTCATCACGTTAAATATGTCCTGCCATCCATTCTCGCTTGCAGAGTTTCTGCTGAAAGATCAGCTGTTAACCTTACGGTATGTTATTTAAAGTGATGTTGTTATTTGTTGCTCTTCTCTTGCTGCTTTTAATGTTTTTTCTTTGTATTTAATTTTTGAAAGTTTGATTAGTATGTGTCTTGGCGTGTTTCTCCTTGGATTTATCCTGTATGGGACTCTCTGCGCTTCCTGGACTTGACTATTTCCTTTCTCATGTTAGGGAAGTTTTCAACTATAATCTCTTCAAATATCTTCTCAGTCCCTTTCTTTTTCTCTTCTTCTTCTGGGACCCCTATAATTCGAATGTTGGTGCGTTTAATGTTGTCCCAGAGGTCTCTGAGACTGTCCTCAAGTCTTTTCATTCTTTTTTCTTTATTCTGCTCTGCAGTAGTTATTTCCACTATTTTATCTTCCAGGTCACTTATCTGTTCTTCTGCCTCAGTTATTCTGCTATTGATTCCTTCTGGAGAATTTTTAATTTCACTTATTGTGTTGTTCATCAGTTTGTTTGCTCTTTAACAAGGTCCTTGTTAAACGTTTCTTGCATTTTCTCCATTCTATTTCCAAGATTTTGGATCACCTTTACTATCATTACTCTGAATTCATTTTCAGGTAGACTGCCTATTTCCTCATCATTTGTTTGGTCTGGTGGGTTTTTACCTTGCTCCTTCATCTGCTGTGTATTTCTCTGTCTTGTCATTTTGCTTAACTGTGTTTGGGGTCTCCTTTTCGCAGACTGCAGGTTCATAGTTCCTGTGGTTTTTGGTGTCTGCCTGCAGTGGGTAAGGTTGGTTCAGTGGGTTGTGTAGGCTTCCTGGTGGAGGGGCCTGGTGCCTGTGTTCTGGTGGGTGGGGCTGGATCTTGTCTTTCTGGTGGGCAGGACCACATTCGGTGGTGTGTTTTGGGGTGTCTGTGAACTTAGTATGATTTTAGGCAGCCTCTCTGCTAATAGGTGGGGTTGTGTTCCTGTCTTGCTAGTTGTTTGGCATGGGGCGTCCAGCACTGGAGCTTTGTGGCCATTGGGTGGAGCTGGGTCTTAGCATTGAGACAGAGATCTCTGGGACAGCTCTCGCCGAATGATAGGGCTAGGAGGTCTCTGGTGGTCCAATGTCCTGAACTCAGCTCTCCCACCTCAGAGGCTCAGGCCTGACATGAGGCCAGAGCACGAAGACCCTGTCAGCCACACGGCTCAGAAGAAAAGAGGGAAAAAAAGAAAGAAACAAGAAATAAAAATAAATAAAACGGAAAAGTAATAAAAAAAAAGAAGACGAGAGCAACCAAACCAATAAACAAATGCACCAATGATAACAAGCGCTAAAAACTATACTAAGATAAACCTAAAAATCAGAAACAAGTCAGTCACAGACAGCAAACCCCAAGTCTACAGTTGCTGCCAAAGTCCACCGCCTCAATTTTGGGTTGATTCACTCTCTATTCAGGTGTTCCAGAGATGCAGGGTACGTCAAGTTGATTGTGGGGATTTAATCTGCTGCTCCTGAGGCTGCTGGGAGAGATTTCCCTTCCTCTTCTTTGTTCGCACAGCTCCTGGGGTTCCGCTTTGGTTTTGGCCCCGCCTCTGCGTGTAGGTTGCCTTCAGGCTTCTGTTCCAGGCCAGACAGGACAGGGTTAAAGCATCGGCTGATTAGGGGGCTCTGGCTCACTCGTGCCAGGGGGAGGGAGGGTTATGGTAGTTATAGTTGGAATGCAGGGCAAACCTGAGGTGGCAGAGGCTGGCGTGACGTTGCAACAGCCTGAGGCACGCTGTGTGTTCTCCCGGGGAAGTTGTCCCTGGATCACGGGACCCTGGCGGTGGCAGGCTGCACAGGCTCCCGGGAGGGGAGGTGTGGAGAGTGACCTGTGCTTGCACACAGGATTCTTGGGGGCTGCAGCAGCATTAGTGTTTCATGCCTGTCTCTGGTGTCCGAGCTGATAGCCACAGCTCGTGCCCATCTCTGGAGCTCGTTTAGGCAGTGTTCTGCCTTCTGTGGCCAGACAGGGAAGGAATCCCCTCTCCTCACACACCCCGAAACAATGGTCTCTTGCCTCTTTGGCAGCTCCAGACTTTTTCCTGGACTCCCTCCCGGCTAGCTGTGGCGCACTCGCCCCCTTCAGGCTGTCTTCACGCAGCCAACCCCAGTCCTCTCCCTGGGATCCGACCTCCGAAGCCCGAGCCAAAGCTCCCAGACCCCACCTGCCCCAGAGGGTGAGCAGACAAGCCTCTCAGGGTGGCGAGTGCTGGTCGGCACCGATCCTCTGTGCGGGAATCTCTCCACTTTGCCCTCTGCACCCCTGTGGCTGCGCTCTCCTCCGTGGCTCCGAAGCTTCTCCCTGCCACCTCCTGTCTCTGCCAGTGAAGGGGCTTCCTAGTGTGTGGAAGCTTTTCCTCCTTCACAGATCCCTCCCCGAGGTGCAGGTCCCATCCCTATTCTTTTGTCTCTGTTTTTTCTTTTTTCTTTTGTCCTACCCAGGTACGTGGGGAGTTTCTTGCCTTTTGGGAAGTCTGAGGTCTTCTGCCAGCGTTCAGTAGGTGTTCTGTAGGAGCTGTTCCACATGTAGATGTATTTCTGATGTATCTGTGGGGAGGAAGGTGATCTCTACGTTTTACTCCTCCGCCATCTTGAAAGACCCCCCCCACCTCTAGCTTTGAGCTGAAGGAAGAAGTTTCCGTTTCGACCGCAAGTCCAAGCCGAGCTTTCCAAACCTGCTTTTTGCAGAACCGTGTGATGAGGTATGGGGATTTTGCCAATATATTAGTAAGGCGGCACTTGCCCATCTGGCTCTGTATCCCTGTGGGTCTGTTCCATCGCCCCAACCCTACATGAGAAAAGCAGTGTGGGAGGACCTGGGTGCCATGACTCCCTCACACACTACAGGGGAAGGTTTCAACCACTTTAAAAATAGAATGGCTTATTTCAGTGTGTTTTGGCCAGTCCCACAAGTGACTTTAGGTGGCTTACAACATAAACATAGAAAACAAAATGGTGATAAAAATAGAAAGAGATTAGGGACCAAGGAATTTTAATGTCAAGTAGAGAACAAAGCAATAAAAAAAGAAGAGCAGAGAAATGCAGATCAAAATGAGGCAGGAAATGAACATATAAATGCACATGGAAGAATGAACGTCCTTCAACGTGTGAAGAGCTCAGGAACTGTGACATTTAATAATATACATTTAAAACTTAAGCACTAGACATTAGTCCCATTTTACAGATGATGAAACTGAGTCTCAATCGGTCATCCCAAGTCCTGCAGCCAGTGACCTGAGACTCAAATTCAGGCCTGCTTGTCTGAGGGTTTTCGCTTCTTAAGGCACCCTGTAGCCTCTCTAACGTGGTTTAGCTCTGAGCTTCCTTTCAATCACAAGGGAGAGGATGACACAGCCAGATACACAATTTTCATTATCAGAATGAAGATGTTTTCTAGTTCCTCAGGGAAAACAAACTTTTTTCCCAAGCACTGACTTCAAGAAAGGCATCACTCACATAGCAGCACTATTCACAACAGCCAAGACATGGAAACAACCTAAATGCCCATCAACAGATGAATGGATAAAGAAGATGTGAGATATATATATATAATGGAATATTACTCAACCATAAAAAAGAATGAAATAATGCCATTTGCAACAACATGGATGGACCTAGAGATTATCATAGTAAGTGAAGTAAGTCAGAATGAGAAAGACAAATCCCATATGATATCACTTATATGTGGAATCTAAAATATGACACAAATGAACTTATCTACAAAGCAGAAAGAGACTTACAGACATGGAGAACAGACTTGTGGTTGCCACAGGGGAGGGGGGTAGGGGAGGGATAGATTGGGAGTTTGGGATTAGCAGATGCAAACTATTATATAAAGAATGAACAAACAACAAGGTCCTACTGTATAGCACAAGGAATTATATTCAGTATCCTGTGATAAACCATAATGGGAAAGAATATGAAAAAGAATGTGTGTGTGTGTGTGTGTGTGTGTGTGTATACATATATATATATATATATATATATATATATATACACACACATAAAAGTGAGTCACTTTGCTGTACAGCAGAAATTAACACAACACTGTAAATCAACTACACTTCAAAAAAATACATTTTAAAAAAGAAAGAAAGAAAGGCATCCCTCAGATGGGATCGGAGAAAGCTTCACAGATAAGCACTGGGCAGGGCAAGCACAGCACAGGGTGGTGCAAATAGTAGCTCACCAGGTGAACAGGTTGGGAGAAAATTCAGGAAAATGGAACATCACATGCAAAGACCTGGACAAGTGTCCGAAACCACTTGGTGCTGATGCTTGGCTCCAAGGAGTCCAGTACTTGTGGAGCTCAATGTGAGGTTAACTAATTTAATCACAATGTCAAGTTTAGTCAAGTTGGAAAACCAAAGAGAAGTGAAGAGAACATTTAATTTAAAGATGGATAATAAAATCTTATTAAGGTGGGCTCCACTAATTTGGAATATGGAGCAACTCAGATAGGTAAAACGAAGCATTTGAGGAACTGATTTATAATGTAAGCAAGATTAGACGCACTAATTCCAAACCACATAGGCTACTAATAGGTTTTCAAATATTCAGAAGTAGATGGTCACATAGCAACAAAGATATGCTAATGACAAACACTTAATACATTCATTAAAATAGCTCCCCATGGTACCGCTCCTGTGTACACCTTATTAGACTTTCTACTTTCCACACCGTGTTGATGTGCGTGGGCCTGCCTCACTTTCAGCTGTTTTTGCACAAATCACCACCATGCATCCTTAATTAAAATGACATTCACTGCACACCAGATGTTCCCCGGACTTGTGGTTGAGAAGGGCAGCCGAGGCCACCCATCTGAATTTTAACATCCCATAAAGGATCTCCATAAGGTCTGAGACTCCTTTGAGTTTACCATCCAGACGTGAAAGCCGTGACTGGCTCAGGGTTCATCAGAAATCTCATTACTCCCAGTACAGACCTCAAGGGTGCGAACAAAATGGAAATTGTCAGAGTGGTTTAGACTGATTTTCCCTCTCAGTGCACCTCCTACAAAAGTGCAGAATTCGGAGGGGAAGACGGGATTAACCACCTCCGTATAAACGCTGTGCACAGCAGGAATTCTAAACCAGCCTGACACCAAGATCTGCCATTGTGGGAATTCCCTGGCGGTCCAGTGGTTAGGACTCCGCGCTTTCACTCCCGAGGGCCTGGGCTCAATCTCGCAAGCCCCACAGTGTGGCCAAGAAAGAAAAAAAGAAAAAGAAGAAAGAAAATTAAGATTGCCATTGTGTCTCCCACAATTTATATTTTAAGCAAATGATCAGGGAAGCAGATAAAGTTTTATAATCATAATAATTGCTGAGTTTGAGATTTAACCATTGTTGGGCACCATGCCCTCATTTTACATAGATTTTATGAAGTTCCCACTCTGTGAAGTAGGAATACTCAATCATAGGAAGTCGTTAGGATGACATGGGATAACACATTTTAAAGAGAAACTGACATGCAAAAAGAATGCAGTGCACTTTAGATATTGCTATTATTGTCATTGTTATTTGCTGAAAAAACAACAACACATGTTCTACCATGAAACATAATAGTGAGATTTACTCCAGGTGGCATGAGGCACTGTTGATAAATTTAATAATATAATTAACCAGACTTCAAGATCAAAGAAACCAAACACCTAAGCATCTTGATGATTCTTCAAAAGGCATCTGATAAAATTCAAAGTCAACCCCAAGGATAAAAAAACTCTTAGGAAAACAAGAATTAAAGGATAACATCCACAAGGTTATCCATGCACTCAAACAAGGGAACTAGTTAAGAGGTAGAACTGTTGGAAAAGTAGAATATGTTGACTCATCATTCAAGTATTCATTCACTTTACCAATATTTGTGGAGTGAATTCTTTGTGATCAAGTGTTGGTGGCCCAGAAATGATGCATTCATTCTGGAGGAGGAAGTAAATAAACCACTAAATGAATTTAATTTCTGATGGTGACATATGCTCTGAGGAAAATTATCCAGAGTACTGACAAACAGATAGAAGGGCTGCAGTCGTAAGAACCTTCCCGTGACACATGTCACTCACTGCCTGCAGCAACTAAAGGGATGGCACAGAGTTCAGCCTGAAACCCACTGGTCCACCCACCACCTTGCCACCTTGCCACATAGCAAAGTGAGACCAAGAGGATGACAAGTGATGAGAGACGGTCAGCCCCAGACAGTGGGTGACGTACAGAGCTGGGAGCCTCCTCTCAGCTCCGCCCACAAACCCTGCCCTGCACCATCCCCACAGGCTGATGATGTGCTAAGGCCACAATCTCTGCTGGCCACAATTCTTACTTTTCTTCATTTGTTACCTGTCTGCCCCTGCAGGCAACTGAGTCTGTGAGTTCTAATTTGGCATGGCTCCTGGTCCCAAGGGCCTGGGGGTAAGGGTCACTTCTCAAGCCCACCTGCTCATAGAAAGAAGCCAGCTGAGGTCCTGGCAGATTGAGTCCCTGCTGCTTCTAAAGAGGTTTGAGTGGGGGTAAGGGGATTCATGTCTGCCATGGCGTCTACCATCACTGATCCAGGGCAGTGGAGCTATGTGCTTATCTGAACTTGGACTGATTCCTCACGACATTTTCATTGCCTACATTCCCCACATTAGTTCTTCCTTTTGTTTTCTCGCTTAGTAATATCTTATCTTGAATTTTAAAGAATTTGTGTGAGTGGCTTTAAGTAATTTTGGAGCAAAACAATAGGGTAGAAAAGGAATAGAAAGAAAAAAAGAGCGGGAAAAAGAAAGAGTAAGAGAACCCTGCAGAGTGGTACCTGGCTCGTGGCAGGTCATCAGCACCCAGTATCACTGAGGATGTGGGCCCTGTGTCACAACTGCTTCCAATAAGATGATCCCAGGTGCCTTTGGTGTGGCACTGAATGCCATCAAATGCAGAGCAAAGGGCTACTCACTCCAATTCCAATTGTATTTCCATCCTGATTGTATCAAGGGGAAAGTCTGGGTTTGATGCCAGCCTCTCTTCAACACTATCCTACTACCTGTCAATCTCCATTTCAAGCAATGAAAAGACCTGATCTCAGGTTCACCATCTCAGCAGGCAACAGTATTTAGTTAGAATCTAATGATACTATATATGTTTCATGGTATAAATTCTTAGTGTTGCTTTCTATTTAAGAAAACAGAGGATAGTTTTTTACTCATGGGGTAATACCAAGCTTTTAAGATCAAGTTAATCTAAATAAAAAAGTGAGGGGCTTCCCTGGTGGCGCAGTGGTTGAGAGTCTGCCTGCCAATGCAGGGGACACGGGTTCGAGCCCTGGTCTGGGAGGATCCCACATGCCGCGGAGCAACGAAGCCCGTGCGCCACAACTACTGAGCCTGCGCGTCTGGAGCCTGTGTTCCGCAGCAAGAGAGGCCGCGATGGTGAGAGGCCCGTGCACCACGATGAAGAGTGGCCCTCCCTTGCCACAACTAGAGAGGGCCCTTGCACAGAAACGAAGACCCAACACAGCCAAAAATAAATAAATTAATTAATTAAAAAAAAAAAGTGAGCTGATATAAAAATGTTAAGTCCATAATATGCAGGTGGTTCTTAGATACGAAGATGATGCACATATCATCATGAGGGGCCACTATGGGGTCTCTCCAACCTCCTTCTCCAGGAAGTCACAGAATCAGTTTATCACCTGGAAAGTGGATAATCACTTTTCAAGGTCATTTCAACATTTTTTTTTTTTGCTTGTTGAAATGTGCCTGGGCAATGTCAGGTTGCTAGCATTAGCAGGGCATGGAGGAAAGGGAGGTAGCAGCAAAAAAGGCTGGAGTAAACATGAATCTTATAGAAATATATTTTACAAATGCCTCATTTCCCCACTTCAATGTGAGCCAATAGCCTTAGACCTATTGTAAAGAACACATTGGCAAATCAAAAGTACGTGCCCTGACAATCAAAAAGAAAATGCACTTCTGTTATGAATTATGGAGAACATAATTAAAAATGAAAGAAAAAAAGGGATTTTTGAGATCGAGAAGCATTTAAGTGCATTGTTCTGTTGCTGGGGCACATATATTTGCATATTAAACTCAGCATGTTATGGGGCTAATTTATCATCCATGCAAAGCGTGTTCTCCTGTGCTAGAAGCCAGGGGTACAGACATGAAAAGGCATGGTCCCCGCCCTCAAGGACCCACTGGGAGAACAGGTAGCTCCCCATTTCTTCCCAAACATCCCTCCCTTTTCTCTCCCATCCATTGAGAAACTACTATGTCCCAAGCCATGGATTGGGTGCAAACATCCAACAAATGCATTATCAAGTGCCCACCTGTGCCAGATCCTGTTTTAGGTCCTGGAAACACAGCACATGAGATATACAGGACCCTGGCCTCAGGGAGCTCATATTTATTCTGGGAAAAGTCTGTAAAATAATGAGCAAACACTAGAGGCAGAAAGGAGCTGTGCTTTCTACATAAAACAGGGTGACGTGACAGAGAAAGCCCGGGAGCTGGATAAAGCCAGTGGTCCAGGACGGCTTCTTGTGAATGCATGAGCCATGATCCTCTTCTGAGATTCTCGGATGGAACAATTACAGGGCAGACTCTGAGGAGCACCACACGAGACCACTAGCCACATGCTGCGGGGACCCAGAGGAGGGAGCGAGGATTTCTGCTCTGGACGGAGGTGCTGATCAGGGATGTCTCGGGAGGATAAGATGTATTTTCTGACTGTGGTGGCCTTTGTAGGTTTCCAGTTCAACGTGTCAACAATCCAGCAAACGCATTCGGCTTCTAAGTCAGTAAACTTCCTGGAATCTCTTCTTGCACATGTGTCGGGAACATTGCTCCTCCCGTCACCACCTTTCAAGATATTTCTCCCAGTTTCACGCGTGATTGATAATGTGGCTGGAAATAAAAAACCCAGTGTCACCTGTGAAGAAGTCGCCCCTGGGAGCCGTGGGTGGGTTCATGCAGTGCAGGGGCCCCAGGTGAGGGCACCAACCCCTTGGAATACAGAAACGCAGCCAGAAGAGGGGCTCACAGAGAAGCAACATGTACACTTAGGATTCCCGCTGAGCATCTGCACCAGCTGGACGGCGGCCGAGGCTTCCACAGAGCGAGGGAGGCCGGGAAAGTGGTGGGAGACGCTCAGGCTTTGGAGTGAGACAGACGGGTTAAAATACTGACTCCCCAGCTTAATGGTCTGATGATGCTGGGGAAATCTCTCCACCTTACCAGATCCGGGTCTTTTCATCTACAGATCGAGCTAATGATGTTCACTGCATGCCTTCCCCTCTCCTTGCACAGGAAGAAGGCTCGTGATCTACTGGGGGGAAGGGGCTGAGAGGTGGAAAGGAGTGAATGCAGTCTAGTCTTGCAGAGGCAAAGTCTTACAAGCAGAGAGGAGGGGTCAACACATTGTCAGGGTCACGTTCAGACAGGGCATCAGGAGTCATGGAGGAGAGTGATGGTCCACAGAGCTCTCAGGGGCAGCCAGGAAGGCCCTGGGGACCAGGCTACCATGTTGCAGGAGACTGTGAGGATGTGATGGTCCCCTGGGAGTTGTGCACGGCACAGGCATCCCTGGGGATCCAATAGCAGGAAGAATGGCCCTCGAGGTCCCTTGTGATGGGTTTTCTAAGAAAATATCATCATCCTGGACTGAGGACCTTGCAAATCTCCACTCTGCCCTTCATGAGCAATGTGGTCTTCCACTGTCATTTACCATCGCCTCTCAAACAGTTCTCAGGGCAAAAGCACAAGCGGCCATTTATAAACGAAGCACACATTCCTGAGAGTCAACAATAACTCTATTATATTTTCTGTGCGTCTCAACTGTCCAGACATAACTCCTGACTCCCGAGGCCCTGCGAGGCTCCTGGTTCTGTGGGAGCCGCATGCGGCTGGGGGAGCACGTTCAGGCATCCTTTCCTGTCCCCCGTGGTATCTGTCACTGGCCTGGGCACAGCAGTTAACCTGAGTGTGGAACAGAACACTTTTCTTTAACCATGAATGTGCTGCCTCTAGTTTTACACAGTGAGATGTATTTTCATTAAGCCCGTGATTCTTTGGATTTGATCACACAGTCTGGGTCATTCTGCTCTGCTTCTCAGAGCTGGCTGTGCTTGGACCTGGTTCTCAGCCCACAGGGCAGGCTGCAGTGGTCCAATCTCACACTCACAGAGCAGGAGAGACGATTCAGGCTACTGGCTGTCATAATGGTTGAGCAGCAAAAAGTCTTCCTTAAATGAAACCAAATGTAGAACATTACGAAACAGGAACGCAGAATGAGGCAGGACAGAGGCCTGGTCCCTACACATTCAGCCCCATCAGCCCCAAGTAACCTCTAAGGAACTTCCTGGGTCCCCCAGGGCTCCAGGGAAACCAGTGGATAGAGTCTAAGGCCTTCAGGCCACGGAGGAGAAAACTGTATCCAGAGAAGGAAGGTATCAAATTTCAAGTGAGTGGATAACATCCCAACGGCAGGTCTCAGTTTTCCCTCTGAAATTCCCACACAAGTTCCAAAGACTTTTATCGCATAAGCTAGAAAAATGGATGTGGTGCCACGTTCTGGAAAGTGTAAGTTCTGGGTGAATCCCAGCTCTATCCTGTTAACTGTGGGGTCCTATACGATCAATCACTCAGCTTCTCCGAGCCTCAGTTTCCCCACGTGTAATAACACCTGCCGTGGGGACTTGCTGTGAGCATTGGGTGCCGTGAAATCCCCAAGGTGCCACTTGGTCAGGGAGCCTCCCCGATGCCACAAAGGATGCCAAGCTTCCTCTTCCTTTACAATGTCAGTTTCCTGTGCACGTGCACTCCCTTCTCAGCACTTGCCAGAATCTTGAATTGTCCATGTTTTTATAAAGTTGTTGGATTTTTGCGTGTCTCCTGTCCAGACTGGAAAAGGGGGTGCTCCACGCAGGTGAGGCCATGCCTATTTTGCTCTGCGCATATCACCAGCACTTAGGACCGTGCCCAGCGCGCATAACAGGCGCTTAATAAACAGGCGCTGAATGAATGAACTCGTGAACCCAAAGGCGGTGGGCGCTGGTGCAGAGCGCTAGCCCAATGCACGGTCTGCTTACTTACAGCCCCGAACCCCTCTGAGCCTCAATTGTCTCTCTGCAGAATGGAGAGGCACAGCGGCTCTTGACAAGGCCGTGGGAACGATGAACGGGGTGACCCATGTGGAACACTCAGCACAAGCCAGGTACCCAGCAAGTGCTTAATAAAGGTTCACTATTAGAACTGCTACCATCATTACCCATCAGAATATAAAAGGTCACTTTCCTTCCTCAGCTTCACAGACTTACTCTGGATCAGAGGTAGGGGGTGGAAACACCATTTGTTCAGATTAGCAAAATCATTTCCATCGGGTTTAGAAGACTAAAAGGTTCGATCTTGGTTTTGGTTTCCAGGTCAGTGTGGGTCGGTGGGAGTGAAGAACCAAGGTGGCTGCCATATATGGCTCTCTGAATATCACATGTTGGGGAGGCAGAACATTTATTCATTCAATCCTTCATTCAGCAGGTACTTACTGAGCATCTCTTTGATGCCAAGACATGTTTCTGAGCGCTGGGAAGGAGAAGTGAAAATGCAGACGAGTCTGCACTCCTGGAGCCCTTCCTTCGTGTGTGTGTGTGTGTGTGTGTGTGTGTGTGTAGGAGACACAGAAAAATAAACAAGATGAATAAGTAAAATGTATCACGTGTTACAGGATGAAAAGTACCATAGCATATAAAGCAAGGAAGAGGGTTACTGGGTTAGGGGCTGCCAGCCAGGGTGGGGAGGAGCTTATGATTTTAAATTGGGTGGTCAGTGAAAGAGCTCAAATAGGAGGTAACATTTGAGAAAGATCTGCAGGAAGTGAAGGTGTGAGCCCTGCAGGTGTCTAGAGGAAGTAGTCCCAAGCAGAGGAAACACCGGTGCAAAGACCAGGAGTAGGGGTGGAAGCGGGGAGTGTGGATGGGGGGTTGTGTGCCCAGCTGTTGGAAGAACATGGGGAGCTGCCATGTGACTTTCAAACACTTGAGGAACAAGGGCGCCACAGTCTCCAATTTAATTAAGCTCACTACAGCGGGTAAATACTTCCCAAATGTATTACGTTCTAATGCAATTTTTGTATCGCTTTGGGATATGAACTTAACATAAAATTGCTCCTAACTGAGCATCCCTCATCTTTATCTGCAGTCCTTACATGTACAACCGCATTCACTGCCTTCCACTGGCAATTTCACGCACACAAACTGTGCATGGGATTTACAGGCTATTACCCATCCTTCAGTTTTTCTCAGAAGGAAGTATAATAATGTATATCTTGCTAACAAATTATCATTTCCATAGGGCTTTCATTCACTGGTCCTCATGTGATTTGGACTTCACAAAGCATGGAAGGGAGGGAGGTATTATCCCCATTTTACAGATGAGGAAACTGAGGCTTTCCAAGAATACCGTCCTAGGAAGGGGAAGGACCATTTTTTGTCCAGTATCCAACTACTGTATTTCTTCTTTTTAATTCCTCTCAAGGTATCTCTTTCACTGCTTATTCATCTTAGGTTCATGAGGCTTATCCCCGGGCCTGGCTCCCAGAAGTTGGTTTAGGAAGAACAAAAGCTTTGGTGTTAGTTCTGGGTCTATCCGGGTTGTGCTGGAGCTGGCTCAGACTGGCTCATGAGAATTGCTGAATTTTCAGAAATTTTATAAGCTGGTCAACATGCTGTTAGTTTGAAATCAACCATGTCTTAGTCTGTTTGTGCTGCTAGAATAGAATACTATAGACTGGGTGGCTTATAAACAACAGAAATTCCTTTCTCACAATTCTGGAGGCTGGAGGTCCAAGATCAAGGTGCGGACAGATTTGGTGTCTGGTGAGCATCAGCCTTCTGGCTCATAGATGGTTGTCTTCTTGCTGTGTCCTCACATGGCAGAAGGGGAAGGAGTGAGGGAGCTCTCTGGGGCCTCTTGTAGGGGCAGTAATCCCATTCATGAAGGCTCCACCCTCATGACCTAATCATCTCCCAAAGGCCCCCACCTCCAGATACCATGCCATTGAGGGGCTAGGGCTTCAGCATACAAATTTTGGGAAGACACATACATTAAGTCTGTAGCAGGCCATGATGGGAGTACTTACACCATGGAAATCAGCTGACTTTACAAATCAGGACTTGCTTTTTGTCCTCTTGGACAGCTGTTAAGCCTTTCCTGGTACATTGTTGCCTCTAATTCCAGCGCTGCCTCTCGTCAGCTACGTAATCTTACGCAAGTTATTTAACCCACCAGTCCTCTGCTTCCCCAACTGTACGCTGGGGATAAGAACATGATTCTGAAGATTAACCAGGATAAAATAGGAAAAGAGCCATGAACCACAGGTGATCCATAAAGGATTGTGTTACCAATATTTTAGGCATTGATGAAGTGTGGGAAGACTTTAATGATTCCCCAAGGACCAAGGAGAGTCTTAATTACAGAAAAACATGTGGGAAGCATGAGGAGCAGTCAGAGAAATGGGCACAAGAAGGTGCCATGGGGGGGCAGACGGTGGGGAATCAGAGGGCCCCAAAGACCACCGGTGGGTCCAAGTGAGTCCTGGCTTTCCCTCTGACCTTGGGCAAACTCCATGCCCTTCCTGATTGATTGCTGGATCCACCCCCTTCACCCACAGGAATTGTCTGATACATCAGGGCCCAACTCCACCCTCCTCGAGCCCTGGAGTTACACAGCATGACCTCTGGCTCCTCATCCATCCCTTTCCACAGTTCAGTGCTGACGCCCTGGATGTCAGAATGCGGCTGGGACATCTTGTAATCCACACTCACCCCCTTAAGAAAAACACACCTAAGAAATCTGCCATCTTGAAAGCACAAACTGAAGTTACCAGTGATGTTAACAAATCTTGGAATAGAAAAGGATGAGAAAAGGACCCTGGATGAGTCAGCATCACCTCTTGTGCCCTTTTATTAAGGGAGTTACCATGGTGATAGAGACTAAAGAAGATGATACTAATTGGAATTGGGAAAAAAATCCATGAGCATTTCCCATCTATGACGTCCAGGACATGGTGGACATTTGTAATCTCTATATTTTTTAAGTTACCCAGGACCCCAAAGGACAGTGACTACTCAAGATGGAAGGAAGAGAGCAGGGGAGCGGGGTCAGCTGTTGCTTTAAGGTCTGTCCTCTCTCATCTGTAAGCTCTGTAAAGAAAGAGAGTGACTGTCTCGCTCATTGTTCTATCACTGATGCCAACACAGGGTTTGGCATGTTGTAGGTCCTTAACAAACACTGAATGAATTAATTTATTGAACATTGGATGCTGGGAATACAGAGGTGAATAAAGCATGGTCCCATTCCCCAAGTGGCTCACTGCTAATGGAAGAAACAGATGTACAGATACATAAATGTGATTGAGCTGCTTTGTACTGCAACCGAGTGCAGAAGAAAGCACTGCCAGTTGAGGCCTGGGTGGCAATCCTGAGGCAGCTCGATAGAGGAAGTGGTGCCTGGCTTATAGACTTTAAAAGGCAGTAGCCATAAGGATTTTCTTCTCTGGATCCCTAAAAATTAAGACAGTGCCTGGTACCCAGTAAGAGTCCAATAAATATCTGCTTAATGAATGAATACTTGTGGGGGCATAAGTTCTCAAAGAGAACAAAGGGGAGACGGTGTTCCAGGCAGAAGGAACAGCATGTGCAAAGGCCCAGAGGGCTGATGACAGCAAGATGAATTACAGGTGCCCCTAATCAGTTAGTATGGCTGGGACAAAAATGCACCAAGATGGTAGCAGGGGTGGGTGTCAGGAGGAGAGACTGACATAATGTCAGAGGCCAGGGCATGGAGAGACATTTATTCTGTGGGCTTTGGGGAGCCATCGCAGAATTCTAATCAGAGAGTGGGCTCGGATTTGCACTTTGATAAGACTTGCCCTGTGCTATGGACTGTGCTTATGTCCCCTCCCCCAATTCATATGTTGAAACTCTAGTCTCCAATGTGATGGAGATAGAGCTTTGGGGGGTAATTAGGTCATGAGGGTGGAACCCTCATGATGGGATTAGTGCCCTTATAAGAAGAGGCAAGAGAGAGCTCTCTCTCTCTCTCCCCCAGGTGAAGGCACAGCAGGAAGACAGCCATCTCTACACCAGGAAAAGGGTCTTCATCAGAACTTGACCATGCTGGCACCCTGATCTCAGACTTCTCAGCCTGCAGAACTGTGAGAAATAAATGTCTTTTAAGGCCCCCAGTCTATGGTAGTCTGTTACAGCAACCTGAGCTGACCAAGACACCCAGTGTGGGGAAAACGTGATGGCTGAGTGTTGAAATGCTGGTTGGGAGGTTGTAGCAATATTCAAGGCCAAAGGTAATTAGTTTTATGGAAATGAAGCTGCTCAGTGACTGGTGATTATTTGTAAAGGGATTCTATCCTTCATCAAAGGTCCCTGAGGGACCTTCTGTCTCTGTCCTCCCCCCAACCTCCTTTCCTGCCCCCTTGCTTCAGACAGATCAGCTCCACCTTTAAACACCTTACATAGTTTTACTCTAATCAAAGGTCTCAATGCTTAAGAAAAACTAGCCACTAATTTAAGTGATTCTTTCTTGCCTGAGAGTGGCTCATAGAGACCTATGTCTTGACTCAGCCTTTTGCTACTCAGAGAAGGTTCCAGAAACACTTGCTATGAGAACGGTTTAAACTGATTGCAGGTATCTGTTCTCATCCTATCCTGCCAGGTGTCCGTTCTCACAGTTAATTCAGCAGCAAACAGGGCAGGTGAGGCACTGCCTAGTTATAAATAGAACATTTTAACAGTATAGTAAATATAGTCAATCTGGTAAGCAGAATTGGATTTTGAAAATACAGTCTGAAAACACAATGAACTACCTATCCACTACAATGTAATCAGGATAAAAATCTAGTACCGAAATCTCAAGACTCATCTTCCAACACTCAGCATGTCCTCATGTTCCCTGCTGGAAGAGAAGGAGAGAGCTGGTCCAGCCAGCCCCAGACTAACCTGAAAGACGGGTGCTAATCGTATCAACAGCAGTGGAGGTCCCTGATCCAGCGGTCACCTCATGCCTGGGACCATGTGGATGCTTGTTACGTATTACCCCATTTGGTCCTTATAGCAACTCTATGATGTGGTCATCTTTTCATTTCCATTTTCCAAATAAGGAAACTGAGACACAGTGGGGAGAATCAAATCACTCTCAAGTCCCCTGTATTAGTCTGCTCAGGTTGCCATAACAAAATACCACCACCTGGGAGGCTGAAGCAGCGGAAGTTAGTGTATTCTCACACAGTTCTGGAGACTGCAAGTCCAAGATCAGGGTCTGGGCATGGTCGTGTTCCAGTGAGGGTTCTCCTCCTGGTTTGCAGACAGCCCCCTTCTTGCTATGTCCTCACATGGCAGAGACTCGCTCTCTCTCCATCTTCTTACAAGGCCACCATCCTTTCGGATTAGGGTTCCACCCTAATGACCGCGTATAACCTTAATAGCCACCTAAAGATCCTGTCTCCAGATATAGTCATATTGGGGGTTAGTCATATTGTGGGGCGGGGGAGGGGGTGGGGAGGCAACACAATTCCAGAGTAGCCGCTTTGCCTACAAGAGGCAGAGCTGTCATTAGAACCTGGGAGATCGGACCTCAGAGCCCGAGTGTTGAAACTCTCGCCGCCATCTCTCCCCTCCCCATCTCTCCCCTCCCCTCCTCTCCCACTCCCCACCTCTCCAGGGCTCCCGCTAGTGTACAGCCCTCTTCTCTGGGGTGTGATTTTTCATCGCCTTTTTCCTTTGCCCCAGTTGTCTTAAGCCCCAGAGAGCAAAACAGCTTTGCTTCAGAACAGGTGAAAATATTGCACTTGACAACTCCAGCTGGATCGTCACAGGCTTGGGAGCACTCATCATTCGTTCTTGAGAGGGCAAATTGTCGTGGAAACTAATCAGTGCCCGGCCTTTGCCTTTGGCAGTTATAGAGCATGTCAGCAAAAGAGAAGAATGACAAGGGGCGTAGTCAGGCTTTCCAAGGCTGCGATAACTCACCCTCCGTGTAATGAGATGAAAAGCTGACGTATAATTAACTTAAAGCAGTGGTGTCCTTATGAACCTGACAAGCAATTCCACACCATGCTCCCTCCTAGCAGGGTAAGGGAGGCAGCCAAACAGAAGCCCAGCAGGAGGGGCTCCATGCAGGGAGGAAGGGGGTGTGGTGGGCTAAGCAGGGTAGGGTCAGGGCCTTCTTACAGCAGCCATGGTAGAAGGGTTGTGAATGTGGGCCATGATGCCAGACAGCCTGGGTTCAAGTCCCATCTCCTCCATTTATTAGTGGCGTGACTCAGTTACCCCATCTGTAAAATGGGGACAATAATAATAGGATGATAGTAGGAAACTAAAGAGGCCGTTAGGAGGATTAATAGCAGTTAAAGAAGACACTTATCAAGTACCTAATAAATGTTAGTGGTATTTTCCTACAAGAACTGGAAACCTCGGGGTACACTGGACGGTCTTGAGTTTGAATCGCAATTCCGTTGATTCAGGTAAGATCATGAAGTGCTTTGAGCCCTGCTTTACTTCTTTGAGAAATGGGGCCCAAACCCCTTGTCCCGCAGGGCTGTTATGAAGACTCCAGTACAAGGATATAATGTCTGGGTGCCAATCACGTGGTGGGCACAGTCACTACTGTTTTCTGGAAACAGCTCCCAACCTCCCTCTGCAGATTCCTAGGACTCAGGTGGGACCAACCTCCTGGCCCCTTCCCCACTGCTTTAGGAAGGGGCACATGACCAGGTCAATCACGCCCGTGACCTTCAGCCTCTGCTGTGGCTGTTCAGCTAGTAGAAGTAGGAAAACCATCAGTCAGCATGAGTCGTGGCTCTGAAACACAGCCAGCACAGGGGAAAGCAGGAGATACAGACCGAAGTCAGCTGGAATTCTAGACTTTTTAGGTATAAAACCCAAGAAATTCCCTTTGGTGTTGAAGCAAGTTTAAGTTTCTGCCCCCTGAGCCACACAGTATGTAAAGTACTCAGTACTGCCCAATGAATTAAGGACGCTCTCCTTTTCACTTATAGCTGGAAGGAGCATTATCTATCTCTCTCTCTATCTCTCTCTCTATCACCCATCTATTATCATATGTAGGTATACACATGCACACACACACATATATACATAACCTCTTACAGTAAACAATATTTTCATTTACAGAAAATATACTGTCATATCTTTTCCTATCAGTTAACTCTCAAAACACTGCTAGCAGTAAACAAGGTATTATTTTCACCATTAGCCGGTGAAAAATTGAGGCCAAAGAGTTGGAGACTCCAAAATCAAGCAGCAGGTTCTATCCTTTCTTGCTTATGATGGGAATACAATGCCCTAAGAGGCCAACGTGCACAGGGAGCTTTCCCATTGACCCAGCACTTACATGGAATTAAAGGGGGTCTGTCATTAATCTGTTGGCATCTTGGAGACCATGAACACAGCATCGAAAAACAGTCCTAAAAAGGGAGGATGCCAACACAACCTCCCTCCTTCAACACACATCACAGTCCAGATGTACATCCCATGCCCTTACCCGGTCTAAGGAGTCTCCCCTGAAACAGTTCAAGCTCAGAGATCTTCACCTCAGCATTATTTACATTGGCAAGATAATTAGAAACAGCCCTAAATAACCTATATGACAGGTTAGACGTTAGATGTCTTATTGAACTTCTCCACAGTGGAAGGTTATGTAGCCATTGAAAATGATTTACAGAAAGTTTGTAGTAAGGAGATAATGCTCCTACTAGACAATTAATTTGAAAAAGCAAAATCCAACATTGTTATGCATGGTTTTATATCAATGACATTTACAGTCATATTGATATGAGAAAAGAAGTATAAAAAGAATTACACACCGAAATGTAATCTGGTGGTGGTAGGATTCTGGATAATTGTTGCCTTCTTATGTATGTAATTTTCTGTATTTTGCAATGAACAAATGTTGCTTTTCTGATTAGAAATGATGCAGCCACAGTGGAAAATAGTACGGAGATTCCTCAAAAAATTAAGAATATAAGTAACATATGATC
Source organism: Balaenoptera physalus (assembly GCF_965194825.1). Taxonomy (NCBI): domain Eukaryota; kingdom Metazoa; phylum Chordata; class Mammalia; order Artiodactyla; family Balaenopteridae; genus Balaenoptera; species Balaenoptera physalus. The sequence goes on along the minus strand of NC_138884.1, from coordinate 113,856,066 downwards.
CAGCTGTCCCAATTCTGGGTATTTATCCAGAGAATACAAAAACATTAATTTGAAAAGATATTTGCACTCCCATGTTCCTTGCAGTGCTATGTATAATAGTGAAGATACGGTAAACACCTAAGTGCCCATCAACGGACAAATGGATAAAGAAGATGTGGTATATATATACAAATGATTACTACTCTGCCATAAAAATATAGATGAAATCTTGCCATTTGAAACAACATGAATAGAATTTGACGGTTGTTATGCTAAAGTAAATACGTCAGATGGAGAAAGACAAATATTGTATGATTTTACTCATATGCGGAATATAAAAAGCAAACAAACAAAAAATAAAGGAACAAAGCAGATCAATCAAAAACAAACACGTGGGGCTTCCCTGGAGGCGCAGTGGTTGAGAGTCTGCCTGCTAGTGCGGGGGACACGGGTTCGAGCCCTGGTCTGGGAGGATCCCACATGCCGCGGAGCAACTAGGCCCGTGAACCACAACTACTGAGCCTGCGCGTCTGGAGCCTGTGCTCCGCAACAAGAGAGGCCGCGACAGTGAGAGGCCCACGCACCGCGATGAAGAGTGGCCCCCACTTGCCGCGGCTGGAGGGGGCCCTCGTACGGAGGCGAGGACCCAACACAGCCAAAAATAAGTTAATTAATTAAAAAAAAAAATGAGTAAAATTGAAAAATCCCTTTAAAAAACAAAACAAAACAAAACAAACACGTACATACATACTGAGAATAGAGTAGTGGTTACCGGAAGGAAAGGGATGGGCTGGGGGAAGGGGAGTGAAATGGGTAAAGGGAATCAACTGTATGGTGATGAATGGAAGCTTAATTTTTGGTGATGAGCACACTGTAGGGTATAGGAAGTAGAAATAGAATGTTGTACACATGAAATTTATATAATGTTATAAACCAAATGTTACCGCAATAAAAAATAAATTTAAAAAATTTCCTCGTACAGCAATCAAATCATGAAGAGGTTTATTTCCCCCAAATAACTGAAGTGTTTGGGTGGCTGGAGACATGACAAACGCACACTTGTTACCCAGATTCTAGTGTATGACACACAGTATGGCTTTTGCCCACAGAAATGCCCAAGTCTGAGGCATCTGCCAGGCAGACCTGGATTTTCTCAAACAGGACAACTGATGTCCCTTCTTGTCCTATCACCCAATGTTCAGAGTGCTTCTATCTATGAAGGGCAAGAGAAACAATTGGTGATATTAGGGATTCAGGCTAGGCTAGACTTCCCCATCAGAAAAGATGCTTTTAAGATCAAAAATCTGTCAACTGAGATGCAGAATGAAACTGTCAGATTTTGCTTCCTAGAATAGTCTGTCCTCTCCCCTTCAACAAAATCCAGCTCAGGAAACATTTATTAAGTGCCCCCAACATGTCTGAGGCTGTATTAGACTCCCAGAAACAAAGAACCAGGAAACAGCCTTTGTTTTCAAGGAGCAAGTGATTTCTTAGTAAGGACAGATAAATAAACAATAATTTGGGTTCAAGGTGATGCAGGTTATGTTGGGTCAAGCACAGGTCAAGGCGGAGCCATGAGGAGTGTTCACCCAGCCTGTGGGGCAGCGAAGGCTCCTCGCCTAAGTACCTCGAAAGCTGAACCAAAGGAATGCACAGCATTTGGTCAGAGGAAGCTGGGGAGACAGGAAGGTGGAAGTCTCAGGAAGAGGAGACTTCACATGCAAAGACACAGAGGCACGAAACAACCAGCAAAGTGGCAAATCTAGGACACAAATTAAAGCAGAGATGACAGCCAGGGGTGGGAGGGAGAGAAAGTTCCAGAACATGGCTCCTAGTGGGCCTCGTCAGCCAGATTCAAAACTTGGAATTTAGCATGTCCACACCGGGCAGCCATTCCTAAGTGGAGTAAAACATCACCTCCTGATGTTCATGGCAAGTCCTTCTTGCCATGAACACTGTGGGTGTAATTTTCTAAAAAGTTAAATTCCCCTTAGAAGACTCCATTTGGCATCCTCTTATAACATTCTACGTGTGTTCTCAAACATACAAAAACCTTCCCTTCTAAACCGATTTCAATTCTGATTCACCAGGTAAGAGGACCGAATGAAAATTAAGCATATGCTTAATGATTTCATCAGAAAATGTACTCTACCGAATAGTCATCAGAAAGCATACCCAACGAAATATTCAAAAGAATGTTTGAACCCAGAAAATTTCATTTCTTTCTCTCTACAGTACAGAAGCTTCCTTCCAGCAGAGCCGTATTTGCATTTGGCCCCATAATGAGGATTTCACCGGAGCCCTGGATGGAATCACTCACCACAGATTGACCAAGAAAGGATGCTCCAGCCCCTGCATGATCTGGAGCTCCCGGAAGACATTCCGGACTTCATCCCTCTCGATGCACTTCTGCTTGTTCATGTACTTCATCGCGTACATTTTCTTAGTGTCTCGCTTCTGCACGATGCAGACCTGAGTGACAGCCAAAAGGGAGAACATTCAGGCCAACGTTTCAAAGGAACAAAAAGGCAGCCCCTCACGGCATCCCTAGTCCTGGGTTCAAGTCTTGGTTCTGAAATCTTGCTAGTGGAGCAGCGCTGGCTATGCCACGACCTCTCCAATATTTGCAAAATGGAAGAGCTGGACCAGATTCACCTGTTGATCAGGTATTTACACTAAGTAAGTGCTGAAAAAGCAGCTGCAGAAACAGCAGGGGGAAGAGGCAGCCCTGCACTCAAGGAGCTCATAGCCCGGGAGGAAAACAGACAGATGCACCAATATCTACGACGCTGAGATACGCGTATCTGTGCCTCCCGTGGCCCCCGCCCTCCCCACTTCCGCTCACACCTCCATCGCCAGCCCCGCTTCTCTTTGCCCGACGATTCTGTCTGCCAGCAGAGCCCGCGTTGCTGTAACAGACTGGCGATGCCAAAGAGTTAAGGTCCACAGAAGCAACACTCGGCCCACACAGGCAGCTGGGGCATCTATACCCCAGGTCCCTTGTCCATCCCACGGCTCCCAGAAGTTTGAGAGTTTGCCCACAGGGCTAACTGGCTTGACAGCACACCCTTACCAGCAGCCTCTTGCCTTTCCTTCCCTGACTCACTTCCCAACTCACTACCTGTGCCTTCTTCCTCTCCAGGGCCCTTGGGGAGACCCAAACTAAGGCACATGGGCCGTGGGGGAGCAAAGGAGAAGTGGTGGCAGCAATGGTGGCAGCTCCTGTACTGAGTACTCTACTTTGGGAGACTGAGCAAACTGTCTCCTTGATTATCTCACGTAATCCCCACAAGAACCCTGCGAATAAAGGCTCCATCTTCCCTTGGCCGCGAGGAAGCTGCAGCCCTGTGTGCACTAGTTAACTTGCCCAGAGTTCAACAAGCCCCTCGGTGTCAGGACAGTGATTCAAACCCACAACAGTCTGATTTTTGAGTGACGCCCTTACTCACAAGGGGCAGCGCTGGGAGGGGGGACCTGCTGTCAGAGAAGGCTCTCTCGAGGCACTAATGCCAGAGGGTGGGCATGAAAGGATGGAAAGATGGCAAAGGCAAAAGAAGAGGCTTTAAGGGGAAAGGAAAGATATAAAGGAGGACATGGAGCCTTAGGACACCCGGCAAGGAGTATGGTGTGGCTGGAAAAAAGTAGCAGGGTGAGCATGTACTGTATTCCCAACATCCTGATGGGGAATTGTATTCATTTCCTCGGGCTGCCATAACAAAGTACCACAAACTGGGGGCTCAAAACAACAGAAATTTACTGTCTCACAGTTCTGGAGCCAGAAGCTCCAAATTAAGGTGTTGCCAGGGCCACGTCCCTCTGCAGGCTCTCGGGGAGGATCCTTCTTTGCCTCTTCTAATTTCTGGGGGTTGTTATTAATCCTTGATGCCCCCTGCTAGCAGCGACATCAGATGAATTTGGGGGCGGATACTATTCAACCCAGTACAGTAACTAGTTTTGTTACCCTCACTTGACAGATAAAGGAAGAGAAGCACAGAAAGATTTTAGCCCTTCCTCACGCCTCAGGACTCAAACCCAGGCTCTCTGCCTTCCCAGGACGCACCAATGATGCATCCTCCCTGGGAACAGGTCTGTGATAGAGAACGCAAGGGATATGGTTACGGGCCTGGGAATTCGGGGTTTTCTCTGGGCGTCCCAAGTTGGTCTTCTATTGGAAATTGGACCCCTTTTGCTCCGACGTGCTATGAATCTGAGGCAGATACAAGATGGTGGGGAAAAGCCTGAATTCCAATTCCCACTTTGGTTCTTGCTGTCTTTCTGAGCTTCTGTCTCAGCATCTGTCTGAACTGAGTTATCAAAGCCCATCCTGCCCCACTGGGGTGAAACTAAATGACACCAAGGAAGTGGGAGTGGCCGGCTGTGTCTGGGGGATGATAAATGTCACCCGAATCTCAATGTCTTAAGAAGCACATTTCATGAAATCTCCAAAAGAATGCTTTTCCAGGCAGTACAATTAGTGGCATGAGGTTGAAGGCCCAAGAACTTTACCAGTGAACTTGAAAATATAAAACCACAGAAGGCAAAGGTGTGTGGACAAAAGCCCCTTGGGGCCATGGTTCGCAGGAATCTGAAGAGAGATTTCCAGAGCCCTGAGACCCACGTCCGCAGGCAGACACGCAGGGAGCAGATCATTCCACTAATTAGGGTTTCTCATCTCTCTCACTACTCATTTGCTTTCTCAGAAGAGATATGGAGTAGACATGGTCTCTGCCAGGGCTGGGAGCCCTGAAGTCCAGTTGGCTGCATCATCTCGAAAAGCTGAGGCTGTGATTCCACGGAGTCTAGGCAATGCCCCCGTCAGAGGAAGACCTCTCCCAGCCCCGGCTCTTGTTGGTATGACTGACGATGGGCAAAGGTGCTGAGAGATGGCTCTCACCTCCCGGGGCGGGGTAGGGGGGTGGGCGGGAAGGAGGAGGGTGACCTCATAGCAGCTCAGAGACAGCTCAGGAACTAGAAGAGACTCTTCAAAATGGGATTAGAATTCTGGCTTTCAAAGCAGAGCTCAGGATTTGAATAGGGTTTGGAGGTCTGACTTTGGGTACCAGATAAGGAAGAGAGGTTGGTACAGGACGTTGCCTGGAGCTTGAAGGCTTGGATTTACAAGTCAAAGAAGAGGTTGAGGCCTGGGGTCTTGGCCAGCTCCATTCTGATGAAAAGGTGTGGCTGGCCATCTGTATATCTTCTTTGGAGAAATGTCTATTTAGGTCTTCTGCCCATTTCTGGATTGGGCTGTTTGTTTTTTTGATATTGAGCTGCATGAGCTGCTTGTACATTTTGGAGATTAATCCTTTATCAGTTGCTTTGTTTGCAAATATTTTCTCCCATTCTGAGGGTTGTCTTTTCATCTCATTTATGGTTTCCATTCCTGTGCAAAAGCTTTTAAGTTTCATTAGGTCCCATTTGTTTATTTTTGTTTTTATTTCCATTTCTCTAGGAGGTGGGTCAAAAAGGATCTTGCTGTGATTTATGTCATAGACTGTTTTGCCTATGTTTTCCTCTAAGAGTTAAAGGATGCTCAACATCACTAATCATTAGAGAAATGCAAATCAAAACCACAACGAGGTATCTCCTCACACCAGTCAGAATGGCCATCGTCAAAAAATCTACAAACAAGAAATGCCCGAGAGGGTGTGGAGAAAAGGGAACCCTCTCGCACTGTTGGTGGGAATGTAAAGTGATACAGCCACTGTGGAGGACAGTATAGAGGTTCCTTAAAAAACTAAAAATAGAACTACCATATGACCCAGCTATCCCACTACTGGGCATATACCCTGAGAAAACCATAATTCAAAAAGACACATGTTCCACAATGTTCATTGCAACACTATTTACAATAGCAAGGACATGGAAGCAACCTAAGTGTCCATCGACAGATGAGTGGATAAAGAAGATGTGGCACATATATGCAATGGAATATTACTCAGCCATAAAAAATAACGAAATTGAACTATTTGTAGTGAGATGGATGGACCTACAGTCTGTCATACAGAGTGAAGTAAGTAAGAAAGAGAAAAACAAATACTGTATGCTAACACATATATATGGAATCTAAAAAAAAAAAATGGTTCTGATGACCCTAGGGGCAGGACAGGAATAAAGATGCAGATGTAAAGAATGCACTTGAGGACACGGGGAGGGAGAAGGGTAAGCTGGGACAAAGTGAGAGAGTAGCATTGACATATATACACTACCAAATGTAAAACAGCTAGCTAGTGGGAAGCATGTGCATAGCACAGGGAGATCAGCTCTGTGCTTTGTGACCACCTAGAAGGGTGGGATAGGGAGGGTGGGCGGGAGACGCAAGAGGGAGGGGATATGGGGATATATGGATATGTATAGCTGATTCACTTTGTTATAAAGCAGAAACTAACACACCATTGTAAAGCAATTTTACTCCAATAAAGATGTTAAAAAACAAAACAAAACAAAACAAACAAAAGTAAAAAAACAAAAAATAAAAGAAAAGGTGTGGCTGGAATCCCTTAACTTCCTCCTCTATAAACTGAGGGCTTGAATCTACTTTCTAAGGCATCTTAGAAACACTCTATGTTTCTCAGGAACACAGAGCTGGACTCAGGGTCTGGAGAGCTGGGCTCTGCTCATGGTCGTCTTGCACGTATCCCTGGCTCCTCTGCCCTTGCTTCTTCACTGGCCAAGCAAGGCAGGTAGCAATGGCTGACTCAACCTGACCAGGGGACAGAGAGGCTAAAATGAAAAAAAGACAGAAGACAAGTCTAAGGCACTGAGTAGAGACAAAGGTCTGCTGGGAAGTCTCAGAGACACAGAAGGAGTTTGGGTTCTCGGGTCACTCTGAGCGGGGCTTACATTCCAGTTCTTTGCTGTGCAACCACCCTCTCTCAGCCTCAGTCTACTCATCAGTAAAATGGGGTGGTATGTTCTTGCTCCAAGGGCTGTTGTGAGGACATGGGAGGGGATGCTGTGAAGGGCATGGTGTGGTGCTGTCATGTTGGAGGTACCGAATGGAGGTGAGTTTTCTTTACTTCCCATAGGGTTATGGACATTTAATGCTCCCGGGACAGAGGCCTCTCAGCAAATGCAGTTATTATTGTGATTACTGGTACTGTCATCACAACCATCATTAAGGACTTATCTGAAGGCAGGGCAGGGTGCTGGGAGGGAGGCCTGCTTCCCAGGACACAGGGTCACAGATATCTCTGGCCCCATGGCTGGAGCTTGGGGTGACATTTCCTACTGACTTGCCAGGGTGGCTTGAGGCAATCCCTTCACGTTTCAGACCCAAGGAAGTTGGGACACTTGGGACCAGCCCCCAGGCTCTCTGTCAGGCAGGATGACTGTGGCACAGGGAATGCAATGCACAAAACCAAATAGGAGGGGACAGGCAGGCTGTAGTCCCGGTTGAACGGTTCTGACCCCCTCAGCTTGTGAAGGTGACCTTATTTGGTTAAAGGGTCTTTGCAGATATAATTAAGTTAAGGCTCTCAAGATGTGTCATCTAGGATTAGGGCAGGCCCCAAATCAACCAGTGTCTTTATAATACGAGAAAAGAAGGCAGAGATTAGAGAGATGATGCATCTTTAAGCCAAGGAAGGCCTAGGATCGCCGCAACCCCAGTAGCCAGGAGACAGGCCTGGGACAGATCCTTCCCAGAGCCTCCGGAACAGTGGAGAATAAACGTCTGCCGTTTTAAATCACCCAGTGTGTTAAAGAAGCCACAGGAAACTAAGACAGTCTGTAAGTGTCCATCATGGCCATCGACTTCTGGCTGACCAACTCGGCCAGGCACCTCTGTGATCCTTCCTGGGCAGTGGGTTTCATCTGAGCCCCGCAGGTCTACAGTCAGGTGTCCATGGAGCCCAGCAGAGCGTGTGGCCCACACAGGTGCCCAGGAAACGTGGGCTGGTGGGGAGCTGAGCACGCTGCCGCCTGGGACCCAACCCTGAGCCCTGAGTGCATTAACTCCCAAGTCAGTGCCTGGGACTCCACATTCCAGCTCGATCCCCTGGCCTGTGTCCTCTCCCCCTAAGTCCCTGTGACCAGAGCGACTTCTGGTACTTAGAGTTAGTGCCTGAGATTTCAGAGGCGGGAACATTTCACTGTAATAGCTTCAGCAGCATCTCCTCGACTTTGGTCTCTGCACATGTCCTTCTGCCCAGTGGGAACTTCCCCAAAATGAAAGACTTGAAGCACTGCAAGGGCTTTCTTTCACCTTAAGGAAGTGTTCAAGGTCTGTGTCTTGTCATTCAAAGTCCTCCGCGCCTCTGTCACCTCTGACAGGCATGTGTGTGTGTTCACACCACACATAGACATACATACCACACACATACACACACCACACACACATATATACACATACACGCAAATACACACACATACACATACACACACGCACACATCCCCTTCATGCCAGCTACCTCACCCCCCTTAGAATTTCTTTAAAGAGTTTCTCCACCACCACTGCTTTCTCCCCTTCTCACTTCCTCCCTGGCCCATGTCCCCCTCTCTCCCGCTCACCCGCCAACTCTGTCTCTGCTCATTCGTTACTTTCTGTAGGAGGCTCCCTTTTATTTTGGGGGTGCTGCATCAACAGCCTTCCCGGTGGGCTCCCATAGCCCCTATTTCTACTGTGCTGCTTCCTACACTGGATCTTCCCTGTTTACTGACTGACAGGCAGACCCCAGGCACCATGAAGGCAGGAGCCATGCTGCCTGGTCCCCTATGGAACCCCGAGCTTCCAGAGGCTCAGACATGCGAACTTGTCACCTTGGCCCCTGACTCCCAGCACGAGCATATTCTGTTCCCTCTGCTTAGAATACCCTTCCTACAGGCCGGCCCCTGCCTCACCCCTTGCGGGCATCACCATCTCCTGACCTGAGGGCCACCCTGACCTCCAGGCCTGAGCGGGAGTCCACAGGGGAGCTGGAATTTCAGTTACGACAAGGCCCACCAGGCCCCGTGTGCTCGAGGGAGGTGGGGTCCTCGGTGCCTGGACTCCCAGCAGGAGGGCCTGCCCGTCCTCCCAGCTCTGGAGCCCAAGGCGACCACGTGACGGAGGGAATCTGCTAAAACTAAAGCAGCATCTCAGCCTCCTGGGCTCAGGACAGGTGTTCTAGAGGGAACGTCAGCCCTCCTCACCAACGGGCAGCTCTGCCCACATCCTGGGAACCTTCAGAACAGAAGAGGGGGGTCCCAAGTGGCCCCAGGGCTCCTCAGCAGGTCAGCACATAGCCCTTTCCACTAGAAATCATAGTTAATGAGGCAAGGGATGAGCAATTTGGCCAAAGCCACCCAAGCTGCTGACAGGCAAGCACCCAATTAACACTCCTCATTAGTCTAATTCAATTAGGACCTGATGTTATCATTATTAATTACAATTTATTGGGACAAATAAATAAATGCTAGCGAGCATGGATTTCAGGCGATTTGCCATGAGAATGGCACGTGTCAAGCACACTGTGCATCAGGAATTTGGGAATTGACCCCAATTCAGCAGAGAAGGGGCAGGGATGAGTGTTGAGAACCTCCATCACGCCAGCATCTGGTGGTCCTCAGCCGGATCTTACCTTCAAAGCACTGATGACCTCGGTTCTGTGGCACCCCCAGAGGTCTGGGAGGGTCCTGGGATGTTGTATTTTGTAAAAACTCCCTGGGGGGAGTCTGATAAGCAGGCTAGTTGAGAATCACTTTGCTGGATTCTTCAGGAAAGTCCTTGTCTGGCTGCATCTTCAGTGACCTTGATGGTCAGGACTGTAGCCCTCACTTTTCAGCTCAGGCAAGCCAAGCTCTGGGGGGACAGGTCACCCCAGAATCAGAGAAGCCAGAGCTGTGCTGGTAAACCAGAACTGTGCGGGTGCAAAGGCTGGCTCTGCCCTTCCATGGACCAGCCTGGACGCCCTTTCTCACCTGACTCAGTTGACCTTCTCTGTGCTGCCCACCCCACCCCCAGCTTGAGTACACTTAGCAGATGCTGTTGATTGATGCACAGCTATAGTGCGACATTAACGGACACTGGTTATGCTTACAGGAGCAAGATTCTGGGAAACAACCAATTTGGAGAAAAGCAAAAAAGAAAAAAAAAAATCAAGATTAAATAAGGTCACTAAAAAAGAGTGATCATGCTGGGTACTGCTGTTCAAATATCCTTATCTGACAAGAAGACTGTCTTTGGCAGACAATGACTGTTAACTACCCAAATGCATCCTCCTTCTTCTTCCTTTTCAATAAGACAATTTTCTTCAAGGAGGCAGTATGGTCCATTAAATACTCATTTGCAGCCAGAAGTAGCCATAGTTCTTGCCAATGAAATATTAGTCTGCTATTGGCTTCTAAGAAAAGTCTTGCCTTCTGAATAAAAGGGAATAGCTACAGATGGTTCCACTTTTCTTCCCTTTGCCACTATTCTTCTTTCTACCTCGAGCACATACGTAATGTTTGGAGCTGCAGCAGCCCCTTGTGACCATGAAGCTACGAAGGTGTCAGAGTTACTGAGCCTGTTATCATAGCGCCACCTACCTTCAGACTTATTATGTGAGAAAATAAACCCTCTTTGTCTAAGCCACTATAAGGCAGATTTTCTGTTTCTCACTTCTGAGAACATCCCCATCTGATACACAAACTATACGATGATGTTTCATGGCACAGAAAGTCCATGTGGGCTGTGACCAATGGTGGCCTCACTAGAGTGATCAAAAGTTAGCTTCAAGAAAAATACTCATTTGGATGAATATTTCAGTCAATAAACATGTGTGAAATGCCTGTCATGGTCCTGGCACTATGTTAGCCATGAAGATATGACACTGCTCTAGGAACTCAAGGTTCAATGGGATAAACAAACAATACTCAAGAGTGAAAGACAAAGTCACTCACTTCAGGTCACTGGGCCCTACATGGCGTGGCCCCAAGTCCCCTCTAATTCCATCTGTTACTCTCCTCCCTGCTCACTTCCCACCCTGGCCCCTGTGCCATTCCTGTGTCTGCCATGCTCTTCCCCAGATGTCCAGTCTTGGGTCCTCACCTCCTTCAGGCTCTACCCATGAATCATCTTATCCCATAAGCCATCCCTGACCTCCATGTGTGAATGAGCTAATCCTTCCTCAGTCCCCATCCTCCCTCCCTGTTTCCTCCATCACCTGGCCAACTCCTGTAACAGCACATGCTTCTTGGTTTGTTTGTTTTCCCTTTGTCTGTCTTGCCCACTGTGGTGTAAACCCCATAATGATAGGGATTTTTCTCTCTTTTATTCACTGCTCCCTCCTCAGTGACTAGAACAGTGCCTGGAACATCTAGTTGACATCTGTGGCTGGCTGGCTGGAGAAATGGATAATTACTACTTAGGAAAGAACAGTGCTATAGGATAGGTGAGCACATGGGACTAAGGGACCTGAGAAGAGGGATCCTAACCAGGTTATGGGATTAGGGAAAGGCATTTTGGGGTTATGGGATTAGAGGCTGCATTTTGAACTGTTTCTCAGTCATCAAGGGTTGGCTTCATGAGGATGGAGGTGTAGGAAGAGGGGGAAGGAAGTGCATTACCAGGAGAGCGCACAGCCCGTCTCTAAGTACAGAGAGATGGAACATGCATGGTGCATTTTAGCATATATTAGTAGTGTTCTCAACTTCCCCATCTGTAAAATGGGGGTAGCAGTGTACTTATCTTAGTGGGTGGTTGTGAGGGTTACATGGTAAACACTTACTAAATTATTGATTATTATTGTGATTATGATCATCATTCATACATGTACTGAAGGTAAGACCAGAGAACGTTGTAGAGATGTGCAGAAGTGGCCCAAGAAGGAGCTCAGGAACAATATCACAATTATTTGGTGTGATGGTTAATTTAATGTGTCAGCTTGGCTGGGCTATGGTGCCCAGATATGTGGTCAGACATGATTCTGTATGTTTCCATGAAGGTGCTTTTAGATAAAATTAATTTGTGATGAATTTTAAAAGGTGGACTTTGAGTAAGCAGATTGCCCTCCATGTGGGTGGGCCTCATCCCATCAGTTGAAAGTCTGAATAGAACAAAAGACTGACCTCCCCCAAGAAAGAGGGAATTCTGCAGCAGATGACCTTTGGCCTTTCACAGCAATATCAGCAACTTCCTGGGTCTCTAACCTGACAGCCTATCCTGCAGATTTTTAGACTTGCCAGCCTCCATCATCATGTGAGCCAATTACTTAAATAAATCTATCTATATCTATATCTATATCTACACACCTCTTTTTAGTTCTGTTTCCCTGGAGAACATTGACTAATACACGTGGCAATGAGCCAGCCAGGATCAGAAGCCAGCACCTGATTTCAACTTCTCATGGGCCCAGGGAGTCACTAAGGCCACCAGCGCTGGGCATTTGGAAGCACAGGAAGCTCAAACTGCTTGGTACTTGATTCTAAACTATTTGTCCCCAGTCAGCATAAAAAGAGACAGCAGCATGGGGAGACATGCCTTGATTGGGGCACAGCCCCGTGGTGTGTCCAGCTATGCTCTAAGCCAAGCCAGTCTCCCCTTAAGATGCTAAGAAACAGTACGCCTGTCCCGCGGACACTTCATCTGTGAGTTCTGACCTGTATCAGGTGATATTCCCTGGTGTTCACCCTGAGACAGTGCACGACAGACATCATGGAGATCATGGCAAAAGATGAGGTGACAAAGGTGAGTGAGGAGCAGGTGACAGATGGCTTTGAATGACATGTTTAAAAGGTTAGTGTTGCAGGTTGAATTGTGTTTCCCCAAATCTGTATGTTGAAGCCCTGACCCCCAGTACCTTAGAATGTGATGCATTTGGCGACAGGACTTTTAAAGAGGTAATTGAGTTAAAATGGGGTCATGAGGGCAGGCCCTAACCCAATTGGGTTGGTGTCCTCTGGCCTCCAGAACTGTGAGACAATCACTCCTGTGGTTTAAGGCCCCCAGCCTGTGGGATTTTGTCACATCAGCACCAGCAGACCAATACAGTTGGCTTGTGTCCTGAGGGCACTGGGGAGTTACAGAAGGGTTTAAAAAGTGGATCCTAAGTATACAATTGCAAATGAATGAATAAAGGAAAGAACATACAAACAAACAACATGGAAAATGTGGGTTTTGAGGGGGAGGGGAGTTCTTTCTGGCAACAGGGTGGAGGAGAGTTTGGAGGTAATTCCAAGAGGTGATCGTGTGTTTTATAAATAATGCCACTGCTTACGCACACAGTTTCCCTCTGGAGTCATAAGGGACATTGCTTTGTCAGGAAACATCAAAAAGTAGTCATGGGGGCAAGGGTCCAGGACCAACCTTGGTGCTTTCTGACACCCTTATTGCTGGAAATGTATCTTTTAGGGTGAAGCAAGGTTGAGACCACTTTATAGATGTAAAAAGGCCTGGGAAGGCTCATCCAGAATATGAAATGAGACGTCATTGTTGGAAAATGGGAAATGCAAATGAGCAATGACGTCTGTTAAACTGGTCAGTAATGGATCATTTGCTCTGGCCTATGCTTGAAAGCCATTCGCGAATGAGCCTGCATTTCCTGTGATATTTAGCTCTTAATAAAGTGATCCATGGGAGCAAGCAAATTCCTCCAACCTATGCCTCAAGCCAAACATGGACTAATTAATATGAAAGGAATAAATAGTTCATTAAAAAGAAATGGATTCCACCGCTTATAAAAGATGTCTGCATGAACAATAAAAGCTTCTAGTAAAAGTATCGTGTTTAAGAATTCTAAAAATGATTCTTACATAAGAATAACAGCTCACTTTGGAAACACAGAGAAGTTAGGTAACTTGCCCAGAGTCACCTGGTTGACCAGAATTCCAACTCAGCTCTGTCAGACTTGGAGGCAAAGCTCTCTAACCATTTTGCTATAAACTGATTAACTCTTGCATTGTCCTGAAAAGAGCAAACATATATTCCAAGCCCCTGCTTGTGGCAGACACAATGTTGGCTGGGCATCTTACACACCTTTGCTGCCATGGCCCCGTTACTAAGTCTGTCCCTGCCACAGGACCTTTGCATCTGCTGCTCCTTTTGTATGTGATGCTCTACCCCCTGGATCTCCACATGGTCTGTTTCCTTCTTAGCAGTTAGGCCTTGGCTTAAATGTCTCCTTCTCAGCAAAGCCTTCTCTGTTGCCCCCTCCTCCATGGAAAGCAGGCCTACCCTCCCAGGTCATTGCACTATGCATTTTCTGCAGAGCAACTATCATTATTGAAATCGTGGTTGGGTATTGTTTGTGTATTTGTCTCCCTTACTAACTGTCAGCTCTATGGCATCAGGGACCTTGTCCATCTTGTTTGCCACACCATCACAAGTACCTAGACTAATGCTGGGACAGAACAGTTGGCATAAACATTTACCGTCTGACTCAAGATCCTGCTATGCTTTCCACCATGCTACCCTTATCTTAAAAGATGAAAAAGATTTCCAAAGACTACATTTTTAAAGGAAAAAAACACTAAGTCAAATGTTTCTGAACATTCAAACTTATAAACATATATATAAAATCGAATCTCTACTTAATTCCAAAATGGATTTGTTGCAGTCTGGGCACTAAATTGGTTAGTCCGCTATTAATCAAAAATTTTTTTCACACTATGAATTCACATGCAGATGTGAAAATCTGGAATGTGGAATGAGACAGCTAATAATATGCTTGCATGTGGAAATGATCATCATTGCATAATAAGAGTGTGGAGTCTGGAATTATCATCTGTGCAACTCTTGCTCAATTTTATCCAGACTCTTCCTTTGAGAGACATAAAGAGCTATTATCATATAAATCTGTGCCACTTTTTGCTGTTTTATGTGCAGACTGCCTCTGGCTATTCCATGAATTTTAATTAACTCTCTGTTTATTTTGCTTCAACCCTATGACTCTCTAAGCACGGGGCCCATTTGCTAATCCAAGAAACACACATTTGAAGCAAACTTCTCAGAAAGTTCTGCTAAAGGTATCTTCCTCCTTCCCTTGAAAATAATTAAGCCCTGTTGGCTTCAAAGTTGACTCAGAGCAGAACACTCCAGCCTGGACTCTCTCTGTTGGTGCAGGAGCAAAATGTCCAATGGCTCAACCAACCAAGGGGTCAAGAGCAACCTGTGGGAGGTGGAGAGTGAGGCAGGAGAGAGGTGGAAATTAAAGGGACATTTGTGAAAAATTAGAGTTTGCAGCAGGGGAGATAGAGAAATTCTCCTCAGGACCCTAACCCAGAGGCAGTCAGTATAAACCGGTCAACTAACTCTTATCAGTTGATTGGTTAATTGTCAAGTTTTTCATTCATTTACATAATATGTATTCATTCAGTTAATTATATAGAGCGTATATGTCATATGTATCATATGCACGTGTATATGTAAGTATATATTATATATGAATATAAATATATACACTGCTTAGTGGATATGTATATATGCATGTATTTGTATGTATATACATGCATATATATATGTGTGTGTAGATATACATATATACTGCTTTGTGGGCTTACATATATATGTATACATATATGAGTGTGTATATGTATATAATATATGGTGGGTATATGTATATCTGCCTATATATAAACTGTTTAGTGGGTGTATATATATATGTATATATGTATATTTGCTTATACGCATATACATATACATGTGTTTATATATACTATATGTATGTGTATATACATGCATATAGATATGTGTGTATATGTTTATATATGTATGCATGTGTCTATGTATACAGCTTACTAGGTGTGTATATATGCATATTCATATGTGTGCTCACATATATATATACATATACACTGCTTAACGTGTGTATACGTGTATCTATATGCTGATTAGTGACTGTGTATATGTATGTGCATTATGCATATATGCATGTGTAAATATACATATGTGTGTATATGTATTATACTTTATACATATATATTTGCTTAGTAGGTACTGGAGATACAACTGTGAACAATGAGGGAACATTGCTGCCCTCACAGAGCTTATGTTCTGGTGCACGAGACCAACAACTAAGAGGACAAATTAATAAGCATGTAATGGAATTACAGGTAATGACAGGTGCACTGAAGAAAAGGGGACCAGAAAGGGTACATGGATATGAAATGCTTGGGGTGGAGTCAAGTGGGGTGGATATTCAGAGAGGGCCTCCACTGAGGGGACATTTGAGCAGAATTCTGTATGGTATGAGTGATCCTTGCAGAGTTCTGGGGGAAAGTGATCAAGGTTGAGGGCACAGCAAGTGTAAAGGTTCCGAGTTAGAAATAAGTTCAGCATGTTCGAGAGATGAGAAGAAGGGCTGAGTGGAATGAGTAGGAAGATGGAGTGGGTAGAGAGAGGTGTCAGCAAACTAGGCATAAGTCAGACTGCTGGGCCTTGCGGGCCAGCAGAAGAGGTTGGCATTCATTCTGAAAGCAGCAAGCATGTGATCCAATCCATGCTTTATCACATCACTGGCTGCTATGTAGACCAGGGCTTTCCCTCTTCTTTCTCTCTCCCCCTCATCCATTCTCTAGGTAGCATTTATTGAGCCTTTACCACCTGTTGAGCACTAAGCCAGGTGCTGATGGGACTGGGCAGGTGAATATGACCAATCCCAAGCTTTCAGGAATCTCACAGTCTGATGGCAGAGGCAGCTGAGCAAGCTGAAGACCATCCCTTGGCAAGATGTGCTGCGACAGATGGAAAGAGGAAGCTAAGACAGACAGGTCTTCCCCTGACGTACCCCTTCAGGTGGTTACCTAAAACTTTCCAGAACCCATCACATCACCCAGGGCCAAGAAGACATGGAAGGCATTTTAAAAATGCCAACCATATGTCAGGTCTGATGTTGGAGGCTGCATGGTCTCTGCCCCTTATTTTCACAGTAAGATCACTCAGGGCATTCTTTAAGTCTTTATTTGCCTTCATTGTACAAAGGTATTTTTGTTCAATGTAGAATTCTGGGTTGATGGTTCTTCTCTTTTATCACTAGAAAGATATCACTCCATTGTCTTTGGGCTTACACAGTTTCCATTTCCTAACACAATATGTCCTTTTGTTCTCTGGTTGATTTTAAGATTTTCTCTTAATGGTTTTAAACTATTTATTAATTGATTATGATGATCATTGATGATGTTTTCCTTGTGTTTCTCTTGCTTGGAGTTGGTTGAACTTCTTGGATTTGATTTTATCATTTTCATCAATTAAAAAAAAATTCAGCTACTATTTCTGCAAATATATTTTATACACCCATCCCTCCTTCTGGGACTCCAATTACACATATGTTAAACTATTGCATTTTGTTCCGTAAGTCACTGAGGCTCTGTTAATTTTTTTTCCTCTATGCTTCATCATGTATAGTTTCTATTGCTATATCTTCAAGTTCACTAACCTTTTCTTCTGCACTGCCTAATCTGCTGTTAATCCCATCCAATGAATACTTCATTTCATATATTGTAGTTCTCATCTCTCTAAGTTCTATTTGAGTGGTTACCAGAGGAAAGAGGGGTGGGGGGAAGGGAAAGAGAGGGGAAGAGAATTAAGAGGTACAAACTACTAGGTATAAAATAAATAAGATACAAGGATATAATGTATGGCACAGGGAATATAACCAATACTTTATAATAATTTTAAATGTAGTATAATCTGTGAAAATATCAAATCACTATTTTGTACACCTGAAACTAACTTAACATTGTAAATCAATAAAAATATATAAATAAATAAAGTAAAATTGCAATGTCCAGTGTCCAAAAAAAATTACTAGACATGCAAAGAAGCAGGAAAATATGACCCATAAGCAGGAGGAAAATTAATAAAGACAAACAAACCCAGAAATGGCACCAGTGACGAAATTAGTAAATAAGCATTAGTGATGAAATTATTTAAACAATTTTAAACAAAATTTAAAAGAGCTATTATTAATATGTTCTGTATGTTCAATGATTTTAAGGAAAATGTGAACATAATAAGGACAGAAATGGGCATTCTTGTTTTTCAGAAGAGGAAACATAGGTTTGCAGAAGCTTTATGACTGGTCCAAGTTCACATGGCTAGAAACAGCAGGACCAGAATCTGAGCCTAGGCCTCCCCATCCGGAAAGCCCATGCTCTTTCCTCTATGTTATGTTACTTCCCAAACCAAATGTCCAGTGTTTTTGGACACTGATGGACACTATCCCCCTGACCCCCATGGTCTCCTGCTGATACACATGTGACTAAAGCTAGTTTCAACCTAACTTCTGTATTTGGGAGGAACATGTGGAAACAAAACAGGTTGTGTGTGACAGTGGGGTCCTCTCCAGGCTTCCGACTCATCATATGTAAATGGGGATAATAATGCCCAGCACACTGGGCTTTTAGGGCAACAAGGATGGTAAGAGGGGTCCAGTTCCTAGGACAATGACTGTGAGTTTCTGATTGGTCAGGACTCTACTCCAAGTTGCGAATACTGGGAACCCAACATGATCTTGCATAATCAAAACAGGATGCCAACTCCTGTAGCTGGTAAGGACAGTGGATAAGGCTCACAGGACTGGAAGAGCACAAAGGCAGAGGCACTGATGGTACCTAGCCATGTTCCCTCTCCTGCACCTCCACACACCTCAGGATGCTTACTGTGGACACCTGTGACTCTTTGCTGGGGACCTTCTTCTGCCCTGGATGGGATAAGCCAAAAAGTGCAGGAGAGGTAATGCTGCTTAAAGCAGCCCTCCATCAATGATGAACAGGGAACTGTGCATAAAAACATCAGCTTCTCTGACCTTCGGCTGCCTTCAAGGCACCCTCGGCATTGAGTTCCAGAATGGAGGTGGGTCCAAGGGCCTCAGTGGTGAGTGGCTTCACCAAATGCCCATCCTTGGCTGCCTTGCTTTCTGGGTCTCAGTCCCTCTCTCTTTCAGGTGTTTCCTGGGATCACCTCCCTCCCAAAAACTGCTTGCACTCAATTCTTTGTCTCAGTTTCAGCTCCTGGAGGAACCCAAGCTCAGACAGTGCCCAGCAGGGCCAGGACTGGGGTCCAGCAAGTGAGGGGGCAAAATGTATGGAAGCAATGTCGACCTGCATTTGGAGGACCCTGGGAGCAATGCCTCCTCAAATTTTCACTCCTGGTGCCTTGCTTGCTCGCCCCAGTCCTGACCCTACTCAATAGTCCATCTCTCCACCTGCCTCTTACATCTGTTTGTTTCTTCACTTTGGGCCTCATTCTTTCCTTTTGCAGAGAGACTTTCACCTTCACCAGTTGCTGAGAAAAATGGTCACCAACTCATGCAGACCTGTTTTCTTACAGTACATCATTAATGAGAGGATGAGAACAAGCCTTTCACCTCTGATTCCGTGGAAGGATTATGAATGGCTGGGCTTGGGTCACACAGCCACTCCTTGGACCTAGCACCAGTCTAGCTGAATATGGCCCAAGTGGTTGGCCCAGCCAGGTCACATGCCCATCTCAGAAGGTGAGTGAGGGACCATAATAACTGACAGTCCACATGGGGTGGGAGAGGTGTTTTCCAAAGGAAAGAGATGTTATTGTGATAAGAAAGGGGACCAAAAAGCATGCTGAACAGTCAAAAACAACAGCTACTACAGTCCACTATGATTCTCCATTCCCTTTCCTTTTTACAGATGAGTAAACTAAGCTTCAGGGTGGCTAATTCACTTTCCCAGGTAGCCACAACTAGTACATATCAGAGTCAGCCTGCTTCCCAAATCTAAAGTGTTTCCACTGAGATATGTAGAAATTAACCTGCTGTGCCTCAACTGTCCTAAAATTCAGTCATAAAAGGGTTATAAAAATTTTCAGTGAATTCTTGCTAAAATCAGTGGATTGCCTGCAGCTGTTTACTTTGGTGCTACACTGGGGAAGCACAACTTCCTCCAGAATGAAAGTAAAATGAGATTTCTGTGAATTCACATGTGCTTTTTCCTGATAACCAAGGCTACTGTCATACTTTAACAATGAAATGTCTTTCTTGAAAACTCTTAATAAATGTCAGATATCAAACCTGCCAAAGGCAGATAGCGAAGCCAAAATATCCATTCAATATTAGGAGGGTGGTTTTCTTCATCTTAGTCCAGTTCAGCTCCACCTTGAGTCTCATAATAGTCATACAGACTCATCTACACTTACCATGAAAGGCAGCGATTATTTGGTATTTTGACCACAACAAAGCTATGTTCGATTGCCTTGAAGTAAACTAACCTCATCCTGAATACTGGATGTTTGTGTACATTTTACATGAATTTGGGTGTCATCAAGAAATTGCTACAACCTAAGAGGGACTTAAAACTAGATCCTCTATAAAGCTTGCATTTTTTTCAGAGCATCCATTATAACCATAGCTTTAATACATTTATGCTCTGGAATACAGGTTCTGAGGGCCAAGCCAGTAGGCAAACAGCAGCACAGATGTAGGCAGAAAAGGAAAACAAAACTTTTAAGGATGGTGACAGGATATAATCAATTAATGATTCATGAGGGCATATGCTAACAGATTTGGTAGTATGACAGGAAGGGGTGCAAGGAGCTCAGAACCAAAATCATCATTGACATGAGGGTAAAAGTGATATGCTTCTATGTGGTGCCGATTGTGTTGTGGATTTAAAAAGTTGCTTCCATTTTCCTTCATCCATGAAATCCTCAACATAAGGGACAACAGAAACTAAAGATTTAACAGAATTTTAAAATCTCTTGTTGTTGTTGAAGTTCAGCTACTATCCATAGAGACTAGAGGCAAACTTCCTAAATTCTCTGGGCCACAACTCCTCTCTCTGAAAAATCTAGAGAAGGGGAATCTCAAACGTGGCACATAAACTCTGCCCAAATCTCTGGCTGACCCCCAAGGACTATAAGGGGCAGACTATAAGCAATACAGTGAAGAAGAAAAGACTGCGCTTTGTGTGCCTGCCCAAGAGGCAGAGTATGCAGTGTAAATCCAACCAAGTTAATTGCTCATTAAAAATATATTTTCAAAGAAATACAATGCAATCCAAAGTCTATACAACATAGCATTGGCAATATCCAGGATGCAACCCAAAACTATTCAACATATAAAGAACCAGGAAAATGTAACCCATCCTCAATGGAGGTGAATCTTAAAATGACCCATATGTTGGAATTAGCATAAAGGACATGAAAACAGCTCTTATGACTATGAATATGCTGCATGATATAAAGGGCAATATGATAGAAATAAATGAAAATATAGGAAATCTAAGCAAAGAGAGAGAAAATATTTTCTTTTAATCCAGAATTTCCACCTAGGCACATCATAGTCAAATTGCTGGAAGTCAAAGATTAAAGGAAAATCTTGAAAGGAGAGAGACGAAAGTGACACATTACTATCAGATAATAATGATTCAAGTCTAATGACGTCTCATCAGAAAGCATGGAGGTCAGCTGACAATGGTACAAAATCTTTAAAGCAGTGAAGAAAAAACTGTCAACCCAATAACCTGTATCCAGTAAAAATATTCTTTAAGAAAGAAGGTGAAATAAATACATTTCAGATAAAATAAAATTAAGAGAATGCATTGACAGGAGACTTGCACCACATAAAATACTAAAGAAAATTCTTCAGGATGAATGGAAAGGATACCAGAGGGAAATTCAGACCTTCACGAAAGGTATGGGTAAATATCAAGAACTATTTTCCTCCTAATTTTTTAAAAGCCAAAAAGCTACACATATTTTAAAATAAGTATATATTTTACACATATATTATATATGCATATATTTCTATACATTTAAAGCAAAAAACTATAATATTGTATTGGAGACTTATGATTTAAGAAGCTGTAATACATATGACAGCTATAGTATAATGGTTGACAGGAGTGATAAATAGACCTATACGGTTGCCAGGTTTTTATATTTTATGTGAAGTATAAAATATTAACTCTAAGCAGACTGTGAAATAAATTGAAGATGTGTATTATAATCCCTAGAGCAACAATTTTAAAACATAACACAAGGAAGTATAGCTATAAAGTCAGTAGATAAATTAAATGGAGATTCTAAATATTCAATTAATCCAAAGCAAAACAGGAAAAGAGAAACAGAAGAACAAAAGAGAAAGAGAACAAGAACAAATAAAGGACTAAAAGAGATTGCCAGGTGGATTTAAAGAGAAGCAAGACCTAACTATATGCTATCCTCAAGAGATTTATGTCAGATATAAAAACACAGATAGAATGAAAGAAAAAAAAAATGGAAAAATATATGCCATGTAGGTTGGAATGACTATATTAATCTCAGAAAAAATAGGCTTCAAAAAAGATTATTAGCAGAGATAGAAAAGTATATTTCACAATGATAATAAGGTCAATTCATCATGAGGCCATAACAACCATAAAACTGTATGCACCTAACAATAGACCTTCCAAGTATAAGAAGCAAAACAGACAGAATTAAAGGAAGAAGAAGCAACTCCACAATCAGAGTTGAAGATTGTACACAACCATCTCAGAAATGGATAAAACAACTAGATTGTTAAAATCAGTAAAGACAGAGATTGAGGAAGGAGGCGGTTCAAGATGGCGAAGTAGGAAGATCCTGAACTCACCTCCTTCCATGGGCACAACAAATTTACAGCTACCTATGGAAAAATTCCCTATGAAAAGGATCCAAAAACTAGCTGAACAGCTCCTCCACAGCAAAGGATAAAAGAGCCACATCAAGATGGGAAGGAGAAGCAGAGATGCGATCTTGCCCGAAACCCCACGCCCAGCATGGTGACCTGAAATTGGGAGGGGTCTCACAAATACAAAACTTCTCCCTGAGGAGCCAGGGGTCTGTGCTCTCATCTGGCATCCCAACCCTTGGGACCTGCACTGGTAAGAAGAGCTCCCAAAATGCCTGGCTTTGACAACCAGCAGGACGTACATCCAGAAGAACCATAGGGCTGCAGGCAACAGGGAACGCACCCTTAAAGGGCTCGCACGCAGACTCACTCACCCTGGGACCCAGCACAAAAGCAACAGTATGGAAAGGTCTAGACCATAGGTGAAGGAGATTTATTTACTAATCTTAAAGCATCTGCTGGAGGGGCAGGAATCTGTTGGGACTCTTCCTGGAGACAGAAGCTGGCAGGTGCCATTTTTGTGCTCTCTCTCCACCTTGTTAGTCCCAGTGTACATGCCCCATCCTCATGCCACTTCTGCAGCCCTGCCAAAGCCAGTTGGCACATGCAGCCCATACAGTGTATGCCTCTTGAGCACCTGGCTCTGGTGTCCAGGGGGGATTGTGTTTTGGGACCCCATGGGTCTGAAACAATCAGAGAGACTATTCTTGGCAGGATGCCACACTCCAGTTACTGCACAGACAGCTGACTGTGATGCACCCCCAGTCTTCCTGTGAAAAAGCCCTATTTACCTGTCTTGAAGCTTCAGCCTGATGGACAGGCTTCCAGTTTTCCATACGTCTAGAGGCTATGGAAGGTCTAGGGGATATCACCTTTGTGCTCTCCCTTAACCTCACTACAGCTCACTGGTACCTCCCAGAAATGAAATCAAACACTCACCTGGAGCCCCGATTTTTGCAACTTTACTAATGGGACACCTGTAGATCACCTGGTGCGGAGGCCAGCAAGGTTTACAATTGAATTTTCACAGTACTGTGTATATTTGCATACCTTAAAAGCTGCTGCCTAGTTTCTAATCAGCCTGTAATTAAGGGCTAACTGAGATTCCACCCTCTGGAACACTCACAAGTCTTCAACAACTGGGAATTACCAAGAATAAATCAGGGTGCTAAGACAATCACAATGGCTCAAAGTATAACCAAGAGCTAGGGCAAGGTTAAACAAGAAGGTTCATCTCCTTTACAAGGCCACTACTTCAAGACTGGGAAAGATAGCTGTTTTGCCTAATACATAGAAACACACAGAGATTCAAGCAAAATGAGGAGAGAAAGGAATTTGTTCCAAACATTAGGAAAAGATAAAACCACAGGTTAAAAAAAAACCTTAATGAAATGGAGATAAGTAATTTAGCTGAAACAGAGTTCAAAATGTTAGTCATAATGATGCTCACTGAACTTGGGAGAAGACTCGATGAACACAGAGAGAACTTAAACTGAGATAGAAAATATAAGTAAGTACCAAATAAAATTCACAAAGATGAAATATACAATAACTGAACTGAAAAATACACTAGAGGGGTTCAATAGCAGACTACAAGAAGCAGAGAAAGAATCAGTGATCTGGAAGACAGGTCACTGGAACTCATTCAAATAGAGCAGCAAAAAGAAAAAAAAATTCAAAAAGTGGAGATAGCTTAAGGGACCTATGAGACAACATCAAGCAGAATGACATTTGCATTACATGGGTCCAGAGGGAGAAGAGAGAGAAATAGGCAGACAACTTATTTAAGGGAATAATGGCTGAAAACTTCCCTAATCTGGAAAAGGAAACAGACATCCAGATTCAGGAAGCCCAGAGAGTTCCAAACAAAATGAACCCAAATAGACCCACACCAAGACACATTACAGTTAAAATGTCAAAAGCTGAAGCTAAATCATAAAGGCAGCAAGAGAAAAACTTGTTACAAACAAGGGAACCCCCATAATACTATCAGCAGATTTTTTTGGCAGAAACTTTGAAGGCCAGCACTTTCAAAGTGCTGAAAGGAAAAAACTTCCAACCAAGAATAATCGACTCAGCAAGGTTACTATCTAGAATTGAAGGAGAGATAAAGAGTTTTCCAGACAAACAAAAGCTAAAGGAGTTCATCACCACTAACCCAGACCTACAATAAATGTTAAAGGGACTTCTTTAAGCTAAAAAGAAAGGGCACTAATTAGTAACAAGAAAACATATGAAAGTAAAAATCTCATTGGTAAAGGTAAATATATAGTAAAGGTAGTGGATTGATCACTTACAAAGCTATTATGAAGTTTAAAAAATAAAAGTAATAAAAATAACTAATAATTTAGTTAAATGATACATGAAATTTTAAAAATGTAAAATGTGAAATCAAAAACATAAAATGTGAAGGGGGGTTCAAAATGTAGAGTTCTAGAATGCATTCAAACTTAACTTACTATCAGTTTTAAATAGATGATTTTATATATACACATACATATATATTTATGTGTCTGTGTATATATATATATAAGCTGTTACATGTGAGCCTCATGGTAACCATAAAGCAAAAGTCTATAGTAGATACACAAAAGATAGTGATAAAGGAATCTAAGCATAACCCTATAGAATGTCATCAAACCAAAAGGGAAGAATGCAAGAGAAGAAGAAAGAAACATAGAGGAACTACAAAACGGCCAGAAAACAATTATCAAAATGGCAATAAGTACATAGTTATCAATACTTATTATAAATGTAAATGGACTAAATTCTCCAAACAAAACACATAGAATGGCTGAACGGATAAACACCAAGACCCATATATATGCTGCCCACCACAGACTCATTTCAGATGTAAGGACACACACAAACTGAAAGTGAAAGGATGGAAAAAAATGTGTCATGCAAATAGAAACCAAAAGAGAGCTTGGGTAGATATACTTATATCAGACAAAACAGACTTTAAAACAAAGACTAATAAAAGGAAAAGATGAGCATTACATAATGATAAAGTCATCTCCAGCAAGAAGATATAACATTTGTAAATATTTAGGCACCCAACACAAGAGCACCTAAATATATAAAATAAATATTAACAGACCTAAAAGGAGAAATTGACAGCAATACAACAATGGTAGGGGATTTATAACACTTATAACAAAGGAAAGACTATCCAGACAGAAAATCAACATGGAAACATCAGCCTTAAACCACACTTTAAACAAGATGGACTTAATACATACATATTGAACATTCCATCCAAAAGCAGCAGAATACACGGTCTTCTCAAGTGGACATGTAACATCATCCAAGATAGATCATACGTTAGGCTACAAAAGTAGTCTCAATAAATATAAGAATATCAAAATCATGTCAAGTATCTTTTCTGACCACAGTGTTATGAAACTAGAAATCATTTACAAGAAGAAAACTGGAAAAACACCAATATGTGGAGACAAACAACATGCCACTGAACAACCAATGGGTCAAAGAAGAAATCAAAGGAGAAATTTAAAAAAATACCTTGAGACAAATGAAAATGGAAATACAACATACCAAAATCTGTGGAATGCAGCAAAAGCAGCTCAAAAAGGGAAGTTCATGGTGATAGAGGCCTACCTCAAGAAACAAGAAAAACCTCAAATAAACAACCTAACGATAAAGCTAAATTAACTAGGAAAAGAAGAATAAATGAAGCCCAAAGTTACCAGAAGGAAGGAAACAGTAAAAGTCAGAATAGAAATTAATGAAATAGAGACTAAAAAGACAATAGAAAAGATCAATGAAACTAAGAGCTGGTTCTTTGAAAAGATAAACAAAATTGACAAGTCTTTAGCTAGACTCACTATGAAAAAAAGAGAGAGGGCTCAAATACATAAAATCAGAAATGAAAGCGATAAAATTACAACTAATACCAAAGAAATACAAAGGATCGTTAAGACACTACTATGAACCATTATATGCCAACAAATTGGACAACCTAGAAGAAATGTATAAATTCCTAGAAACATGAAATCTTCCAAGACTGAATAATGAAGAAAGAGAAAATTATGAATAAACATAATTACTAGTAAGGAGATTAAAAACTCTCAACAAACAAAATCCAGGGTCAGACAGCTTCACTGGTGAATTCTACCAAACACCCAAATGTTTAATACCTATACTTCTCAAACTCTTCCTGTGGAGGAGGGAACACTTCCAAACTAATTTTACAAGGTCAGCATTACCCTGATACCAAAACCAAACAAGGACACCACAAAAAAAGGAAATTACAGGCCAATGTACCTGATGAACATAGAAGCAAAAATCCTCAACAAAATATTGGCAAACTGAATTCAACAATACATTAAAAGGATCATCCACAATATTCAAAGTGACATTTATTCCATGGCCGCAAGGACAATTCAACATCCACAAATCAATCAACATGATATACCAAATAGACAAAATGAAGGATAAAAATCACATGATCATCTCAATAGATGCAGAAAAAGCTTTTGACAAAATTCAACATCCACTTATGATAAAAACTCTCAACAAAATGAGTATAGAAGAAACCTCAACATAATAAAAGGCCATATATGACAAGCCCACAACTAGCATCATACTCAACAGTGTAAAGCTGAAAGTTTTTCCCTTTAGTTCAGGAACAAGACAAGAATGCCCATTCTCGCCACTTTTGTTCAACATGTGTAAATCTTGAGGACGTTATGCCAAGTGAAATAAGCCAGTCACAGAAAGACAAATACTGCACGATTCCATGTACAGGAGGTATCTAAAATATTCAAATTCATAGAACCAAAGACTGGAAAGCTGGTTGCCAGGGCTTGAGGGGATGGAGACACAGGGAATTACTAACTAATGGGCATAAAGCTTCAGCCAAGCAAGATGAGTAAGCTCTAGAGATCCGCTATACAGTGTTCTATGTACAGCCAACAACAATATATATATTGTACACTTAAAAATTTAAGCAGGCAGATCTCATGTTAAATCTCCTTTCCACAATAATTTTTTAAAGTGCCTCCATTGCAGGAAAGAGCTACTGCTGGCCATCACATAAATTTGCGGGGTTTTTTCCACTTTCCTTATTTAGATCCTCAAGGAAGAAATAGCATTAGCAATCTTGAAATAATTACCATGGTAATTCACCTAAAGCAGGATTGCTGTAATTTAATTTTCAGAATGAAATTACAGCATATCCAAAGGAAACTATTCAGACTTCCTTTCACATTTCAAATTTAGCAAATTCAAATCTTTCTGTCAAACAGGAAATTCCCAGTGCCCAGCAATGAACACAAAAACAAACACACAAACATGCACATAGGCATAAGCCCAGTGGTCGG
The DNA here is from genome assembly GCF_965194825.1 of Balaenoptera physalus. NCBI lineage: Eukaryota > Metazoa > Chordata > Mammalia > Artiodactyla > Balaenopteridae > Balaenoptera > Balaenoptera physalus. Next base: position 113,828,225 of record NC_138884.1, on the reverse strand, counting down.
AACTTTCCTATTTTATTGATGAAATTTGTTAAAAGCCATCATTCTTACCTTCCCAAAACTCCCTTTACCAATGGCCCGTAGGATCTGAAAATGGTCAAAGTTGACTGTAAAAGAAAAAAGAGAAAAACAGTAATAAGTCAGATTTGTCATACCTTGTTTTGGTTCTTAAACGTCCTTACCTGCACACCTAGCCATTTATTTCAAGTGGCTCCTGGTTTACTGCATCATGTTTGTCACGGCAGCACTCCACCACTGGACGGATACTTCCCGGCATATTCCATTTCCCCTCCCAGCACATATATTTGGCAGTTAACACCTCACCATATACCTAGACACCCACAACCACATACACCTATATGGTATATAGGAGGAGAAACATCTTTTGGGCCAGAGGGAAGGGAGGACAGAGAAAAACTGGGATACTTGGATTATCAAATTCTTGTACCTGTTAATCCCTTTGCCAGGATGACATTTCCTTACTTCTGGTTCCTGTCTTGTCCATCAAGCACTCTTACCTTACATACTCAGGCATCAGCTCACCTGCCTCAGTATCCAAGGAGTTAATCCCACCTCCATTATGGAACCTCTGGACCCCCGAGTTTCATGACCACACCATGGTCCTTCCCTGCTTGCGTGTCTGTCTAGCCACTGATATCATGAGCCAAGAGGATGAGGATGGTGATCCCACACCTTCCTCCTGGTATTGCCCTGTCTCATGCCTCCCTTTCATCACGCTTCCTGATGCGGCTCCCCATTCTTGCTATCTCTACTGCCTTGTTCCAGTATGGCTCATACCCCATCCCCATGGCACAACAGGCCAACAACGTATGGCTATACCACTCGAGCCAATGGACAACTTTCTGTGCCCCTTCTACTTGGCCACTCTCTCTTTCCTGAAACGCCTGCATGACTTCAGTGGAAGCGCGCCCTCTCAATTTTCCATTTCATGCATCAGCCCTTTTGCACACGCATCTTTGTCTTCCTGGCCATTAATTACTGGACTCCGTCAAGCCTCCATCCTGCAACCTTCCTCTCCTCACTGGCTCCAAAGGCTTCAGTCACCACCTAATGGCCAGTGACTTTCCAGGCTGTGCGTACCAATTGATCCTACCACACAGAAACTCCTGGAGGCTTTGGAGCCACCTTGAACTCAATGGGTCCAAAATGGAACCTAGGAGAGGGTGTGGAGAAAAGGGATTCCTCCTCCACCATTGATGGGAATGTAAATTGATGCAGCCACTATGGAGAACAGTATGGAGGTTCCCTAAAAGACTAAAAATAGAACTACCATATGATCCACCAATCCCACTCCTGGACATATATCCAGAAAACATGAAAACTCTAATTCAAAAAGACACATGCACCCCAATGTTCATAGCAGCACTATTCACAATAGCCAAGACATGGAAGCAACCTAAATGTCCATCGACAGATGAATGGATAAAGGAGAAGTGGTACATATATACAATGGCATACTAGTCAGCCATAAAAAAGAATGAAATAATGCCATTTGCAGCAACATGGATAAACCTAGAGATTATCATACTAAGTGAAGTAAGTCAGACAAAGAAAGACAACTATCATATGATAACACTTATATGTGGAATCTAACAAAATGATACAAATGAACTTATTTACAAAACAGAAACAGACTCACAGACATAGAAAAGAAACTTATGGTTAAAGGGAAAAGGGGAAGGGGGAAGGATAAATTAAGAGTTTGGGATTAACAGATACACACTACTATATATAAAATAGATAATCAACAAGGACCTACTGTATAGCACAGGGAACTATATTCAATATCTTGTAATAACCTATAATGGAAAAGAACATATATATATACATACATAGGTATATATACACACACATATATATAGGCTGGTGGTTGCCAAGGGGGAGGCGGGGGGGAGAGGGATGGTTTGGGAGTTTGGGATGAGCAGATGCAAACTAGTATATATAGGATGGATAAACAACAAGGTCCTACTGTATAGCACAGGGAATTATATTCAACATCCTGTGATAAACCATAATGGAAAAGAATACGAAAAAGAATATATATATATATATATATATATATATATATATATATATATATATATATATATAAAACCGAACATACAACTGAATCACTTTGCTGTACACCTGAAACTAACACAACATTGTAGATCAACCATACATCAATTAAAAAAAAAGAAACACGGCCTAGGATGAGTGGTTCAACATTCATTCGACCTCACAAGCTCAAAGCCTGGAACTCATCGTGGACTCCTCTCTCTCCCAACCCCACATCTAATCCTTCACTAGGTTAGGTCCATTTCACCTCTTCACTGTCTCTCCCATCCATCCACCCTGTGGCCACCCTCTGGTCTAACCCACATTGTCTCTCGCTCGGACAACCACAGTGGTCTTCCAACCACCTCTCTCAGGAGGGGGGTCTTCTTGCTCGTCCTCTGCTTACACCCCTCCAATGGCCCTTCCATTGCTTTCAGGGAAAAGAGGAAATTCCTCCCCATGGCCACGAGGCTACACAATTGGGCCCCTGTTACTTCTCCTGTTTCACCTCCTACCATGCTCCTCACAGCCACTGAGCTTCAGACTTGCAAGCTTTCCTTCTGTGCTTTGAGCAGCCATTCCCCACGCCTTTAATGCTCTTTTCTTGGCCCTACACTTGTTAACTCTGCTTCCTCTTCATTCTTCTGCAAGCAGAGAAGGCTGCTCTGACCCTTCAGCCTAAGTCTGCTCCGCCTATTATATACTCTCACAGCACCCTGGGACTTTGCTCCAAAAGACATCATTCTGTGTTATTTTACATGCATTTGATTAAGATCGTTGATCCTCCACTAGACTCTAAGCTCCCTGAGGTCAAAGGCCATGTTTGTTTTTCTACTGTATCCCTACAGCTAGTATGGCGTTAGTACACAGTCGTATTTGACAAATATTCATCAGCTAAAGGAATGATTGAAAGTAGATCCCCATATTCATGGTGCCAGACACACTTCCTGGTACATAATGAGTATTCGGTAAATATTTCTGAATTAGATTGAATTACGGCCAGTTTCTAGTAACTAGGCAAGACATGCTATTTACAAAAGATGAAGTGAACTGATTAGTTCACTACATTATGGGGGCAAGGATAGGGGGAGGTGAATGAATACAATTAGTTCCTCGTGCATTCAACTCACCACCATGGAGGATAATTATGTTGAATTGTGTCCCTGCCAAACCAACGTCAGAATCCAGTGCGCCATCTAACACCTAACGTGCTTAGAATAGAGAGACAGGGTTAACGGTTAACTTAGCAAAACCTTGACCTAGATTGGTTTCCTTTGAGCATAACTTGCCAGGAAAAGAAACTGGGAAAAGAGAAAGCAATGGGTTGGGACTGCACTTGTGATGTGACCAGCAATGAGCTAGGAAATGCACATATCCTATCCCAAGCCCCCAAGGTCCCGGGAGGCAGGCACCACTGTTGGCATTTGACACCTGCCCTCCCCACCAATTAGCAATAAACATCCCCACTTCCCTGAAGGCTCCATGCTGCTTCACGCTGCCATGTCCCTGTGCTGTTATTTCACCTGCTTGGAAAGCCATTCCTCCGACACCCTTTATTTCAGGGAAAACTCCTACCTGCCCTTTGACACACGGCTCACATTTTCTCTTCACTCATGAAGCTTTCCCCCACTTCCAACAAATCACTTTCTCCTTAGTGCAATAGCAGAACCTTCTGCAGACATCGGTCCAGGGATCAGGAGACCCCAGCCTGGAGTCAAACTGCTTAGGTCCATAACCCAGCTCTGCCACAGTAACGTTGGATGAGTCACTTAGCCTCTGTGTGTCACGCACCCCATCTGTAAAATGGGAGCAATGGTGCCCACCTTCCATAAGAGCACAGAATGGTGCCTGGCACACAACACATTTTCATTAGCTATTCGTGCTGGGGATGAGCAGCCATCCTCCTGCTCCTCTGGGTTCTGGGAGGGGTATTTCACTGAACATCTGTGGCCTCTTGCCCCGTCAAAGGTGCTGTGAGTCGTCCAAGTGGTGAGCTGGAAAAGGAACTGCACTGGTGTAGTTCTGCTTGTCCTGCTCTCTCTCTGGAATCTGTGTGTCTTCAGGGAGCAAGCTTTTCCTCTGCTCCTTCTTGCCAGAAGCTTTGCAGGGCCAGGCACTGTGTGGAGAGGTCTACGGGGTCCAGAGTCGTTGCTGAACAGGTGGGTGAGCCTGGCTAATTCTGAGCTTCAGAATCACGGGGCCCATTGCTGCTGCCCTCCTGGGTCCCACTCCACAACCCCACCTAGATCCCTTCTAGGGGTAAGGCTTGGTTCTCCACTGGCCTCCTCTTTTGTCTTGTCTCATAACTGGAAGGGGTTTTAATTAATGAGCAACTTGGCAAATGCCTAAAGCTATTACTGTTTTAATAATTAGCATTATAATATTGTAAATAATCTCACTCATCCACATCCTCTACAGAAATGTGTGTTCATGGGATGGGGGTCTAACATAATGTACGAGGCAAATAGGTACTTATTTAATGTTTATTTGCTTACTGGACTAGATTGGATTTAAGTGAGTGAGTGTATGGCCTGGGTTTTTCATTTATTTCGCATCCCCCTGACCTGGTGTACTGAGACTTACATAATAGTGCCTCCATGAATACACTGAATAAGGGAAGGGTTTACACTTGATTGATAAGCAGATTGAAATGACTTCAGTCAATGAGAGTCCCAGGCCAAAGACAGCTCCTAGAAATCGCACTGTCACCTAGGGCTGTTGGCCCAGAGCAAGAGGAGTTGGCTGGGGGGGTGTAGGAGGGGTGATTAGTGGGTTTCTTAGGGTGACCATCTGGTCATGGTTTGCCCGGGACCTTCCTGGTCTTACCACTAAAGGTCCTGCAACCCTAGGAACCCCACAGTCCTGAGAAAACTGGGACAACTGGTCACCTGTAGGTTTCTAGATCATCAGCTGTCCCACCTGAAGAAGTCACAAGCACTGACAGAGCTGGCCGGGGGTCGGGAAGGTGAATTCTTGAAAAGCAGTGTTTGTTCAGACCACCAGACACTAGGGTTGCCAAGGGTGACACTGTAATAAGTACACTGTTAAAGTTGAAACAGGCAGCACGTTGCCAGCCAGAGGCAAAGCCAAGGGCGTGCCAGTGACCTCACCCAAAGGCTCCAAAACAGTGACGCCTGCCTGGAGGGCTGTCACACAAACGATGAAATGACACACGAACCATTAAATAACTGGTTGCCTGCCCAGCCAGGGCCAACTCCCCCTTCATCCTTGATCAGGAAACCTCAGATCTGTTACGGAGCAGTGCGGCCGGCCTCAGACAATGAGTCACAATTGATCCAATCCAGTAAGTTCATCAGGATCTCCTGGAAGCTTAAGACAGATCGTGGGTTCCCTCCTGAGTTTCTGGGGAGGGGCCAGAGAACTTGTATTTTCCAGGTTGCAAGTTTCCAGGTGATACTGATTATCCACTGGACAATTCTGTTCTCCACTGTCACAGACAGTCATGCAGCTGGCAGTGACCTCATGACATAGGTCTAGTCAATGAGATCTAAGCAGGAGATTAATGGGGGTATTTCTGGGAAAGCATATTTTCCTGATGAAAAGGGACAGTTACAGCTGGACTGGCTCTTGAACCCTCCCACCTCTTCCTGCCATGAATGAGGATGTGATGTCTGGAGCTGCAGCAGCCATTTTGTGACTATGAGACAACAAACACAAGCAAAAGGCCAACATTTCTGGGCACAGAAGCCACTCCCTGTTGTTGAGCCTCTGAAGCTATGCCAGCAACCACCTACCTCTGGACTTCTTATTATATTAGAAAAAAGAACAAAGCAGTTTTATTTGTTCAAGTCACTGTGGGTCAGATTTGCTACTACAAGAAGCCAGAAGCATTCCTCTCTGATACACAAAGACAGTCACATAGTAAGAGCTTAGTAAACGCTAACTATTTTATTGTTGAATTTCCAGCCTCATCGTGATTTTACTGAAAGGCAGAAGAAAAACATTGTTTGGGGTATAAACACAGGGGCCACACTGCTTGGATTTGAATTCTGGCTCTACCACGCACTGGCTGGGTGACTTTGGGGAAGTCACTTAACCTCTCTGTGCCTCAGTCTCTTCACTTATAAAATGGGTAAAATACCCATCTACGGTTGTCATGAATATTAAATGAATCAATATAGGTAAAGTATTTAGAATAATCCTGAGTCTGAAGTAATGCCTACCAATATTAGGTATGATTATCATTATTATTCTGTATGAGTAGCTTTTCCGCACTTTTCACCTTTATGACACAACACTAGTCGGATCAAATCATGACCAAACATCGCTTGGGTGATAAAGTGAGAACTGTATTAGTGCCTATTAACTACTGATGGTAATTATCACACTGGGTAAATTTGGTTGTTCTACCTTGTGAGCTACTGGGTTCTTTTCTCATTTCCAACAGGCCAACTATTTCTAATGAATTTCATAGCACTCTTTCAACATGCAATATTCAGGAAGCAGCTTATTCAGAGAGCCAAGTGTGAATTTTCAAGATGGCTAGCTACTCTTTAAACAATCTGTAATAGAAAGTAAACCCCCATCAATATCCTATAAAAATACATCAAGCAAAGACAGCAAGCAAATGTCCCCTTTTCCATTTCCCGAAAAAGCTGAAACCTGGAGTTCATTCCTTGTACCATTGCACTTGGGCTGGTCATGTGTGTATAGGAAATTTCACCTCAAAATACTGATTTTTGCCATCATTTCAAAAATTGGAAGATCTGCCATAACTGGTCCTATGATGCCCCCTGACAACAGGACAATAGTCTTCTCTGAGTCGCCACTATCCATGCCTGCCCAGTTGATGCATCTCTGTTTCCTGCCTGATCCCGTAAGTATTTGAGGTTTGGGTCATTGGACTGCAGTGGGAAAAGACCTATCAGATGGGGAGGTGGTAAGGGGCAGAGGTGGAAGGGAGAGCTTGGTGTTCTGCACAGCTAGCTTTAAACCTAACCCCACCATTTTTGTCCTTGTGAACCTGAGGAAATAAATTAACTTCCCCAGCCTCAATTTTCCCATCAGTAAAATGGGAGTAGTGATGTCTACCTCCCCAAGTCGGGGTGAGGGCCACAGGCAATGACAGAGCAGAAGGCTGATTCTGCAAACGGAAGCCACCCTGAAAAGTATCAACTCAAATCCCTGCTGCAGCTGTGGACCCTCAGCCTGGTCACTTAGCTTCTCAAAATCTGTTTGCTCATCTCTCAAATGGGGTCACACTCATCCGGTGGAATTTTTCTCAGGATAAGACTATTCCATAATCAGCACATAATGTTGGTGATTATTTGGTTTTGGTTTTGTCTCTCATTAGCATAGAGATAATGCATGTATCCAGGTGACTCACTGAGAATGGGGCTGAGCCCTGTTCATCCTTGACTCCCAGATACGTGACAGGTAGCACAGAGGAAGTACTCAGTTGAGATGACCAAACACAGGCATGAATACATGAGCTGTGCAGTGAGGTAGGAGATCAGGAAGGGGCTCTCCAGGGACTGGGCTGTCCAGGGACTGGGACTGGGAAAGACAGTTGTGTCTTTATAGGACACAACTGACCTCCATACGGAAAGGAGGGGTGACCCAGATGCATCAGGCATCACCATGAAATGCTTCTATTAGTCACTTATTCAACAAGTATTTATTGGTTGAAAAAATAAAGGTCTACTGAGTGGATATATATACTTGTTGAAGTGACAATAAGTGTGTGCTGTGTGCCAGGCCCTGTTCTAGGTACTGGGACCCAGCAGTGAACAGAACACAAAATGACCCTCCATCCATGGAGCTGACCTTCTGGTGCAAGGAGGCAAATACTCCATCAATGTGTAACTCATTGGATTGAAGTGGTAAATTCTACGGAGAAAACAATACATCCACGTGTATTAGTTTCCTAGTGCTGCTCTAGCAAATTCCGGCACAAACACAGGGGCGTAAATAATACAAATATATTATCTTATAGCCCTGGAAGTCAGAAGTCTGACACAGTTCTCACAGGACTAAAATCAAGGTGTCAACAGGCTGAGTTCCTCCTGGAGGCTCTAGGGAATAACCCATTTTGTGGCCTTTTCCAGGTTCTCGTGGCCACCTGCATTGCTTGGCCGATGGCCCCATATCACTCCAACCTCTGCTTCCAACGTCACATCTCCTTCTCTGACCCTCTTTTCTCCCTCTTTCCCTTATGAGGATCCTTGTGATTACATTGTGCCCACAGGATAATCCAGGATAACCTCCCCATCTCAAGATCTTAACTCTAGTCACATCTGCAAAGTCCCTTTTGCCATGTAGTGCAGTGTATACGCAGTTCTAGGATTGAGATGTGGCCATCTCTGGGGGGCCATTATTCTGCCGACCCCACCAGGGACAGCCATAAACAGCGACTATGTTGGGAGTAGAATAGGGTGGTCAGCGCAGGCCTTTCTAAGGAGAGGACAATTGAGCAGACCCTTGAAAAAGGCCATGCAAATATCTGGGGGATGGTAACGGCAGGCAGAGGGAACAGCAAGTGCAAAGCCCTTGGGAGGAACATGCATGATGGTCTGCAGGAAAAGCAGGCAGGCAAGGATAGCTGGAGTGCAACTTGAGAGGGTGAGAAAGTAGGAGAGATGAGGTCAGAAGGGTGGTCAGGAGCTGGCCATACAGGGCTGGGGTAAGGGCTTTAGGAGATTTCTCTAAACATGGTGGGAAAGTACTAGAGGGTCCTGACGAGGGAAAATAAAACTATGGTTTGGTGTTGTTGGTTTAAGCTATTTGGAAATAAGCAAATTTAGCTATAATCTCAGGAAAACCGAACTGCCACATGATGGTAATTAAGGACGTGGAATCCCAGCAATGATGTTACAGTCTGCTAAATAAATTTATCTGAAAAGATAAAGTGGGCATGGAGGACTTCTAGGGCCGTACAAATACTCTGCATGATACCATAATGATGGGTCCATGTCATGATACATTTGTCCAAACCCATAGAATGCACAACACCAAGAGTGAACCCTAATGTAGACGATGGACTTTGGGTGATAATGATGTGTCAGTTTCATCGGTTCATTGATTGTAACAAAGGTACCACTGTGGTGGGGGAGGTGATAACGGGGGAGGCTGTGCATGTGTGGTGGCCGGAGTATATGGAAAGTCTCTGTGCCTTCCCCTCAGTTTTGCTATGAACCTTGAAATGCTCTAAAAAAGTCATTAAAAAAAGAAAAAAAGATGGAGTGGTGATCAGCCAGGAGCCCAGGAAAGGGAGAAGCAAAGCAAGCATGTAGCTGCCTTGGTTCAGCCTGTGCCTATGTGGAAGCAGGGACAAGACATTCTCATTACTAGATTTAGGTCCATCCTCACATCTTCCGTGTCTACAGTGTGCTGATCCTGATGAGAGAAGGGGGCTTCGAAAGTGACAGGGCTCTGCTCACAAGGAGCTGGCAGCCTAGCAGGGGACACACTGGGCCCTGCAGGGTGCTGATGCCATAGCGACTAGGACCAAGGTCATAGAGAGGGATCTACTCCATCCTTCGGGGACAGTCAGGGAAAGTTTTGAAAGCACAAGACCCTGAGTGTGGGTTTGAGGAATAATAAGAGTTCTCCAGGGGGTGAGGAGAAGAAGTAATGATTCCAAGAAAAGCTACAAGGAAAACAAGCACCCAGTGGCATGAAACAGCAGGATGAGCTCCTGGAACAGCAGGACAGGGGTATGAGCGGAAAGGAATGAGTAGGGTGGGGTTGGTGTGGGGGGTTTAACCCACCAGAAAGATCACTAGACATTTCTTCAGGGCAAGGACACGTCCAGCCTCCGCAAGAGCTTTTTGGGAAAAGCACGGCCCAAGAGGATCCTCTCCCCTTATTTACCAAGCCACCAAGTCCCCGGGAATCAGCCTCGCAGGGACTCGGGGTTTCAGTAAGGGGTTATTTTGGACAGCAGATGGGACCATTGCAATTCTTAGAAAGGGACCAATTCACCTATTGACCCCAGGGTCTGAGTCTGTTCTCAGGTCCAAGAAGAAGAGTCCTCTCTTCCCTCCTTTGCCCACCATCCTAAGAGGCTACAACTCAAGCACTATTCAGATTCATTCGTCAGTAGTGTCCGATTGCACAGGTAATACAATCACACTCTTCACCATGATCTGGAAGGACCTGTCCTCCCCTCCCTCCCAGCCTCCCCATGCATGTTCCCTTCCCTTGGCATCCATCAGCCTCCAAGGCCTCCCAGCTGTTGCCCAAATGCCCAGGCACTCTCCTGCTGTTCCTCTGCCTGGAATGCTTGGCTCTGGTTTACCCCTGTGCCAGCTTCTTCCCATCCTTGGGTCTCTCTTCCCTGCAGAAGTGAGAGGTCTTCCCTGACCGCCCTGCTTGGGGGACCTCCCCCTCAGTCCTCCCTACCTCATCACCATCTTATTTCCGTCCTAGTCATTCTCACAAACTGAAATATCTGTTGTTCTCTTGTCAACCTGCTCGTTGTCTCCACCCCCATATTGAATGCCGACTCCTTGAAGGCTGGGATGTTTGCCTGTTTTGTTCACTGCAGTATCCCTGGAGCCTAGAACAGTGCCTGGCGTATAGTAAGTGCTCAATAAATACCTATTGAATGAATGAGCCATGAAAGGGAGAAGTCCAAGAGAGTGCTGAGCACATTAAGGATGGCAGCCTCACTTCTGACTGGGGTTAGAGATAGCTTCAAGGAGGAAGGGGCCCTCCATGTCTCAGCATCTCGCCCTAGTCATCTGTGAAATGGGCACAATGATGCCAACCTGATGGGGTTGTTAGGGTGATGAATGGGATAAGGCAGTAAAGGTTTCAGGACACAAGAAGACATCTGTCAGTTCCTCTCAAATTCATGCTCACATTTATACGATCATAATTGAGGTTGTTCCACCAAACTGGCAAAATCATTCTTAAGAATAAGCGAGAATGGGGTAAAATGTTCTACCAAATAAGTTTTGAAGAGAAAAATCTTATCCTACCAGATATAAGAGTAATAGTTTATTTACTCATTCAACAGTCACTGCATGTGATAAGATGCCTGTGGTGAACAAAAAAGACATAATCCCGAGTGAAGTGTGATTCTTCTGGGAAACTGAGTTACAAAAATGTCCACCAGAGATTCAGGATGGAGCAGAGGAAGGAACACAGCTTTGCAGGTTGACAAGCTCAGGCTGAACTCCAGCAGAGAAGAGAAGAGCTACTTGGTAAGTAGGGCTGGGAAAACTGGTTAGTTCTTGGGACAAAAATCAAATCAAATCAGTACCTCTCTCTGTTCACTAGACTCCAAAATCAATTTGAGTGGATGAGAGTTCAATGTAACAACATCAAAACCACAAAGCTCAGTGCCTTCCGAGAAGCATTCAATAAATACCAGGCTCTTCCTTCCCCATGACTGATGGAGACGACCATGTTCTAGGTGTGTAACCTCCTCCCTCACCAGGTAGCCTACTTACTCAGAGGCCACAGACTCATAGGCTACGCGGGACTGGAACTGACACCTTCCCACCCAGGAAGAGTGGCTGCACAGGGGAGCCACGTGTACATATTCACTCCCAGTGCTGAAGGCTATGAGTTCATCCGCAAGTCTATGCTAGTAGCACTCAGGGCTCTGGAGGGAACCATCTTTGCACAGAGCCTCTCTCGCTCAACCATGGTTCCTCTGCCCTAAGGTGTAGATTTCATCCATGGTTACATCAGGGGCTGATATTCAGCTGGAGACTCTGATCCAGCTCCTTGGCCAGCATCCACTCTGGCTGGTCAGGGCCAGAGCTGGACCAGTTATTCCGTCCAGACTTCTTACGTACAGAGTAGAAAACCAGTGTTTGCTAAACTGAGCTGCTTCTTTTAGCCTCATTAAAAACTGTTTTGTTTTCTAGGTGATAAATGTGTTTCATAAAGACCGAAAGCCTTTTTTTCTCACTCTATACTCTTATCAGCAAAAACACTGAATCTATAAGCATTTAGGAAATCATATGCCCAATTCATATAGGAAAATATTATATGGCAATAATCTCAGGACAGAAGCTAATTTGGATGCTGGTGGACAGGTGGAATCTATGATAAGGAAAGTATCAAACACATGAGAGAGAGAGACTAACAATTCCTCGAAGCAAAGACTCTCTCAGATACATCTGCTTCCTCTGTGCCCAGTATATTCATTTCCTGGGGCTGCCATAACCAAGAACCACAAACTGGGTGGCTTAAAACCACAGAAATAGATTCTCTCACAGTTCTGGAAGCCAGAAGTCTGAACTCAAGGTGCCAGCAGGGCCAGGCTCCCTCCAGACAGTCTAGGGAAGGATCTTTCCCTGCCTATTCCAGCTTCTGGGGCTGCCAGCCATTCTTACTGCTCCTTGGCTGTGGCCGCATCACTCCAATCCCTGCCTCTATCATCACGTGGCCGTCTCCCCTCTGTGTCTGTCTCTGTGTCTCTTCTCTTCTAATAAGGACACCAGTCATTAGATTAGGGCCCTAATCCAAGATGACCTCATCTTGACTAATTACATCTGCAAAGACCCTCCTTCCAATTAAGGTCACATTCTGAGGTTCCAGGTGGACATGAATTTGGGGGGACACTATTCAATCCAGAACACCCAGAACAACACCTGGCCCAGAGGAGAGGGTGAATAAAGGATGACCAAGTAGATGCATGAATGACCAAACAAATGATCCACATTCGTGGCTGTATGCACCTGTGTGTATACTTATAGCTGTCTAGTTGTAGAAACAAAAAGATACTTTAGGAACAAAATGGCATCACTTGGTTCCTCATTCTGGTAGAGTGGAACCAGCTCTGGGAGAGGCAGGCTTTTGTTATTTCCAGCTGTGCAACCTTGGACAAAAAGTGATGTCCCGGCCAGTTCTCAACACAATGATTGAAAGAGAAACTCTGTGTGACTTAGAGCATGACCATTTCTCCTGGAAACCAAGCTATCAATTTCCTGATTTTTGACAAAAGTACAAAAACAATTCAACGGAAGAAGGACAGCCTTTCAATAAATGGTGCTGGAACAACTGAACATCCATGGACATCCCTCGACCTAAGTCAAGGCCAGAGTCTTTGGCTGGGGGCAGGGTCAGATCACCGATCAATCTGCTGGGACGGGAACAGGAGACAGCCCTGCTGCGAGGTCCGAGGAAGAGCTTGGGCAGCCTGGAGGCAGATCTGTAGACACCGTGAAGTTGGTGTAAGGGGCTGCCATTTTCACTGTGAAAGAGGAATCAGACTCCTTGATGAAGGCAAATGGGGAGGGTGGAAGCAGAGGCTCGGGGAAGGTGAGAAAGAAAGCCAGGGATGGGTGCCCTGGATGGCCCCGAGCCCAAACACGCCCACGTGACCCAACAGCTTCAGAAAAGCCACCCTGGGTCAGGGGGTAGGACGGCCAACTCGGTGTCCTCCCCCCCAGCACCTGCCCTGGCCCCAGGCCTGCCCACTACTCTTTCCTGCCATCAAGTGCTGCTATGGCAGCCCCCCAGTGACCTTTGCCTTCAGCTGAGGTCCTCCAGCCTGAACTCTGGATTCTCACATTTGACCATGAACGTCTGGGGGCAGGGGCCTGTCTCAGGAATCTCCATGTCCCTGGTTCCTGGCCCATGTCTTGTCCTACACACAGAGGAAGGACCTGTATTGGTTTTCTATGCTGTGTAACAAATATCACACATTTAGCAGCTTAAAATAACACCCATTGATTAGCCCACAGCTCTGCAGTTCAGAAATCTGAGTGGAAGCAAGTGGGTTCTCTGCTTAGGATCTCACAAAGCCAAAATCAAGGTGTTGGCCGGGCTGCTCTTACTGGAAATTCTGGGGAAGAATCAGCTTCCTAACTTATGGAGGTTGTTGGCAGGTTCAGTTCCTTGTGGTTGTAGGATGGTGGTGCCTGTCTCTTTCCTGGCTGTGAAGTGGGAGTTTTCTAAGCTTCTGGAAGCTCCTAATAGTACAGCAAATGCTTCTCATGCTTCCAATCTCTCTCCTACTGTCCTTTCTGTAACTACTCTGAGAAATCTCTCTGCTTTTAGAGGGCTCCTGTGATTAGATATGACCCACCTAGATAATCTCCTTTTTGCAATATAATGTGACATAATCACAGGAGTGGAGTGGGAGACCGGATGCTCATGGGGGCCATCTTAAAATTCTGCCACCTACAGGGCCAAATAAATGATGAATTTATTGTTTTGAACTGCTAGGGATTAGGGATGGCCCCTAAAACACACACACATGCACACAGGCATGCACACACATGCATGCATGCACGTGGGCACACACGCACAATGTAATTCCCTTACTAGCCTAACGCAAACCAGAATAATAAGATGAGAAGCCTCATTGAAATGCTTTATATCCGTGGCCTGTGGGGTCCCTTCGGAGTTAGAAGATCTGTTTATTTTGTATTTCCTTCCTGACCTTCACGGAAATATGATTCTATTTCAGGCCCTGGGGCAGAAACAAACCAAACTTGGCCCCAGCCATATCCAGGGTGTGCCCGTCAAGAGGGTAAGCAGCACCCACAAAGGCTAGAATGGAGGAAAGCTCCAGAGGCTTTGGGTGGAGGCAGAGGGGGGACTGGCCACCCCCTCTGATGGTTTCAGGAGGCTCCAGAGCCCAGAAAGTGCTGCTCACTTTTAAGGAGAGTTGGGACTATACAACTCTTGACAATCATAGTGAAATCCTTTGCTGCTTAGACATCTGATGCACTCAAAGATTTCAGGACTTTTTCTCTGTGAGAGAGCCAGATTCTATAATTCAAAGAAGGGTGTGATTTCTAAGTGCATGGGCTATGTAGCAGCTCCCCTGGCCCACAAACTGGAGGGATGATGACATTTTGACAGAAGCAGGGCATGAGAGAACACTTCCTTGAGGAGGCAAAGTGGGGGTTTACCTCACCTCTCTCCTCCCCATTCCTGTGAAAATTAAATGAGATCACACGTGGAAAGGTTTACACCAGAGCCCAACACATACCAGGTGATCAATAAATGTGTGTGTGGTGGGGGAGGAGTGATGGGGATGATGACAATGGTGACATGATTGACGATGATGGTTATGGGCTGAACTGTGTCCCCCAGAATTCACATGCTAAAGTCCCCAGAACCTTAGATGGGACTTATTTGGAGAAATGGCGTTTAAAGAGGTGATTAAGGTAAAATGAGGTCACTAGAGTGGGCCTTAATCCAATATGACTGGTGTCCTTATAAGAAGAAGAAATTAGGACACAGACATGCACAGAAGGATGACCATGTGAGGACACAGGGAGAGGGCGGCTGTCTACAAGCCAAGGAGAGAGGCCTCAGAAGGAACCAACCCTGCTGACTCCTTGATCTCAGACTTTTAGCCTCCAGGACTGTGAGGAAATAAATTACCATTGTTTAAGCCCCTCAGTCCATGGTACTTTGTTATGGTGGCCCGAGCAGATTCAGACAATAGTGATGATGACATTGATGTTATTGGAAAAGCACAGGACTAGGGGACATGAGAGACCCTGGGTTATAGAGGGAAAACTCTGTATTCAATCATCATCCACACCCACCACAGTGTGGATCCAGGGAAGAGAGGCCAGGAGACATGTAGAATCCAGACAAGGGGGTCAGAGAGTCTGAACCGGAGCTGGGACAGGAGGAGAGAAAAGGACACAAATCAGCAAGAACACTGGAAGTGGCCACAGAGGGAGGCGTGGACTCAGTGAAGACTCTGGATCCCCAGCACAGGTGACTGATTAGATATGGAGGGTGAAGGCCCCAGCAGAGGCAAAGACAAAAGGAGAAACAAGGACAATTTGTGGGGAAAGATGGAGAGTTTGGTTCAGGGCCTGTGAGTTTGAGGGGCCCGTGGTGATAAAGAGACAGCAGGAGGACCCAGAGAGTTGTAAGGAGGGGGTGCTGGCTCTGGACTCAGCAGCCGGCGTGGGAGAGGTGGATGAACTGGTCCAGGTGGGGCACGCCGGTCAAGAATAGGGGCTGAGGACAGAAGCCTGGGGACACCTGCAGCTAAAGGAAGACAACACGGGACACAGGAGGGGACACTGCTTGGAGACAGGGGAGAGAACCTGAGAATATCACGAAACTGGTCTCAGTCATCTCGGGCTGGTGTAACCAATACCATAGACTGAGGGGCTTAAACAAACAGGCATTTATGTTTCATGGTCTGGAGGCTGGACATCCAAGAACAAGGTGCCAGCAGATTCAGTTCTGGTAACGCCTCTCTTCTTGGTTCAGAGACAGCTGCCTTCTTGCTGTGTCCTCACGTGATGGAGAGGGAGAGCTCTCTTCTCTCTTCTTCTTCTTACAAGGACACTAATCCCATCATGGGGCCCCACCCTCGTGACCTCATCTAAACCTAAGTATCACCCAAAGGCCCACCTCCAGATACTATCACCCTGGGGTATGAATTCAGGGGGACATAAACATTCAGTCCATAAGAGAACCCAAGGAGGAGAGTCCACGGAGGGGTCCACTGGGTCAAATGCCACAGGTGTGGGTGTGGTCAGTATCCCCAGTGGAGCCAGGGCCTGCACACAGTAGGCCCTCAAAGCATTGGCAAATGGACAACTGAATGAATGAATGAGTGAATGGGTGGACACAGCGAACACTCAGCCACTCTTCCCCATTCTGTGGACATTTATCCCTTCTCCACTGGCCCAGGAGATCTGCATGGACAGGCCTGGCCTATGTTTTTCCTAGCCTTCCTGGCCTCTCGATGTGGCTGGCTGCCAAGTGGTGGCCAGGAGAAATTTCCTGAACAGACGTCTGTCCTTCCCCCTTATTAGGGACAGCAGTCTTCTCAGCTCTCACAGCGAGACCCAACAGAGACTTGGATGCAGGCCCAACTCCAGACCCAGCCTCTCCACCCAGCACTGTGTGACCTGAGGCTGTCTTAACCTTTCTGGGGCTTTGCTTCCATATCTGCAAAATGGGAACAGTAATTTCACTACCTTTGAAAGTCACCGTGAAAATTAGAGATGATTTACAGAAAACATCCAGCCTTCTACCTGATAGATCTGACCTGCTTTGTTCTTAGTGTTACTGCCATCTAAGCCATTACTACTGGCAGCTGTTGATATTGTTAATTGTTATTGTAAGGACATCACTACATACACAGAACCTGAAGCTGGCTCTTCCCCTTACAAGCTGTGGGACCTGCTTCCTCCTCTGTAATAGGAAAGTAATAATAACAGCTACATAATAGGATTGCTGTAGGATCAAATTATTTAATATTTGTAAAGTGCTCAGAACAAAGCACGGCACCAGGCAGGTTCCCGATCACCGTCACTAAGTCATTTAGTTGTTTTTACACTAACAGACAGATCTCAAAAATTCTCATGATTTCACACATGATCTGTAAACATTACGATCATTCATTCAAAAAGTGTCTATCTGTGAGTACTGGATCTCTGTGTAGGGATTAAAAACTGACTGGATATTGAAATAAATGTGGAGGAAAAAGAAATCATTAAAACTTTAAGGACATAATAGAGTCTATGCAAACAAAAGCAACTTCTGTAGCTCATGTCACCTCATTAGTCTCAGAACATACAAATATGTTATTTGAAATTTGTGAGTTCATATGTGAACTTCATTTATAAGCTAAGCGCACTCTTTCAGAACTGAGACTGTCCTTATCTAATTTATTTTGAAAATGGAACATTTGGTAACAGAATCATACAGTCATAACAGATTGCTCAGTCGCTGAGCATATGCTTGGGTTTTGTCAGATTCTTGGAAGGAGATAAAACCTTGAGAACAGAAGTCTGAAAAAATTGACAATATTTGAGAGAAAAAGAAAAGGAAATGAAAGCTTTCTGGAAATCTCATGCTTCCCACTGTCCAGCCCAGCTCCAAAGCACTCCTTGTCAGATATTTGCTAAGAAAAAGGCCAAACCATTTCCTTTTCTGTCCATGTAGAAATGGAAACTGTTCCAGCCTGGTATGAAATCTTCCTAACACCCCAGTGGTTACATGTGCTCCTACCCCTTCCGTGAGCTTTCCCTGCTGACAGAATATCAAACTTCTCATTTCTAACATTGACAGAACTTCACACACAGGACAAGGCACAGAAAGAGTTTACTAAACTGTGGGAATGACACCAAACTCAGAGCCTGCCTGAGGGGCAGAAGCTCGCCACCATCAGGACTGCCCACAGCATGCAATCCTGCAAGAAGGGGGAAACTGGTTCTGGGGGCAAAATTATCTTATTCTTTTAAGTGCAAAGCACAGGCATACAGAGACAGTGTGCACAGGTATACAGTATACCTGAGCTATCAAAATCCCATGGCAGGTGGGGAGTGGGGGAGATTATCAAGAAAATGATGTCTCAAAAGGCTCCTGGGACGGGCGTGGGAAGGTGATGATGCAAGAGAGGTTGAGAAGCTCTGGCCTGCAGTGACCAGCCAAGCATGGGGAACATGCCATTTGGCCAGGTGTTTGTAACAGTCATGCTAGTTATTCGTGCACGAGTACTCGGCACAGGGAATAGCACGTGCAAAGGTCCTGGGGCAGGAACAAGTTTGGTGTTTCTGAGCACCTAACAAAAGGCCATGTGTCTGAAGCGGTGAGTGATGGGAAGGGCAGGTGGGAGTGAGCTGAAGTCAGAGAGGTAGGTGGGCTCCTCAGGCCACTGTTTACAGAGCTTGGAGTGAATGTAAATGCAGGGGGTACTGTGAAGGAGTCCCAAGCAGGGACAGTATATGACCTGACTTAGATTTTCAGATGATCCCTTTTGCTGCCTGTCACAAGTGACGGGTTGGGAGCAAACTCAGAAAGGGGGTGTGAGTTAAGAGGCTGCTGCAGCCACATCAATTGCCTGACCTTTCAGACGATTCGGGGCCAGGCCTAGCTCTCAGTCTTCACAGTGAGGAGCTCACACCCCACTCTCTCCACTCTCCATACGAGGAAGCTAAGACCCAGACAAGCCAGGAACCTTGCCATTGGGTCAGAGGCGCAGAGGGGCAGGCCGAGGACTTGAACACCGGCCATTCCAGCTCTAGAGCCTGAGCCTGAAACCACTGGGTCCACAGCACGGTGCAGGAGGATGTGCACTGGCGCAGGCGGCCGTGGCAGCATGAAGATGAAGAGATCAGAGGCCAGTGGGAGTCACAGAGACGGAAGAATGAAAGTCAAAGATGCAGCAAGCACCGGCCACACCAGGATACCCCCATCACATGTCCCCTTCTCCCAGAAGCAGGTGGAAGCCACCCCGCCATCTCTGGGGGTCTCGGGCAGGCAGCGACATGCAGACACCAGAGTAAGTAAGACAGCCCTCTCTGCTTTACTGAGAAAAGAAAGAGACTCTGGGAGGAAGTTGAGCTTCCAGCTCTAAAGGTCTCTTCTCTTCCTCCTGCAATGTGCTGGCCGGTCACGTGTGCAGACAGGACAGGACCAGCTGTCGAACTTGCAGGGCTCAATGTAAAGTGAAAACGCACGATCCCTTATTCAAATATTATTAAACATTTCAAGATGGTGATAGAGCATCAAACCAAATGTGGGGCCTCTCTCAGGGTGCAGCCCGAGGCGACTGCCCAGGTCCCATGCATGGAGCTGGCCTTGCTTGCAGGTAATGTAGCAGAATACAGTGTGGGGTGTGTGTGTGTGTGTGCACGTGTGTGTGTAACATGTGAGTATGTAGAGCATTCCATGTATGTACAGTGTTTAAAAGAATAGATAAATGTTCAGAGCAGAACATTTGTCATTATGATTTGAATCCACTCCATTTCAGTCTGAGGGTCTGTCCCTCTTGCTTAATGAGAGAAAGCCAGAGAGGCAGAGGATTAAGATCAGACAAGTCCTGCCACCAATCAGACGATCTACATTCTTACAAAAACCCTGTGAGGTTATTATACCTGATGTTACAGTTAAGGTAACTGAAGCTCAGAGAGATTAATTAGTACCATCAATTTCTTATAGATAATAATGCCTCATGCTTGTATCGTTCTTTCTGGTTCAAAAAAGCATTTCCACCCTTTTCTGACCTTCACGGCACCCTGGGAGGGGAACAGAGCAGAGATGCTTGTCCTTGATTTAATGGGAGCCAAGTGACTTGGCCAAGTTCCTGCAACCAGCAGAGTCTCAGTGCCAAGGAGAGAGCCAACCCTCCAGACAGCTTGTCCAGGGCCGCCCCTCGGGGCCAGGAGTCCTTGTGCAGCTCCTCAGCACCAGGCCTGGTTTCTCTGTACAGACCTGTGAAGTGGGTTACTGCCCTGGCTACACTTTTCGAATTGGCCACGAGGAAGCTCAGATCTGCATGGGGGCTTTGAAGGTACACATTTCCAGCTTCCCCCTGGCGCCGTTTCTGCCCCATCCCTGTTTTTCTTCCTTATTTTCACTCATATTTTCATTTGTGTCACCCTCTTATACTTCCAGTGCCTGCTAAGACAACTGAATATTTTCTGGAACACAGGAGGAGAGCAATTTTTCAAGCTCACGCACGTGTCTCCCTCACTATGATCCTTTTCAGGGCCGGCGCTGTTTGGGAAGCCTGGTGGCCCAGGGACTGGAACTGGGTTGGGCTCAATCAGCCAGTTACATGCAAATCCGCACGTGAGGCCCTGGAAGCACCAGGAGCGTCCCAAAGACCAGGAGATGGGAGTCTCCCTTTTGGACGATAAAGCAACTTGGCAAAGCTAACCAATGACACAGGACAGCCTGAGATGTGACACTTACAAGAGAACCACCCTTGAGCATCTCCCAGATCCCTGTACTTCTAACCAAATTAAATCATAGTTTCACTATGACCTTTGACAACTGATGATGGAATTTCAGGGAAGGTCTCCAGCTACTCCCTCCCATGCAGGGTAGGTTCCCTGCAGCCCGTGACCTCACAAAGTGGTCGGAACAGTTGCCCTCTCCTTAACTTGGGTCATTAATGTGGGGTCAGGGGTTGTGAAGAGCTGGGGCTGCTGAGTAATCCCAAACAAAGGCCAGGCTCCAACCTGGGAGGTGCATCACGCCTCCACCCGCGGAATAATGAGCCCCCGCTGCTCCCAATTAAACCATCACATCTCCCCGGCCGCCTGCCATGCAGGAGGCACAGTGTGTTCTGGAGGAGATGTGTTTCCTCGGTTCTCCTGTCTCTCTTTTTATTGGAAGACAGGAGGGAGTTCTTTGAAAAGACTGGAACTCACAAAAGTGAGTCCTATGTCTCTAGGCAGGACTCCTTTTAAAAGAAAATCTGACTTTTAATAAAAGCACTCTGGTGGAAAGATGTCAGAAAGATCTGTTATTTATTCATTGGTTACATATTTACAGGGAGCTTATTCTTTGACTTCGTTGGTGTTGTGTGCTGAGACACCAGAACAAATAAGACAGACGTCTCTGTCTTCCAGGAACCTAAAATCTAATAGGAACCTGACATTCAACAGGAATTTTACCTGTAATTGGCAGAAGTGCTGAAGGCTACAAGAAGAGATGTCATGGGAAGGAAGATACCTGGGGGCAGGGAAGGCTCCTTTGAAGGAGTGAACTTGACATTGTGACCAGAGGATACACAGGAGGTGGGCAGTGTTGGGAGGAGGGGCAGGAGGGGTGGAAGTGGGGAGAGTATGAGAGATTATTCCAAGCAGAAGAAAGAGCAAGTTCAAAGACACTGAAATGGGGTTGGGGGGGCGGTGTAGAGGCAAGAGATGATACTGAAGAGGTGGCAAGAGCAGGCCATGCTGGGCTTTTGAGGTTGCATAAAGATGTTATGCCTTATCCTGAGGGCAATGGGGAGCATACAGGGTTCTGAGTGGTAGAGGGGAGTGTGTGTGTGTGTGTGTGTGTGTGTGTGTGTGTGTGTGTATGTGTATATTAAAAGGATGGGGTGATATGATCTGTTTTGCCATTTAGCAAGATGGTTCATCAATCAGTATGGGCTAGGTTATGCTGTGTAACAAGTAAACCCAAAATCTTGATGGGTTGTAATAATGAATGTTTGTTTTGTCACTTGTACTACTTGTCCACGCAGATCAGCCGATGGCTCCATCTACTGCACTCACTCAGGGACCAGGGCTGACAGAGGCTCCATCTGACCTACTACGTATTTTACTCCTTTGGTTGTTGTCTATCTCTCTCCTTAAGAACTAGCATATTTGTCTGATTAGTTCACTCCCTTCTCCCCAGTGCCTGGTACATAGGAGGCATTGAATCACATCTGTTGAATAAATGAATGTTGTTCACTTTTGTCAGTCACAGCCATCTGTTAACCCCGAGAGCCAGCCAATCTCCTCCCTTCCCTACTCCAGGACTCTTCTTCCCCAGCTCTTTGTGAACCCCACTCATGGTTCATTTTTCCAATCTTAGACCTCTGCTCCACAGAGAAACTTTCTTGGACTACCTTTGTGATGGTCAACTTTATGTTTCAACTTGACTGGGTGTGAAATGCCTAGATATTTGGTCCAATATTATTCTGAGTTTATCTGCAAGGGTGTTTTGGACGAAAGTACCATTTAAATTGGTAGTTTGAGTAAAGCAGATTGCCCTACCCAATGTGGGTGGGCCTCATCTAATCAGTTGAGGGCCTGAATAGAACAAAAAGCTAACCCTTTTGAGGAGGAGAACACTCTAATTGACTCCCTAGAGCTGGGAAATCAGTCTTTCTGCCTTCGGGCTTGAACTGAAACATTGGCTCTTTTTAGATCTCGAGCCTGCTAGCTTTCAGACTGAAACTTACACTATTGGCTCTCCTGGGCATCCAGCCTTCTGACAGCAGATCTTGGGACTTCTCAGCCTCCATAATTGCATAAGCCAATTATTTATAACAAATCTCTTTATCTATCCATCCATCTACCCATCCAATAGCGTCCCTATTGCTTCTGTTTCTCTGGATTCCCTGACTAATACTACCCTGTAGCTGACATTGTTGGTACCCCACTCATCTTCTGTCTTTATCACCTCAATGCACACACTGCAAACACCTGCATCTCTTTGATGGAGGGCTTTACCTGGTGATAGGACTCTGCTCTGCCCTGCATGGCAGCTGGTAAATGCCCAGAATTGCAAGTACCCTGGGGGAGCCTTCAACCAGTGACTGGTGGGCATGGGTGAATCAACATCCCACATCCCTTGAACATAGGGGTGGGATGACCCTGAGGCATGTTCTATACCACTTCCCAAAGTCTGCAGGTGCCCACAGTGGTAACCTGCTTGATAACCCAAGCTTTAATGACTGTCTCCCCTTCCCTGCCTCACTTGCCCTCCCTCCGTCTTTCTTGGGATCGCCTTCTAAGCAAACTGCTTGCACGTAGAACCTTGTCTCAGGGCTTACTTCTAGAGAAACCTGAACTAAGACAAACCCCATCAAGGAGGTCCATGCACATCATTTTCTATCATAGGACCCTGTATATTTCCTTCTGGCATATATCATATTCTCCCATTTTGTATGTATTAATTTATTAGCTCACTGTCTGTCTGTAACTAGGGCACTTGTCTATCTTTATTTCCATTGTACCAGGTGTGAAGTAGTTGCTCAATAAACATTTGATAAACATCTGTCGAGTAAATGGATGAAGGAAGGATCTAACCTTGGACTTGTGCCTTCTTCCCGGACCTCAGCTCCCTCACTAGGAAAATGAGGCCGTTGTGCATGGCACCTGGAAAGCTACTTCTGGCTTTCACATCCTGAGATTCTGAGACATCAGTGGCCGGTGGGATAATGAAGCACGTGGACAAAGCTCTGGGTAAGAACGTGGCTTCTGTCTGCATTAATTTGACAAGGAAGCTGGCGAGAGCATGGCAATTAGGAGGGAAGAAAAAGGGAGAGGGAAAAAATCCTCCTTAGAGGTGGTCTTTGGCAAGCTAATGATGGTGTGAAGCCTGGTGCAGAAAGAACATTGGAAGTGTTTGCATATAAATTGCCTTTTAAGGTTTCCATTCTTCAAGACTAATGAGTGTTTCAGATTTAAACATAACTGTTCTCTCCTAATTACTGTTTTAGTCACTCTTCTGTGTTTCCCCCTGATTTCTACTTGGAGGTACAATGATGAGCCCACTTCCTGAAGTCAATGAATGACCCTCAGCATCGGCAGATTTAAGGTTTGCAGGTGATCCTGAAGCACACTGTGGTGGAGTAGAAGTATAATATTGTACATGTGAAAAATAATAGTAAAGTTTTATTTAAAAAAGAAAAAATTGCAGCTCAAAGACGTGGAGCATTGTTCCCCAGATCACACAGCTAGAACTGGTAGGTTTGGACTTTGAATCCAGGTGTGTGTGGATTTATGTATTTTCCATCACCAGATCTGCTAACCACTTAAGAAACAGTCATAATTCCCAGGAGTAGAAATACTTTAAATTTTAAGCCACTGATTCACAATAGCAAGAAATGGAAATAAATAAATAAAATCAAAGGCCACTATCAAGTAAAAAGCAACTTAAATAATTTTTAAAGAAATATACATGACAACTAAATGTAATATGTGATCTTGAATTGGCTCCTGAACTGTGAAAATTTTTTCCTTATGTTATGAAAGACACTAGTGGAACGATTGATAAGTGTGAATAAAATCCATTGACTTAAAAAAAATGTGTAATGCCAAATGAACCTGAACTTTAACATGAGCTTGATTCTCTCACTCTGCAAGTTGCCTGACTGGTTGACAGATAAAAAACTCAATAGAAAATCTGAATAGTCTTGTACCTCTCAGGAAGTAGAATCTACAATTAACTATATTGTCACAAATAAGTCTTTAGGTCCAGATGGCCTCTTTCATTAAAGTAGGAAAGAACACCAAAATTATGTAAACTCTTCCAGAGAACAGAAAAAGGGGGAACATTTCCCAGTGTGTTTTATGAGACTGCCTCATCTTGATACCAAAACATGAGAAAAACATTATAAGAAAGGAAAATTACAGGTCAGTCTGACTCATGAACATGGATGCAAAAATCCTAAATAAAATATTAGCAGACTGAATCCTGCTATAAGAAGGTTACTACAACACGACCAGATTCAGTTTATCCCAGAAATGTAAGATTGATGACATTAACAGATAAAGAGAAAAAAAAAGCATTTGAAATAATTTTAATAGATGCATTAAAAGCATCTGATAAAATCCAATACCAATTCATGATAAAACACAGTATATTTAGGAGTAGATGGAGTTTCTTTAATCTGATAGAGTATTTACCAAAAAAATTTTAAAAATTAAAAAAAAAACCCTAATGGTTAAATATTTAAAGAAATTAGGAAAAAAGCAAAATGCTTATTATCACTATTTGTATTCAACCTCTAGTAGGTCCTAGAAAATTTCTCAGGCACAAAAAGAAATTAAAGGTATAAGGTTTGGAAAAGAAAATATAAAACACCCTTGTTCACAGAAGACACAATTAGATATGTAGAAAGTCAAAGATAATCTACAGAAAAACTAATGTACTTAATAAGTAATTTTAGAAAGGACACTGGATACAAGATCAGTATACAAAAAAGCAGTTGTATTTCTATGTATCATTTTAAAGGTAACACTCAAATAGCATCATACAATTAAACATCTATAATGTTTAATTGTATGCAGACTTCTTCATATTTAAAAAATGTGCAAGAGCTCAAGTTTTACAGAGAGAAATAGAATGACTATAAACAGAGGGATATACCATGCTCATGGATTAGAAGACTCAGTATTTTGAAGTTGTTAATGGTCCTCCAATTTATCTATTTAGTTAACAAAATTCCAGCCATTTTTTAAAGAAAATTGACTACCTGTTCCTATGATTATATGGAAATACAAAGGGCCAAGAGTAGTCAAGGCAATCTCACAGAAGAATAACAAAGTAAGAGAAGTTAAAATGCCATATCTAAAATTACAAAGTTAGGGGAATTAAGGAAATATGTTACTAGCATACAGACTGACAAGTAGAACCATGAAATAAAGAGTCCAAAACCAAAAACAGACCGACACACATACAGTCAATTCCTTTGAGATAAGGGTGACATTGTAGTGCCATGGGGACAGCATAGTTTGAGCAGATTATTGCAGAATGGACCCCAATATGACCACACTACCCTATATCCATGACATGGGGAAGTCCCCTCCCAAAGTCTGGGGTTGAATACTGGCCTTCCTCTGGCCAAAGGGATGATAGCAAATGTGATATAAACGGAGATTGAAAAGTGCTTTCACATTATGACATTCTCTTCTCTCTTAGAACCTAGCCACTATGTGAACCAGCCAGGTTATCTTGCTGTAAGGTGACAAACCATATGGAAAGGTGCCCCAGTCAACCCAGAGGTGGGTTGCAGATGTATAAGTGAGCCTCAGCTCAAATTGCTGACATGCAGAATTGTGACCAAAATAAATGGTAGTTGTTTCAAGTGACTAAATTGTTTTTGATAGTTTTTGTTACACAGTGATAGCAAACTGTTCACAATGGCCTTTTTGACTCACAGTACTGGGTAAACTGGAAATAAATACTGTCCCCTCCTCCCCTCACCCCATAAAGAAAACCAACTCCAGATGGATGGAAAATCATTAATGAAAGGTAAAAATGTAAACCTTCAAAAGGTTACACAGGAAAAAAATATTGGGGACTTATAAGTAGCAAAGATTTTTTAAATAGGAAACAAAGTATGTCTTAACTATTACAAAGGACAAACTTGTTATGTTGGGTACATTCACGTAACAATTTCTGTTACCAAAAGATACCATTAAGAGAATGAAAAAGCCAGACTGTGAGAAAATATTTGCAACGTATATAACTGACAAATGTGTCTTTTTCAAAACACATCAAGAACACCTAAAAATCAGTAAGAAGAGAGAGAAACCAATTTGACAAATAATTATTAGAAGACCTGAACAGATATTTCATAAAATGAGTATTAAAATGACCAATATGCAGATGAAAATGCGCTCAATCTCATCAGGCATCAAGGCGATATAAACTGAAATCACAATGGATTGTCACTACACATACACCAGAATTTCTAAAATTATGAAGAATGACAGTACCGAGTGTTGGCAAAGATGAGGGAAAACTAGAATTCTCATATATCACAGTGCAAGTGTAAATTGGTAAAAACACTTTGGAAAACGATTTGACAGTGCCAATCAGAACTAAGCATTTGCATATGACCTAGCAATTCCATTCCAAAGTACACATCCAAAAACTTACAGGTACACCAAAAAAAAAAAAAAAAAAGTGCAAGACATATACAAGATTTGTTCCAGCCCCAAATGGAAACAACCCAAATTCCATCAAGCCAAAAGAACAGACTGCAATATAATTAAACACTGAAATACAGGCACAAGCTAGAATAAACAATCTACAACTACATGAAACAAGTGATCCTCAGAAACATAATGTTGAATGAAAAAGCCTCATACAAGAGAAGATACACCACAGGTCTACATTTATTTAAAGTTCCAAACCTGGAAAAAAACTAAATGAGGTTGACGAAGTCAGGGCAATGGTTATCTACAGGAGTAGATGAGTGGCAGAGAGCCTGGGGTGGAGGAGAGAGGGGCTGCGGTTCTTGAGGTCAGTAATTTCTTTCTTTCCTTCTTCTTACTGCTCTTTTTTTTTGTCTGCAAGAGACTCCGTTTATTTTTATTTGCTTTATTTTATTTTATTTTATTTTATTTTATGGTGAGAACACTTAATATGATATTTATTCTCTTAACAAATTTTTAAGTGCACAATATATTATTCACTATAGGTACAATATTGTACAGCAGATCTCTAGAGCTTATTTATCTTGCTTAACTGAAACTTTATGCCCATTGATTAATAACTCCCCATTTCCATCTCCCTCCAGCCCCGGCAACCACCATTTCACTCTTTGGTTCTATGAATTTGAGCATTTTAGATAACTCATGTAAGAGGAATCATGCAATATTTATCTTTCTGTGACTGGCTTATTTCACTTAGCATAATGTCCTCAAGGTACATCCAAGCTATATATATTTCAGAATTTCCTTCCTTTTTAAGGCAAAATAGAATTCCAATGTATGTCTATATATATATGTGAATATTTGTGTGTGTATATATATATATATAGTGCACCTTTCTTATTCTATTCATCTATCAATGGACATTTAGGTTGTTACCACATCATGGCTACTCTATATAGAGTTACAATGAACATAGGAGTGCTAATATCTCTTTGAGGTTTGGATTTCAATTCTTTTGGAGAAATACCCAGAAGTGGGATTGCTGGATCATATGGTACTTCTATCTGTAATTTTCTGAGGAACCTCCATACTGTTTCCACAGCACCTGCACCGTTTTCCATTACCACCAACAGTGTGCAAGGGCTCCAATTTCTCTTGTTGTCTTTTGTTTTTTTGATAATGGCCATCCTGACAGGTATGAGTGGCATCTCGCTGTGGTTTTTGACTTGCATTTCCCTGCAAATCAAAAGAACGTTAGTGCCTTTGAACATTTTTTTTCCTATTTCTACTTGTTGGCCATTTGTTATGTCTTCTCTGGAGAAATGTCTATTTAAGTCCTTAGCCCATTTCTAATGGGTTTACTGGTTGTTTTTACTATTGAGGTGTAGGAGTTTCCTACACATTTTGGAGTCTGACCCCTTACCTGATACATGGCTTGCAATATGTTCTCCCATCCTGTAGGTTGCCTTTTCACTGTGTTGATTGTTTCCTTTGCTGTGAGGAAGCTTTTTAGTTTGGCAACAGTCCCACGTGTGTATTTCTGTTGTTGTTGTTACTTGTGCTTTTGCTGTCATATCCATGAGATCATTGCCAAGATCAATAGAATAAAGATTTCCCCCTATGCTTTCTTCTAGGAGTTTTACAGTTTCAGGTCTCGTATCTAGGTGTGTAATCCATTTTGAGTTGATTTTTGTGTGTGGTGTGAGATAAGGGTCCAATTTCATTTTTCACAAGTGGCTATTTAGTTTTCCAAACACCATTGTTGAAAAGACTATCCTTTCCCCTTGGGTTTCCTTTGCACTCTTGTCAAAGATCAGTTGACCTTATATGCCTGAATTTATTTCTGGCCTCTCTATTCATTTTCATTGGTTTGTACGTTTGTCTTTATGCCCATATAATACTATCTGGATCACTGTAGCTCTGTAATATATTTTGAAATCAGGAAGCGTGATGCCTTCAGCTTTGTTCTTCTTTCTCAAGATTGATTTGGCTATTTGTGGTCTTTTGTGGTTCCATATAAACTTTAGAATTGTTTTTCTATTTCTGTAAAAAAATGTCTTTGGGATCTTGGTAGGGATGGCATTGGATCTGTATTGTATATCGCTTTGGATAGCATGGACATTTTCACATTATTAAGTCTTCCAATCTGTGAACACAGGAAGACTTTTCATTTTGTACCTCGTGATATGAGCAGCGGTCTTATAGGTATCACCTTATGAAAACCACCTCAAGCTGTACATGAACAGTTCATATGATCATCTATACATATATTATGCTTCAATAAAAATACTCATAAAAATTAGACTGTAATTTACTAAAATACATGGAATATATGGAAAACAATGAGTTAATAATTAGCCTCAATAAAAAAGGAGAGAGAAACAAAACTCACTGGATGGATAACACTGGGTCTTGCAAAGACACCAACTCCTCTGAAATTTGATAAATAAAGGGAAAGAGTTACGCATTTATTCTCCCATTCTAACATGAATGTTACTTCAGAGTAATCAAATATCAAAGAGGATAAAGTTCTTTTGCTTACTAAATACTGAAGGAATGGTAGAATTAAAATTTACCATTTCGCAATTCCTCAGTTAATAACTGATTCAGACAATGGTCATTGATGGATGGTAAAATTATTAGGTGGAAGGTTGATGAGAGATTTTACAAGGAAGGAATGAAACTGTCACTAGCTAACCCACTTATCAATCTAAGCATCACTAAACATGACAACCCAAAATTGGACATGAGGTAAAGCACCACTAGTGAAGAATCCATGCCAAAAATAAAGTTAAACCTAATCCACACTTTATATCTAACTGAAGATCTACAAGACACATAAGGGCCAGGGGAACAAATTAAATGACACCACAAAAAAGAGATAATAAAACCCATTACCTAAAACATCTTTCAGGACAACTCACCTCCTTCACAAGTAAGTAGCATGAAAAAGTAATGTTTAAAGAAAACCCCTGTTTGGATCTCAGTTTCAACAAACAATCTACAAAAGGCATATTTTAGGCACTGGAGGGAATTTGAATACGGACCGAAAGATATTACATAACTACTGTTAATTTTATTAAGTCTGCTAAAGACCTCTCTCTTCCACCTTATACAAAAAATCTTATTAGTAGGTTGTAGATCTGAGTATGAATGGCAAAATCATAACTTCTCTAAAGGAAAACTGGGAATATAGTAAATTTCCTTAATGTGGTAATAGGTAACCAGCAAAAAATTTAAACAAACATAATTTTTAATGTTAAAACTTGAGAAGCATCTCAATTGAAGTCAGGAATAAGACAAGGATGCTCTCTCTTACTGATGCTATTCAACAATTCAACCTGTTTGAAAAAAAATGGGCAAAGGATACAATGGGCAATACCCTTTTCCATTTTGGAAACCTGAATGAATAATAAATATTTCAAAGAGGTTGAACTTCGCTGGTATCAGAATATGCAATTTTAAAAACTCACCATACTGGCAAAAATTTAAAGTCTCATAATACCAAGTGCTGGCTAGGCCTGGACAGGCAGGAACTGTCAAAATTGCAGGTGGAAATGTAAAGTACTCTTCTGGGGAGTAATTTGTCACAATCTTATAAATTCCAAGATGGCAAATCCTATGACCCACCAAGACCACTCTTTTCTCCATATGTATCCTGTAAAATGTGCCCTACAGAACTTCCCAGAAATGTGCACAAGGAAACCCAAACAAGAATGTTCACATCTATACCACATCTACATCAATATGGAAATAAGTTAATAAATTGTGGCATAATCCCAGGGAACACTGTAGAGCAGTTACAATAAATGAATTGCATCGTATGAATAAACATTAAAAGGTAATGGGGAGTGAGAAAAGCAAGTTGCAGAATGATCTAATTTCATTTTGGTAGAGTTTAAGAATAGGATCTATTGCTTTGGGTTACAAAACATTAGTCAAAAGAATAAAAAAACCCATGGAAATGTTTGTGGTAATCTCTGGGGAGGGGAAACGATTACAGCGTGCCAGACAAGAGGCTTCAACTATATGTATGATGCTTCATTTCTTAAACTGGGGGAAGGATATGCTGGTGGGCAATATATTATTTCTGTACTTGTCTGTGTTTGACATATTTCACTTTAAAAAAATCATTAACAAAAGAGTGATCCTATTCACGAATCCTCAAATCCATGAAGGACTCTAGACATATCTCTTGCAAATGGCAAGTGTCAGTTGCATGTGGTTATGCCTGAGATGTCACAATTTCCCCACAAGTATAGAAAAAGCCAGTGGCAGACTTGAACATCTCTCCTTCTGTGAGTTGGTCAATGTAGTTAGCCAATCACTGGATGCATGGCAGAAAACAGAAGGCTGAAATGGTTAAGGTACACGAGGTAGCAGCTGTATGTCTGAGAACTCCAAATCTGTGGTTCACTTGAAGCCAATTTTTTTTTTCTTTCCTCCTGCAGCTGTTCCAGTGGTATCACTTGCCTCTGGAAAACAACGATTTGCATCTTTCTCCCTCAAAACATGCTTTTGTAGCCTCATCTCCTCTTTGTCACACTGGCATGCTGATTTGGAGTCATGATAAGTGAATGGGCTGGAATGGAGCTCCGAGGATGTCCATATCTAAGATAAGGGAGTGTACCAGCCCCCAGGAGCTCCAGCCAAGTGACGGGACACGTCCCACCAGTGCAAATGCTTCTGCTCACCCAGCAACACCTGCCTGGACACCGTAACCTCTGGGAAGGTCTGTCGGTATCTGGGGAATGCTGTAACAAAGTACCACAGACTGCATGGCTTAAGCAACAGAAATTTATTCTCTCATAAGTCTGATATTAAGGTGTTAGCGGAATGAGTTCCTTCTGAGGCTGTGAGGGAGGATCTGTTCCAGGCCTCTCTCCCAGCTTCCGGTGGCTTGCTGGCCATCCTTGGTGTTTCTTGGCTTGTAGAAGCATCACCCCAATCTCTGCCTTTATCATCACACGGTGTTCTCCCTGTGTGCATGTCTGTGTCCAAATTTCCCCTTTTTATAAGGACACCAGTCATATTGGATTAGGGCCCATCTTGATGACCCCGATTACCTCTGTAAAGACCCTGGCGCGAAATAAGATCACTCTCTGAGGTCTTGGAGGTTAGGACTTCAATATATGAATTTTGAGAGGGCACAATTCAGCCTACCCTGAAAGGACTCTTTACCCCTCTACCTAAACCAGAGACCCGCCTTTACGCTCACACAGCATGGGGGCCTCAGCTGCACCACAGCGATCTCAAGCCATGTTAACCAGGGTTTACCTCTCCGTTACCAGTGAGTCCCCAGAACCCTGCTCAGAGCCTAGGTTTGGTAGGAAACATGTAAATTACTTGTTAAATAAACGAATGAATAAAAAATGCCTTTGGATTCTCTGTCATTGTTTGTGTGTGTTCCTTTCTCCTTCACTGGTCCACAGCTTATCTTAGCGTGCTCTCGTCTGCTATACACACACTGGACCAGGCACAGTCCCCGCGTTCAGGAGAGACACTAACAATGATAACTAGCATGTAACCAGCTCTCTCTCTGTGCCAGGGACTCTGCTACAAATTTTGCATGGAATGGATCATCTAATTTTTCACAACCACCTCACCAAGTAGATACAACCAGGTGTGCTCTACAGATGAGGAGATTGAGGCACAGAGATGTTAAGTAACTTGCCACGGGTCACAAAGCTATGAGGTGGTTATATAAGGAAAAGGCAGGGATGCGTCTGCCCCATTCAGCACCTCTTCCCTCTGGGCTGAGAGCAGTGCCTGGTGCAGAGTAAACACCCAAGATGAGCATGACCATATACTTTAGTGTTAGAACCAGGACAATTTTGAGAATAAAAGGAGACACTAAATTGAGGAGACTCTGGAAAAACAGTGCAGTTGTGGACAGACTGGGAGGAAAGGTTACTTTATTAACAAATAACTACTGAATGAATGAATGCAGGCCCTTCCTACTTGAGGGCCAGGATCTTAATCACCACATAACACTGGGCAAGACACATTTGCGAAACTGAATTGTACTTACCTGGGGCATTTGCTGAAAAAGCAGGCCCCTCAATGTAAATCTACAGCAATTCCCATCAGATAGGAATTTTAGTTGCAGTTTTATCATTGCACAGCCTGTTATTCAAACCCAGAGGGTAAAAATGCAAATTAAAGAAATGCTTTGTATTAAACAAAACTCTTTCCGAAGACTAAGTCATTACAGTCTGTAACTGGGGTACAAGATGGGATAACATTTCTATTCTATCAGAGATGATGATAAAGAAATCATTTCTATCGTTCCGTTCTTGAAAATAAAAAGGAGTTTCCAATGAACTTTCATATCAATAATGATCTTAATTATCTATCCTCTTTTTGTGAGCCAAATGCCTTTTCTTTCACCATAAACAAAAGAGGTAATTTTGGTTTTTCTTTTCTTCTGTTTTTTTTTCTTCTCCTTCTTTCCGCTCTCCCTCCCTCCCTCCCTCCCTCCCCTCCTCACCCACCCACCGCCTCTCTCTTTCAGAGAAACAACTGCAGGACATAAATTCCTGAATCAATGTTCCAGATCTCATGCTGCGGAACAGTGCAGACCCTCCTGGGAAGCCACATGACGTGTCCCGAATCTTCCTGGAATGACAGCGTCTCAGGGTTGAAAGAAATCTTGTCCTCTTGCACTAATGCTCTTACAAGGCCATCGCACTGATCAGTAGCCAGCTTCTCCCGACTTGAACACCTCCTGTGGTCCATGACAGCTGTCTATCCACCTCTCCAGAGGATACTCACGATGGCTGAGTAATTTGGAACATGTTATCAAGAACCCAGGGATCACTGACTATGCTGGCTTTGTCATTTCACATCCGTGTGGCCTTGGGCAAATCACTCAATCTCTCTGTGCCTCACATCAGAAGTTACAGCTGGAAGCCCTCTGATTTCCATTTGGCCTATTCAGTGTGGGTTGTTTTTTTTTTTAATTTATTTTATTTATTTATTTTTGGTTGCATTGGGTCTTCGTTGCTGTGCGCGGGCTTTCTCTAGTTGCAGTGAGCGGGGGCTACTCTTCGTTGCAGTGCGCGGGCTTATTGCAGTGGCTTCTCTTGTTGCGGAGCACAGGCTCTAGGTGCGCAGGCTTCAGTAGTTGTGGTTCTTGGGCTCTAGAGCACAGGCTCAGTAGTTGTGGCGCATGGGCTTAGTTGCTCCGCGGCATGTGGGATCTTCCCGGACCAGGGCTCGAACCCGTGCCCCCTGCACTGGCAGGCGGATTCTTAACCACTGCACCACCAGGGAAGCCCAGGGAAGCCCCCAGTGTGGGGTTTTAGAACTGAATACACACTCACTTTTAAAACCTAAGTATTTCACACAAAAATCCAGATTTCAGGCTTCTTTAGAAAAGCAACAA
The DNA here is from genome assembly GCF_965194825.1 of Balaenoptera physalus. Classification (NCBI taxonomy): domain Eukaryota; kingdom Metazoa; phylum Chordata; class Mammalia; order Artiodactyla; family Balaenopteridae; genus Balaenoptera; species Balaenoptera physalus. The sequence goes on along the minus strand of NC_138884.1, from coordinate 113,793,755 downwards.
TCTGGCCACCCCAGCCCAGGTTTCTGCACGGCGACAATACGCTGGAGCTCGGTGGTAGCTGCCCACTCTGGCTGGGACCCACCCCTCCTGAAAACCCAGGAGCCAGCAAGGGGGAAGGAGGCTCCTCTCTCCCCTGTGACTGGGGCCCCCTGAAGGCAGCTAAGCTGGGGACCACGACATACACACCTCTAGCAGGACACTCATCCTGTGTTTCTGGGCCATTCCCTTTGCTTAGGATGTTCTCCCAACCAACTTTACCCTTTGAAATTCTATCCATCATTCAGCGCTAAGTTCACCGACCACCTCTTCCAAAAAGCCTTTCTCTATCCCCTCAACTCCCCAGTCTGAAGCAATACCCTCCTCTCACTTCCTCTACCTCCTAGACTTAACCCTGCCATGTCCCTTTTCACATCCTGCCTTTTATTCCACTTAGCTGTGAACACACACACACACACACACACACACACACACACACACACACACACACACACACACACACACACACACACACCAGACTGTAAACTTCTTGAGGGTAGAGGCCCTAATTCATCTGTGTTCCCCATTTAGCAGAATCTCTCTATGGTGGGCAGAATAATGCCTCCCCCAAAGGTGTCCACGTTCTAATCCCTGGAGCCTGCAAATGTTACATTACACGGCAGAAGGGGATTAAGGGAGCAGACGGAACTGAGGTTGCTAATCAGATGACCTGTAGATGGGGAGATTTTCCTGGATTATCCAGGTGGGCCCAATATAATCACAAGGCCCCTTAAATGTAGAAGAGGGAAGCAGAAAAGTCAGAGTCACAGGGATGCGAGAAGGCCTCAACTGGCCATCGCTGGCTTTGAAAACAGAAGGATGCTACGAGCCAAGGATGCAGGCAACCCACAGAAGCCGGAAAAGGCAAGGAATAGATTCTCCCCTAAGAGCCTCCAGAAGGTAGCAGCCCCACTGACACCTTGATATTAGCCCAGTAAAACCCATTCCGAACTTCTGACCTCTAGAACTGTAAGAGAATAAATTTGTGTTGTTTTAAGCCAGTGGTGATGGTAATTTGTTAGGGCAGAAGTAAGAAACTAATACACCATCTTTTCATATAGTTGGTGCTCAATATAAGCCTGTAGATACTGAATCTGACCACATATTCCTTATCTGCATCCCAGAATCACATAAGGACAAGGATTCACTGTCTCTCATTCCACGCTGCTGAGTCACCAGGATACACAATTAACGCCTAATGAGAAATCAGCTTGTAACAGAGAGAAGATGGGAAGAGTGCAGGGCTTTGGCCTCAGGAGATGAAGGCTGGAATCCTGGCCCACCACCTAGTAGCTATGGTAACCGTAAGTTATTTCACTTTGATGAGTCTCAGTCTCCGTGCCTGTAAAATGGGGCAAGCAGTACCTCCTTACAGAATTACTGTAATAAGTAACTGGTACACACAGGAGATTTATTTTAAATGTTTAGAACATACATACATACATGCACCACATACTCATTAAAAACTCCTAGGATGACACTTCAACTCACTCTCTGCTACTGACACTGGGTTTTGTAACCTGGGAAAGAGCTCTGGTTCTCAGCCAAGAAACACTGGGGTGGTGTGTTAACCCCAAGGGTGTACTTGTTCCCTGGGTCCTTCTGTTACATGAATAATACATATAGATCTTTTTTCTTATATCTTTATTGGAGTATGATTGCTTTACAATGTTGTGTTAGTTTCTGTTGTACAACAAAGTGAATCAGCTATAAGTATACATATATCCCCATATCCCCTCTCTCTTGAGCCTCCCTCCCATTTTCCCTGTCCCACCCCTCTAGGTCATCACAAAGTATCGAGCTGATCCCCCTGTGCTATGCAGCAACTTGCCACTAGTCATCCATTTTACATTTGGTACTGTATATATGCCCATGCTACTCTCTCACTTCATCCCAGCTTCTCCTTCCCCCCACTGTGTCCTCAAGTCTGTTCTCTACATCTGTGTCTTTATTCCTGCCCTGCCACTAGGTTCATCAGTACCGTTTTTTTAGATTCCATATATGTGCGTTAGCATACGGTATTTGTTTTTCTCTTTCTGACTTACTTCACTCTGTATGACAGACTCTAGGTCCATCTACCTCATTACAAATAACTCAATTTTGTTTCTTTTTATGGCTGAGTAATATTCCATTGTATATATGTGCCACACCTTCTTTATCCATTCATCTGTTGATGGACATTTAGGTTGTTTCCATGTTCTGGCAATTGTAGTGCTGCAGTGAACATTGTGGTACATGTATCTTTTTGAATTATGGTTTTTTCAGGGTATATGCCCAGTAGTAGGATTGCTGGGTCTTATGGTAGTTCTATTTTTAATTTTTTAAGGAACCTCCATACTGTTCTCCATAGCGGCTGTATCAATTTACATTCCCACCAACAGTGCAGGAGGGTTCCCTTTTCTCCACACCCTCTCCAGCATTTATTGTTTGTAGATTTTTTGATGATGGCCATTCTGATCAGTGTGAGGTGACACCTCATTGTGGTTTTGATTTGCATTTCTCTAATGATTAGTGATGTTGAGCATCCTTTCATGTGTTTGTTGGCAGTCTGTATGTCTTCTTTGGAGAAATGTGTATTTAGGTCTTCCGCCCATTATTGGATTGGTTGTTTGTGGAAATGTGGAAACACTCACATTTACCACTGCAACAAAAAGAATAAAATACTTAGGAATAAACCTACCTAAGGAGGCAAAAGACCTGTATGCACAAAACTATAAGACACTGAGGAAAGAAATCAAAGACGATACAAACAGATGGAAAGATATACCATGTGCTTGGATTGGAAGAATCAACATTGTGAAAATGACTGTACTACCCAAAGCAATCGACAGATTCACTGCAATCCCTATCAAATGGCATTTTTCACAGAACTAGAAAAAAAATTTTTACAATTTGTATGGAAACACAAAAGACCCCAAATATCCAAAGCAATCTTGAGGAAAAAAAAAATGGAGCTGGAGGAATCAGGTTCCCTGACTTCAGACTATACTACAAAGCTACAGTAATCAAGACAGTATGGTACTGGCACAAAAACAAATATAGATCAATGGAACAGGATAGAAAGCCCAGAGATAAACCCGTGCACATATGGTCACCTTATCTTTGACAAAGGAGGCAAGAATATACAGTGGAGAAAAGACAGCCTCTTCAATAAGTGGTGCTGGGAAAACTGGACAGCTACATGTAAAAGAATGAAATTAGAACACTTCCTAACACCATACACAAAAATAAACCCAGAATGGATTAAAGACCTAAATGTAAGGCCAGACACTATAAAACTCTTACAGGAAAACATAGGCAGAACACTCTTTGACATAAATCATAGCAAGATCTTTTTTGACCCACCTCCTAGAGTAATGGAAATAAAATCAAAAATAAACAAATGGGACCTAATGAAACTTAAAAGCTTTTGCACAGCAAAGGAAACCATACATATAGATCTTAACACCCCATTTCCTCCCCTGCTCTACTATGAAGATAACAACTCTCTCTGCTCCAAGTCACTGACTTTAACACCCATTTCTCACCCATCTTCATATCACATCCTTTGCACTACAACTTTCTGGCATCTTCCATCAAGATATGGAGTCTATTTCTCCAGTTCTCACACCTGGGCTGGCTTGGAGATTTGATTTAGCCAAACAAATGTGGTGGGAGGGATGGTATGTCAGTTCTAAGCCTAGGTCTCGAGAGGCTTTGCACAATTACACCCTTTCTCTTGGAACCCTGCCACCATCTATGAACAAGCCCAGACCTGCCAGTTGGCAGATGAGAGACCATGTGGGACAGAGATGACTCACCCCAGCCACAGCCGTCCTAGACCAGCCATTGCTTGGCTGACCCACAGGCTGACTGCAGACACCTGAGCAAACCCACCCAAGATGAGCTGAGCCTAGTCCAGATCAGCAGAACTGCCCAGCTGACTTGTAGACTCATAAGCAATGATAAAAGCTTATTGTTTTAAGGCACTGAGTTTAAGGTGACTTGTTATACAGCAATAGCTAACTGATCCTTTTGTTACTCGCTAGTGACTGTAGAAACCTGTGAATCACATATGCAGATGACCAATGAGTGAGTGACCAGGGTGCTGTTTGAATATTAATCTAAGTCCTTTTGAAACTGTAAAACTGATTCCTCTGAAAAGACTCTGATCAGTCACAATCATGAAAAGAGTCCCAGTTCTTAGATTTTCCTTCTTGGCTGCACTTCAATGCCTGGAGGATAGAACATCAATGACCACACAGGATTGGCAAGAAAAAGGGATGCTTGGCAAGACCCTCACACTCTGTTGAGGAGCAGGCAGGGACTCTTTCTTTGTTGATGTGTAGACATTCCTAATGAAACAGCAGGATCTAGGAGCTAGGATTTCCTATTCTAACATCTTGCTGACATCACTCTCCCAGTTTGTGGAATTTTAAAAATACCATGCAACTCCTCCCTTGCTCAAGAGGACACATTAGCTTCAGTTAGAAGGGGTTTCCTTCTGGGGAGGGAAGCAGTTGAATTATGTATTCAATACACCAACTTTTCCAGTGATCCCCAAAGAACTGGCATCTGACTTTCCAGTCTTGAAGCCCTGACAGGTCTGATACAGTCTAGCTTCCAGGGAAAGAACAGAGATGGTGGTTTGGACTGGTAGACACCATAGTTTTCCACTCACTGACTCAGCATAGAGCAAGCAGACAAAAACACAGCTGCATGTTTCTTCCTGGGGAAGCGAATTGGTAGAGGCCCCAAGATTATCTGGCCCAGCTTATTGGTGGGGTTTTCTCCTGTATGAGACCAGTTGGCAAATACTGGGAGAGGTGTCTCCTTTGTCCAATGTGCAGACACCAACAAAGAGAATCAAGGAAAATGAAGAATCAAGCAAAGATGTTCCAAACAAAAGAACAAGATAAATCTCCAGAAACTAACCATAATGAAGAAGAGCTATATGATTTACCTGACAGAGAATTCAAAATAATTGTCATAAAGATATTCACTGAGGTCAAGAGACCAATGCATGAACAATGTGAGAATTGTAATAGAGATAGAATACATTTTAAGAATCAAACAGAAACCAAGGAGCTCAAGAACATAGTAACTGCACTGAAAATTTCAATTGAAGGGTATAATAGTAATTACATAAAGCAGAAGAAAAGATCTTCATGTGAACACGAAGACAGGTTATTGGAAATAATTCAGTCAGAGAAGCAAAAGGAAAAAAGAATGAAAAAGAGTAAAGAAATGTTTAGGAACTTATGGGATATCCCCCAAATGATTAATATACATGCAATGGAAAGCCCAGAAGGAAGAGAGAAAGAAAGGACCAGAAAGCTTATTCAAACAAATAATGGCTGAAAACTCCCAAAATCTGAAAGAAATGAATGTCCAGATCCAAGAAGCCCAAAATGCACCACATAAGAACTGCCCAAAGGAATCCACACTGAGACATATTATAATCAAATTGTCAAAAGTCAAAGATAAAGATATAATTTGGAAGAAGCAAAAGAAAAATGACTTGTCACATACAAGGGAACTCCTATAAGACTCTCAGCAGATTTTTCAACAAAAAGCTTGCAGGTCAGAAGGGAGTGGGATGATATATTCAAAGTGCCCCAAAAAATTGCCAACCAAGAATACTACACTTGGCAAAACAACTATCCTTCAAAATGAAGAAAAGATAAAGACTTTCCCAACAAACAAAAGCTAAAGGGGTTTGTCACCACTAGAACTGCCTTACAAGAAATACTAAAAAAGTTCTTCAGGATGAAACAAAGGGACACTCAAGAGTATGCCATGTCATAAAAACGTCTGAAACATGATGGTAAAGGTAAATACCTAGACAAATACAGAATAATGCATTCCTGTAATAGTAGTGGGTAAATCACTTTTAATTCCAGTACAAAAGTTAAAAGACAAAAGTATTAAAAATATAGCTAAAAAATGTTAAAAGATAAGCAGTATGAATAGATACGAATTGTGACAACAATAATAAAAAGAGTGGAGAGGGAGAAGTTAAAGTATAGTGTTTGGTATGCAATTGAACTTAAGTTGGTATTAGCTTAAAATTATGTTAAAACTATAAAAACATTTTACTTAGGCCTCAGAGTAACCACACATGCAAAAAAAAATACCTATAGAAGTAAGTAAAAGAAAACAAGAGGTGAATAAAAGCATATCAATACAAAAAATCAACAGAACACAAGCAAGGACAGCAAGAGAGAAAAAGGCAGACAAAAGAACTACAAGACTGACAGAAAACTAAAAAAATGTCAATAGTAAATCCTTCCCTATCAGCAATTACTTTAAGTGTACATGTTTTAAACTCTCTAATCAAAAGACAAAGAGTGGCTGAATGAATTAAAAAAGAAAACCAATTATATGCTGTCTACAAGAAACTCACTTTAGATTTAAGAATACACTTCGGCTGACAGCAAAGGGATAGAAAAATATATTCTATGCACACAGTAACCAAAAGAAATCAGAAGTGGCTGTACTTATATCAGACAAAATAAACTTTAAGTCAACGACTGTCACAAGAGATGAAGAAGGACATTATATAATGATAAAAGGATCACTCCATCAGGAAGATATAACAATTATAAGTATATATGCACCCAACATCAGAGCACCTAAACATATAAAGCAAACATTGACAGAATTGACGGAAGAAGCTGACAGCAATAAAATTAATTGTAGAAGACTTCAATGCCCTAATGGACAGAAAATCCAGACTGAAGATCAATAAGGAAATAGAGGACTTGAATAACACTACAGACCATGTGAACCTAACACATATATAGAACATTCCAACCAAGAGTATCAAAATATACGTTCTTCTCAAGCACACACAGGTCTTTCTCAAGGATAGATCACATGTTAGATCACAAAGCAAGTCCTAACAAATTTAAGAAGACTGAAAGCAAACTGAGTTTTTTTTTTTCTGACAACAAAGGAAAACTAGAAATCAATAGCAGAAGGAAAACTGGAAATTCACAAATACAGGAAATTAAACAACATATTCTTGAACAGTCATTGGATCAAAGAAGAAAAGAAAAGCATAACTTAAAAAATACCTTGAGACAAAGGAAAATGGAAACACACATACCAAAGCTTATAGGATGCAGCAAAAATAGTACTAAGAGTGAAATTCACAGTGATAAACACCTACATTAAAAAGGAAGAAAGCTCTCAAATAAAAATCTAACTGTACACCTCAAGGAGCTAGGCAAAGAAGAGCAAACTAAGCCCAAAATTACAGAAGGAAGGAAATAAATATTAGAGCAGAAATAAATGAAATTTTAAAAACAGAAAAACAACAGAAAAAACAATGAAACTAAAGTTTGTTTCTTGAAAACACATACAAAATTGACAAACCCTTTTCTAGACTAAGAAAAAAAAGAGAAAAGACTCAAACAGGAAGAAATAAAAGAAGAGACATTACAACTGATGCTACAGAAATAAAAAGATCATAAAAGACTTCTGTGAACAATTATACACCAACAAACTGGATAACTTAGAAGAAACAGATACATTGCTAGAAACATACAACCTTCCAAGACTAAATCATGAATAACAGAAAGTCTAAATAGGACTTTAACTAATGTAGAGATTGAATCAGTAATCGAAAACCTCCAAACAAAGAAAAATCCAGGACCAGATGACTTCACTGGTCAGTTCTACAAAACATTTAAAGAATCATTAATGTCAATCTTTCTCAAACTCTTCCAAATAATTGAAAAAAAGAAGCACTTCCAAACTAATTTTGTGAAGCCAGCATTACCCTGATACCATAGCCAGACAAAGACAAGACAAAAACAAAAACAAACAAACAAACAAAACACTACTGGCCAATATCCCTGATGAAAATGGATGCAAAAAATCCTCAACAAAATACCAGCAAATCAAATCCAGTAGCACATTAAAGGAATCATATACAATGATCAAGTAGTTTCTTCCTGGGATGTAAGGATGGATTAACATAAATAAATCTATTAATATGATATTTCGGGGCTTCCCTGGTGGCGCAGCGGTTGAGAGTCTGCCTGCTAGTGCAGGGGACACGGGTTCGCGCCCTGGTCTGGGAGGATCCCACATGCCGCGGAGCAACTGGGCCCGTGAGCCACAATTGCTGAGCCTGCGCATCTGGGGCCTGTGCTCCGCGGCCGGAGAGGCCACGGTGGTGAGAGGCCCGCGCACCGCGATGAGGAGTGGCCCCCGCTTGCCGCAACTGGAGAAAGCCCTAGCACAGAAACGAAGACCCAACATAGCAATCAATCCATCAATCAATCAATCAATAAAAAAAAATAAATCTTTAAAAAAAAAAAAAAAAAAAATATGATATTTCACATTAACAAAATAAAAGATAATAATCACACGATTATTTCAACAGACACAGAAAAAAAGTTTGACAAAATTCAACAGCACCTCATGATAAAAACTCTCAATAAAATATGAATAGAAGGAAATTTTACCTCAAAATATAAAAGCCATTTATGACAAGCCCACAGCTAACATCATACTCAATGGTAAAAACTGAGAGTTTTTCCTCTAAGATCAAGAACAAGTCAAAGAGGCTCACTCTTACCACTTCTATTCAACATAGTACTAGAAATTCTAGCCAAAGTGATTAGGCAAGGAAAAGAAATAAAGGCATCCAAACTGAAAGGAAGAAGTAAAACTGTCCCAGTTGGCAGATAACACAATCTTATATAGAAAATCCCAAAGATTTATATTTTAAAGTTTTATGTAACTATACTTTTATGGTTATAGAGTTAAAAATAACTATTAGAACTAATAAAGAAATTCAGTAAAGTTGCAAGATACAAAATTAACATACAAAAATCAGTTGTGTTTCTATACACTAATAATGAACTATCTGAAAAAAAATTAGAGAAACAATCCCATTTACAACAGCAGAATAAAAGAATACAATATGTAGCGATAAAATTAACTAAGGAGGTGAAAGCCTTGTATACTGAAAACTACAAAACATTGAATGAAAGAAAGTAAACAAAACACAAACAAGTGGAAAGGCATCCATTTCATGGGTTGGAAGATAATATTATCAAAATGTCCATACTACCCAAGGCAATCTACAGATTCACTGCAATCTCTATCAGAATCCCAATAGCATTTTTTACATAAATAGAAAAAATAATTCTAAAATTCAAATGAAACCACAAAATACCATGAACAACCAAATTAATCTTGAGAAAGAACAAAGCTGGAGGCATCATACTTCCTGTTTTCAAAATATATTACAAAGCTATAGTAATCGAAACATAGTTTACTGGCATACAGACAGACATATAGACCAATGGAACATAATAGAGAAATTATAAATAAATCCACACGTATGGTCAATTTATTTTTGACTAGAGAGCCAAGAATACACAATGGGGAAAAGAGAGTTTCTTCAATAAATAGTGTTGGGAAAACAGGATATCCACATGGAAAAGAATGGAATTGGCCCCTAATCTCACACCATACACAAAAATCAACCCCAAATGGATTAAAGACACAAATATAAGGCTGTTTATGTCCTTAATCCATAACTGAAAAACTCCTAGAAGAAAACATAGGGGAAAAACTGCATGACATTGATCTTGGCAATGATTTTTTGGATATGACACCAAAAGCATAGGTAACAAAAATAAAGTAAACAAGTGGGAGTACATCAAAATAAAAAGCTTCTACACAGAAAAGGAAACAACCAGTAGAGTAAAAAAAACTTACAGGATGGGAAAAAATATTGCAAGCCGTATATCTGATAAGGGGTTAATCTCCAAAGTATATAAGGAACTCCTACACCTCAATAGTTTTAAAAAAAACTAATAACCAAATTTTAAAATGGATTAAGTACTTGAATAGACATTTCTCCAGAGAAGACATAACAAATGGCCAACAGGTATAGGAAAAAACACTCAATATCAGTAAGCATCAGGGAAAAGCAAATCAAAACCACAATGAGATATCATCTTACAACTGTCAGGATGGCTATTATATATTAAAAAAAAAAAAAAGGACAACCAGTATTGTCAAGGATGTAGAGAAATTAGAATCCTTGCACACTGTTGGTGGTAATGTAAAAAGATGAAGTTGCTTTGGAAAACAATATGGAGCTTCCTCTAAATATTACAAAGAGAACTACCGTATGATATAGCAATCCCACTTCTGGGTATTTAACCCCCAAAATTGAAGTCAGGCTCAAAGAGGTATTAGCACTTCTGTGTTCATTGCAGCACTATTCACAATAGCCAAGGTGTGGCAGCAACCTAAATGTCCATGGACAGATGAATGGATAAAGAAAATGTGGTACCTATACACAGTGGAATACTATTCAGCCTTAAAAAGGAAGGAAATTCTGTATTATGCAGCAACGTGGATGAACCCTGAGGGAATTATGTTAAGTGAAATAAGCCAGTCACAGAAAGTTAAATATTGCATGATTCCACTTATAAGGTATCTAAAATAGTCAAATTCATAAAATAAAGAGTGGAATGGTGGTTGACCAGGGCTGGGGGTGGGGAGAGTGGGGAGTTAGTAATCGATGGGCATAAAATTTTAGTTAAGCAAGATAAATAAGCTCTATAGATCTGCTGTACAACATTGCACCTACAGTCAACAGCAATGTACTGTACATTTAAAAATTTAAGAAGGTAGATCTCATGTTGTGTCCTCATAACAATAAAATTAAATAGGTAAACACATACATACATACACACATACATACATAGGAGTATAACAAAAAGCAGCATTTATACCATTTTTAAGGCACATGCATATCATTCATTCATTCAACACACACTGGTGGAGTGTGACCACATCCACTTACTGCAGAAATTAGTCAGGCTTCCCTAGTTAGTATAATAATAGTTTTCATGTTCCCTTTTCCTGCCCACAATAAAAGTACCATGGGCAAGAAAGCCAGTTTGATTAAATGAGACTTCACATACATAAAGCGCAGTCAGGACAAGAAGAAGAAACAAGGTCTTTAGAACTGGAACGACTGAGGTGCGTATCTCAACTCTGTCACTTACAAGCTGGATAAGTTCCTTATTTTCTCAGCTTCAATTTCATCTTCTCTAGAATGGGAATAAAAACACTTAACTCCTAGGGTCACTGAGATGGTTGAATGAGCTTCCACATGGAATGTGCCTGGCACTTAGCAGGAGCTCCATAAATGTTAGTCCTTTCCCTCTTCACAAATGGCCAACATCATGAAAGTAAATCTTGGTTGCTATGAGTGTTAATATTTGCTCCTATTTTTCTGCCCATTGGTAATCATCCAGGCTCCTTATGTGGCAACACAGAAGTGCCCATCTCCAAAGGGGGTTTGGGCTTTTGAACATGGGCTGACATACTCTACCCTCCCCCTTCCCATAATCTCAGGTAAACCTCAGGGTGTCCCCAAATGGATTCGGCAGTTGCCGTAGGCCCCAAGTTTCTAAAAGCCACCAGACAATAAAACACCACTAAGGCTTACAGCCTGATAAAAAGCACTTCTCAAGTTCAAAGGGAGGATTTAAAAATAAAGAAGCCCTTCCAACAGATCCAGGGTAAGACGAGGGAGTCTAATTGAGCTGGATGTGCACTGTGACTGTGTGAATGTTTTATCTTTGTTGTCAAAATGCCATCTGGGGTGAAGGACACCTGGAGATCAATTTTCTTGGATTACATGGTCACTCCCAGCAGTGGGTGTGCAGAAATGCTGATCGCCTGCTGGCTCCTCCAGCACCACAAGCAGCTAAACATGCTGAGACAGAAGTGGGTGTTTCATTATTATATTTAATAGGAAAGTACAAAAATTCTAAAGTGCTAAGACAGTACTCTCTTTATCCCTCATACCAGCTGTCTGAAAAGTCTAAAAAGATATTTTGGTATAGACCCAAACGTTTAGCTCTTTTAGGAGTTTTCTTAAGGCATATTAAACAATTTTTTACTATGTTAAAGCACATGCTCATTGTAGAAAATATTTCCCTGCTTAGAAAATGTAGAAAAGTAGAGGGAATACAATGAGAATCACTTATAATTTTACCACCCAATGAAATATAATTCCCAGCAGTAATTTTTTCAGTTCATATTTGCAACCTGCTTTTTTGCTTAAATCTTAAACATCAACCATCAAAATTACCAACAAACATTACTTTGAATGATTAATAACATTTCATCATATTATGTCCTCTAATTACTTAGCCATTCTGTTAAGATTGAACACTGAAATTATAGGTGTTCTCCATTGTAAATCATGCTGCCACGAAGACACAATTGAAGGGCCACATGAGCAGTGACGATATCTCTTTTAATCACCAACATTTCTCCCAAACCAAGTACAGGGCCTGGAACAATGTATATAGTTTTATTGAATGAACCCTGTTATATTTTTAGAATGTAATTTCTATTAATATTTTTAAAGCCATATCTCCAAGCTTAGCATTAAGTCACTGTCCAAACCCCAGCCTGGCATCTGAGGTTGGCCTGATCTCTTCACAGAGTGCCCTCGGCCACCTCTGACTGGACCCCAAACACACCACTTGTATGCCCTCCGACTGTCCCCTTCTAGTGAAAATGTCCCTAGCCCTCATTCTCACAGCTCAAGCACCTGTCCTCAGTAGCATTAGACCCACCTTACCTCTGTCTCACCTGCCAGACTGTGGCCTCCTCAAGGGGGAGCCTGAGTCTCATTCCTCTCTGTACTCCTGGTACCCAGCTCAGGGATGGCAGCTAGTGGGTGTGCAGTAAATGCAGCCTGGATGAACGAATTAATTGCAGGACTTGACCTAAGACTGCACCACTGATTCTGAAATAACTTGGGGCAGAAAATAAGTATATGGTTTTTGCTGATTTTTTTCCTTTGCTCTGGCTGTATTAATTAGGGTTCACCAGAGAAACAGAACCTATATCTATAACTACGTAATTTATTATAAGATACTGGTTCATGAAATTATGGAGACTAAGAAGTCTCACAATCTGCTATCTGTAAGCTGGGGACCCAGGAAGACCATATAGGTGGAAGGCAAGAGAGCTAGTAAGCATAGATTCTAGTCTGTGTCTGAAGGTCTGATAACCTAGAACCCCCAGGGGCAGGAGAAGATTGATGTCCCACTGTAGTAGTCGAGCACAGAGAAGGCAAATCCTCCTAACCACCATCATTTTATTGTAGTCAGGCCCTCAATGGATTGGATGATGCTCACCCACACTGGGGAGGGCAGTGTGCTTTACTCAGCCTACTGATTCAAACGCTAACCTCTCCTGGAATCACCGACACAGACACTCCCAGAAATAACTGTTTACCCAGATATCTGCTCATCCCATGATCCAGTCAAGTTGACACAAAATTAACTATCATATTTGCTTTATTTTTTTACAATATTGTTATTGAGATACAGTTCACATAACAAATTCACCCATCTTAAGGTGTATAATTCATGATTTAAGTATACTCACAATATTTTGCAACCATACCTCTATCTAAATCCAGGAAATTTTATCACCCCAAAAAGAGTCTGGTACTGGTTAGCAGTCACTCCCAATCCTCCCCCGCCGCCTACCACCACTTTTCCAATCCCTAGGCAAGCAATCATCTGCTGCTTTCTGTCTGCATGGATGTGCTTATTCTGGACAGTTCAAATAAATGGAATCATACAAGATGTGGCTTTTTGTGACTGATTTCTTTCATTTAGCATAATGTTTTCAAAGGTCATCCATGTTCTAGCACATGACAGTGTTCCATTCTTTTTATGCCTAAATAATATTCCATTGTATGGACAGACCACATTTTGTATATCTATTCATCAGCTGATGTACATCTGGCTTGTTTCTACTTTTTGGCTATTATGAATAATGTTGTTATGAACATTCATGTACCCATTTTTGTGTGCACATGTGTTTTCAATTCTCTTCTTATAAACCTAGGAGTTGAATTGCTAGGTAATATTTTAACTCTATGTTTAAGTTTTTGAGGAACTACCAAACTGTTCTGGATAGCACATGCACCACTTTACACTCCCACAAGCAATGTATGAAGTTTCCAATTCTCCACATTCTTGTCAACATTTATTATTTCCCATTTTTTAAAAATTATTGCTATACTTATCCTAGTAGGTATGAAATACTATCTCATTGTGGTTTTGATTTACATTTCCCTAATAATTAATGATCTTGAGCATCTTTGCATGTGCTTTTTCACCATTTGAAGATCTTCTCTGGAGCAATGTCTATTCAAATCCTTTGCCCATTTTTTAATTGAGTTGTCTTTTTAATTTTGAATTTTAAGAGTTCTTTATATATTCTGTATACTAGATCTTATCAAATATATGATTTGTAAATACTTTCTCCCATTCTTTGGGATGTCTTTACACATTGATGCTAGTGTCCTTTGAAGCACAAAAGTATTGAATTTTTATGAAGTCCAACTTATTTATTTTTTATTTAGTTGCTTGTATTTTGCAGTCATATAAAAGAAGCCATTGCCTAATTAAGTTTATGAAGATTGACACCTATGTTTCCAAGAGTTTTAAAGTTTTAGCTTTTACATTTAGGTCCTTAATTCATTTTGAGGTCATTTTTGCATATGCTGTGAGATAGGGGTCTAAATTCATTCTTTTACATATGCATACCCAGTGGTCCCAGCACCATTTATTGAGACAACTATTCTTTCCCCATTGCATGATACTGGCACACTTTTCAACAATGAATTTACCATAGATGTTTATTTCTGGACTCTCAGTTCTATTATATTGACCTATATGTCTATCCTTATGCCAGTACCAAACTTTCTTGATTACTGTAGTTTTGTACTAAGTTTTAAAATGATGAAGTGTGATTCTTCCAACTTTGTTATTCTTTTTCAAGATTATTTTGGCTATTTCAAGTCCCTTTCATTTCCACTAAGTTTTAGGATCTGTTTCTCAATTTCTGCCAAAGAGGCAGTTGGGTTTTTTTTTTAATAGGGGTTGCATTTAACCTGTATATTGATTTGGAAACTATTGCCATCTTTACAATATTGTCTTCCAATCCATAAACATGGGATGTCTTTCTATTTATTTAGGTTTCTTTTAGTATAGTTTTTGTTTCTTTTTTGATGTGGACCATTTTTAAAGTATTTTATTGAATGTGTTACAATATTGCTTGTTTTATGTTTTGGTGTTTTGGCCGTGAGGCATGTGGGATCTTAGCTCCCCGACCAGGGATTAAACCCGCACCCCCTGCATCGGAAGGCGAAGTCTTAACCACTGGACCACCAGGGAAGTCCCAGGTTTCTTTTAGTATTTTCCAACAGTGTTTTGTATAGTTTTCAGCATAAAAGTCTTACACTTTATTCTTAAGTATTTTAATATTTTTGAGGCAATTCTTAATGGAACTGTTTTCTTAATTTCATTTTCAGAATGTTCATTGCTAGTGTATATAAGTACTGACTTTTTATGGATCTCATACCATATAACTATGCTGAACTTTAATAGCTCTAAGAGTTTTTTGTGGATTCTTTGGGTGTTTCTGAATATGAGATCATGTCATCTGCAAAGAGAGAGAATTTTACTTCTTCCTTTCCAATCTAGATGCCATTTATTTATTTATCAATCATTTATTTACTTATTTGTTGCTTGCCTAACTTCCCTGACTAGAATCTCCAGAAAAAGCTGAATAGGAAAGGTGAGAGCAGACATCATTTTCCATTCCTGATCTTAAGAAGAAAACATCCAGTCTTTCATCATTAAGTATAATGTTAGCTGTGGGTTTTTCACAGATGCCCTTTAACAGATTGAGAAAGTTCTTGTCTATTGTATGCTGAATGCTTTTTACCATAAGCAGCTGCTGAATTTTGTCAAATGATTTTTCTGTGTCTATTGAGACAGTTATGTGACTTTTTTCTTTATTCTATTAATATGGTATATTACATTGATCTTGTTACATTGAATCAAAATTGCATTCTTTGGGGAAATCCCACTTGTTTGTGGTATATAATTCTTTCTAAATGGATTCAGTTTTTGGTGTTCCGTTGCAGATTTTTGCATCAATGTTCCTAAGTGGTACTGGTCTGTATTTTGATTTTCTGGTGACATCTTTGTCTGGTTTTAATAGCAGAGTAATATGCGCTCCCCAAAGATGAGTTGGGAAGTGTTTTCTCCTCTTATACTTTTCAAAGAGTTTGAGAAGGATTGGTATAAATTCTTCTTCAAATATTTGGTAGAATTTACCAGTGAAACTATTTGGTCCTGAAATTTTTATCTGTTGGAAGGTTTTGATATTTTATTATTATCAAATGCTCTTTACTTGGTATAAGTCTGTCTAGATTTTCTGTTTGTTCTTTGCTCAGTTTTGCAGTTTGTGTGCTTCTAGGAATTTGTCTGTTTCATCAAGATTATCTAGTTTGTTGGCATACAATTGTTTATAGCATTGCCCTGTAATCATTTTTATTTCTATAAGGTCAGTAGTAATGTCCTCATTTTCATTCCTGACTTTAGTATTATAATTTTCTTCTCTCTCTCTCTCTCTTTTGTTGTCAGACTAGCTAAAGTCTTGACCACTTTCTTGATCTTTTCAAAGAACAAATTTTTTGTTTTGTTGATTTTCTGTATTATCTTTCTATTCTCCATTTCATTTATTTCCATTCTGTTTGCATATGTTCAGTTTGCTATTCTTTGTCTATTTTTTTAAAGAAAGGTGAGGCTATTGATTTGAGATTTTTCTTTTTCTAATGTAGACATTTACTATAAATTTCCCTCTGAGCACTGTTTTCACTTCATCCCATAAATTTTGGTATGCTGTGCTGTCATTTTCATTCATCTCAAACTATTTTCTAATGTTGGTTAGTTAGGGATGTGTGGTTAATTTCCATATGTTTGTGAACTTTCCAAATTTATTTTTGTTGTTAATTTCTAATTTTATTCTGTTGTGGTCACAGAACATATTTTGTATGACAAATATTTTTAAGCTTATTGAGGTTTGTTTCTGAATATATGGTCTATCCTGGAAAATGTTCCACAGTGCATGAGAAAAATATGTATTCTTCTATTGTTGGGTGAAATGTTTTCTATATGTCTGTTAGGTATAGTTGCTTTATAGTGTTGCTCAAGTCTTCAGTTTACTTTTGATCTTCTGTACAGTTGTTCTACCCATTATTGAAAGTGGAGTATTGAAGTCTTCAACTATTATTGCTCAGTTGTCTATTTCTCCCTTCAATTATGCCAGTTTTTGCTTCATGTATCTTGGGGTTCTGTTTTTAGTGAATGTTTGTTATAGCTTCTTGATGGATTGACTCTTTTATTTTCAACCTATTTGTGTCTCTGAATCTAAAGTATTGATAGATCTCTAGTAGGCAGCAGATAGTTGGAATCATATTTTTTATCCACTCTGCCAATATCTGTCTTTTAATTGGAGAGTTTAATCCATTTCTATTTAATATAATTACTGACAGTGTAGGACTAACTTCTACCATTTTGGTATTTGTTTTCTATATTTCTTATATCTTTTTTATTCCTCAATTCCTCCATTACTGCCTTCTTTTTGTTAAAGAAGTTTTTCTAGTGTACCTTAATTAATTCCCTGATCTTTTCTTTTCCTGTATAGTTTTCAATTATTTTCTTAGTGGTTGCCCTGGGCATTATAATTAATGTCTTAATTTATAATGGTCTAGTTTAGATTAATACCAATTTAATATAGAAAAACATTGCTCACATATATCTCCATTCACCTCCTTTATGCTGTTATTGCCACAAATTATTTTTTTAAACATTGTATGCCTATCAACAAAGATTTATAATTGCTTTACGTGCTCATCTTTTAGTACAGATAGAATAAAAAGAGTTACAAACAAAAATACATTTATTCCATCCTCTGTATTTACTTGTGTAGGTACCTTTACCTTTACTGGTTTTCTTTATTTCTTCACGTGGATTTGAGTCACTATCTAGTGTCCTTGACTTCACCCTGAATGACTCTCTTTATCATTTCCTACAGGGTAGGTCTGCTAGCAACAAACTCTCTCAATTTTTATTTATCTGAGAATATCTTAATTTCTCCTTCATCTTTTAAGGGTAGTTTTGCTGGATACAGAGTATTTGTTCAACAGTATATTTTTTAGCACTCTGAATATGTCATCTCACTGCCTTCTGGCATCCATGATTTCTGAGGAGAAATCAGCTGTTGATATTATTGAAGAACCCTTGCATATGATGAGTCACTTTTCTTTTCTCAAGATTCTCTTCATCTTTAACCTTTGACAGTTTGATTAATCTAAAGAGGTGTGTGTCTCTTTGAGTTTATCCTATTTGGAGTTTGTTGAGCTTCTTGTAGGTATGGATTAACATTTTTATCAAATTTGGAACATTTTTGGCCATTATATCTTCAAATACTCTTTCTGCCCTTTTCCCTCTTTCCTCTCCTTCAGAGGCTCCCATTATATGCGTGTGTTGATATGCCTGATGACACCCCACAGGTCCCTGAGGCTTTGTTCATTTTTCTTCATTCTCTTCTCTTTCTGTCCCTCAGACTAGATAATCTTAATTGATCTATCTCCATGTTCATTTTTTTGTTCTACCTAATTAAATCTGATGTTGAGCCCCTTTAGTTAATTTTTCATTTTAGTTATTTATACTTTTCAACTCTGGTATTTATATTTGGTATAACTTTTATCTATTTATCAATATTCTACTTGGTGAGACATGGTTCTCATACTTTCCTTTAGTTCTTTAGGTGTGGTTCTCTTTGGCTCTTTGAATGTGTTTTAAATACTTGACTGAAAGTCTTTACCTAGAAAGTCCAATCTCTTGGCTTCCTCAGGGAGAGTTTGTATTGATTGCTTTTTTATTTTCCTGTGTAGCAACTATACATTCTTGCTTCTTTGTAATCCTTGCAATTTTTTGTTGAAAACTGGACACTGAATATTATGTTGTGGCAACTCTGGAAATCAGATTCTTCCCCCTTCTCAGGAGTTGCTGTTGTTGCTGTTTGTTGTAGTTGCTGTTTTTTTATCTCATGGCTTTTCTGAACTAATTCTGTAAAGTCTGTATTCTTTGTCATGTGTGTCCACTGAAGTCTTGGTCCCATTAGCTTAGTGGTCAGCTAATGATTGGAAAGAGATTTCCTTACACTCCTGGGCAGAAAGAAACCTCCCATCTTTGCAGAGGGGCTCTGTGAGTATGTTGGAGCACACCTTCAACATTCAGCCATGCAGCTGACAACAATACCTTAGTCTTCATTTCCTTCTGGTACAGACACCCAAGGTCAGCCAAAGGTGAGATCTTAGGGCCTTCTCAGGTCTTTCATGAGCATGTTCAAGCCCTGGAAATACATGTGACTTTCTAGATTCCCATGAATATGCTAGAACTATTCAAAGCCCTTATTATCCAAAGCATCTCATTCTCCAGCCTTTCCACCCAAGATTTTTGATTAGTCCATTACTCACTCCAACTGTTATCTATTGTCTCATGTAGCAATGACTAAAACATTTGCCTGTAAATAATTTTTACCAGCACCCCCCAGATAGCAGTGGGCAAGTTCCAAGTCAGATGAAATAAAGATAAGCCTTTCCAGCCAGTCTTCTTCCAGGGAGCCAACAGACAGATCTAGTAATGATTATTCTTTGTGAATGAGGTCTGGACTGTTCCCCCTTCTACTAAGAATATGAGCTATTATTTTCAAGGCTACTGCTGAGGTACAAAGTGGGAAATGGGACTAGGGTGAGTTAAAATACCACAAAGCTTGCTGTTCTTACTGAGATTCAGCTGTTTTTCTTGAATAAGTGCTCCTTAGGTTTCTATAAACCTTTGGTTAATTTCCAGAGCTCCAAAAAGTTAATTCTGACAGTTTTTGCCAGTTTTTTTTCAGAATTTCAGAGTTCCTTGCTCTGCCACTTTCACTAATGTCCCCTTGATGTTTGTTTTGAACATGACTAAGGGTGCACTTGAATTTTACAATTTATTCTCTTAGAATTATCCTGAGCTATATTTCCAATGTGTGTTCCCCAGAATACTAGTTCCATGGGGAAACAACTGGTACTATATTCTGTGGTGAAATAAGTTTGGGATCTGCACGGTAAATTTAAACATATTTCCTTACTATAGATTTCTCAGAATCCATAATTTGCTATCCTAAAGATGCTGCACCACTTTCAAGGGAAATATACAATATAAAATAAAATAAGAGCAGGTAACTTGCAGGCCAGAAAATGGTGCTAGATACTTCTATTTATTATCTCATTTAATTCATACCACCATATAATATTATTCCCATTTCACAGGCAAGGAAACTGAGGCATAGACAGTTTAAGTAAATTATCCCAACTAGTAATTGCCAGAGTTGGCAATTTAATCAAAGTACTTTCCAGCCTTTGCTCTAAGTCAATACAACATACTGCAGGATTTCCTTAACTTAATTTGGCCACAGAAACATTTGTTCACAGAGAATCTTGGAGAGCTAATGTGTCTCAGAATACATTCTGGAAAATGCTGAGCTAAAACACCATAATTCAGAAACCTATTTGTGCTTTTCTCGACACTTTTGCTGTCATAAATCATGCCACAGACACCTGCTACAACATTAAATATTGATTGAAGAATGAAATGTGGAGCTCGTCTGCCTATAGATTATCCATACATAGAAGCTTCTGAATTTTTGTGTCTCCTTGGGGGTAGGCATTAAAGGCTACCTTAACAAAAACAAAAACAAAACCAAAAGATTCTACCCTGAGGCAGAATTTACAAATATAATTTTAATTTATGAAGTTGTAGAAGAACTAAGTGAACAGGCTCCACCTTAAAGAACTGTTTTCTTCAATATTTTGCACAAGCTATTTTTCCCAACGAAGAAGGCAATTTGTTCTCAGTGTAGGCAAATTTGAAAAGAAAACAAAAATATTTAAAGGAACAGGAAATACAAAACTTAATTCCTTCCACTCAGAAGTAATTTCTGTCAGCATACCTCTTTCTAGCATTTTGAGGACCTTGTTTTCTTTTCATACTTGGAATCTTGCCATACATATAATTTTTATTACTAGAATTCTTTTTTCATGCTATTAAAACCCTTCATAAACATCATTTTTTTTGCATACCTTCAAAATATTCCATTACAAGGAAGTATCATAATTTACAGAATCTTTCCACTCATGTTGACTTGTTAGGTTGTTATCCATCTTTCACTGTTTTAAATAATTCTGTGATAAACAGCTCTGGATGATCATAAAATGCCAGTGTCCATCTTTTACACAGAAGTTGGTGCAGGCAGAAGGTACACAGCAAAATACACACACAGCAGTGCCAACTGACAGGATACAGTCTCCAGCCATAGTGAAGTGAAGAGAGGATAAATGTGACATAGGTATAGATTGGTGGAAATGAATCCACAAATTCAGCAGAGAAAATTATTCTAAAATATGAAACATCCAATAAAAATACAAGGATTTAAAAATAGAAGTTGAAGGGGCAGCTGTTACTGAAAAGCATGGTCTTGTAGAGAGGAACAGACATGGAAAGTTCAACAAACCAGGTAACAGAAGAGGAGCAGTCTGTAGCTAAGGAACCAAAATAGAGGCTATCACTTCCTTCTGCTATTTAAATACATGATGAATAAACATTGTTCTAATGATTATTTCTGTATGTAGTGGACACCGGGGATAATTCTAGTCCTTAATCATTTGAAATAGTAGTGGTGCCAACGTCCACTCACTGAGCATGTTCTGTATGCCAGTGTCTGTGAAAGGGTCTATAGGTACTCCATCTCATTTAACCCTTACCACAAAGCAGGTATAATTATATGCAATTGACTAAAGCAGAAAATGAGGCTCAAAAGTTAGGTAACTCGCCCCAGGTCTTCTAGCAATGAGTAACTGATCCAGAGCTGAAAACACATCTCAGTCCGGAGTCTGTTACCTTCCACAGTACCAAGTGACCCCTCTTCAACAAACTCCACGAACAGAAATGAAAACATCTCAAAAAGCATTTGAAGCCAACAGAATACAGATTTCTAAATATATTTTGAAAGGGAATTATTAATTGAAGCTGAATTTTAGCCATCTCTGGGACTCTCCAAGGAAAGTCTTAAGTTGACAAAATGTTACACCTTAAAACTATTCATAAACATTTTTTAACTTTGGAAAATCGAGTCCAAGAAAATGATCTGAAAGGCAGAAAAGGTGATATGTACTAGAATGTTCATCACAGCACTATTTATAAAGTAAATAAAATGAAAATAATACAAAGAGCCAATAATAGAAACTAAGGAAAATAAAGTAAGTTCATTTAGTGTAATATTTTGAAGTCACTAAAAATTTTATGTAGAAATTGTTATCATTACATGAAAAATACAAACAACTCATAATGAATAGTGCAAAAGTTGAATGCGAAATTTCACTGCACAAAGAATACATTTAAAGAGTACTTAAGCAGAGAGGAAAAAAAATTGTCCCAGGAAATAAAGCAAAATTTAACATTGGTTTCAACTCAAAGTTAGGACAACAGCAGTGATTTCTGAACTCTTCCCAATTTTTATCCTTTATTAGTTTTATGATAGAAAAAAATTAGTGAGGATCCCAAACAAATAAATGCCAAAGGATTGGGACAGACAATACACATGTATTCATTCATTCACATATTAGAGCTGCTATGATCTTCCCAGCAGGCACTGATGCTGGGAATATAGGGGTGAATCAGAAAGACAGAAACCCCTGCCTTGCTGTAGCTTAATTTTAGTGGAGATGCAAACAACAATTAAGATTTAAAAAGTAGATTATAAGATGGGAAAAAACAAGGCGGCAGAGGAGTAGGAGGACATGGAGTCCATCTCTCTCCACAAATGCATCAAGAATACATCTAGAGATGGAACAGTTCTCACAGAACACCAGCTGAACACTAGCAGAAGACCTCGGACACCGGAAAGGACAAGAAAGATCCCCACATAACTGGTTTGCATTCTGCTTTTGTTTTTTGTTTTTGTTTTTGTTAGTTTTATTTTTAATTGTTTCCTTTCGTTTTGGGATTCTTTTCTTTGTCTCGTTGTTCTCTTGTTTTTTGTTTTCTCTGTGTTTCTTACTTTGTATGTGTGTGTGTTTCTATTTTGTTTGTTTCGTTTTGCTTTTACCATTTGTCTGGGGTTTTGTTTGTCTGTTCGTTTGTTTGTTTCTTTTTAATTGTTGCTGTTGCTGTTTACTTGTTTTTGTCTTTACTATTTATATTGGGTTTTGTTTGCCTGTTTGTTTTCATTTGTTTTCTTCCCGCCCTTTTTCTTTTCTTTTCTTTTCTTTTTTTCCCCTATTTTGTGGAGCTGTGTGGCTTGCAGGGTCTCGGTTCCCAGGCCTGGGATCGGGCCTGAGCCTCTGGGGTGGGAGTGCTGAGTCCAGAACACTGGAACACCAGAGAATTCCCGGCCCCAGGCAATATTAATCAGCAAGAGCTCTCCTGGAGGTCTCCATCTCAACTCCAAGACACGGCTCCACCCAACTGCCTGCAAGCTCCAGGGCTGAACACTCCACTCCGAACAACAAGCAAGACAGGAACACAAACCTATCCACCAGCAGACAGGCTGCCTAAAGTCATACTAAGCCCACAGACACCCCAAAACACACCACCTGATGAGGCCCTGCCCATCAGAGGGAAAGATGGAGCTCCACCCACCAGAACACAGGCACCAGTCCCTTCCATCAGGAACCCTACACAAGGCACTGGACCAACCTCACCCACTGGAGGCAGACACCAGAAGCAAGAGGAACTATGACTCTGCAGACTGTGGAAAGGAGACCTCAAACACAGTAAGTTAGACAAAATGAGAAGACAGAGAAATACAATGCAGATGAAGAAGCAAGGTAAAAAGCACAAGACCAAATAAATGAAGAGGAAATAGGCAATCTACCTGAAAAAGAATTCAGAGTAATGATAGCGAATATGATCCAAAATCTGGGAAATAGAATGGAGAAAATATAAGAAACATTTAATAAGAACCTGGAAGAACTAAAGAACAAACAAACAGTGATGAACAACACAATAACTGAAATTAAAAATACACTAGAAGGAATCAGTAGCAGAATACCTGAGTCAGAAGAACAGATAAGTGAGCTGGAAGGTAAAATAGTAGAAATAACTGCCGCAGAGCAGAATAAAGAAAAAAGAATGAAAAGAATTGAGGACAGTCTCAGAGACCTCTGGGACAACATTAAACACACCAACATTCGAATTATAGGGGTCCCAGAAGAAGAAGAGAAAGAGAAAGGGTCTGAGAAAATATTTGAAGAGATTATAGTCAAAAACTTCCCTAACATGGGAAAGGAAAGAGCCACCAAGTCCAGGAAGTATAGAGAGTCCCATACAGAATAAATCCAAGGAGAAACACACCGAGACACATATTAATCAAACTAACAAAAATTAAATACAAAGAAAAAATATTAAAAGCAGCAAGGGAAAAGTAACAAATAACATACAAGGGAATTCCCATAATGTTATAAGCTGATCTTTCAGCACAAACTCTGCAGGCCAAAAGGGAGTGGCAGGATATATTTAAAGTGATAAAAGGGAAAAACTTACAACCCAGATTACTCTACCTATCAAGGCTTCATTCAGATATGATGGAGAAATCAAAAGCTTTCAGACAAGCAAAAGCTAAGAGAATTCAGCACCACCAGACCAGCTATGCAACAAATGCTAAAAGAACTTCTCTAGGCAGGAAACACAACAGAAGAAAAACACCTACAAAAACAAACCCAAAATAATTAAGAAAATGGTAATAGGAGTGTAAATATCAATAATTACCTTAAATGTAAATGGATTAAATGCGCCAACAAAAAGACACAAACTGGTTGAATGGATACAAAAACAAGACCCATATGTATGTTGTCTACAAGAAACCTACTTCAGATCTAGGGACACATACAGACTGAAAGTGAGGGGATGGAAAAAAATATTCTATGCAAATGGAAATCAAAAGAAAGCTGGAGTAGCAATACTCATAGCAGAAAAAATAAGACTTTAAAATAAAGACCATCACAAGAGACAAGGAAGGACACTACATAATGATCAAGGGATCAATCCAAGAAGAAGATATAACAATTGTAAATATTTATGCACCTCACACAAGAGGTCTCAATACATAAGGCAAATGCTAACAGCCATAAAAGGGGAAATCGACAGTAACACAATACTAGTGGGGGACTTTAACACTCTACTTACACCAATGGATAGATCATCCAGACACAAAATTAATAAGGAAACACAAGCCTTAAATGACACATTAGACCAGATTGACTTAACTGATATTTATAGGACATTCCATCCGAAAGCAGCAGAATACACTTTCTTTTCAAGTGCACATGGAACATTATCCAGGATAGATCACATCTTGGGTCACAAATCAAGCCTTGGTAAATTTAAGAAAATTGAAATCATATCAAAATGAAAATTGAATCATATCATATTTTCTGACCACAATGCTATGAGATTAGAAATCAATTACTGGAAAAAAAACTGTAAAAACCACAAACACATGGAGGCTAAACAATACGCTACTAAATAACCAAGAGATCAAGGGAGAAATCAAAGGGGAAATCAAAAAATACCTAGAGACAAAAGACAACGAAAACAAGATGACCCAAAACCTATGGGATGCAGCAAAAGCAGTTCTAAGAGGGAAGTTCATAACAATACAATCCTACCTCAACAAACAAAAAAATCTTAAATAAACAACCTCTCCTTACACCTAAAGCAACTAGAGAAAGAAGAACAAACAAAACCCAAAGTTAGTAGAAGGAAAGAAATCACAAAGATCAGAGCAGAAATAAATGAAAAAAGCAATAGCAAAGATCAATAAAATTAAAAGCTGGTTCTTTGAGAAGATAAACAAAATTGATAAACCTTTAGCCAGACTCATCAAGAAAAAAAGAGAGAGGACTCAAATCAATAAAATTAGAAATGAAAAAGAAGTTACAACGGACACCACAGAAATACAAAGGATCATACGAGACTACTACAAGCAACTATATGCCAATAAAATGGACAACCTGGAAGAAATGGACAAATTCTTAGAAAGGTAAAACCCTTCCAAGAGTGAACCAGGAAGAAACAGAAAATATGAACAGACCAATCACATGTAATGAAATTAAAACTCTGATTAAAAATCTTCCAACAAACAAAAGTCCAGGACCAGATGGCTTCGCAGGCGAATTCTATCAAACATTTAGAGGAGAGCTAACACTTATCCTTATCAAAGTCTTCCCAAAAATTGCAGAGGGAGGAACACTCCCAAACTCATTCTATGAGGCCACCATCACTCTGATACCAAAACCAGACAAAGATATCATAAAAAAAGAAAATTACAGGCCAATATCACTGATGAACATAGACGCAAAAATCCTCAACAAAATACTAGCAAACCAAATCCAACAACACATTAAAAGGATCATACACCAGGATCAAGTGGGATTTATCCCAGGGATGCAAGGATTCTTCAATATATGCAAATCAATCAATGTGATATACCATATTAACAAATTAAAAAATAAAAACCATATGATCATCTCAATAGATTCAGATAAAGCTTTTGCCAAATTCAACACTGATTTATGATTAAAAACTCTCCAGAAAGTGGGAATAGAGGGAACCTACCTCAACATAATAAAGGCCATATATGACAAACCCACAACAAATATTATTCTCAATGGTGAAAAACTGAAAGCATTTCCTCTAAAATCAGGAACAAGACAAGGGTGCCCATTCTCACCACTATTATTCAACATAGTTTTGGAAGTCCTAGTCACAGCAATCTGAGAAGAAAAAGAAATAAAAGGAATCCAAATTGGAAAAGGAGTAAAACTGTCACTGTTTGCAGATGACATGATACTATACATAGAATATCCTAAAGGTGCCACCAGAAAACTACTAGAGTCAATCAATGAATTTAGTAAAGTTGCAAGATACAAAATTAATGCACAGAAATCTCTTCATTACTATACACTAACAACAGAAAATCAGAAAGAGAAATCAAGGAAACACTCCCATTTACCACTGCAACAAAAAGAATAAAATACCTAGGAATAAACCTACCTAAGGAGGCAAAAGACCTATATGCAGAAAACTAGAAGATACTGATGAAAGAAATCAAAGATGACACAAACAGATGGAGAGATATACCATGCTCTTGGATTGGAAGAATCAATATTGTGAATATGACTATACTACCCAAAGCAATCTACATATTCAATGCAATTCCTATCAAATTACCAATGGCATTTTTCACAGAACTAGAACAAAAAATCTTAAAATTTGTATGGAAACACAAAAGACCCCAAATAGCCAAAGCAATCTTGAGAAAAAAAAAAAAAAAAACAGAGCTGGAGGAATCAGGTTCTCTGACTTCAGACTATACCACAAAGCTACAGTAATCAAGACAGTATGGTACTGGCACAAAAACAGAAATATTGATCAATGGTATAGGATAGAAAGCCCAGAGATAAACCCATGCACCTATGGTCACCTAATCTATGACAAAGGAGGCTAGAATATACAATGGAGCAAAGACAGCCTCTTCAATAAGTGGTGCTGGGAAAACTTGACAGTTTCATGTAAAAGAATGAAATTAGAACACTCCCTAACACCATACACAAAAATAAACTCCAAATGGATTAAAGACCTAAATGTAAGGCCAGACACTATAAGACTCTTAGAGGAAAACATAGGCAGAACACTCTTTGACATGTATCGCAGCAAGATTTTTTTTGATTCACCTCCTAGAGAAATGGAAATAAAAACAAAAATAAAGAAATGGGACCTAATTAAACTTAAAAGCTTTTGCACAGCAAAGGAAACCATAAACAAGACCAAAAGACAACCCTCAGATCTCCAAAATATACAAACAGCTCATGCAGCTCAATATCAAGAAAAAAACAAACAACCCAATCAAAAAATGGGCAGAAGACTTAAATAGACATTTCTCCAAAGAAGACATACACATGACCAACAAACACATGAAAAGATGCTCAACATCACTAATTATTAGAGAAATGCAAATCAAAACTACAATGAGGTATCACCTCACACTGGTCAGAATGGCCATCATCATAAAATCTACAAACAGTAAATGCTGGAAAGGGTGTGGAGTAAAGGAAACCTCTTGCACTGTTAGTGGGAATGTAAATTGATACAGCCACTATGGAGAACAGTGTGGAGCTTCCTTAAAAAACTAAAAATAGAACTACTGTGATCCAGCAATCCCACTACTGGGCATATACCCAGAGAAAACCATAATTCAAAAAGAGACATGTACCACAGTGTTCACTGCAGCACTATTTGCAATAGCCAGGACATGGAAGCAACCTAAATGTCTATCAACAGATGAATGGATAAAGAAGATGTGGCACCTATGTACAATGGAATATTACTCAGCCATAAAAAGGAACGAAATTGGGTCATTTGTAAAGACGTGGATGGACCTAGAGTCTGTCATACAGTGTGAAGTAAGTCAGAAAGAGAAAAACAAATACCGTATATTAACGCATATATGTGGAATCTGAAAAAACTGGTATGGATGATCTTATTTACAAAGCAGAAATAGAAACACAGACGTACAGAACAAACGTATGGATATCAAGGGGGAAAGGTGAGTGGGATGAATTGGGAGATTGGGATTGACATATATACACTATGGATACTATGTATAAAATAGATAACTAATGAGAGCCTACTGTATAGCCCAGGGAACTCTACTCAATGTTCTGTGGTAACCTAAATGGGAAGGAAATCCCCAAAAGAGGGGGTATATGTATATGTATAGCTGATTCACTTTGCTGTACAGTAGAAACTAACACAACATTGTAAAGCAATTATATTCCAATAAAAATTTTTTTAAAAAAAGGATTTAAATAGTAACCCATATAGTAGCTAGATAGTCATAAGGGCAAGGTGAAATGTAGAGAAGGATGGAAGGTTTAAAAAGACCAGAGAAGACCTCACTGACAAAAGATATTTCAGAAAAGACCTAAAGGAAGAAAGGAAGCTGGCCAGGCAGGTATCTGGAAAAAAAGAGCATTTCAGAGAGCTGGAACAGCAAGTATAAAGGTCCTGAGGCCATGCTGGAGTGTTCACGGAATAGCAAGACAGCAAACGTAGCAGCAGCAGACAGTAAGAGCAATGGTGCTGAGGCAGGCATGGCCTTGGGATATTCAAGTGTCACTGGAGATCGATGGGAAAGCAGAAGAAGATGGTGTCTGAGAGGTAACAGGAGGTCTGATCATGAAGGGCCCCGTAGAATTTGAACTTCTGGCTTTTTCGCTGACTACAACAGGGAACCACAGAGGGCTCTGTGCACTAGAGTAACGCTGAGTTACGGTTTAACGGGATGACCCTTGCTGTTGTGCTAAGACCTGGCTGTAGGGCAAACAATCAGGAGGCTGCTGCAGTGATTCCTGAGAACAAGCAGGAGGCTGCTGGGAGGAGCAGTGGGGGTGGTGCAGGAGGGTTTGCTGCAGACAGGGTGAGGGATAAGAGGTGGGAGAGAAACAGAAAAGTCAGGGATGACACCAAAATTTTGACCTGAGCATCTAGAAGAATAGATTATCCATGAGTCGCTGCCAGGAGCTGTTCAGAGGGGAAAATCAAGATTTCAATTTTAGACACATAGCTAACAACCACATGTAAAAAATATTCTACCTCACTAAGCAATAACAATTCCAATGTAAATAATAAGATTAAGTATTTTCTTTTTTAATTAGCAAAGATGTAAAATATTAGAACTTTCTTTGTTGGCTAGGATGCACTGGCATACATTTTCTGAGAAATAATTTGGGGATAAAAATCAAGACTCTTGGGCTTCCCTGGTGGCACAGTGGTTGAGAGTCTGCCTGCCAATGCAGGGGACACGGGTTCGAGCCCTGGTTTGGGAAGATCCCACATGCCGCGGAGCAACTGGGCCCGTGAGCCACAATTACTGAGCCTGCACGCCTGGAGCCTGTGCTCCGCAAAGGGAGAGGCCGCGATAGTGAGAGGCCCGCGCACCGCGATGAAGAGTGGCCCCCACTTGCCGCAACTAGAGAAAGCCCTCGCACAGAAACGAAGACCCAACACAGCCATAAATAAATAAATAAATAAATAAAATGCAGTAATTTAGCTGTATATCCCCAGTGGGATATAGCCTAATGACAAAAAGAAGTGAAAATAAAACTTAAAATTAAAAAAAAAAAAAAAAATCAAGACTCTTTGCCATGCTCATAAATTTCACCTTGTTAATGTCCCTTCAAGTAATCTGTTCTAGGAAAATAGAAAAATGTACAAAGATTTATGTATGCAGTTACATTCTTATTTCTAAAAATAAAAAATTGGAAAGAGACCAACATTCAACAACAGAGATACAGTTAAAATACTATTGTGTACCCACCCACATAATAGAATATTGTGCAGCCATTAAATTTTTTTATGAATTGTTAAAACATAGCTTTTAAAGGAAATGGCAATACAAAATGTAATACAGTGTAATATGGTGTAAAAAAAAAAACAGTGAATAGTAACAAAAAAGTCTGGCAAGGAATCACTAAAGTATCACAGTTGTCTCTGGATGATAAGAATATTTTTTTCTTCTAACTGAAGCTTTTTCAACATATTAATTTTAATATTATGAGGAAAAACAATCTTTTTTAAAAATATTTATTTATTTATTTATTTATTTATTTTGGCTGCACTGGGTCTCCATTGCCGTGCGCAGGCTTTCTCTAGTTGCGGTAAGCAGGGGCTACTATTGGTTGTGGTGTGGTGGCTTCTCTTGTTGCAGAGCACGGGCTGTAGGTACACGGGCTTCAGTAGTTGTAGCACGTGGGCTCAGTAGTTGTGGCTCACGGGCTCTAGAGCGCAGGCTCAGTAGTTGTGGCGCACGGGCTTAGTTGCTCCGCAGCATGTGGGATCTTCCCGGACCAGGGCTCGAACCCGTGTCCCCTGCACTGGGGAAGCCCCAACAATCTTATTTTTAACGGAGATGGTTATTCTACTCTCACAGGTAGTGATATAAAATGAAATACACTTAAACCTGTGCTAACACCAAGCCCATTATAATGCTCCCTGCCTTGTGCTGGCCCCTCCTTTCAAAGGCAGAGAGAGTTGGATCATCTGGGATAAGTGGGTGGCGGGGATAGTTAAAGGGGACTGAGGCCAGGCAGCGCAATGCTGGCCACCTTGACTTGAGAAGATGGGAGGTGGAGGATCGTTCCCCAAATCCCCAGTAGTCCCCATGGATCTGACATCAGGATGTGTCCCAGGTGATATTTAAGCCAGAGTGGACAAAAGCTACCAGGAGGTGCCAAATGGAATCTGGAGCTTGGATATATTCAGACCTAGGAGTAGGACCTCCAGAATTCCAGATCCCCAGAATTTCCCACTAGATGGCTAGTGGGAAAGGCTTGCCCTACAGATATCATTAACTTCATAGTAATGTGGTCTTGCATTTTACATGGTTTAAATTTAGCCTCCACTTTTCACACCATGGCAGGTGTTTTGTTTTTTGTTTTTTTAGGCTGTAGCAGATACTACAGTTTGTCTACCCTAAAGCCATTCTATCTTCTCCCTGGCTGAAAGTTCCCGTTTTCTTTGGCCAATCCTGGGGAGTGAATCCTTGTTGATCTAGGACAAATATGGCATTCCAGTTATTTTTGGCCAGTGATTGGTGGAGGATGAGGACATGTGACCTAGTTATGACTAATGAGTGGCAAAGGGAATTCTGCAAATAACTTCTAGGAAGTACAGCTGACCCTTGAACAACATGGGTTTGAACTGCATGGGTCCACTTATACACGGATTTTTTTCAATAAATACATACTACAATACGACACGATCCCCAGTTGCTTGAATCCAGGATGCAGAAACAAGGATATGGAGAGCCGACTGCAATGTTATACAGGGATTTTTAACTGCATGGGGTCAGTGCCCCTAACCCCTCATTGTTCAAGGGTCAACTGTATTGCCCTCTCTGTAAGAGAGGCAAGAGAAGAAAAAGCCCTCTCTCCTCCTTCACTCCCGCACCTCTTCAGGTATTGTCACGAGGGGAGATGTTGAAGCTGTGGCAGCCATCCTGAGACCTTGAGAGACGAGCCTGAGGGGAAAAGCCAGTAAGGGGAGAAGGGTGGAGCAGCGGAAGAAAAACAGCCAGGGTCTTCAATGCCATCATTTCTCCCTGGCCATCCCTGGTCCACACCCTTCTGTACTTCTGGTTAATTACACAGGATTGTCGTCACGGTTCAAGTTACTATTTGTTGAGTTTTCCATTACCTGAAGCCAAAAGCATCCTACTGGATATTCAAAAAGATCCTCTCCTTAGCCAAACTCTACTCAGCCTCCTCTGAACTTTTCAACTAGGCCTGACTTTTGAGCCTCCATGTTTGCTTATCTCTGCATTCTCCTATTTTAGCAGGAATCCTGGAAGTTAGTTTAGCTAAAATCCCCCATTCT
Organism: Balaenoptera physalus; assembly: GCF_965194825.1. Lineage (NCBI taxonomy): Eukaryota > Metazoa > Chordata > Mammalia > Artiodactyla > Balaenopteridae > Balaenoptera > Balaenoptera physalus. The sequence goes on along the minus strand of NC_138884.1, from coordinate 113,761,332 downwards.
CCATATCTGATTACCCTCAATATCTAATTGGGTTCCTCATCCTCCACCATCCTCCAGGCGATGTGTGATCACCCTGGCCTGCCTTCAGCAAGAATTCTGTTAGTTCAGTTTATTCAGAATCCTCCCTTAATCCTGATGTTCCTCCAAGTAATTTTCCATCCCCTGACACCCACCATTCTCCATGGCTATAAATTCCCACTTGCCCATGCTATATCAGAGTTGAGTCCAAGCTCCCTCACCACAAGACTCCATTGCAGTGGTCCCTACACCTTTCAAGATGCACCCCCCCACCTTGAATAGAGTCTTCCTTCCCACACTTTAGAAAGTGTCATTGAATAATTTTTTTCTTTAACCACACAATCTCCTGACACAGAGTCTGTCTTAGTGTAGGCTTGAAACTGTTACAACGGTGTGGGTCCTCCAGGGATCCTGATGTTAGGGAACCCTATTTCCTGCCTTCCTAGCAGCATCTTTGCTAAGGATTACACAGAACTTGGGTTGTTGTACAAAACTACAAGATGTGTCTTAGGCTTGGCAATAGGCAAGAGGTATTTTGATCATTTAACCTCGGGGGAAAGGGAGAAGAGGTCTTGGAAAGAAGGATGGGAGGTGCACCCAGAGGAAGGCTGAACAACGGGTCAACCAGGGAGAGGTTTTACCTCCAATGCCTGCTCTGGTCATTGGAGAGAAGCCGCTGGGGGTGCTTGGGGGGATTCTGAAGCTGATCTCAGCTCAGTGGGTGTGGTGCCATGATTTAGTTAGTAGTGTCTGCCCTCACAGCTGACTGGAGAAACCGGCATATAGCAATGACATCTTAGTGGCTGGGGTGAGATTGGGGGATAAGGAGGGACTAACAAGAGGTCTAGACTGTAAAAGGATGTGACTGTGTGCAGCAGGGAGGCGGACAGGGTAGTGAGACATAATATTTTTGTTAAGATTCTGCTTATTCTCATTGTCATGACATTTTCATGTTGTTGGTAACTTGACATGGGGGAAACCATACTCAATGTAACAAACACTAGGAGGCTCATTTATTCTTTCAACAAATATACTACGGGGACTTCTGCATATTGTGCCATGCAGTGTTCTAGTTGCTGAGTGTATAGAGAGAAACATGGCAGACAAAGTCCACACAAGTGGAGTCGACAGCCCAGGGATGCAGCTCAGAAACCCAGGAGTCCTTCAGCAAGACAGAGCATCTCATCCTGAGGGCATCAGTGCAGATGGTGAGATGTGAGCAAGGAAGCATCCCTTTCTCTCTTCTCCTTGCCCTTCTTCCCGCAGTGACCTAGCCCTTCCATAACAATGCAAAGAAAGAAAAACCACTGCCCAGGAAAATTTTACAATGAAGGAATAAGGATTTCCCTTCTGACCCACACCTAGTTATGAAAAAGGTCCAAGTACCCTATGATATCAATATCTCTTCCCATAATTGTGGCCACTGTAACCATGGTAAAGATTTACACATTCAGAGTTTATCATCATTACCATCTTGCAACCTGTAATTACAATGTCCACAGTCCACCAACTTAAAATTCAACATCTTTTTAGCACATTTTTCCACAGCATTAGCCGATAAGATACAAAATGCAGATTATGTCAGTATAGATCAGCCTTGTGAATATGCAGTATTTACTAGTGTAGTGTCAACCCTGACAGTTGTTTTGGGGTTTTTTTTTGTAAGGCAAGTGCCTGACTTAAGCTTTGTCTGCTGAGGCATCCATTTCAGAGGTATCCACTTCAAAGACGGCTATCTCAACAAACACACTGCCAGCCACATGGCAAGATAAAGAGCCAGGCTCCCTCACTTGACTGAGGCTCCTTTGTTTCAGAAATCTTGGTTGATTCTGATAACTGACTATTTGGGCCGCATGCTTCATTTTTATCTCTTCCCACACTTTAAATTCCCGCTTTCATGTTCTAAATTCACCAATAAAGAGCGAACCAACAAATCTCTAGGCCCCCACCCTCAATAAAAGCAGAACCCCAGGTGAACGTCCCTCTACCTGTGACCTTGCTGTGTGACCCTACGTGTGCTATGTGATTTCCAGGTCTTCTAAGTAATAAATGAGCATTATTAACTATAAAAAAAATAATTAAAATAGTTCACTAGAACTGAATTTGGTTATCATTCAATTTATCCAATGATAATCTTAAAAAGAGGAGAAGATAAAATTGGACACAAGGGTTAATCGCCGAAATGAATTAAGAGCCTATTTAGATATATTTTTTAATCAAAAACACAACAGAAAAAAAATAGGCAAACATATAAAAAGGCAGTTTTCAGAGAGGACACATAATAATGAATAAAGACCTGAAAAAAGGGTTCATCCTTCTCAGGAATTGCTATCATGAACATTAATAAAACCCTCAAGTTCCATATCAAACCTATTTAATCAAGAAAACAGATTTAACAATGTTAACACTTTTTGGAGAGAAGTTCTTGAAGAATTGTTATACTTAAGCTGTACTGGTAGCAACAAAACTTAAGAAAAATGTTTTGGAATGCCAGTGTTTTACAAGTTATAAAGTTATAGAGACATTCAGATTCTTTATTTCAATAATCACACCATTGGAATTTATAAAGAAATAACTCAGCAGGACACTAATTGATTTTAACGCCCCAAAATGTGTATACAAATTCCCCTTGGAGTCCTTAGTTGACTCCTGAAATGGGCATGAGTTGGGTGAGACTCCAAGGAGTCCAGTGAAACAAGTGAAAAGTTGAAAGAGAGGAGCAGAAATTTCAGCAACTTTGCAGTGTATTCAACAACAGAGTTTGGAGTTCAAGTTAAACCCAGTAAGAGTAAGTACCAAGTCCCAGAAGCAAAGCCTAAAATCAAGACTCTAAAGATCAAAGTAAACAGATAGTAATTTATTTTCTTAGTGGAACAAAACTCACACTCTTCAGAGGAAGAAAGCAACCAAGTGGAAAACCTATAACTGAAAAATACAATATCTGAAATAAAAAGTTTATTGGACAAAATGTAGTATTCATAAAACATTCTAAAACGATAATTCTAGCTAATATTTATTGTGCCAAGGATGAGTTTAGTGCCATCCTCTACACTGTACCATCTACAATGTCTAGCATATAAAGAAAATTACTAGATATGTGAAGCAACAAGAGAACGTGTCCCATGGTCTAGAAAACAACATCCATAGAAAGATACACACATTAAGATGCTGAAATTAGAAGAACTGTTAAAGAATATATAGGAAAAAAATGAATATACTGGACAAATAAGCACATGAAGAATTTCGGGGGAGACATGGAAAATCTGAAAAAGCAAATGAAGACCGAAGAACTGAAAAATATGTCTTAAATTTTTAAATTCATTTAATAGAAAGAGCAGACCGAACAATACAGAAGAAAGAGTCTTGAAGACACAGATCAACAGAAAGATACTCAAACTGAAGCAAAGTGAGAAAATATATTTAACATACAAATAGAAAAAAATGGAACAGACACTCCAATATTCTATGGAATGCTATCAAGTGGTCTGACATACACGTTATTGGAGTTCCATAAGGAGAGAGGGAGACAGAGAGAAGGAAAAAGAAAAAATATTGGTCCAAAGTTTTCCAAATTTTATTTAAAACATCAATCCACAATCCAAGAAGCTCTGTGTACCCTAAGCAGAATAAATACAAAGAAAATTACATCTTGATGCATAAGATGCAAGCTGTAAGAGTCAAGGATAAAGAAAAATCCTCAAAGCAACTGGAGATAAAAAGACACATTACTTACAGGAGGACAATGATTTGGATGATGGCTGACTTCTCATCAGAGTCAAGAAGATAATGGAAAGTACTAAAAAAAAATGTCAAGCTTAGAATTTGTGTCCAATGAAAACACATTTCAAAAATGAAGGTGAAATAGAGATATTTAGTTAAATAAAACCTGAAATGATTTGTTATCAGCAAAACTGTATTACCAAAGGGGTAAAGGCAATTTTTCATGCAAAAAGGAAATGATATGAGATAAAATTTTGAATCTACAGTAAGTAATTAAGCACATTGGAAATTGTATGCATGTAGGTAAATATAAAACTTTTTTCTTAAAGACAACTGATAAGGAAAAAATAATAACAAAGTACCATGGGTTTTATATCCTACATAGAAATAAATATATTTGACACAAAAAGGACAAAAATAGGAGAATGAAATTACACTACAGTATTATAAGAGTCTACCATTATACATGAAGTGGTATAATACTAATTCAAGGTAGACTGTGATAAACTAAGAACACATATTATAATCCCTACAGCAACTTTTAAAAAATATAAAGAGGCTTAGCTAAAAAGCCAATAGTCAAAATAAAATGGAATATTAAAATATATTAGATTTATAAAAATTCAAAAAGGGAATAAAAAAGGAGCAAAGAGCACAGGGAACAAATAAACAAAGAGCAAAGTCAGACAGAGGCAGAATTAAACCCAACCACATCAAAAAATATATTAAACATAAATGAACTAATTACTCCAACTAAAAGGCAGAGGTTTTCAGACAAAACAAAAAAAGGAAGCTCCAACTACATGCTGTTTAAAGTGATGCTTAAATTCAAAGACACAGTAAATGAAAGTGAGAAAAAGGAAAATGATTTCCCATGCACACACTAAGCATTAAAAAGCTGGCATGACTATATTAATAGCAGCCATGTAGAATTCAAAACAGCAGGGCTTCCCTGGTGGCGCAGTGGTTGAGAGTCTGCCTGCCAATGCAGGGCACACGGGTTCGAGCCCTGGTCTGGGAAGATCCCATGTGCCGCGGAGCAGCTGGGCCCGTGAGCCACAATTACTGAGCCTGCGCATCTGGAGCCTGTGCTCTGCAACAAGAGAGGCCGCGATAGTGAGAGGCCCGCACACCGCGATGAAGAGTGGCCCCCGCTTGCCACAACGAGAGAAAGCCCTCGCACAGAAACGAAGACCCAACACAGCCATAAATAAATAAATAAACAAATACTTAAAAAAAAAAACAGCATTACTTTCAGAGATAAAGAAGATGATTTCATAATGATAAAAGTGTCAATTCATCAAGAAGACAAAATAATCCTAAATGTGCATATAACTATTAACATGTTTCAAAATACATACACGCTGACAAAACTAAAAAGAATAGAAAAATTCACAAACATACATACAGATGCTGAAACTCCTCTCTCAGTAACCAATTTTTTAAAAAAGCAGCAAAACTCATTAAGGATACAGGAAATTTGAACATCCCTAAGTGACATTTATAGAACACTACACCAATCACTACGGGATACCTATTCTTTCCAAGAGGCTATGGCAAGTTGACCAAATGCCAAGACATAAGTCTCAATAAACTCCAGAAGACTGAAAATAAACAGAACTGGGAGTGGGAGTCTGAGACAATTGAGAGAGATAAGTCTTTTTCAACTCCTGCTCCAAATTTCTCAGTGTCTTGGTATTGAAATGGTGGGTGTGAAGGGCAGGAGTACAGGACAGGAATGGAAGGAAGGAAAGGAAAGAGGGTAGGTGCCAAACGAAAAGTCAAGGATGACTCCAAAGTTTTGGCCTTCACCACTGGAAGAATGGAACTGTTATTTGTTAAAGTAGGGAAGATGGGAAGGATCAGATTTAGGGATGGGGTAGAAAAGCAAGAGTTCAACTGAGGGGCACTAAGAGTGAGATTCCTACCAGATATCCATGTAAAACCTTTGGGTTGGCAACTAAAAATTTAAGCCTGCAGGGCGTAAGTTGTGCCTACAGAAACAAATGATGGGGTTGTCAGCAAATAATGTACTAGTGGTTTGTTTGCTTTTTATAAATTTATTTATTTATTTATTTATTTTTGGCTGCATTGGGTCTTGGTTGCTGTGCGCGAGCCTTCTCTAGTTGCAGCGAGTAGGGGCTGCTCTTTTGTTGTGGTGTGCAGGCTTCTCATTGCGGTGGCTTCTCTTGTTGCAGAGCACAGGCTCTAGGCGCGCAGGCTTCAGTAGTTGTGGCATGCGGCCTCAGTAGTTGTGGCTCACAGGCCCTAGAGCGCAGGCTCAGTAGTTGTGGTGCACGGGCTTAGTTGCTCCGTGGCATGTGGGATCTTCCCGGACCAGGGCTCGAACCCCTGTCCCCTGCATTGGCAGGTGGATTCTTAACCACTGCACCACCAGGGAAGCCCACTAGTGGTTTTTTAAACAGCTATTTCATCTCAAACAAATATCATATTTAAGACCCTCTGCCCTATAGGCCTCAGCCAGAAATCTATATCAAAATGTAACACAGTGTTCCCATTATTTACAAACAGATAAACATTTCCAGAAAGATGGGGAGTAGGTACACCTCCCCCAGGGGCAACTCAGAAGCGTAAGCCAAAACACAAACCAAATTGCCAACCTGCATACCAGGGCCTGATCTTGTGTCTTATTTGCTGGCTAAGAAAGAAAAAGAGTCATAAATTATAGCTTTGTTTCTCTCTCTACCTGTCACGTCACAGAAATTAAAGGAATTGGTAAACAGAAGCTCTGAAAGATTTATAACCTCAGTTTAAGACCAAGATACCTCAGGAAGATCAGAAACATTTGTTATGTTCTGGAAGAAATAAAATGCCAACACAAATAACTTTCAAATGCAACTCCAAAGCAAGCACAATTCTGGTTAATGCGTGAAAGGTGTGTTCTACTAAGCTCCCTTTGATTCTCCAGGAAGACTGATGGAGAAATTATACTCTGGAGAGGAGGGTTAAGAAACTATGTTGGGGGCTTCCCTGGTGGCGCAGTGGTTGAGAGTCTGCCTGCTAGTGCAGGGGACACGGGTTCGAGCCCTGGTCTGGGAGGATCCCACATGCCGCGGAGCAACTGGGCCCGTGAGCCACAGCTACTGAGCCTGCGCGTCTGGAGCCTGTGCCCCGCAACGGGAGCGGCCGCAATGGTGAGAGGCCCACGCACCGCAATGAGGAGTGGCCCCCGCTTGCCGCAACTGGAGAAAGCCCTCGCATGAAACGAAGACACAACACAGCTAAAAAAATAAATAAATAAATAAATAAAAATAAATTAAAAAAAAAAAAAGAAACTATGTTGGAACTTATTAAATATGACATGCAGTGACTTTTCAATTTTGTTTAAAAAGTGTGCTTAAAATTAATTACATTTTAAATGGAATTTATAAACATATTATACCACCTAAGTAAACTGCAGAAAATTCTGCTGTGCCATGATTTTGCTGAATTTGATAAGCTATACTGGCTGTAAGTGGGAGCTCACTGGCATTATCCACAGGGTGAAGGGGCTAGATTTGTAAAAAAACACCTGTAGGAGTATTGGCATTTTCCTGTACATCAATATATAGTGATACAGGTAACTGTCTACACATATGCCAACATATCCAATTATGGGGATTTACAACCCTCCTCCCTTTCTTATGGATTTTTTTATACTGTCTTCCTAGCCACCAATTTCTCCCCCTGCCAACCCATCCTTCAGTCTGCAGGTATCGTGATCATTCTAAAACGGTCACTGGTCACATCACTCCCCAGGTTAAAACCATTAGTGTCGCCTCATCTTCTACTAAGAGGGCCAGCTTTGTGGGCATGCAATAATACAGAGCTCTGAGCTCAGGGCCCTACACTTGGTTGAACACTCTGGAGTTGCTGTCTTTCACCTTGGAAATGTAGCTTTGTAAGGCATTACCATGGGGCGTGCGCATGGGCAGAGGCTTTACACTCAATGTGCATGTCCCTCATTCCCATATGGCATTTGTAATGCTCCGTGAGCACAGAATTCTGGTGGATCCATGAAGTGTGGAGGTTCAGCAAGACCCAGGTAAGTGTGTTTTGTCTATACCTGAGTAAGCAGGGGCACTGACGGCCCTCAGAAACCAAGTATTGTGTCCAACTAGAACTAACTTACTCCAAATGTGAAAAGAAGCATAGGTGTCCTAAGAGTCTGCAAGGACCAAGGAACCTTGGTCATATCCTTTCCTTCCTGTGTTACTTCCCTGTGTTAGCGAATCACTGAGGCTGAAGTGATGACACAGATGGAAAGGAAAAGATGAGACAACCATAGTTCCTCTTCCCTTCCATCTCTCCTCACTCATCAGTCAGCTGAAGGTAGGCAGCGTTGGTAGAAAGCACACACATCAAGGAGGGAAATAAAAAGAGTTAATTTTCTGCAGTGTTTCCACTGTTCTGGTCAGAATGAAATATATGTGCATATATGTACCTCAATGTATGAATTGGGTAATTTCTGTGATTCTGCACGAGAGTTCAATGCTCTTGTATTTGCATTTAAAACTGGCATTGCGCAATTCAGAGATGATTGGTAAAATGCTCACTGATAATTCAAAATTTTAAATGTTATTTAGCGAGATTGCTGTTAAATAGCAGATAAAAAACACCATGACAAACCAAGAGAAAGAGGCAGACCATGAAAGAAAGGAAAAAGCTTTATATCTTAGTACCTTTAACAGCATTTTTCCAAATTTGGAATGAGGGACCCCACCTTTTTATTTTGCACTGAGTCTCACAGATAACAGAGTCAGTTCTGCCAACTAAGAATAAAAATCAAATTCCTTAGCATATGGAGATGTGCATATTTGTGTCCCCCCAAAATTGTTATGGTGAAACCCTAACCCCCAATGAGATGACGGTATTTGGAGATGGGGCCTTTGAGAGATAATGAGTTTAGATGAGGTCATGAGGGTGGGGCCGCATGATGAGATTAGTGTCCTTAGAGAGAGAGTAATTACTGTCCTTAGAGAGAGAGAGATTAGCGCTCTATCCCTTTCCACCAGGTGAAGATACAAAGAGAAGACAGCTGTCTGCAAACCAGAAGAAAGGTCTCATCAGCACCTTGATCTTGGACTTCCCAGGGCCCAGAACTGTAAGAAATAAATGTCTGTTGTTCAAGCCACCCAGTCTGTGGTATTTGCTGTGGCAACCCAAGCCAACCAAGATACATAGCATGACACTCTAGGCCCTTTAATGCCTGGCTCTGGCCTAAGTCTCCAGCCCCATCTCTACAGCTTCCCTCCCCCATGCCCCCTCCCCCACCATACTTACTCCCCATTAACTCTGAACACCTCCCTGTTCCTTCCACCCATTCACCTCTGCACATGCTTCTCCCCTAGCCTTAAAGGGCCCCCCCAGCCCCACCTTCTCAGCTCTTTCCTTCCTTCCCACGTTACCCCCCCTCAATGCTTCCTGTCCCTACCTCAGGACTGACTCAGAAATTGCCTTTTCTGGGGACTTCCCTGGTGGTCCAGTGGTTAAGACTTTGCCTTCCAATGCAGGGGGTGTGGGTTCGATCCCTGGTCTGGGAGCTGCTAAGATCCCACATGCCTCGAGGCCAAAAAACCAAAACATAAAACAGAAGCAATATTGTAACAAATTCAATAAAGCCTTTAAAAAAATGGTCTACATAAAAGAAAAATCTTAAAAAAAAAAAGAAATTGCCTTTTCTGGAAACACTTCCCAGACCTGATTTGTGGCTTCCTCTGGAACGTCACATTGAAGTTACTACATAATGGTAAAACAAGGTGAAATCATGTCCTAGGGCCACCATAACAAAGTACCACAAACTGGGTGGCTTAAAACAATAGAAATTTATTTTCTCACAGCTCTGGAGGCTGGAAGTCCAAGACTGAGGTATCAGCAGGGATGGTTTCTTCTGAGCAGTGAAGGAGAATCTGTTCCCTGCCTCTCTCCCAGCGTCTGGTGGATTGCCCAGTTTTTGGTGTGCCTCGGCTTGTGGTCATATTACCCCACCTGTGCCTCCAGGTGTGCATGGCACTCTCCCTGTGTGTGTGTCTGTCTTTGTGTTCCAATTTCCTGTTTTTATGAGATTCGGGCCCACACTAATGACTTCTTTTTAACTTAACTACATCTGTGTCCCCAAATAAGGTCACATCCTGAGGTATTGGGGGTTAGGCTTCAACATACTCATTTTGGGGGACTCAACTCAATCCACAATATGAGGCCTCCAGAAGTCATTTTCTTTTTTTCCTTCAAGCACCTAAGATGATGGACATTTTCTAAAAGACGGGGGCCCGACATCTAATCCTCCCTAAAATCCCACTCCACTCCCAAGCCCTCCATAGGGGCCGCCAAGAGATTTAGCAAAAAGACTCAAAAGTCGGCTTGATCCGTGTCAGTGGCATCGACCACCAACAAGAGGACGGCTATCCCTGATCGCTTGTTCCGCACAACTTGCCAGAGTCGGGCTTCTTGAAAATAGGCCTTGGCCTTCCTGACAGATGTGATGAGGACTTGGGCAAGGAAGCTTGTCTGAACAGGCTGTTTCCTAGGAGAATGGAAATGAGGAATCCCTCCTGACGATAGGGGTTGAAGGCAGGAGGGAGTCAGAACAACTTCCTTCTTCAGGCTGAAAGGAACAGCAGTCCTCACTTGACCTCTCTCTTTGTACATATATCATGCTGCCAGGTGTTGGGCCAAGTGCCCTCCTAAGCGCTGTCCACTGTAAGAAGCACCACCTTACTCCATTCCCATGGCAACTGTATCAGATTGCATCCCATTGTCCAGAGGAGGAAACTGAGGCTTGGGAAGGTTAAAGCACTGCTCCACAGTTAGACAATATGTAGAAAAATCAGGATTTAAACCTGTGTAACCCCCAAAACCTGTCCTTTTAACCTCTGTGCATGACCTTCTTCAGTCACAAAACTTAATCTAATTTAATAAACCTTACATAGCACGTATTATGCGCCAGACTATGTAGTAAGCATTTTACATATAGTAACTCATTTACTCCTCAGAACAGTTTATGAAGTAAGTACCACTGAATCCCCATTTTACAGATGAGGAAACTGAGAATCGGGGAGGAGAAGAAACTTACTTGAGGTTGCTCAGCTAGTAAGTAGCAGAGCCAGCATGGAACTCCAGGCAGTCTGACTCCACGGTCTGTGCTCTTAACCACTGTGCTGTGGACAGGGCTTCCCTGCTAGAAGATTCCAGGGTGTACCTGGCAGGGCGCCTGCTGTGTCCCAGAGACACATAAACCCAGAGGCCAATATACTATCTCTAAGCAGGGCTGGAAGCTGGAGTGTGATTGAAAGAGCGTCAAGCCGCAGCTCTGATGTTGGGAACAAAGTGTGGGACTCACTTCCCTTCTGGGACCTACCCCTGCCTTCGAGCTAACATGCGAACGCCTACCCTGCAGACCCCCCAGGGCCCAACCCTGCATCCACCCAGCTGCCGCCCAGGGCTGCTGGGAGTTCAGTGATTACAAATCCACTCCAAAAATACCCACTGAGCCACTAAGCAATGAAGCCACTAAGGACCGCTAAGCAGGACCAGCTTGGTCATATTCATGATTTAAAACTGTGATTCCGGTTGTTGGATGGAGGATGTACTGAAAGGGCAAGAGGGAGCACGGAGACCAGTCAGGAGGCAGCACAGGGGTCCCATGAGGGGCGACGTTGAATGGAGATGGTAGTGGTGAGGCTGGAAAGAAAGGGCAGATTTGGGAGATATTTGGGAGGTAAAATCAACACAGCCACGTGCCTAATTGGATTCACGGGGGTGAGGGAGATGGAAGGATCAAGGAAAACCTCAGAGATTTTGGCTCCTGCAACTGGATAGATGATGGTACTGTGCACTAAGCTCGGAAACTCTGAAAAACACATGAGTTTGATTGAGGTCACTTTGAATTTGAGGTATTAAATCTTCTGAGACATCCAAGTGGAAATATATACACAGGCACACAGACTGGGAGACCAGAGGAGAAATGTGAATTAAGGAAATAAATTACTGAGTCATTGTTTTAGAGGAATAGGCACCAGTTATTCATGTGCTGTCTCTCAGCTCCAAATCCACTGCTTTGTGATACTGGACAGGACCCTGTGGACATTTATTTCCAGCTGGCTTCATGTTCGGCATGGCCAATAGAGGGCGCAAGAGAGACGCTGCCTGTCCAGAGTGGGAGGAAGGGACGTCCCTTTTTCTTCCAGTGTGCTGCTTTCCACATGCTGCAGTAGGCTGGGGTGCAGGGGACCTGGTAGCCCTTATCTCAGCAGCCCTCCTGCACAAGCTGCAGCCAGCATCCTCCGGCAAGCTTCTGTGCCACCCAGTAGGATGCCTGTTCCTCTGACAACCAGGCCCTCCCAATGAGATCTGAAACAGCCTAGATGGAGAGGGAAGCCCTCTTCTAGGTTTCTGAGTTCTTTCCTTGTTAACTCACCCTCAGCCCTAGCGGGAGCAGCTGTTTTCCTGAAATTGCTACTTGTGGATCTCCTAGAGTCCTGACTCCTTTTCGAAGTTAACCTTTTGACTAGAATGACAGTCCTTTGTACTACATTTTCCCTTTTTGACATTGCTTTGGTCTCCTGACTGCACTCAGACTGGTACAGAGTGACTGAACATGTAGGGGTTGGCAAGATCACCTGGAGAGACGGTACAGAGAGCTAAGGAAGAGGTACAAGGGCTCAGTATTGAGGAATTCCAAGATTTACTGCAAGGGGGAGGAGGCTGAACTTGCAAAGAAGATGGAGAAGGAACAGCCAATGAACATCATAAAGGACTTAAAAAGGGAAATCAAAAAATAGGAGACAATATTTGCAACACATATAACTGACAAAGAAGAGTTATCTAGAATATGTAAAGAACAAATCAATCCAAAAAGGCAGACTTCTAGAAGAAAAATTAACAAAGCTATGAACAGACACTTCACAAAACTGGGAACGAAATATATAAAGAAACCTCAACCTGTTAGTGAGGAAATGCAATTTAAAACAACAATAAGATATCATTTTATGCTCATTCGATTGGCAAATATGAAAAAGTCCATAACACTAAATATTGGCAAGGAAGGAAAGGTGTGTGGTCCTACAGGGTAGCCACGAGCCACATGTGGCTTTTGAGCACTTTAAATGTAGCTAGTCCAAATTGAGACATGTTGTTACTGTAAAATACATACCCAATTTCAAAGATTTAGTATGAATAAAAGGATGTAAAATATCTCAATAATTTTGACATTGAAATTAAAATATTTTAGTTATGTTAGGGTAAATAAAGTATATTATTAAGTTCACCTAATCCTTTTTACCTTTATAATGTCACTAGTAGAAATTTTTAAATTACAAATGTGGCTTGCATTTGGTGACTTCATCATATTTCTTTAAAACAATGCTGATGTAGAGCAATGGAAGTGTCTATACATGGCTAATCAGAGTGTAAACTGGTACAACTACTTTGTAAAACAATTTGCCATTATCTAACAAAGTTGAACATACACCTATTCTATGACCCAGCCATTTTCCTAATGGTATATGTTCTAGAGAAACTCTTGTGTATGTGCACCAGGAGATATATACAAAATTGTTTATAGCAGCGTTGTTCATAATAGTCAAAAACTAGAAAGAGTACAAATGTCCACTGTCAGTAGGAAGGATAAAATTCACAGTGCAGTCACATGATGGAACATATTATACACTGGTGAAAATGAAGAGAATACAGCTATACACAGCGTGGGTGAATCTTAGAAACTCAATCTTGAGCAAAAACTGCAAAGTACAGAAGAACACATAAAACGTGGTACCATTTTTATAAATTTCATAAAGCAATAACAATTAAACACTGTATGGTTAGGAATGAGAAAGTGTGGGAAAGGGGATGGAGTCAGGGAGAAGCCCAGGGAGCTTCAGAAGTACAGGACAGGCTCTACTCTTCAGTTGGATTATGAGTTTATGCATGAGCTCATTTTCTTATTTCCAAGAAAGAAAAGACTTAAAATCATATGCTAGTTTTAAGAACCAAATGATCGTGGTGACTCGACTCAGAGCTATTTCACTGAAATGATGAAGCCAATGTAGTGAGTTAAGGACCAAGTTATCATGAGAAAGTGAGGACACCAAGAGAAGACTGTTTTGGGGGGAAGTATGGTTGTGAAAGTGAGGCATGTTGGGTGGTAGACCTAAGGTGACACGGGTACCAGGGAGAGCTTATTATTAAAATAGAAGGCACTATGCACAGATAAACACTGAGGAGAGGACTTCTGCCTCTGGTCGACTGGAGTGTTTCTGGTCAACCTTCCTGCTAATAAGAACAATGATAACTGCACAAAATATATATTTTAAAATCTATTTGAATGACTCATAGAGCTATCAAAGGAGCGAGGAGCTGCAGGTTGAATATCGATGAAAAAGAAAAGCCCAAAGAGATGGGTCCAGCACTGAGATCCCTCTTCCTCAAGAGGTATCTGCCAAATCTGAAAACAGCTTTCAGGAGGCTGAGAAGTCAAACAGGGTTTGGAAGCCCTCGCAGGCTTTAGGGACAGGACACATACTAAAAACCAGAGTCTACCAAAAAGGAAGAGGCTTGGTAAACTCTGCGCTTCCCGTAAGGATGCCAAAGGGCTTTGTTCCGGAAATGAGTATGAAATGGGTGAGAACTGTGCTCACAGGACGTCTCATCATCTCAATCTCTGTGAGGACTGAGATCAAAAGCAATTCCTGGCGCTCCAGCTTAGACGCCTACAAAAAGCGAAAAGAAAACCTTTCTAAGGAAACGTAACATCATCCAAAGCTTCAAATTATTTCTCTAAATAATGTTTCCTAAATAATGCCCAGCATGTCATTAAGAAAACAACAACCAGGTAAATGAGAAAACAAAAGATGTCTAAAAGGAAACAATTGATAATAAAAATAGAAGGTTACCAAATAATGGAGTTATCGAACATGTCTTCTAAGTAAACGTGATTGATAGGTTTAAATAATTAAAAAGCAAGTTTTGAGAATTCCAGCAGAGGTGAAAGCCATAAAAGAGAACCAAATGGTGATTCTAGAACTGAAAAGTGCAACAATGAATATTAAGAACTTGAAAGTTATACTTCATGGCAGATAGAGAGACCTGAAGTGATTACAAAAGAAATAGGGTAGAAGAAAATATTCGGACTAAAAACAAAGAGAAAGAAAAGAATTTTTTAAAATACGGAAATATTGTCAGAGCCATACGAGGCATAGTGATAAGGCCTAATATCTGTGCAATTTGAGTTTGATAATGTGAGGAGAAAGAAAATGTCAGAAGTGATATTAGAAGACAAAATAAGAATCCCGCAAAAATAACAATGCCACTCAAGCACAGACTGAAGAAGCAAGAGCCGCAGGAGGTAATGGCCAGAATGCCAGACCTATGCAAACCGTAATTAAATTTCTGATTTAATTTCTGATTTAAATTTTATAGCAAAATATAAAATTCTTAAAAGCAGCAAGACAAAACATGTCAGCTGAAAAGGAGCAAAAAATAGTACTGACAATCGTCTTTTAATCAGAAACAATAAAAACCACAAGACAATAGAATCATATCTTCAAAATGCTGAAGGAAAAAGCTGCCGATACAGATTTGATATCCAGAAAAATAATAATTCATAAACAAAGTTTAAATGAAGACATTTTCAGACAAATAAAAAGTGAGACTTTTATTTTATTTCAGGCAAAATGAAGATCATTCCAATGGAAACTTCCAAGTGAAGGAAGAAATAATGAGCAGAATATGTGAGTAAATATAATCAATGATCAAAGATTCTATCTCAAAAATCTAGAAAAAGAACAGTAAGTTAAACCAAAATGTATGTAGGAGAAAATTAAAATGAGAACATAAACCAGTAAATCATTAGCAAACAAATAATAATTAAGAAAGCCAAGGGTATTTTTAAATTTAAAAAACTGATAAACCCAAGCAAGACCAATCAAAAAATAAATTAAGGAGGGAGAAAACACAAATTACCAAAATCAGAATTAAAAAAGAAAATATCATTACAGATCCTCCAAACACTGAAAAGATTAAGAAGATATATTATGAACATTTGGCCAATACATGTGAAACTTAGAAATAATAACAATCCTAAACAAACTCTTACAGAGAATTGCAAGAAATGGTATACTTCCAAATTATTTTAATGAGGCCAGTATAACCTTGATACAAAAAACTAATAAAGATGGGCTTCCCTGGTGGCGCAGTGGTTAAGAATCCGCCTGCCAATGCATGGGACACGGGTTCAAGCCCTGGTCCGGGAAGATCCCACATGCCGCGGAGCAACTAAGCCCATGCACCACAACTACTGAGCCTGCACTCTAGAGCCCGTGAGCCACAACTACCGAAGCCCGTATGCCTAGAGCCCGTGCTCCGCAACAAGTCACCACGATGAGACACCCGCGCACCGCAACAAAGAGTAGCCCCTGCTCGCCACAACCAGAGAAAGCCCACGTGCAGCAACAAAGACACAACACAGCCAAAAATTAAAATAAATTTATTTTTTAAAAAACTAATAAAGACATTAAGGGGGTGGGGGAGGGAAGTACTGGGAGTTTGGGTTTAGCAGCTGCAAACTATTTTATATAGAATGGATAAACAACAAGGTCCTACTGTAGAGCACAGGGAACTATATTCAGTATCCTGTGATAAACCATAATGTAAACGAATGTGAAAAAGAATAAATATATATAACTGAGTCACTTTGCCGTACAGCAGAAATTAACACATTGTAAATCAACTATACTTCAATAAAATTTTTTTTACAAGTGTGCCCTTTCTTGCTCTTCTCTGGAAGAGTCTGCGGAAGATTATCATTATTATTATTTCTAACATTTGGAAGAATTCACCTATGAAGACATCTGGGCCTAGACTTCCCTTTACAAGAAAATTTTTACTACAGGTTCAATTCCTTAATAGATATAGAATTATTCTAATATTTAAATTCTCCTTGTATTATTTTTGCTAAGTTGTATTTTCCAAAGTAGTTATTTTATCCAAATTTCAAATGTATTGGCATACTGTTCATAATATCCTCTTATGAAAAATTTATAAACAAAATATTACCAAATCAAATCTAATAATATATCACATCATGAGAAAGTGGGTTTTATGCCAAGAATGAAAGGTTGATTTATTATTTAAGAATACTCTAAAAATTTGATTCTTCACCTAGTCAGATAAAGAAAAAGGAGAAAAACCACATATTATCTCAACAGATGGAGAAAAAGCATTTACTTAAATTCAACCCTCGTTGATAATAAAACCTCCCAGCAAATCAGGATAGAAGAAAATAACATGATAAAGGATATCTACAATAACAATACAGCTAACATAATAATTAACTGTAAAATAGTGAATGCTCTCTACCTGAGGGAGAGCTGGTTTTGGTAAGTGTGCCAATCAGGACAGGCTGTGTTATGCTACAGTAACAAGCAGCCCCAAATCTCAGTGCCTTCAAAAAGCAGAAGTGTCTGTCTCACTGATGCCATGTCCCAGGTCAGGTGGGCTGGTAGTCAGTGTGGCCTCCGTTCCACATTGCACTCACTTTGGGAACCAGGCTCAAGTAAGTTCCACCATCCAGAACATCATGGTTGCCTAGAGCTAGAGACATACGAAGTGACACCTAGTTCGTCAATACTTTTTCCAAGAGGTGACACACATTGCCTCTGCTCACATTGACCAAAGCAAGTCACATGTTCCCACAGAACTGCAACTGGACAAGGAAGGACAATTCTTTGCATGGAAATAAACAGGGACGGGATATGGGTGAACAGTGGTAAAGCCCCACATTGAGAGAATGGGGCCTATTTATATTACTGACTTCACAGATGGAAACAGGAACCAGAGGCCAGACTCCTCAGTGAATAAGGACACTCCAAGAAGGTCAGAAAAACCAAGGGCTGAAAGGAGTTAGATTGAGGATCAGTAACAATATTGGTCTTCACTTTTTCCTTGGTTGGCTCTGGCTAATAAGCCTGATTTTCTCTTCTTGGTAGTTCTGGTGCACAATTCTCCCCTGGTATCCTAAACTGTTTGTCCCCATTGTTGTCTGCAGGAGAATATCCCTTTACGGTGTCAGGACTCTCACTGCTCTTTGTAGAACAGTTTTTCCATCTCTGTCTGTAATAGCTCAGAGACCAGATTTTAGATAACTGAGTATTGCTAAGAATATTTTGTTCCTACCAATTCTCTCAGGAGAATGCCTAAGCTCAGTGCTAGCTTATGCTGATTGATCCTTCTAAAATAGTGATACTTCTTCCCGCAAGGCATTTAAACCCTTCCCTCAAGACTCATCATAAATCCTGTCGCCAGCCTAACACCCTGTCCACTCCAGCTCATATCGTGAGAGCCATCTCCCCTCTCCACCCTTTTGCTATCCCATAAAAGAGGGATTTTTGTCTTACCCAGAAAGCACTAGGGGAAAGATCTGCCTTCTCTCTCCATGGGAAGAGAAGTGATAGCCCAAATCATGACACACATGAGTCCGATATCCATTGATCATTACAGGTTGCCATTTTTTGGAAATTTCTTGGGTTTCTCTGTGACTGGGAACCACGGTCCCAGAGCCCACCTTACAGACTCAATTCTCTGCCCAAGCAAGTCTCAAGCTTGAAATTAAGGGACAAGAATAGAAAGGTCATTCTGGACTCAAATCCAAGTCGGTTCTCCAAACCAACTTTATTAATAATACACCTGAAATTTCTTCGTTTGTTTCTCAACAGCTTCTGAACTCAGAAGAATATAAGAAATTGGCCCTCAATAAGTTATTACTTTCATCTCTCATTCAACAAAGAGCTGCCATAGGCCTTCACTGGCCCCATTCTAGGCCTTGCAGACACCAAGGTGAAAAGGAAAGAATTGCTGCTCTTCAGTAAGTCACAGTCTAGTGCAGAAGTGGATATGCAACAAAATAAACAAGGAATGTTCCATGTTTCAAGGAACACAAAAATAATAGTCACTGGAGTAGATGCTTCTGTTTGTTTTTACCTGCCTGACCCAGGGTCCACTTCTCTTCTTCTGTTGATACTCCAATATTCCTTGAGAATATTCTTCACATATCTTCTTAGTCCCAATGCCTCAAGGGGAACCAATGCCACCCCCTGAATCCAAGGGTGGGCATGAGATCCAGCCCGGCCAGTTAGAGCCTCAGTCTCCCTGGTCACAGCCATTGGTGCAAGAATGGCCCAAGACCTCATGAGAACCCATCGGAACTAACCCTGGAATGTTCTCTGCAACGATGGTGAAAAAGATACTCCCTTTTCCACACTTGGAGTTGTGAGGCTGTGAGCCTGGGGGTGGTAAGGGCCTCATGAGGAGAGAGCCTGCTTGGAGCCACACAGAGGAGAGAATCCAAGGAGGAAGATTTCTCATGATAGTATTCAGGAACTTGGTTCCAGCCACAGCTGATGAGACTTCCACCTCCATTCATTCATTTATTGATTTGTCCATCAAAAATTTACTGAGCATCTATTATGTTCCAGGTGTTTTAGGGCTTGGGGACACAGCAGTGAATCAATCACACCACATCCCTACTTTAAGGAGCTTGTAACTCCTTAGGAAGAGACCAATGCACGAAAAATGATGCCCATGTTAACAGGATCACTCTGGCTGCTGCATGGAGGTGCCAAGAAGAGGGGAAGGGAAAAAGTAAGCAGACCAGTTAAGGAAGTTATTGTAATAACCTAAGCAAGAGAGGTGACGCTGGCTTGGACCAGAATGGAAGTGATGAGAAGTGGCCAGAGCCAATTAATTCCCTTCAAAGGAACTCATGTTGCTTTTCTGTCACTTGCAGCTGAAGGAGGCTGGCATGCTCTATTCCATCTACTTTCAGGTGCCATCCACATTAAATGCACTATTACTTTATGTGCCACCAAGAAGGAGGAAATGCTGCCAATTAACCTACGATGTGATTCTTTCGCATCCCTTAAAAGAGTTCCTTTAGACCTTTCATATATCATGTTAGTACGAACAACTGTGACCATGTACAAACAATAAAATTACATCACAAGTACCACCATGACCAGCAGTGATCATAAAGCACATCCCAATTTCAGAAATGTTAAAACATGGGAAAGTGTGTACGTTATAGTCAATGAAATCCATTAGTGTGTATACTTATGTCTGACTTTATAGAGATGATTAATACATGGTTTATCCTTATGAAGTCCATATTTATTTTCTAGGAGGATTGAAGGGTATAAATGCATCCTACAATTCATTTCTACTTAACCATCTCAGACTGATGTATGGTAATTTTCTTAATCCCCCATGTACAAGACAAATCAAAATGAAATTTCAAGTGAGGTGTAGATCTTAAAATCTAAGCTTTACATTCTAGACTCCTGCATTAGACACACACATGCCTGATACACATATGGACACCAAGCCCATAAGCCCACATCCCTTACATGGCCTCTCTCCAGCCTCTACTTCTGTACGTACTCTATATATAAAGAACAAAGTGCATTCAAAGCAATTCCAAACTTTCTCAGAATATGTTTGGTTTCCACTTTTTGCACAAGCCACAACTGGTACAAGGATGAAAAGCGATGTATAACATAAGTGAGCTTGCCACAAGTTCTAAAAAAGTTGAGACAAAGTTGGAAGTGAATCCTACCCCATTAAGAGATTTCAGCCACTTTGTGAATCACAACGACAAGGACACCCCAGGTTCAAAAGACTGTCTCCAAGTGAAGCATGATTGCAACTTTAGGGAGTGATTTTTTAAATTGCCTTTGTTATCTGACTGCGCCCAGAGTTAAACAACTTTTGTTGTATATTTATGTTAACCAAGAAGATGCTTTCATGTTCTACGCTGCATGTGAAATTACCTGGCCCAACAATAATATAGAAGTTACATTTCTTTTTAAATGTCCCTTTAACTCCTAACAATCTAAAATGAGAATACCCAGAGCTGTTTACAAGGTTGTGAAACTGATACCCTCAAATGTGGGTACAGGCCATAAATTGATACAACATTGATATTAAAAAAAAAACCTTTTGGAAACATAATTTAAGAACATGTTTCTGGAGTCCTAGAAGTTATTCAATCCTTTCGATCCAATAATCTCACTCACTGCACCTCATTTTAAGGAATTCACTTAAAAGAAGAAAAATGCTTTACGTATAAAATTTTCAGGCAACTTACTTATAAAGATGAAACACTGAAAACAGCCTGCATGTCTAACAACAAGAAAACATTTAAGTAAGTTACAATAGTTCCATCAGATGGAATATCCTAGCCCATTCAAATATTAATTTTGAAGACATTATAGCAACATAAACTACTTAAAACATGATGCTAAGAGAAAAAGCAGAAATCATTTTGTGTGGCAAGTGTACCCTTATGTAAAAATGTCTAGACATAGATTAGGACGGTAAAGGAAAAAAAACTTAAAAACAATTTTGACACGAATTTGGAAAGGGAGATGATTTTGCTTTCATTCCCAGAACTTGCATTATGATATGACAGCTCAACAAAATGTTTTTTGAAGATGGTAGCTGATTATTGTAAATGATCAAGTGCTGTCAGGATGCACTGTTACTATCTTCCTATAGACGTTTGCATAAGGAGACCTCTATCACAGCCTCACCTGTGTGCTAGTCTCGTTCCGCGTTGGTCCTACATATCTATGAGGGATGACTTTTCCTGTAGGTCCTCAGGGGTGGTACAGGAAACAGTGTTAGGTACCAGACTCTGGAGTTAAACAGGCCTGGGGGTTTAACTCATGAGTCCCAGCTCATCCATACACAGGCCACGGGACCCTGGGCAGTTTTCCGGAGGTCCTCTGTAAACTCTCTAGTAAAATGCAGATTCTGAGACCTCCCTGGCTGAGTTGTGATAATGATTCCCAATTAGGCATGAAAAGGAGTCCACACAATGCATCACGAAGTTACAGTTTTTAATACTATCTGGATGCAAGTTAAATGTTTGCCATCAGAATGTAGACAGTTATGGTACAATTACACAATGGCAAATTTTCAGCTATAGTTTAGCTTTAAATTACTTACAGATCAGATTCGTTCTGGTTGCGTAGGTATCTGCATCTTCAACCACTCAGCAGCTGTGGTCTGGGAGAGCATGTTCGATCACCGGACCATGTCCCTGCCCTGCTTAAAATCCTTCCGTGACTACAGATGTCCATAAGGTCAATTCCAAATACATGGCCACTGGGCCCTTTAAGGCCAGCCCAGCACTCAGGGTTCATCTCCTGTAGCTTCCAGCCTCACACACCACATTGCAGGAGTACTAAAGTCCCCACAATCTCCCCAAAGAGCCATGTTTATTCTTTACCATCTGTCTTTGCACATTCTGTTCCCTCCCTCTGAAACACCTTTCCCTTAACTACCAACCTCTCCTTCCTGGGAACTTCTATCATTTCTGCAAGACTTAGTCTAAGAGGAAGTCTTCTCTGACCCCTCCTCTCTGCCCCAGGGATAGGGCACCTCCTGTAGGATACCACAGTCCCCTGAGCTCTCTTACATTGTCCTGGCTGTTCATCTGCTCTGCCAGCTCCCTGAGGGTTAGAACTTTGCCTTCATCTTCTC
Organism: Balaenoptera physalus; assembly: GCF_965194825.1. Lineage (NCBI taxonomy): Eukaryota > Metazoa > Chordata > Mammalia > Artiodactyla > Balaenopteridae > Balaenoptera > Balaenoptera physalus. The sequence continues at coordinate 113,739,060 of NC_138884.1, read as the reverse complement.
CATATTCCTGCTGCCCAGCACAGGGGTGGGTGCAGAAAAGACGACCAGTACATGCCTATGAAATAAGCGAATCAATTGGTGGCAAATAACAGTGTGTTACTTGCACAGGTATTGAGACATATGCTGGCAAAATCAAACAAGTTAATGTTTCACTGAGCTGGAAGCCAGCAAAATGAGGAGAGTCCTAACCTTGTATTTCAACCAGGCAGCTGACCTTGAGCCCGACCACTTTTGGAATGAGGAACAACAGCAGGAAAATCAAAAGGTTGGCTATGCCAGATATAACTATTTTGCCAATAGATATTTAAAGCATATTTTCTGGGATAAAGGATAGAGACAGTTGTCGATATAAGGGAAGCAAATTTCCTCTGCAAATAAAAGAGAAAGACACTAAAAAATTACCTAAAGCGTGACCTTTGACCCAGGCTAGTACCACGAACCTCTAAAATTGGGAGTGATGCATAAGTTTGTGCTTTCTTCTGGGAAAGGAGTCCATGGCTTTCATCAAAGGATCCTGTTATGGGCCGAAATGTGTCCCCTCCAAACTTCAGATGCTGAAGCTCTAGCTTCCAACATGACTATGTTTGGAGAGAAGGCTTTTAAGGCGATAATTAGCATTCAGTGAGGTCATAAGGGTGAGGCCCTAACCCTGTGGGACAGGCGTTCTTATAAGAAGAGGAAGAGCCACCAGAGATCTCTCTCTATCTCCTTGAGCACACAGGTCATGTGAGGACCCAAGGAGAAGGAGGCTGTCTGCAAGCCAGGGAGAGAGCCCTCACCAGAAACCAACCCTGAAGGCACCTTGATCTTGGACTTCCAGCCTCCATAACAGTGAGAAAATAAATTTCTGTTGTTTAAGCCACCACCAACAACAAATTCTTTTGTTTAAGCATCTGGAGTATCTTGTGAATGCTTTCTTTTTTTTTTTTTTTTTTTTTGTGGCCATGTCACGCAGCTTATGGGAGTTTAGTTCCCTGACCAGGGATCGAACCCAGGCCCTCGGCAGTGAGGGTGCAGAGTCCTAACCACTGGACCACCAGGGAGTTCCACATCTGGGGTATCTTGTTATAGCAGGCTGAGCAGACTAATATAGGTCCGTTCCCCAAAATAGACAGGAAACCTTTGACTGATTGAGAACAGAAAGTTTTTGGCCCAAGTCATCCTCTCCATCGGTCCATGAGTGTATCTTCTCATAGGGTCTGAGCACCTCTGAATGTAACCTCACAGGACAGAAGTTCTCCCAAAGGGACAGGCCTGCCCCACATCCACCCCAAGCAGGATGTGTCCCTAGCAGAGCACATATTTAAATACTGATTTAAGTGTCAAGATCACTTTGACTTTCATAGAGCAATTCAGGGTCATTATGAACTTGACCGGGGAAGAGTTCAGCTACATGGTGTCCAAATGCTTCCTGGGATACACAAGAGCCTCCCCCACCCACCTGGCTACCTCTTGTCTGTCCACTCCTGGCTCCCTATCTACCTGTGCTCCAGACTAAACAACCAGGAAGGGCTTAGCCTTCTTTGGGTCTCCAAGCCCCTGCACTGGTCCCACTCACTGCCCTTATCACCATGCATGGTCCTCAGTGCCACTAGACTAGGAACTCCTTTAAGAAAGGACCAAATGGGCCTGACTCAATTACATTGACTGTATTCAGGTATTCTTTTCAGAGGGACTGCCAGAGTGAGCGTGTGACTACCACCCACAGCCTTGGTAGATTTAGAGATCATGACTGATGCCCACAAGCCTATTCCTGGGCACAAGAAGCACTGCCTCCAGGGCAGACTGTCCAGCCTCAAAGCCAGCTCTGACTAGGACACAACTCTTTCTTCAACTGTAAAATGGAACAACAAAAGTACCCACCTCATACGGTTGCCATGAGGCCTGAGTGAGGACATGTAAAGCCCCAGAACACTGGCTGGAACCAGGACTATGCTCAGTAGACCTGGCTGTCATTTGGGGGCACAGTGAAGACTGGAGAAACCAGTGCAATAGGAAACCGAGCTTTCAGAGGCAAAGTTAACACATAAACAACAATGTGCAGAGCTCTGTAACTGATTATATTTACAAGGCACTTCTCACATGAATTACCAGCGGTTATTAGCTTCAAACGACCCCCTAAGGTAGTAAGCAGTTATCATAAGTCTCTTCTCCTAGGTGAAGAAACAAAGGTTTCAGAGAGGTTAAGGAAGTTGCCCACAGACACACAGCGCTGGAAAAGGGGTTCTGCTATTCCAAATACGAAGCTCTACCGATCTGAGCCACAAGAACCCAGTTCTGGAGTTTAGATGAGGTTTGGACCGCCTACACCACTCCTCCACCGGGGAGGCTGCCAACAGCGGGACGCCTTCCGCCCAGACACAGAGTTTAATCAAGAAAAGTTTCCCTAAGCTGTCCTGGGCGAATGAGGGGGGCAGCATGGAACCTGCCCGTGCACAAGACCAAATGCGTAGTACACACACACACACACACACACACACACACACACACACACACACACACACACACACACACACAACGCCTCCTTCAGCCTCGGGCTCTAAACGAGACCTCGGCTTCCCCGGAGCCCAAGCAACATCCAGACTCGCCTCCGAAGTCAACTCATCCCTCCTGCTCCCCCAAGTGAAGCCTTCGGGTTCACTCTCCTCTCGGAATCCCCCGCCCGGGCTCGCGCTCGGCACCGTCCCGGCCCCTGAGGGGCACCGACGCGAGGAGTTGTTGCCTCGGTAGAAGCCCCTAGCCCGGCACGGGCCGGGCACAGAGCCGGCGCTCAGCCAAGGGTGCTGGAAGGAGGGATGCCCGGCCGATGCCCGAGGGGGCGGCGCGGGGCAGGCGCCCCTCGCCCTCTTACCTTCCTCATTCTCGTCAAACACCGGGGGCTTGTGGGAGTGGTTCCCGCCCATATTCCGCCGCGGCGGCTGCCGCAGCTGCCGCTACTACATGCCCGGCCGCCGGGGTGCGGGTGCGGAATGTGCTGCGAGCGCCCAGCCCAGGCTGCAGCCGCGCGCCGAGCCGGAGGGGGCCGAGCGCCGCGCAGCGGCGGGAACCGCGCCCCCTCCTCCCGGGCGTCCCCGTGGCGGCGCTCTCCCGCCTCGCACGCCGCTCCCTGGCCACGCTAGCTCTTACGCCGCGCCCCTCGCCCGCGCCCGCCCTGGAACGCTGGAGCTCGCGGCGCGGGGGCCGCCGAGGCGCGCTCCACGCGGGAGACCGGAGGCGGCGCGGGAAGAGGAGGAGGAGCAGGAGGGGAAGGAGGGAATGGGCGGGGGCTGCGCAGAGGGGGCGAGCGGGCGAGCGCAGCCCTAGGGGCGGCCTGGAGGAGAAGGCGCGGCGGGCACAGCGGGCGAACGCAGCCCTAGGGGCTGCCTGGAGGAGAGGGCGCGGGCCGCCGCCTCCCCGCTGCACCCCCCGGAGCTGAGCGCAGCGTCGGCCCGGAGGAGTTGGGGCGCTCCCTCCAGGCAGTAAGCGAGTCGTGAGCATCTACTGTGTGCCGGGCCTCAGTCAAGGGCTTTATAAACACAATCCCATGTCCCCTCTCAACAACCCAACAGTTAGAAAAAGCATTGTTGCCCATTTTAGAGTCAGGTAGAGGTTCAGGGGTAAAGGAGCTCTTCGGTCAGTAGTTAGTCGGTCCCGGCTACGAAGGGAGACCCCCGGACGCCCTATTGGCCTTATTTGTCCACTCGGACTGAGACCCGGGCAGTGGTGTGTCTGCCAGTTCTGCAACACACGCTCTTCCTTCTTAATGTTTTTCTAAATGTTTAATGAGTGAAAGTAGAGTCTGTACCCTTTTGGACTCAATCTAACCCCTTCATTCTCCAGTGGAAACTGAGTTCCCAAAGGGGCGTGGTTTGCCCCAAATCATTCTCCCTAGGAGTGGCTCTGCGTGGGCCTCGGGAGTCCCCTGAAATTGAACTAAGGGCGGTTCGCCTCTGGGTCGGTGGGGTCCTGGCGGCGGGAGCTGGGGAGGCCAGACTGGGCACGGTGATGCTAATGACAGGGATGCGATGGGTGTGCCCCAAAGCTCTCGTGGGGCGAGCGCGGACTCTCGGAGGGCCCTCCCTGAGGGACGCGCAGGTTACCCGCGCGGTGCAGTCCTGCCCGCCCAAGCGCCTGGTAGCCAGGAATCTTTGGCCACATCCTGCCATCTGCTGGGCGCCTTAAGTTACCGTCCGTGCTTTGGTGGAAAGCAATGGTTCTTTTTATCTCCCTATCCTGTCTCCCCCACCCCCAAGCTGTCTCTGTCTCTTTGTCTCTTTTCTGTGGAGGAGGAGGGAACGGAGGGAGTGTCTCTCTCTCTAACACAGCAAGAAAACTCCGAGAGACAACGGGGAGGGGTCGAGCAGACGGAGCCAGCCCCATCCAGCTGAAGTTTCAGGATTGGCCTAAACTGCTAGGCCTCAGGGGTCAGACAAGCGTCATTTACAGAACTGGTTCTACCACTTACAGGCTGTATGTGTCCCCCCCCCCCCCCTTCCAGTTCTCATCTGTGAAATGGGGAGGTTGATATTAACTCCCCAGCGTTGCTATGAGAATTATATCAGATAATATTTATAAAAGCAGGTAACAGGGCCTGGCATGTAACAAATGATCAATAACTATTTCTTGCTTTTCATTCTGCCCACAGGCATTGACTGAGTGGCCAGTCTACACCAGGCAATGTACTGAACCAAGATAAAGGAGGTACAGCCCCTAGACCAAGAGGCAGGAGGAGGGATGGTGACAGGCATGAGTGCTGGGCCCTGTTCTTCCCAGATTTCATTCCACTTTGCCACTCTCTAGCAAGCTAACTTGGGTAAATTACTTAACCTCTACTGGCCTCAGTTTGTTCATCTGCAAAATGGGGATAATAACAGTATTTTTCCCCCTCCTTGGGTTGTTATGCAGAATAAATGAATTGATGTTGATGTCTGGAACACAATAAGCACAACACAGGTGTTAGTTATTATCCTCAGTAATTAGCTATGGTGTAAATTGTACTATTGGCTCACAATTTTTCCTTCTCTCCCTGTCCTTGATACTGCTCACTGGAATGAGGGGGCATTTCCTACTTTCCGACCACTGAGGTGGAGCATGCCATAGGACTTACTTTGGCCAGTGGTCTATGGGAGGAAGTGACAGAGTGCCAGTTCTGAGTGACAGCCTTAAGATGTTGCATGTTTCAGCTCTCTTGTCCTCTTGCCATCCACCACAAGAAGATCTGGCCCTGGGTAGCCTCTGTTCCCAGAATGAGAGACCCAAGGTGTACAAGAGCGTGTGTTGCAGAACTGGCAGACACACCACTGCCCGGGTCTCAGTCCGAGTGGACAAATAAGGCCAATAGGGCGTCCGGGGGTCTCCCTTCGTAGCCGGGACCGACTAACTACTGACCGAAGAGCTCCTTTACCCCTGAACCCCACATGTATCCTGAAGCAGAGCTACAAGCTCACAAGCAAGAAAAATATGTTCTTGTAAGCCAGTGAGATTTGGGGGTGGGGGTGGGGAGGTTGCTGAGGAGGTGGTTGTTCCACAGCATTATCACAGAAAGAGCTGACAAATACATATATTCAATGAACAGTCATGCATGCAAAGTCTCTAACTGTGATTTGTACTGTGTGGAAGGAATCCCAGGAGGCTACGGGAGCACAGGAGGCACCTGTCCCAGCCCTGCGAGTCAGGGCAGGCGCAAGGTCCCCCAGAAAGGAGTCACGAGTGTTTGTTCCTTCACTTCCTCCTTTGTTGAACAAGCATTTTCTGAACACTTGCTGTGGGCCAGGCCCTGGGCTGGGTGCTGGAGGCAGACCCAGCAATGAGTAAGACAGGGTTTGCTTCCGTGAAGCTGAAGTTTAGAAGGCTGGTGAAGGACAAGGGCAACACTCACAGAGCAGGTCATACTTTGATTAGGGGGAGGGGGATAAGCACAGGCTGTGAAGGCAGAGGGGAGGCCCCTGAACGGTTACCGAGTTCAAGTTCATACCACTCACCCCACGACAGGCCCATAGATAGAGAGACAGCTGTTGGGGCAAGGACTGAGATGATGGTGGACTAGTGTCCTGAAAAACCATCTTCCCCAAGTTAGAATTCAGGCTTCTTTTATACTAAAAGGGGAGAGAGTGTATTTGGTTGTTGGAAACTTCTTGATGTCAGAATTCGTTGTTCTTGCAATTGTCCACTAGGTCAGGTCACGATGTTCCTATAACCTTCAACAAGGCAAATGTTATTCTCTGTTCTGCAACTTTTTATCTCTATATGAATGGAAAAGTGTTATACCTCTAAAGTTCAGGGCCTTGAGAGTGGGCTATCCTGTATATTCCAGGCCAGAGGCTACAAAAGCAATAGAATATAAAAGTTAAAGTAAAAGAAACAGATCCAATATGGAGTCAGATTTGTTCTTCCCTATTACAGAACCACACTCAAAGAAGCTGACAGGAGGGCGATGGCACATTAGCTGAGACCAGAAGGGCAAGGAAGAATCAGCCAGGTGGGAGAAGAGAGGGGCAACCAAGCAAAGTCCGGAGGCCAAGTGAGAAGGGCCTCGGCTGTTCCAGGTCGCTGGAGTGCAGTGACTGAGTGCGGGGGTGATCAGGATAGCAGCTGCAGCGTGCTGTGTGGAGCACTCTGTGCGTGTCAGCTCCATGCCAGCACTCTGCAGGAAGCGTGGCCCTCCAGGCAACCCCTTCCCTGACCCTCTACCCATTTATAGATATTGTGTCAGGCCTGTTATTTCCAGTACTTTTCATGGATCACCCCCTTTAATCCTCACAACAAACCTGGCAGGTGGACGTGACTATCACCCCTGTACTAATAGAGACAAAAGCACAGAGAGGTTAAGCCAAGGCCGAATGGTTGCAAAGTGGTGGAGATTTAGATCCACAAATTAAACATATATATCAGATCTGAAAGAAAGGAAGTAGGGAATAGTGGCTGTTTCTGGAGTTGTGAAATTCAGATCATTTTTATTTTCTTTTTAAAATTTTGTATTATTTTAATAATCAGTAAAAACAATGAGCAATATTTTCATTTTGAAAAAAATCTGTGGGCACTAACTCACACCTGATTTTGTGAGGCATGTTTCATGGTTCATCACTACGTGACTGTGTGACATGAGGGGGTGCTAGGAAGATCCCCATTTTGCAGATGGAGAAGAAGAGTCTCAGAGTGTCAAATGGCTTGTCCTTAATGCCACAGTTATTGTATTATAGTTTCCTATGGCCTCTGTAACAAGTTATCACAAACTTGGTTTAAAGCAGCAGAAATATATTTTCTTACTGTTCTGGAGGGCAGAAGTCCAAAATGAAGGTGTCTGCAGGGTGGGTTCCCTCTAGAAGCTCTGAGGGAGGGTCAGTTACAGGCCTCTTCCAGCTTCTGGTGGTTCCAGGCATTCCCTGCCTTAGGGCTGCAGAACCCCATCCCTGCTGCTATCTTCACATGGCCTTCTGTCTCCGTGTCACCTCCTCCTCTGTCTCTTATAAATTGGATTTAGGACCCACCTAGATAATCCAGGATGCTTTCATCTCAAGATCCCAAAACACCGGCAAAGACTCTTTTTCCAAATGAGATCACATTCACAGTTCCTGGTGGGGGTTAGAACTTGGATGTATCTCATTGGGGACCACCATGCAACCACCACAGTTACTCAGCAACAAGGCTGTCTCCCTACAGGCATGCGTGGACCCACACCACATGGCATTGCTTCCACATTCTACCCTCTCTCCTATTATCCATGAGCCTCAAGGGCAGCCAGGTCTGTATACAGGGATCTTTGCGCCCCCAAGGTCTTGTTCAGTACCTGATACAGAAATGATGCTTACAAATATTCACTGACGAAATGATGAATGAGGATGGTTTCAGGTGTGTAGAAATGCAGGTTTTGCTGGGAAACATGAAAGGAACCCCAACTCCGTCGCCACCAATCAGGCGTCTGGACTTTTAAGCGGGATGGTCAGGGAAGCCTCACTGGGCGGACACCAGAGGAAAATCCAGAAGGCAGGGAGGGAGCTGGCCACATGGATACCTGGGGTGAAAACATTACAGGCAGAGGGGCAGCCAGTGCAACAAGGATGACTAGGAGGTTTTGGCTTGAACAACCGGAAGGAAAAAGTTGACATTGACCAAGTTGGGGAAAACTGTGGGCAGGATAGGATCTGTGCATTTGTGGGGCGGGGAGGTGAGTGGCAGGAGGAGATGGGAGGGGAAGTGGGGAGGTCTGGAGTCCTGTTTGGGACATGTCTCCTGTGGCTGCTTACCGGCCTCTAGACAGGTACGTCTGGGGATTAGTGGAGAAAGTGAGACTGGAAATGTAAATTTGGGAATCCTGAGCTTATAAATGACATTTCAGGCCCTGAGATTGGAGGAGATCATCTTGGAGACGCCAAGGAAGAAGGAGATGCCAGATGTCAAACCCCAGGGCGGGCCTCTAATAAAAACAGGCTGGGGAGCTGTAGAGGCAGTAACCAGCATATAAGAGGAAACCCGAAGTCTGGGATGCTCTGGGAGCTACGTGGGGGAAGGGCTTGAGGCGCAGAGATGATCTACAGCAGCAAATAGAGTACCTGCATCAGAGGGCAGGTGTGAGGATTAAACTTGTTCATGTAGAGAAAGTGTGTAGCACAGCCCCTGGTATATTGGTAACAATCAAGCTATGTTTATTAGTGGCCAACACAAGAAGTGAACCCGATAAAAATCTGGTTAGACATAATGTCCAAACTGCTTCTGGCAAATGGCTTCCTCACTATCATTTAGTGCTTTAGTTAACATGCCCTGAGCTTGTATTTTGTGTCAGACGCTGGGCTAGGAGCACTAAGGAGACCAGTAAGTAAAAATGCATCCCACCGCCTCGTATGAGAAGATGCTGCCCAAGGTATCCTGGGGGCAGAGCAGAGGCTTTATGATTGTCCTCTGTCGCTCGTCATCTATAAAGTCATCATTTGTTCCAAGGATTATGTGACACATATAGCTCTAGATTTATGAGAGATGTGACTCCATATGCATAATTAAGACTAATACATGGAATATATGCTTAAAAGCTAAGTACAAGTTTATGTTTTCATTCCTCATAGAGCACTCAGTTCTTAACTCTTACTACTTACAACCCCATAAAATACTCTTTACAGAAGAAGATTTTTCAGGTGTTGTTGGGAAAGACTGAGACAGAGGAGACTCCAGTGGACATTCGTAGTCAGAAGCCCACTGCCAAAAGAAGACAGATGAGAGCTCCATTCTCCTACTGGTGTCTGGGTGAGGGCTTCTTTTGTCAAGGAGACAGAGTCACACATTTCATCTGACCTCCCCCCCCAACCAAGACTCATTTTCAACCAGGCAGGTCTCCAGGTATGGAAAGGGGGGATGGATGACAAGGTAGTACCCTCCATCTTCCGCTCTGCTCTCCCTAGCAGACAGCTGAGACTGGAAGCCTCCAGAAACCCTCGTCATGACTCTTCATGGCTGCAGGAATCGGTCACGTCCTCCTGGCACAATCTGGCTGAATTATTTTGATGTAAGTACCTTTCTCCTCTATCTCCTACACAATGTGGAGTGTCACCTAGTCCCCTGAATGAGAATGGCTGAACTTGGTATCGGCTGTGTTCAAGGCGAAGCCAGCTACAGGTCTTGCCCTCTTGCCTGGCTCACATACTGATGAGGCTTTGTGTGGTCTTCTGACTAGCTGCAAAATAAATAAATAAAATAAAAGCCATCTGCTTCTCTGCCCTGAGTGCATCTGCCTTTCCCAGGAGGTTGACTGTGGAAAGACCATGGAAGTTGCGGTCTAAGTCTTCTCCTATGAATGTGACACGAAATTGAGTATACGATTCTGTGTTACATCTCAAATCCCAAATAGAGGCACAGAAAATAAGAACTGGGATGCTTTTTCTGACTTCAGTTTTCATGAGTAGATTCTTGGGGCTGCTGGACCTATCACAGAGAACATGATTAAGCATTCACCAGACTTGCATTTAGAACTATAAACTCCAGCGGCTGTAACCTTTAATTTTATGTAACACAATCGTACAGGAGAGGCTCATGTAATTCTCCGGGCAGGCTGTCTTCTGTGCCAAGCCATTATTTTGAGTCTGCTAGATCAGATTTTGTTATCGTTTCTGTTAAGCCTATTTTATTTAAAACCTGATTCTGGTTCACTTAGAGTAAATACCGTCTGCTTGTACTTTCTTTCAATATGTTCTGTTTGGCAGTGTTGTATATTACAAAGAAAAAATGAGAAAGGCTGTTCTGTGGCACACCAAGATAAGGAGTGGTTTGCAGAGCCAGTTCATTGTTGAAAATCACCTCACTCAGATAGCAAATTATCCCTAATGATTTAAGAAATGGTAATTTCAAGAGTTACCTTTTATTGTTGAGTCTTTGTGGGTAAGTGCGTGGGTGTACCTGCTTACCCCAAAGAAGGATCCATCAGTTGCTACTATTATGGCCTTTCTTCCTTTCCTGGCATGATAAAACTTCCCTCGTTCAGAACTTGGTAGCCGAGCAATTCTGAGCTCCTCATTCTTATATTAAAACAATTTGCATAGTAGCTCCACGCTGATCTCAAATTAAGTGTTTGCGGGGAATTCTAGCTGTCACGTGAACCCAGATGGGTCAGGAAGAAGGCTGCGTAGCTGCCAAGTACAGCATCCATGGAGCGTGTTACGTTGTATTCCCACCTGGGTTGACAGGGATTCTTAGGGTCATATGGGAGGGAATACTCCAGACTGCACCTGAACTTGTGTGTGTGTACTTATGTGTGCGTGTGCCTGCATGTTTGAGTATTTTTATGGGGAGAGAGTGAAAGTCTTTCATAGTTCCCTGAAAAGTTCCATGAGTCTACCTCTTCCCCTAAAAAAAAGGACTAAGAACCACTGATCTGTAGAATCGTTGTGAACTAAAAATGCTGCCTGCCATATCAGTGAACAAAGGCTGTAGCAGCCATCAGACACTACGGCCACTTCAGCCACCCTGGATGGTGCTGGTGAGCCCTGAGGGAGCTCAGGATGGAAAACATAATACCCACCATGGAATCCTCAAATTGCAGCCACCCACTCCCCCCTGCACCCCCCTTCTCCCAACGGTGCACCCTGAGGAAACTCAGGGTGAGAAAACACAGAATACTGGCCCCAGATAGCTGAAGTGCATATCAAAGGAATGATTTCAATGAGCCCAGACTCTTGCATCTTCCCATAATGCATAGAAAAGCACTAAATTCCTTAACTTGAGATGTCTGGCTTTCTTTAATGAACAGTCATCTTGTGATGTTCCGACTACCTGGGCTTTGTCGCAAAAACCCCTGTATATCCTGGCTCCCCCTTGCCTCTTCCGAGCAGTCCTTCAGAGCTATCTGAGATGCTATGTCCCAGGCTTAAGGGCTCAGTTTTTTCCGCCGAATAAAACATAACTCTCAACTTTTAGGCTGTGCATTTTTTTTCAGTCTACACAGTCCATATCAGAGAGCATAAATCCTTCTCTCAGAAAGCAGAAGCCAAGTGGAGTAGGAGTAATAATAACAATTTACTAAAAGGCACCATGTATTGAGATGGAAAGTGTATGACCTAGGAGGCGGGAGACAGGTCTTAAAAGTTCTGTCACTGCCTTGTTTTGCAACCTCAGACAAGCTACTTCCCCTCTCTGGACCTAGTTTCCTTATCTGTAAACCAGAAGAATGAAGGAGTTGGGCTGTATGGCAGACTAGGACTTGATCTTTGGTATTGATTTGTCCCTTCTTTCTTTTTAAAAACAGAACATGCACACACCCAGTTTTAGCTGAGCACATGGCTACCTGGCTAGAGACTACATTTCCCAGCTTCCTTTATAGGGAGGAGTGACCATGTGACTAAGTTCCAGCCAATAGGATGTGAGAAACAATGTGTATAATGACTGTACCTTCCTCTGTAGGCTGTAATAGGGACATGATATTCTGAGCCAGCTTCCACCCTGCAGGAGAGGACCACACCCTAGGGAGGAACAGGAAAATCAGATAGAAGGAGCCCAGGTCCCTGGATAACCTCACACAGCAGAATGCCCTGCTGGCCTTGGACTGCCTGCCCACCTCTGGACCGTTAAGAGAGGAAAACATACTATCGGAGTTAACGATCATAGTTATCATCGTTTCTTTGGTTCAGCAGTTAAGCCCATTATTTAACTACTACAGATTGGATGAATGCCAAGATCTTCATCTTCCCTTACATCCAGAACAAATAAACACATAACAGATGGCCAGCAAAGTGAAAGAAAGAATGAATAAATGAATGGGTTTAATGGGCATGTCAGGAATATTATAGGGATGAACCAGACTGGCTATGGATGATATCATGTCTAAGTATTCTTCCAGTACTAAAACTCTGTCCTGTTGTTTCTCAGAACTGAGGGTCACTTGGGAACACCAAGGTGACTGGCATTGTCTTAGCCAAGTGTCTTCCAAACAAAGGATGGGAAGGCGAGATTCTAAGAGGGATCAAAGAGATGTAACACACGACCCCTTCATCCTCTCTCCTGCCCCCTTTCAGTTATTCACTCATTCACTCAACAAACATGTGCTTGTTATATGCCAGGCACCAGTGGGTACAGAAATGAACACGTCTGCATGCTAACCCTCACAAGCCAATGAAGAAAGGGGAGCATTGGTAAATAAAAGCAGTGCGGTGGAAGCTGAAACAGGCTGAAACATGGTGACATTTTAATCTTTGAGTCTTCCGAGTCTCCCAGAGCTGGTCTCCAGAAAAGAACTATCTTTATCTCCACCAGCTTAAACACGATCAGGAGTTCCTGATTTGCTTTGGGGAAGTTCATCTGTCAGAGCCAGTTCTCAGAATCCTCAAGGCGTCCTCACTCTAGGTCCACTTCCTTTGTCTGCGGAGTAATTGAGATTGATTAGCAATGAACCTGGGGTTCTGGAGGGGTCAAAGTTCCAGCCTGGGAGTGAGAAGAGCTGGTTGTGATCTGAACCCACCATGGCTGTTGGACCACTCATTCATTTTTCAGTCATTCTGCTCAAACAAGTTTCCTTTCAATTTCTTCACTTGTAAAATGAAGATAATTTTTCCTATCTTATAGTGTTACTGTGAACTTCGAATCAAAGTACCCAACAAAGTGCCCACTGCCTACCAAGGGCTCAATACATGTGAGTAGATGCTGATTTGGTAGCATGAGAAATGTTGCTCTAGCCCAGTAGTTCTCAGTCAGGGTGATCCCCACCCAGGGGAAATTTGGCAATGTCCGGAGACATTTTTGATGTCATGACTGGCACTGGGGGAAGGCAGTGCTGCTGGCATCTAGTGGATAGAAACCAGGGATGCTGCTAAACATTCTATAATGCACAGGACAGCTCCCAAGAACAAAGAAATATCCCTCCCAAACGTCAATAGTGCCAGTGGTGGGAGACTGTGCTCTAGTCCATCAAAATACCGACTTCCACATGATACATTCAAACTCTTGCTAGACGTCTATAGTATGCAATTTAAAATGCTACCCTTGCCTTGGTGTTTAATAGATAATTATAAAACAGTATTTCTATGACTGTCAACTGGAATTTTGGAAGCTTTGCCTCAAAATAGCAGCAGCACAAGTTTTCGTTCCTTCTATCCATGTATGAATTGTTGCTGGCAGAACCTGATCCGACTTGCTCAGGTCCACTTGATTACTCATCAGGAAACAGCGCCATCTTCTAGTCTGGTCTGCAATTGTGGAGTTTATTTTCTGACTTCAGAGACACCTGGATGCAATCCTCATAATCAGAACCATAAGGGGCCTGCTGTATGGAGAAGGAGTGGGTTGTTGATGATGGTGATTACCAGTGTAAGCTGTGATGATCTTAGCATATTTTTCCAACCAATATTCACTGAGGACCTACTACATTTCAGGCACTAACTGCTAAGTGCTGGGCATTCGGTGGGAAATAAAACAAACGCAGCCCCCATGCTAATTGCACCTAGCTCCTTTCAGATGGCTTTAGCATATATTATTATATTTACACAAATCTTTGAAATAAGCAGGAATGGTAGTTGTTAGAGGTGAGAAAGTTACACACAAGTGCATAATTAGGATTCTTAGCTGCAAATAGCAAAATGAGCCCTAGGTCATATACACATAAAAGGAAAGTATTAAAGGATATTCATTAGCTTACACAATCCCTGGGATGGCCAGAGAATTGAACAGGGCATGATGCAGCCAGTAACCAAGATCATAACTCCCCATTGGACAGGCTGCAGGCATAATCCCACTGCTTCTAGGCACTAGCATTGGAGATGCTGAACAGAAGTTGCAACAAGGCGGACAATTTCTCTCTTCTGGAGCCAAATCTCCTTTAGTTGCATCTGATTGGTGCTATCTAGGTCACGTCCTTTGTCCTAGCTGCAAGGGAAGCTAGGAAAATCGAATTCTGATTCTCCATTGCAGAGGTAAGCAGGATTCACAAAGTGGAACTTTCCTTCCCTAAAATAAGAAGTCCATTCAAAAGATAATGGGCAGCCACCACGATGGCATATGTCCAATGGCTGGGCAACCACAATGCAGAGCCCCAAATCCTATGATGAGCAAGGCATGGACCACTAGTGGATTAAGTAGGTAGATTATTGCAGTAATGGCCTCCAATCTGTTTTTGCCTTTCTGCATTCCCACCCCCACCAACCTGGAATTCTATATCTAGTGAACTTATCCTTCAAAATGAAGGAGAAATAAGACTTTCTCAAACAAAAACTGAGGAACTTCAGACCTGCCCTACAAAATATGTTGAAAGAAGATCTTCAGGGAGAAGGAAAATGTTATAGGTCAGAAACTTGGATCTACATAAGGGAAGGGAGGGGATTAGAGAAGGAACAAATGAAGATAAATAAAATCTTTTACTTTTCTTATTCTTAATTGATCCGGAAAAGAACCATTTGTTTAAAGTAATAAGAGTAACAATATATTGGGTAATAATAGCATATAGATAATGAGATTAGTGACAAGAATATCACAGGTATGGGAGGGAGGGACTAGGAACGGAAGAAACCGGGGCCCAGAGGTGCTACGAGCCCAAGTGCATGTAGCCAGTAAATGGGGGGATGGAGAGTCAAACCCTGACCTCTTTGATCCATATTCCATGCCTTTTTCTCTCCATGAGAACCTTGGTTATTCCTCTGGGAATACATGGGAATGAGCTCCAGGTCTTCCCTTCTGGGCCCCATTCCCCAATTAAAATTGGGGAAACCTCAACCTTTTCCTTTGTTGTTGGTGACATTTCTCTGAGCCCCACGTGCATGTGACAACACCTGAGCCTCCATCTCTGTAAATGACAGCTCATTTATTGCAAAGCCTTAGAAATATCCGAGGCCATCTGGTAGACCCAGGGCTCTGGCCTCTCTGGCTGATCACCTCGACTCACCAATATTCCCAGCCACCATTTACTAAGTGTATAATATGTGCCAGGGCCTCGGCTAAGCATCTGACACATATTTTAGCATTTAATCCCCTTGACCTTATTTTCATCCCTGTTTAACCAAACAGGACAGTGGATTCAGAGAGGTTAGGCAACTCACCTTGATAGGTAGAACTTTGTCCTCCAAAAAGGTAATGTTCAAGTCTTAACACCTGCAATCTGTAAATGTGACCTTATTTGGAAATAAGGTCTTTGCAGTTGTAATCAAGTTAAACTGAGGTCATACTGGATTAGAATGGGCCTAATCCAATGACTGTTCTTATAATAAGAGGGAAATGCAGAGAAAAAGACACACAGGGAGAATGCTACGTGACGACAGAGGCAGAGATTGGAGTGATGCATCTACAAATCAGCAACACCAAGGATTACCAAGAACTGCCTGAAGCTGAGGGATGCATGGAACAGGTTCTCCCTCAGAAACCTCCAAGATGGACCAATCCTGCTGACACCTTGATTTAGACTTACTTCTGGCCTCCAGAACTGTGAGAAAATAAGACTCTGTTGTTTTAAGCCACCTAGTTTGTGATACTTTTATGGCAACTACAGGAAATGAATATATTGTCCAAGGTCACACTAAGTAGTAGGATGGGTAGACTAAACTTAAATGCATATTGTAATAGGGAAGAACAAATCTGACTCCATATTGGATCAGTTTCTTTTGCTTTAACCTTTGTGTACTATTCCTTTTGCTACAAGTTAAGAATGTTGCCTACAGCCTGAAATATACAGGATAGCCCATGCTCAAGGCTCTGACCTTTAAAGGTACAACACTTTTCCATTCACATAGAGATTAAAAAGCTGCAGAACAGAGAAAAACATTTGTCTTGTTGGAGGTTTATAGGAACATCATGACCTGACCTAGTGAACAACTGCAAGAACAAAGGATTCTGACACCAAGAGGATTGCAACAACCAAACACATCCGCTACCCCCGTATAAAAGAAGCCTGAATTCTAACTTGGGGAAGATGGTTCTTTGGGACACTAGTCCACCATCATCTCCGTCTGCTGGCTTTCTGAATAAAGTCTCTATTCCTTGCTGCAATCTCTTGATTTATTGGTCTGTCATTTGGTGAGCAGTACAAGCTTGGACTCAGTAACAATATCTGCTTTACTTAAAAGCCCATGCCCTTAACATAGCCTTGTCCCACCTGCCTTGCACGGTGAAGAGTTAGTCTGGGGTGTTGGAGCAGGAAGATTTCAGAGATCAACCGACCCTAGTGTTCCCCAAACTGGAATTCCCAGAGCACAGTTCTGGAGGGTGGTAATAGGTAAGTCATAACATAAATTTGGTGTTTAAGAAACCATAAATCTTAGGCTGGGTCCCGCAGAAGCAACCCCCAAAAAAGGATGTGAATGCAGCAGTTTATTGGAGAGGTGACCCCAGAAAACAGTCACAGGGGAACAAGGAAGTGAACTGGGGAAGAGAAGTGGCCAGGTTGATACACTCAAGTATCACCTCCTTGGTGAAACCTTCTCTGATGGACCAAGGCAGAGTTAATCCTCATCTCAAGTTCAGTGCTTCCCCCGAGATGTGTTCATTCCCATATTACAGAATTTATCATTCTGTCTAGAATGTGTAGCTTTATGTAGTGCCTCCCCATTAGCCTAAATTCTTGAAGAGCATTTTCTTTTTAAATTTTCAAGACAGTAGAGAAGATAGTGGGGTTAATGATGGACAGACTATTATACCAAGGAGATCTTGAATGCCATGCACCTGGTTTCTAACTAAACTCTACAAAGCCATGTGATTTAGGTGAAGGAATAGGCTTTATTGGAGAAAGCAAATCTTACAAGGCCAAGGTCGGCGGGGTGGCATCCTCCCACCCTCCCCTGGAGAGGTGTGCTGGGCCAGGGTACTCTGCTGGGCGTCCAGACTAGGCCTACCATCCAGTGGAGGGACCCCACCCCTATTGCTCTCCTTTTGTGCAGGACAATCAGAATGGAAACTTTTCAAATGCAGGAATAATTTGACCCTTTTGGTACCAGTTTGGATTTTGGTGCCAGCTCTTACAGCTGTCTGGGAAAGCCAACTGCCTGGCATCTGGGCACCTTGGAGTCGTCCATTAGAAGTAGAAGTCCCTCTGGTGGAGAAAAGGGAACCCTCCTATGCTGTTCGTGGGAATGTAAATTGGTGCAGCCACTATGGAGAACAGTATGGAGGTTCCTTAAAAAACTAAAAATAGAGTTGCCATGTGATCCAGCAATCCCACTCCTGGACATATATCCGGAGAAAACTCTAATTCGAAAAGATACGTGAACCCCAATGTTCATAGCTGCACTATTTACAATAGTCAAGACATGGAAGTAACCTAAATGTCCATCAACAGATGAATGCATAAAGAAGATGTGGTACATGTATACAGTGGAATATTACTCATCCATAAAAAAGAACGAAATAATGTCATTTGCAGCAACATGGATGGACCTAAAGATTATCATAATAAGCAAAGTAAGTCAGAGAAATAAGTAAGTAAGCCTGAAGTAAGTTGAACAAATATCATATGATATCACTTATATGTGGAATCTAAAAAATAGTACAAATGGGGGCTTCCCTGGTGGTGCAGTGGTTGAGAATCTGCCTGCCAATGCAGGGGACACGGGTTCGAGTCCTGGTCTGGGAAGATCCCACATGCCGCGGAGCAACTAGGCCCGTGAGCCACAATTACTGAGCCTGCGCGTCTGGAGCCTGTGCTCCGCAACAAGAGAGGCCGCGATAGTGAGAGGCCCGCGCCCCGTGATGAAGAGTGGCCTCCGCTTGCCGCAACTGGAGAAAGCCCTCACACAGAAACGAAGACCCAACACAGCCATAAATAAATAAATAAATAAAATTTTTAAAAAAATAGTGCAAATGAACTTATTTACGAAACAGAAATAGACTCACAGACTTAGAAAACAAACTTAGGGTTACAAAAGGGGAAAGTGTGGGAGAGGGATAGATTAGGAGTTTGGGATTAGCAGATACAAACTACTATATATAAAATAGATAAACAACAAGGTCCTACTGTATAGCACAGGGAACTATTTTCAATATCCTGTAATAAACTAATGGAAAAGAGTATGAAAAAGAATAAAAAAAAAAATATATATATATATATATATATATATATATTTAACTGAATCACTTTGCTGTACACCAGAAACTAACACAACGTTGTAAACTAACTACACTTCAATAAAAAAATAAAAATTTACAGAAAGATATGAGATACATTGTGAGGATGGAATACACAGTAAAAAAAAAAAAAAAAAAGTCCCTCTGGTCATAGGAAGTGGAGAGAAAGTACAGCCTCCATCCAGGATAGGGGACCCCCTACCCCCTGCTATCTCCTTGTCCAAGCAGCCTAAATAAGCCCTCAGGGTCAGTTTTGTGTACCACTCTTCGTATTACACTGGCAAATGTAGTGAGTGAGTGAGTGAGTGAGTGAACGAAGGGGAGGCAAAGCAGGCCTGAGTCTATTTTAGAATCAGCTGTCCTCCGCTATACCAGGCTATGTGTGGGCTCCTAAGTGGCCCCGACACCTTGGCATGTGGTGGGCCATCAAGGTACCTTTGTTTAGTTTTGCAGTCATTCACTTCTTATTCTTCAAGATCTTACAACATGCTGCTCAAGGCAGGGAAGAGAACAGAAAAAAATCTCCCTTTGCAGAGTTTACATTCTAAGAAGGAAAATAGGCAAGAAAGCATGCTTTTTTTTTTTAAACAAAATATTTCAGGAAGTGATCAGTACTCTAAAGAATTGAAATTGCCCTTAAACTCAAACTGAAATAAACTGATCTAGGATACAGAAACTACCCTCAATCAGAATCTAATACAAAAGAGTGTATCTCTCTTAGATCAAGGCATGAGGGGCTCCTGCACTGGGTCCCCCACTTTTAGAAGGTCTGGCAAGTCATAAACACACCTGCAATTTGTTAGAACTTCTGGGGCTTCCTTCTCAGGGGAGCTGGCACAGAATGTCCCATAACCCCAAAGATGGGTCAGAAACCCGGGAACACTTCTCTGCATCTCCGGCATTATCTCCTAAAAACAAAATGTGACTGCATGCCAATGCTTCCAAGATTTGTAAGTTGATTCACTGCTGATGTTAGAGACAGACATTGCTTCCAAGAGTAAGGAGGATTTGAGCAGCCAGAGGGTTTAGGTACCAGAAAAGACAAAGGAGTTAACACGTGGCATCCCTGCTCTAGAGTGCATGAACCGTCAGATTCCTGTATAACAGAGTATCGTTTCCCTGCAGGGCTGAAAATCCATCTCTAGCTTCCTTTTGGCTCCAATAGGTAGATCCAGAGGCACTCATGAACCACCAGGTATTGGCAAGAATTGCATGGTGTGGCTGAGGAACATTTTGCATTACTAAATATTCATTTTGTGCTTATTTCGATGTGTGTAAGTCTAGATAGAACTTGTCTGAAGCGTGATACAGAGTCTTTATATTAGCAACTAGGTGGACGTTGAACACTGGAATCAAAATTGTTTTATTTCGCAAAAGTAGTCAATGAGATCTCATCATATTTTCAAAGTAATAAATCATTTATGATTGGTTTAAAGAATTTTTATTTTAAATTTTCTTCTATTATAATGTATAATTATTAATTATATCAATAATTTATATTCTAATTTATATTCTTTTAGTTTAATAGATAATTTTGAATATGATAGAAGAAAAATGTTTTTGAAAACATGCACGAAGAATAATTTAAAAAAAATTTTTACAATTAATTTGTGTTTCTGATGCCAATACATTCTGTCAACTAAAAAAATGTACAACATGAGAGTTGTGAGTTACGTTTTATTTGGGGCAAAATGAGGTCTATAGCCCAGGAGACAGCATTTCAGATAGCTCTGAGAAACTGCTCCGGAGAGGTAGCGGGGAGGTCAGTATATATGTGATTTTGGTGAAGGGGGAGTACATGAGGTTAAGCACATACTTTTTGCAGAAGGTTGCTGCTAGTCTCGTGAAGGTTACTAGTCACGAGGAGCAGAAGTCATCATGAAAGATTTTAGTGCTTTTCTAGATGCGAGGAGATGCAAGAATTGGGCTCATAAAATCTTCTCCTGAAAATACCTAACTATCTGAAGACCTGTTCTGCCAGTTCTTCCCAGAGCACAGAGGGCCTCATTCCTGATCTCCCTCTGAACTCCTCTCAGGGGGTGTTGGAGCTCAGCGGCTGCAGCGGCTCATGATTTGATCCTTGTAGAGGTAGATGGCAGGTGCCAATTTGTAGGTGACAATTCTAAGTTTGTTGACTTGGAATATAAATGTTCTCAAAGATCTTTTAGCTCTCTGAGTATGAGTCCAAGTTTTTGCTGAGAATGCCCAGCCCCTCCTCCCTACATGGGGGCCCCCTGACAAGCCTCTAGCGTCCAGCTCAGCCATCTCCTCATCTGGAAATGCCCCCTGCTTACTGCTCAACCCTGACAAAGTAAAGAGTTCCTCCTCTACCTTCCTGCAGCCCTTAGGACATCCCATGGTCAGGCACTATGTACGTGGGAAGGGGTCGCCTGAAATACTGGGGAAGGAAGCATTGTTGAATGAATTGTCCCCCTTTACATAACTCCCTCTTCTTGTCTGCATGATATGCCAACCCCTTCAGTCCCCACAAGAACTAAAAACGTAAGTCACCATTTACCCATTTATTGAGCAATTACTACGTGCCAATTAGTATAACAAGCATGTTACAAACATTCATTTAATTAAGTCTCCTATAAAGATTATTTTTTCATTTTTAAGACCTGAACAGTAAGGCTCAGAGACAGATTCATCTATTCATTTCTTTGATGAAAATGTATCAAGACCTCCTATGAAATGGTCACTGCTGGGTGCTACAAGTAAAATAAAGAAGGAAGGCAGTGTAGTGCATACAGTTTAATGGCAACATGAAGGCGCGTGGTTCTGAAATGCCATCGCTGGTGAGAGATTGAGCCAAGCACATCCAGCAGAGGCTGTCAGGCTGCAAACTCCAAGCATTCGGCCATGCGCTAAAATCCACCCCACCCCCAGTAGAGTCTGCAAATGGGAGCAGAGTTTTGCAGACATCTGTGGAACTCTGGAATGAAATTTACATCTAACCACGAAAGTGCACTTTTACCATCAGTCAAAGGAAGTCACTGATGGCCAGTGGGGGAAAAGCAGACATCAGCCATTAATGGAAAAGTCCATTAAGACTCTCGCTACTGACTCTTGCAGGACTTGTGTGGCAAGGCTGCCGCGAAAATGCATCTAGAACCATGTCTGATGATGGAGCCTGAGAAAACCCAAGATGCCCCTCAAGCTACCTGACAAATTTACTCAAGTGCTGAGACCAGCTTAAGAATCAGCTGAATGAGTGGAAGGATGTGAGGATAGTTTTATTTTGCTTATTTTTGAACAGTAGTTCAAGCAGGAAAATGGGAAGATTTTTCTGGAAAACACCTGACACATACACAACAGATAAAGTTGTTTTTTAAGCACGCCGATCAATTTGCAAAACATCAGGCAAAACTGTCATGACGTGAATAACGATGATGAGAAAGAAAGCTGTCACAGGATGCCCTGTGGGAGTGTGGCACTTACAACAGCTATTGATAAAATCTGCTTAATCTGCCATTCATTCATCAAATACAGGGGAGGAGGAGAGCATGTAGAATATTTCTGGAGCCAATCACTGTGCTGGTTGCTCACAAGCCAGCTGTGAGCAACACAGAAGGTGTACAGGAAAGAAGAACAGTGAACAAGCAATGATCTGTGGCTAACGTCTGGACAGGTAAGCATGAGAATCTAGGGGAGAGAACAGAGCAGGCAGCTCATCTTGCCTGGGGTGAGAAAATGCCTTGTCAGGGAAAGGACAGTCCAGACACTCTGTAGTCTGAGCCTGATTGCAGTAGGGCTGGGAGAAGGAATAGTGTTCCAGGCAGGGGAACAGCGTGGTCAGAAGCCCAGGCATCAGAGGGAAAATGATACATTTGAGGCACATTTTTTTAAAATTGAAGTATAGTTGATTTACAATATTGTGTTGGTTTCAGATGTGCAGAAAAGTGATTCAGATAGATAGATAGATAGATATAGATATACACACACACCTATACATACATACATATGTATATGTTCTTTTTCAGATTCTTTTCCCTTATATGTTTTTTTTTTTTTAATTTATTTATTTATTTATTTTTGACTGTGTTGGGTCTTCGTTTCTGTGCGAGGGCTTTCTCCAGTTCTGGCGAGCAGGGGCCACTCTTCATCGCGGTGTGCGGGCCTCTCACTGTCGCGGCCTCTCCCATTGCGGAGCACAGGCTCCAGACGCGCAGGCTCAGTAGTTGTGGCTCACGAGCCTAGTTGCTCTGCGGCATGTGGGATCTTCCCAGACCAGGGCTCGAACCCGTGTCCCCTGCATTGGCAGTCAGATTCTTAACCACTGCGCCACCAGGGAAGCCCTCCCTTATATGTTATTACAAAATATTGAGTATAGTTCCCTGTGCTATACAGTAGGTCCTTGTTGGTTATCTATTTTATATATAGTAGTTTTGTATCTGTTAATCCCAAACTCCTAATTTATCCCTCTCCCCTCCTTCCCTCTTTGGTAACTATAAGCTTGTTTTCTACGTCTGTGGGTCTATTTCTGTTTAGTATATAAGTTCATTTGTAAGGGGCACATGTTTTATAAACATGTGATGCCCGTGTATAAGAGGTTATTATTACAGTGTATTTGTTGAGAAAGGCTTGATTAATTTCCATACATCTTCTGGTTCATTTTTCAAAAGACTAATTCTGCAGTTGTAAGAAGCCCAGTTGCTGCTCAAGCCTCTGCTGAACAGGTGAATAAGCAAATAATAAGAATCCAAAGCTCCCTATAGTTGAAATAGAATTAGGAAGAACTACATAACAGCGTGAAATCAGCATGACCTGTCTGGAAACATATGCGATATTCCTCCACCTGCTTTTTTGCCTTTTCTCCTTTGTTTTGAAAAGTTTCAAGGATATAATTTTATACTATGCTTAGGGCCCTACATCTGCTGTGCATCAGTGAACAGCTCAATTTTAAAAACACCCTGAAAGTCTGTGATAAGTAAACACAGCCCATGTGAGTGTATTTGGCGTATCTGGATACCCCCAGCCAATGAAGACGGTCTAGAGACATCCCATCCCATGCGGAGCATCAGGTCTGGGACCCAGATCATCTAGGTTTTATTACCAGCTCATCAAGTACCAGCAGCGTATTTTTGGCAAGACACATGGCCCCTTTGAACCTAAGAGCCTCAAGTGTAAAATGAGGATTTATACCCATCTCTCGGGGTGGTTGTTTGCTCAGAAAGTATTGAGAACTACAGCTGTAAGTGCTCAGAACCTGTTTGTGCCCTCTTTGCCTTCCTGATTCCGTGCCATAAGCGAGCCTCACTCAGAAACTATGGCCTCTTCATGAAGGAAAAAAGGAACTATTCAAAGAAAAAAGAAAAAAAACTTAGGAGGTCACACTTAACCCGGCTCCCTGTGCCAGGAACATGGGTGTGCAGCCAGTTTCTGAAATGGTTTCTGAAGAGGTGAGATGCTTTCCACACGAGGTTTAAGTCCTTCTCACCAACTTCCTGCCCTGGGTGTGTGTTGGCTACGAGGCTTCCTGAAAGGATGGAGGCCAAAACACTCAAAGCGCTTCCCGAGGGAGGAAGCCTTCACCTCAGAAGCTGGAATCCACGGGACCGGGAAGCTGAATGGGGGTTTCAGGGGGCCCTTGTTTATGGTGGCTGTGCTGGGGCGCTGGCTTCCCAGGGCTTCATGCTATGGGAGGAGGTGACTGGCACATCATTGATTCGTTCATTCCACCCACGTTCTCTGTCCTTGTACCAGGCCCAAGCCCTGGGCCAGCTCCTGGGGGTGGAGACGGTGTGTCCTAGCTCCCGAGCCCCTCATAGTCCAATGTGTTGGGGAGTTGGGGGTGCGAACTGTATTTTGAGGGCTGGAAATCACATAAATAATAATAATACCAAAGCCACAATGCTCTCTCTGCCCCCGGCACTGGTGGTCTAAAGGCTTTGCATGTCTTAACCATTTCATCCCCTCTGGCCCGGAGCATAAGGGTGGTCACTACCATTGTCTCCATTTTACAGGTAAGGCAGTAGAGAAAGTCACACAGCAAGAAAATGACAGAGCTTAGATCTGGGGCTTGAGTTGAAACCTCTAAATCAAGCTGGCCCTCTAAAAGAAAGTAGAATGGTGGATGCCAGGAGCTGGGGGAGAGGAAATGGAGGGTAGCGTTTAGAGGGTACAGAGTTTCAGCTGGGGAGGATGAAAAGGTTCTGGAGACGGATTGTGGTGATGGTTGTACAACAATGTGAATGTACTTAATGCCACTGAACTGGACATTTAAAAATGGTTTAAATGTTTCAAAAAATTATCTTATGTATATGTTATGACAATAAAATGTTTTTCATAGGTTCAGGGGAATATAGAATAGCTCTAGAAATACTCATCACATTGCAGGAGAAATGGATGATCTTTCATTATAAAAGAAATCATTAAAGATGGAAACGGTTGTATAGATTTTTCATAGGTCAGGAGCCAAAACCAGCGACTGGTCTCAGGTTCTAAATTTCAAAGAATTCTGGTTGTATATGCGTGACACCAAAGCAACAAGCATATCTGTTCAGCTAGGTCAATTCTGTTAATTTATTGAAAAGAATCAGTTAAGTGAATCATTTAGCATCCTATAAACAAAACAAACACAGCAAAAGGGAAAAAAATCTGGGCCTCTGAATACAATCTCTAATACAACATGCTATCTGCTAACAACCAGGGAATTTTCTAGGTTCCCTGGAGACAGGGTCTGGGAAGGGAGATTACTCATAAGTGAGCATCGCCTGTTCTGCCTGAAACAAGTACCCCACTTGAATCTTCACGACCACCTCCCCATGAGGGACCTCAGGACACTGAGAACATGGGGGTCAAGCACATTGCAAAATGGTGGTCCAGAGCCTGATGTGCCCGTGAGCCCACACTCAGGCCGCTGCAGTCGGTAGGCTGGTCCTGCCCAGGGCGGAGAGGACTCGCCATGCTCATAATGGACCTCGTAAAAGCAACAGGCCACCACATTTAGAATGGAGAAAAATGCAAAACAGCACCTTAAATATAGTCACTCCTCATTTTCTGAGGAAATTAAAGTTCAGAGATAGGGTAGTGAGCTGCCCAGTATCACACAGCTTGTTAGCGTATAAAGAAATTATTTTTTTCCTTCTTGCCTTCTCTCCATCCCTCAGCAAATTTTTATTGAGTCCTTTCTCTTAGTTGGCAGGGTAGTGGGGTGTTAGGAACTCAGATTTGAGCCAACCTGTCTCGTTTGAACCTGGGCTTCACTTTAATGAATTGTGTGACCTTGAGCAAGTTATTTAACTTCTTGCCTTACTAGTGCCTCATCTGTGAAGGGGGGATGTGATGGTACCAGCACCAACCTGGTAGGGTTCTTACAAGGATCGCCCTGGTTCACGTGCACAACACCCTAAGAAAAGCACCAGACCCTCAGCCAGCTCTGCATCCACATTAGCTGTTATGAGTTTCAAGGTCCCCAAACCAGGCATGATGGGATGTGGATATTTGGTGCAAAAAGTTACATCAACTTCACAATTTTGCCAAATGTCACCTTTACCTCATCTTAGAGCATCTCTCCAGGGCCTTTGCTCAGCCCGGGGACACAGAGGTGACCAGCTCAGCTCCTCTACCAGAAGATCCTGAGTCTGATACAGACATTGGCAAACAAACCACTGGAAGGCAGCCTGGGGGATGTCACACATGTGTTATTAAATTGAAAAATTATAATCCTCAAGGAATAAACTCAAGTAATAATGTATTGTTCGGTGTATTTGTTGTCTATTGTTGCGTAATAAATTATTGTACCACAAACATGAAGGCTTAAAACAGCACCCATTTGAAACCTCCTACACTGTTGGTGGGAAAGTAAATTGGTGCAGCCACTATGGAAAACAGTATAGAGGTTCCTCAAAAACTAAAAATACAGCTACCATATGATCCAGCAGTCCCACTCCTGGGCATATATCCCGACAAAACTATAATTCAAAAAGATACATGCACCCCTATGTTCATAGCAGCACTATTCACAATAGCCAAGACATGGAAACATCCTAAATGTCCATCAGCGGATGAATGGATAAAGAAGATGTGGCACACACACACACACACACACACACACACACACATACATATACACACAATGGAATACTACTCAGACATAAAAAAGAATGAAATAATGCCATTTGCAGCAACATGGATGCCACTAGAGATTATCATACTAAGTGAAGTAAGTCAGAAAGAGAAAGACAAATACCATATGATATCACTTATATGTGGAATCTAAAATATGAGACAAATGAACTTATTTATGAAACAGAAACAGACTCACAGACACGGAGAACAGACTTGTGGTTGCCAAGGGGGAGGAAGAGTAGGGGAGGGGTGGATTGGGAGTTTGGGATGAGCAGATACAAACTATTATCTATAGCACGGATAAACAACAAGGTCCTACTCTGTAGTACAGGGAACCATATTCAATATCCTGTGATAACCATGATGGAAAAGAATTGAAAAAATGTGTATATGTATAACTGAATCACTTTGCTGTACAGCAGAAATTAACACAACATTGTAAATCAGCTCTACTTCAATAAAAATAAATTTTTAAAAATAAATAAAATTAACATCACTAAAGGAAAACAACAACCACAACATCCATTATCAGCTACTGGCTGTGGAGGGCCGTCGGGGTGAAACCAGCTGGGTTCTCTGCTGTGTGTCTCACTGGCCATGTCTCATATCTGGGGGCTCTGGGGAAGGATCTGCTCCCAAGCTCATTCAGGTTACTGACCGACCCAGTTCCTTATGGCTGTATGTCTGAGGTTCCCATTTCTGTGCTGGAGGCCAGAGGGGCCGCTCTCTGCTCCTAGAGGCTGCCCCATTCCTTCCTGTGTTGCCCCCTCCACCTTCAGACCAGCAGTGCAGGTCAAATCCTTTCCACACTTGGTATCTCTCTGACTTCCCTTTTGGCCACCAACCTGAGAAAACTCTCTGCTTTTAAAGGGTCAAGTGATTGCATCAGGATCCCTGGGTAATCTCCCTTTTGAGTAACTCAAAGTCAAATGATTAGTAACCTCCAGGACATCTGCAAGATCCTTTTTGCCATATAACTAACTAAACCGCAGGAATGATGTCTCCTACATGGGCTCCACCCACACTCAAGGGGATGGGGTTCTACAGGGGCCTGGAGGTCATGGTAGAATTCTGCCTACCACAGTCAGGCTGGGCTAGGTTCTACTGTCATAACAAACAAGGCAGAGGTGGGCTGGGGTATAGCTCTAGGTCTCCACCTCAGGGTGAGGCCAGCAGAGCCGCCACCATCTCTGACTCAGTGGTCCCATAGCAGAGAGAAGGGGAAAGTGGCAAAGCATGCACGGTCTCTTAAAGCTTCTGCCCAGAAGCAAAACCCATCATATCCTCTTATGTGTCATTGCACAAAATGACTCTTGTGGCCATGCAAAATTTCAAGGGAGCAGGGAAGCTCAGTGCTGGCTTGGAACCAGGAGAGAGGAGACTGGACGTATTTGATGATCAGCACCAATGATTGCCACAAATGGTGAATCATCAAAGAGAAGGCAATGGCTGTGAGCACCAGCTCTGTGCTGGGCGCCGTGCTGGGTCCTGTATTGGTCAGAGCTCTTTCATTTTTAAGAGATAGAAAAACACCTCACTGAAACCAGCTCTAGCCAAAAGGAAATACTAAGTCTGTAGCTAGAAATGACCCCAGGACGGCTTACAGAGTCCAAGGAGGAATTCCAGGACTGGGCCTCTGGGAACAGAATCAGGGATGGAGCTCCATCCAGACCCTCTTCTCCACCCATCTCCCAGCTCTGCTTCTGGCCTTGCCTGCTCCTCCAGCAGAGAAGCCCACTCCAGGTCAGGAGACATAACTGTTGGCAACCATGTGGGGACATTGGTGGAATGAGAGAGCGACTTTCTTCCTGTACCCATCAGTTCATCCCAGGGAAGGAAGCTGATTGGTCCATCCTGGGCCACGTGCCCTTCACCATAACCATTGTGGGAAGGTTAGAACTGGCCTAAGATGGAGTGAATGAACAAGGTCCATAACCAGGGAAAAAAATGAAAAAAAGAAAAGATAAAGAAAATGAAAACCACAGCCCCCACAGTCACACTGGTTATTTCATGTTTATTTCATCTTCACAAGAACTCTGGGCAATAAACGTTATAAATCCCACACATCAGAGGAAGACAAGGGGTGACAAGATTTGCACAGTCACATCATAACAGAAGTGAGATTTAAACTGAAGCCTCTATCACTCCAAAGCCTGTGTTCTTTCTGAGAAGCCAAGCTGGGACTCTTCTGAAGGACTTTTTCTGAGTCCTTTCTGCATAAACAGGCCCGAGGAAAATGTTTGGGAGAATTTTTCCTGCACACTGTTTCCTATTAAAATTTGAATCCATGTTTCAAGGATTATAGAGGTGTCTCTATTCTAAAACGTGGGATTATTTTCAGAATCACTGCCCCAGAGCAAAACCTGGCCTTGTTGTTTGTCTTCATTCCTTTACTCTGGGCTATGTGGGCCAACTTTCCACTTTGGTTTGCCAAGAGCGCAAGTAACAAGCTCAAAACACATCACATAAACAGGAGGAGATGTGTGGCTTTTAACCAAAGGAACACTGCTGTTGACAGGACACCCTGGAGGCAACATTTCGGCTAGTTGTTCAACCTACACCCCTTGCTCAAATACCTCCTGGCTGTTCCTGCTCGGTCAGGACAGTACAGGCGTCACTGGCCCTGGATTCTGACCTCAAGTGCAGGCAGGAGGGGGGACTCAGAGGTAGTCTCTTTGCTAGAGAAGTGGCCTCTACCACCAGCCCCTGATGTCAGCATCTCAGACTCCTTGTGTGTCTAGTGTGATGTTTTCCTAGGATGGAAACTGCCGCAGGGCTCTTCCGATCTCTGGCGAAAACAGCTACTGGCTGGACTTTGGGTAACTGAGGAGATCTGAGATTGGCCATGGCCCTTTCAACCTTGGCTGCCATTGCAAAAAGGCACAGGACAGGAATACAGGGAACATTCGGGAAAGGTGTGATTCTGAGTTTGAGCCAAGTAATGAAAGAGTTCTTATTTCTTATGGTCTGCTCAGGAATTTCCCATAACCCCATAGGGCTGGAAACAAAAGTATTTCCCTGGTTACCTGCATCACTTACAGGAATGTGCCAGTCAGAATAGCCAGAAGGAAAAGCTTCAGTGATCTTTATCTAAAAATGCTAAAAAGGAGTCCCAGGCTATGAAAATATGAGGTCACGAGACAGACATGGCAGGATCTGCTGGCAGCACAAAGCTCAGGACTTCCTTCAATGGTCAGGATATGAGATGGCATGTGTCCTCTCTGGACAGGGATGGGATAGCATGTGTGCTTGACTCTACCGGCAGCCACATTGTGACCACAAGGAGACCTGGCTTTAGGATGGAGTCAGTGACATACGTGTCAGTTCAGGTTCAACCAAAGATGCAGAACCAGAAGCAGAGACATAGTAAGAGATTATTTTATTGTAAGGAATTGGCTGACACGGTCGTGGAGGCCGGCATGGCCAAGAAAGTCCAAAACAGCAAGGTAGGCTGTCAGGAAGGGCAAGCTAGAACTCAGGGTGTTCGGTTGAAGCTACTCCACAGGCAGAATTTCTTCTTCCTCAGGGAATTTCTTCTTCATCAGCTCTGCTCTTAACATTTTTCAACTGACTGAATCAGGCCCACCCCGAATATCTAGAATAATCTCCCGTCCTTAGAGTCAAGTGGTTATGGACTTTAATCACATCTACAAATACCTTCACAGTAGCACCTGGAGTAGCATTTGATTGAATAACCAGGGACTATAGCCTGGCAGAGTTGACACATCAAAAGACCATCACAGTATGGAAGAGGGAGACAGAATAAGATGATTTCTTGGTGACTTCATCGAGCGCCTAGATCAAACCATTCCTGAGCTCCACACTACTACTACATGTTCCAGTTGAACTTTCCAGAAAATCTGGCCATGGGTATCTCAAACCGTGTTTTCTGTAACTCACAACCTTTAGTCCTAACTGACACAACAGGGGCCTAAACCAAGGAGGTAACAGTTCTGACTAGACCTCTCAAGGAGGGCTGTGTTCCAATCTGGGTTCCAGCTAGTGGGAGACACATTGACACACAACAGGGATAAAGGGGCAATCACTTCCATTCAGCAGGGAAATATTTACTGAACACCTACTCTGTGTTGGACCTGGCCTCCATGCTGTGGACACAAAGACAAAGAGGACACTTGCTCTGCCTGTAGGGGGCAGACAAGCAAACAGACAAAGGCCAGAGTGGACAATGCTGTGTCAAAGCAGAGGAAAGTGCAGGGGCCATGGGAGCCTGTGCAGGCAGGTGGAGGGGACCCAATCCAGAAAGGCAGGCTCCCTGGAGAAAGTGACATTTCAGCTCAGTCTGGAAGGGTGAGAAGGAATGAACCAGGAGCAAACAAGGTGAGGAAAAGACATTCCAAGAAGCAGGAACGGCATGTATGAAGGCCAAAGGCCACTTGGGTGTTATAACTACAAACGCTAGGGATTGCTAATGCTGTGTGATTTGGAGCAAGTCACTTCACCTCTCTGCGCCTCAGTGCCCTCAGATGATGATACTAGAATGAATGCATTAAGCCTTGTACAGGGCTTGGAGCAAGGCTGCATTTCACGGTTAGCTATCATCACCATCATCATCATCATCACCATCATCATTGTCATTACCTGATAAAAGTGCAGGAAAGGACAAGCAGAGATGGCTGGAGAGGTGGTCCGGGACCAGGCCACAGACCTCAGACTATCTTCCAGGCCTCAGGGAACCAGGGAAGAATGTGAAACAGGCAAGCGTGGATTTCTGCTTTAGAAATGTCTACTGGGAGGAGAAAGAACTCTGGGCAGAGAGATGGTAATCGTAATGCAGTTGTGGAAAAGGATGTTGAAGCCACTTCCCATGGAAAAAGTTTCAAGAAATTGGGGTGTTTGCTCAGAAAGAGAGCCGACTCTGTCTGGGGGGCAGGGATGAGTAGTGGTAGACAGACTGAGGGCTGAGAATCACCCAGGGCTGTTCTGTGGAAGAAGGTAACAGAGATTTAGGTCACAGGTGGTAGCTCCAGGGAGTCAGCACATCTCACCTTCACCTTGGGAAGAATTTGTATTGTTCACAGCTGCCCAGAGACTGGAGGGCAGTCTTAAAGGGCAATGAGCTCCCCATCCAGGGAGGTATGCAAACAGACTCTGGATGAATGCTTGACAGGGAAGCTGTAAAAGAAGCACAAGCACCAGGCAAGTTGACGCAGATCACTTCCAAGTTCCTCACAACCACGATCTCTGTTATCCTACTGAACCCCAGAGAGATGGTGTATTAGTTTCCTGTTGCTGCTGTAACAAATAACTACCAACAGAATGGCTTAAAACAACACACATTTATTCTCTCACAGTTCTGGAGGTCAGAAGTCCACCATGAGTCTCACTGGACTAAAATCAGAGTCTTGGCGGGGCTGTGTTCCTGTCTGGAGGCTCTAGGGGAGAATCTTTTTTTTTTTTTTTTTTTTTTCCTTTTTCAGCTTCTAGAGGCTTCCTGCATTTCTTGGCTTGTGGCCTCTTCCTCCACATTCAAAGCTGGCAGCATAGCATCTTCCAAATTCTCTCTCTCCTTCACACACTGCCCCCGCCCACATCCCCATGCCCATCCCACATCCCCACAACGTTCCTCAACTTGCTGATGGAGCCACCACCAGGGAGTGGTTCCTGAGGCACCAGGGTTTCCACTGTCGTGCCACTTACCCTGTGTGTTCGATGAGTTAATTGCCCTCTTTACTCTCCTCAGAGGACAGCATCTCTCATTCACTGTTTTATCCTTATTGTCCATCTCAGGCCTGCACACAATAGATTCTCAACAAATAAAGAAGTGTCTGGAGAATGAATGAAGAATCCATTCAAAGAAAATTCCAGCTGAGAAACATTCACTCACTCATTAGCTCTGGCTGTTCGGCTCTCCTGACGTAACGAGGTACCACGCCTTGATGGGACCCCTGGTCTTCTCACGCACTAAGGGGGTTGAGAGAAACCTTTGGAGGAAGACAAAGGCTTTAGTCTGTGCAGAAATTCCAGCCTGGATTTTTAGCATTCACGTTCCATACTGAGTAGCCTGATGCTGAAGGAGCCAGGGAAGGGGCCAGGGAAGGGAGCTATTGGGGGTGCGGGGGGATGGCAGTGCCAAAGGAGAACTTTGTGAGCAAATACACACGTGGGTCCCCTGAGACCTCCTGCATAGAGGGCAGGGTCTCTCTGGCATGACTCCGGCTGTGCTCTGCAGGTTTCTTAATGGGCTTGTGCCTCGCTCTGAGTAACAAGATTAACAGCCATCAGGTTAATTCAGCAAAGCTTTCCTGAGCATCTGCTCTGCCCGGCTGGGTGCTGGGTGCTGACAAGCCGAGATGCGGAAGGCAAGCACGGTGGGTGGGAAGGCAGATGGGATCGGGTTAGCCGGATGTCTGGTGCTTAGGGTGCAGAGGAGGCTTCTGATTTGCCCAAGGAGCCCTATCAAAAACCACACACGTGTCCAGGGTGGAACAAGGCCAGATCTCCCAGCGACACATTTATCTCACCATCAAGTGCACAGAAACGCCTGCTTTTTCAGCACAGCAATGTCTCCTCGATCGGATGGTCCAAGGACTTGTTTTGCTGCTTGGGCTGGTTTTTCCTCCCTGTCCTGAATTTGAAGCTCCTTCGATGAGCACATCCAGAAACACTGGAGCATTTCAAAGGAGTCTGGAGTCCCTGACTGGGGCCGGTTTGTCTGCCAGGGAGGCCCACGCCCCAGGCACTGCCACAGAAAGTGAGGAAACCCCTTCATCCAGAAGAAAAACACATCTGTGTTTGCCGCTTGCACCTCCAAACACACACAGTTCTGCCCTGCCTGAGAGGGCGCCCAAAAGGCGGTCCCCAGGCCATCTTGCTAAAGGTGTTTAGAGAACATGCTCTCACCTGCAAAACAGGAAGGCAAGGCTGTGATCCCTGCCCAGGGCTTGAACACAGAAAAGTAGCAAAATAGAACATCAGGGCGGGAAGAGACCTCCCACTGCCTGGGGTGATGGTGCTCTGTTTACGGAAGGGATTTTTGTGGGCAAACAGAGACAGGGAGAGGCTGGAGCTGAACTTTCATCCCTGCTGTTGATCCTCGATGCCGCCCCATATGCAGGACACCATGCTCCTTTCCCTTAACCTTCTGGTCCTCCACTTTGGTTGTTTTGTTCTGGGAATGTGTGCCGGCCCGGGCCGCTCTTCTGCCCTCCCCTGCAGTGAGATAGGCTTTGGAGACAGGCAGACCCAGGTGCACAGCTCTGCCTCCCCTTATAAGCCTTGTGACCCCCAACAGTTTCATATCCCCTGAGAGCCTCAGTTTCCTCATCTGGGAAATGGGAATAACCCCACCCACTTCACTGGCTTTCTGTGAGGCTCATGGCATTTGTGACAACAGCTGTGTAGTTGTATAAATGAGCTTCATGCATCACTGCTGGAGCATATGTGATACTTGGTGTTAAGTCAGAACCTTCCTCTCTTTTGACAGCTCCTTCTCCTTGCTTGTTCCTTGGTCTTGGGCAGCCCAAGAGCTCAAACTCATCTCTGGCTGCAAGAGTCCTGCTCTTCCCCAGTTCCACACTGCAGAATGGGAGGACGGAATGAAGACAAGGCAGAAAGCCCCATTGGACCCATTTGCCTCCAGCTTTATGACCTTGTGCAAGTTGCTGGAACTCTGTGAGTCTCAATTTTTCCACATGGAAAACGGGACTGTTTTCTGCAGTACCTGCCTCACAGGGATGCTTGTAGGAAAGGAGACAGTGACATTAGCTCTGACTGTGATAATAGCTCAGCATCTTCTACTCCTCACTGTGCTCTTATCATCCCCATTTCACAGATAAGGAGAGGGAAGAAAGAGTTAAGAAACTTGCCCAAGGTCATCACAGAAGTGGGTGACCATGCGATGCACCGAGCACCTAAGGGCAGAGCTTAGTCTTCTAACTGGTACCCGTGCGCCTGTATTTACAGGAGAGCAGCCTGCAGAGTATCATTGCTAAAAGAGACCCACATTTGGAGAACCAACCCTTCCAGTGGGTCTGCTCTGTACCAGGACTTGTGCTGGGAGCTTGAAGTGGACCAGCTAGGGGAATGCTCCCACATCCCCCATCACAGGCCCTAGCACAAGCCCATCTTCCAGATGCAGAGGCGCAGCTGCTCAGAAGGCAAGTGACTGCCCAAGGTTCCCCTGGCCAGTCAGTGGTGGATGGATGGTGATACCCAGGCTGCCTGACCCCCAACCCCCAGATCACTGGTGCTCAATCCATCACTTCTGGTCCCTTTCCCTCCCCCCAGTTCTGCTCCAAGAGATCAGACAGTTTTACCAAACGGTCCCCATTCTAACTGAAGGGGCTGACTGCCCACTCCCGCCCCTCTGACTGAACCACCATCCATCCTGTCTCCCTCCTGTCCTCTGCCCCCCTCATCTGCCAATCCTGCCACTTCAGGAAGAGCCCCTGCCAAGAGAGCAAGTTCTATTGCAAGTTGTGTGAGAGGCAGACCCTGTTCCCTTCCAGGTGCCTGGCATCTCCCCCTCCCCGCCCCTGCCAGGAAGCACCTCCTCTCAACAAAGGGGACCTTTAGGTCTGAAAGGCTCCAGTGTCCCCAGGCCAGGTGGGCGTGCTCTTGGCCTTGGCTGGGCACCACCGGAAACGGAGGCGTGGAGGACCACCCGCAAGCCTCTGCTTAAAGGGGCGGCTGGCCTCGGGCTGCAGTCAGGCCACCTTTGCACCATGACCCCCCAGCTGCTTCCCCTGCTGCTGCTGCTATTGGCCGGCCCCCCCGCCGCTCAGCCGGTTCCCCCGACCTGCTACTCCAGGATGCTGGCCCTGAGCCGGGAGATCACCGCTGACTTCCAGAGCCTGCAGGCCACGGAGCCGTCGGTGAGTGCCCTCGGCCCCCCTGAGGACTGCAAGGTCCATGCAGACCCAGTTCTCAAAAACTTGCCTTTGGACCAGGGAAAAAGCGCTATTTTTCTTTTCTGGTCAATGTTAATTTCAAGAGTATTTGTGTTTTATTCCCAGCCTATTAAATCCCGATGGTTTGCACTTCCTTTTAAATACAAAGAAAATATAATCAAAGACATCTCAATTTTTGTTTATAACTAGCTAGCAAATATCAGAGGATCTGTTTTAAAATGTAAAAAGAGAGAGAGAAAGAGAGAGAAGAGAAGAGAAGAGAAGGGAAGAGGAGAAGAGAAGCTCCCATAGAGTTTAGAGCTCCAACTTAAGGAGGACCGAAGAGTTCAGCTTTTTTATTCTCTCCACTAGCCAGCAGGAGCTAAGGGGGCAACTCCCAGAATCAGCCCCGCCCCTAACCTGCTGTAGGACCCTGAGCAAATTACTCAGCCCTGAATCTCAGCATCCTCAGCTGCGAGAGGGGATGGCTGAGCCCCTCACCGGCTTCTTCGGGCAGCTGGAGGGTTGAAGACTTGGATGCAGACACAGCTTGCGCAGAGGACAACCCAGGACGTCACACTGTTCTCAACGCTGTGTTAAGAGGAAGACCCAGGGGCTCGGAGCCAGCAGTCCCACAGGGGCCACCCAGAACTAGAATCCGGCCTCCTGACTGCTCGTCCAGTGTAGAAACAAAACAAATTAAACGTCAAAGCTCTGGTAAAATTTAAAAATATCCCTTTACCACTTGTGAACCCTTCAAATAAAATGCACTGTTCTCAGATGTGGGGCTTAATGATACCCTAACACCTCCTTTGTATTTTCTTTTTGAAAGTTAAATGATGTGTATTTTCTTCAACTTATGAAAGTCATATACTTTGAAAATGGTTGGAAAAGGCACAAAAGACAAAGAAGAAAATAAATATTACTGCAATCCTACCACCTAGAGGTGACCTGCTGCCATCACATTCAGAGGACAGGATTTCAGCTCTGGGTCTGTACATAAGTTATCCAAGTGTGTAGACAAATTGGATCAAACAACACAGCAGTTCTGCAATTTACTTTTTAGCAACGCTGTCAAATAGATTAATATTTCTTTGTAACAACATTTGGTTGTATTGTTGCACCCCAATGTATCCACAAATTCCTTGCTATTAAATTGTAGAGCAATCATCTTTTAAAAATATATGATTTTAAAGCTTAAAAAAATGCATAGGCTCAGAGCTGGAAGGAAGTGGAGGTTATGTGTTCTAACTCTCTAATCTCACAACTGGGAAACCGAGTCACAAAGAAGAAGGAGACCTACCCCATGTCACACAGGGAATTACTGGTCAGGAGGGACCAGAATCTGGGTCTTCTGGCCTTCAGGCCAGCACAGAAGCAAAAGTGAAATATAGTAATATAAAAGTGTACATATATATACTGTTTTATATCACTAAAGTATATACTATATATATTACTAGACATATTACTATGTCTAGATTACAGTTATAGAACTGTTTTAATATATATACATATATAGACACACATATTTATATGTATGTCTCTCTCTCTCTATATATATATGTATGTATATGTGTGTGTATGTATATATATATATATATAAAACAGTTCCCTAGCTCATAGTCAATGATATAATGGTTGCATTCTAAAAGTCGAATTCTAGAAGAGCAGTTTACTTTGGGGGAATGTGGCATATGGTACAAGAAAGTATTGTACATGGCAGCATCAAGGGAGGTCCCAGGGATCTGGGGCTGCTCTGGTTTTGGGGAGGCTGGCAGAGAGCCTTCTGTGGCCAGGCTGAGGGTGTGTCCCTGTGGGCAACACAGAAACCCGTTTCCCTTTCTGCAGGAGCTGTGTGTGAGATACCTGCCCAGGTTGTACCTGGATATACACGTAAGAGGGGTCTGCCTGCCTGCGGGAGGGCTTGGAGTGGGAGTGGGGAGAGACTCTGTGCAGAAGGACCAGGAGTCCCCAGCCCCCGCGTCTCTGGCTACTGACTTCTCCCACGAGACCCGTCCCTGTTGTCCATTCACAGAATTACTGTGTGCTGGCTAAGCTGCGGGACTTTGTGGCATCGCCCCAGTGTTGGAAGGTGGCCCAGGTAGATGCCTTGAAGGACAAAGTGCGGAAACTGTACACCATCATGAACTCGTTCTGCAGGAGGGTAAGTGACGCCATTGAACATTCTTTTGCTACTTGCCATCAGCCAAGAATTTAAGAGAAGGGTTAGGAGAAGAGGGGGATGAGGAGGAGGAAGAGAAAAGTTTATGGGGTGCTTCCAGTTCACAAAGCCCTTCCTCAACCCTATAGCTCTTGCTAAGTGCTGGGGGACTCAGGAAAATGCTCCTCACATCCTCCAGCTCCATCTCCAGCACCCAAGACCACAGGCTTCGAGTCAAATGGGGCAGGGATTGGGGGTAGAGGACTGTGGAATTCCGAGAATTCCTAGAGCCCTGAGGTCAGGGGAGACTTCCTGGGGGAGGGGCTTCGGGTGTGCTCTGTGTTGGGAGGAATCTGGCAGCAGAAGGGAGGGAGATGGGAAAAGCAGAGAATCAGCACTGGTTAAGATGTAGAAAGCAGAGCTGTGTGGTCCTAGGGGCACAGGCTTCAGCATCAGGCAGACCTGAGCCCCTGTCTTCACCTCACTGCTTCCTAAATGCCAGTGTCCCCTCCACTCTCTGAGCCACAGTTTCCCCATTCGTTAATAATACCCATGTCAGGAGATCATTGGGAGGATAATACTACTTACCCCCTGACCGTGTGTGTGCTGGGCGCTGTAGTAACTCCCTTGGTCCCAAGATCTCTATCAAGGCGACTAAACATAGAATACTGAACATCAGGCCTGGCCCAGGAAACTAATAATTAGCTATTAAGTTTTTTAGCTTTAAGTTTTATTAAGATTTTTTTGTTACTATGCACCAAAGATGAGACAAGCATTTTGTCCCACACCCATTTCCCTCCTCATTCCCCTCTCCCCTTGGTCGTGGAGGGGAGACATAATACAGTCTGAAAAGTGCTGCTATTGACTCTAAAGTGTTTGAAGGTGAGACCTGGTGCTGTTACTCATGGTATCCCCGATGTATGGCCCAGAGTTGTTGCTCAGTAATTGAGATTTATTCATTTATTCACTCCCTTGCCCATCTATCCATCGATCCATCTGGTCAACCAATGTACAACTGAATTCAATAATAAAGGACTATATGAGATTCAATGGGAAGGTGAAGAAAGACGTAACCAGCTCTCCTTGGGGGAATGAAGGTTGGGCAATTTTCACACAAAGGGGAAAAATTGAACAGTCTTTGAGGATAACCAGGAGTCCTATAGTTGTGCATGGGCTCTGTGGCCACCTTCAGTGACATTCCTGCTCATTGTACATCTTTTCCAGGATTTGGTGTTCCTGTCGGATGACTGCAATGCCTTGGAATACCCAATCCTAGTGACCACAGTCCTGCCAGATCATCAGAGCTAAGGCAGCTCAGACCAGAGAGAGACCCCTGGGGGACTGAAGTTATGTCAGCTGCCCAGACACAATGGGCTAAAGTCATGGCCCCCACAGGTCTCCCTGAAACTGTCATGTGTCTCTCCACCTTCTGGAAAACAAGGCTTGTGCTCCTACCCTAGAACCGATTTTTAACACAGTTAAAAGCCTTGCTTCTCCTTCCCCTTGGTTTTGTCTTACCAGGATGGTTAGGTACACAAGCATGTTGATTTGATCACTAAGAAGAAAAGGGCAAACCAGCTTCTTTTTTATGAACAACTAGCTTGAGAACAAGCAAAATAGTATGTTTGCAGTACCACTTTAACATAGTGGTACCATTTTTCTTTCTTGATAAAAACCTGCTTACATTTAACCAAGCTTCTATTTTATACTTTCTCTCTCTACAAATTTTCCTTACACTTATCTTTCATTTTTAAGGAAATTTCATTATCTATAAGATGTATTTGCGAGGTTCATAATTACATAGTGCTGATGGGAACCACTCTTTCATTGAAAGGTGATGAAAATCAAATAAAGACTATCATTACAGTGAGAAACACGTGTCCTGCTGTATTTGTCCAAGGTGGGTGTCAGGGTGTTTATTTCATGCTCTTTCTGCAAGTTGCTGCTTTTAGCAAGATATGTCTTTCTCCCTCTTTCCATCGAGCACAGGTGTTTCTGGGTCTGCTTCAAACCACCTGTGTGAATGTCTGTCTTTAAAGCATTGGAAGATGCTCTAATTTATGTTTGGGGACAGACTGTATCCTGCATCGTACCCATGGCAGTGTAGTACCTGACACATCATAAACATCAGTTCACTGAGTCATCATAACAAACCTAGAGACGGGCATCGTAGGAGGCTGAGGCTCATGTAGATTAGGTAACTTCACCAAGGTCACCAGCTGGTAAGTGGGGAGGCTGGATTGAACTCAAAGAGCTCCAAAGCTCACACTCTCCCCTGTGTCCCACACTGGTCCTCTGCAGGTGAAGCATGCTTGTTTAATTAATTCATGAACACAGCAGTAACATCTCAGTTAAGTAACTGGATTGTTGAAAAAGATTTCAAATATTGATTTTTTAAAAGTTCACATGCTACACTGTGGTCTTTTTGTTTCCTTTACTCCCTTCTGTACACGTGGGCCATACTTTCCCTCCCTGATCTTAGGTGTCTTTGACTTAGATGATTTATGAGAATGATTTAGTAGCTTATGATTTTAAGTTTAGAAGCACAAGACCAGAGCATCACAGTACTGGTTTCCTAGGGCGCCATAACAGGGTACCACAAACTGGGGCTTAAAGTAAGAGAAATTTATTGCCTCATAGTTCTAGAGGTTAGAAGTTCTGAAATCTAAGTGTTGGCAGGATCATCCTCTCCCTGAAGGCTTTAGGATAGAGGATCCTTCCTTGCCTCTTCCTAGCTTCTTGTGGTTACCGGTAATCCTTGTCATTCCTTGGCTATAGACACATCGATTCAATCTCTGTCCCCATCAACACACGGTATTTACCTGGTGTCTGTATCCCTGTGTCCAAAATTCCCTCTTCTTGAAGTAAATTATCTCTGTTTGCAGATGACATGATCTTATATATAGAAAATGTTAAACACTCCACCAAAGAAAACCTGTTAGAATTAAGTAAAGTTGCAGGAGAGAAAATCAATATACAAAAATCAGTTGCATTTCTATACACTAACAGCAAACTTTCAGAAAGAGAAATTAAGAAAAAATCCCATTTACAACAGTATCAAAAAGTATAAAATGCATAGGAATTAATTTAACCAAGGAGGTAAAAGACCTCCACTGAAAAATATAAGACATTGATGAAAGAAAATGAGGAAGACATAAATAAATGGAAAGCTATCCCCTTTTCATGGATTAGAAGAATTAATACCATTAAAATAAAAGTACAACTTAATCCCTATCAAAATTCCCCCAGCATTTTTCACAGAAACAGAAAAAAGCAATCCTAAAATTCATATGGAACCACAAAAGACCCCAAATAGCCAAAACAATCTTGACAAAGAACAAAGCTCAAAGTATCACATCATTTCAAATTATACTAAAAGCTATAGTGAAAACAAGATGGTACTGGCACATGGATCAGAACACACAGAACAGTGGAAGAGAACGGAGAGCCCAGATAGAAAAGGAGAACCCAGACATACGCTCGTGCACAACTTTGACACGGACACCAAGAACACACAATAGGGGAAGGATAGTCTCTTCAATCAGTGGTGCTGGGAAAATTGGTATGCACACGCAAAAGAAACTAGACCTCTGCCTTACACCACTCACAAAAATGGATTAAAGACTTAAATGTAAGACTTGAAATCATACAGCTACTAGAAGAAAACACAGGGAAAAATCTCCCTAACGTTGGTCTTAGCAATGATTTTGTTTGTTTGTTTTAAATATTTTTTTAGAATGGTTAATTTCATTTATTTGTATTTTTTTGGCTGTGCCACGTGTCACGTGGTATCTTAGTTCCCCAACCAGGGATCGAACCTGCGCCCCTGCAGTGGAAGCACGGAGTCCTAACCACCGGACTGCCAGGGAAGTCCCAGCAATGATTTTTTGGATATGACACTTAAAGCACAGGCAACAAAAGCAAAAGTAAACAAGTGGGACTACATCAAACTTAAAAGCTTCTGCACAGCAAAGGAAACCATGAAAAAAAAAGGCAACTTACAGAATGTGAGAAAATATTTGCGCCATATATCTGATAAGGGGGTAATATCCAAAGTACATAAGAAATTTTTACAACTCAAAGCAAAAAATCCCAAATCTGATTTTAAAATGGGCAAAGGATCTGAATAGATGTTTTACCAAAGAAGACATACAAATGGACAACAAGTACATGAAAATGTGCTCAATATCACTAACCATCAGGGAAATGCAAATCAAAACCACCATGAAAAATCACCTCATACATGTTAGGATGGGTTTTATAAAAAAGACAACAGATAAGTTTTGCGAAGATGCGGAGAAAAGGGAATCCTTGTACACTGTTGGTGGGAGTGTAAATTGGTACAGCCATTATGGAAAACAGTATGGAGGGTCTTCAAAAAATTAAAAATAGAACTACTGGGACTTCTCTGGTCCAGGAAGATTCCACATGCCGCGGAGCAACTAAGCCCGTGCGCCACAACTACTGAGCCCACACACAGCACCTACTGAAGCCTGTGTGCCTAGATGTGTGCTTCACAACAAGAGAAGCCACTGCAGTGAGAAGCCCACGTGCCACAACTAGAGAAAGCCTGTGCACAGCAACAAAGACCCAGTGCAGCCAAAAAAAAAAGAACTACATATGACCCAGCAATCCTACTTCTGTGTATATATCTGAAAGAAATAAAATCAGTATCTCAAAGAGGTATATGGACCCCCATGTTCACTTCAGCATTATTCACAATAGCCAAGATATGGAAACAACCTAAATGCCCATTCATAGATGAATGAATAAAGAAGAATTATATGGATATATATAATGGAATATTATTCAGCCATGAGAAACAAGGAAATCCTGCCATTTACAACAATATGAATGAAACTAGAGGACATCATGCTCAGTGAAATTAGCCAAAGACAAGTACAGTAGGATCTTACTTATACATATAACTTGAAAAAAAAATGTTGAACTCATAAAAACAGAGTGGAATGGTAGTTACCAGGCACTGGGGTGTGGGAAAGGTGGGGAGATGCTGGTCAAAGGGTAGAAACCTTCAGTTATAAGATGAATAAGCTCTGAGGATGTAACATACAGCATGGTGACTGTAGTTAATAATACTGTGCAGTGCACTTGAAATTTGGTAAGAGATTTGGTAATTTTAAGCATTCTCACCACACACATGCGCAAGAAGTAACTATGGAAAGTGATGGATGTAATAATTAACTGGATTGTGGGAGTCATTTCACAAAGTATAACTTACATCGAATCATCACATTGTATATTTAAAATATATACAAGTTTATTTGAAAATTATACCCCAATAAAGCTGAAAAAAAAAAAAAGAAACAATTTTTCTCTTCTTATAAGGATACCGGTTATTGGTTAAGGGCCCACCCTGATGAAGTATGACCTCATCTTAATTTGATAACATCTGCAAAGATGTTATTTT
Source organism: Balaenoptera physalus (assembly GCF_965194825.1). NCBI lineage: Eukaryota > Metazoa > Chordata > Mammalia > Artiodactyla > Balaenopteridae > Balaenoptera > Balaenoptera physalus. The sequence goes on along the minus strand of NC_138884.1, from coordinate 113,696,057 downwards.
CAAATAAGATCTCATTCATTGATATGAGGGGTTAGGACTTCAACATATCTTTTGGGGAGACAAAATTCAGCCCACAACAATCATTCTTCCAAGGGATAATCCCATCACAAAGGAAAATTATGCAACAAACTAACCCTTTGTTACCACCATCACCACCATCTACCACTTCCTGCCAGGTGCTAAACATGTGTGCCAGGCACATAGCACACACTAGCCCGCTGAACCTTCACAATGATGCTGCTTCTGGGTGGGTGTTCTCAACCCCGATTTACAGTGCAGGAAACACACTCAGGTTCAAAGGTTAAACGATTTCCCCAGACAGCTGATAAATAGTGGCGAAGGGATTCCAGATAAACAGACAAGCACTAGAAGTGTCCATTTCACGGCTCTGCTAAGTCTTTGCTATTTCTCGGTAGCAAAGTAAACCAGTGAAGACAAGGACTAATTTACACATTTCAGGCATTTCTTTGTTTGCTCATTTCTTCCATATTGACTGAGTGCTTATTATGAACTCAGCAAATACTGAGATGCAAAGTAAAGAATTCTTCCTCTTAAGTTAGCAGAGAAGACATATGCAAAATCAAGGAGAGGGCAGAGGAAAGAGCAAATAATACTCCCTGAGATGGGGCAGAAAGTTTTCTTAGAAGATTCAGAATTTGAACAAGGTCTTTTCAAGACCTGTTGAGTTGAAACTGTTGACTTGTATGACTGGGAACTTGTTAAGACGGAAAGGAGTGGAGGAAGAAGATAGAGCAGAGCCAAAGGCACGGAGACTCTCATGGAGGTGAATGGTGCGTGGTTGGGAAGTCAGGAAGTGGAGCTGAGAATGTAGTGGGGTTAGAATGTAACCAGTGTGGGACTTCCCTGGTGGCGCAGTGGTTAAGAATCTGCCTGCCAATGCAGGGGACATGGGTTCAACCCCTGGTGCGGGAAGATCCCACATGCCGTGGAGCAAATAAGCCCGTGCGCCACAACTACTGAGCCTGCACTCTAGAGCCTGCGAGCCACATCTACTGAGCCCATGCACCACAACTACTGAAGCCCATGTGCCTAGAGCCCGTGCTCTGCAAAAAGAGAAGCCACCGCAATGAGAAGCCTGCGCACTGCAACAAAGAGTAACCCCCACTCACTGCAACTAGAGAAAGCCCGCGCAGAGCAGCAAAGACCTAACGCAGCCAAAAATAAATAAATAAATAAATAAATTTATTTAAAAAAAAAAAAAGAATGTAACCAGTGTGGATCATGGTGAGGCCTGGCAGGGACCCGCAGGCAGAGGGTGTCTGTCCTGACCCCAGTTGTGTAATAACCAGGGTCACATAAAGGAGAATCCTTTTCTAGGCAGAAAGACTGGGACCCAGTGGTTGGAAGTTGTCAATTCCTGAAGGGGTCCCTCTGCTTTGGATTTCAAAAATAACAAAATGAGGACACGGCTCCTCCCCTGTGAACCAACCCATTGCCAAGCCAGACATTTGGGTACAAGCCTGGGCTCCTTCTCCTTCTTTCTCCATAGCCAACTGGTCAACCCCATCTTCTTTGCATCTCTTGACTTCACCATTTGCTCTTTACCACCTCAACATTAGTTCAGAACCTTCTCAGAACATGACATCCAGCCTTTGCCCAGGACTCCTTTCTCTGATGGAGGATGGAGCTAATGGTGAGGTACTGTAATAGGATGCTTTGCAGAGACTGATGCTGGTGATGCTAAATAAGTGCTTTGTAGACCAAGGTGAGAACTTGGTCCCCTTATCCTCACTCACCATTAGCACTTTTTGTCCCAAGTGAGATTCTGACAATCACTGATCCTTCTCCCCTGAGGCTTCCCCATCAGAAGGTTTTTTTTTTCTTTTTCTCATGTGCTTGTTAATTGTTAGATCCCATGTTCTTTCTTCAACTGATTTAACCCACCTAGTGAAACAACTCCCAAATTCACACCTCCTACTCAGACTTTCCGAGGAGGCTTAGGCTAATTTTCCAACTACCTTGTTATTACATTTTCTCTTAGAGTCGCCACGAGTATCTCAGAATTGACTTCTCTAAAGGTAACTCTTGCTTTTCTTGCCCATTGGCCTTTCTTGTCTCAGTAAAACTGCCCCATCATTCACAATTTGCTTCCATGAAAAACGTGGGCTTGTGTCCCCTGATTTTTTTTTCCTCACCTTTCTCCCACCTTTGCAACTAAGAAGCAAGTCCTGTATTTTCTGCCTCCAAAGCATTTTATGTGTCAACTTCACTGGGCCAGAGTGTGCAGAATACTGGATTAAATTAAACAGTATCCTAGTTGTGTCTGTGAGGATGTTTCCAGAAGAGATTAACATTTGAGTTAATGGACTGAGTAAAAAGAGCGCCCTCCCCAATGTGGGTGGGCCTCAGCCAATCCACTGGAGGCCTGAATAGAACAAAGACTGAGTAAGAGAGAATTTGTTCTCTCTGCCTGACTGCTGAGCTGAGACATTGGTGTTCTCCTGCCCTGGGACAGGAGCTTACACCAACGGCACTGTTAGTCCTCAGGCCTTCAGATTCAGACCAGAAATTATACCATTGACTTTCCAGTTCTCAGACCTCTGAACTCAGACTGGAAACATACCATCAACTTTCTCAGGTCTCCAGCCTATAAATGACACATCATGGGACTTCTCAGCCTCCATAATTGTGTCAGCTAATTCCTTATAACAAATCCTTTTTCAAATAAATATATGTTATATCTGTAAATGTATAACTATATCCAGGGTTCTGGAGAACCCTGATTAATACCTAGAACCTGTGCTCTTTTCTCCATACCTGTTATCAATATCCTGGTCAAGGTCATCATGACCTCTTACCTGGACTGCAATTGCCTCCCAGCTTTCACACTGGCCCCCTCCCATCCAATTTCCACTCAGCAGCCAGAATAATCTACTTTAAAACATCAATTAGATCATGTCCTTGCCTTGCTGGAAAACTTTCTACAGCTTCCCACTTTGAATGAAATTTGAAGTTCTCACCTTGGTCTACAAACCCCTTATTGACCATCACCACCATCAGTCTCTGCAAAGCATCCTATGACATTACAGTACTTGATCATATGTTCAGTTGTTTATGTTCATATTCTTTGTCTTTCCCACTAGACTGTAAGTTCCAGGAAGGCAGGGACCATGTCATTTTGTTTCATCACTTTATCCCCCCCACCTAGCGCCATTCCTGACACTTAGTAGATACTCAGTAACTATGTTTTGGATATTTATGGAGACTGGATACTGGTTATTGGGAAGACCAAGAAAAGTCAACAGTTAAGATCTGGCAATTCCAAGTGGTGCATGCCCATTCTTTCTTCATAAAGTATATACTACTTACAACACTGATATATTCACAACCTTGGAGGCCTGGTTCCTATGTTTTTGTGATTCTTACTGTTTGGTCAACTTCAAAACCTCTGTAACTCTCTGTCTCTGTCTCTATCTCTGTCACACACACACATACCCCCAGACCCACCTCTGGCTGGCACTCATTCTCACAGGGCTCTGACCAAGGTCTTCCATAAAACATGACTGTCTGGACTGGAGCCAGTAGCAGAGACGTGAACAGAACCTTATCTTTCTTCTAATGGCCTATATGGAAAAGAACCTAAAAAAAAAAAAGAGTGGATATATGTTATGTATAACTGATTCACTTTGCTGTGCACCTGAAACTAACACAATATTGTAAATCAACTATACTCCAATAAAAATTAAAAAAAAAAAAAGCTTAGTCATCAGTCTCGGCTGTCTCAGAGCAATTTATTTCTTGATTGATTGATTGATTGACTGATTGATTAGCTGCGTTGGGTCTTAGTTGCAGCATACGGGATCTTCGTTGGGGCATGTGGGATTTTTCCTTGCCGCGCAGGCTTCTCTCTAGTTGTGGCACAAGGGCTTAGTTGCCCTGCGGCATGTGGGATCTTAGTTCCCCGGCCAGGGATCGAACCCATGTCCCCTGCATTGGAAGGCAGATTCTTTACTACTGGACCACCAGGGAAGTGCTGTCTTGGAGCAATTTGCTGACATCAGCATTGCACCTTCACACCTGGGGCGATGTCAACCAACTGAGAATTATTAGGCAAAAATCCTCATAGTTTAAGCCTCGTTGATTTGCAAAAGTGCCAATAATGTGAAATCACCTTCTGCCTTTGCAGGATATTCAGGTCTATACATAGATCAAGAATTCACAGGATAATATGATATTACTTATATGTGGAATCTAAAATGTGTCACAAATGAACTTATCTACAAAACAGACTCACATAGGGAACAGACTTGTGGTTGCCAAGGGGGACGGGGGTGGGGAAGGGATGGAGTGGCAGTCTGGAATTAGCAGGTGCAAACTATTATATATAGGATGGATAAACAACAATCTCTTACTGTATAGCACAGGGAACTATATTCAATATCCTGTGATAAACCGTAATGGAAAAGAACATGAAAAAGAATGTGTGTGTGTGTATATATATATATATATATATATATATATATATATATATATATATACATATATATGTATATATATGTATATATATAACACTGAATCACTTTGCTGTACAGCAGAAATTAACACAACATTGTGAGTCAATTACACTTGGATAAAATAAATTTTTTAAAAAAAAGAACTTACAAGGTAGAGTAATGAACTGCCCTTGAAATCAATTAAGTGTTGGAGGAGAAGAAAGAACAGAAAAATAGAGCACAATGTGCAGAAAATGGCCAGGTCAGCAGTCATAACTTAGGTTTACATTCCTTCATAGTGAAAGTATCCCAGGAATTATTTAGGCATTGGATATACATTTCCAAAACATTTGTAATCAAGTTCCTAAAACGCAAGCACCACTTATTTTTCAAGAATTTTCTGGCTGCCACCCAAAAACAAGAAAACATGCTCACGTTATTGCTTTTTAATTCACTTCATCTTGATCCCAAGGTTCCAGAATCAACCCAGCTGAAGATGCTATAAAATTGGAAGATGTTCCTTATTCAGAAGATGGGCTCAGATCACTGTCACTATCACCACAATGGGCATCCTTCCTCTGGCCTACAGGTCTACAGACATTCTGAGCTTGGAAATCATTTGGCTCGAGAGGGGAAGGGTCTGGAGCTGTGCTGCAACATTGTCTATTGATTCTCTAGGATACTCTCAATTTACTGATGATGATAACTTCTTAAGTATGTGGAAAACTTTGCAATGTACAAAATGTTTTCATATCTGTTTTCCCCTTTGTTAACTTTAGTTCTTATGCCAACATTGAAGGATGGGTGGATTAGGACAAGTGATCTCCATTTATAGATTTAAAAGCAAATCTTTGATTAAATACCTGTTGTGTCTACAAACATGCCTAAAAATTTAAAATATGACAATATCAAGTGTAGATGAGGACATGAGGCAACTGACATACTGCTGGTGGGACAGATATTTGGAAAAACAACTTGATGTTACCTAGTAAATTTGAAGATGTGTATACCCTATGACCCAGCAATTTTAACCCTAGAATATACCCTAGAGAAATTCTTGCACAAGTGTGCCGCAAATATATCTAAGTTTATGACAGAATGTTTACAATAGCAAATGTGGAAACAACCCAAAATCCATCAATGGAAAAATAAGTTGTTGTAGAGTCATATAATGATAATGATACAGAATATGTTACAATGGCACGTAATAACACGGCTGAATCTCAGGTACCTACAGTGAGGAGGAAACATAAGTAGCAGAAGACATGCAGAATGATTTCGTTTATGTAATGGACAAAAGCAGGCAAAACATAAAATATATTTTGGGGGATAGAAACATACGGGAGAAAGCTTTTTAGTTCATGAAAGTGCTTAAGATAAAATTCAGGACAGAAGATAGGCCTTTTTAGAAAAAATATTATCATTTAGTCAATATTTAATAAATAAAAAATAAAAATGGATAGCAGTCACATCAAAAACTAATTGGAAAATGTAATTTAAAAACCAATCCCATTTACAGTAGCAGTAAAAACCATAAGGTACCTGGGAATAAATATAAGTAAACATGTGTACAGGCTTTATAGAGAAAATTCTAAAACTTTATTAAAGGACATAAAGGAATGTCCTATATAAATAAAGAGATAAGCCATGATTATGAATCTCAACTTAAATTCAATGTATTCAGTGAACATCCCAACAGGACAGATCTTGATATGCTGAGCCTAAAATTTATAGAAAAATGTAAAAGATTAACTAAATTTTGAAAAGGAAAAAGGGAAGGAGGGAAATTTCCCTACCAGGTATCAAGACTTGTAATAATATTGTAGAAATTAGTATGCTGGCCTATTGATACAGGGAAAAAAAATAACCAGTGGAACAGAACAAATGAAATTTGGTCTATTGCTGAGAATACATGACAAATCAGTGGGAAAATAATAAGCAATACAATAAAATGCTGCTGGGATAATAGGATATCCACTTAGAAATAATGGAAATTTTATCTCTTATACACAAAAATAAATTTGAGAGGGATGACAGACTTAATAAGTAAAACAATATTTTAAAATATTTAGAACAACACATGGCAGACTATCTTTGTGTTATTAGGATAAGGAAATAATTCTTAAACAAGATCCAAAGAATATCTTCAATAAAGAAAACATTAAAAAATATAACATAAGATTTTAAAAGACACAATAAACAAAGCTAAAGAAAAGCCCTGTCGATTGGAAAAATAGTATGTTAGCTAATAACTAATCTTATCCAAATTGCCTACAAATCAATAAGAAAGATATAGAAAGATGGGCAGGATGTGGACTGAATAATCGAACAGGAAACCATAATGGCCATTTAAATATACGAAAAGATGTTGAACCTTTCTAGCAACCAGAGAGAGGCGCGTTAAAACAGCAGTGTGATACAGTTTTATACCCTTCAAGTAGGAAGAAAAATGAAGTCTCATAATACCAATGGTTAGTGTGGAGAAGGAGAAACAGGACCTCTCATGGGCTGCTTTCAGAAGTGTAAATTGATATAAATTATTTAAAGAGCAATTTCATGATATTTGGTCATGCTATTTCTTTCCTGGGAATATATCTCAGGCAAACTCTCACAAGGAGATATAAACCAGGATGTTCACCACCACCTCATTATTGGCTATAATGGAAAAAAGAAAAAGAAAGATCCTAAAAGTCCCTCAGAAAAATGAGTAAACTCTGATATATTCATTCCATGAAATATTACACAGCAGTTAATGTGAATGAATCAGCTGCCCATGATTCAACAAACCCTGATCTCAAAACCTATTGTCTAATAAGAAAAAAGGGTTCAGGAGAGTATGTCCCCCAGAATAACTGTATGTACTTAAGACTATCAAAAACTCCTTCGAAGCACAGGAGAATGGACTGGAAACACTTCGCATTCATGTGACTGGTTGCTTCTGGGAATGGGGAAGAGGAAGCAGCACAGGGAGGGAAACAGAACTTCACCTTTATCAGTAATATTGGATTTTTTAAAAAGCTTAAGTGTGCATGACAAAAGGTTAACATTTACTGGATCAGAGTTGTGGTGTTTATTTACAATTTTCTGTCTTTTTTTCAGTATGTTTCCAATATTCCAGAATTTAAAATGTGAATATAACCATTCTATTCATTGGAATAACTGAAATCCCCTTCCAATAAATGATTCAATTATTCAATTATTACTACCCCCCCCCCCGCTTTTCTAGCATAAGGTACCATTTCCTCCTGTGAAGAGTATAGCTGAACATTGCTGTGTAATGCAGAGCCAGAGAGAACTTTTGGGAGAAAACTATACTCAGAGAGGTTTAGTAACTTGCCAAAGGTAACCCAGCCAAGAAGTGGCAGGTTGGTGCTCATACCAAGGGTTCCAAACGCCGAGCCCACTGTTCTTTCCATTGATGGAGGAATTACCTGATAAGACTCCCTTGAAGGACATTTCAGGACTTGCATTGTGCATGTGGGAGCTCAAGGGGCGAGGTGGGACCTTAGACATTTGCTCAAAAGGCTCAGAGAGGGAAAGAGACTGGCCGGGGTCACACAACTGCTTCATTGCAGAACCTGCAAGGCCTGAATACTCCCCTCCCTGGTCTGCGCTCCCCACCCCCAGCAGGGTGCTTTGGGCTAGTCCACAGCAGCACAGTCCCACACCCCACACCCCAGCTGCTGGCCAGGGCCTGGAGGACGTCTGGGTCCCCCACTACCCACTGTACCCCAGCAGGAACTGTATGCTGATCTATTCCAGGTACCAGAAGAAGACATCCGTGTGGGATACCCATCTCCTGGCGACCTGATGGAAGAACATTATCTGATATCCTCACGACTCCTCACCTGGCAATCCTATCTGCTCTCTGAGAAAAGGAAAAAATAAAGGTAGAAGGGTCTCAGGCCCAGAAATGATGTCCCTGGCATCTTTTCTTGTGTTGACATCCCTTCAAATGTCTATCTGGCGATTTGTGTTTTCTGTTCCACGTAGTCTTTATTCCTTGTGTTCCTTTCTCGTTGGCATCTTCAGAAAATTCTCTGCTCCAGCCCACGGATTCAATAGAACGTTCCCATCAGGCAGATCAGCCTCCCTCCCTCCTTCCTCTTCCTGCCCTGGCCCCCATCCCCGAATTCACATTTCTAGACCAGCTCCTCTGGGTCTCCCACTGTGTACCTCGAGGTTTCCTGCCTCTTAGACTCCCCAAACTGCCAACCCCTCACACCACGTCCCTCCCAAACCTCTTCCTCTTCCATCCAGTTTCAAATGGAAAGTTCTGGAGTGGTTCAGCAAGTTCACCCCCTGGAGCAACGTATTTATAAGACGAAGAATGTTGTGGTTTTGATTTAAAGTGAAGAGATAATGAAGGAATTATTACTGTAAAATTAGATCCTGCTCGTTTTCTGGAAGGCCCATGGTTATGACACATATGAGCAAAAAAATAATAATAAATTCGCATGCACAGTTTTCAATGCTGGAAAATTTATGCGGAACCACAGTACCACGCTGACAAACTGAAAACCCTGTTCCGAGGGGCTTCCCGGCGGAGGATCACGGCCCCGGGAAAGGATGCTCTTGACTGCCGTTGGCACCGCTGAGCTGTGGCTCCCAGGCGCCCAGCGCAGGCCCCGCTGCTGTCACAGGCAGCTCACAGCCCTGGTTTCCGTCTTATCGGTGTCACAGGCCTCCTGAAATCGCTGATAAGCCTCCCTCGCCGCAGCCAGGATGCCGCGTGTGCAGACAGCGATTCCAGGCCTCGTAAAATGGATTTATAGCTCCTGCTTATCTCCGGCCACAGGTTGTGCTTCCTCCGAGGATACTGGGCCCTGGAATGTGTCCCCTTCAGAGCGTGGACACAGCCGAGGGATCCATCTGAAGAGGGAGTCCAACTCTCTCCGTCCCACCTCAGACCTGGGGTCGCCCCCATTCTCACGGCCCCCGTATTTTCTGTGACGCTCTGCAGTTGGCAGAGCCCAGGGGACACACTGACCCACGATACACGTTGTGCTTCAAAACAACCCTGAGACGCATTCAGAACAAAATGATTTCTTCCATCTTTAAGATGACAAAGGGGAGTCTTCAAAGATTATGTAACTTACCTGAAAACGCAAGTAGTTGGGCAGAAACAGCCTTGGACCAGCTCCTGCACCTGGGGTCACATGACCAGCTTCTCAGCAGCACCTGGGACTCTCCGCTGTAGAATAATCCTCCTCCCTTGTGGTTGAATGTTTTTAAAATATCGTTTGGCAAAGTTCTCTCATGGCTCTTGTTTGGGGAATGAAATGGTCAGATACTACCAGTCCTAGGCTGGAAGTGGGAGCAGAGGTGGGGTGGAGGTACTTGGCAGGGCCCCAGAGCAAACGTCCTGGCTGCTCACAGAGTGGGATTTGTTTTGATCTTGAAGTCACCCCACCTCTGATTGCTCTCCTGCTAAAATAAGCAAACAGGATAAACCCATGGACTATGCTCGTCTCACGCAGGGAGCTGGGGTGGCCAACCAGAGGGCAGGGGTGGGGCCTGGGGAAGACAGAGGGAAGGTCTGCCGTGGACAAAAGCAAAGGGATGCGGATGCTTGGCCAAAAGCAGTGATGAGAAGCAATCTTCCTCCAACGGTGGACGAATCCTGGGTGCAAACTGAGAATTCCCCACAGTTACCAGCGAGGGGCCCGATCCTAGGAAGACTTCTGGAATAGAGGGTCTAAGAAGAAACGTGGAAGAGGAATTGGAGTTGCCAGATGAAGAGAGGAAGGGCAAGGAGGGCGTCAGGAGGAGAGAACAGCTCCAGCAGAGGTGTGGTGGCGTGACCCCCCAGAGCATCCAGGACACTGTCAGATGGCTCAGTGCCCGACAGCGTACCACGTACAGGTAAAGGAGATACACTCTCTAGCCAGATGCCTGGTTCCAATCTTATTTCTGTCCCTTACAAGCATCTCTTGGCCTCAGTCTTTACATCTGTAAAATGGGGTTAATAATAACAACTACTGAATAGGGCTCTGCCAAGAGTTGTGTGGATGAGTGATGGTGTGGAAAACACTTGGGAAAGAGGTTGGCTCACAGCAAGTGTTACGTCAGCCATCAAAGTTGCTCGATAGGTGTGAGCAACCGCCAAGACTAGGACACATCAAGGGAGCGGGGAGATGGGCCTGGAGGGCAGGGCGGGGCCTTCACAGGCTTCACCTGTGGACATGAGTCAGGGAAAGGGGGCATTGCTTGGAGAAGCCCGAAAGCTTTGCCTGGACCTGCTGACCATCAACAGGAAAAGCCAGAGCCTCCGAAGCTGGCATCGGGCTGTGGACGGGAAGCCCTGCCAAATGCAATTAATTATAAATTAATTAATTTATAAATTAATTATAAGTGCAATTAATTTTAAATTAATTATAAATTATATTAATTTACACAGATGAACGAGGTTCTCAGCCAGCCAAGCAAATATTTATGTGGGGATTTGGGAAACAATCAATGTGACCTTTCTATGTGCATGTCTGAAGCAAGAGAGGATTCTCAAAGGTCAAGTTGCAGTGGTGTGTAGATGCTTAAAAATCAATCCACACTCGGCTGATGCCGGGATACCTGAGGCTGAGAAACTTAGCATCATTTGCCTGTCACAGTTACTGCTCTCCAGTCTGTGGACTGAAAATATAGACCAGGAAGGGGTCAGCAGGCTACTGGAGCAGTTCTCCTCCGTGACTGGCCCTCCAGCCCTTGCTCCCTCCTTGGGACACTAATCTGATCGTGTGCACACGCACACCACCACCAACCCCCAATGGCCTCCCGGTGTCAGCTGGACTGACGGAGGACCCTGGGGTCACAGGAGAGAAGGGCTGGAGCGGGTCTCAGAGAAGAGGGTGGTCACATGGCACCAAGTCTCTGTGTGACCTGGGCAAGTCCCTTCCCCTTCTTGGCCTCCCTTTCTCAAATGTGAGGTGGGGGCCAGGGAGAGGAGTAGCGACGCAGGCCTTGATGGTCCTGTCCAGTCTCCCACCAGGGTCCTCAAACGTGTTCTTTTCCTCTGGCTTGGGTAGGAGGCTGGGGTTGGTGGAGGGATGGTCATCAGTGGGATCAGTGGGGCCCTTCCGTCCCAAAGTTTCTCAGTCCCAGGTGACCTGGGACCAGATGGGGTTGACTCAGCTGAAGCTGATGTCCTGAAACTTTGAGCACAGGAAAAAGCACTGCTGCCCTCTAGTGGCCACTGGCCAGAATGAACTATGGCTGCGCCCAGAGGGCTCCCTGCAGGATGCAGCGAAATTCACATTTGATGGCACTGAGTCTCTACTGTGTACCAGGACTCAGTGATGGGTCAGACATGCCCCACTCCAGCAAATTCATGCCTCAAGGGCACAGATTCGTGGACTCTATGGATTCATACATAGCCTTTAGCTCTGTGAGCTTGGGCACATTTCTTAACCTTTTTTTGGTCTCCATTTCATCATGAAAATTGGGCTAAAAATCAAATGTCTTCCTAGCTGCAGCTAGCCATCATAACTACCTACCTATGTCCCCAATTCAGCCCCTTCTTGCCATACCCACAGCTCCCACATGGGACCAAGGCACCAGCATTTCTCCCTGAGAATGAGTTGGGCATTTTACAGTATAACACCAGCTCACACCCAGAACCTGGACATTTAAATAAGGACCTGAGCTTAGGACTCCTGCCACAAACTCCCACTTTGCTTTTCCTGGGACACCTTTTAAAATAACCACTTAGTTTTCTTTTTCTTTTTTTTGCATGTGGCTGTCCAGTTTTCCCAACACCATTTATTGAAGAGACTATCCTTTCCCCATTGTATGTTCTTTGCTCCTTTGTTGTAAATCAATTGTTCATATATGTGTGGCTTTATTTCTGGGCTCTGAGTTCTATTCCATATGTGTATCTGTTTGGGGGCCAGTACCATGCAGTTTTGATTACTGTGGCTTTGAAGTATAGTTTGAAATCAGGGCGTATGATACCTCTAGCTTTGTTCTTTTTTCTCAGGATTGCATTGGCTATTCAGAGTCTTTCATGGTTCTGTATAATTTTTTGTTCTATTTCTTTGAAAAATGTCCTTGGGATTTTGATAGGGATTGCATTGAATCTCTAGATTTCTTTAGGTAATAAGGACATTTTGACAATGTTCATTCATCCAATCCATGAGTACAGAATATCTTTCCAATTATTTGTGTCTTCTTCAATTGCTATCAACCATATCTTATAATTTTCAGGTCTTAAAAATGAAACTAGACTGCTGTCTCACACCATACACAAACGTAAGTTGAAATGGATTAAAGACTTGAATATAAGACCTGAAATCATAAAACTCCTAGAAGAAAACATGGGCAGTACATTCTTTGACATCAGTCTTTACAATATCTTTCTCAATATGTCTCCTCAGGCAAGGGAAACAAAAGCAAAAGTAAACAAATGGGATTACATCAAACTAAAAACTTCTGCACAGCAAAGGAAACCATCAATAAAACAAAAAGGCAACCTACCAAATGGGAGAAGATATTTGCAAGTGATATATCAGATAAGGGGTTAATACCCAAATTATATAAAGAACTCATATAACTCAAAAACAAAAAAGAACAGATTAGAAAATGGTCAGTGGAGTTGAAAAGACTCTTTTCCAAAGACATGCACATTACCAAAAAGCACATGAAAAGATGTTCAACATCACTAATTATTAGGGACATGCAAATCAAAACCACAATGAGATATCACTTCACACCTGTCAGAATGGCTAACATCAAAAAGGCAAGAAATAAGTGTTGTTGAGGATTTGGAGAAAAGGAAACCCTTGTGCACTGTTGGGGGGAATGTAAATCAGTGCAGCCACTGTGGAAAACAGTATGGCTATTCAACAAAAAATGAAGAACAGAACCCATATGCTCCAGCTATCCCACTCTGGGTATTTATCCAAAGAATGTGAAGACACTAATCCAAAAAGATACCTGCACTTCCATGTTCATCATGACATTATTTACAATAACCAAGATATGGAGGCAACCTAGGTGTCCATCAACAGATGAATGGCTAAAGAAGCTACTACACACACACATACACACACACACACAAAATAAATACTACTCAACCACAAATAAGACAAAATCTTGACATTTGTGACAACATGGATGTACCTTGAGGGCATTATGCTAAGTGAAATAAGCCAGATGGAGAAATACAAACACAGTAGGCGGAATATAAAAAACTGATAAACAGAACAAAGAAATGAACAAAACCAAAATAAGTGAACAAACCAAACTAAACAAAAACAAACAGGTAGATACAGAGAACAGAATAGTGGTTACCAGGAGGGAGGGCACTGGGGGAGAGGGTTAAATGGGTAAAGGGGGTCGACTATATGGTCACGGACGAACACTAAGTTTTTGCTTGTGAGCATGTTGTAGGGTATGCAGGAGAGGGAATACAGTGCTGTATACATAAAACATATAATGTTATAAATCAATGTTACCTCCATTAAAAATAAATAAATAAACAATAAATTTTTAGAATTAGAAGAACCACTTAGAGTTGAGCCTGAGAAGTTGGTGACCTCCACCCCAAACATCTTGTAAGAGATGCTCACCACTCTGTGCTCTATCCATGTTCTGCCCGCCCATGACCTGGGATGGAGGACGGCCCTTCCCCCAGCTCACTGTGTTCCCCACCCCCGTTTCTGGGATGTATCAGTAATAAATCTTGTGTCTTGACTTCCTTTGTGTGGATGTATCGAAACTCTGCCTTTGATCGAAACAACCCAGGGTTTTCACTTCCCGAGAGTGGGAGCTTGTATGCAGGGGCAGCTCCCTGTGGACCCTGTGTAGGTGGTTTGTGCTTCCTTGTTCAGCATGTCATCATCTGCATGCCCTTTTTTTTTTTTAAATTGAAGTGTAGTTAACTTACAATGTTGTGTTAGTTTCAAATGTACAGCAGTGATTCAGTTATACATATATATATATATATATATATATATATATATATATATATATATATATATATTCTTTTTCAGGTTCTTTTCCATTATAGGTTTTTACAAGATATTGAATATAGTCCCCTCTGCTGTACAGTAGAGACTTGTTGTAGGACAAGGCAATCCTTACTGCCCAAATTGCAGATCCATAATTCGTGACTCAGATGACCCAAGGTAGGCAGACCAGAGTGGTACCTGGGAAACACCAAGTATGCCAGCCCCCAGCCTGGATTCCCACTCTGCATCAGGAAACGTCTAAACCTTTCAAGTTACAGGACTCAAGGAGCCTGTGTCCACTTGCCCACTTTACAGACTGGAAAACAGTGGGTCAGAGAGCATGGTGGACGTCCACAGACACGTCCACGTGAGCTCAAGCCCAAGGTCCCTGACGCCCAGGGCCCTGCTCACTTGGCCTCCTTAGGCTCCGCTTTTGAGGTTTTAAAAGGTCAGTGTATTTCCTCTTACCTGCAAGAAGGAAACCAATGTGACAGGGTGAATGGGGGTGGTTGTTTCCACTGATGTTTTTTCTCCCCATATGAGAATCTGGGAGGAAAGAGAGCTAGAACTCATCAAAATCAGCTTGCGGCGTCCAGGTGCCACCTTGACCTCTGGGGCTTCGTCCCTGGACCCTCAACACTGACCGCCCCCCCCACCCCAGTTCTCCAGGCCTTGCTTCTGGCTTGGCGGCAGACGGCATCTCTCTCATCCCCGACAGAGGTCAGGCCACAGGCACGTAGTAGGGCGTGGTGACTCCGGGGTTGACAGCCAGCGCTGCAGGGTCCCACGGGCACTGCTTTGCATCGTGGGGAGTAGGGCCAGTGGTGGCGACCAGTCCGTGACCAGCCAGTGTCAACTCTCCATTCAAATCCTCTGTGCAGGGTGCCCGCCTCGGCCTGGGCACGTGGACACCTGGGGCTGGTTAATCCTTTGTCATGGGTGAGCCTCCTGTGCATTCCAGGATGTTTGGCAGCGTCCCTGGCCTCCAACCACTAATGCCAGGAGCATCGCCAGATGATCACCCACTCATGATAATCAAAAACATCTCAGACACTCTCGCATGTCTTATGGTGGAGGCAAAAATCACCCTCCGGTTGAGAACCACTAAGCTAGGACCAGCGGCATCTTCCCTCTTTGACTTGCTCCCAAAATATTCTTGTGAGGTCCTGGAGCAGGAAAAAAACATACTGTTAAGTTTAATGTTAGAACATGCACATTAATGGGTGACACAGGCCCTGGCCTGACTCTGGGGTAGCACTTTCCCCCTTGGCCATCACACAAGGCCATCACTGTGCCAGCTCCTAGAGGCATTGAGTATCCCTGATCCAGTCCAACCCTTTCCTTTCATAGAGGAAGGACATGTGGCCCAGAGAGGGTAAGCAACCAGCCTGAAGTCACACAGCAGACTTCCTTGTCTCATTCCCCACCCAGGACTCTTTCCACTGCCCCACACCAAGCCTGGATCCAGCCAGCACCAGTCAGGAGGCATAAACTTTGGGGAGGGGGACAAAAAGTTCTATCCCAACAAGAGAGACACAGGCAGAACCTCATTTTCCTGTTATAATGCTGTGAAAGTGTACAAAGCAAAGTGTTGTAAAAACTTTGTAAAAGTGTTGACCGGGGCCAGGGCAGTGGAATGAACAAAGCCTGTTCTCCCTGTGAGCTGGCTAATAAAAGGAAGAACCCAAAATTGTTTGTTGCTATTATAAGGGTCATTTTCCCCCTATAAAAAGAGTAATTTTCGTTTATAGGGACCCTGGGCAATTTTCCATCTAATTTGATGTTTTATAATGTCTGCAAAGCCACACAGCCTTAGTCGGCTGTGCGGCCGTAGACATTTTATTTTCAAATTTTCAAGTTTATTGGTTCATCAGGAGCAAAGAAAAAATGCGGCTGGATTTTCATGGGTCCTGGTGAGAAAGGGGTCAGCGGATGGTCTGAGAGACGGACTGGAAATGAACTTGCTGCGAAGCCCTCAACCCCATGTGTTTCTCTCCCCTAGAACGTAAGGCTGGAAAGGCTGGGGGGAGGGTCCTTGCCCCAGGTGAGGTGCCCACCCCATCCTCGTGCTGCCCAACCCAGAGCCCCGCCCCGGGCCCCTGCCTCCAAGTCCTGAGCCCCCCTCCTGCCGGGCAGGCTACCCCGTGAAACCCCTTTTGTGGGTTTTCTCATTTAATCATCACAGCAGCCCATGGGGCATGGGACTGTTGCTATCCCCAGTTTACAGAGGGGAAAAGCTGGCTTGGAGAAGTTAACCGCCCGCAGGAGGCGGGGAGCCCCATCTGAGGCAAGTTGTTGGTGCTGAGGTCCAAGCGCCCTGTCTACAGTGGGGCAACACTCTTTCCCACCATCATCGCACTGCTCCTCCCTGGTCCAGCTCATTACGTTGCGCCCCAGCGTCATTCTGTAAAGCAGGCACGATGACTCTGTTTCCCTGGGAGGTTCTGAGGCTTCAGTGAGCGTACGCTGGTGAAAAGCAGCTCTGAGAAGGTGGCGGGGCTGAAGCCCAGACACACGGGGTCCCTTCCTGCCCGAGAGCGAAATGAAGGAGGGGTTATGGGAGGAAGGAGGAGACAGGAGAGGTGAGAAGAAGCAGGGTGATGGAAAATGAGAAAGACAAGCGGAGAGGCACGGGACGATCGGGAGGAGAAGCCCAGCTCGAGTAAACAAGACCCGGTCCTTACTCTGCGCCAGGCTGGGCGCTTCACACTTTTACGGCCGTTCAGTTCTCACACCAGGACAGTGGAGACTATGGTGTCTTCTATTTTAGAGATAAACCTCTACTGCAGAGGCTGTGTGTGGGCATCTCCCACACCTCGGAGGAGGCCGTGTCAGGGTTCCTAGACCAGCCTAGGGAGCAGGGTGGACGATCGGATCCCCAGCTCCTGGGAAAGTTCCATTCATTCCTAGGATCTCTCTTCTTCCAGGCCCATCTCTGTGCCAGAGAAGACAGACTCCGTAGATATTGAAGAGACTGTTTCAAATAAAAGTATTATTTCGGGTAACACCTCTTCTTATAGAAACAGAGAACACCACAGATGAACTCGAGGAAGATTAAAATCACCTGAATCCTAACCCAAATACAGAGCTGCATACGTTTCTAGATATTTATATCAAATGGATCATCATGTATATTATACTTTGTAAGTTTGTTTTGGTCAATAACTACGACGGACAACTTCCCACAAGTTAATATTCTGGGCAGCATATCTAATGGCAGCAGGGCGCTGCATTGTATGGCTACAGCAAGACATTTTCTAACCACTCCCTTTCAGTTGGACACTTAGGTTGTTTTTAAAGTTTTGCAATTGTTTACAACGCAGAGTTGGACAGCCTTGTAACTAAGGTGCGTGTCCTTGTCTGCAAGAGCCCTTTAACTGTAGGCAGAATGGCAGGGAGCCCAGATGGGCCTCAACTTCCAAGAAATCAGAACCCATCGCCACCTCCCGTGTGGAGCAAAGCCAGGATGCCGTGGCCTTGAACCCCTCTCGGCCACCCACCGTATGTGGTCAAGGTTAAGTCTGGGTTTCCTTGCTGGTTAAGTGAAGCTGTTAATAACACTCCCTTCCCCTGGCTGAGTGAGGACTAAACTCAGTACCGGCGCACCTTGGGATCTCTTTCCAGATCTCCCCGAGAAAATGTAACCAACCAGCAGACCTCAAAGCAGGGAGACAGAGGGCAGAGGAGCACAATACCAAATGAGATTTAGGACGAGACAGGAAAGACCAAAGGGTACGTGGGCGAGAGGGAAGCAGTGGGAGGCAGAGGGGCTGGGGTTTTGCCTCCAGGTCATAGGACGTGCTGGAACGCCCCGCATGTTAGAACAAGAGAGGATATGGAAGCTCTGAGCACAAAGGCACAGGGGGAGCCCAGCTAGAGGCTTGTCGGCTTCACATCCCTCCATCTCCGGAGCTGGGGAGCCCCCAGTGTCTGTGCTCCCTTGTCTCTAGCTGCATCCCACTCAGCCTCAGCAGCCTCTGCCTGCCCCACCCACCTGGCCTGGAGGGTCTGGAGGACGAGGACCACATTCAAGTCATTTCTCTATCGCCCGAGTCCCAGGGCCCTGCCTGGCTCAAAGTCAGAGGCCAGAATGAATGAATGAATGAGCGTTTCAGGTAGAACTTAGACACTTCTCTCAGAAGCACCAGTCAGATGCAAGAGTGTGCAATGGGGGCTTGTTGCCCCCTCTGGTCATCAAACTTTGAGGGATTGACCAGATGTGGACTCAGTTCCCTCCTCAGCTGCTGATTTATTCTTGTCCTCAGAGAAGTTTCCTAACCTCTCTCTGCTATCCAATCCCCTCGTGGGTAAGATGGGCAGGATGAAGAAGTGGCAGGAACTGATGGGGATAACACAGGTGTGGCTTTTTACTGAATGTATTTATACTTAAAAATAAAAGGTAACGTGAAAGCCAAAATATGAGCTCCTGGCCATTGATTGTTAGGAAATCGGTGTGTTTTAAGGGCACCAGTATTTGTTTTAATGGGTGTGGTGAGACATGCAGATGCAGAAATAGCTCTCCTGAGGGAAGAAGCTTTTATTCTGGAGACGTGAGACACGCCATGCCATGCAGGGCCACTTGAAGGAGCACCAGCGTGGGTCAGGAGGCAGGGAGAATGGGGGCGCCAAGAGCCTTTACTGAGGTTCTCATGAGAAGGAACAGGGAGGCAGAGTAAGCAGGCTTGGGAGTGGCTGGTCTGAATAATTTCAGCAGGCTCGGGGGCAGGGCTGTCCCCAGCTGTCTGGTACCCGGCCTGGGGTGATGAGGAAGACAGTGAGGGATAATGGCCCTGAACGTGAGAAACAGAGAGAGGAGGGGGTGTGAGTGTGAGCTCTGCGTTTGTGGATTTGAATTTAGAAAGTGCACTTGTGAGTGAATTGTTTATTATCAATAGTAATTGGCTAGTCCTGGGAGGGGCAGTCCCTCCAGGGTCAGCAAGACCCCAGAGGTGAACACATCAGAATACAGAAAATAGAAGATACGGTTAACACACCCTGAGGCCCAAGGCAGAATAGAGCTCTGGAATGAGCCGAGTTTAAACCCCAGCCCCACCTCTCACTAGTTATATGACTTTTAGCCAGTTACTTAGCACCCCTTGGCTGTACAATGAGGGTTGCAGTAGCTGCCTCTAGCGGCATATTAAGTGGGACCAGCCGGGCATTTGCCTCGGGCACTGACCAATAAGGGCATGAAAGCATCAGTCTCATAAATCAGAAACCAGTGCCAGTTAGCGAAGGTCTCTGCGCAGGAGTCCATACGGAGGTGGCAGAATGGGAACTTAAGCCCTGGCCCTGCTAAATTGGATGCTGCCTGGAGTGGAAAGAAACCCATGTCTCTGCAGTTGGATGACCAACCCCTGCTGAGTATTTCTGCACCAGCTCCAGCCGACGGGAGGGACTGTGGGGTTGCAAATCCCAGCCAACTGAGATCCAGAAACAGAATGAGGTATTGTGTAGCACTGCTTACCCCAAACTTTTTAAACTTTTTAATATGCCTCCCAAGATGCTGTCTGGTTCCGAAAATCACCTATAATAAATTCACATAATGAATCTCTTATTTTGAACATAGAGAGGCATGCAATTTTTATTAATAGAAAATGTTTCTCTCCTCCCCCCACCAAATAAGCATCCAGCAAATGCCCGGTCAGCAGGCCAGGCTCAGCTTAGCCCCTCCTGCTCACAGGCTCTTTGGGGGGTAATGGAAAGGTGTCTGCAGGACTCTGAGACTCTGGCACCTGCTCCTTCCTGGTCACCCCTTGGGGCTTGGCCGTTTCCAACGCCCCTTGTGCTCTCCCCCAAGAGAGTCAGCAGACATAGAACCTTTGTACCTCCTTCTTCTCCCATTCTGTGACCTCTGGGCTCCTGGCCTCCTGTCTCCCTCCCTTCTTCATCAGACTCTTTACAAATCAACCCCCAGGACAGGGAAATGAAGGCACTCTGGGGGTCCACCCCTGGGGGAAGAGAGGGGGAAATGCAAGGTGGGCACCCCTGGAGCATAATGTAGCAGCCAGAAGGTATGAACCCACTACTGTGTACTGACTACGCAGTAAAATCCAGGGCTGTGAAGAAGGAGAGAGAGCAAGAGAGGAGAGGGAGAAAGAGAGAGGGGAGGGAGGAAGGATGGAGGGAGGGAGGAGGAAGGGAGGGAGAAAGAAAAGAAAGGAAGGAGGAAGAAACTGTGACCCATGACCCAGTACATCTTACAAAAAATTAAAACTATATCCATGCAAATTACAACACGTATTTTATAAGAACATCCAAAGAAGAGGACATACACACGTGCACACATGTACACACAGAAGGAGTGGAAGTGGGGTATGAGGCTAAAAGGGGAAAAATTGATGAAAAGATTTTCCCAGCCAGATGAAGTGAGGTGTCAGGTATTGAGGATCTGTCCACCTCGACATCTGCCCCTGAGGGCCAACAAGAAAGAAAAAGAACTCTAAACACTCACATACTCACACCCACCTACACACACACACACACACACACACACACTCACACATAAAGCACATCTGACTCTAAACTGCCTTCTTCAGCCACATAAATGAGCCACATGTCCTCCATGTCCTGCTCTGGCCATGCTGTTCTCTCTGCCTGGAATGCTGTTCCCACCCCTTCAGCCCCTCCTCTTGGCCTCACCCTTCAGCTCTCTGCTCCTGCGTCCCATCCTTGCCTGACCCCAACTTGGGCGGGGTGGGGGGCCTCACTCACCCCAGAATGTCTCCCTCACACCCTCCTGTCCTCTGCGTGCAGTGAGTTTGGGCTCACCACCACCCCCTGCCATCCTAACCCCTGCAGACTCCCCTCTGCCCCCTCACCACAAAGCCTCAGCCCAAGGGGACACTGCAGCTGGCAAACCCAAAGGCCCCTCTCGGCCCATGTCCCTGCCGCGTCCCCTTTGGAGCCCACCCCTTTGGCTCTGCACATTTGTGCTCTCCTCCCAGCCCTCCTCCCATGCCCCCCAGCGAAGGCCTCCCACCCCTGCTTCCAAATGTAGCCCGACTTCCCTGGGCCCACTTTGATCTCTCTCTGCACAGTCCCTGGAGGGTCTCTCCACACCATAGCTTCACTGTTCCCTGATCCACTGGCCACAGGACACCACAGGCCCCTCCAACTCAATATACGCCCAGTAATAACCTCGCCCTCCCCCAAGCCCACTGCTCTGCCTGGCCACACCATTGGTGACATTAGAAACCTGGCTGTCATCTGTGACTTCTCCTTCAACCAGCCACAAGTGCTCAGCCTCCTGTCCTGGAATCTGTCCTTGGTGTTCTTGTCCCGGCTTCCCGCAGGATGGCGCCTGCTGTGCAGGTGGGGATGCCGAGATGCGGGGAGCAGAGGCCTGGCCCAGGGATCTCACAATTTGGAGGCAGGTGAGTCCAGGCACCGTGCGGCAGGAAGGACCCTAAGATGCTTCTCAAGATGGTTGGATGGGCCAAGAGGACAGCATTCACCTTGTCTGCTCCCAGGTTTGATCCCCAGGTACCAGACAGGGTCCTGGCAGGAAACAGACACTCTCAAACTGTGTAACTGAGAAGATGTTAATACAAACACTACTCATAAAGGTGTGGACAGTGCAGAACCTGGGGGCTAGTAGCAGGGGGAGCTGCTACTTCTCCTCGCCCTGAAGTGCGGAGGAGGTGTGAACACTGGACTGGGCTTGAGGCAGAAGCATGCGCTGGAGGGGGCGGTGCTCCAGCAGAGGGAAGCAGCTAGCCCACAGGAGCTGTGTTTTGTTTTGTTTTGTTTTGTTTTTAGTTTATTTTATTTTTGGCTGTGTTGGGACTTCATTGCTACGCGTGGGCTTTCTCTAGTTGTGGCAAGCAGGGGCTACTCTTCATTGCAGTGCGTGGGCTTCTCATTGTGGTGGCTTCTCTTGTTGCGGAGCACGGGCTCTACACGCACGGGCTTCAGTAGTTGTGGCTCACGGGCTCTAGAGCGCAGGCTCAGTAGTTGTGGCTCACGGGCTTAGTTGCTCCACCGCATGTGGGATCTCCCCAGACCAGGGATTGAACCTGTGTTCCCTGTATTGGCAGGAGGATTCTTAACCACTGTGCCACCAGGGAAGCCCTGCAGCTATGTTTTAATTTACATTTTATTATTATGTAGGTACAGTAAAGCCAACAGATCAAGAGAGAAAAGATTTTTGCTATACTCAGAGATTCCAAAACACGGGGACATGCCACAGCATGGCGGGCCACACAGGGAAGCACCAGGGTTGCTCAGGAGGTAGAGGGAGTGGGGAAACTGGGAAGCAGCCTTTCTTGTGGTTTCCACTGGAAGGAACAGGTGAGGCAGGGCAAGATGACTTGGGCTGTTTTGAATGATTACATCAGGCCCTGGCAGAGTGGCTATCCCCAGTTGTCTTGTACCTGAGGATTAGGACAGGTGGATAGTGGCCCAGAGTGTGTGAACCCCATAAAGGAGGTGGTTGGAGGGTGTGGGCTCTGGGTTGCTTGGTTTGCATTGGGAAGTGCACTTGCGAGTAAACTGCTTATTATCTCTAGGAACTGGCTAGCCCAGTCCTCCAGGGTGAGCAAAGCATCAGAGTAGAGAAATAAAAGACATGGTTAATGCACAGTACAGAGAAGGAGCCAGGGGGACGGATGCCCACCCCTCACTCTCCTCCTGCCCTGGCATCACCTACTGATGTCGCCCACTGGCCAAACCCAGCAGGAGGGCAGAGGGCAGGGGGGCCAGTCGACACAATCAGCCTCCTGGCCCCAGAGCAGGGAGCCGTGCAGCTCTGTGGGCAAAGTGGACACTCAGCGGCCACTAAACTGAACTCGCGGGCAGCGACTGGTTGATGCAATCAGTCTGATGAGGTCTGAGGGACTGCACTGGAGGAAGCTTCTCCTGAGCTGGGTTTTGAGGGATGAATAGGCATTTTCCAGGGAGCACTAGAAAAATGGAAGAGGCTGCAGAAAGCCATGGAGATGAACACAGTGTGTTTGGCAAGCAGCATCCTTTGCAATATTGCCGGATTGTGAAATTTCCGGGGAGGATGGTGGCTGGGGTGAACTAGATGATCAGGGAATGTCTCTACCTTAAGTCATTGCGTTCTCTCCAGACCTACCTGCAAAGCCATGGTTCATGGGTGTCAATACTTCCAACAGGAACTGCTACAGAGTCAATGCTCAGTGGTTCTGTCATCGCCACTATGACTGTGGTCAAGAGGAGGTGTGATAATATCACGGAGCCTACCTCCCAGGGCTCTGAGGAGGATCAGGTAAGACGATGCCTAAGGAAGTTCTTCACAAATCAAAGGACCAACCAAACCCACCTCATGAGCAGTAAGTAGTCTGCTGTCTGGCTAGGGGAACAGGACAAGGGGTCAGGTCCATGGGCTCCAGTGCCCCAGGGCAGGGGTGCTAGCTGACCCGTCTGGACCTCACTAACCTCATCAATCAAATCATCCAGTGGGACGAGGGAGGATGCCACGGTTCGTTTCCCGTCTGTGATCAGCCTTGACTCCAAGCCCACACTCCACACTCAGTTTTCTGGAAAAGGGAGAAATAGTCTTCGGAGGCCAAAGAATACAATACCTTTGGATGCCCGTGGCTGTGTGAGATGGTCTGAAAGGGCTTTATCGCTGCACAGAGCAGCTGCCAAAGTCAGACTGAAACCCTTCCCAGGAAATTCTTGGCTCTGCCTGTGAGCAGCCCATCTCGTGGAATTAATTTTAGCCTATATGATGCTAGAGCCGTGCAAACAGAGACATATAAAACAGCACCCCCAAGCCTTCACATGGCAGTAAATACTGAACTGTGCTGAATTCATGCATGTTGTGCATCAGCCCCTCTGCAAAAATCATAAAGGCCATCCCGAGTTGGAGCTGGAACGTTAAGAGGCTCCTGGTGCCACTGGGCCCCACTAAGGGAGCTCATGCCCTCTTCCCAAGCTCGTTCCGTCGCTCTGCTTGGATTGTGGATTTCCAAGCTCAGGCTCCAGCCTTTGTGGGGCAGGCAGCCAAGGTGAAGGTGGTCTGCAAGGGCTGGGGAAACATAAGCGGAACCATCTCCTAGGTTCCAAGCAAGCCCACCGTGGAAGGGGTGCTTGGGAGGGTGTTTGCACCCCAGGGTCACTGGGCTGTAGCCTGCAAAGCTGGAAAGAGGTTTTGAGATCATCTACTTCAATCTGGTAATTTCAGAGGTTTTCAGTGCCTCAGTCAAGGTCATGCAACAAGTTAATGGAAAGACCTGGCCTTTGGCATCATGGTGGAGGAGACCGGCTCAAGGATTTGGAGTCAGAGAGTTCTGGGTTCAAACAATTCCTTGTTTTCTGACTTCAAGCAAGTTGTTTCAACTCTGTGCTTTGGTTTGCTTGTTTGTAAAATAAATGATAGCAGCACTGTATAGTGGGAATTCTGGGAGAATTAACTGAGAGGGTGTAAGTTCATTATAACCTCAATGCCTGGCAGATGGTAAGCGCCTAAGAAATGGCAGTTATTGGTGTTAGGATGTCTGAGTAAATGCACATCTTCATTGGGGTTTCCCCCAAGCAGAGACAAAGACAGGCAGAAGCCCTTTATTTGGAAGATAATCCCAGGAAGCAGGAATGAGGGAACAAGGAAAGTGAGACAAAAAAGGAAGAAAAACTAGTACAAGGATCTGCTATGGGTACCACAGTGGCCAATGGAAGCCCAATTCTGCCAGTGGACTTTGTGGAGAATATTATAAAACTTTGTTAAAGGATATTAAAAAGGGCTAAATAAAGGTAGATCAATAGCATGTACACTTCTGGAAAAACCCAGTGTTGTCTTATAATCAGTTACAGATTGATCAGGACAACAGAAGCCAATCCGGATACTTTATGCAAACAGAGGTGTGATACAGGAATTGGAGATTTCCATTGTCTTGGGAAAGCTGAGGGAGCAAAGCTCAGGAAGGGCACTTTTGAGAATTCTGGGGGTTCAGAGATCAGGAGGAAAATACTTGTGGCTTTGACGTGAGTGACGTTCAGGAAGATGCTCAAAGCTGCAGTCGAAACCCTGTCTCTGTGCTCTGTAACACCAGCAAAGCCTCTAGAGGATAAGCACTCCTGCTCTTTCTTCCTCCCAGCTTCATGCTGGTGCCACTCACAGGTGAACTCTAACTTGACCCAAGGGCGAGGCAGTCTAGGAAATGTAGTTTGCAGCCTTCATGATCCTGGGTACAAGGAAGAGCCTGGGATGGTCAGGCTGGTACTGAATTAACACACAATATTTGGCACAGTCCTAGATGTCAATCCCTGCCCCCAGATTTAACTGTGAATGCAATTAATGCCAATTAAATCCTCAAGAATTATGAGATTCATAAAGATGAATAAAGATCCAAGGATAACCAAGACAATGTTGAAGAAAAAGAAGGAGGGAGAGGAATAGGGGGAGGAGGAAGTGTGTGTTGAGGTTCCCATGACCACCCCCAGGCTCAGGGATTCACTAGGAAGATCACAGGACTCAGCATATGGTCATCCTCACAGCTATGATTTATTACAGTGAAAGGATCCAAAGCAAAATCAGCAAAGGGAAAAGGCGCATGGGCAGAGTCCAGAGGAAACTGGGAGCAAGCTTCCAGAGCCCTCTTTCAGTGGAGTCATGAGGAGGCACTTGATTTCTCCAGCAGCAAGTTGTGACAACACATATGAAGTGTTGTCCACCTGGGAAGACCATTTGAGACTCAGCACGCAAGGTTTTTACTGGGGGCTGGTCACATAGGCATTCTCTGCTTGTCACTACCAAGACTCCAGATTTCCAGAAGAAAAGCAGGTGGTCAATGTGAACTATATTGTTTGTACAAATTGTTTCCATGCAGTAAGACACTCCTATCACTTATGAGAATGGTGGAACTCTCCTGAAATCCAAGTTCCCAGATGCCAACCCAGGGCCAACCTTGCAAGCAGGCCTTTCTACAATATCGGTCTCAGGCCTGCTGTGATAACTCTTTTCTGTACAAAAGGAAACTGACTCTGCCAGACATAAAACTTATTATAACACTATATTAATGAAAACAGGGTAGTGCTGACCTAGGGATAAGAAATACATTAATGGAGACAACAGATAAAATGCTGAAGTAGATACCACCCTTATATATTGGTACAAAGCTAGCATTACAAATCATTGGAGAAAGAGAGAATGGTTCAAGAAATTGTTTTGTAACCATGAAATGGTTTTTTACATTTTTTTTGTAAAAAATGCCTTTGTAACAATGAAAAACAAAATAAAATTAGATCTTTCTCTCATTCCATTCATAAAAATATATGTCTTCTGGACAAAAGACTACAATAAAATATCATAAATTTAGTGCAGGTAAGGATATCTTAAAACACACACACACACACACACAAAACAGTAGAAAACCTTCATGATTAGATTTGGCAATAATTTCTTGGATATGACACCAGAAGCACAAGCTACAAGAGAAAAAATAGATAAGAAGAACTTCATCAAAATTAAAAACTTTTGTGCAAAGGACCCCATCAACAGAATGAAAAGGAAACCCACGGAATGGGAGAAAATATTTGCAAATCATATATCTTACAAAGGATTGCCATCCAGATATATAAAGAAATCCTACAACTCAACAACAAACAGCCCAATTTTTAAAATGTGCAAAGGACTTGAATAGACATTTTTCCAATGGTTATAGAAAAACAAACAAACATTGTAACAGGAAATAAATGGACAAAATATATGGGAAAGCATTCACAGAACAGAAAATCCAAATGGTCTATAAACACTAAGGAGATGCTCATTCTCACTAGGAATCATAGAAGTGCACAAATAATAATTATGTCACATTGCTGTTTCTGGACAGGCAAACAATATTAAAGTCTGATAATACCAACATTGATGGGATGTGGGCAGATGGCAAATTCCACACAACACCAGAAGAGAAAGCTGATGCAGTCACTCAAGAACAATTTAGCAATATTTAGTAAAATTGAAAATGCACACAGCTTAGAGAAGATAGTTCTAATACACATAACTGACAAAGGATTAGTACTGAAAATATATAAAGAACTCTGTAGCAATGTCCACAGAGCCATCTAATGGCTTGGTTGCAGCCCCTCTCAGACCCCACATGAAGCCTGAGCCCCACTAAAGAAAACCAAGAAGTGCCATGGGAACTTGGGACTTGTCTTAGTCAGCTCAGGCTGCTATAACAGAATACCATAGACTGGGGGACTTGAACAACAAACTTTATTTCTCACAGTTTGGAAGACTGGAAGTCCAAGATCAGAGTGCTGGCATAATCAGGTTTTGGTGAAGGTTCTCTTCCTGGTTAACAGACAGCCGTCTTCTCAGTGAATCCTCAAACGTGGGAGAGAGAAGCAAATTCTCTCATGTCTCTTCTTATAAAGGCACTGATCCCATCATGGGGCCCCACCCTCACATCTCCCAAAGGCTCCCACTCCTAATACGATCACATTGGGGGCTGGGGTTTCAACATGTGAATTTGGAGGGGGGGTCACAAATATTCAATCTATAGCAAGCCTGTTTACTTTCCCTCTCTAAGCCTCAGTTTCCTCATCCATACTATGTGGGCAATATGAGCATCTGCCTCACGGGACTGTAGTGAAGATTAAATGGGCTGAGCTCTGCAGCTTCCGGCACATCACGATCACTCGGTCAACGTTGGTGCCTTCTGGTCATTTGCATAGTACTCTTACCCCAGACATTTACCAGCTATGAAGAGGAAAATCAAGCACAGTAAATGCTTTCTTCGTCCATGACCTTTCTCTCAAATTTGAGGTAAAACTCCAAGACTTCTTAAAAACAAGAAGATGACCAACAGAGAATAAGCAGTGACTAGTAATTGTCATGACACAGATCTAGTCAATGAGGCTCAGAGAATGACTTGCTAAAGGTCACACAGCACACAACTGAGAGGAGTTGGAATCAGTCTTCCGGACCGTTCTCTGCCCTACCTCTGTACAGATTCTGTTAACCCTGGTATGCTTGTTCAGGTTTCAGGAACTTGCTGAATTTTATAGCTGTGCAGATTTTTCTTCCAAACAAGCTCTCCTAGAAATCCCACCCCAGGTCAAGTGATGAGCTTGGAGACAAAGGCCACAAGCAGAGGTTATGTACCCTGACTGGCATGCAGAAGAGGTTCCCTGGGCAGAGTCTGGCTCAAGCTCCTGTGAGTCATTACGGTTGGCCCAAGGTGGATGCCTGGAGGGCAACGTTCCAACGTTTCCCATCAGGAATACCCACAAGGGACAGCTCAGGTTACAACTGGGTCCTGGGCTCCCAGGTGCTTCTGTGTCATCGTGTATAATTTTGCATATGTTTAAATAGGCTAATCTTTCTGTTAGCTGGGAAAGAGGGAAAGGTGGCCGTCTGTGCATTTCACATAGAGGGTTTCACTTAGTTTTCACAGTAGCATTGCAAAGGGCATGTCATAAATCCCCATTCTTCAGATGCAGAAACTGAGCTTCAGAGATGGAAGGTCACCTGCTCACACCACACAGCAAGTGAGGGGCAGAGCTGGGACTGCGACTCGGGATCTCAGATCCCAGAGCTGCTGCTCTGTCCACTCTTCTCTCTATGTTGGCCTAGATCCCCCAGTAAGCAGACACCAAGACGGGATCAAATGTGCAAAGATATTTTAGGGGAACCACCTGTGAGAGGTGCCAGGGAGGCTGGGACAGCCTCCTGAACACGATGCAGTCTGACCCAGTGAAGGAAGGTGAGTGGAAGCAGCCTAAGCAGGTAGGCTGTGCAGGGTCAAGAAGGTTCCACGAGGCCACTGGGGATCTTCAAGCCAAAGTCAGCTGTCAGAAAAGTTCAGCTACCACCAGATACGGTAATGAACTTCAGGGCGAGCACATGGCCGAGGATCTCGGGCTATTAAGCTCCCTGCAGCTGGAGGTCTCCAAGGCACCGCCACATGATCTCCATACTGTCTGATTACCCCGCAGCAAATTGGCTCAACATTTTGAAAAGCTATCCAACAATGTGTATCAGGAGTCTTTAAATGATTTTGCCCTTTCCCCCAGAAACTCCCCTTCCAACAAATCATTCTAAGGGAATGTGGCCAGTCCTGGGAAGTCTTTTTGTGCTGTGTTGTTCAGAACAGTGTCAGTTAGCAAAATAAGTACACACATATACATACACACACATACACATGCATGTGTACATGCATAATACACATACACATGCACACAACACTTAAAAACTTGTATGGACACATACTGAACACACATATGCACATAAACACACATACATAACATGCATACACACAGAAATAATATATACACATACATAACATACATACGTATAAGCACAGATACGCACACAACATACTTATGCATGCATAGCACGTATACACAGAGGAATAATATACACATATATAAGGTACATATATGCCACGCAACCATGCATAATACAAACAACACATACATGCAAATGTGTATACACACATGAACATGTATAACATACATATATACATAAACACACATACGTAACATCGGTGCATACACATAACATACTGGCATAGAAATGTTTTCTCTGATCGGTGAGGTGATGTATTATGACCACCCGCAGAAGCAGTTGGATCCCACCCAAAATGTTCAAATGTCGAGACTGATGACATCACACACATGTTAAAGGAGTATAAAAAGATGTATTACGTACATAATTGATGTCTCTAGGGAGAGCAGGGGAGCCTTTCAAACGGGTCCAAAACGGCTTGAGAGAGCAGGGAGAGGAGCCGGGCTCTGGGTTGTACTGTGGGTAGGAAATGGGGGTAGGGCTGGCGTGAGGATCCCCACACACCACGGGCAGGGACTTGCCTGGTTTGAATCTCCCGCCATTGCCAAAGCAGAGAGCTCCCAGATGTTCTTATCAGCTTGCCCAGATAAGGAGAAGAGAGAGGCGTGAGACCTTAAAGCTGTCAGCAGTCAAATATCCAAAAATGTAATCTACTTCCTTCCTTATTACAGGGAGAATCTGACCTACATTTATCCACTTTCCTCAAACAGGTGTATCAACATGTTAAAAGCTACTATTCCTGTAGCTTCCTTCTCTCACTCACTTCTGAAGACTCAAAGGGGTACAGGTGAGTGTCCAAGCTGCAGGTGAAATCTCCTGCAGGCTTCAGCAAGCCTGGTTATGGCAGTGGAGTCAAGCTGAATTCTCCCATCAACAATGAAGTAAGATCTGTCTGACTTCTGAGTCTATTTTCAAACTTAAGTTTCTAAACATAAGTTCCTTTACTCCTAACATAAGAATATACTATGGTTCTTCATAACCTTTTTTTTTTTTAGATTACACATATATCTGTTAGCATATGGTATTTGTTTTTCTCTTTCTGACTTACTTCACTCTGTATGACAGACTCTAGGTCCATCCACCTCACTACAAATAACTCAATTTTGTTTCTTTTTATGGCTGAGTAATATTCCATTGTATATATGAAGAACCTAGGGGTAGGATAGGAATAAAGATGCAGATGTAGAGAATGGACTTGAGGACACGGGGAGGGGGAAGGGTAAGCTGGGACGAAGTGAGAGAGTGGCATGGACTTATATATACTACCAAATGTAAAATAGATAGCTAGTGGGAAGCAGCAGCATAGCACAGGGAGATCAACTCAGTGCTTTGTGACCACCTAGAGGGGTGGGATAGGGAGGGTGGGAGGGAGATGCAAGAGGGAGGAGATATGGGGATATAGGTATATGTATAGCTGATTCACTTTGTTATAAAGCAGAAACTAACACACCATTGTAAAGCAATTATACTCCGATAAAGATGTTTAAAATATATACATATATATACTATGGTATATTATATATATATTTAATATCTATTAAATACATATGTATATAATATGATATCAACTATGTAAAATTAAACATAAGCTTGAAAAAACAAGTACTGGAATATTAGCAGTGATTGTCCTTCTGTGACATTTTCTCACTTTTCTATATTTTCCAAAATTTTTGAGTGTATATTACTTTTAAGAATAAAAAAAACAAGGTTTATTTTAAATTTTTACTCAACATTATTGATTTTCCAAGGACTCCCTTGTAGCAGGGTTTAGATCCATCATGCAGAGGAAATGGAGAGCAGAGAATGGAAAAGAAGGAAAAATTTGACATTCTTCAACAGATCTGTTACCTATAAACCCTCAATTGAAAATTGTTACCACTGTGAAGCTTTGCAAAGAAAGATTCCTGGGCCAAGAAAAGTCTGTTCAGAAGTTTGTTTTGCTTTTTACAAAGTTTATTTTCAACTTATTAAAGTTAAATATCCTAACACCTAATCTTTTCTTTAATATTCTGTAAACCGTATTAGTTAGAGAAGGCTAGGTAACAATTAGTCCCAATATGGAGCAGCCCAACACAAAAGAAGTGTATTTTTTGCCTATGTAACATGCCATGGCAGTGCTGGGACAGCACAAGTGAGGAATGCCCCATAGTCCATGAGGTCACGCAGGGACCCAGGCTGACCAAGGCTTTGACTTTCCAACCAGTGGCTTGCAAATTTGCCTTGGTCATCTCCATTCCAGCCATGAATGAAGATGTGAAGAAATGAAGGCCCATGATGATAGGTTTTCATGGGCCAAGACTGGAAATGGCCCACATCACTTCTGCTCGATTCCATTTGGCTAGAACTCAGTCATTTGGCCACAACTAACTGTAAAGGACTGGGAAAAAGTAACATCCACCAAGGAAGAAGAGAAGCAGATGTTGTTAAGCCACCAGAACTTTCTACCAGAGTTTACAAGGCCTTTTTATGACCAGCAAACAATCACTCACAAGAGATCCAAAAATAATACTTGGTCCTATTAACTACATTAAATAATTAAACTTCTTCAAAAATTTGAATTACATTTGTAAATTACTTATACCTGATTTGCCTTTAAGTATTTCAGTGGTCTGGCAAACTCTCCCAATACTGAAATAATTCTTATAAATCAAATAAACTTATAAAAACAGTGGTTTAATAATTTTATATACATATACACACACACGCCTTATAAGATTTCCACTTAAAATCACAAGTATGTCAATTATTTAACTGCACATTTCAGTGGAGCTAAAAGACTATCCCTCTAAAACACTAAATTCTCTTAATACCAAATTTACATAGACTCCTTAATATGAAAAAAAATTTGATGGGTTTTGATTGTTTTAAATAAATTGACAGAATCCTGCAATTTGTTTATTATGTATGGTACTCTTTCCTGGGAACACTTTGCACCTAGCCCACTGGGTAATGCCAGGATTTGAGTGTGGTTATTGACTTAGAAACAACAAGGGGCAGTTGGAGGAGGCCTTGAGAAGGATCAACAGTCCTGGATTGGCAGCTACCGGAGGAAATCTCACTGGAGTTTCAGGCAATAGGAGGCTAATCTCCTCAGATAGGGAAGGAAAGGCTGCTTCTACCATCAGAAGAGGCATGGCAAAGTTTAGAAGTTCAGGGTTGTCATTGGAATCAACCTATATTGCCATAATCCAATTCTTGAGGCCCCATTTTTCCCCAATTAATGCCATAAATTTAACATAAAATAATAAAAATAAAAACATACATTCATGAATGTTTATAGCAGCTTTATTCATAATAGCTAAAACTGGAAATGCTGGCAGCGTTTCTACTGCTGTAAAATTCTAAAAAACCTTGTAGGTCTCCCATGTATGTCTTAGGGATTCACTCCATTAGACAAGAAGATTCTCCACAGATTCTTCCTAGATAATCTCATATCTATTTTTGGCTTTTTTGAAATGGCTGAGGGAATCTAATAGTCACACCTTGAATCTCTTCAAAGAGCCTTTTGTGTAACTGACTATTCTGACTTTTTCATCTTTCTGAGGTATTAGCAAAAGGTTGTTAAAGCATACTTTCCTGACAGTGAATATCTTAATTATAGCGTCTTCTACAATCTGGATAGGCTGAGAATTTTCTGAGTTATAAAGTCCTGTTTCCCTTTAGTTTAACATTCTTCCCTTAATTTATCTCTTTCCTCTCATATTTTACTGTAAGCCACAAGAAGAAACTGGGTCAGAGCATTAGCTCTTTGATTAGAAATCTCCTCAGCTATATGCCCAATTTCATAGTTCACAAGTTCTGCTTTTCCACATAACTGTAGGTCCCAAATCCACTAAGTCTTCTGCCACTATAAGGATCCCTTTATTCCAGTTTCCAGTAACATGTTCCTCATTTCCTTCTGAGCCTTCACTAACAGGATCTTTAACATTCATATTTCCACTACAAGCTTATTTATGAAAATTTAGATATTCTCTAAGACAATATAGGTTTTTCTCTGCCGTGCTCCTCACTTCTTTTTGAGCCTTCAGCAGCTAAGTCATTAACAGCCATTTCTACTAAAAATATGTTCAAGGCAACTTAGACATTTTCTATGATACTCCTCAAAAATCTTCTAAACTCTGCCCATTGTTCAATTTCAAAGCCACTTCCACATTTCAAAGTATTTGTTACAGCAGCACACCACTTGTGGTACCAAATCTGTATTAGTAGCCTATTGCTACTGTAGTCAAATACATTCTTAGTGACTTAAACTACACAAATCTATTATCTTACAGTTCTGGAGGTCAGAAGTTCAAAATGGAACTCACTGGGCTAAAATCAAGATGTTGTCTGGAGTGCATTCCCTTCTGGAGGTTCTAGGAGAAAATCCTTGCCTTGCCTTTTCCATCTTCTAGAGACTGCCCACATTTCTTGTCTCAGGGCCCCATTCTCCCATCTTCAAAGTCAGAAACATTGGGTGGTGTCTTTCTCAAGCTGCCATCTCTCTGATTCTACTACATCTGTCTCCCTTTTCCACTGTTAAGAATCCTTGTGATTACATTGAACCCACCCAGATAATCCAAGGTAATCTCCAATTTTTAGGTCAGCTGATTAGCAACCTTACTTCCATCTGCAACTTTAATTCCCCTTTGCCATGTAACATAACATATTCACAGGTTCTTGCACTTAGGACATGAAAATCTTTAGAGGGCCATTATTCAATCTAGCCTGGAGAGAATTTCCATGAAGTGGCACAGTAAAGGATAACACGGATGGAGTCCAGTGGTCACCTTGTGTTGATTGGGATAAGAGTCCAGGGAGGCTAAAGCACACAGAGTTCACAGAGAAGAAGACCAAAGAGAAAGGAGCTACACAAGGAGAGAAACCTGGAGATCTATAATCTTTACTTAAACATTGATCTGTACCTGCATGTAAGAAAGCTATCTAAGGCTAGGGAAAGAATCGCCAGAAAGGATTAGAGAAAAAAAAAATCCCTGGGCTTCACACATGTCCAGGAAGAGTTCCTCTTCTCACCAGCCAGAATGGGAAACCTTATAATTCATGGAAAATCAGGTGGAGTATTCAGAAAACTTTTGCTTCAGTAGTGGGTAGAAATTTGCTTTAGATTAAATGATGCTCTGGCCCTACCTAATAAAGCTTAAAATCTATACCTGACATAACTGAATTTTGTAACTTACCTGTATTCCAAAAAAATCTCAAAAATATTTACTGGAATATAAAGATATCCAGCACTCAACAAGGTAAAATTCACAATGTCTGCCATAAAATAATACATTACCAGGCATGCAAAGAAGCAGGAAAATATAACACATAATGAGGAGAAAAATCAATCAATAGAAACAGCCCCATAAATAACATCAAAATTAGTACATCAAGACTATTATTATCACTATATTCCATATTTTCAGAAGTCTAGATCAAAGATTGATCATGTTAAGAAGCAACATAAAAGATATTTTAAAAAACCCAAATTGAACATCTAGAGATAAAAATCACAGTGTCTGAGATGAACAGTACACTGGATATGATTGATGGCAGATTTAATATTGCAGAAAAAATATTAGTAAAATTTATGACATAACAAAAACTATTCAAAGTAACACAAAGAGATTTTAAAAAGACTGGAAAAATAAACAGACTTATGATGTGCAATTGGAGTCATGAGAAGAGAAGAGAGAGAAGAATGGGAAGAAAAATAATTTGAGAAAATAATGGCCCAGAATTTTCAAAGTTGATTAAAACCATAAATGCACAGATCTAAAGAAATCAACACAGCACAAACACAAGAAACCTGAAGAGAATAATACTAAGTAACATCATAAACTGATTTGCTTAAAACCAGTGATAAAGAGAAAACATTAAAAGCAGTCAGAGGAAAGAACACTGTCACGTACAGAGGACACAGATAAGAATGATAGTAGACAGACTACTAGTCAGAAATAATGAAGCCATATGACAGTGAAACAACAACTTTAGAGTACAGATAAAAAGGAACTATCAGAAAAACAAAAGACAAAAAACAAATGGTTTAGAAAAAAAAGTTACTCAACTTAGAATTCTATACCCAGAAAAAATATCTTTCAAAAATGGAAACAAAATAGAGACATTCTCAAACATACAAAAGCTAAAATAATTTGTCAACAGCAGACTTGTACTGTATGAAATGTTAAAAGAAGCTCCTTGGACAAAATGAAAATAATACCAGATAAACCCTGGATCTACACAAAGGAATGGAGAGCACTTCATAGTATGAAAAGCTTTTCTTCCTCTTATTTAAATTTCTCTAAAAAATAATTAACTTTTTAAATTAAAACTGATATCCACGCAGTATGTGGTTTATAACACGTAAAAATCAAATGTATAACAGCAATAACACGAAGGCTGGAGATAAATAGAAGTATACTGCTGAAGGTTTTTATGCTATACACAAACTGGTATAATATCATGAGAAGGTAGACTGTAATATGTTAGATATGTATAATAACCAAAGCAACCACTAAAACATGTACACACATCACATCAAAAAACCCAAAAAGAGTTATTCCTAATAAATCAACAAAAGAGATGAAATGGAATTA
This sequence comes from Balaenoptera physalus, assembly GCF_965194825.1. Classification (NCBI taxonomy): domain Eukaryota; kingdom Metazoa; phylum Chordata; class Mammalia; order Artiodactyla; family Balaenopteridae; genus Balaenoptera; species Balaenoptera physalus. Next base: position 113,659,822 of record NC_138884.1, on the reverse strand, counting down.
GTAAAAATACTTATTTAATCCAAAACAAGGCAGGAAAAGAAAACAAAAGCAACTATGAACAGATGAGACAAATAGAAAATAAACAGTAAATTAAAACCAACCATAGTAATAAACAAATTAAATGCTAAATACACCAATTAAAAGCACACCAATTAAAGACAGAGATTGTCAAATTGGAAAAATCTAAAAAATTGAACAATATGCTGCCACCAAAATAAAAATAACTTCTCCCCAAAAAGAAAAACTTTTAAATACAAAGATGCAAATAAGTTTAAAAATAAAAGATGAGAAAAGATATACCATACTAACACTAATCAAAAGATTTCAGATCAAAGAATATTACCAGGGACAAAAAGGGTAATCTTATAAAGATAAATTCATTAAGAGGATATAATGATTCCAAACATGTATGCACCTCTAATAATAGAGTTGCAAAACACATTAAGCAAAAACTGACAGAACTGAAAGAACAAATAGAGAAATCCACAATTATAGCTGGAGATTTCAATACCCCTATCTCAATATTACTAGAAAAAGTAAACATAAAATTAGTAAGGATATCAATTATTTGAACAACACTATCAACCAGATGACCTAATTGACTTTTAGAGAACACTCTGGTGGACAACAGCAGAACACGCGTTACTTTCAAGTGCATATAAAACATTTGCCAAGATAGTTCATATACCTCACCATAAATTAAGTGTTGATAAATTTAAAAGCATTCAAATCACACAAAGTATGTTCTCTGGATCATAAGAGCATTAAATCAGGAATCAATAACAGAAAGATATCTGGAAAATTCTCCAATACTTGGAAACTAATTAATGCACTGCTAAGAAACCCATGGGTAGAAGAAGAAATCAAAAAAGAAATTTGAAATATTTTGAATTGAATGAAAATGAAAAAAAACACATCAAAAGTTCTGGGATGCAGCTGAAACAGTACTTAGAGGGATATGTTTAGCACAAAATGCCTATATTTAGAAAGAGTAAGGTCTCAAATCAATGTATTTCCACGTTAAGAAGCTAGGGGGAAAAAAGGTAACAAATGAAATCAAAGTAAACAGAAGAAATAATAAGGATTAGAGTGAAATCAATAAAATAAAAACAGAAAAACAAAAGCAAAAAAATGGATGGAACCAAAAGCTGATTCTCTGAGAAGTTCAATGATAAAAATTGACAAACTCCTAACCAGATTGATCAGGACATTAAAAGATAAACACGTAAAATACCACTGTGAGAGAGGTAACATCACTACAGATTCTATAACACATAAAATACCACTATGAGAGAGGTAACATCACTACAGATTCTATAACACATAAAATACCACTGTGAGAGAGGTAACATCACTACAGATTCTACAACACATAAAATACCACTATGAAAGAGGTAACATCACTACAGATTCTATAACACATAAAATACCACTGTGAGAGAGGTAACATCACTACAGATTTTACAGATATTAAAAAATAATGAGGATATTATTAACAACTTTATGCCAATGAATTCAACAACTTAAATAAAAAAGAACAAATTCCTTGGAAGAAACAGACTGCCAAAACTCTCTCAAGAATAAATAGATAGCCTAAATAGTCCTCTATCTATTAGAGAAATTGAATTTGTAGTGAAAAATCTTCCCATAAAGAAACTCCATGCCCAGGGTCTTCAATGGTGAATTCTACCAAATGTGTAAGAAATAAATAATACTAATTTTATACAAACTTCCAGAAAATTGAATAGGAGGGAATATTGCCCAGCCCATTCTCTGCAGCCAGCATGACCCTGATACCAAAACTAAACAGACATTGCAAGAAAAGAAAAACAAAGACTAATATCCCTCATAAACATAATTGCAAAGAAAACTTATCAAATTTTAGGCTCCAATAGTATATAAAAATGATAATACATCATGACTGGTAGGATTTATCTCAGGAATACAAGGTTAGTTTAACATTTTCAAAAGATCAATGTAATTCACATTAACAAAATAAGAAAAAAATACATGACATTATCATAAATGCAAAAAACACATTTTATAAATCCAATATCCATTTCTGATTTTTAAAAATCTTATTAAACTCAAAATATGAGAACTTCCTCAACCTTATAATGGACATCTATGAAAAATCTACAACTAATATCGTAATTAATGGGGAAAGAGCCAGTGCTTTTCTCCTGAGATCAAGAACAAGACAAGGATGTTTGGTTTCACCTTTTCTATCCAACATTTTACTAAAGATGTAAATCAGTAATAATAAGGTAAGTAAAGGAAATAAAAGATATCCAGATGGGAAAGGAAGAAGTAAAACTGTCTTGATTCATAGATCATATGATCCTTTCTGCAGAATATCTGATGGAATGGAAAAAAAAATTTTTTTAAGCTAGTGGAACTAATAAGTGAGTTTATCAAACTTGCAGGATATAAGATCAATATACAAAATTCCATTGTGTCTCTAAATATTAGTTATTAACAATCAGAAATTGAAATTAAAATACCATTTAGAATAGCATTAAAAATATAAATAATAACGCAGAATGGACTGTCAAAAGTGTTCAAGACTATATATATTGAAAACTACCAACATTGCTGAGAGAAATTAAACAAAATCTAAATAAATACATAAACTGTGTTCATTGATCAATAGACTGTGTTCATGGATCGGAAAACTCTATATCATTAGATGTCAATTCTCCTCAAATTGATCTATAGATTCAACCTTTTCCAAATTTATTCCCAGCGGGTTCTTCTGCAGAAACTGACCAACCAATTCTAAAATTCATGTACAAAAGACCTAAAATAGCCAAAATAAATTTGAAAGAGAAAAGTTGGAGGACTTAACACTACTTGACCACAAAACATTATAAATCTACACTAATCATGACATGCATTACTGGTATAAAGATGGGCAAATAAACCAATGGAACAGAATAGAGAGTCCATATACAGAGACATTCATATAATGGTCAGTTGATTTTCAACAAAGATACAAAGCCATTTAAGTGAAACAAAGTCTTTTCAACAATGAGTGCTGGCACAATTGGATACCCTTATGCAACAAAATGAACTTTGATCTCTACCCTGTACCACATACAATAGTTAACCAAAATAAATCATAGACCTGAGTTTAATACCTAAAGCCATAAATCATCTAAAAGAAAACACTTAAGAAAATTTTTGTGACCATGGGTAAGGCCATGTTTTAGATGTGACACCAAAAGCACAATACATAAGAGAAAATAAATGATACACTGGACTTCGTCAAAATTTAAAACTTAGGCTCTTCAAATGACACTGTTGAGAATAAAAAGACAAACCACAGACAGGAAAAAATATCTTAACAAGTATGTCTCTAATAAAGGACTTTCATCCGGGACATATAAAGAACTCTAAAGACTCAATGATGAGAAAACAAACAACCCAATTTTTTAAATGGTCAAATGTTGAACATGCACTTCACTCAGGAAGATATCTGGATGGCAAATAAACACATGAAAAGATGCTCAACACTCTCATAGTCTTTATGAACTGCAAATTAAACCACAATGAGATATTGAAATGAAGCAGGATCCTATAGTCCTTTCCCCCTCCATGTCCTCCACCTGCCTTTTGTCTGTAGAAAAACTTTAGTCAAAGAATAAGTTTAATCAGAGAAGTGAGAAAATGCAGAAACAAAGGAAAACAGTCAAACAAGACCAAATAACAATAGTTCAGTCATTAAGCAAAGTCAAGGACTTTTAGTTCTTCTTCAAGGGCTATAGATAATATTCTGAGCCATATCCTGTGAGCTGTTCTGTAGATACTGAAACCCCTACCAGGTGGAAGAAGTTAACTACAAGATGACCAGACTGTAGCCATGACATAAGCTGCCACAATTCCGAGAACTAGCCTCAAGGAAATGGGAACAAACCGACCCTGGAACTGAAGACTAACTGTACTCAAAACAATCAAGATGACGCTGATCAGACCACAACGTGACCAATTTCCAGACGACTGTCAGAGCTGACTGTGCTGTTTCTGCACGTAGCCCCCTCCCTCCACCTATACACCCCTGACACTCGCCTTTAAAAGCTCTTGCCCCCTGGTTGTCAGTGGGGGAGTTGGCCTTTGGACACAAGTCCGCCCTCCCCCGGTTGCTGGCCTCCACAATAAAGCAAACTTTCTTTTCCACCAACATTGCCTCTGTAGTATTGGCTTTAGAGCGGCAAGCAGCTGGACCCCACTTTCGGTAACAATACCAAGACATACCTATCAAAGTGTCTAAAATGTTAAAGGTTGGTAATAGCAACTTTTGGCTAGGAACTAGAACATTTGTACACTCCTAGTGAGAAAGTAAAATGGTGCAATTACTTTGGAAATCAGTTTAGCAGTTTTTCAAAAACATTAAACATAAATATGCCGTATGATCCAGTCATTCCACTCTTAGATATTTACCCAGCATAAATGAAAATATGCATCTGTGTGAAGACTTAGATATAAATGTTTAGAGCAGCTTTATTTTTAATAGTCAAAACATTGGAACAATCCAAAAGTCCATCAGCAGGTAAAAGCACAACCAAATTGTGGTCTGTCCGTGCAGTGAGATACACTCGGCAATAAAAAGGAATGAACTCTTAATTAACACGACCACAGTGATGAATCTCAAAATAATTTTGGTGAGTGAAAGAAGCCAAAGTATGAATTCAGTATGATTTCATTTCTATAAAACTTCAGAAAGTGCAAAGTAATCTGTAGTAACAGAGAGGAGATCAGTGGTTGCCAACCGTCAGTGCGGATGGGGACGAATGGAAGGAGTAGAGGAGTTGCAAAGGGGCACAAGGAAATTTGGGGGCGATGGGTCACTATCTGGTTGGTGGTGGTGGTTTCACGAGTGTGTAACTCTGTCAAAACGTCTCAAATTGTACACTTTATAGTGTGTAAATTATACTCCATAAAGTATACAAAAAATACATAAAGTTTACAAAAAATCTTGTCTCAGGGAGCTTCACCTGTGGGCGGAAAGAAAGCGCAAATTGAGGGAATCACTCCAAATCCAAATACATTGACTCATCACCACCTGACCCATTCTATGATTATTTGTTTGTGTGCTTTTCCCCTTTTCCTCCCACTGAAATGTAAGCTCCCAGAGGTCAGAGACTTAGCTCATTTTCACCAATGACTTGTAACAAGATGAGGGCAAGTTCCTTCTCTTGGAACTGAGTTCCTTGCTGGGAGACTGGCATGATGGGCCTGCTCGGGGTGAAGGAGGCTCTGCGAAGCCCAGGTGAGAGCTGCTACCAGGGATTCTGAGATCTAGGGAAGCTGCATGTGATGAGGTGGGGGCAGGTGGTGGGTAGCCAGAGGGTGGGATGTGCCACTTAACTTCACCCCATAACCCTCTCCACCCTCCGCCAAGTCTCTGTCAAGGCCACAAAATTGTGGAACGTTTGGTCCTGTGGTTTTCTCTTTGCTTATAGTACTTGGTGATGGAGCTGAGCTGTGGGTATCGGGGTGTCATGGGAGAATGAGAAAGGATGAGGGTGCAGGAGCTGGGCCCTGAGAATGTAAAACCAGGGCTTAACAGACTCCCTGGGGAGACTCGGGGTGCCCTCGGGCAGTGGAATAAAGGTTCAAGGCAATCCTACCTGGGTCTCAAGTGCTGGGGAGACACCAAGGGCTCCCTGAGTTACAGGCGTGGAAGTGAGTCCCAGCAGGACTGAAAGTCTTGGCAGGGTCTCAAGGTTGCAAGTCGGGGCTCTTGCTCTTTTCTCCCCTCTCCTGCTTTCCCTCGAAAGCTCTGTGCCCCTGAGAGAGAAATCATTGTATTCTTTTCTTCATGGTGAAGCATAAACGTGAGAGAGAAAAAGAACAGAGCAACAGCAAACCCTCCTCCTTCCAATTAGCTGCTGAGAGAGAGGCTGGCTTCTCCGGGGGCTGGGTGAGTGCCCCTGGCCATGTGGCCTCCTGGAATCCTGGGGTGAATAGCTCCAGAGTGTGGGGCCAGCCCCCTGGGTGGTGACTAAAGGAGGCTGGGGGAGAACCGGCCAAATAACCAGGGCATTCACATGAGGAGCTTTGTTTGCTGTTTCAGTGCAAATCAGCAATTAGCAGGGCCTGGCGCTGGGCCACCTCCCTTGCCAGGCCAAGTGGCAGCACATGTCGTTTTGTTCTTGGCTGGGGACCCGCAGGCTGGGTGGCAGGGAGCAGGGACCTAGCAGACTGCTCCCACTCCTGTGGCACGGTGCCCAGGGACCCCCCAGCAGGCTGCCTTTATCGACCTACTGGGAGGAAACATGACACACAGCTGGATGGGGCTCTGGGGGCCTTGGTTCCCCCATTGCCCTCAGCAGAAGGAAACAGTCTAAGCGAATAAGTGATTTGCATAAGGTCACCCAGCCAGGGAGGCATGGCGCTGGGCTCTAAGCTCTCCTGCTTCCTAATTCAAAGCGGATGGCTTGAACCAGAGGTTCTCAAACTTGAGTAGGCATCAACACGCCCTAGAGCCTTGTGGAAACCGAGTTTGGGGCCCTACCCCAGAGTTTCCAATTCATTTGCATTTCTAACAGGTTCATTGATGATGTTGGTGGTCCTAGGACTACAATTTGAGAATGACTACCCTAAAACATTTCTTATAAGATAATGAAAGAGAACATTTCCTTCCCTTATTCACACTCAAAATAATTGTGGGATATAGGCAAAGACTAGCAGAAAAAATGAGGGGACTAGACAAATCATTTGATGGGCATCAGAAAGCAAAAGAAAGAGTAATTACATCATCTGAATCCCTGTCTCTTTTGCTGGTGATCCCTTTGAGATAGATGCAAAGGAACTAACCTCACAGGAGACCCAAAGATGACTCTGAAGCCCAGGGGATGCACACCTCCCGTTACAGGGCTGTCCAGACTTGGTACATGTAAGCTTCCAACCCGCACCCCACCCCCCAGTGCCTGAGAAATGTTCCACGTGAGCCATGAACACTGGTTTTATTGGAGGCAGTGGCTCAGACCTATGGGTACCAGATTTAGCAAATCAAAATACGAGACGACCAGTTAGATGTGAACTTCAGATAAACAACAAATAATTACGTAGTCTAAGTATGTCCCAAGTATTGCATGGGACACACTCAGACTAGAAAATTTGATCTGGCAAACCTGCTCAGCCCCTGCTCCTGCCCGACCCTAACCCAGCCCCCTGTGTGCTGACCTGCATCTGACCCATGGACTAACCTACCCCTTCCCCACAGAGATGCTCGAGATTAAATTATTTCATCCATCAAAGTGCTTAAAACCACGTCTGGCTCAATGAACGGTAGCTCCCAGTGCCCTGGCTGTACCATGCTGTACAAACATTTTATCACTTTTCACGCTCACCATCACCTTGCAAGGTGACCATAATTCCATTTTACAGGTGAGGAAATCAAGGCTCGTAGTAAGAGATGGAGGCGGGTTTATTTTTAATTTTTTAATAAAAATCGTTAAAGGTGGGCAACATGATGATTTGCCAGCCGTATACGTAGTGAAGTGATTACCACAGTCCAGTTACTTAATATATTAAGTTGATTAAGCTCATTAACTTATCTTCTCCTTTTTGTGTGTGTGATGGGAGCACCTGAAATCTACTCTCTTAGTAAATTTCCCGCATTGGAGATGGTATCATTAACTACAGTCATCTTGCTTTACATCAGTTCTCTTAAACGTTTCTCTATCTCACTCCGAAAGCCACTCTCCCTCTTTAGTACCCAACCCCACACCCCTGCACAATGCCACTGTCATGAAGCATATGTGACAGACCAGGACGACTGAGGTTCTGGAAGCCATGCCATTGTCCCCCTGGTTTGGCACCGGTGTGTGGGGTTCAGCTCAGCCACGTGCTTTGGGGCCCCCTGGAGTGGAGTCTTGGCCTTGGCTTATTTGATGCTGAGATCTTGGTTTTTCATGTGAGGGAATAACTCAGAGAAGTGGTAGATATTACAGGGAAAAGACCACAGACTTTATTTTTTTAATGGAATATAATTTTCCGTTTTTAATTTTTAAAAATTTTATACAATTTTAAAAGGTTACTTTCCATTTGCAGTTATTATAAAATATTGGCCCTATTCCCTGTGTTGTACAATGCATCCTTGAGCCGATCTTACACCCAATAGTTTGTACCTCCCACTCCTCCACCCGCATATTGCCCCCCTCCCCCAACTGGTAATCACTAGTTTGTTCTCATATTTGTGAGTTTGCTTCTTTTTTGTTATATTCACTAGTTTGTTGTATTTTTTAGATTCCACCTATAAGTGGTATCATACAGTATTTGTAAAAACCACGGGCTTTAGAGTCAGACAGACCTGGCCTTTGGCTGGATCACCCACCAGCTGTGTGACCTGGGGAGAGTGGCTTAACCTCTCTGAATCTGTTTGCTAATCTGAAAAATGAGATTAATTGTGCCTACTATTTCCACTTCCCTGGGCTGCTGGAAGACTGAAATGAAATAATAGGTGAAATCACTTTGCAGATTGCAAGGGGCTGTGATGGGAATGCCAGGGTTTCTGGTGAGTCCTGAGATCTCAGGGGATGGGTCCCTGAGGAGTCTGGCTCTGACGTACTGCCAAGCCTGAAAGCAACTGAGGTTTTCCAGGTGTCACAGCGGTGCCACCAACCAAGGATGGCAAAGACTCCCTCCCCGAAATGACTCAGAATGCACGTTCTAGCCATTGTTCAAAAAGTGTTGCAAATGGATCCTTTTTAATGTCTTTGAATGAATTCATGTTGTCTGAGATGCTCATTACTGGGGTGACCAACACTGAGGGGCTTCCTGGGACACTGGCCTTCCAGTTTTAAAACCAGGGCAGTTCCAGGAAACCCAGGCCAGGCTGATCTCCCTAGTTGTCGTTATTTTTACCATTATCATTAAACCCCTTAAATTTACTCATTATATCTTCCTCTATATCTCTTAGCCCATACCATCATTTCCTATTACTAGCAATTCTCATTATTTATAAGCACTGGTTTCCGGGATGGCTTTACAGCCGTACTTATTTAGATCCTCACATTGTTTCCCTGAGACACACATTTCAGTTCCTGGTTGCTCTGGGGAACTGATGGAAAATATATCTCTTCCCCCGACTCCCTTGCGGCTGCCCTTGAGGGATCCAAGGTATCTCTGTCCTCCCAGCTTCTGGAGGTGGTCAGATCTCCAAGCTGTTCCTGGAAAAACAGAGCAATTAGTCCCAGGAACAAATGACAATCACAGACAGAAAATCTCTTGGGGAAACAGAAACAGGTGGGCACCTTGTTCTCCTTCACGACGAGGGCTTGATGGAGGCAAAACTGTGACTCTTTCCCCCAACCAAATCCCTGGCCCAGCTTTCCACAGTGGGGTCCACCCAGGGCACCCACCTGCAGCCAGAGATTCAGAATCAGCTTGTTCAAGCTGAATGCAGACCCTACCGCCACTTCACTTGGTTTAAGTGATTAAAAGCATGAAGATGACAAACTTTCAACATTCCAAGCCACAGCGGGCCCCGTTGCTTTGTTTTGCTCATTAATTCATTCCAGACGTTGGGTTTTTGAGGAATTACTATGTCCTCAGTGCACCAAGAGGAACCACAGAGGTTGGGAAGTGAGGATGAGAAGTTGTCTACTCCTGGAACTGGTCCTACAGTGATAATCCCTAAGAAGGGCTTTGGAGCCAGTGAGAGCTGAGTCAGACCCTGGGCTCTGCCTCACAACAAGGCTGGGCATTAGGCAAGTCTTGGAGCTTTTTCCTGCACTGTGACATGGACCTCGGGACTGTCTGACTTACAGAACCATTGTGAAGTTGAGAAGGAAGTTATCACACACAAGAGGTACCAAGTAAAACTCCAGGCACACAGGCGGTTCAGAAATGGTCCACAGCTTGTGATCATAGGGAGAGTGGTATAACCATGGAAATGTCTGCATTCCCATATAAACAATGATTGGAAGCAAAATACAAAACCAAATATTTGAAGTGTGGCTGTTTGATGGAATAAACAGTTAAGAAGTGATTTTTAAATTATTTTAATAGTCCTTGTAGCCCCTTTTGACCTGTTGAGACCTTCAGGAACTTCTGATAATACCAATAATAAGAACAACAAAACAATAACCCACATCAATGGAGGGCTTACCAGTAATAGTAGGAGCAACAATTTTACCGTTATATCAATAGTATTATTAATATTATATTTTAATATATTATTTTAATTATTAATATTATAATTAACAATTGCATTATTAACATTACAATATCATTATAATTAGCACTATAATATATGATTATACATAATAGTATTATAATTCCTATTATAATGTTATTAATATTCTATCAATAACCCCCACTGATGGAGCACTTAGTGTATGCCAGACACCCTTCTAAGCATGGTGCATGTACTACCCACCTCCCTTAATCCACACAGGGAAAACAAAGAAAATATAAGAAATAGATAATATTTTTGACCCTATGTTTTAGATGAGAGATCAAGGCATAGAGAGATGAAACACCTCGCCTGAGTTTACACCAGTGAAGGTGGGATTTGAGCCCAGGCAGTCTGTTTCTGTCGTCTGCATTCTTAACCATCATGGTCTGGGTCCTGGACTTCAGGCCTGGAGGTACTGCTGATTACCCCCTCGTGTGTCCAATGCAGCAGTCAAACTTTCATTACAGAGATAAGTTTCATTACTGACAGAAAGTGTCAGTGTAGGTTTATGGTTTCTACAACAGAAAGTTTAATCAACATAAAATGATAAGCAGATGTGATTTTCATTTGATTTAATGCCTCCGGTCACCATCCTTCTTCAGTTTCACCCTTCTCCCCAGATCTAATTGACCCTGCATAGAGAAGCAGTAGATAGAAATTGAGTAGACAGAAGAACAACTCTTATTCTAAAAGGAAAATGGGAGAACTGGTAAGACAGATGTACAGAGTGGGGAAATCAGCAAGTCTTCACCCAAAATGGATCTTGGAGTTAGCTGATCCAGGTTCAAATCCTGACTCTGCCACCGACGGGCCTGTGACAATAAACAAGTTACTTCATTGCGCTGTACAATCTAAGGCCACTGTGACAAGTACCTCAGAATGGGTTCTGGAGGCCAGAAGTCTGAGATCAAGGTGTCGGCAAGGCTAGTTCCTGCCGGGGGCTGTGAGGGACGCTCTGTTCCAGGCCTCCCTCCTTGCCTGTCCCCTCCCCATGTTCCTTCACCCTCTATACAAATCTGGGTCCAAACGTCTCCTTTTCTATAAGGACACCAGTCATATTGGATTAGGGGCTACCCTGATAACCTCATCTTATCTTGATTACCTCTGTAAAGACCCTAGCTCCAAATAATGTCACATCCTGAGGTATCAGGGGTTAGGACTTCAACCTAGGAATTTGGGGGGACACAATTCAGCCCATAGCACTTCCCAAGACCCAGCCTCTTGATCTGTCCAATGAGATTGTTATATGAATTCCTCCTTCCATTTGTTTGGTTGAAAACTCCCTTTGGCTCCTCCCCAGACTTCATCTTTTTCATCAGTCGACCAACTTTTATTCATCTGCTACCCTGTCCCGGGCCCTGTGCTAGGCTGGGCAGAAATGAGATGCCCCAGAGGGCTGCTTCAGGCAAGAGGGAAACTCAGACTACAAGCAGATGCTCCGGTGGTAGAAAGTTCTGGACCTGATGGGAATCTGGGGAACCATTGTTTGGAGGGAACAGAGCTTCCCAGAGGAGGTGCCCCCTAACTGGATCTGGAATAATGACTAGTTGTTCCCTAGGGAGAGATGGGATGGGGGCGCAATGGGGGTGTTCTGCGTAGGGGGAACCCAGCGAGTGAAGTAAATGGAGAGGAGCCCGGTGGGTCCTCCAGAGAACCAGGGTTCTGCCTCTGGATCGTTGTGATGCAGGACCACCGGCACGGTGCACCCAGCCCACTGTCCAGCTTTTAAAACTGTACTTCCAGCCCCTCCTTCACCCTGTGGTCGCCCCGCCCTGGTCTCTGCTGCCCTTGGCACCTTTTGCTCACCTCCAAAGCCCCTGCTGGGCTCCAGGAAAGTGAGACACAGACCAAGGCTTCCAGATATGTGAGGATAGCTGTTATAAGTGCATGGAACCCCTTCCCTTCCACTGGTGATGGTGTTTCTGTGCACAGCTGCACACAGGTGAGAGTGTGTGTGTGTGTGTGTGTGAGAGAGAGAGAGAGAGAGATTGCTTCTGTCCAGGGTAAATTGGGCCTTTCTAAGATCTTCAGTGTCTGGGATTCTGCAGCTTGGTCTGCGCAGCTCACTTCTCTGAGAGTTGGGTTTCTCCATCTGCAAAATGGGGGAAATAAGACCTAAAACTTAATTAACAAAGTTAATACATGTTAAGTGTTCACAGTGCACCTTGAATGTTTAAGTAACACTCATTGGCTATTTTTAATTTGGATGTCATTACTTTATAGATTTGTTGTTGCAATAAAATGAGGTACTGTGAGCAAGTGCCCACCACAATGCCGGGCATATGGCAGGTGTCCAATTAGTGACAGATGTTAATTTTAGGAAGAAAGTAAGGAGGCTCAGGTTTGAAAACTCGGGGTTGATGTCCCTGGACAGAACTGAAGCAGCTGGAGCTCCCTTCTATTGGCCTTAAGGGCAGAAGGTACAGGGTCAGATGTTGGTGAGAACATCAGCCAACATCTGCTGAGTGCCTTCCGTCTGCAATGCTCCAAATTCTAAATTTCATAATTCAACCTCCACTAATGTGAGTGGATGAGTTATTTAACTGTGAATTAAATACTGTGCCTTAAGGTCCGCTAAGATACAGGGATGAGTTTTTACCCGTGAGTTAAATTCGGTCTCTAGTGTTGTCCCCATTTTCAAGAGGAGGAAGCGGGGGCTCAGAGAGGCTAAGTGACTTGCCCAAGATCCCACAGCAGCGAGAGGGGAAGTTGGGTGCACACCGTGGGGCTCTGGCCCAGGGCCCTCTCTCCTAGGTAGCAGAACTGGTCCTTAGGCGGAATCAGCTCAACCTAGCTGTTCACTCCAAGATGCAAAAGGGGGCAGCTGTCTGGACCATTTGAAGGCCCAAAGCATGTGTGACAGAGTGCAATCCCGCCCCAGCGGCCCAGAGACTGCCAAAACAGCCTGTCGCACACGGGCTGATTCCCTCACATATGCAGTCAACCAGCCTGAATCAAGCACCGCGAATCTGTTTCCTGTTTTGACAGCTCAGCTGTCCACTGTGTCACGGCTCTGAAGTGAGTCCCTCCCCGGCTAGCCTTGCTGCTTCTGGAGCTCTGCTGTGCTTCTAATCTGGGTCCTGTTGACGGTATGGGGGAATCGATCCCACGGAAAGCTCCACAGGTGGATGGTTTGAAGGGCTGACGTTTAAATGTGCTAAGTGTTCAACTCCCTGGGCCTCCAGGGCGCTGAGACCTTCGGCCTTCAACCCCTCAGCATCACTCAGAAAGGCAGAGGGTGATTATGGGCATTCTTACTCGCTAGAAGAAGCTGCCAGCACCCACCCCTGCCCCGGCTTGGCTGAGCGTGTGTGCGAGAGACAGAGACAGAGAGACATAGAGAAAGACAGAGAGAACTTTCCAGCAAAACTCAAGCTCTGCCAATAACTAGCTGGGTGACTCTAAAAGTCACTCACATTTTTGGAACTCAGTTTTCTCATCTGGAAAATGAGGGGTTTGGACTACATCCAGTGTTTTCAAACCCAAAGGAATCTTAGAAATTTCTGGATGTGCTTGGCCTAATTTAAAATCCTGAGCTCAATAAAAAGAATTCCGTTCCAGAATTATCTTCCAGAGAGCGTAAGCATCACCATGAACCGTCCCTGAGCCTTACTGAGGACAGGATATTGTCCTGAGGGCAGGAGTGTGGACAAGTATTATATCTACTTGTTCCATATTTTGCCTCCGGCCAAATGACTGTTACCTTAATAGTAGCTTCTTCCAACCTGTTCATTGATAGAGCAATCAAGTAACAAGTATTTAACGCCAGTGCAGGCCGGGGAAAAAGTCAGAGACAGCCTAAGCTTGTCTTGGAGTTCAGATCCCACAACCTCTCTGAGCTCAGAGACCCAGCTGTAAATCGTGGGTGAATACTAATGCCTCCCTCAAAGGCAGCGAGAACTGGAGAAACTGACATGTGGAATTGCCTGACACAACTGATGGTCCTCAATAAAATGCAGATTTCTCTTTCCTAAGATAATCAAGATTTAGGGCTTGACTATGGCATGGAGAATAAAGATAAGGATTTGGGCTCACAGAGTGGTTCAACTTGGCTGCAAAGACAAACACTCATAGTGGCCCTCTGTGTGCGCTGGGGATGGTGGAAGAAAGCTTCCATGATGTATCTGGGGAGATGAATAGCTACTCTTCAAAGCGTGTGAAGCTTGGCTTCCAGGGGGATCCCTCACACAAAGATTTTTCTAGAGTTCCTCTTTGGAAACTAATTTTAGAACCAGAGAGATGTTTTTAAAATACATGATCACTGTTAGTGATTTGATTATTCATTCAGCAAAGCCTCGTTGGAGTAAGCGCTATGTCTCCGTGTTGGAGATACTAGGAAAGGCAATTGTGAATATCAAAGTGTTCCTGTTGTGATTTTATCGTTGTTGCTGTGGTGGTGGTTGTTTTCATTCTTTTTATAATGATCCCTCTTCCAAAGCATTCAGTAGTCTGGTTTGACTGTTTTGAAGGTCAAAAATTATTTGGAGCTAAGTATAGCCACTCAGGAAACATTAGATGGAGTAATAGTAAGAATATCTTCATCCTGCTTTCTCATAAAGTGCTGTTCCATAGAATCACGTATTTTATCCTAATAACACCCCTGGGAAAAAGGAATGATTGTTCCTATTATACAGATGAGAAAAGTGAGGCTCAGAAAGAACACAGGTCTTATCTGAGGTCACATGGCTGAGCTACCATTAAAATCCAGATTCCCTGAAATATAGCCAATATTTTATAATAAATATAAATGGAGTCTACCTTTTAAAAATCGTGGATCACTATTTTGTATACCTGAAATTTATATAATATTGTAAATCAACTATACCTCAATTTAAAAAAGAAAAGGATCCAGGTTCCCTGATGCAAGTTAATAAGGGTGACACAAAATAACTAGACCCGCACTCCCGTCACCGTGGGAGTTTTCATTAACAGCACCCATTCCTTACCCTTCCCTGTATCCACACCCTTCATTGAGTGATTTCTCAATTTTTTCCTCCCAAAGAAAGAATACTTTCTACCCTTTGACTTTGGGTTCAGCCACGTGACTTGCTTTGGTCAATGGAAATTTAGCAGGTGTGACATGAGCAATGGCATGATCGGGCCCCTGTGCCATGGCCATGAGGAAAGCAGGCCTGGGTTGGTGCACTAGACCCTGGAGGAGGATGAGAGGCATGTGGAGCAGAGCCTAGCTGCCCAGATGATTCTTGCTGAGACCAACGGGCCAGCAGACATGTGACCAAGCCCAGCCAAGATCAGCCAACTACCAGCTGATCCTTGAGCTAAATAAATGCTTCCTGTTGTATGCAACTGAAATCCTGGGCTTGCTTGTTACCCAGCATTATTGTGGGTAGCTTGTACATCATCTCATCCTGTTTTTAGATCACAGTGGCAGCTATAGTGTGATGCAGTTCCCTTCAATGTACGGTTAAGTATGCCAAGGACCTACCCAGTGGCTAATACAGCAGGTCTTCTTAGAGCATCTATCTTACTGGATAAGACATTCAATGCATTATATCTATGTTTAAAAAACATATTTGGTTATAATATACCACAAGATGCAATGTTTGTATGAATTAAGATAAGACATTAGACTTAAATGACAGTTTCCTTATTTGAGGGGACCACTGTAAACTTCCTTCTAGAACCCCCAAGGCAACCTCTCTCAGATAGGAGTACTTTCGTGACAAAATGAAGCACTGATCTAAGGGGACCTTGGACCAAGAAGCACAGTGAGAAAGTTCCAGTGTTTTCCAGCATATGGCGTTAGGCAAGGCACTAGCCTCCAGGACCCTCTTTTTTCTCATTTATTAAATGGGCCTAGGCTCCCATACAGGAGTGTGAGGAAAGTCAAATAGCATAAGGGACTTTCTGTTGCGAGGGTAAGGTATGGATGCTTCTTAAGGCCTAATAAATAAATAACAATAACAGCAACAACAAGTTTCTGTTGGCACAAACAAGTCTTTTCACCTTCCTCTAGCCATTGTTCTGCTTGGGAACTACAAGAAGTAAGATTCATCTCTTGGAATTCAAGAGAAGCACACACAACTCAGGGGGGACCTCTGAAATCATGGCGTGCTCATGCCAAGACCCTAATGAGGGGCTTTAACACTGGTGTTACTATTATTTGTCATCTGGGAGTGTTTACAGAGGCTGGCGGGGGTTGGCTCACTGTCCAGAACCTTCAGGCTGACATGGTCTCTCCCCTGCAAATAAATGAAGACTTAAAATATCGTGTTTTTATTTGTGCCACAGGCTTTCTTAAAAATAACATGCCCTCTGCTGTGTTTTCCTTTCTGTGCTTTAATGCTCTCGTTCTCAACAGGAGAGAACAGTAAATGGAAGAATTTTTAGGCAGTGGATCAGAGGTCTCTAGACCCTGTGGTATGTCTAAACCCTCTGGGTTTAGAAGTTAGAGACTCCAGCTGCCCAAATGAGAAACCCAAGGCTCACCCTGGGCCTCCACCTGCCTGCCCCGCCTCCCTCAGGAAGCTCACCCTGCCCTATGGGTTGTACTTGGGTATTCTCCCTCAAGTGAGCCCCTCCACCCTTCCCTGCAGCCTCACCCACATCCAGACCCCATTGTCTCTGGCCTTGACTCTCTGCACCAGCCTCTTTGCCACTCCCCTACCATCTTGCCTGCTCGACAACAGTCCCTCTTTCTGAGCCCAAGATCTAATGGCATCTTCAGTGGTTTCCCATTGCCAATGGTAGAAGTCCAAGTTCCTTAGTTTAGAATACAAAGACATTTCCAACCTGGCTCCAGCTCTCCTATTCAGCCTCATTGTTGCCCCTCCCTCCTTGGCACAAGACACTTGAGCCATGCCAACTTGACCACAACCCGCATCCTGAAATGACTTCTCCTGCCTCTGTTAAGTCTCCCTTTCTCTGCCTGGGAGACTTCCATTTGGCCAATCAATCCTAAATCAAATATGATCACCTTGGGGAAGATTTTCACTCATCAGCAAAATTGGCCAAGGCCCTGGGGATGGGGCCAGCTTCATGGACATGGAACCTGGGCAGTTTCTCAGACCCTCACACCCGGAAGGACCCCATGCTTGGTTGAATGCTCTGCTATCACCATCTTGAAATTCTTAATAATTTTGTCTTTCAACTTGTGTTTCATAAGTGAAGACCAGTGGGGCCATAGAGCAGAGGAGGTACACATAGCATGTGTGACTGCCATTCCTTGCCACGCCATCCACATCCAGCATTCATGAAGCCCCATGAGCACAGAATTCCTGTGGACCCACTATGCGGGAGTTCAGCGAGACTCAATGCAAGTTCAAGGTAAGCATGTTACATCTCTGACTGAGTAGCAGGGGGCTCTGACAGCCTCCACATTCTTTTTTCAACTGTAACTTATGTCGAATGAAGAAAGAAGGCAATGATATTCTAAGAAACACTAATGACCAAGAAATCCTATCACATCCCTTCCATCTCTTGTCACTTCCCTGTATTAGCCAATCTCACGCTGAGAATGATGACATGCAAGGAAAAGAAGGACTGACTGACCCACAATTCCTTTACCTTTCCGTCCTTCCTCACTCATCAGTGAGCTGAAGACTGAGAGCAAAGTGTGCACATCAAGAAGCAAAATGAGAACAGGTGAGTTACTTTTGGGCAGGTTCCCCTGTTCTGGTAAGAATGAACCACATGTTCACATACGAGCTACGAGCATGGAATTCCTGAGATTCTGCATAAGAGTTAAATGCTCTTAGATTTGTATTGAAAACTGGCATCACACAATTTAAAGATAAATGATGAAAGTCATGTTAATAATTTTTATTTTTATTTACTTAGATGGCTATTAAATAGTAAATTTTTTAAAACACCATGAGAGTTTAAGAAAGAGGCCACAAAAGAAGAGAAACTCTATATTTTTGTAACTTTGATGGCATTTTTTCCATTTTTTGAACAAGGGGCCTCTCATTTGCGTTTGGCATCCAACTGGCCCTGCGCAGGGAGACAGACAAGACCAGGAGGCATCTCCTGCCCTCGGGGAGTTGAGGACCCAGAGAGAAGACAGATGTGAGACAGAGGTGACAACACAGACCTGGGGCTCACAGCTCCGTGTCCACCCCTTTCCCAGCACATGGGTCACTTCATGGTCATTGTTTATTGTCCTTCCATCCTCTAAACCGTGGGGCCCGTGAGACCCAGGCCCTGGCACCCAGGATTCCTCAGTGAATGTCTCTTGAATAAACAGATGACCTTTGACATTGTATCTTCTTTGTTCGCATCATTAATTGACCCTCATCCAATGGAGATGCATATTTTTAGTGATGCTTGTTTTGAATTAAATCCCTCTTGGCCACTCTTTTTACAGTGCATGCGCGCACACATACACACACACACAAAGCAAAAGCAATTGCTTTTTGTTAAGGCTGTGAGGACACAAAGATTAACCTGAGGTGAGATGTGCCTGGGACCCCCACTGGTCTCACAGGAGCCGATGTCTTCTGTGGATCTCCATTATTGGACCCCGTCCTAGAGATTCAAGGGCTCATCTGGTTGCTGAATCCCAGAACCTTGGCAACACAAAGGTCAACACTCCCCAAAGCCTGTGACTCCCGGGAAGTCACATTTCCCTACAATTTCCTGTGTATGTGTCTGCCTTGTACAATTCATTGTATTGAATGAATGAATAGGTTGATCAATGAATCAAAGGATGAAAGAATCAAGGAAAGGGTATCAAGCTGGAGTAACTCAAGCTACTATCAAGCTAGAGTTTGCTCCCCCTGCAGCAGGGCCTGGTGGGCATGCAATTTGTTGGTATTGAAGCATGGGCCCTGAGACCCTCTTGGTCCTTGTTGCCTCATGCTGATCTAGGATGGGCAGCCAGACCAATCATGTCAAACTCTAGCTTTTCACAGGCTGTTGGGTGGACAGGCAAGAGCATGGGCTTCAGGGCCAGTCAGATTGGGTTCCAATCCCAGCAGTCCTCTACTTTCTGTGACTCTGGGCAAATCACTTATTCCTTCTAAGACTCTTTAGCACATCTGTAAAATTGTGAGAAGATACCTTGTGGGATTCTAAAGAAGTATTTCATATAATGTATATTTTTAAATTGGCAGTTCCTGGCAGTGATGGTTATCCTTATTTTCATCCATCCCCTAGATGCACACAGAAATCTTAAGGCAGCCACAACGGCAGGAAATAGCTTTCAAGGTCATAAGAGCTTTCATCTGTGCTACTTGGCCTCTGAGATGTTTTCATAGACTAGCGTGAGTGACTGACAGGAGAGAAGTAGAGCAAAGGACAGAACACTGGACAAGCTTCACTGAACTGAACTGAGTCCAGATCTCTCCCCGCTCCCTGTTTCCATTAAAAGCAATGTTGCTCCCCACTTCCCAGGCCCCTTCACTGCCCTCCCATTGCCCCACTCTGTGCCCTCAGCTACCATGTCCTGGTGGTTTCGTTTCCATGTATTCATTCACCAAACACTGACTGAGCGCCTACTGTATGCCTGGCACTGTGCTGGCCACTGTAGGTCTTTGGAGAACAAGAGAGAGGTCCCTGCCCTCTTACAGTCCGGTGGAAGAAGACAGACCCTAAACAAACACATACCAAATACACATTTCACTACATATCGTGGTCAGCGTTCCGAGGAGACAGGATGGAGAAGGGGGTGAGTACAAAACATCAACAGGTGGGAGGAGAGAAAGCCCTCCCGAGAAAGGAGTTGAGATTTAATTAGAGATAGAATTAGAAGGATCTGGCCAGGCAAAAGAGCATGAGAAGGGCTTCCATGGCAGAGGAAACAGCACATGCAAAGGCCCTGAGGTAGGAACAAGTTCCGTGGGTGTGGCTGGACGATAGCAAGCAAGGCAGAGATGCCATAACAGGAGCTCACATTTACTGAGCACTTAGCACTCTTCTAAGGGTTCCAGATGTACCGACTCATTTAATCCTCACAACAATTCCATGAGAGAGCTAGTATTATCTTTTATCATCATTTTGCAGATAGAGAAGCTGAGATCCAGAGAAGTTAGGTGGCTGGCCCATGGCCACCCAGATAATCAGTCATTGAGCCTGCATTCAGTCTCAGGCAGCCTTGCTCCAAAGCCCTGCCTGACCCACTGAGCTGCCTTCCACAGAGGAGGTTGCAGAAGCAGCCAGGGGACACTAGAGGCCACGTTATGGAGTCAGTTTTCCTTTAAAACAGCTCTTGTCTTTGTTCCTTAGATTTGAATCCTAATTCTCCTAATTGCTAAGTGGCTGGTCTTGGACAAATTCCTCAACCAGCCTTTATTTCATTGTACATCTATCTATTGTATACCTACCAGGTGCCGGATACATTACAGGGGTAGGAGAAAAAACAGTGATGAGCAAAAGCAGGGGTGGACCTGCCATCAGATACTCACAGTCTACTTTGAGAAAGAGGCTAATCAAATAGTCAAACAGAGATAAGGGTTCTGGGGGCAGAAGCACAGTCCCGGGAAAAGCTGTAACAAGGGTCCAGTCTGGGCTAGGAGGCAGGAATGCTTTCCCTAAGGAATCTGCACACGAGCTGAGTCTGGTAGGATAAGTAGGAAATATCCAGGTGAAGTAGGAGGTTGAGGTGGAAATTGGGCTGCCAGATAAAATACAGAACACCCAGTTAAATTTGAATTTCACATAAACGACAAATAATGTTTAGCGTAAGTATGTTCCAAGTATACATATGGCGCTCAATAAAGTTTAGGTGCCACCAAGCTACCTCCTCCTATTCCTTCTCTTCTTCCTCTCCACCATCATTTTCTCCCTCTCCTTTTTGACTGCATCCAACCAATTCTAAATCCTGTCAGTAGCCCCTTGCAATTTCCCCCTAACTGCCTCCATTTAAGAAAGGAGTGGCTGAGGTCATGGAAGCAACCTGAATGCCCATCGACAGATGAATGGATAAATAAGATGTGGTACATATATATACAATGGAATATTACTCAGCCATAAAAAGGAACAAAATTGGGTCATTTGTAGAGACATGGATGAATCTAGAGACTGTCATACAGAGTGAAGTAAGTCAGAAAGAGAAAAACAAATATCGTATATTAACGCATATATGTGGAACCTAGAAAAATGGTACAGATGAACCGGCTTGCAGGGCAGAAATAGAGACACAGATGTAGAGAACATACATATGGACACCAAGGGGGGAAAGCCACAGCAGGTGGTGGTGGTGGTGTGATGAATTGGGAGATTGAGATTGACATATATACACTAATATGTATAAAATGGATAACTAATGAGAACCTGCTGTATAAAAAAATAAATAAAATAAAATTCAAAAAAAAAAAAAAAGACAGGAGTGGCTGGATTCTGATAATGATTCTGACAAAAAAAAAAACCCTAGAAGCGAGGATTTTGTTTGGTGTCAGCTTAAGCTATTCCATTACAATGTTCATGCTAGTAAGTATGATATTATACACCCATATTGAAAGACAATGACTCATGAGTAAAAATAGCTGCTACACACAGGGAACTCTACTCAATACTCTGTAATGACCTATATGGGAAAAGAATCTAAAAAAGAGTGGATATATGTATATGTATAACTGAATCACTTTGCTGTACACCTGAAACTAACACAACATTGTAAATCAACTATACCCCAATAAAAAATTTAAGAAATAAATAAATAATAGGAGCATGGGTAGATCATGAAGAACATAAAAGAAGGGTATGAACTACTTTATTGTTTTTCATGATTAAACCAAAATTGTTTGCATGTGAAAAAAACCAGCTGCTACAGAAAGACCGTATATTATCAGGTATGGGGTCAGTTACTGCTCAGTTACTTGAGCAGAGGCTCAGGATAAGCATTTCTTTCTCTCTCACATATGCCGGCTAGCCAGGCAGCCACAAGGCTGCAGGGACCCAAGCTTCTCCTAGCTTGTTGTTGGATCATCTCTATGATGTTGCTTTATCATCTATCTCTGATCTTTCCAACATCTGACAAATTTGTAGGTCTATTTCTATTGTCTTTTATCTCTGTGGGTTATCCCTTGTGGAGTCTTGTTTGGTTTTGTTCATTAAATGAATGAACAAATGTTTCTGCTGAGTCCACCAGCACCACGCTTACATTTGAATCAGTGGGAAGGGAAGAAAGGATGCTGAAGTGGGTACAGCCCTCCCCTGAAGGGCACAGCTCAGAGCTTGTACAAATCACACTCACACCTTTTGAACAAAAATACTCAGTCAAATAGCCACAGCTAGCAGCAAATCTGAGAAATGTAGTCTTCACTTTGAGGGTGGCCGCGGCTCGGCCAAAACGTCAGGCTTCTCTTACCATAGAAAGAGAGGAGAATGGATATTGGAATACACCAGTGGTTTGCCAAGAGCCAAGACTCAGAAGCCACTCAAAATAGACTCAGCTGGCACGTCCTTCCGCTTGGGCTCTGTTCTAGCTGCAAAGAATGAGGATACAGGGGCCTTGGAACCAGGGTGGCTGGGAAGACAGAGGTGCTGGGGAGTAGCAAAACACAGAAACAAGTCTTAGGCTAATTAGGACAAGCAGCTAAATGTGATGTTTCGTGCCAGCCACAATGAAAGAGCAAGTTTTCCACTGCAGTTGCTCATAAATTCAAAACAGCTTCCATGAAGGAGAAACAGCTTGAAAAACTTCTGTGAATATAAATGTATTCACAGAAGATACGTATACACACACACACACACACACACACACACACACACACACACACACACACACAGAGAGACAGAGAGAGAGAGAGAGGGAGAGAGCAAACAGCTTAGCCCAGGCCTGGAAGAACACCAGAGTTAGATTATGTCACATAATGAAGGACAACAGTTGATGTTAATGAGAAAAGTTACCACATTGTACTTGTATGTTTGGAGTTCTTTTAAAACTGGTCCTTATTTTATGTCTGTATTTATGTCTGCCAATTACTGAGTCGCTGAACGTTTGTGTTGCTGCTTAAATGAAAGCAAACCCATGTGTGATCTCGCCTCTCATTCACGCCGTGAAGCCTTCGTGGGTCCCGCTCTCTGCCAGGCGGGGCTCCAGGCCAGGCAAGGAGGCAGCTGTTGCAAAGACTCAGCTTTCTCCCTCAAGATGTGTGCACAGCCCCTGGAGACGTATAACCATTAGGCCTACCGACCCATTCACAGCAGCGCCGCAGGGCTAAAGGCATTCTAGAACCTTCCACTATTGTGATCTTATAAGAAAAAGGGACTCTGGGGAAAGACAGTCTTGGGTTCAAGTTCTTCCTCCCCATCTTCCCACTGCATGACCTTGCGTACGGGCTTCACCCTGACTGTGAGGATCTCACGCGGGCTGGAAGCTAGCAGCTGGCATGGTGTAGATGTGATAGCAACGGGCTTGGGAACCAGTTGGACTCAGCTTTAATCTTGGCTCTGACTCCTCTGGGGTGACCAACTGTCCTGGTTTGCCCAGAATTGAAGGTTTCCAGGGATGTGGAAATCTTCGTGCTAAAACCAGGACCATCCCGGGCCAATCGGGAGAGTTGGTCACCTTCCTACCAGACAGGTGACCCTGGGTAAGGGACACAAACCCTCTGAGCCTCAATTTCCTTGCGTATAAAAATGGGAATGATGGTGTCTGCCTTACAGGGGAGCTGGAGAGAACAGAAAGGGTGCCTTGTGCAAAGTAACCATCATCGTTACTATTAAGAGTATTCACCACTCCAACCCTACCCACTACTGAATTCGGTGTTGAGGCAGCGCTGGTGTGTCCTTCTGGCCCTGCCTAGGCCCCGCCCCTCCTGGTACTCTTGGGGTCTCAGGTGTGTGAGGCCCCGACCTCCCTCTCTCCCACAGGCATTGCACTCTGGGAGGGAGGGTATGTGCGTTTTGTAAATAAACATATTTGCCCTTGGGGGAAAAAAAAGAGTATTCATTTCTCCCCTCATGGGCTCCTATTTTATCATGACCAAGGCCCTAAGATTACCAGGAGGGTTCACACAGCTCTGCCAGCCCATTTTAAAGCAGCCAAAGTGAAGGACTTTCTCCCTGATGCATTGTTTCTCCAGGGAGGGGTTCGGGAAGGCTTGCAGCCCCTGGGGTCCCCCAAATCCTGGACCTGGGCCCTCCTGTCCCACCGGCAGGGCTGAGGCCTCAGGTCAGTTATAAACCTTCCCTCTGGCCATTGTTACAGCCATTGATGGGCTCTGCAGCTCCAAGACAACCCCAAGTGTGACCTTGTCCAACCTCATCTTAACTGCACTCAAAAGTCCTTCTTAAAATTAACTACCAAGAAAAAAAGAAGGCCAGATACAGGCTGGTGTTTCTTTATCAAAAGAAAATAAAATTCACCATTCATTCCAAGTAAAATTGCTTCACAACCCAATGATTTCATCTGGTCTCCCAAGCTCCCAGAAGGAACTGGAAGTCCTTAGGACACCGCTAACTGCAGTGCCCCAGTCCTGTCCCAGACAGGTGCGAATATGCAGGAATGTGGAAGCTTCTCCAGCCTTCTCAGTTCCATCACAAATGACTACTTTCCTGCTTTCCAGGCCCAGCTCTCCAGACCTTTAGAATGGGAAATATGCAACGTTGATTGCAAATTAGATCAGTTTGTGGAGACAGAGAGCGTGGCTCTAAAGGAAAAATGCCAGAGCATTCTTTTTTTCCTTCTTATGCATATTGATTCTGTGGGAAGCTTATCTTGGAGCTAAACCTGTGCTCTGGTTCCTCTGCTGAAGGAAGTTTTAGATACAGAGCTATCAGACTCAAGCCATCTTCTTTCTAGAAGTTACTGGAAGTTGCCCCAGCCACCAGGGGCCACCTGAACCATGACAAGGTGGCAGCCCCTGCCCCAGGAGTGATTACAGACACAGAACATGCAGAGGCTTTCAGGAGACCATCTTCCTGAGCCCCTCCCAGGAGCCAGCCTCCTCTTCCTTGTGCCTCATGGACCAGAAAGTCATCCCAGGTCCATGCCTAAACCAATCACAGGCAAGGGGCCTGGGGCACCATGATTGATTTAGATCAACCAAGACCCCAGCCCTGAGGCTGGGCTGGCGGCAGCCTCCCTTGAAGCCCATGATGGCTGGAGAAGGTTCTGCTGGGGACAGAG